>NW_026694542.1:0-1325000 GCF_021218885.2 Marmota monax | reverse complement strand
GATTTTTCTAATGTGAGAAGTAAGAAGTTAGCTGATTCCTACGCTTTTTTTCTTTCCTTTTTCTCTCAGTATAGAGGTAGCACAATCATTGGTCAAGTTACTATTCTGGGTATATATTATAATATAAACATCACTTATGACTGTGTAGTTCATTGCCAATTTTGTTTTCTTGTCCCTCCTTCCTCCTCTTCTAGTTAATTCCGTTACTTTTGCTTACTCTTTATCTCTCCAGTCAGTTCCTTGACTCTCCTCTGAGCCCCTGACAATGCCGTGGAACCTGTGCCACTAGTGGAAAGCTGTTCTCATTGTGTTAACACCCCAGTTCTGCCGAACAGTTCTATGTTGCTCTTGGGAAGTATCCTTTTCCCCTGGCTCTGATTCCCCTTCTTCCTGGGAATTTCCTCTTCCTTTCTTTTATGTTCCTTCTTGGATCTGATGCAACCTCCCCTCTTGGTTTACTTCCTTGTCTTGGTGGAGTGCATTCTTCAGAGTATGCACAGAGGTTTGTGACCAGTAACAAGCCAGCTAATGCATGCAGAAGGGCAGGTACCTCTGAAGGCATGCACGAGAGTGTGAGTGGCTGAACACAGGAGGTCAGTGGAAAGTAGGCAAAGACAACTGGGCTGGTAGTTCCCTTCTACTAGGTCAGCAGAAGAGCTCACTTTACTTTGAGGCTTGGATTTGGGAACCAGGTAGTTAAAATGGGTATTGAATGAAAGTCTGCCTATGGAATGGGGCAATCCAAGCCCCATTATGGGTGCCCATAATGCTACATAGGCTACTGTCTTCTCATGCCCCACCCCAGGACCGTAGAACATCCTAGTCTAGATAAATAGTTTGTTGGTTCCCCTGTGCGGACAGCACACTCAGCTGTCTCTTGGACCAAACTTTGAGTTGGTCTATGGTAGAAGGTGGCATAACAAGGTGGAGAAGAGGTGATTGTTTTTGCTCCCAAGAAATTGTAAAAGATTGAAAATGCCTTAAGGTCAGCGCCTCGTCTTACTCATTTCTGTGTCATGCGCTTGGTACCCTTTAGGTGCCAATAAATATTTGTTGAATAGAAATTGCCCTCTTAAGCCTTTGTTTGACTTCTGGGTTGGTATTGTAGTCTGCTGCTTGGAAATCATGGTCTTATCTCTGACCACTGGAGGTAGTGGCATGAAGGGGCCTTTGTACCATCTTTTCTGATTTCCCCTGAAGGCACATGCCATCTTCATTGGCTTTCTCTTGCTGTCAGATCCCTGCTTGTACTTTTGGTTCCAGCCCTCTGTGGTTATGGGCTGGAACTTGTATACCCAAGAGGACATTCCTGTGTCTATTTTATCACCAGCCTCAGAGGCCTGATAGAATTCACTTGTAAAGCCAGATGGTTGCTAAGAGCCTGAAATGAGGGGCAGGGTGAACAGGACATGGTCTTCAGAGTTTTCTAAAACCACACCCGGTCGCCCATGAAGCAATTGGGAAGACCTTGGCAGGAGGTGCTGATGCTCTTTCCCCTGTCACTCAAGAGGAAGAGGCATGATCAGCAGAGACAGGCGATGGCTGTCCATCCTTGTGTGGCTTTTCTTATTACCAAGTTTTCCAGACCAGAAGTTAGTTTAATTTCTAACTGGACTGGAGGAAGAAGAGTCCATGTCCAGAAAGGATTTGGAGCTTCTAGCTTTTCTTACCTGGTACTCGCCTTTGGTATCAGACTCTGGTTTTCCATTTTGGCTAGAGAAGGCTTCGCTGAGCAGGTTCTCCCACCCAGATGTTGGTTAAGCCTCAGGCCTCCTGCACAGAGGGCTGGCAGCATGTTCCATGACATCCTGACAGCTGGTCCACCTGGGAGGACTGGAGCTGCCCCCAGTGTATCTGGATGGCTACACCAGCTTGTCTGTGCTCTGCGGGGTCATCACAATGGAGGGTGTGGGGTCGTCCTGGGCAGGCCCTCACAGCCCCACTGTGAGCTAACATGGAATCTTGAGAGTGCCCTCATGAGTCACAGCTCACTCAGGCCCTGAGGATGAAAGGATTGACACCGGGGCTGGGCCAAGACCAGCACACCTGAGGCATGGCTCCAGCGCTCTGATTCTTGGGCCCAGCCATGCTGCCGCAGAAGAGTGACCCTGGCTCACCCCTCCCACCCTCAGTGGTAGGACTGCACACTGCCAGCAAGGTAGGTGATGGCCTTGCAGCCTTTGTCCAGTCCAGCAGCACCCACTAGAACCTGCTGTGCAGTCGGTAGCCACCAACTGCGTGTGGCTTTTAAAATTAACTTTGAATAAAATTAGAAATTCAGTTCTTCAGTCACACTTGTCACATTTCAAGTGCTCAGTAAACCTCCTGTGGCTATCAGTATTGCATAGCAGTTGTTGCAGGGGGGATTGCCCGGACCGTTGCCTCTGGTGACCTGCTCCACTTTTTTTTTTTTTTAAATAAATATTTTTTTGAGAGAGAATTTTTTTTTTTAATATTTATTTGTTTAGTTTTCGGTGGACACAACATCTTTGTTTGTACGTGGTGCTGAGGATCGAACCCAGACCACACGCATGCCAGGCGAGTGCGCTACCGCTTGAGCCACATCCCCAGCCCCCGACCTGCTCCACTTTGACCGTGTTGCAACTATGCAGATCCTATGGTTCCCGTTGCCTTGACCAGAAAGGTCAGACTCCTTCAGTCTGGCCCTTTACCAGCTCTTTAGTTTCCGCTCCTAGGACTTGTTCTGGCCCAGCTCTGGGACTGGCTGCCCTCTCAAGGTATCTCCCTTCCCCCTCATTGAGGCCTGGGAAAATCCTAGCCTTTGAAAGCACCTCCCTGGGTTCTCTTGGTTTACTTCTTGCTGCCCGAGGTGTGGGATGCCAGTGTGAGACGGTGTCTGTGAGAGAGATCAAGTCTTCCATCTGGAATGGGGCTTCTGTGTGGCAGCTTACACATACTCAGGTATGTGAGTAAGGTGAACACCCGTGACCTGATGAGAACACTTAGGATATAGCAAGAGGTACTCTTGTGGACAGGGAAAGATCTCTGAGCGTGTGAGTTTCCTCTGCTTGGCTCACAGCCTGCTGGTTCTCTGAATGCTGGAGCAGAGCACTGGGCTTTCAGTTATGATTCCCTGCAGGGAAAGACCCCCTTCCAGGGGACCTGCCTTCAGCAAGAGTGTGCTGTGCCGGGCGCTCTGTTGGAGGGATATCTTGGGTAGGCGCCTTCCTGGTGGTTAACACCCTGGAACAGCCATTGGCAAAATGGACATTGGGATGGTGACAGAAATGTTCAAATTCCGGTTGAGAGGATGTGTAAGTGTTCATTCAGAACACAAGTGGATGTGGGTCCATTGACCAGGTCCAAACCCAGAATAAACTTGGGCTTTTGGCTCCTACACTGTTGTTATGTTTGACTTTCCTGTCAGTTATGTGCAACTCTTTTTTTCACAGTAACTGTAGCCAAATTGGCTTAGTCACTGGGACCCACACTTTTTTTGTCCCATTCCCAGGGATTTGTTTTCTTGTTTAGCCAGAAGGATCTAGACTGTGGTTACTGGGTTGGGAATGAGGCCATTACTTCTCCAAAGGCTGTTCTGAGAAGCTGCAGGTACCTCTTTGGAGAAAGAAGGGGTTCTTTTAGAACCTGGAGTGAGGAGAATGTGAAGGCCTTGTGGTGTAGCTCGTGCCTGCCTTTAGCTCTGTGTGACCGTTTGGCAGTGAGCCAGCGTGCATCTATTTCTTGGCAAATGGACCTGCTAAAAATAAGCAGGCAGCTATTTAATTCCAACAGATTCAAAATAGCCAGGAGTTCTCCCCACCAACCCTAGGGCAGGGTTCTGTAGCATCCTGTGGGCGGCTTTCCCTGGCTGCAGAAAAAGATGTCCTGGGAGGCAGCTTCCAGATAGATTGTGAACATGAAGGCTTTGGGACCTGTGGTGTTCAAATCCCTGAGAAATTCAAGTTTAAAAAACACCCACGACAAAGATGGCAACTCAGTCTACCAGAGAAGGAAGGCCTCGTGAGGCTGAAGGGCTGCATGTGTGTGCAGGCAGCCCAGTATGGACCTTTGGGAAAGGTTGGTGCATCTTATGCCACCTCCAGTAGGCCTATCAGACCATGTCAGCTGGGGAATATGGCAGAGAGTCTGTTTAGCTGACCTGAGATGCCTTCAGTGAGGAAGTGAAGGGCCAGCCATTTTCTGACTGGTGGGAAGTGGGGGCTGGGGGAGGGGCATCAGATGCCTCCTGGCAGTGGGCACCCTTAGTGAGATATCTCACAAGGCTTGGTGGGCTGCAACTAAGGCCTTTGGGCAGGTGGCTGCTGATCCTAGGGGAGCTGTTCTTGGTGGAGGATGCCTTCTATCTCTAATCACAATGCTCAGGTAGCTAAGAAAAAATAAACCCTGTCCATGTTTAGACTCTCTGGAGATCTCCTGCCTCTGGTCTTGAGTGTGATAAGGTACCAGGAGAAGGACTTGGTCCAGAGCCATGCCCTGCACAGATGAGGTGACTCTTGGTTCCTCACCAGTGGATCTCTGGCTCTAGCCTCTAAGGGATGGAGGCTGGAGAGTGGTGGGCACTGGGAATCCCGGTGGATCATTCTGGATTTTATTGGTTGGGTGGTCTCAGGTTAATAGTATTTAAGGCCTTCTAGGAAACCTTCCTGTCACAACAGGGGCTCTCTGGCATGGAAATGCCACAGCAACCATGTTTCTTGGGCTGTAGTCTCAGCTGAGTAGCTACACCTAACTCTCTGTTGGAGTGACAGAGCTAGGGGCTTAGGGCCCCAATTTCCAGGGAGCAGACTGGGCTGGGACTTGGGTGGGTGAGTGGCAATATGGTGGTCTGATATGCTAGAGTGGCAGGCAGGACCTGTGTTGTGACCCTGGTGTTCTGAGTGAGGACTGGGAACAGAGAGGATGATTGGGGAGAAGACAGTGATGTGGTGGGTTGAGGACTGAATCACAGTGTGGATCACCCAGGGTGAAGGACCCAGGCCCACTTTGGAGTGCATGTTTGAATGTGGAGTCTCTCCTTATAGAAGTGTAGCCAGCTCCCCCATAGGCGGAGTGATGTCACTAGCAACTGCTGGAGAAGCAGGACTCTGGGGATCAGCTTTTAGCTTGGAAGGGGCAGGGCTTTCCCAGCTGGTTTAGGAGATAGTTTGGAGAACAGCCCCTTCCTCACATACTCCAATTTGAATCTGCAGCCTTGGGCTTTGGTGTGTTAACCACTGCCTTCTATGGCGGTGGTTGCTAGGATTTGTTTTCTTGATCCCATTCCACAAACCCTGCTAAAAAGGAATTGCCTGCTGGGCATGGTGGCACATGCCTGTGATCCCAGCTACTCAGGAGGCTGAGGAAGGGGGAGCATGAATTTGAGGCCTACCTGGGTAACTTGGTGAGACCCTGCTTCAAAATAAAATTTTAAAAGGGCTGGGCATGTAGTTCAGTGGTAGAGTGCTTCCCTAATATGTGCAAGTCCCCTAAGTTCAATCCCTAGCACTGTTTAAAATAAAAGGGGTGCGGGAGGATTGCCTAATTAATAAGCATTCAGAATCTAAATGTACTGGCCTGGGATCAACCCCAGCTTCACTTCCTGTTAGCATGCCCTTTTGGGTAGGACTTGCTCTCTGCCAACAGACTGGACACATCCTAGTGTACCAGTCCCCCTCTTTCCTGTCTCAAATTATTTACTCTTTTGTATGAAAGACACTGAACATGAAGCAACTACATAGCAGATCTCCTGTAATCTACTTTCTTTGGGGAGGGGGAGGTTACAGAACAATGATTCTCAAACTTGACTACATTTGAAAGTATCTGTGTTTAAAACAGAAACAAAAGAACTGGTATTGATTCTTATCCCTCAGAGATTGATTTGGCCTTGAACTTTTTCTTTCTTTTCTTTTTTGAGGTACTGGGGTATTGAAACCAGGACCTCACATTGTACTCTACCACTGAGCTATATCCCCCTCTTGGCCTTGGCTTTTAAAAGCTCCTCCAGTAATGCTTCAAGTTGGAGAACCACTATGAAATATTTGTAGATAAGAAATCTACCCCAAAATAAAACTATTCCAGCTAACAAATGAACTCATCAAGGTCGCAGGATATGAAATGAAAAGTGCAAAAACTTTTCCTTTCCCCCAGCTGAATGGCCATGTGTATGTCCTTCCTGGTTTTTCCACGGGATTGTATACACAGTAGTAGACATTGCATACACAGTAGTCTTTAACTTCTGTTTTCTGCTTTTTTCCATGCATGAAACCAACATTTTTTTTTTGGTACTGGAGATTGAATCCCCTGGGGTGCTTAACCACTGAGCCACATCTCTAGCCCTCTTTTATATTTTATTTAGAGATAAGGTCTCACTGAGTTGCTTAGGGCCTTGCTAAATTATCGAGGCTGACCTTGAACTCATGATCTTTCTGCCTCAGCCTTCTGAGCCCATGGGATTACAGGCATGTGCCACAAGGCTTGGCAAAACCAGCTTCTTTTTCTAACCCTAATATATCTACTCATGAATTCTAGCAGTGATTTTTCCCTGAAAAAGTAATTCCACTTTTGTTTCAAATGATACCCTAATGGGCATTCTTAGGTAGACCTCAGCCTACAGAGTTTTTTGTTTTAAGCTTGCAGGTGTGGGATTTTGGGGTTGTTAGGGTATGGCTCATAAGGTTTTATGAACTGTTACTAAAGCTTTCCCAAAAGGTAGAACAGAATTCTCCTTTTCTTGGCCCATACAATATGTCTTTCCCAGGAGTCCACTAACTAGTGAGTTCCAGATTTGATGTGGAATAGAAGCTGTGTTTCTATTCCTTGGTTGTATGACCTTGAGTGTATTTTAGCCTTCAAGGTAATACATTCCTTGTATTACCAAGTGGCCCGAGGATTAAGTGATACAAAGGAAAGCATCTATCAAGGTTATTCATTTGTGAAGTGATAAGGTAGCATCATTGAAGCTTTCCATCTGGGGGTGGGTTATAAAGTCATCTGAGCCTTGGCCACTGCTTAGCCTTGCTCTGTACTTTCCAGTCTCATTGCTTTATCTTCAGATATTAGCAAGGAAGCTCATTTTTAAACATAGAGGGACTTCCTAGAGATGACCTCACTGCACTCCCTCACCCCAGCACTCCAGGGGTAGATCCCATCTCCTAGCATTCCTTCTAATTGTAATGTGCTCATGCTCTTCTGGGCATCTTAAAATGCAACCCTGATTCAGTAGTTCTAGGGTGGGGCCAAGGTGCTGCATTTCTGGCAGGTTCCTTGGTGCTGCACAGGGTTCTGGTCCCTGGACTATACCTTGAAAAGAAAGGTCCTAGAGCATTGGTTCCCAACCTTCAGCTGAATGTCAGAACCACCCAGAGAATGCTGAAGCACTGATGTTTCTTATCTCTGCAACAAAACACCCAAATGAAGGTCTAATTCAGCATGTTCATGTGCAGTGCCTGTACTCTCATAACTCCATGTCTCTCCCTGTCTTCCTGCTTTTCCTAGGCATAACTACTTCAGGCCTCCAGGATGGCAATCCATTTCCGTTCACTCTTTCCCTTGGCATTGCCTGGAATGTTGGCGCTCCTCGGCTGGTGGTGGTTTTTCTCTCGTAAAAAAGAGCAGGTCAGCAGCAATGATAAAAAGGTGGACGCTGGTGGTGTCGTGCTGAGGGCCAGCCCTGACATCAAGAAATCGCTCCCCATACAAGAGGCCTGTCCTGGAATTGCGTCCACACCCCGCAATGTCACACAGCCACTAGAAAAGGAACAGTCCACTGCAAGCAAGCCTTCTGTGGAGCCCCCAGCCTCGCTGCGCACACACCCAACCTGTCGCAGATCAGAGTCCTCAGGCTGCCTCCCTAACCCCACAGACACAAGATCTCAACCAGGAACACACAAAGATGACAGTGCAAAGGTGGAACTCGCCCTGATGGGTGACAAAACCAGATCTGTTCCTCTTGAGTGTCCCCTCCCATCTCCCAAGGATGTGGTGTTCCCCCACGAAGCCATAGAGGTGTGTAAGCAAGAGGTGGTGTTCAGTAAGGCACCAGGGAGGGGCTGGCCCAGCCAGTCTGTGTGTGCTGCAGAGAAGCATAGCCCTGGGGAGAAGGCAAGAGAGATGCGTGGAGCCGAGGGGACCGGTGACGCAATGTTGGGGGAAAACGTGCTTGAAGAAGGCTTGTTGTCCCAGGAGTGTGTCTCAGAATTGGAGAACAGCAAGGCCCTCAGCCTGGCCCCCTCGGGAGGCGGAGGAGAGAAGGGGAGCAGTGGCCCCTTCTCCCCTCTGAGAGAAGAGTCCGCAGTTGGAAAATTGTTAAGTAGCTCTGGCAAGTTGGCTCACGCAGAGCTGGCAAAGGATGAGGAGATGCAGGCATCTAAGGTCCAAGATGACAGAACCTGGGACAGAGACATGGCGGCAGAACTAGGCAAAAAGGAGAGCTTGGATAAGAATGAGAGGATTGAGCAGGCTGCCTTCCAGATAATCTCCCAGGTGATCTTGGAAGCAACCGAAGAGGTGCTGGCCAGCACCAGGGATAAGATGGCAGATCAGTTATATCAGGCCTCAGGCAGTCCGACTGTAGGGCAGGCGGAGAGCAGTGCCCCAGCCAGCCAGAAAACTGTCCTGGGGCAAGACACTGCACAGGCTGCTCCAGTCGTAGTGGGGGCAGCCGCTGGTCCAGTGGATTCTGCCCTTCCCTTGCCAGGCCCACCAGCAGAGAACCTGCCTTCACCAAAGACCTATGTGAGCTGCCTGAGCAGCCCACTGTCCAGCCCCACCAAGGACAGTAAGCCAAAGAACTCCGCACACCACATCTCCCTGGCTCCCTGCCCACCTCCAGCGAGCCCCCTCAGAGAGTCAGTGGACGAGGCAAGCATCCTGGCGGAAGATGCCACCTGTGCTACCTGTGTGTCAGCCAGCCAGAGTGTTCCTTCTATGGCCTCCGGGCAGTGCTCGGATTTCGTCAGCACTTCAGGGCTCGAAGACTCTTGCACAGAGACTAACTCAAGCCTCAGGGACAAGGCCATTACCCCGCCTCTGCCGGACAGTACTGTGCCCTTCAGTAATGGGGTGCTGAAAGGGGAGTTGTCAGACTTGGGGACTGAGGACGGATGGACCGCGGATGCAGAAGCAGATCACTCGGGAGGTAGGTGGGTCTCGGGGGCTCACTGGAGGATCAGGGGAGGGGTTCCCTTATTTGTTAGGGAAAAGCTGCTAGGCTGTCCCTCCCTCTGGCCACTTCTGCAGCAAAGTGAAGGCACTCTTCAACTCTGTGTCCCAGGGGGCCTGCAGAGAGGTGGGCGTGGCAGAGAGCTGGCGGGGACATGATGAGAAGGCACACTGTCCTGAGACCCCAAAGCCACAGGAGCTGTGGCTTGGCTCACCAGCCAGGGAGCCTCCTTAGCCTTTTAGAAGGAACCAGTTCAAAGTGGGGTCCACCGGTTAGCCTTGGTGTGCCTCTTTTCCTCAGAGCCCGAACTCTTAGTGGGTCTTTAATCGAGAGGCCTCTTAGCTATCTCTCCCAGTGCCAGGTCTGGGGAGTGTTGCTCGGTGGTTGACCTCCATTTAATCCTGTGCTTGTTCCATGTCTTCACCGGCTTTCCTTCTCCAGAAGCTCCTTCAGGGTAAGTGTCCCATGAACGGCTACAGCCTTGAGTCCCTGGGGAGGCTCAAGCGCTCCTCAGTTGTCGCTGTCACCTATTCCTTCACAGTCTCAGCCATTTTTTTTTCTGTGCAGCTGCAGTTCCACCCTGGGAAAGAGGGGCACTTTGGTAACGATGTGCCACTGGGTTTTTCGAGTGCTGACCCCAGTGTAGACAGTTCAGACCGCTAACTTACAGGTCAGCAGCTCCTGGTCCTGCTTCTACGGCTCCCTCCTGGGATATTTTCATGTATTTTAGAGAATGTCATGATTTCCCAAGTGGCTCTCTGACTTGCTTGTCCTGGAGCCCTTCCCTACCATTTCAGCTCCATCCAGGAAGCTTGGGACTCTCTCTAAGGTGTTCGACTGCTTTCAGCAGCATCTGGTGTAGGTGTACACAGCGCTGTTCTATCACCCCAAGTGCTGTTGACTGAGACCACTATTGTTTACCTCTAGAAGAAAATGCTGCCCACCAATAGTCTAATGTTAAAATGCTTTTTAAAAAATTGTATCTTAAAATGGGTAAAAAAAAAGGTTATTTTTTTGTTTGTTTTCTTTAAGAATTTCCCTTTGCCTGTTGTCCTTCAGCTTAATTAATGAGTCCCCCAGTCTTGTGTCAGCTCTGGGTTGATCATCCTACCTGTTCTGATGGGTTGAGGGCTTCTGAGTGTAACTTTGCAGACAAGGAGGCTCTGAGTCTCCTGTGATAGGTGGAGAAGTTTAGGGGTAGCTGATCAGTCAGAGCATGTGACACCGACCATTGCTGCTCAGAGGGTGTCGAGCACCAGGCAAAGGGTTCCCTGCTTGGAGCGTGAGGAAGCTGAAGCTTAGGGAGCTGGCAGCTGGCCTTTGAATGCAGCTTGCTAAATGCCTGGTGTGATTCTGAGCCACTCCTGGGTGCCACTGGGGTACAGGTGTTGGTCATTCCAGTTCTGTTGGACAATAGCTGAAAATGAGCAGAGCCTCCATCACCCTGTCCTGCTTCCAGCAAACTGGTCAAGCAGCTCCCTCAGGAAGGTTTTTGCCTGTTAGAAGCCTATTCCAAGCCACTGGTATTGAGAGAGAAAAGGTCACTTTGAAGGTGACTTTGCTGGAAGCAGACTCTTTAGCCTTAGTCCTTTGCATCTAGGCAGTGCACGGATTGGTTGGCAGAGGCTTATGTCTAGGGTCCAGGAAACCTACACGAAAAATAACCTAAATAGTAGACTCACAGGAGTGATCTGTTTTTAGGTATTGAGTTGTCTATATTTAAGCCAGAGCTGTTTCTCTTAAACTATCTGGACCCCTGTTTTTCTGCAGTGTTTCCTTTGCTGTGGCCTGGGCTCAAGTTGGTGTCAGGGTCTTCCTTCCCATTGTACTCTTGGGAATGAGCTTAGCTCCATCTTTTGAACAGGGGATATTTGAGCCCCCAAAAGAATTCAGAGTTGCACAAGCCAGGCCTAAGTCAGGGAAAGAAGGCTGTCCTTCCTTTGTCCACATCTGCCAGAGAAACAAGTGAGGTCCCTATCAGGGATGAGAGTGGGGCCACTAGACAAGCCAAAGAGACTCTGTCTTATTCTGTTTGATGGAGGCCAGGCCTGAGGCCTTGGGACTAGACACTTTTGGTCTGAAGGGGGGAATGGGACACTTGGAAGGGTGGCAAGATGGTTATGAGATGGCAGTCCAGATCAGCTCCTGGGACCATGTGGACTAGTGGATTGTCCCCTCCCCCATCATGGACTCCCCTCCCTGGGCGTGAAGTCAGTTTCTTCCCAGTTGACCACTTGTGTCTCTGTTCCAGCAGCTGTGGCTGGGCGTGGCTGCCAAATAAGCAAGTGGGACTGTAAGTGACAGGCTAAAATTAGGAGTATTGATACCCCTAGGCCTCCTTTCATTGGGGTTTCTCTGAACCTTCTAGAATGAGTTAACAGTCACCTGCCAACTTGGGGGGTGGAGGGAACTCCCAGTAATGTGGATTTTGGAAGTCGTGGGTATCGATAGCTCTGAGCTGGGTCTGTGTGTGCATGCTGCTTCCTTCCTGCAGGTTCCGACGGGAACAGCATGGATTCTGTGGATAGCTGTTGTGGCCTCAAGAAGACCGACAGTTTCCAGAATGCCCAGGCAGGCTCCAACCCTAAAAAGGTTGACCTCATCATCTGGGAGATTGAAGTGCCAAAGGTAAGGAAGGCTGCATCCCCCAGGGCCAAGTTCTGTGGCAAGCTTTAAGTTCTGTGTCCCCCAGGGTAGGGGAGGCCAGTGAATCAGAAGGGGTCCCTAGTGAGCCGAAGTCCTGAAGCTTGCCAAGGTTCAGACTGTGCTATGGATGGGATTCTTCCAGTGACCTCTTACTCTTGTCCTCTAAGTCTGCCCTCTCCCTGTCTCCTCTCGTATGTGCTGGGGCTGGATTCTGTCTGCAGATTTGCTAGTGCAAATCAGACTGAGGACTGGGGCAGCAGTCCCCCTTCCCTGAGCCCCTACTCCAGCTCTCCCGTGTAAAGAGCATTTTATAATCAAGCAAAGCATAAAACCGTGTTTCATAGACACTTGAATGGTATAGAAATGTATGAAGAAAATAAAAACCAGCTCTAATCCTACCCTTGAGAGTGACTGCAAAGACTTAATTCCTTCTCGTCTCACACCCTGTGGTTTTTAAACAAAACTGAGGTTATGTTGCTTTAATTAATACTTTTAAATATTTAACAATTTACTTGTTATTCTTTGAAAATGTAATTTTGACTGCATTATTCATTGTGTGAACGGCAGTTTGCCTCGCCCGTCCCCAGTTCCTGGGTTGCTTCAGCAGTCTAACCTTGCTATTATAACTTAACAACTTATTAGCTTGATCTTTAGGTTTATCTCTGGGGCTCAGAAATAACTGGCAGTCTGCTTAGACTGCTGTCCCAGGGCATTTGGCTCCGTGCAGAGGTAGAGACCTGGCTTGCCCTGAACCCGAGTCAGGACGGCTGTATTGACCCCAGGCTGTTGGCTCCTGTGGTGGTTTCCTCCCCTGGTCTCCTTGTTGCCATGTCCTCTGTAAACACTGATTGCTGAGGCAGGCCCTGGGTGAGGAGGGAAATGTCCCTGCTGGGGAGGGGTCGTTTGGGATTGTTCCGGAGCTTGTCTTACATCATGGCTAAGTTTGGCTTCTGCCTGCCTGCCTTGAACTCTGGCGCACTGGGCACTTCTGCATGCCTTGTGCTCTGAAGGTTCCAGGCTGCCGTCCCTTGAGTAAGAGCCCAAGTGTCCTTAGGCATTTACTTGGAAACAGAGCCCTTTTCCTTTGGTCCTGAGCAGACTTGGAAAAGCAGGAATCCTAGTCAGCCCTTCTGCTGCTGAAACTGCTCAGGCGTGAGCTGGAGGAAGCAAGGCTGCCCCCAAGGCTTCTCAGTTTGGGCCATTTGTTGGGATGAGATGGGAGCTGTTGGGTCCTGCAGCCAGACTGCCTTGTTCAACTGCTTAGCAGCTATGTGATCCGGGGTGGGTTCCTTGGCCTCTGGGTTTGTTTTTTCCTCTGTAAAATGGTGATAAAGTTGTTATCTGTTTCATAGGTAGTGTGAGTGAATATGAGTGCCCGGAAGAGTCTGGGCAAAAAAAAGGCTGACATAGTAACAGCTAAACAGTAAGACAGAAGTAGGTCTTTGGGAGGCTGGGGTTGGGGCTCAGTGGCAGAGCACTTGCCTAGCATGTGTGAGGCACTGGGTTCGATCCTCAGCACCACACACAAATAAATGCATAAAATAAAGGTCCATCAACATCTAAAAAAAAAGAAAATAATAATAATAATAATAATTTTTTAAAAAGTAGGTCTTTGGGTGTAGGGAATTGGTTTCCTGCTAACCTCCCCTCTCCCTCTCTCTCCTGGGAAGCACTTAGTTGGTCGGCTAATCGGCAAGCAGGGGCGGTATGTGAGTTTCCTGAAGCAAACATCTGGTGCCAAGATCTACATCTCAACCCTGCCTTACACCCAGAACATCCAGATCTGCCACATAGAAGGTCAGTGGCACCTGTTGCCCAGTGCTTATTTTTCTTACCTGCAGTGTGAGTACATGGAAGCATTTGAGTCCCAGTTGCTAGAAACGGCTTCTTGCCTGAGGTGGAAGAAGCACTGGGTGCCTTCCCTCCAGCTTTCTTCTTCAGTTTAGGGGTTTGAAGGAGATATGTGGGTCCTTCCTCACCAGATCTCTGGCCATGAGAAGCATGGGGTGGGAAAGCAGGGCCAGGGTCCTGGGTTCATGGTGCCCATCATCCCCACAGGCTCCCTCACAGAGCACAAGAGGGCCAGGCCTTTCCCATCTTTCTACCTCCCTCTGCATTCACAGCCTGGGTCAAAACGACAGAGATCTCACTTGAAAGGCTAATGGGCTTAGATGACCTTCTTCCTAAATCAAAGCTTGGCATTTTGACAACTTAAAAATGCCCTTGAGGGCTGGGGTTGAGGCTCAGCGGTAGAGTGCTCACCTAGCACGTGTGAGGCCCTGGGTTCAATCCTCAGCACCACATAAAAATAAAATAAAGATATTGTGTCCAACTACAACTAAAAAATAAATATTAAAAAAAGAAAAAGATGCCCTTCAACTCTAGAAGTCCTATGCAAAGGGGTGTGTAGGTGAGTCTGTTTCTGCTGTGACTTTTCTCTTTCCCACAGTGATTGTCTTGTCCCCACCCCACTTTAGGCTCTCAGCATCATGTAGACAAAGCTCTGAATCTGATTGGAAAGAAGTTCAAGGAACTGAACCTCACCAATATTTACGCTCCTCCGCTGCCTTCACTGGCACTGCCTTCTCTACCAATGACATCCTGGGTAAGCTTGCTCCCGGGTCAGTGGACTCCTGGCGCCCTTTCCCCAAGTCTTCCTCAAATGAGAGACTCCCCGGACTATGGGCCAAGAAGGCTGCAGGCACATTACTGCCCATGCCCTCTCAACTCTGGCTTCCACTGGTCAGTTCTGCTGCCAGCTTGTATTCTCTGGGGATGAGGCAAAATGCCAGCAAGAAGCCAAGGCTTCTCAGTCCCACGTGGGAGGACTGCACTCCCCTGGCTCTGCCATCTGGGTGTGTTTTGTGTTTTTCAGGCATTTGCCTATAAAGAATAGTTCAGCCAGGAGGTGGGGTGTGCTGGACCAGTGTGGGGGCTCCTTAGAGCCGTTGCTGTGTCTAGGATTACTACCTAGCACCAGAGGCCTGTGTGGGATTTGGAGGGGGCTTGTGATGGGTCATTCTGTCCCTTCCATCCTTTCTTCTCGTTGAGCCAGGCTAAGTAGTAGCCCTGGTGAAGGATCCTTTCTTTCCTCTCTCCAGGAACTATCCAGGTTATATCCTGCAAATCCAGAGTTTCTCCCACCAGGAAGCCCCAGTGGGTTGGCAGGAGGAGAAGCTGACGTCTCCAGGGCTTGTGTGCTGGTTGCTCAAGGTCTTTTGGGGCCTGTCACTCATATTCTGCAGCACCCATGCCTTTGGCCCCAGCCAGGCTTCTTCTCATGGGAGTAGGCATGCCAAGTTCTATGGGCCAAGGGCTGTTGACTGCCTTTCACACGGATGGGCTAAACGTGCTGCTTCATGGAAATTGTCCCCTGGGTTGAGACCCTTATGCTGTGGAGGAAGGAATGGGCTTTTGGAAGTGGGCTGAACCACGTTCCCTACTTTGCTCCTGAATTGTGGAGTTATTTTCCTCAGGAGCCTTGGCCTTAGACGCTCCTTAAATGATGGAGTGAGTGGTTTGTGTGGATGGTTTCCTTCCCTTGTACTCTGCTGGGCTCAGTGGGACTGGGGAGGAGTACCTCTGGGTTTGCAGGGCTGGCATGTGCCCATGCCAGGCCGGATTCTTAGCCCTGTTCCCCCTGGGCCTCCAGGCCTTAAGGCGGAATAGGCACCTGTCTAGAGCCCTATCTGCTGCCTGTAGCCTAGCATTAGGAAAACCAGTTCTTGAAGATGAAGGCTTTCAGAGACCATAGTGGCCTCTGCTGGGCCCTTTACCATAAGACCTGGCTTCCGAGCACCTATGGACCAAGGCCCAAAGTGAGGATGAACCAGGACACTGGGAGGGTAGAGAAGAGTAGGACTTAGGGAACAAGAGGAAGTCATAGGGGAAAAACTAGGATGCAGACTCTGGCTGACCTTGACAATGGGTCTGTCTCAAGGCTTGCTGCTCCCTGCTCAGAAGGCAGGGCAGACTGTATCAGGCAGTAAGCTGGGGTCAGCTACAGACCCAGGGGAGTTGGCTGAGAGGCCTGAGGGCTCCTATCAGGCACCTCATTCTCAGTGGCCACTCAGAGTTCCCTTGTTTGCCTTCCCTGGGTCTTATAGACTCATCAAGAAGGAGGAGGGAGGGGAAATTCCAGAGGATGGAGCCTGTCCAGGTCCGTGGGAGGCCCACACTACATCCAGTTAGCTCCTGGCTCCCCAGGCTCTGCTGGGGTTCCCCTGCCTGGCCCTGAGGTTAGGCTGCCCCTGATGGCTGTTCAAGGTATTGCAGGATAGCAGCTGCAGTGGCTGAAGTGGTTCTTGAACTCTGCTGCCTGGGTGCTGTTGTTGGAGTTGCTGTGCTTTTTCAAAGATGTGCCAGTTGAGAGACATATCCTGGGGCCTCAGGGCTTATCCCAAAGATGAGGAGAGGAGGACTGATGCTGTGCCTGCTGCCCCTTCCTCTCTATAGCTCATGCTGCCTGATGGCATCACTGTGGAGGTAATCGTGGTCAACCAGGTCAATGCCGGGCACCTGTTTGTGCAGCAGCACACGCACCCCACCTTCCATGCACTGCGCAGCCTGGACCAGCAGATGTACCTCTGCTACTCTCAGCCTGGAATCCCCACCTTGCCCACCCCTGTGGAAAGTAAGTGCTCTCCTGGGGGCCAGGGAGGGAGGTTCTGGGCTCTGTCTAGGCCATAGAAAGAACTTCTGGGGGTTGCCTGTGCTGTCCTTTGTCTTGACCAGGAGAGAGCTGTACTGGGATCCTTCATGGGACAGCATCCCTGAGTCTCTTAGCTAGCTCAGCTAGTGTTTCCATTGGCTGACAGAGCAACGGGACTGGAGTGGAGTTTGGACACATGGACTCAGAATCCGAGTCCTGCCACTTTATATCTGTTAGTGGGGTGATACCACTTGTTCCAGGAAGTCAGGTTGGATACTCTGTCAATATGTGAAATGTGCATAACTGGTTATGATAAACGAGCCAGAGCCCAGCAAACCCAGGCAGTGGGTTGGCCATCCCACGTGACAAGTGAGGGAACTGAGCCTCTGACTTTAAGTGATTTGCTCGGGTAGCCCCTGAGCAGGAGCTGGATCCAAACCAACCTTCCTCACTGTTACTTCTGTTGAGTTTATTGATGGGGATCAAATGTCAGAACCATTCCCACCCTTCACCCCCCCACCCCCATCAAAGACTCCTAACCTGGGGGTCCCCTGATGGGCTTTGAGGCATCCAAGAAAGCTCTCAAGTTATCTGCAGTATTTTGTGTCCATCCTTTTCTTTCTCCTCCCCTGCCCCCACTGCTTTCTTTCTGTTGGTGATCAAACCCAGAGGTGCTTTACCACTGAGCCACATCCCCAGACCTTTGTATTTTTTATTTTGAAATGGGGTCTCACTAAGTTGCTTAGGATCTCACTAAGTTGCTGAGGCTGACCTCAAACTTGGGAGACTCTTGCCTCAGCCTCCTGAGTTGCTGGGATTGTAGGCCTGAATTACCATGCCTGGCCTTTTTTTTCTTTTGGAGGAATACAGGTTTAGTTTTCATCAGATTCTCTAAAGTTGTGTGCCAACCCAGCAATAAAGACTGTAGTCCGAGAAGTGGCTGCACCAGGGACCAAGGGTCAGGACCCAGAGTGGTCGGCCCCATGTGGGCCTGGGGCACAGCTAGGGGTTTAGCTGGGTGACCCTTACCCCATAGTTACATCTTCCTCTGCTGCCTTGGTGATCTTGGAGCACAACCTTGGTAGCTACCCAGGTGCTCTGCACCACCTACTGAGGCAAAGGCTTAGTTATGGGGCATAGGCCTAGGAGTGCCCTTCTTGATATGAGTTGCCATGGGCCAGAGCAAACTGTGTAGATACTATGCCACTGAGATCTGCTGCATTCAGAAGTTCTTTCCCTTAGGAATGCGAGGCAGGCCCTGGCCCACATTCCCTGATATTGTGTCATACTTGGTTTATTCTGGTTAATGTGTCCATCTTAGGCCTCCGTAAGTTTCAAAGTAATGGATCTTGATTGAATTTTTTTTTTTTTTTTTTGGTCTGGATAGCTTTGGGGTATCACATATGTTAGACTGAATTTTCGATGTCCAGCAGCCTCCCTCAGCTCTTCTTGGGCTCAGGGGGAGGCTTTATTGGGGACCCATGCCATTTCTGTCCCCTAATCATGAGAGATAGGCCTCTGAGAAGTAATGCTGAGAGGCATGTAGGAGTGATCAGAATGGCCCTTGGAGCCCTGCCCTGGGTCAGGTATGTCCACACACTCTTCTTCCTGCTCTTGCAGTCACCGTTATCTGTGCTGCCCCTGGTGCGGACGGGGCCTGGTGGCGTGCCCAAGTGGTTGCCTCCTACGAGGAGACCAACGAGGTGGAGATTCGCTATGTGGATTACGGTGGATACAAGAGGGTGAAAGTAGACGTGCTCCGGCAGATCCGGTGAGTGGAGACCCCCTGGGCTTGCGCCCTGCTTGGTGTGAGGGTGTGGTTCAATTCTGCCCAGCCTCTGACCAGGGTTCCTTCTTCCCTCCTGCTGCTACTGAGATTAACAAAGTTGGTGAGTCACCTGAGTCAAACCGGGTTAGAAGGCTGTCTAGTGGAAGAGACCCCCAAGTATCAGATGTGGAGGGGGAGGAGACAGGCTCCTTTTGGAGTTTGATGCAGGAGTCCTTGTGACATCGGGCTGCTGAAGGGCTATCTACCTGCTTTCAGGTGTGCTCTGTGCTGTGGCCTACAGTGCCATCCTGGAGTATGGATGTCACTGTGCTAAGCAAAAGGTAAATTGACTGGCAGTGGAGTTGGCCTTCAAGTCCATATTAACTTGCCCTTTTCTTGGCTTTCCAGGTCTGACTTTGTGACCTTGCCATTTCAGGGAGCAGAAGTCCTTCTGGATAGTGTGATGCCTCTGTCAGGTAATGGGGGACCTCTGGCCAAGGGGCAGGTAGTGGCTGAGCAGAGGTCTTCTTAGAGCCTTGGTCTCACCTGGAGGGTTTATACAGACAGTTGCCACTGCCATCAGAGTTCCTGGTTGAATAGGTTGGGGCCGGGGCCTGAGAACTCGCATTTCTGTCGAGTTCCCAGGTGAGTTGCTAGTGCTGCTGTGCCATAGACTGTCCTTTGGGGTCCACTTTTCTGGACTTATGGTGCCAGCATTAAAAGGCTTTCAGCAAAGGCAACTTCCTGAGCATAGTCCAGACTCGAGGGGGCAGGTGCTAGGTCAGCAGCAGTGCTCAGCTGTTTCACAGGTGCTTAGGGGCACCCTGGGGGCTTAGCTCACATTCATGGCTGTCTGGTGTCTAAGGCTGTGAAAGTATTGCCAGGAGGAAGAAGGCTGGCATTACTTAGTTTCCATTCTCTTCTCTGGAAAATGGGGGTGGCACCTATCTTTCAAGGTGGCTGTGCAGATTATAAAAACCCAGGAACTGGTGTGTGGAAGGTGGGCAGATAGTAGCTAATATGCCTGTAATACGTGTGTTCGCCCATCACACTCTCTTCCAGGGTTGGCCCCTTTGGATCTTGTTCTGGCTTGTCTACAGCAATCTAAGTGCATCAGAAACACTGTACTCTAGCTGGAGTCACACCAGGCAAAACACTGGGCAAGGTCTTGGAGTTTTTCCTTCCTTGCTCTTGCCCAACCTTCCTTTCCATTTCTGTCCAACTGAATGATCTGTCTAGACTCGCTGAAATGCTCCCTCCTTCGTGAGACTTTCCCACACCTTCAGAAACACCTGCTCCCATCCCTCCCACTCCCTACCTTGGGCCTGTTCTTGTTGCTTCTTGAACCAACAGAGCAGAATGCTGCCTCAGTGCCGCCTCCACTAGAGAGCGGCTGCCTAGATTTGAATTCCAGCTGCACACTCTGGGAGCCGGATGGCCTCTGGTGATTAGCCTGTGCCTCAGTGTTCTCACCTGTAAAACGGGCATAAAACCTGTCTTCTAGGGTATTGCTGATTTGGTGGAAGAGCTAGCACTGTTGGTCCCCAGATTTGTGGGGATGGTATTTCCACTGAAGGCAGAAGTTTCCTCCTTTATCCTCTGTCATTCTGAGGGTGACATACATCTGGGATCCTGGAGTCCTGTGGAGATCTAGTCTCTACCTGATGGGTGGTTCCCGAGAGCAGTCTCAAGTCCCTGCAGCGTCTGAAGCTTCCTGCTCAGAATGCAATGACGGTCAGGTCACTTGGGTGACAGGAGTGCTTTTCCTCGATAAGAGTCTAAATGCTGCTTTTCCTTCTCCCTGTAAAGATGACGACCACTTTTCGCCTGAAGCAGATGCAGCTATGAGTGAGATGACAGGAAACACAGCGCTTCTGGCACAGGTGTGTGCTCTGGTTTGGAGGTGGGGCCAGCTGGACAGGGTCACTGGGGAGCCGTCTGCCTCGCTCAGTTAAGAATTGACCTTTAAACTCCTTCCTTTCCATGGTAGGGAACTTTGGTCAATCAGCAGGCTTTTAAAAGAAGTGTTTGGCTGGATGTGGTGGCACACACCTGTGATCCCAGCTATTCGGGAGGGATTGAGGCCAGCCTGGGTCATTTAGTGAGACCTTGTCTCAAAATAAAATTAAAAAGGGGCTGGGGATGTAGCTCAGTGGTAGAGCACTTGCTGAGCATGTGTGAGGCCCTGGATTCCATCTCCATCGCTTCAAAAAAATTGAAATAAAAAGAGGTGCATGGAGCAGCTTTATGTATTTCTTCCCCCCACTCCTCTAGGTGACAAGTTACAGTCCAACTGGCCTTCCCCTGATTCAGCTGTGGAGTGTGGTTGGAGATGAAGTAAGTCCTGCCCTTCTGTCGGAATTGTTGCCCAGCAGCAGCGTGTTGGCTGGAGCTGGTTCTGGCCCTGCTTCTTCCTCGTTAATCGGAGGATAAACTATAAGCCAGTGCCACCCGGGGAATACTTTGGGTGCCATGACTGGGGTGGTTGTGTTAATGTCATCTGGTGGGTACAGCCCAGGGTTGCTGCTTAGCATCCCGTAGCACCCAGAACAGTCCCTCTTGGAATTACCCAAATTGTCGAGGTGGAGAAACCCTTCCCTGGGCCTTCTGGAAGCTTAGGTAGCCGCAGAACATTAAAAAGGGAGCCCCTGTTGGTGTCAGGCCCTGCGTGAGCACCTGTCGCCTCATTGGCAACTGGACACGTAGAAGGGAGAATGTGTTGGCTTGAGAATGGCTCCAGGCAAAGCTCTCAAGAGAACTTTGTTTTCTAGGTGGTGCTGATAAACCGGTCACTGGTGGAGCGAGGCCTCGCACAGTGGGTGGACAGCTACTACTCAAGCCTTTGACCCTGGCTCCGGGAGCCACCACTGGAGTCTTTTTTTGCACTGTTGAAATTAGGCTTGGCACTGCAGGCAAAGAGTTAACATCAGAGTAATAAACGTCATCCTCTCGAGTCCTCTTTCTCCCCATTCTGTAGGTCCTATGGAGAAGACGTTCCTCTCCGAGGAAAAAGGATGAACAGCGGGTTCTTTTCAAAGCCATTGGATGGTGTTAACCTGAGCTATTTAAAAAGAGATATTGAAGGGAGGCAGTCTCAACCAGGTTGTCCTGTTCTCCTTCCCTTCTGCTTCCTTCCCACCCTCTCCACCAAAACCCCACAGACTCTAGTGGGCTGGCCATAGGACATGTGTGGCTTGCCGCTAAGGGTTTCTTTTACTTCAAAGTTTTTCTTCAGGGAGCCAGCCATGAACTGACTGACTGGTATCAATTTCCTGTATGGCTCAACATAAATGAATTTGGTGGTGTTTGATCAGTTTTTATACACTTCCTCTAGGTCTATAGGAACCCAGACTTTTTTAATGCAGATGTAAATACGGAGCAATTGTCACACCTCTGGCCCTTGTTATTGGGAAGGGGAACTGTTACCTTGCCAAGCCTGGTTGTAATTTATAACCATTTTCTATTTGTGCAAACTCTGTAAATAATGTTTAAAAATGTATTATTTTGTACAAGATACACTGGAGAACAAAGGGAACTCAAGGTTTTTCCACACACTTCACCTGTAAGTAGAAGTTAATCCTGTAGAGGGCAGCTGCCAATCCTGGCTCCTCTTCCAGGAGTTTCAGGGATTCCTGCATATTGGACAGGTGGCTGTATGGGATAGATTGTCATTTGGGGATTTTTTGCTGTACACACTTATTTAAAAAAAAAAAAAAAGTAACTCGGTGAATACCTTGCAGTGGTGTGTTTGATTCTTTAGACTGGCTTCAGCATTGTGCAATTTAAGAATAAATGACATAAATAACTTGAGCATATATAAATTTTGAATTGTATAAACTATACCTTTGAGTCCTTTCTTTTCCTAGTGGTGAAAAATATTGGGGGCAGGTGTGGGAAGTGAAGAGGGTGGTTGTGAGCGTGGAGGGTCCCAGTGTGCCCCCTAGGGCTGTAACTAAAGGAGACCCCCAGTTCTTTGAAGACAGTTTAGCCAGAATTGTCTGTATGGCCTTTTCCTGTCTCCTTGCCCCACCAGGTGGCAGCCAAGCTTTGACTTCTACCCTTGAATTCTGGAGGAGCCTGATATCTGTGTAAAGCACTGGTTTCTGAAACCAGTTAGTTGTGCTTTAGTAGATCAATGATGTCATTTAGTCTGCTGTATTGAGAAGGCTATAAAAATGCATGAAGGGGCTGGGGTTGTGGCCCAGTGGCAGAGCACTCACCTAGCGTGTGAGGCACTGGTTTCGATTCTCAACACCAGGTATAAAGATCCATTGACAACTAAAAATTTTTTTTAAAAATAGTAAAATGAAACACTAAACAACCCTCTTGCTTTCTTTGAAGACAGGAGAGTAGGTACCTAGCCTTGATTTATTCCCACTGCCTTGGGTAAACTATCCACCCTGTGTCCTCCTTAGTTTTGGCCCATGTTCTCTGTGCTGTGTGCCCACACTGCAGGGCAGTGGGCCTTAGCACCAGACTGGAGAGCAGAGGCAGCCTGAGGGTTTTTAGGCAGAAGGTATGTCCTGTGGGTATTCTCTCTGGTGACTAAGCACCCCACCTCTTGCCCCCTCCTGGAACTTCCAGGCCCAACACAACAGGCTCAGCTATTCTCTAGTTCCGCTGCACCCAAAGGCTGCAGCTGCTCTGGACCCTGATTTGGAGTTGCCATCGTTGAGGTGGCCCGTCTTTCCATCAGTTTCCCTCATCTGTAAGATCAGATAATGCTACTAATCTCATAAGAAATAAATCTCAGGATTGTCCCCTGTTTATCCAGAGCTGGGCCCCAGCAAGTTCTTCCGTGGTCTTTGCTGTTGCCCGAGACCTAGTGGTCGTTGGGTGTGACTTTGGCCCAGCCACGCTACACCTGGGTTTAACCTTCGTGTGTGTGATCTAGTCTGGCTGCTGTGCAAGGGTGTCCACGGGGCCTTCAGACACATTTGAGGAGAGCTGGCGAAGCCTGGTGTACAGATTGGACTTTGAGGGGTCTCCAGCTGAAGAGAGCAGGATTCTGGCACAGGGAGCAGGTGTGGGAGGGCAGGACTGAAGCCCAGGCAGTCCTGACAAGACAGAAGAACCTCCTGTGAGATGGACAAGAGGCGATGAAAGCAGGATCCTCAGGTAAGACCCGCGGGGCTTGGTGACGGGAGTGTAGGTGAGGGCAGGGGCTGTGCTCTCATGGTCGTGAGGTCATATTTTTTTGAGGATGGCTTCAAGAAACATGGCTCAGTATTTGGGGGGGGGGAAGCAAGTTGGAAGATGGTGAAGGGCGTGTATTCTTTGAATAAATTCTTCTTACATTGCTTTTGATTAATTTAATTTTATTTTTATTTATTTATTTTTTTAGAGAGAGAGAATTTTAATATTTGTTGTTTAGTTTTGTTTTTTTTTCCGGCGGACACAACATCTTTGTGTGTGGTGCTGAGGATGGAACCCGGGCCGCACGCATGCCAGGCGAGCGCGCTACCGCTTGAGCTACATCCCCAGCCCTGGGCAAGTACCTTTAGACACCTGTTGAATGAGCTGTGGGCCATCCAGGGGATCTTAGTAAGAACTGCAAACTTGTGGAAGAAGCTGGCAAAGGAGAGAGATTTGGCCGTCTACTAGGGGTGAATGGAAGAAATGTGGAAGGCTAGAGCTTCCTCCTGTTCTCATTCAGGTGTTTGTGTCCTTGGGCCCCCAAGGAGTATAGGAGGAATGGACAGTTCTCATAGAGACTGAGTTCTGAGGTTCCTGCTAGACCTTGTACAACTTTGGTTATGTCGCTCACTGAGATCAGCATCCGTCAGATGACAGCTGATTTTTGAGTGAGGAAGGTCATTTCTAACCCTCACAAGCTTAAGATTGAAACAAGTTATGGAGTGCTTACTGTGTGTCAGGTGCTATGCTCTGTGACAGGTGATACGATACTTGGTCCTCTGGACAACCCAGCAAGGCAGGAACCTCCTTCACAGATGATCAGACTGACCTCAGTGGTAAAAGTGACTCAGAAAGTAGCCTGCAGTTGGACAATGCTGAGACTCCAGGTGACCAGTGTGCCACTAACCCAATGTGGATTCATCTTGCCTTGGTCCGTGTCCCCCAGTAAGTGCCCTGGTGGTTAAATGGCCAACCCAAAGGAAAGTTTTGAAGCTTAAAGTAGAAAAAATTGCCATGATAGGGGAGAGAAATGATTTTGCCTCTGTGAAAGTTAAAAAGTTAACTCATATGAATAAAGCCGGGGAAAACTTGCAACATCTGGGCCAAAGGTGAATGTTTTTAATGTGTAATGTTTTAGAAGGAAAAATTGAATCTCCACTGAAAAATGACATAAAAGAGATGGACAGAAAATAGAAAATGTGGATCTATTTCTAGACCAGCGCTCTCAAAACAATGGGAGTCACAAATAAAAGATCTTCCGAGAGCCTCGATTAAAAAAAAAAATGGTGGGCTGAGGTTGTGGCTCAGCAGTAGAGTGTTTGCCTAGCACATGCAAGGCCCTGGGTTCGATCCTCAGCACCACATAAAAATAAATAAAAATATTGAGTCCAACTACAATTAAAAAATAAATATTTTTTAAAAAAGGTTAATTTTTTAAAATATATTTTTTAGTTATAGATGGACAACAATATTCATTTTATTTATCTTTATGTGATGCTGAGGATCGAACCCAGGGCCTTGCACATGCCAGGTGAGCACTCTACCACTGAGCCACAACCCCAGCCCCCCCAAAAATGGTTAATTATTATTATTATTATTTTTTGTTGGTGCTGGGGATTGAACCCAGGGCCTTGTGCATGTGACGCAAACACTCTACCAACTGAGCTATATCCCCAGCCAAAAATGGTTAATTTTAATGATAGTGTAACACATTATTTCAGCATGTGACGGACATACAACTATTAATGAGAAGGCTTATGGTATTTTTCATACTGTGTTTGAAATCTGGGGTGTACTTTCCACTTCTGTGCCTGTTCAGACTATCCACATTTCAGGGACTCCATAATCACAACTGGGCTGAGGCTACCAAACTAGACAATGTAAGACTAGACTATTCCATCACACCACTGCAACAGATTTCTATATGTTCTTCCTCACTCAAAAAGCTCTAGGTTCTTTTGCTCATTTATTATTTTTAAAATCCATTTTAATTTTTTTTTAAGGGGTCTCATTATGTTGCCCAGGCTGGCCTTGAACTCCTGGACTCCTCTTCCCAAGTATCTGGGACTCTTAGCACATACCACTGTGCCTGGATTGCACATTTTGTCCGAAGGTTATCTTTAGGATAAATTTCAGGGGAAGAGAAGGATGGTAAATGTTCTAAGTAACAGTTGGAAATAATACATAATGTCAGTTTGGTATAAAGTTTTATATCATCTATTAAGTTGAGCTTGTAAATTATTGAAATCAGTTAGTTTTCTTTCCTTCCCCCTCCTTCCCTTTCCCGTCTTGGTCTATACTATATCTACCCATTTATATTAAGTGATTCTGTCAGTGTTGTTTTGTCTAATTTGCCTAAACAGTTATTTCTTTAAGTTTCAGTTATGCTTCTTCATTCAAAAAGGCCCTTGAATGGAATTTTCTCATCACTGTTAAATATCTTTGGTGATATAGTTTAGCGCTTTTTGTTTTGAAGTTGATATCATTTTTCTCTGTCACTTAACTTTAGGTGGGTGGCTTCTAAATGGAACATTGCCAACTTTTTTATTTTTTATTTTTTAAAGGGAAATGTCTTACGCACCCCCCCCCCCCTTCTGTTCGGGAAATTGAAACTGGGTCTCACGCATGTGAAGCAAGTGTTATACTACTGAGCTACATCCCTAGTCTTATTTATTTATTTTTATAATTTTGAGACTGGGTCTTGCTAAGTTGCACAGGCTGGCCTTAAATCCTCCTGCCTCACTGAGTAGCTGGGGTTATAAGTATGCACTACCGAACCTGGCTGGAAAATCTAATAGATGAACCCATTTATTATGATCACTGATACAATGTTATTTGCTATTTCATTAATTTTCCTATTATATTTTCTTGCTTAATTTTTTTATTATGGTAAATTTAGCCCTTAACATCTTAGTTCTTGTTACCAATAAACAGTTTTAAATATATTTGAATTTATGTTTGTTTCGTGTATCAAAGCCTTCCTTTCTCCCTATTCTGGGTACAGAAAAACTTGGTAGAAATTCTGATTTTTGCTGTGCTTCCTGTAAGAGCACTTTGCATGTATATATGTGCCCTCCTAGAATCATAGAATCATCTAGAATATGGTTCAGAATTTTCTGACATCTTTTAAATTTTTTTTTAGTTGTAGGACACAATATTTATTTTTGTGCTGCTGAGTATCGAACCCAGTGCCCCACGCATGCAAGGCAAACACGCTACCACTCATCCACAACCTCAGCCCTCTATAATCTTTTCTTATTAAACTTCTTTTCACAAATGGATCTATCTCAAGAATCTTTTAATGGTGACATTAAACTTCAGTCAATATTATGAAAAGCATTTTGGCCCAACTCTGCCTCACCTGTGTTCCCAAGTTCTTTATTTTGACTCACCTTTCCTCTGTTTGGAGTATATCCTTGAATATTTTTTATTGTTAGAACATAATGGGTCCTAGCTGGGCACAGTGTGTACCCCTGTATTCCCAGTGATGGGAAGCTGAGGCAGCAGAATCACAAGTTCAAGACTAGTCTCGGCAAATTACCAAGACCCTGTCCCAAACAAAGAGACACACAATGGGTCCTTGCACATCTGCATGTCTTAGAATTTTTGTAGTCAGAACATGTATGAAGTTTGCACATCTGAACATGCTTGTCTGTCTCTACTGACACTAGCAATCATTTGGCAAAATGACTGTCCTGATACCAGCAATCCTTGCCAAAAATTGTTTTATTCTTCCCCACAGCAAGAATCGTACATCTTGGTCCTGTTGGACTCAAGTGTGACCACAAGTCTCATTCTGGTCAGTGTAACGTAGCGGATAGAGGTGACCTGCGTTACCTAGACTGATGGCTTCATAAGCCACAGTGCTCCACTTCTGCTGCCCTGGTGTCAGCCGTGTCCCAGGGAGCATCATCTACCGGGGTCCCTGTGTGAAGATGCCATGGAAAAGATCTATAGCCAGTCTTCAATGTATGATGTGACAAAAGTCTGTCGTAAGCCACCAAGACTGGGGTTGTGTCACCCATGGCCTGTCCTGGCTCAGCCTTTTTGGTGGTATTGTTCTAGGTCCAAATCTTCCCTCTTCACTCAGAGCCCTGCCCGTAGGCTGTCTACACCAAGTTCTGCTTGACTTCCGGAAAGTTCCCTGCTCTTTCTGTTCCCATAAACTCCCGGCCTGTAAATCTGCAAATAAGGGCCTTCCTGAAGATTCCTCTTAATGAGGCTGACTTGTATTTTTACGAAGCAAATTATCTAAGAGAGATCTTGGCTGTTTCTTGCTAGAAATGGGCCCAGCTGACATCTGGTGGGGACAGACAGTGTTCCGATGCTCTGGGCAACGAGGGCAGATACCTCCTACCCAGAACTGGGATGGAGTTCTTGTTTTTCCCTGGCTTCACTGGCTTGGTGACAGGAAGGAGCCCTGACTACTCCCAGTGATGTCTTTCTCTTCACTGAGTGCCTGCTGGACGCCAAGCATCATGCTAGAGGGAATGCAAAGACAGACAAACGCAGCGCCTGTAGGAGTCCCCTCCGTTGGGACTCCCACGGATGGTGCTCTCCTGGGTGGGGCGGTGGGGCAGGGCACAGGCTCACAGCCAGCAGAGCCAGGACCTGAACCTGGTCTTGTGTGCACCAGCCTCCGTGTCCTTCCTGCCCGTGGTGCCTCTGCTGCTCTTTAGGGTGGCTCAGATCCCAGTGGTGCCTTGTGGGTGAGGGTGAGTGAGGCAGGATCCTGTACCAGAGGGAAGCTTCCTCTTGGTGGCCTCTGAGAGGCCTTGAGGGGAGAAAAGTGGAAACTTTTCAGAAGCTGCACAGTGGGGCCAGTTGGGGTAGGCACCCCCTGCTGAGTTGGGGGCTGATCCTGTAGGACTGGCCACCAACACCTCAGACCTGCAGGCACATCTTCCCAGGAGACTGTCTGTAATTATCAGCATAATTTAAACCAACAGTCCCAAACTACACCTGTTTGCCATAATGTTTTATTGAAACGTAGCCACAGACATTTGCATACTGCCTGATGGCATGTGTTACCAACACTGGACAGCGTACCTGAGACAAAGACTGTAGGCCCTGCAGTCCAAAATATCTAGTTTTGTTTTTTTCCTGTTTGTTTATTTTCCCCATTGAGCTGCATCCCAGTTCTTATTTTTAATTTTGAAATAGGGTCTCACTATGTTGCCCAGACTGACTTTGAACGTGCTATCCTCCTGCCTCAGTCTCCCGAGTCAGGGGTGACAAGTGTGCTGCCCCACACATCCAGCTAAATGTCTAGTCTCAGAGACAAGCATGCCAACCCCTGCTGTAAACACTTGTGTACATTTCTTTTTTTTTTTTTTAAATATTTATTTTTTAGTTCTCGGCGGACACAACATCTTTGCTTGTATGTGGTGCTGAGGATCGAACCCAGGCCGCACGCATGCCAGGCGAGTGCGCTACCGCTTGAGCCACATCCCCAGCCCCCTTGTGTACATTTCTTGTCCCGCCCACCATTTAATCAAACTTGGATGTAACCTTACTTTCCCCTGCCTCTTTTCCAATCATGCATTCTTCAGACTTTGAAAACAGTAGACTCTGTTTAAGGTTCTCTGGAGTGGGCAGCTGTGTCTTGTGACCTCCCTCCTGCCTCACTCTTAAAAGAATGATCAGGCACAGGACCCTCCGCCCCCAGGATGGACCAGGAAGATAGACCTCATAACCCAGGATAGACCAGGAAGACCCTCTTCGGGGTAGTAAAGTGTGGTCCTGGTGACCCACCCTTCTAAATCCTAACTTGAGACAGGGTCTCACTGTGTTGCCCAGACTGGCCTTGAACTCCTGATCTCAAGTGATCCTCAGCCTCCTGAGTAGCTGGGACTGCTTTGTGCCCCGTTCTTGATCTTCATTTTAAAGACTTGCAGGCAGTTTGTATGTCCATCTAAGTGAGGGCTGACCCAGGGCAGTGGCATTCAGCTCAGGCTGCATATTGAACTCATGTTGAAACCTACCGATGCGTGAGACCCACTCTGAGAGATGTAGATTTCATTGGCCTGGGCTGCAGCTGTGTGTTGAGAGGGGTTTAAAAATCACTGCCTTTGGAATATAACATGTGCACCAAGTGCATCAGTGCTCAGATCTTGAGAGAGAACGTGAAGCCTTCTTACTTATGCCTACCTCTGGATAACCTTCACCAGAGGACTACAGAGGGATATTTCTTAGGCTGAGTTTCTCTCATGACCTTATCTGGTCAATGTTTTCTACCCAGGGAACAATTTTCTTTTTATTGCAGAATTAGGGGATTGAACCCAGGGATGCTCTACCAGTGAGCAATATCCCCAGCCCATTTCTATTTTTGAATTTGGAGACAGGGTTTTGCTAAGTTGCCTACACTCATTAGAACTTGCGATCCTTCTGCCTCAATCTCCTGAGTCTCTGGGATTACAGGCGTGCAGCCTGCTCAATTCTCAATACAGTTCTTCCTCCTGAGCCCTCTGGGTCAGGCTGAACAGGGCCCTCTGCACATATGGACACAGTAGTGGTGGATGATTCGCACATTCTCTGTATCTTAAGACCCTTAACGTAGGCTGAACTGCCATATAGCACATAAGAATTTGGCAGAGGGCCTGTATAAAGAAAGTACTCAGTAAATGATGTCGACTCACAGAGTAGAATGTTTCCGTCCAGGGATCCTGCTGCATCTAGAACTGCGTATCTAGAACTGCGTCAAGCACTGGAAACGTGACTTGTCCAAACTGAGATGTGTTGTCAGTGTAAAACACTTAATGAGAAAAAGTGTGGGGGGGTGCTGGGGTAGCTCAGTGATAGTGGACCCTGGTTTAAACCTCAGTGCCAGAAAAACAAGAGTGGAACTATGGAGGTGTGTTGTAAGCACTGTTGTCTTAAATTTGGAAACTACTGCTCCTAGAACTTGTAGCATTTTTCCCCCTTTCAGTTCAGGGGTTGAACCCACCGAGGGACACTGTCAGCACCTTTTATTTTGAGACAGATATTGATAAACTGCCCAGGCTGGCCTCCCTTTGCCGCCATCCTGCCATAGCCTCCTGAATGGGTGGGACTTATAGGCCTGCACCCCTATGCCCAGCTGGAACTGTGGCAATTTGATTTTCCTCTTCAACAATTTGATTTTTCTCTTGTTTGGGGTTGAAAAAAGATGGAGCCCTTATTTCCTATGGAGTCTTGCTGCTAGGGGTTCAGGACTAAATTTAGGTTCAACTAGGATTTATTGTGTAATCTGGGTGGCTGTTTTGGTGTCTGCTAATGTGTTAGCTGAACCTTGTTAGAAGTAACTGGAGAACAAAATACAATGTCTATTTGCACAGATCAGAGTTTCTGGCCTCAAAACACCCATCCTCCAAGTTCAATCCTACCACTGCATGACTTCGGGCAGGACACACGGTCTGTAATGATCCTATTCTCCTATGGTTGTTCAGAAGAATGAAAAGAGATCATTTAACTTCAGTAAGAAGCTCACCCCAAAACAGAGATCATGAGGTGACGAGTTCAATGCAAGCCCTGAAGGTTTCAGATGTGTGGAGAGGGGTGATTTTCAGGCTCACCCAATACACTCCGCACAGGCTGCTGCCGCTGTGACCTTTGACCACTAGATGGCGCCACAGTACAAGCTACTGCAGATACCGGCTCCCTCCACTGGCTCACCACCTGCCCACAGTGGTTTTTCCAAGAAAGTCTCATTATTAGAACTTATCAAAAATGCAAACACTCAGATCCTACCCCAGACCTACTGAATCAGAAACTTGTAACACGATGCAGGTGGCTCTGATGCACACTTCAGTTTGAGAATTGCTGTCCTAGATTCAACCTTGGGGTAGCTTGGGAAGATGAGTGGTAAGCCTTGAGACAGAGGGCGCTCTGGGGACAAGGGGGTAGGCGAGGGGGTGGAAGGACAAGTTGGGGAGGGTGGGTGGAGGTCAGTGGTACAGGGTCATTAATTCCACAGAACTCATCCAAACAGGGAGCCATAAAGGAACAAGACACTGGGTGGAGATTTTGCATTTTTGCCCCCTAGCCAAAGCATATCAAATGGTATCAGCTGGATGGAGGAGAGGGGGTGTTACTAAAGGACCCCTGCTTTAGGTGACAGATCTTGGACTGGGAGCAGAAACCCAGAGGCTGGCTGAGTTCTTTGGGGGAGCCCTGGACCAGCCTGTGTTCCTGCTATTGCTGTTTATCTCTGCCTGTTCTGAAATTTCACCAACCCACCACTGTGTTAATGGACTGAAATCTTGCAACCCTCCCAAGACAATTCAGGAAAATGGATGCTCAGAAATCAAAAAGAAGCTTGAGACCGGGTGGAAAAAAATCACTAGTGAATTAAAATCGTATTTCTAGCTTTTCAATCCCATCTATATCCTAAGGGGAAGCCAGTCCCAGAATGAATTCATCTCCCTCCCTCTCTCTCTCCTTCTCCCCCCCCCCCCCTCTCATTATTTTGGACACTGACCAAAAAAAAAAAAAAAATCCTTTTGTAGGTGGCTACTGAGGCTTCAAAGGGGCAATGTATCATGCAAATATTATTTTTCAGCTATGACGTGTGCAGTTTAGTTTGATTTATTTTTGATGTCAGAAACAAAATGGAAAGTTAGCTCTTTAAAAATGAGCGTGGCTGCCTGAATAAATAAATAATATGCTCTTGGCCAGAACCTGCCAGTGCCTCCTTAATTGCCCATTGATTCTTTAATTCTCTGCACTTTAACATCTATGGGAAATTAAGAGGCCACAGAGCTGGGAGATGTCTTTTGTTAAACAAATTAAGGAAGCTGGGTTTTAGAAGGTGTCGCCCTTCCTGGGGCTTGGACCTGGCATTTAAAGGCAAGAGGCAAAGTTACCGGAAGGACAAAAGCCAGGTGCCCTCCCATAGATTCTTCTGGAGCTCAGGCACCATTGTCTGGGTTTCCCAGCCGTGCATATGTATGGCACGTCCACTGGCATGAGGACATAGGATCCCAAGAAACAGGGCCTCCAAGGGTCCCTCCAGTTTTTTGGAGCCTTTTCCATTATGGCAGGGAGAGATTCCCCCCAAAGCTTTCTTTTATCCCATTTCTTGGATGGAGAACCAGCCACTCTCCCTCTCTCACCAGAGGCCCCTGATGCCATCCATGAGGCCCCCAGAATCCTTTGGCTCACCTCCCCTGGGTCTTCCCTTCTAGTCCTTCCAGCTACAGAAAGTTCCTGTTACACTCCAGGCCTCTGTCTCCTGCTGTCCCTCTGCCATCCCCCACTTTGCCCAACACACTTCTCTTGAAGATCCTGTTCCAAGCTTCCTGCCTTCAGGACCCACCCAGGGCATATATCTGAGCCCTCACCCCAGGTGTGGGTGGCAGTCCCCTGTGTCCCCAGAACATACCCAGTGTTCTTTTTCTACCACATTAGCTCCTAGTCTTGCAAACCTCTTGAGAACAGGGCCTGAGAAGCTTGAGACCGGGTGGAAAAAAATCACTAGTGAATTAAAATCGTATTTCTAGCTTGTTGTCCTCTGTGACTCCGGGTATTAAAGAACTAGTTCAACTTTCCCACCCTCAGCTGGCTTGGGAGATGAGTGGTAAGCCTTGAGAGAGAGAGGGCGCCCTGGGACCAGGAGGCAGGCGACGGGGTGGATGGACAGGTTGGGAGGGTGGGTGGAGGTCAGTGGTGCAGGGTCATTAATTCCACAGAGCTCATCCAAACAGGGAGCCATAAAGGAGCAAGACACTGGGTGGAGATTTTGCATTTTTGCCTCCTTGGAAAAGCATCTCAAATGGTATCAGCTGGATGGAGGAGAGGGGGTGTTACTAAAGGACCCCTGCTTTAGGTGACACATCTCCGACTGGTAGCAGAAACCCAAAGGCTGGCTGAGCTCTTCAGGGAGCTCCCAGACATCCATGGGGGCTCAAGAACCCTGTGTTGAAAGAATGAACAATTGAGTACGCTTGACCCCAAGCAGGCAGAGACTCAAATGACGGAAGGTGAAATGCCCCAAGGGGAACTCCTTGACTCTGCTGGGTTTTGTAGTCCAGCACTACAAAAGTGGAAAGGTCCTCCACTTGGCCTTCAGGTTATGGCTGATGAGGGTAAAAGAAAATGTGTGCAGGGCACCTCCCACCAGTAGGGGGCCCCCTTTCTCCCTGGTGACTGGCGGAAGCTTTGGATAGGCGTTTACCTCTAGGTCTAGCAGGACAGGTGTGAGTGATAATGGAGGGAAGGCGGGATCCTGCTGGGTCCTTGAGTAGGACATCTCTGACCACATGTCCGTGTCAAGGCTGAAACCTCCCAACGTGGGCAGGCAAATCTATTTGGCTATGCCCGTTCAGAGCTGTGTGATGTTGGGGAAGTCACGTGGGCGGGTGGAGGTCAGTGGTACAGGGTCATTAATTCCACAGAGCTCATCCAAACAAGGAGCCATAAAGGTCTCAGTTTGCTCATCTGTAAACTAGGGCCAATAACTGCCACCTCAAAGGACTTAAACGTGAATCCTTGGGCATCAAGGATACACTTGATAAATATTTTTGTCTATTCTTTGTGTCCTTCAGCTGCTGCGTGGAGTAGGCATGAGGACAAGATCCTCCTCTATAGAAGTCTCTCACCTGGGCTGTCAACGTCTGCTTCTGGGGTCCCACGGTGGGGGCTACCCACCTTTCTCTGGGTCCAGCAGGATCCATCATTTTGTCCATGTTGTCGACCTTCCTCCCAGAATCACCGTGGACTTCCCCCATGGCTTAGATTACGGCTCCAGAATGATATAACCATCCTAATACCTCTGCGGGGATGCACTCCTTCCCAGTGCAGCAACCTCAGCTGGCTACCTACGGGCCTCTCACCTGCTTCTCCTCTCTGCCCTCACTTCCCTTTCGTGTGTGTGTGTGTGTGTGTGTGTGTGTGTGTGTCACTGTTAATTGAACCCAGGGGCACTCTACCACGGAGCTACATTCCCAGTCCTTTCTAAAATTTTTTTAAAATTTTGAGACAGTGTCTCACTGAGTTACCTCAGCTGGCCTCCACCTTGCGATTCTCCTGCCTCAGCCTCCAGAGTCTCTGAGTCCCGGCGCGTGGGTCCCATTCCCCTTTCCATCAGCATCTTCGTTACATTAGAATTCTCACCCTTCTACTTATCAAATCAGCATCGCGACTGCCTGTCTCCGCCACTGTCAACATCCCTGCTTCTGTGTCTCTTGCAACTGAGCGTCTGGGCCGCCCCCGCCCACCTCTCTCTCTCTCTGGCAATTACAATTCCTTCCCCAGCTCCCGTCGAAAGTCTTTGTTCTTCTCCCTGAACGTTCAAGTTAATTTCTGCCAAGACTGTTTATTCAGCCTTTGTACTGGCTGGCCTGCTACTTACTCAGGAAACGCAGCCCTCAGAGGCAAAGCTCAGGGACGCAGAGCAACAGTTTAGCACAGGAAGGAAAGACACTTCAGAGAAAGAGGAGGCCAGACAGGAATCCTGAGGCCCCCCGCCGGGATGGGGATCAGGATCACTGAGGAGCAGCGTGGGGAGGGAGGAGGGAACTGCAGACTCTGGGCTCTGCTTCCTGGGTTAGGTGGTTGCGCAGTTCATGCAGGGGCGTGTGTGCAAGAAGCCCATGGACACAGATGCACGCGTGGTTCCAAACCTGTGTGTAGAGGGGGCAGAAAAAAACAGCTGTTTGTGGCCAGGCTCCTTCCCTGTGTTGGCCTTTTGTTCTGCCAAACATTTGAGGGTTTGGGGAGGAGGTTCTGGCCAAGCAAAATTGCCCTGCTCTGAAAAGAGAGGAATTTGAGGCAGAGGTGGTGATCCAACAGGGAGGAGCGAAGAGAAAGGGGACAGGAAGGGGGAGCTGGGGAGGGAGGGAGGGCCCAGAGCACCTGTGGGTGGGTTAGGAGGTCCTAGACCACGGAGTCCCCACCACACAGCTGTAAGCCTCCTAGTCATCCCCCAAATTCGATTTTTAAGTATCAAACTTGTTGTCCTGGTTGTTGCTTGGGTTGGGGGCGGAAGAAGAGGTATTATGTCATTTGTCAGCTAATACCAGGGTGGAGATAGAGCCACCCCCAGGACACTCAGTGCCAAGCTGGAGATTTAGAACGTCAGGCCCCTGGGAATCTAGAGAAATCTTGGAGAGAGCTTTGGACAGTGGAGTGTGGATGGAATCAGTGTCACTTACCAAGGGTCCAGGAGACCCCAGCTGGCATCTGTACTTTTCTATACATAAACACACACACAAATATGCAGTACTTATGATATTTAAAATGTATCAGAGCAAAATAATATATGGATATAAAATATGAGAAGTGTACAAAGATCCAAAATCCTAGGAAAGATAAAACAAAATATAACAAATATGTTTATATGATACAAGTACATAATATATAATCATGCATATAAAGAACATAAAATTAGAATGTGTATCTTGTTTCTAATATACATATAACATAAAATATCTTTCTCATCCTGACAATCTCTTTTATTTCAAGTGTTTAGCTCATTTACATTTTTGAACTTTCTCCATGTGTGATTTGCATAGAATGAATGACACATATTTAAAGTACACAACACCATAAATTGTTTGGCTTTGGGGGTTTTATTTGCAGGGCTGGGAAGTGAACCCAGGCCTTGCCCCTGCTAAGCAAGCACCCTACCACTGGGATGCATGACCAGCCTGATAAGTTTTAAAATCTGTGCACACCCACGAACTCATTGCCACAGTCAAGGGGATAATGAACATGGCCCTCACCCCGCCACACAGGTTCACCACACCCTTTGTAATCTCCCTGGCCCCCCCACCCCGCCCTCCCGTCCGCCAGACAACCCACGATCTGCCTTCTGTCGATATGGATTAGTTTGCCTTCCCTGGAATCACCCTGCATGGACTTCTGTCTGGCTTCTTTCATTCAGCAGAACTTTCCCGAGACCCAGCCCTGCCGTATCAAGAGTTCTTTCTTTTTTACTGCTGGGTTCTACAGAATAGATGTGCCACACTCTGTTCATCCAGTGGCCTGCTGAAGGACATCGGGGTTTAACATTCATATGAAGCACCTCCCATGTCCACGCCACAAATTGTATGCCATTTCTCTCTCTTCTGTTTCTCAGCATTTCCCCAGAGCAGCAGGGGTCACTCTCCCCAGCCAGCAGAGGCAGACTTGCCAGGCCCCTCTAGTGGGCACCTGGGGACACAGCGTGGGTCAAAGACGTGCAGGCAAAGACGTGCTTGTGGCCCTCGATCCTCAGGGAGCTGGGTCAGGAGGGGCCCCAGCAGACAAAGAGCAAGCGCAGAGCCCGGGCCAGCCCCACTCTGCCAGGTTGCTCTGCAAGGGACACAGCTGTGACACTCCACCATCATGGCTCTGCCAGCCTCCCTAGGGGTGCACCCTCGGGCACACTCATGTGAAAGCTCTTCTCCCAGACCACTATGGTTCAATTCCTTTAGGCCTTTACTCAGAAGCCACCCTGTCGGGGAGCCTGCTCTGGCCACCGTATCTGAAACTCCACCCTCCACTGCCCTTTCGTTTCTGGCTTCTGGAGTGTTCTCCTTGGCAGGCATCACTGTCTAGCACATCCTGTAGCTTCTCTGCTCCGCCAGGCCAGCGGTCAGTCTGCCCTGTTCCTCACTTCTCCCCTTTCCTAGAGCGCCTGGCACATTAGGAGGTGCCCAAGGATTTTTTTGAAAGAGCGAATGGATAGAAGAAAACCCAGCTTATGGTCATTCAGTTGGAAAAGAGCATCGCAGTCCCTCCAGGTTGAAAGGCCAAAGGCAAACTCAACCTGAAAAGGCCCTGTAACTTCCCCCGGAGAGCTGGGTGTCTTCAGCTCCCTTTAGTAAGTCCTGACGGAAAGTAGCTCTGTGCTGAAGCTGTGGTGTCTTAGCCTGTCAGGGACCCACCTAAGGGACAGCTCCTCCGATTGTTTGCAATCTCAACACAGTGGAACTAGGCGTGGTGGTGCACTCCTGTGATCCCAGTGACTTGGGAGGCCAAGGCAGGAGGATTGCAAATTTAAGCTCAGCCTGAGCAATTCAAGAGCCCTTGTCTCAAAATTAAAATAATAATAATAATAAAACAGGGCTGGAGATGTAGCTCAGTATTAGGGCACCACTGGGTTCAATCCCAGCAACTCACACACACACACACAAAAAAAACAAGACCAGTAGACCCCCCTCCCCCAAAGAGATCTTCCTGGAACTTCATTGTGCAAAATAGAAAAATTAATATATTATTTGTATGAATTTGCATGCTTGGGCTGGGGCTGTAGTTTAGTGGTGAAGTGCTTTGCCTAGCATGCATGATGCCCTGGGTTCAATGCGTAGCACCACAAAAAGTAATAAATAAATAATAAATTTCTATGCTTACACTGATAGGATTACTTATATGAAAACATTAAGATTGATGAAAATAAGGATTTCACTAAATGCAATATGATATTCTGGATAGGATCCTGGGAGAGAAAAAAGACATTAGTGGGAAAACTGATGAAATAGAATAAAATCTGGAATTTAGTTGGTAGTAATAGACCCCTGTTGGTTTCTTAGGGTTTTTTTTTTTTTTTTTTGGTATCAGGGATTGAACTCAGGGGCACTCAACCATTGAGCCACATCCCCGGCCCAATTTTGTATTCTATTTAGAGACAGGGTCTCACCAAGTTACTTAGCACCTCACAGTTGCTAAGGCTGGCTTTGAATTCACAATCCTCCTGCCTCAGCCTCCCGAGTCTGAGAGGGATTACAGGCTGGGATTACAGGCATGCACCACTGTGCCAGACTGGTTTCTTAGTTTTGACAAATGTACTGTGGTTGTGTCTGATGATAATATTAGGAGAAATGAACACCAGCACAGGGCTATTTAGAAACTGTTGGCACCAGCTGGATGCAATGGCCCACATCTGTAATTCCTGTGATTCCGGAGACTGAGGCAGGACGATTGCAAGTTCAAAGTCAGCTTCAGCAACTTGATGAGAATTTGTCTCAAAATAAAAAACAGATTTATTTTTATAAAAATATATGAATATAAAATATAAAAATATTTATTTTTTAATTTAAACTTTAAATTTATAAAGGGCTGGGAATGTAGCTCAGTACTCCTGGATTCAACCCCCACAAGATATAGGAACAGTTGGTACTACCTGTATAAGTTTTCTGTGATTTTAAAATTATCCCCGAAGAAAAAAATTTATTTAAAACTTTTATTGCATTAGTGAATATTGTTTAAACAATGAAGAAGTACAATTTTGAAATTACGGTGATGGATGACAGTGATCATCTTCCACCCCATACAAATTATTGCTGTTTTGGTTTTGTTACACAATATTGAAAAAAAACATCTTGACTCTTCCCACTAAACAGTGGGAAAAGGCAACAGATTTTAACAGCTGCTCTCCTCGCGGTCTCAGGATATGATTCAATTAAACCCAGAAGGCAGGAGAGGCTAATTCGGGTTTTCTAGAAGAATAGGCAAAGTGGACGTTATGTATTATCACTGTGCTGATCTGTGCAGGGCTGACATTTGGTACAAAGCACAGGGAAGTGTGCAAGGTGATTTCCAGGTTCTATTTTTTTTTTTTTTTTTTTTTTTTTTGGTGTGTTGGGCGGGGTTCCAGGGGTTGAACTCAGGAGCACTCCACCACTGAGCCCCCTCCCCAGCCCTAGTTTGGATTTTATTAGAGACAGGGTCTCAATGAGTTGCTTAGTGCCTCACTGTTGCTGAGTCTGGGTTTGCAAGCACAATCCTCCCATCTCAGCCTCTCCAGCTGCTGGGATTACAGGCATGTGCCACTGTGCCCAGCTAGGTTTCGAGTATTTTTTTGAAAGATGACATTTGAATCAAACATTCATGGAACCAGTGAGGCCTCCCTGGGGCTTCCACCAAACACAGTTGGAAAACCATTGATCTGATTGCAAGGCCCCATATTATAGATGAGGAAACTGAGGCCCAGCCAGGGGAAGGGACTAAGCTCTCTCACAAGAAGTCAAGGACAATAGGCTGGGGACATAGCTTGGTGGTAGAGCAGTTGCCTGGCATGCACAGAGGCCTTGGGTTTGGTCCCCAGCCCAGCAAAAAATAAATAAATAAATAACGGTCAAGGACCAGGCAAGGTTGTTGTATTTCCCACTGTGAGGTTTATTCCTGTGGAGGGACGTGACTCTGGATTATTCTTTCCAATTGCTGGATAGAAAGCACTTCTATGTGCTCTTCGCTGGATGGTCATTTACCTATTTCCATTTTTTAAAGTGCCAGTTCAGAGTCTTGAGCATGTCTCCTAGTTGGCATGCCCAGGACATAATCCTAAAAATGCAGTTGCTGGTTGGCTTCACTAGAAAGTGCCAAATTGTGCTCCAAGGGCCGGCCAGAGTGGAGCGCCCCCTCCTGGCTGCCAGGCGGTTGGCACCCTCTCTGGTTCTCGATGCTGCCAGAGTGGAAGAGATCTCCCCGTCCGTCTGGAAATCCTGTGGGTCCTGGGACATGGGTCCTAGCCCTGAGTCCACCCCTGCTTATGGTGTGACCTTGGAGGACCTTGACTCTCATCTGTCACACGAGGAGGTTGGCCTAACGCAGAGGTTCTTTATGTGGGTATTTCTACCAAAATTAACATTTCAAAAATCTCCCCCATAATAGCAGATATGCTTGTAGTATTCGATGACTGAGAAAATAGAACCGTGATGATCAACACTCTCGATTTGTATCTCACTAAAGACTATCACAAGTGTCTGTGCGGTTTAAGATCAGGACATTTTATACATGTGAACGCAGACTCCATCCCCCACATTTATTCTCACCCTTCTTCAGATCCTCAAACTCACGGCCTGCAGTCAGCAAGTGCTGGACTAGAGAATGTCCATGCAGGGGGAGGGCACTGTCATGGTTGAGAAAGCCCCAGATCCAAGTCCTGATTTTGCTGTTCACTAGCTCTGGAGCTTGGACCAGTTGTTTAACTTCCCGGGATCTGAGTTTTGTCTTTGGTGTGTGCACGGGTACCGTGCGAAGTGTACCCGACACACGTTAATATTACATGTTTAGGATGATTCCTGGAACACAAGTGTTAGCTCTTTTTATTATCTCAATTAATCCTCCTAATAATTCTACAAGGGAGTTACCATCCATTTATTTACTTGGTGGATAGTTATTGAACACGATCCTGTATCCGGCATGGATTAGGCACTGGGGATCTATCAGTGAACAAAACAGTCAAACTCGCTGCCCTGATGGACCCTAGGCCAGTGTTTCACTTCAGTGTTTCCAAAACACAGAGAGGTCAAGGGCCTTTTTCAAGTCCATGAATAAAGAGGAAAAGCATGTCGGTGGCGCTGACTGGCTTCGGGGGAGGGCTCCTTCCCAGTCCCCATCCAAGCCCTGTGACACTTGCAGCAACTGCTGTGGTCCCTCAACACCCTTGTGTCAATCGGGGGACACGAGTTCCATCTCATGGGGATTTATTTTTTGTCCCCGGCACCAGTGAAAACACGAAGTCAGTTCTTGGAAGCTGCAGGAGCGGAAACCTGGGAACCGGCGGCTGTATGTTTTCTCTGATCTGGAGAATGTCAGTCCTACAGGGAGCCAGAGAAGTGGGGCCAAGACTGGAAGAAGCAGAGGTGAGGGGCAGATTGCGAGGCTCGCCCAGCTCATCCCTGCCTTTGCAGCCATGGTGAGACCCGGCCCCGATCCGCTCCCTGAGTCCTCAGAGGTCACCAGCGTCCTTATGATAACTTCCTTTTCTTTTTTGCTGAAACTTGCAACCCAGAAGTCCTATTTCCCCGCACTGGGGAGGGGCAAGTGCCTGGGAAGTGGCTGTCCTAAGGTGCTGAGCTCCCTCCGGGCCCTAGACCTGCCTTTTTTTTTGGCCTCTGGAGCCGAGAGCATCCTGCTCTTAGATAACTTTGCAATAGAATCTCCAGTTGAGAGCATGTGGCTGCAAGCTAACTCTTCATAAATCAGTCGGGAGCTTTCCGCCTGGAAAAGAGCCTCCGCCATACATCATTTTTGTTTTCCTCTTGGGGAGAGGAACTATGCTACAGCAATAACCTGCCACGTATATGTCTCAAAGCCCTATTTATGTAGCCATATGGATAAATATATATAAATAGGGCTCTGGAATAATAGATTAAAGGATCTGCTCATCCATAGAAGACTTATGGGGCTTTCAGGACCTCATGGCGGCCTGATTCAGTAAGAAAAATGGGTCTCCAGGAGGATGTGGCCAAGAATTCGATGAGCCCATGACCTAGTAGGAAACCCATCTGGGAGACAGAGAAGTGGCAGGAGCCCGATGTTCGGAGAGAAAGAATGGGGTGTGGGCAGGAAGGAGCAGGGCAGGACTGTACATGGTCATAAGCCCTGAGCCGTCTTCCCAGCTCAGCCCCTGTTTTACTGTGTGGCAAAACGAGCAACTTGCCTTCTCTGAACCTCAGTTCTTCATCTATAAATGAAAAATGGGGACTCACTGACCTCTAAAGTCCTTTTCTGTTCTGACATTAAAATGACTTTGATTTCTACCGTCCGGTCCTTAGAGCAGGGGAGGTTGAGGAAATCTCAGACTGAAGTCATCCCTAGGTCCTGGCAATCTCTGGTGGTCCTCAGGGGTCTCTTATCTTTGGAAGCTTCCCTAGAAGGGGTCTGTATCCACCCGACCAAAGGTTCTGGGGCAGACTAAATAACAATAACAGTAGCTGCCACGACTGCTTTCCTGCAAAGTTGTGGCAGGGACTTGATGCTCAGGACTGAGCCACTACTAAGCTCCAAGCACTGTCCTCTGGACTTTGCATATATGATCTCACTTTGTCCTCAACAACCCTGGGAGGTGGGTACTGTTATGGTCCTTATTTACAGAAGAGGAAGCGGAAACACAGATCGGCCCAGAGAGTGTCCCAGGCCACCAACTGGCAGGTGGTGGTGTCAAGATGGCCTGGTTCTGCTGTCAGTGGTTAGGCGCCCCTGGACCCAGAAAGAAAAAGGTGGTGACCCCAGAGTGTTCGCAAAGCCTTGGCCATGCATAGGACCCACCCCCAGGGAGCTGGCCTGGACTCCCGCTGTGGGTGGTTCCCTGACTGTGCAACTATCTCCAGATCCTCATTTCCAGGACGGTGTCCTCGTGGGTGGACAAAACCATCTTGTCCCAGGAAATGGACCCTACGACACCCTGACCACTATGAGAGGTCAGCCACAGCCTGGGCCTTGAAACCTTGGGCTCCTGCAATTTCCTTCCAGGTAGAAAACACAGAGGGCGCTCACGGGGACAGGACCTCTGAGCCTACGGTCCTGCCACGTCTGTGCTCCCAGGGCTGCACGTGGCCACACCCCACTCTTCTCCTTGCTGGGCCTCCAGAGTTCTGGGCACCCATCTGCCTGGGTCTGCACTCATCCTGTGGCCATGGGTGTGTCAGAGCCCCCCAGGGGTTCAGAGGGGGCCAGACCATCACCCTTTCTTTAAGCCTTGGTTTATTAAACAATGAAGAAATGTTAAAATAGACTACAAAAATCGTGGTCCACATTTTAAAAATTAAGACATTAGCGCATGTGCGTGCACACGTACACACACACACAAAACACACCAGTATATGTAATATAAGCATGTTTTTCCCAAGATAGTTACTGGGTTAATTTATTGATAGTTCACAGTAGGATCGGGTAAATGAATATAATTATTCTTCCATTTTTATTGAGGTACAACATATAAACAGTGAAGTATGTGTAAGGGGCACTAATCTTGGGGCTGAGGGAATAGCTCGGTGGTAGAGTGCTTGCCTGGCATATCCAAGGTCAGGGTTCAATCCTCAGCACTGAAAGAAAAGAAAAGAAAAAAATGAGCACTAATCTTAGGTGTTCCGTTGGTTGGATTTTTTGTTTGTTTGTTTGTTTTTGTATCAGGGATTGAACCCAAGGGTGCTTAAACACCAAGCCACAATTCCATCCCTTTTTATGTTTTATTTTGAGATAGGTCCTCGCTAAGTCGCTGAGGCTGGTCTTGAACTTGCAATCCTCTTGCCTTAGCCTCCCACACGGCCAGGATTACAGGCATCCCGCTCAATTGGATGGTTTTTATCATGCACCCCCGTCACCACCACTCAGGATATTTACAACATCAATGTCCCTTCAAAGTCAGTACCCTCCAAAAGGTAACCACCATGATGACTACCCTCAAGGGTTGGTTGGCAGGTTCTTGAGTTTTATATAAATGGAATAATACAGTGTCCATTCTTCTGTGTCTGGTTTCTTTCAGGGACCACATTATCTGCGAACCCCTCCACGTTTCTTCATGGAGCGGTGGTCTATTCTTTTTCTTTGTGTAGCTTCCCAGCATTATGATTATCTACGATTAATTTACTCATCCTCTTGTGACGGGCACCTGGGAGGTTTCTGGTTTGCAGCTTCTGAACTTAAGGTACTGTGAGCGTTCTTGAGTGCTTTTCTGGTGGACCTGCTTGCGCATCTCTCCTGGATACAGTACACGTGTGTTTGGCTTCAACACTCTGCCAAACAATTTTCCAAAAGGGTTTTACCAAGGATCCCTCCCATAGCGACACATGAGAGTGTGGACAGGCTTTGAAAGCTGTAGTACCAAGGCCATCTTCTTTCGGTCCTTTTAGTGTCACACTGAATGCATCATTTTGGAGATATGTTGAAGTTTAGAGAGGAAGTCCTTGGACACTGAGCAGCTTCCTGGTGCCCACTGGGCTCATATCTGATAAGAAAACCAAATAGAGGCAGCATTGGGTCTCAGGAGCTGCCCACCCCAGCCCTTCTGCCCAATCCTCCAGCTGTCACTGGGGAACGGAGGGGAGGGGGCACTGACTGCCACCAATTTAACTAATATGTAATGTGGTGATAAAAAGGATGATTAGCTGGGTGTGGTGCTATGCGCCTGTAATCCCAGCAACTCGGGAGGCTGAGGAAGGAGGATCGTGAGTTCAAAGCCAGCCTCAACAATTTAGCAAGGCCCTAAACAACTCAGCAAGACCCTGTTTCTAAATAAAATATAAAAAAGAGCTGGGGATGTGGCTCAGTGGTTAAGTACCCCTGGTTCAATCCCCCATACCAAAAACTAAACTAAACTAAAATAACTAAACCCCCAAAGAAAGAACCAGAGGGGTAGGAGGAGGGGGTAAGAGAATGTCCAATATGAAAACCCCTCCCTGAGGGACCCTGGGAAAGCTGTGTGGATATCTGACCCTGAGTTTCCTCAACTCCATTCAGAGGACAATTTTTGGGCAACTTGCACATGCCAGGTGCATTTGCTACTTTGTGACCAGTCCAACAACCTTGCAAATTTGCTATTATTAACTATTACTCTGTGCCAGGCACCTCGTTAATATTCATTCTCTCTCATCTTCCTGATTCCTCCATGGGCCAATGGGGAAAAAGTAGAGCAGAAAGACAACATGGCTCTGGTAAGTTTACATGATTAAAAGCGCCATCACAGGCCTTGGGCCAGACTCAGCTGGGAGCCCTGTGGTTTCCGGGAAGTGAAGCCTCTATTATGGGCAGGTATAGGCATGCGCAATACGCGCTTTAACCCAGGTGTATGCATGCGAAGCCACTTTGACCACTAGCATTGCTTACCTCAAAGACTAAGAAGAAGAACTGGGCACACGGGGGTGCATGCCTGTAATCCCAGCGACTGGGAAAGATTGCAAGTTCAAGGCCAGCTCCAGCATGTTCCAGAGACCCTAAGCAACTCAGCAAGACTCTTTCTCAAAATAGAAACTAAAAAGGACTGGGTAGGTAGCTCAGTGGTAAAGTGCCCCTGGGTTCAATTCCAAGTACCAAAAAAAAAAAAAAAAAAAAAAAAAAAGACTGAGCACAAATGGATGTTTTGCAAATTGCAAACTGAATCACATTATTTACCAGGGGAGCTGACAAAAAAAAAATCTAAAAGGAGACTTGGGTTGAGGCCATTGGAAACTGTGATCATATCTTCTGTGCGTAAGTCTATATATGGGTCTTTATAGCTAGAATTTGCTTAAAGCAGAAGCTACTAGGGCTCCCCAGTTGTATCTCTTTGCTTCAGCCAGGTTGGGGTTAGGAGGACTCCGTAGCCCACAGGATTCAGGATGTTTTTGAGGGGAGATTCTTGTTCTCTCCTTACCCCTCCTCTCCTCTCCCCTTCCCACCTCAACACCCGTGGAAGGGCCAATCATTCCCGCCAGGTCTGTTTATTTTGGAGTCTGAGAGGTAAGCTAACACACACAGTAAGGTGATAGGAAATGTTTTCCAGTGCCAAAAATAATCGCTCCTTCTGTTTGTACCCTTGGATGGGTGGAAGAAGCAGCCATGAGCTCTGGGTGGGACGGGCTCTCTCATCCTACAGACGGTCAAGGTGATCCCTCATCCATCCAAGGGCAGCAGCTTCGGGCAGGCTGTGTGGGCTGGGGTCTCTCCTGCTGCCCAGCCTGCTGCTCCCAGTACCCCTCCCTCGGACTGCCCAGGCTTTGTGCTATTATCAGTGTGTCCTTGGCAGAGGGACATCCCCCTTTCTGCCCAGGAACAGCTGGCCAGGCCAAGTTGACAGTAGCAGAGGGCTTTTCTATGAGTCCCCAGCAGGACCAAGCTCAAGGGCAAGGACTATAGACACTGGAGCCCAGAAGCTCGTTGTGCTGAGAGGTGACAGATGGGTGGGAGAGGCGGGTAAGGTGTAAGGGACGCTCGTCCATGCCAGGAACTGTGTGCGCCATGTCCCTTGTCCTGTTTGGTCTTCACAACAAGGCCATGATGTGGATCCTATTTATACCACGCCTAGCCCAGCATCCTGGCCTGCAGCACACGGAGCCCTGGGCCCAGAGGCGGATGAAGCTCTGCTGTCACCACCTTGAAATTGTTAAGCATTTTTGAACAAGGGATTCTGCCTTTTCCTTTAGCCATGTCCCACCCCCCCCAATTCAGTAGTGATTGTGATCACACTTACTTTACAAATGAGGAAACCGAGGCTCCAAAAGGTTACACCACCTGCCCAGGCTCACACCTAGGCACAGGGGATTTGGGCACTTGAACCAGAACTGTCTGACTCTCAAGGTCAAACTTCGCAACATTATCCTGCCTTTCACTCAAAACAGAAAATCTGGGGGGGGGTACCGTGGCAACGCTGCCTGTAATCCCAGTAGCTCAGGGGGCTGAGGCAGGAAGAGCACAGGTTCAAAGTGACCGAGTGAGGCTCTAAGCAACTTAGAGCCCATTTCAAAATAGAAAAACAAATAAAAAGGGGTGGGGATGAGGCTCAGTGGTAAAAGTGCCCCTGGGTTCCATCCCCAGGGCCAATAAATAAATAAAGATAGAAAGATAGAAACAAAATGGTAAGGTTACAAGTACCTACTTTGGGGCCATCTCTTTCCTGGGCTCCTGGGATGCACCAGAGAGCAAAACAAAGGCCCTCGTGGGCCCTCATGGGCTTCCATTGAGGCAGGGCTTGGGAAGAGCTGGCTTTGGGTTTCTGAGTGAGGTCTCTGGGTACACGGCCTCCCTGAGAACCTGTTGGAATCAGAACCTGGGGACGGTCCTGCAGGCTGCTTTCACAGTCCCTCAGGTGATGCTGATGAAGCTTACCTTTGAGAAGCCTTGAGCTAAAGGTGAGAAGTCACACAGGTGAACAGGAGCCCAGGGCGGGAGGGAGTAAATGTGTGGATTTTAATTGGGGTAGTACCACAGTAGGAATCTGGAATGTCCCGCAGGTCCGTGTGTTAAAGACTTGTCCCCGCAGAGTGGTGTTCCTGGGAGGTAGTGGATCTTTAAGAGGTGGAGTCTATGCGGGGTGGAGTGATACAGGCCTATACTCCCAGCGACTCTGGAGGCTGAGGCAGGAGGATGGTAAGTTTGAGGCCAGCCTAGGCAAATGACTGAGTCTCTGTCTCTAAAAAAATAAAAACAAGCTGGAGATGTAGCTCAGTGATACAGCATCCCGGTTCCATCCCAAGTACCACCACAAAAACAATACCAAACAACAGGAAAGGCCTAGTGGAGGTCTTAGGACACTGGGGACATGTCCTTGAAGGGCTCATGGACCCTGATATCTTCCTCTCTCTCTTTCTCTCTCTCTCTCTCATCCTGTCCACAAGATGAATGGCTCTGCTGTTTTACGTGCTCCCTGCTATGATACATTGCTTGCTCAAAGACCCCAAATCAATGGGTCCTCCTGGCTGTGGATGGAAACTTCTAAAACTGTGAGTCAAAAGGAACCTTTTCTTTTTATAAGTTATCTCAGGTGTTGTGTTACAGTACTGGGAAGCTAACACAATGGTCAAGGAGGGACTTCTGAAAAGATGGCCTTTGAGCCAAACTGTGGAGGAAAAAGGAGGCTGTCCACAGGCTCTTTGGGGGAAAGGGAAATCCAGGCAGAGGTGGCAGCTGGCACAGGGGCCCCACGACAAGAGGGTGCCTGGTGAGCGTGAGGAAGAGTAAGGAGCCATTGGGCTGGCAATGAAGCCACATCCCTGTGTCTCCAACCCTCTGGATCCCGATTCCCTTTCTTCCTGTTCTGACCACGTGACCATTGCCTGGGGAGACAAGTAGGGAATGGTCACTTAGGAAGGAGCAGGTCAATGAGAGGTCGCGTCTCCTGATGGGTAATCATGCTCTTCAAGGAGGGCTCTCGAGGACTAAGGTCCACTAATAGCCTTTCAGCCTTGGCTCATCTGTAAGTGCTGCTTCATGGTCCCACTAGAGAACTGAGGCTCTGTGGCCAAGGTCTTTGACATGCCACTTGCTTTCTGAGCAGTAGCCCCCAAGGACAGATCAGAGACATTGTCATTGGGTTTTGAGGATGCCTTCAGCTCCATCAAGTAACACAGGGAGCTGCAGGACTCCCTCCACTCCTGGGACAGCTAGTCTACCGTCTGAAGGGTTTCCTCAACATTTTAGGACCATGCTATTGTCATCCAGCCTGACATCTCAAGAGAAAAAGAAATTGACCCAGTCCACCCACAGGGGCTCTGTGACTGTGGACATATGTCCTAGGGAGGAACCAGAGCCCCCCCGAGTGAGGTACGGATTCCAATGTGCATATATGTCCCTCACTCCAATGAGAGCTAGTGAAGACTCAGACTCTAAGGCAGCGGCAGGAGGGGGGGAGAAGCATGAAGGGCGGAGGATGGGTGGACAGGGTCAAGGAGTGATCTGGGGATGATGGGAAGTGAAATGTAAGATCAATTCCAGGTTGGGCACCTGGGTAAGATTATCGAGCATTTTAATTGGGTGCTGATTCTGTGTCAGATTTAGGGTATCAAATGCACTGGATAACCAGGTGTGGTGGTGCACACCTGTAATCCCAGTGACTCGGGAGGCTGAGGTAGGAGGATTACAAGCTTGAGACCAGCCTCAGCAATTTAGTGAGGCTCTGAACAACTTAGTGAGACTCTTGTTTCAAAATAAAAAAGGGCTGGTGATGTGGGATGAATGCCCCTGGGTTCAATCCCCAGAACCAAAATTATACATAAATAAAAATAAGTGCAGTAGATGTACTGTTGTATTTAAATCCTCATTATCCCCAGATGTGAAAACTGAGTCTCAGCTAGACCAGCCCTTGCCTCAGGTCAGGGATCTCATAAATGGTGGATTGGGATGGGAACACAAGCCTGAGTGAACCTATGATCTACATTTCACCTACATACCCAAATCACCTGGAATACTTATTAACATCCAAATTACTGCTTCCCCCCAGGGGTTCTGATTCAATAGGTCTGGATTGGGACCCAAAAATTTGCACTCCTAAGCAGCTGCCAGATGATATTGATGCTGTTGATGTGAGGACCACACTTTGAGAACCAGTGCCTTCAAATAAACCAGTGGTTCTATAACTGGCGTCACCCAAGCGCTTACCAGTTCAGATGCCAACTGGCTCCCCTCTCTCAAAGTCTGATTAGATTGGTCTGCAATGGTGTCCAATATTGGCATTTTTTTGTTTAAAAGCCTTCTGAATGTCCTAATGCACACCGAGGGATGAAGACTGCTGCTCTAAGTTCTGTCAATAGGGAGTATAGGAGGAGTAGCAGGCTCCTGAAGGAAAATAATGGTCCCTTTTCCCTAACATTCAGGAACATAATGACTTCTGCTTTCAAACTCAAAATCCCCAGCATTAGGAGCCAATCTGCTCAGCCCCAGCTAGATGCTAATTGAGTTTCCTTTTTGGGCTGGGTGCACACATTCTGTGTGGCTTTTTCAATGACCCGAGGGTGAACTGATTGGGGCCAGCTGGTTGGTGGGAAATGACAAGATGGAAATCCATTGAGAAGCTGATGACAGGTCTACCTTGCAAGTGGGCATTTTTCTTGCAAATAATAATCTGCGGTGATTTCACTTAAGTTTGCAGCAGCATGTTCTATGACCGAGGTCCTTGCGTAATTATGCAATGGAAATGTATTTGAAATTGCTTAAATGGTTATATATAGGTAGATTTGCTCAAGCATTTGATGTACTTTTAAAAAGTCCACATTCAGTTGGATTGTCTTTGAAATGTGCTTTTGAAATCGGAGTTTGCTGTGCCTGGTTCATTGCGGAGAAGCAGGGCGGGGGTGTGAGCTGTATAACCTAAAAGCAATGGTGCTTTTCAGAAAACTAGAATTAATTGTTTCTGAGGATGATTAAATCTTGTCTTGTGATCATTTGTTTAAGAAATTAATAGGGGAGCTGGGGTTGTGGCTCAGTGGTAGAGCGCTTGCCTAGCATGCGTGAGGTACTGGGTTCGATCCTCGGCACCACATACAAATAAACAAAATAAAATAAAGGTATTGTGTCCATCTACAAATAAAAAGATATTTAAAAAATGTATTAAATCACATTTAAAAAGAAAGAAAGAAATTAATAGGGAGACTGGTGGTTATTGCCTTAGAATACAAGGAAAGTAACAAAACCCTAAAAATGACCCCCCAAAATTGTACGCTGGCTATCCACTGGTCTTATGTAATTTAAAAAAAAAATGAGGATGATGTTGATGTTATCCAGTGCTGACTGGTTAAAAAGAGAGGGAAACTCGAACTCTGCATAGTCGGCCTCAGATGTGGAGATGTGGGCGTGGTCACATCCCACACCTACAGAAGATTGACAGAGTGGGGGAGTCGATGGCTCCACCCACCAACGTGAGCCCTGATGCTGTCAAATCATCTGAGATTTCAAGACAGAACTCAAGAAGAGTAGGGAGGAGGGTGGCCTCCCCCAGCCTGCAGATCAGGAAAGACCTCCTTTCAGAGAGGGAGTCTCTGCCGAGTCTTGCAGAGGACTGAGGCTCTAGGGGAGGTCGGGGAGGTGGGTGGTTAGCGACCTGCAAGAGGCTGCAAGATTGAACCCAGGTGCAGAACCGAGGCTCAGGGCAGGAGACCCAGCAACCGGGCGGTTCTGAGAGGGCTGGGTCGCCCACAGCCCTAGATGGACTTTCACAGTGGTGAGGGGAAAAGATGAGTTAAGTGTCTGAGAATCCGCGAGGGGGACTCTGGCCAAGCCCCGGGAAAAGGGCGACTGGTCAGCTGATGAAGGACGACTTTGGCTTGGGTTTTTTTCCTACTTGCTCTGAAATGAACATTCTGAGTTCTGTCACCGTCAGTCCTTACTCCTACGTGGAAATGGCTCCCTGGGGCCACGTGGAGGGAGCTTTGCGTTTCCATGATCGGTGCCATTTCCTTTAGTGACCGTGGGGCTCGCTGCACCCCCTGACCAAGCGTGTTTTCTTTCTCTGTCCTGATGCCTTAGAATGTTGCAGGAAAGGAAGAAGAAGAGAAATTCAGATAGGGTTTCAGGCACTGTCATGTGTTAGTGGGGGGCCCATCTGGATATTTGGACGGAATAAAGTCCCATTTCCTCCCTGGACTCGCTGTCTTGGTGGCTTCTCAAAGTTTTGAAGCCTGTTTTCAGTATTTCCTTGGTGCTGTGACAGTCTTCTAGGATCCAGTCTCTGTCTCTGCCCTCACCGAGCTTGTGATCTTGGGAAGAGATAGTCCAAGTCACACCAGTAAAGACAAGAAGCTGTCAGGGGAGTCATGGTGCTCACCTCTCATCCCCAGCTACTAGGGAGGCTGAGGCAGGAGGATTGCAAGTTTGAGGCCAGCCTGGGTAACATAGTGCGACCCTGTTTCAAAATAAAAAATAAAATGACTGGGGATGTGGCTCAATGGCAGAGTGTCCTGGGTTCATTCCCCAAAACCACAAAACAAACAAAAAAACAAAAACACCCCCCCAAAAAACAAACAAAGAAAAACAAAAAACAAATCCCAAGAGGCTAGTGTCAATACATGGCAGAGAGCCAAGAAGTAGACTCATGGTTAGGAAACTGATTCTGCCAGCAAATGAAACTTGAACTGCCATTTATCATTTCTTTCAAATGAACAACAACAACAAACTAGGCTGAGCTCAGTGGGGCGCTCCTGTGATCCCAGCAACTCTAGAGGCTGAGGCAGGAGGATTGGAAATTCAAAGCCAGCCTCTGCAACTTAGTGAGTCCCTAAGCAACTTAGTGAGACCCTGTCTCAAAACAAAAAAATAAAAAGGCCTGGGGAAGTAGCTCAGTGGTAAAGTGCTCCTGGGTTTAATCACTAGTACAAAAAGAAAGAAAGAAAAAAATGTTGACGTAGAATTAGCACAACATAAAATTCACCATTTTACCCTCTTTCCAGTGTACAGGTCACTGACTTTTAGCATCAGTGCTGTGCAAACATGATCACTAATTTCAGAAACTGTTCACTATCCCAAAAGAAACCCCACTAAATCGTCACTCAGTTCCCCCTTCCTTAGTCCTTGGCAAACACCAATCTATTTTCTGTATTGTGGATTTGCCTGTTCTGGACATTTAGTAGCATGTGTGGTCTTTTCTGTTTGGCTATTGTCAACTAGAATAATATTTTTAAGGTTTATCCATTTTACATTATGAATCAGCCATTGCATTTTATGGCTGAATCATATTCCATTGTCTGAATGGACTTCCTTTTATTTGTCCATCAGTTCATGGACATATGGGTTGTTTTTGCCCTTTGGCTATTGTGAATAATGCTGCTATGAACATTTGTGTGCAAGTTTTTGTTTCAACACCCATTTCACTTCTTTTTGGGTATATACCTAGGATTGACTTGCAGGGTCATTATATAGTAATCCTGTGATTTTTTGATTTTTTGATGCTATAAAGTAGCTAAACCATTTTACCTTCCCCGAACAATATCTGAGGGTTCTGATTTTCCACATTCCCACCAACGTTTGTTATTGTCTTTTATGCCTTAGCCATTCCTGTACTTGTGGATTGGTATGTCATTGTGGTTTGGTTTTTTCATTTTCCTAATTACTAGTGATACTGAGCATCTTTTTATGTGTTTGCTGGTGACCTGTATATATTCTTTGGAGGAATGTCGATTTAAGTCTTTTGTTTTTAAATCGGGGTTTTTTGTCTGTTTTTGTTTGTTTTGTTATTGTTGTTGAATTATTAAGAAGTCTTTATCTTTTCTGGACCTTTACCAGACACATGACTTGGAAATATTTTCTCTCATCTTATGGGTTTGTCTTTTCACGTTTTTCATAGTGTTCTTTTTTGAACAAAAATTTTTAATATGAATGAAGTTCAACTTATCTACTTTTATTTTTGGTTCTTATGCTTTGGGTGTAACATTTAAGATATGGCTGCCTAATCCAAGGTCACGAGGATTTACCTATGTGTTTCATTCTAAGAGTTTGGTAGTTCTTACATGTAGATCTTTGATTATTTTGTCCATATGGTGTGAGGTAGGGATCCAGTTTCCTTCTTTTGCTGGTGGATCTCTAGTTGTCTTGGCAACATTGGATGTCTTGGCACCCTAGCCTTCTGGACTCTAACTTCGATTCCCTTGATCTATATTTTTATCTTACTCTAGTGCCACACTATTTGAATTATTATACCTTTGTAAGAAGTTCTGACAGTAGGACGTGTGAGTCTCTCAAATTTGCTCTTCTTTTTCAAAATTATTTAGGCTTTGGGGGGGTCCCTTAAAATAATTCCATATATATTTTAGGAAAGGGTTGTCCATTTCTGCAAAGAAGTCAGCTGGAGTTTTGATAGAGATGCTATTGAAGTGGCAGCTCCATTTGGAGAGTGTTGCCATTTTGCCATCTTAACCATATTTCATCTTCCAGTGACTGGCCTCTGTTTATTTAAGTTGGGGATCAGAGCAGGACATTATGCATGCTAGGCAAATGCTCGCTCGACCACTGAGTGACATCCTTAGTTCTCTTTTATTTCTCTCAACCACATTTTATAGTTTTCACCGTACAAACCTTGCACTTCCTTCCTTAAATTTATTTCTAAGTCTTTTTTTTCTTTTAGCAAAAAGAAGTGGAATTGTTTTCTTTTTTGGATTGTTCATTGCTGATGTATAGAAATACAAGTGGGGCTGAGGATATGGCTCAGTGGTAGAACACTTGTCTAGCATGTGCAAGATCTTGTTTGATCCCCAGCACCACACACACACACAAAAAAAAATACAAAACTAAATTTTTATATTGAAGTTGCAACTTAGCTGAACTCACATATTAACTCTAAAAGTGAGTGTTTTTTTTGGTACATATTTGTTGTCTTTAGGGTTTTCTATACTTAAGATCATGTTCCATGAATAGAGTTATATTTCATCCTCTTCCTTCTGGATGCTTCCTTTCCCCTCTTTGCTTAATTGCCCTGGCTAGAACTTCGAGGACAATGTTGAAAAGAAATGGCTGTCTGATGGCTGATCTTCAGGGGAGAGCGTTCATTCATCCATCATTAAGTACCTCATTAGTGAATGATTTTCACAGATGCCCTTATGAAGGCTGATAGGTCTTCCCTTCTCCTAGTTTGTTTAGTGCTCTTATTGTGAAAAAACTTGGATTCTTATCAATTAATTTTTCCATGTCTATTGAGAGGGTCATGCATTTTTCCCTTTTTCTATTAATATATGAGAGGTTTTTTTTTTTTTCCCCTCTTCTTGACATCAAATATGTGATGTCTTTTCCAATACTATTTCTCCAGGGTTTGAGGATAATATGATTGTCTAGCATACACAAGGTCCTGGGTTCAATCCCCAGTACCAAAAAATAAGAAAAAGGAAAAAAAAATCAATTCCACTTCTACCATGATCTGATACCAACCAGGGGTCCGACAATTCAATTCAATTCTGATACTAACTATCCAAAGTCACCGAGGCCCTACAGGTTAAGGGCTCACTCGGTTTCATAAGACCTGCTTCAAACCAGTCACAACCAGGATGCCCAGGGCACCCTCATTTCTGCCAGGCCAATTACAAATTCAGGGGTTCCTCCTGTCCCACCCCCCAAGGAATAACTCACAGAACTCATGCGAGCATTTTACTTAACTATTTCCAGTGTATTATAAAGGATGCAACTCAGGAACAAATGGAAGAGAGGTGTTGGGCAAGGTACCTGATAGACATTCAGTGAATGTTTATGGAAATAATGCTATAAATGCCCATCCTGACATCCAGCCAGTGTTGTGTTTTAGTTGTGTATTGTGATTAGTTTTGTTGTTTCTGTTGTGACTAAGGTGAATTCTGGCCCGTCTCCTGTCCTCTCTGGCCTCTAGCTCAGGGTCCTTCCAACCTGTGACAATCTCTTAGAGTAGCTGTCCAGGGGGTCATAGAGTTGAACCTCCTCTGGACTCAAACCAGAGCTGACAAGTACACAGCAGTCCCGTGACCTTGACTGTGGTAACATTTGGACTAGCTAAGTCAGACAGGAGACCTTTATTTTCCAAATGTTCAGGTCTCCCAAATGTTAATGTCAGCTCCAGAGTTCATTGTGCTTCCCATGAAAGCTACAAAGAGTTAATTCCAGGAAGCCATGTCTATTAATCTTGACATCTGGATAAAAACTAAATTTGAGACCTCAATTACCTGATTGAGTCCCATGTAGACTTAGCCAGCAGTAATATTGATGAGGGCAGCAATCATTTCTCTCACTTGGAGACCCGATTGCAATCCCATCCTAAGCAATCTGTCCTTCAAGTGCATCCGGAAGTGGGCATTATTTTCTCCTTTGTTCTGTTTTTTTGGTTCCTGAACCTTTAACCCTCTGTGCTCCATAGTCTTTTACAGTCAGGAAGCCATTCATGTTCTCTCAGTCAGTCCTCAGCCACTGCCACGCAGGTTTAGCCACGCCCACTCATCAGGTGAAGGAAAAAAAAATCAATTCCACTTGAAGAGGTGAAGTCACCTGAGGCTTGAAGAGGTGAAGTCACCTCTCTGTATGATCCAGATGGGAAGGGGCAGCGAGAGATGGGACTCAGAACTTGACTTTCCGGCTCTAGCTGCACTGCTTTGTCTAGGCTGATGGGCTACAGAGGACTTCATTAAACAGATCCAGACATTTTCAAAAGACCACAGACAGAAAGACCAAAACTTCTCCTTGGTTTATGGGTATGATGAAGGGCAAAGGCTGGCTGAATGGCCCCAGGGGAGGAGAGAAAGGACAGGAGTGGGTGCTTTCAGCAGGTCGGGTGATTCTGCCATCAGAACCTAGCATCCTGAACTCTCAAGTCACCATTTATGTCACTAGCCTCCATTTGTAGGTCCCCTCGGCTCACCCTTGTCAATTATTCCCCGGTGAAATATTAGTAGCACAGTTTTTTATCCCAAAGTACCTGGCGTACTCCTGGCCAGCCGTGTGGACAGTGGGCGTGTGTGAATACCTCTGAGGAGGTGTCTGAGCCAAATGAGTCATGGGAACAAATCCTCATCCACAAAAGTCAAGCAGTGGTGGCCAAGGCCATGTCCCTAAGAAAAGATTAGGAGCCTTCTCCAAGCCTTCTCCCGTCCTGAGCACTAGTGGGTGACAGTTGCCCTGCTAGAGGGAGAGAGAGCACAGCTCTGTGAGTAGGGCAGGGCTGTTTCTTTTTCTCTTCTGCACTTTACCACTGCACAAAAGGAGAAGCAAGAGCTGTTGAAATCCAACCCGTGTGCATTCCTCGCCTTGGATCCTCCCTCCAGCTCTCAGTCAGTGTGTATCCACATCTGTCACAGGAGGGGCCTGATGTGTGCTCTGGGGATGCAACCACAGGTTCCTGCCTTCATGGAGGTTGGAGTCTAGTAGGGGGAGAACATCAAAATTAATTAACAAACCAATCATGAGAAGTCCTGAACAATAAACCCACCCTCTTTGCTGGAGAGAAAGAAAGGGAGACTTAACTGGGATGGATGGTTAGAAAGACAACTTTTCAAGGACCTGACAGGTAAGTTCTATTTTCTTCCCCTTGGATCAGCAGAAGCAGTTAAGAAAGGAGTGTTCCAAGCAGAATGAACAGCACAGGCAAAGCCCTGGGGTGGCAGAGAGATAAAGACCTTTAAGAAAATGAAAGAAACCCCATGAAGCTCGTGTGTGAGAGCCAGGAGATGGTAGGAGGCAGAGGCAGGGGGGGAGGCAGGGGCCGGCCAGGCCAAGCCTGTTCCCTCCTCCCTAGCCTCCTGCTCCCCTTGGCATGAAGAGACTTTGGAAGAGGGTGTCCAGTGGAGTTGGTCAAGGAAGTAGGACAAGGGCAGTAGACTCAGAGGGGGTTATTGGTTATTATATGTTTTATTCCTCCGTATTCTACATCCTTCTCCCACTATGGCCTCTTGACTTTGGCTTGACCTTGTGACTTATATTAGGTGATGGTGATGACAGGTAGCGGTGCTGTGTCGTGGGGTCTACCCTCTGTGTGCTTGCCTTTTGTCATTGAAGGAATAAGGCTTGGGGAGTCCCAGGAAAGTGGAGAGACACCTGGAGCAGACTAGGACCCAACCTGAAGCCTGGACTCCAGCCCCATGGAGCCTGGCTGCAGGTGACATGCCCTGGAGGGCTTGAGTTTGCCGAGAGATTGCTACACAGCCTTATTCTGGCAGCAGCTGGCTCATGCTAGCAGGATGGTGAGGACTTTTCAGAGGAATAAGTGACAGCGACAGGCTATTTTGTCTGGAAGAAAGAAAAGCCAAGATAGAAATGGAAGTCAGGTCAGAAGAATGAGATTTGTTCTGTGTGATCCAAAAGTTAAGTGAGTGGCTACGCAGGAAGGCAGGTGTAGTTACACCCAGGGAAGAGATTTTATCAACTGAGAGACCAGGACAATGGAATGAATCAGCTCAGAGACCATCTTCTATCACCAGACGGCATACAAATAGCAATGTAATGCCTACTGTGTGCAAGCACACACGTGCGTACACACACACACACACATATTTTAGGGGGGTACTGGGGATTGAACTCAGGGATGCTCAACCACTGAGCCACATCTCCAGTCCTATTTTTTTTTTAATTTTATTAGAGACAGGGTCACCCTGAATTGCTTAGTGCCTGCTGTTGCTGAGGCTGGCTTTGAACCCACGAACCTCCTGTCTCAGCCTCTCAAGCTGCTGGGATTACAGGCATGTGCCACTGTACCCGGCTACCCACATATTTTAAATTTTTATTTTGTGAAGTTTCTCATACACAAACACACACAAAAAAATTTCAGAGATAAGAATCCTTTTAAAGATAAGAGAATTGAGATTCAGAGAGAAGGTAGGAAACAGGCAGAAGTTCATAGCCATGAGTCAGTCACAGAGGCAGGGTTTCAACACAGGTGTGTGTCTGCCATGAGAATCCTCCCAGGCCAGAAGCTGGTTTCCAGAGGATTCGAATGCAAAACTGGGAGTGTTGCCCAAAGCCTCCTGGGCCCCAGGATGAAGTTGTCACTCATATTTGTCACGTTTCACTACTTGGGAGATAAGAGCTGGTAGGGAAAATAAGAAATGCAGTGAATTTTTTCTTGTAATGCTAGATTTATTCAATTTAAATGGTTTCCCATTCCAATTTTATATCTTTAATCTGATATTCTATCTTTTTGATTCTCTTTAAAAAAATCAAATAATGATGTTAGTTTTAAAAGTTGTCTTAGCTTAGCAAAATAAAAAGTTGTCCATCTTGGCAAATATTTTTGAAATGATATGAGCTGTGAAATGGAAAAGTCTAGAAGCCACTCTTTGGATGACCTCCAAGGGATGCCTCCAGGCTGAACTTTTATAGCTTCTTGTTTTTTTAAACTATAAAGGTCAAGTAACAGGCTGGAGACCTCAGGATTCTGCTTGGGCCTGCAGTTACGGCCAGGCAGAGGGAGGGCTGCAGGGTTGGCTGCTTCCTCACACTCCAAAAGGAGACTCATAAATCCAACTCCACATCAAGGCAGACCATCCGCAATTCTCTCCTGTCACCATTGTGCTAACTCAAGGGGAGTAGGTCAGCTGTGTCCCACCTGTAATGGTCTTGGTCACAGTGTCATGATGGAGAGTGGCTTGTCTAGGTGCCTACCCCAGGTGACCTGCCAGGCAGCTATGCCGATGAGACCTCGGGCAGAAACCTCACCCGACCCCATCACTCATGGCACAGAGCCTAAAGTGTTCGTTTAGGGAAAGGCCTGGCTGGGTGGGGGGAGGCGTCTCTGAGCCACAGGTGAAGGTCATTAGCAGGGACTTCTTCGAGGCTACTCCCATCTGCCCTTTCCTTTTAAAATAGCTTTATTGAGATACAATGTATATATGTTATAATTTACCCATCTAAAGTGCATGATTCAGGCGGGTATGGTGGCGCACCCCTGTAATCCCAGCTACTTAGGAGAGATCAAGGCCGGAGGCTCGCAAGTTCCAGGCCAGCCTCAGCAAGTTGGCAAGACCTCGTCTGAAATAAAAAGGGCTGGGGGTGTAGCTCAGTGGTAGGTACAGCACTTGCCCAATATGTGGGAGGCCGTAAGTTTGATCCCCAGTAATCCCATAAATAAAGTACATGGTTCCCTTTTGTAATATTTTCATCACCTCAAAAAGAAATACCCTGCCCATTAGCCATTCCTCTCCCATTCCCTTCACCCCACGTCTTGTAACCCTGGGCAACCACTAATCTAGTGTCTGTCTCTATGGATTGCCCTATTCCAGCATTTCATGTAAATGGAACGGTACCATATGTGTGGCCTTTTGTGATTGGCTTGATGGTTTCAGAATTTGTGCTGTAGCATGCGTGGATTCTTCATTCCCTTCTTTTAGACTTTATTGAGCAGAAAGGACAGAGAATCCCCACCCCACACCAGGCCTTTCTATGCATAGCCTCCCCCACCAGAGGGGTACACTTGTTAGGCACCAGAGGGGTACACTTGGTAGACTCAGTGAAGCTCCAGGGGCACCTCGCTGTCACTCAAAGTCTATAGCTTACATTAGGGTTCCCTCTTGCTGTTGAACACTGTGTGGATTTTGACAAACACACAACATGTATCCACCATTATAGTATCGAACAGAATATTTCACCTTCTTTTTTTTTTTTTTTAAATATTTATTTATTTATTTATTTTAGTTTTAGGCGGACACAACATCTTTGTTTGTATGTGGTGCTGAGGATCGAACCCGGGCCGCACGCATGCCAGGCGAGCGTGCTACCACTTGAGCCACATCCCCAGCCCCTATTTCACCTTCTTGAAAATCCTTTGTGCTCTGCTTTTTCAACCCCGCCCTGGACAACCATAGATGTTTTTATTGTCTCCATAGTCTCCCCTTTTCCAGATGTGAGAGAGTTGGATTCACACAGTATGGAGTCTCTCAGATTGGTTTCTTTCACTTAGAACAACTCTCTCTTTTTTTCCCCCCCAGTACTGGGAATTGAGCCCAGGGGTGCTCTACCACTGAGCCACATCCCCAGCCATTTTTTTTTTTTTTTTTTTTTTTGAGACAAGGTCTCACTAAGTAGCTTAGGGCCTCACTAAGTTGTTGAGGCTGACCTTGAACTTGCAATCCTCCTGCCTCTGCCTCCTGAGTCGCAGGGATTACAGGTATAAGCCACTGTACCCAAGTGGCTTCTTTTGCTTAGCACCATGTCTTTTCATGTGTTAACACCTCATTTCCTTTAAGAACTGAATAGTACTTGATTATATGGTAGTACCACTGTTTATTATGCATTCTTCCACTGAGGGACTTGTTGGTTACTTCCAGTTCTGGCAATTATTAATAAGGCTGCTATACATCATTCCTATTCATGGTTGAATAATATTCCATCATATGCCTATGCCACCTTTATTTATGTACTTATCACTTGATAGGCCTTCAGGTTATTTCTACCTGTTAGTTATTTTTAATAGTGCTGCTAGAAATATTCCTATACAGGTTTTTGTTTGATTGGGGTTTGAACTGTTTTCAGTTTTGGGGGGTCTATGCCTAGGAGTGCAATTTCCAAATCACATGGTAACTTCATGTTGAACCATGTGATGAACTGTCAGACTGTTTTCTTTTTCAGATTATTTCATTTTATTGCATTGTAGTAAATTAAATTTTGCATTGGGTAAACCCCATCTTATAAAATTAAGGTGCGATTAGAGAAAAAAAAAGTCAAATTCCAACCAAACTACCATCTTGAGAGAGAATCTATAGATAATTTTTTATCAATTTTAAAGTTACATATATCTAATTTTTGGTTTAAAAACCTCATGTTGTTCTGTGTTCTTTCTCGGCATCCCGCGGTACTTAGAGTGAGACTCGAAATGGACGAGCCTCAGAGGCTTCAGAGGGAAGGCGTGATCACTCCGTGAAAATCTCCTTGCAGTTCTATTTTCATCAAAACCAAACTGCCTTAAAATGAGAGCCGTTTAAAACAAGCTCTTCCGTGAACATTTGAACGTTTGTAAGGAAACCCACAGAAGCCCAATTATCAATCTCAAAAACTGTATCCAAGAAGATGCCCCATCAGTCTGTTTTTGAAAGTATCACGGTATCATCTCACATCCCACCAGCACTCTGCCACGGTTCCAGTTCTCCCCATTGGTGACCACACCTGTCATTACCTGCTTTATTCTGGCCATCGGAGTGGGGGTGAGGTGGTTTCTTGCTGTGTTTTGGCCTTGCATTTCCCCCTGACTACAACACAGCACCTTTTCAAGTGCCCATTGGCCATTTGCATATTTTCTTTGGGGAGATGTCTATCTAGATCCTTTGCTCATTTTAAAAATTGGATTATTAGGCCGAGTGCAGTGGAGCATGCCTGTAATCCCAGTGTCTCGGGATTACAGGCATGCTACTCTGAGACAGGAGGATCATGGTTTCAAAGCCAGCCTCAACAAGAGTAAGGTGCTAGGCAACTTAGTGAGACCCTGTCTCTAAATAAAATACAAAATAGGACTGGGGATGTGGCTCAGTGGTTGAGTGACCCTGAGTTCTATCCCTAGTATCCCCCCTCCCCCGCAAAAAAATGGATTATTTTCTTTTTATTGTTGAGTTGTGGAAATATATTTCTTAAAATACATCCTTGCTACAAACAATCCCTTTAACAGATGCTTTTCAAGCATTTTCTCTCACCCGTGCACTCTTACATAGTACACCCCTTCTCTTCCCTGCTCCCTGAAAAACTGGAAACAGGAGTTGGGTTTTTGTTGTTGTTGTTGTTGTTTGGTTGGTTGGTTTGGTTTTGTGCTAGGAATTGAACCTAGGGGTGCTTAACCACTGAGCCACATTCCCAGCCCTTTTTATTTTTTTATTTTGAGACAGGGTCTTGCTAAGTTACTTAGGGCCTCACTAAGTTGCTGAGGCTGGCCTCGAATTTTCTATTCTCCTGCCTCAGCCTCCTGAGTTGCTGGGACTATAGGTGTGCACCACCACACCCAGCCAGGAGAAGATTTTTAAAACTCACCCACTTCTGGGTTTATACCCCAAAGAATTGGTGGTAGACACTGAAGCAGGTATCACCAACTGAAGCAGGTAACGTCAACAACTAAAAATATATATATAAACATCAATATTCACAGCAGCATTATTTACAATAACTGAAAATGAAAACAACCCAAATGGTCATTAATAGACGTTATGGTTTAGATATGCGGTGTCCCCCAAGAGCTCTGTCTGAGGCAATGCAAGAAAGTGTAGAGGTGAAATGAAAGGGTTATGAGAGCCTTATCCTGACCAGTGTGCTCATACTGACAGGGATGAACAGGGTGGGAACTGCAGACAGGGAGGGTGTGGCTGGAGGAGGGGGTCACTGGCAACGTGACTTTGGGGTTTATATTTTGTCCATGGTGAGGGGAGGTTTCTCTGTGTCCTGGTGACCATATCCTGAGCTGTTTTCCTCTCCCACCATGATGTTCTGCCTCACCAAGGGCCAGAGGAATGGAGCCAGCCGTCTATGGACTGAGATCTCTGAAGTCGTGAATGCCAAATAAACTTTTCCTTCTGTGAAATTGTTTTTTGTCAAGATGTTTGGTTGCAGCAATGAAAAAACTGACTTAATAGATCCATGGAGGGCTTGGGCTGGGGCTCCATGGCAGAGCACTTGCGTAGCATGCATGAGCCACTGGGTTCGATTCTCAGCACTGCATATAAATAAATGAATAAAATAAAGGCCCATCAACAACTAAAAATATATAAAAAAATTTAAAAAAAAAACAGGTATCAGAGTGAAATCTCTGATACCTGCTACAACATAGATAAACCTTGAGAACTTCCACTAAGGAAAATAAACCAGACGTAAAAAGGACCAATAGAGTAGGAGTCTACTTATATGAGATACTGAATCAAATTCATAGAGATGGAAAATAGATGGTGGGTGTCAGGGAGGGATAGGAGGGAAGAGGGGATGGGGAGTCCTGGTTTGACAGGTAGAGTTTTTATTGGGGGAAGATGAAAACAGTTTTGGAGCCGGAGGGTGGTGATGGCTGTCCATTGGGGTGACTGTACTCAGCCCCACTGCGCAGTACACCTACAGTGTAGATAAGATAGTGAATTTAGGTTATGAATATATAACCATCCCTAAATACCAATTAACCAAATGGGAGAAAACGGAACAGAAAAACACTTTCCCATTGAAAGAAAGGCAGCTTGCCAAGTGGGCCTGCCCTGTGGCTGGCTCCAGGGTTCCCAGAGAGCGAATGTGAGCCCCTTGCCAAGGTATGAGAAGGAGAAGTGGGACGGGACAAGGTGGGGCGGCCACCTGCTCAGGCAGGGAGTTTCCAGAGGGGTTCACTCTGAGTCAGGGACCTGGGGAGGATGGGTAGATACTGGACAGAGATCTGGCTTAGGAGTCTATTTGCCTTCTGGCTGGGCCACGTTACCTTGAGCAAGTTACTCTACCTCTCAGGGTCCCCACTTCCTCAACTGTAAAATAGGGAGGTGATCATTCCTTCCTGGTTCTGTAACTGTGCCATGGGTCTCCCCACCTCCACCATGGAGACCACAGTCCTCGGCCGTTTCTGCTCGGCTCCTTTGCTTGCTTTCTGCGTGATGCCTGTTGGCTCTGGACCTCAGTTTCCCCACGTGTAAGGGGAAACCTACCTTCGTAAGGTGGGGGTGAGCACACCTGCCCCTCGTGCTGTGAGGTTGTGAGGTCGGTGAGAAAGCGTTCTGTAAATGGAACAGCCTCGAGCAGGAAAGTAAAATGCAGATTAAAAAATAAAGAAGTACTTAGCATAATAATGAACTGTGAACCCAGGGTACTGTGATTAATTAAAAATGATCCTGCATAATATGCAGCCATTAAAATAGATAATTATGAAACAAGCAACACCATTTATGGGAGGTAAGTATGCTTACGAATGTGCACAAGCGTCAGAACTATGTAAAATTATGTACAATGTAGACAAAGGCTAGAAAGGATCACAGAAAAACATCTAGGTAATTAAGCATGGGAGGATTATAGGTGATTTAAACACATTTTAAAACATTGTGTGTGTGTGTGTGTGGTACTGGGAACCTAGGATTAAACCCAAGGGCACTCTACCACTGAGCCGTATCCCCAGTCCCTTTACTTTTTATTTTAAGACAGTGTCTCTCTATTGTCCAGGCTAGCCTTGAACTTGTGATCCTTCTATCTCAGTCTCCCAAGTCACTGGAATGTCAGGTGTGTGCCACTGTGCTGGGCTAAATAATTTTTTTTGCTTGGTACAGGGGTGTTTAACCACTCAGGAGATTTTTTTTCTTGGTACAGGAGTACTTAACCACTCAGCCACATCCCCAGCCCTTTTTATATTTTGTTTAGAAAGAGGGTCTTGCAAAATTGCTTAGGGCCTTGATAAGTAGCTGAGGCTGGCTTTACACTTGCAATCCTCCTGCCTCAGCCTCCTGACTCGCTGGGATGACAGGTGTGTGCCACTGTGCCTGGCTAAACATATTTCCTTAAAGACAACATTATATTGTTTTGCTTTGTTTTATTTTGTGGCAGGGTCTCATTGTGTTCTCACTCTGGTCTTGAACTCCTGGGTTGAAGCCATCCTCCTGCCTCAGCCTCCCAAGTAGCTGGGGATACAGGTGTGCACCATCATTTCTGGCTGTCATTATATTGCTTTGATAACACCCACATACAATTGAAAAACAGATGTGGTGGGGGATCAGGTTAGATTGGCCTGCATTTGAATTCTGGCTTGTTTGGAGCTCTATGGAATGAAACCTCAGTAAGAGTCACAGGAGCTGTTCCTGCAGATCCCCCGGGGGGGCCTTCCCTGCCTGCCCTTCCTGGCTTAGTCCACCACTTACAAGCCCTGGGGGCCCCAGCACCCCTCCTAGCAACTCCAGAAGCTGGGCGTGTCACATTCTCCCCACTCCATCACCCTCCTGAGCCTGGGTCCACTCTGTCAAGTAGGGAGAGAATCCCCAGGGCAGCTAGAGGATGGAAGGGGCTGTTGGATGTGGAAGTACTGACTCCACTGGACCCACCGGACAAATATGGGGGTCCCTACACCCACCTCAACCACAGAAGGGAGAGGACTCCACATCAGGGCAGCTCACCATCTCCAAAGCCTGCTTAGTTCTCAGGTTGACCACTAACTGTGTTTTGGAAATCTCCAATTTGTTCAGTACACACTAACATTCCTTCAAAAGCGGAACACAGGAGATATGACTGTGCTTTCATTTAAAATGATTTTTTTTTTTTTTTAGTCAAAGGCATAGCTGTTCTTCCAGCCCTAGCCTCAGAGGGATCATCTCTCATCCTCTGGCTGTGTCTTCTGCAGGTTGTCTACCTATTCCTGAGACTATGTCCTTATTCGACATCTTAAACACACACACATTGGCTTTCTGCAATGTTAGAAAGAAAGCTCCCTTGCCTCCTCTTCCATCTCCTTTCCTCTCATTCTCCCAACACAGTGGTATCAACATTTTGGCTACAGTTGTCACTTTTAGAAATGTGCTCCCACTGCTCCTGTCCATCCACCCGTGTCTCCCAACACCGCTCATCTGGGGCTTCTTAAGAAGAGGCAGCTACTGCCCCAGCCTTCTCCCTTCTCTCCTTCCTTCTCTTCCTGAGTTTCTATGGTATACAGCAGGCCCTCCGTATCTAGGTGTTCAGCATCCAATAATTCAACCAAATGTGGATCAAAAAATATTCCCCCCAAATGCATCTGTACTAAACACCTACAGGCTTTTTTCTTGACATTATTCCCTAAACAATATATCATAACAGCCATTTATATAGCACTTATATTGTAAAAGGTATTATACATAATCTAGAGATGGTTTCCAGCCTGTGGAGGCTGTGCATAGGTTATGGACAGATACTATGTCATTTTATATAAGGGACTTGCATATCCTGAATTCTTGCTACCTGCAGGGGATCCTGGAACCAATCCCTTGAAGATACCTAGAGACACACTCTACCATTTTTGCTTTTATATTGTCTTGATTGGCAGCCTCCTCATTTTTTTCCATAACTCTAATGAAGTCTTCCAGGCTTTGTTTATAAGTTGCATGTAAAAATCAGGCAGATGATGCTTATATTATTGAGACCATACACATGATTCCGTCCAGCCAGTAGTACATCTGCTTATGCTTGCTTTCTTTCGATACTTTCTGTTGATCTGGAATTTCAAATAGCATTCATTCTTTATTTTTTTCTTGAATCGTTTGACTTCATTATATTCTCAAGTCCTGCGGTCCCCCCTCCCCCGCCCAACTTTCTCTTCCAATAGAGGTTGTATTGAGTTTCCTCCCCTGCCCCAGATCTACCTCCAACCTTCCGATGTTCCTCCATCTGGGGACTTCCCTGGGTTCAACCAGTTTCTGAGATTAAGGTCATCATCTTTTCTTTCTCTTACTTATTTTACCACTATATACCATTGGTGCCCTCAACGAAGGAGTGTGGTGGTCAAATTTTCTGAACCCTGGGCGGTTGTAAATCTATTCCGCCTTTTTGCTTGATTGATAATTGGGGTTAGCATTGACTCCTGGGTTATAAATCAAATTTCCCTTCAAACTTTGAAGGCACTAATCTATTGCCCTCTATATTGATTTTCCTATTTAAAGCTCTGACTCATTCTCATTCTTATTGCTTTATAAGGCAACTGGTCTTCAGTGGAAGCTTTTGGGGGTATTCCCTTTATCCTGGGTGACCTGTGATTTCAGTGTTAACATGAGGTGTGGGCCTTGTTCCAAGGCCTTGTGTCCGAACACAAGGACCTCTCAGAAAATCTCCTGTATTATCTGTCTAATTTCCTCTCTCTTTTTTTTTCCAGAAACTCTTATCCATTAGACCCCCTAACGCCCCTTACCTATTAGATCATCTGTTTTTTTTCATCTCTTTGTCTTCATATTTTTCAAGTTCAAATACATTTAAGTCCAAGAACAATTTATCTTTCCCGGTTGCAACGTAGATAGACTCTTATATGAAAGTGCATTTCTCGTTATATTGTTTCTGTAATAACAGAGTGACAGCCATTTCAAACAAGTTTCACTTAAGAGTTTAAAAATTACCATAAAAACAGAAACCAAAATTGCCTCTAATGAGCAAGGCTCTGAAAACATAACTACAAAATGAGAGGAAGGGCTTTTAGAGGCACGGAATGAGGATTGTGGTAACGGCACTGGGTGAGGCAGGAGTCAGCAAGGAGGGAAAAAACCCCCATGATCTCAGCAAGCCCCTGCACGTGCTGCCCTGGTCAACTGACTCTTGGTTCATGCAGCCCCCCACCCCTGCTGAGAAGTGGGTCGGGTCTGCCTTTAGGCAGAGGAGCTGAAAGAGTCGAATCTCAAGCCTGTAAGGGGATCTTCTCTGGACAAGGCATTTGGACTGAGGATGACAGGGGGTCTTCCTACCCAGGACACAAGCCAATCAAAGCACTAGACCAGGGGATGCAGGAGCTGGCAGACAACTGAAGAATCAGAGCCTGGGGTAGTTGAGTGGATGTCGGGATTGACTGATAAGAGGCTAATGCTGCTCATGGGGCACCTGCTGGGTAGGTCAAGAGAAGCAGCATTCGCCTGGTCCATTGCCAGTCTAAGCCTTTCACCACCAAACTGCAGCCACTTCCTCCAGTGAAGACCACACAACAAAATAAGAAGATACAGTAGAAGTTCAAGGGCCTTTGGATGTTGTGGGATCCTGTGTGCATCCTTTGTGCACACTGTGATATTGCCAAAGCTTTGTAATAAGCCCCCCAAGACTTCACCCTAGTTGTGGCTGGACATCAGAGTGAGACAGCGTAAGGGACAGTGCACAGGGTTCTGTGCACAAAAATGCACAGACATGAATGTGTGAGCACATACACACACACCACCAGCACCACCACCAGCACCCCAAGTGGTTTTCTTTTCTTTTCCTTTGCTTTCTTTCTAGTGCTAGATTTTGAACCCAGGGCCTCACTCATGGTAGGCAAGAGCTCTACCCCTGAGCTACATCCCAGCCCTGATTCTTTCCTTCATGCACAGACGTGTGGAGAATCAGATCATGGATACACTGTGCTTGAATTAGATGCCCTTCTTGTTTCTGTGTCCCTCAGGGAGCAGACATGTGAACAGAAGAGGGCTGGCAATTCTTTCTGGTTCAGCAGCGCCCCCGACATGAGATGTTTGGCAGGAGAGGAAGATCGGAACCTGTTATCCCTCTGTTGATTTTTTATTTGCTAAAAGAATAATTTAGGCAATTAGTTATTCATGCAAATGTTTACTTATTCAACAAATGCTTATTGAGTTCCAATAATAATAATAATAATAATAATTAGCACTCTTTGAGTGCTTACTATGCGTCCAGCACAGCGCTAAGCCCTCTATGTGCCAGATGTTAAGAAGATAGAACTAAAGACACCGAAACCACTCTCCAGAAATAAGAGACCAGTAATCAGCCCCATGACCATTTTGTAAAACCTTCACAATAACATTATTATTCTTGGGAGGGGATGTAACATAATAGGGCCTTTTGTATCAAGGACCTGGGTGGAAACCTGTTTACACCACCTTTGAGCTGTGCAACCTTGGATAAGTTACTCAAGTGGTCTAAGCTTCAGTTTTTACCTTTGTAAAACGGGCATGGAATTACAGTCCCCCACCCCCCACCCCCCGTCTGTGGTTTCAGCTTTCTGTGTTTTCAGTTACTCGTGGTCAACGGTAGCCTGAGAATATTAAATGGAAAATCCCAGAAACAAACAATCCATAAGTTACCAGCGATGAGCCATCTGAGAGGAGTGATGAAATCTCACTCTGCTCTACTCCATCCCACTCAGGACGTGAATCATCTCCTTGTCCAGCACATGCACGCTGTACACAATACCTGCCCATTAGTCACTGAGCCGTCATCCTGGTTCTCAGAACCATCGTCCACATGTCACCGTGCTGGTTCGAGTAGGCTCGGTGGTGGCCGGACGCTACCTCACGAAGCCTGAGTGTTGAGGTTTGTGCATGAAGTGTCCCCCACAGACTCCTGTGTTAAAGGCTTGGCCTCCATACAGCGATGTTCAGAGGTGGGGCTACAGGGAAGGGATTGGATCATGAGGACTCTCACCCTCCAGTGGATTGACCCATTAACCGCTGAATGGACCACTTGGAGGTGACAGAGGCTGTGGGAGGTGGGTCCTCGTTAGAGGAAGCAGGACACTGGGGGTGTGCCCTGGCAGGGTATTTCTTGTCCCTGGTCATTTCCCCCACCTTCTCTTTCTCCTTCCCCGTCTGTGGCCAGGAGCTGAGCAGCTTTCCTGAGCCACACCCTTCCGCCATGATGTTCTGCCTTATCTCAGGCCCAGAGCAATGCGACAAGCCAACCGTGGACGGAAACTTCTGAAATCACGAGCCAAAATAAATCTTCTCTCCTCTCAGTGGTTCATGTCAGATATTTTGGCCCCAGCGACAAACAACTGACTAACACACTAAGCCAGAGAACCCGTGAGCAAGTAAGATGTGCGGAGAGAGACGCCACATGGATAAAACTTTTATTTCAGTAGATTGTTATAATTGTTCAATTTATTATGAGATATTGTTAATCTCTTACCATGCCTAATTTATACATTAAGCCTTGTTATATGTATATATGTATAAGAAAAAAACAGTATATGTAGGGTTTGGTGTTAGGCAGTTTCATGTGTCTCGGAACATCCCCCCATGGATAAGTGGGAGAGGCTACAAGAATAATAGCTATGCCCTGGGAGGTCATAAGGGTTAATGAGATAATGCATATAAAGTGCTATCACGCTGCCAAGCACATAGTGAGTTGTTAAACACAGGTTACTCTGGGATCCTATGTGAATAGCATGATGTTAAATTAAGGCAGCCACAGAGCCTTTATGCTCACAGAATGAATAAGAGTTAAGACAAAGAAGGAAGTGAGATTATTAATTCCAGCTAGAAGTCTAGTATCTTCCCTTATCAGTTTTTTTTTTTTTTTTTTTGGTACCGGGGATTGAACTTAGGGACACTCAACCACATCTCCAGCCCTATTTTATATTTTATTTAGAGACAGGGTCTCACTGAGTTGTTTAGTTTCTCATTGTTGCTGAGGCTGGCTTTGAACTTGCCATCCTCCTGCCTCAGCCTCCCATGCAGCTGAGATTACAGGCATGCGCCACCACGCCTGGCTCCCCTTACCAGTATTTCTCCATAATAATGCAAATCTCTTCAGCGCCAGATTCTACCACCACAACTCACAGTGCATAATTATAGTAGGCCTTGGGAAATTTCTTCTTCCTTCTGGGCTTCAGACTCTTTACCTTTACAGAGAAATATCTATAACAACCCCACTTAGAAATCTATCTGTCAAGGTTGTTCACGATGGCATTGCTTATAATAGCAAAATCTTGGAGGGATTCTAAAGTCCATCCATGGGGAAATAAACAGTTTGATAAATTATGATACATTCATACCATGGAAGATGACATAGCTGCTAAAAAGAGAGAGATAATTTCATATATACTGATAGAGAAAAAGATACTTTATTGAGCTATAACTTATATGCAGTAAATGCACCAATTCTGAGGCTAAGGTTCTATGTATTTTGACCAATGTCTTCACCTGCATCCGTGTTACCCTGATCAAGATGAAAAAATGTTTGCACCATTCCCTCATCCTTTCCCATCAATTCCTCCCCCCACACCAAAGCAACCACTACACTGCCTTTTAACATCACAGACTCAATTTGTCTACTCTTAAACTTCATATTTTTGAAATTATAGGGTCTTTTTTATGTTTTTGAATCAAGCCTTGCAAGTAATGGCAGTTTCCTTTTTTGTCGCTATTATGGATTTAATACTTGTGTTCCCCCCAAATTCATGATAAAACACTAACCCCAGTGTGGCTGTACTTGGAGATAGGGCACCTACGGAAATAATTAAGATTACATGAGGACCTAAGGGCAGGTTCTGATCAAATAGAATTGGGGTCCTGATAAGAAGAGACATTGAAGAGTTTGCCTCCCCCGCACCTTGATCTTGGACTTCCTGTCTCCAGAACTGTGTGGTATTTTGTCATGGCGGCCTGAGCAGACTAACACAGTTGCTAAGTGTATAGACAGTTTGTTTATCTAGTTCTAGTCCCTGTGATGGACATTTGGGCTGTTCCAGTTTTTATCCATTAAATGTGTGTGTGTGTATGTGTGTGTGTGTGTGTGTGTGTGCGCGTGTGTCTTGGATATGCACCTAGGAATTGAATTGCTATGACATATTATGAGTACATGCTTAACTTTATTAAAGACTGCCAAACAGTTGTCAAGATGGTACTTGAACACTGGTATGATTTCACACTCACAGTGGAAATATAAGAGTACCAGTTGTTCTAGATTCTTGCCAACACTGGTTATATTCCATCTTTATTAGTTTTAGCCACTTAGTGTGCATAATGGTATATTTTTGGGTTTTAATTTGTATTTCCTTGATGATAAATAACAGAGCACCTTTTCTCATGATTATTTTATATTTTATTTCTTTTTTCCCAGAGGTTCAGATATCTTTTTTTTTGGGGGGGGTTTCATTCACTTTATTATTATTTTTGTATAAAAACCCTATGTGGTAGCCACAGCTGGAGCCTGGGTCCTCTGTACAGAGACTCTGGTATAGGTTTTCACAAGATGGTCAGTGAATTCCTGATAAGGAGACTTGGTGAACACAGTCTCTTTCCAGAGATCAGGGGTCAAATAGCTGTATGTCTTGGAGATGGCATCAAAGGTGGCCTTGGCAAAATTGCCCAAGGTGGCAGTGCAGCCCCTGGCAGAAGTGTAGCAGTCATCAATACCAGCCATCATCAGTAGCTTCTTGGGTACAGGAGCTGAGACAATGCCAGTACCTCTGGGGGCAGGGATGAGCCGTACCAGCACAGAACCACAACGTCCTGTCACCTTGCAAGGGACAGTGTGAGACTTGCCAATCTTGTTCCCCCAATAGCCTCTCCGCACAGGAACGATGGAGAGCTTGGCCAGGATGATGGCTCCTCGGATACCAGTTGCTACCTCCTTGGAGCATTTTACTCCCAGTCCACCGTGACCATTGTAGTCCCCAATAGCTACAAATGCCTGGGAAAAAACTATGTTAGGTGGCTGGTGATCCTCCACAACATCCATACACACTACCTAGTTCCTGTTGTGCCCTTCAAGGAAGAAAAGGCTACTGTAAGGCCAATCCAAGGTCCAGAGGGGCTCTTTCCTCTCTCTCTCCCCTGTACGAAAGTCACACGGGCAAAACTTAGTGTGACCATGCAGAGTGGGGAGAGTCAGATATCTTTTTTAAAAATACTTTTTGTAGGGCTGGGGATGTGGCTCAAATGGTAGCACGCTCACCTGGCATGCATGCGGCCCGGGTTCGATCCTCAGCACCACATACAAAGATGTTGTATCTGCCGAAAACTAAAAAATATAAATAAATATTTAAAAAAAAAAAAAAAAAATACTTTTTGTAGTCTTTTGTTTTTTATTTTTGCATTGTTTTTTCTTCTTATTTTTTTTAGGAGTTTTTATGTATTCAGGATGGGAATCATTTGTCAAACATATGCACTAAAAGCATTTTCCTTGCTGGGCATGGTGGTACATGCCTGTAATCCCAACTACCCTGGGGGCTAAGGCAGGAAGATCACAAGTTCCAAGCCAGCTTAGGTAACCTAATGTTACCCTTCTCAAATTAAAAAAAAAATCAAATAAAAAGGGCCTGGGATGTAGCTCAGTGGTAGAGCACCCCTGGGTTCAATCTCTAGAAGGGATAGATAGATAGATGATAGATAGATAGATAGATAGATAGATAGATAGATAGATAGACAGATAGATTGATTTTCTTGTAGACTGTGATTATCTTTTCATTTTCTCAGTCATGCATTTTGAAAATCAGAAGTCTTTATTTTGATGACATACTATTTATTTATTTTCTTTTCTCGCGTTAGTAATTTTTGTGTTTAAAGAAATCCTTGCCAGTTTACCCCAAGGTCATATTTGCCTGTTTTATTCTAGCAGCTTTGTAGTTTTAGTTTTTGTGTTTAGGCTTATACTCCATTTAGTTAGTTCTTATATATGCACTAAAGTATAGGTTGAAATGTGTGTGTGTGTGTGTATGTGTGTGTGTGTGTGTGTGTGTGTTTTACTGGTAATTGAACCTAGGGGTGCTCTACCACTGAGCTACATCCCCATCCCTTTTTCATTTTGATTTTGAAACAGGGTCTCACTAAGTAGCCATACTAAGTAGATGTATGAATATCATGTTGAAAAGATTATCTTTTCCCCATGAAATTACCTTTGAGGACAGAGGATATACTTCAGTGATAGAGCGTTTGTCTGGCAAGCTCAAGGTCCTGGGTTTTGAACCCTGATACCACATTAAAAAAAAACAAGAAAAATTACCTTTGAAACTTTGTTCATATCTAGTTGAGGCTATATGGTGCATTCATCTATTTCTAGATTATTCCTTTTCTATTGATTCTTATGTGTATCCTTACGTCAATGCCCTAGTAAGAAATGAAGGCAGGTAATGTAAATTTTCTGTTTGTTGTTTTTCAAAATCATTTTGACTATTTTAGGTCATTTCCATTTCCATTTAAACATTAGAATGGGCATGCCAACTTTTACAACACAAAAAATCTGCTAGCATAATCAGTTTGTATTACACTGAATCTATAGATCAATTTGCAAAAAAAAAAAAAAAAAAAATTGATGTCTTGGGGCTGGGATTATAGCTCGGTGGTAGAGTGCTGGGTTCAGTCCTCAGAACTGGGGGCTGGGGATGTGGCTCAAGCTATAGCGTGCTTGCCTGGCATGCGTGCAGCCCGGGTTCAATCCTCAGCACCACATACAAACAAAGATGTTGTCTCCGCCGAAAACTAAAAAATAAATATTAAAATTCTCTCTCTCTTAAAAAAAAATTCTCAGAACTGGGTTCAATCCTCAGAACCACATAAAAATAAATAAATAAATAAAATAAGGATATTACATCTATCTTTTAAAAAATCTTAAAAAAATAAATTTAAAAAATTGACATCTTAACAATACTGAGTCTTCCAGTCAATGGACATGGTATATATTTCCATTTTAAAAATTCCTGCCAGCAATTTTCCCTCAAAAGTTAATTTTTGTAAATGTTATTTTAAAATTTTATTTTTAGTTATTCATTGCTAATATGTAGAAAAAGTTTATTTTTGTATGTTGACTTTACCTAGCAAGTTCTTTCATTAGCTAGTAGTGCTTTGTAGATTCCTTTTGATTTTCTATGTATTAAATTATATTATCTGCAAATAAAGACAGTTTTATTCTTCCCTTTCAATATTTTTATATTTTATTCTTTTTTTGTATTATTCTGTCTAGGAGCTCCAGAATGATGTTGAACAGATGTATTAAGAATGCACTGGGCTGTAGCCCAGTGGTAGAGTACCTGTCTCACGAGACGTGTGGGGCACTTGGTTCGATCCTCAGCACCACATAAAAATAAATAAATAAAATAAAGGTAGTTAGATTAAAAAAATGTATATCTTGGGGCTGTGATTGTGGCTTAGTAGTAGAGCATTTGCCTGGCACATGGTGAGGCACTGGGTTCAATCCTCAGCAGCACATAAAAATAAATACATAAAAAATTAAAATAAAGGACTCGTGTCCATCTACAACTAAAAAATTGTATATCTTTGCTTTATTCCCAGTCTTTAGGAAAAGTGTTTGGTCTTTTGCCAGTTGATATGATATTAACTGTAGATTTTTCATTAATGTCATTTGTTAGTATGAAAAAGTTGCATGTTACCCTTTGCTTGCTGAGAGTTTTTTCTTTTTATCATGAATCACTTTGAGTTTCAACATATAATTTTTCAACCTCTATTGAGAAGATCACACGGCTACTCTCCTTCATTCTGTTAATATTATGAAATTACACTGATTGATTTTTTACTAAATCAGCATTCCTAGAATAAACCACATTCAGCGTGATGCATTTTTCGATACATTGATAGATTTAATTTTCTAACAATTCGTTTAGAATTTTTATGTCTGTGTCCACAAGTGATTTCGATTTAAATTTTTTTTTCTTACATAATGATCTTATCAGATTTTGATATCAAGTCTCTGTTGAATTGGGAATCGTTTTATCTTCCTCTGCTCTCTGAAAACATTTGTGTGAAGTTGGTATGATTTGTCCTTTAAGCTTTTAATAGAATTCACCAGTTGAAGAAATACAAACCTGTAGCTTTCTTTGAAGGAAAGTTTGAAGGTATAAATTCAATTTGTGTGTGTGTGGTGCTGGGGATCAAACCCAGGGCCTCATGCCTGCTAGGCAAGAGCTACCCCACTGAACTGCACCCCCAGCCCTGGATTTAATTTTTTTTTTTTATGATTCCTATTTCTACTTCTTCTTGGATCAATTTCAGAAAATCTTGTTGTTCTTTAAGGATTGTTTGTTTTTCATTTCCTCTACATTTTTGAAGTTATCATTGTATATCAGAGCGAAGACAGAATAACAGGACCCAAGTGGAGGGCATTGGACCACAATGTCTGGTAACAACAAGATGAGCCTCCCCCAGTGGCCCCAGCCTTGCCCCTGTAGAGATTCCAGACCTCAGAACCCAGAGGGGAACCCAGGAGGAGCTCAGCAGTTTCCCTGGTTGTCTGGGGAGGCCAACGTGGTCAGAGTTCACATACACAGAGAAGGAGAGAGAACTCTGGAGCTTTGGGAAGAATCTTCTTGCGTCTTCAGCTACATCCTAGGAGATGCCTGCAAACTTATCCAAGTCTCAAGAAAGAACTAACCCCAAACATGAGGGGAGCAATCTTGGAAGCTTCCCTAGGACTGAGAACCGTCTCTCTTTCTGCAATTCAGCCAGAGTATTCAACGTGCCCAGAAAAGTGTTGTCTCAAATAGTGGGGCAAAGGGCTGGGGATGTGGCTCAAGCGGTAGCGTGCTTGCCTGGCATGCGTGCGGCCCGGGTTCCATCCTCAGCACCACATACAAACAAAGATGTTGTGTCTGCCAAAAACTAAAAAATAAATATTAAAATTCTCTCTCTCTCTCTCTCTCTCTCTCTCTTAAAAAAAAATAGCGGGGCAAAGTTAGTCCTAGACTAAATGCTGCCTTGGTCCTTCTGACAAAGCTTTAAAAACAAAACCCGAAAGAACTGCACTGTTTCCAAGTAACTTAATCACATCTCAGAACAAAGGCCAAAAGTAAAAGAACAGGAAAAAAAAATTGGGTAGTATTTTTTATTACATTCTTGGTATTATGATTGATACATCACAGAGACTCTGGATGTTTTTTTTTTTTTTTTTTTAAATATTTTTTTTTTTTAAGAGAGAGTGGGGGGGGAGAGAGAGAGAGAGAGAGAGAGAGAGAATTCTTTTAATATTTATTTTTTAGTTCTCGGCGGGCACAACATCTTTGTTTTTTGTATGTGGTGCTGAGGATCGAACCCGGGCCGCACGCATGCGAGGCAAGCGCGCTACCGCTGAGCCACATCCCCAGCCCGAGACTCTGGATGTTTTAATCTTTTTCTAAAGAATGTTGAATTTTAATTTGGTAGGCAGTTGCATTTTTGACGGGTCACCTTGCGCTTGGTGAGGGTTGGTGGTAGTCTTTGTTAAAGACTTCAGTTTTGTCTTTATTCTTTTTTTTTTTTTTTTGGTACCAGGGATTGAATTCAGGGGCACTCAACCTAAGTGTCATCCCCAGGCCTTTATTTGTATTTTATTTAGAGACAGGATCTCACTGAGTTAACTGCTTAGGGCCTCCCTAAATTGCTGAGGCTGGCTTTGATCCTCCTATCTCAGCCTCTGGGATTACAGGCATGAAGCACCGTGCCCCGCTTTGTCCTTATTCTTAGGACACAGCATTTACTCCTAGGACATGGTGGGTCCTTATTCCTAAAGAGAGGCCTTTCTAGGGTCTCCAGTACCTGACTGGTGTTTCTCAGCTCTGTCTAACTCCAAGTTCTAACTCTATGCTCTTCCATTACTCTTCAGCTTCTGAAGCCTTGGTTCAACAGTGGGCCCTTCGACAGCTCTTTCCACTTGAACCTGTGAACATGGGCAGCTCAGGATGTGGCCAGGGACCCAAGGGGAATGCCTTCACAGAGTTCTGGGGTCCCTTTCCTGCAATGACCTCTGCTCCATACCCTACAGGTTCCTGCCACCTCAGGAGTCCCTCTCTTTGCTCTGTGTCCTCCCTCAGGTCCCTGGGTTTTCTGACACTGCAACCCTGTGCCTGGGCTGTGTACCTGCCCCAGAGCTGGCGGCCTTTCAGGCAGGAAGCTGGCTGCGTGTGGGGCTCCTCCCGTGCTACCCTTTTCTCAGGGATCCTGGTGCAGCACTTGCTCCATGTCAGAATCATTGGCTTCACAGCTGTTGTTCATTTCTATAGTTACTTACAATGGGAAGTTAAGGATAAAACCAGGCTGGGCGTGGGGGCGCACACCTATAATCGCAGCGGCTCAGGAGGCTGGGATAGGAGGATCATGAGTTCAAAGCCAGCCTCAGCAACTTAACGAGGACCTAAGCAACTCAGAGAGACCCTGTCTTTAAATAAAAAATACAAAAAGGTTTGGGGATGCGGCCTAGTGGTTAAGTGTCCCAGGTTCAATCCCTGGTATTAAAAAAAAAGTGAAACCAGATGCCAAGTCATGGCTGGAACTGGAAAATCCATGATTTTTGACCCTTAGTACTAGGTGGGGATTGAACCCAGGGACTCTCGCTGAGAGCTGTACCCCAGCCCTTTGTATTTTATTTTGGAAACAGAGGGTCTATAAGTTGTCCAGGCTGGTTTCAAACTTGTGATTCTTCTGTCTCAACCTCCTGAGTAGCTAGGATCACAAGCCCACAATCTGTTTATTCATTTGTTTTCATTGAGATAAAATTCACCCAACGTAAAATAACCAGGGGCATCTGTACACTCACAGTGTTGTTTAATCATTATTTCTATCCAGTTCCAAAATATTTTTATCATTCCAAAATGAACTTTGTACCAATTGAACAGCCCTTGGCTACTGACGATCTTCTTCTGCTTCTGTGCATTTAACTGTGCTGTGTAATTCATACAAATGGGGTCATTTAATATGTGGCCTTTTGTGTCCAGATTCTTTCACTGAGCATGTTTTTGAGGTTCATCCATATTGTAGTGTGCCTTAGCACTCTTCCTTTTTTATGACTGAATAATATTCCAGTATGTGTGTGTATCACAATTTGTTTATCCTTTTATCAGTTGACTGGATAAACGTTCAATTTGGGTTATTGCTGCCTTTTGACTATTGTGAACTGTGCTGCTACACATATGAGTGTATAAATATCTGAGTACCTATTTTCAATTGACCTAGGACAGAAATTGCTGGATCAGATAGTAATTTTATACCAAACTTTTCAATGAACTGCCAAATCGTGTTCCACAGTGGCTGAACCATTTTACATTCCCACAGTGTACAAGGGTTCAAATTTCTCTACATCCTGGTCACCAGTTAGTATTTTCCATTTTTTAAACTACAGCCAACCTAGTTAGTATGAAGTGGTATCTCCTTGTGGTTTTGATTTGAATTTACTAAATCACCAATGATGTTGAATATCTTTTCATGTGTTTTTTGGCCATTTACGTATCTTCCTTGGAGAAACATCTATTCAAATTCTTTGTCTTTTAAAATTATGATTTATTTTAACTGAAAATAATATGTGTCTGCAGTCCCATTTTGGTCACATACACCAGCCTGGGGTATATGTGCACAGAGATGCATGGAGCTTCAGTGGATAGTGGTTAAACACATAAAATTACTTTTTCCATATTTTGTTGTTGTATTGTAATTGTACTTAGTATTGGGATTGGTTGTTATATAGTCATACGTGCACATGGTATAACAATACAATTTGGTCAGTATTCTTCCTCATTCCTTCCCTTCCTCCCTTCCCCTGGTCTCTTTTGTCAACTGTTCACCCTTTGATTTTTGTGAGACCCCTGCCCTGCCCCCCTTCCCCCTTTCTTTTCCTTCTTCCTCTCTTGCTTCCACATAGGAGAGAAAACACCCAACCCTTGACCTTCTGAGTTTGGCTTATTGCACTTAACATGATGCTCTCAAATTCCATCCATTTTCCTTCAAATGACAGAATCTCATTCTTCTTTGTAGGCCAATGAAACTCTGTTGTGTACATAGACCCTATTTTATTTATCCATTCATCCTTTGACAGGCACCTAGGCTGGTTCCATCATTTGGCCGTGCACACTGTAAATACACAAACTGGTTTGCATCACATCTCTGTCTTGGCTTTCTCAAGTGTAAGATGGGGGTAATAAGTGTAGGAGGTGTGTAACGAGAACACTTTAGTGTTCCAGAGTCTGGTAGGTGCTTGTTAAATATCTGTTATTGCTTTTACAATATTAACATCGATGAGCCAGGTGCAGTGGCACACACCTGTAATCCCAGTAACTTGGGAGCCTGAGGCAGGAGGGTTCCGAGTTAGAGATGGTTTCAGCAATGTAGCAAAGCCCTGTCTCAAAATAAATAATAAAAAGGACCAAGGAGGTAGCTCAGTGGTAGAGCATCCCTAGGTTTAATCCCCAGTACCAGCAAGGAGGGAGAGAGAGAGAAAGAGAGAGAGAGAGAGACAGACAGACAGACAAATAACATTTGGTACAGGCATAGAAACAAATTGTGTCAGGGAAAATAATTAATTTTTAATAGGAATTAGTAGTGGAGAGTAGAAATGGAGAGGAATGGGTACACTTTTTTAAAAAAAATTGATGTAGTTTTGTATTGCTTGAATTTTAAAAAATGTTCGCATTAAAAGAATAATGTATGGGGGCTGGGGATGTGGCTCAAGTGGTAGCGCGCTCGCCTGGCATGCGTGCGGCCCGGGTTCAATCCTCAGCACCACATACAAAGATGTTGTGTCCGCCGAGAACTAAAAAATAAATATAAAAAAAAAAAAAAAAAAAAAGAATAATGTATGTGTGTGTGTGTTTAAACCTAATGATGTAAAAATAAGGGAAATACTTTGCAATGACCATTACCGACCTCTCTGGTGGAGCCTCTGCCCCTCTGAGCCTCTGTCCTCCGCTGCTCAGAACATCCAGCTTCCTGGCAGCTTTGCTTTCTCTTGTTTGAGCTGCTTTTCACACCCTGTCCACTCTTGCTGTAGGAGCGCAGCCTCAGACTCCACCCTGACCCCCATTCCTTCCTTCCCTGTCCCTCTTCCAAGCTGAGTTGGGCGTCCCTCCCTCTCCGGTATTTGTCGAGTGAGTGCTCTGTGAGGTCCCAATTTTGCCCCTTGTCCCACTATGCTGGGAATAACCTGCGTGACCTCTAGGAGTGCACCAGAAGGACAGGGGCCATGCTTAGGTGCATCATAGCTTCCTTCCTGGTTCCACCTCCAAAGGCTCCGTGCTGCCCAGAACACGGGACCGCGCTCCTGTTCGTTGCATGAAAGAACAGACACGTGGGTTTCTGGTCAGTAGCACAGGCTTCAGTCCCGAGCTGCACATCCTGGCTGATCTGGTCTATAACACCAGGGCTCATAGACATGGGCTTTAAGGATCTAAAGAAAATCCTCTGCAGGAAATTTCCCCAAATGGAAAGCTAAGTAGACCGCAGACCCTTGCCCCTCGCACAATGGAGCTGCCTACGATTCCAAACAAGCCGACCAACACCGCCCATCCAATTCTCTTGGAAGTTATTGAAGGATCATTTTCTCCTTTGAAAGCAAGGATGACGATGATGTGTATGTTTTTCCAAGCCTGCACATCTCAAAACAACCACCTCCTCAAATTCCAGGAATGGTGCAGCTGTTCTTTCAAAAAAAAAAAAAAAAAAGAAAGAAAAAGAAAATAGCGCTGGGTGCAGTGGCACTCGCCTGTAATCCCAGCAACCCCGGAGGCTGAGATGGAGGATTGCTCGGTCAAGGTCAGCCTCAGCAACGTGGCCAGGCCTTCAGCCACTGAGCAAGACCATGTCTCAAAATAAAAAATAAAAAGGGCTGGAGGATGTGGCTCCTTGGTAAAGAAAGCATCCCTGGGTTCAATCCCCAGCACCAAAAAAAGAAAGAAAGAAATTAAAAAAAAATATACTTTTATATCCCTGAGAAATAAAAACTCCAAGTTAAAAAAAAAAAAGGAAAATGCTTTATCCAGCATGTTCTAGGTATTGGAACACTAGAATTGCAGAGCTAGCATTGAGGCAGGAGGTCAAGCAGTGTTAGAGGGATTTTGCACAAGTGAGGCACCATCTCAGTGCATTAGTAGGACATCTGAGCCACCCTGATGCAGGACTCAGGAAGGGGCCCAGCCAGCCCAGCACTCCATGAGCCAGTGTCCAGAGTATTATTGTAAAACTTGAAAAAAAAAAACATGATTGTTGCTGTTTTATCAATGTGAGTTATAACTCTTTTATCTTTGGCTTGTATGTTTTATGGAAGATGTGTTTTGGTGGTTGTCACAGTGATGGAGGTGTTGCATGTGTATTTTACTTGCTTTATTTTTGGTACCGGGAACTGAACCCAGGGGTGCTTAACCACTGAGCCATGATTTTTTGAAAAAATCATGTTTTTCCAAACCTGCACATCTGAAAACAACCACCTCCTCAAATTCAGAGCCATATCCCTACCCTTTTTTATGTTTTCTTTAGAGACGGGGTCTCACTGAGTTACCTGGGGCCTTTCTCAGTTGCTGAGGCTGGCTTTGAACTCTTGATCCTCCTGCCTCAGCCTCCCAAGCCGCTGGGATTACAGGTGTGTGCCATTGTGCCTGGCCTTATTATTATTTTTTTTTAATATTTTTTTTAGTTGTAAATGGACACAATAGCTTTATTTTATTTTTAGGTGGTGCTAAGGATTGAACGCAGTGCCTCACATGCGCTAGGCAGGTGATCTACCACTGAGTGACAACCCTGGCCCCTTGCTTGCTATTTTTAAAAATTCTTCTCATGGGATTCATGGGATTTGGGTGCTAAGAAACACTGACTCTTGTTATTCTGGGTGAACAGGTGATAGAGCTGTAGATGTGGAATGTAGGAGTTAGGACATAGAAGAGCTTTCTGTAGGTGAGGCACCAATCAGAGCCAAACTGGGTCAGATGCTCAACTGGGCTTCTCCTGCTTGCACAAGTGAGGCCACTCAATGAGCTTAGGGGCTCCAGAGCTCACAATAGATGAGCAGAGCATCTTGCTGAAGCACCCTGGTGTTCTCTGAGCATGCTCATCACTTAACATGTTTCTGGTGGCTGAGAGGTTGGCCTTATTGCCTGACTCCCATGATGCCTTAGGTCCAGCCCAGGTGGATTTGATCTCCTTCCAGGGTTTTGGAGCAGCTAATGATGTGGATCTGGGCTTCCCAGAGGGTTTCATAGCCAGGGTTTCATGCCTACAGTCTGTCACTTCTCTTCTTCCTCTTCTTCTCTGTCTCCTCCTTCTTCTTCAAGGGTTTCTATAGATTGAACCCAGGGGTGCTTTACCACTAAGCTACATCTCCAGCCTTTTATATTTTTTATTTTGAGACAGAGTCTAAATAACTTAGGGCCTCACTAAGTTTCTGAGGCTGAACTTGAACTTGTCATCTGATCCTCCTGTCTCAGCCTCCCAAGTATCTCTGCTTTTTTAAATATCCCAAGTCAGACCTGAGAGTCTCCCAATGCCAGAATTAATATTAATCACCACCATCATCACAGTTAACATTTATTGAGTGTTTTTACTATGTGTTAAGGCACTTTGCTGAAGAGTTGAAGCAGAATATTTTATTTCATCTTCCCAAGAATCCTGTGGGCTGCAACCCAGGGGCTGAGAGGCTAAACAACATCCCTGAGGTCACCTGATTCACACGGGGCAGAGACAAGATGGGAACCCAGGAAGTAGTTTGGGGGTGGTGCTAGACACTCCACAGGGCGCCCTCCAGTGAGTCAAGTTCATGAAGGATCCTGTCCCCTGGAGTGTGGGCAGAAGCTGTGGCTATTTGATAGAACATGGCAACAGTGGGATTCTGTCAACATGTCACTCCCAGGATTATGCTACCTTAATAAAAACTGTTTTAAACAAGTGCAGCAAGCAAGGGTCTCCTGATTCCCTTAAGGAAGCAAGCAGCCCTTGTGGAAGGGCCACATGACAAGAATTGAGGGTGTGAGAGCCATCTCCAGCCATGGCCAGCAGGAAGCTGGGACCCTTACAGAATCACGAGGCAGCAGACAACCTGCTTGAACTGGGATGGAATTATATCCTAGTCGGGTCTCTAGATGAGAACACAGCCTGGCCAAGGCTTTGCAGCCTGTGAGACCCAGGCAGAGGACCTAGCAAAGCCATGGCCAGCCTCAGGACCATAGAAGCAGATGATGTGTGTGTGTTGTTTCAATCCATTCAGTTTGTGGTGATTTGTTATGTGGCCTAGAAAACTAGTTCACAAGCCTTGCACTTAACCTTGCCTCATCCACCTTTGTAGATGGTTCTACATCACTGGTTTTTGTTCTCTGTGTCTGGGTCCTTCTTTCTCTCCCCAGGAAGGTCCTGCCCAATCTCTTAGAAAAAAAGATGGGAGCAGGGAATCCTGAGCTCCTTTCTGACCAGGAGGCAGAGAAGCAAGGGACCAAGGCACAATCAGCTCTTTATATAAAATAAAGATCAGCCAGAAGCACACAGAGCCCTGCTGCCTTTGACGATCCTAGGCAAGCGGACACTTTGGATCGGGATGGAAGCGGTCCCCCAAGAATCGGTCCTAGCACAATTGGTGCCATATCATGATATCATGCAGTAGGAAAGGGACCTGAATCTATACTTATATAATTATGGTGTTTAATTGAGTTAGTGCTGGGCTTCCAGGGCACATTTCACCTTGACTTTGAATGCTGGAATTTAAACTATGGCCCGCAGGCCACACGCAGTTGGAATGGCACCGTATCTGTTAGATATTTTCAATCTATCTACTTCATTGGGCATGGCAGTCAAACGTCAATACCGCAGGACAGGGCTGCCTGCATAATTCTTCCCAAAATAAAAGGCAGCTCTATGCTTGGAGACCAATAAAAATGAAAGGTTCCCCTTCTTGTTGACTGTGCGTGCGTTCAGGCAGGCCTGTGGAGAGCCGGGCCTCACAAGGACCACTGTGTGAGGCCATCTAAAAGGGCGTATCCAGGCTCTGCCCTGATCCCCTGGGACACTGGGCTCCTTCACCAGCTGCCACGGGAAGCTGAAAGCCATGCAGGGGCCCCATGGGGGCAGGCCTCCCCTCTGGGGGTGGGGCAGAGCTGGCACCATCCTGTTGGGCCAGGGGGTCACCTTTCCTGATCATGCTTTCTAAAGGAGAGCATGAAGGCTGAGGCCCGGCTCCTGGCTGGGGTCCAGGGAGTGCCCACCCAGCCTCAAGGTGGCAGTGTGTTTCTCAGCAAGCTGCCTCAGAAAGGGAACAGTCACTGATTCATCTCCTCCGAGGGGCCTGAAGGCACGCCTTGCTTCTACATGCAACTGGAAGCCCAGAGCACTCACCTGTTCAAAAATATCACCGGAGAACCCAACTTTGGGCTTCCCTGCATTCCTGAGCCAGGATGTTGTGGGAGAGGGAGAGCCAGCCAGAGGTGAGGTTTGGGGCCTTGGAAGAAGTAGAAGAGGACTTTCTCCCATGAGGGGTGGGTGAGACGGGATGGGCTCAGCTTCAGACAGCTCAAGAGGGGGAGCCACCTCAGGGTCCAGAGAGAAGATTGGCCTCAGAAGCCAGAGGAATCCCTGACAGCTAGGTGGCCAGACAGGAGCCGGCCGGGTGGGCTGGGGCCTTGACTCCTGAGCAGAGTTCCCATCAGGACCAATGGAATTGGGGCCGAGTGAATAGAGACTAGCATCCGCATTAGCCCAAAATTAATGAACCCACGGGAAGACTCGGAGAAGCACAGAACAAAAAGGTACGTGCAGATGTGCAGAAATTCAGAGTGTATCACTCACGTCCCCATCTGTGGAAAGCACTTGAGAAAGGCTGAGAGAACAACAGATGAATCCACGAGAGACCTCAGGAAACGGGAAGACAAGGGGCTCCCCTCTCTCGCTGGCTGTGACAAGAAAGGTGCGATCTCACTCATGTTCCGTGTCCCTCGTGCCCGCTGCGGCTCCATTCCACGGTCTCACTTGGGACCCATTTGGTGTCAAAGCCCATAAATGTGCTTTTATTGCTTCCGTTTTATGCTGATTATTTTTTACATTGTTGTTTCCTCTTTTTCAGTTCCGTTATCTGAACGGGTGGGATGAAGCTTCGATTCGTTTTCTGCTCTCTCCCCTGCTCAGCTGAGGGGTGCTACTGAACTTCCCATTTAATTGCGACTCTCCGTTTCCTTCCATTCATAAAAGGACATGCAATTCTCTACTATCGTTTAAAAATAACATGCTAACTAGGGATGACAGAACAGACAGGTGGGGACCGCTGCCCAGAACTGGCACACTTTCATGTGAGCCCAAGCGCGTAGCTTTCAGAGTTTTTTTTTTTTTTTTCTATTTTATAAGAGAAAAGAAGGGCTTCCATATTTGCCTCTGGTATCTCTGACTTTGGGTTCCATGCAGTCACAACAGAGGATGTGGCTCAAAATATTTCCTGGCTTTTCCTGTGTGGGAAGATTTATACATTCCTACTTTATAGGGTGCAGACCTGTGTATGAATGGCTCGGACCAATTAGCAGAGGTGACCTGGGCTGCTTCTAAGTAGAAGCTTTGAGAGCCACTGTGTCATTTCTTATGCCCGGAGTCCAGCAATTCCCCAGGTCAAGAGACACTCTGACAGCCCAGGTCTCAAAGTGAAAGGGCATATGGGGCAGAATGGGGTCTGCCCCCTGTCATGGTTTGAATCTGAAATGTTCCTCAGAGGCTCCTTTTGAAGGCATGGTCCCCAGTGCAGCAATGTTCCTAGGTGGGACTTTGGGGAGTGATTGGCTCATGAGGGCTCTGACCTCAGCAATGAAGTCCACTGAGGATTCATATCTAAATGGATGATTGGGAGGTAGTGGAAACTGTAGGAGTGGGACCTAATTGGAGGGAGTGGGTCCTTGGGGACTTGCTGTTGAGAGCTGTATCTTATCCCAGGGAGGCCCCTCCCTTCCTCCACCTCTCTGCTCCCTGCTGCCATGGTCTGAGGAGATTTCCTCTGTCACACCTTTCTCCCACGATGTTCTGCCTCACCTCAGGTCCAAAACGATGGGAGCCAGCCAATCACCGACTGAAACCTTTGAAACTGTGAGCCAAAATGCATCTTTTCTCCTCTAGGTTATCTTTCTCGAGTATTTTTGTCCCAGTGACAAAAAGCTGCCTAACAAAATCCAAAATGGACCAGTTACTGGAGCAAGAACTAGATCTCACAAGCTCCTTGGGACCTTAGGGGCCGTTTGTTAGCACCCATCACCCTGATTCAATAGTCAGACTGATAACAAGAGTCAAACACGGCCCTAACAACTGTTCTAGTGCCTAAAATGTATTTCATGTAACAATGCGTCATGCCATCTGATATGTCGTCATTCACCACTCTGGCCTTATCGTTAACCCCGTTTTCTGAGAAAGCGAAGGCGACATGAATTAGGTCACCTTCCCAGAATTGCCCAGCCAGGAAGGAGGGGAAGAGACGGATTTCAAACTCAGAAGAATAAATGCTTTGCTCATTTTACTGCAAGAGGCTTCTGCGGGAGACCCAGGTAGAAGCCTTGCTGCCCGTCACAAGGGAAGTGTGTGGGGGACTGGCTGCTGCTTGGGGTTTTCTCATTTGGTTCCATTTTTACCTAGAGTGCCACATGTCACTAGGTTTCTGACTGTTATCCTTGGAGTCTGACGGACTTATCACATAATAAGGCTTCTGCAGCCCCAAAGCTTCCCAGGCTTTTTTAAAAAAGAAGAAACCCTTCACTGACAATGTCTGACGCCCAATGCCAAATTGGCCTAAAAGCTGAAATTCAGTGTAAAAGTTCCATACCCTCCAGAGGAAAGGCCTCCTAAAGAGAGGGCTTCCTGAACTTGGGAGAAGGTGATTCTCAGTCTCACCTTTGTGTGGGATTTCTAGACTTGTGGCTAGATTCACATCTCAGGGCCGTGTGTTTAGCAGAACAGGGTCTCCATTATCTGCAAGCCTGGGGACTCAATGACTGTCTGCCTCACATTTTCGAGTTTGGCAGAATGGTCACCTTCCTCAGGAAACTCCGGCGATCCCACCTTCTCTCTGGGAGACAGCGAAACTTTCAAGGGCCCCTTTCAGGAGGGGAAAAAAAAAGTTCAGAATCCTCCCACTAGCATGAACCCTACCTATTCAGAGCTCTCTTGCAAATTTTGAAACAGGGCCTTAAGGGGGAAAGAGAGAGATGGAAAAGAAATGCAGGAGAGAGAAGAGGCGGATTCCTTGAATTCAATTCAAGAAATCTGAACACGAACAAGAAAATAGCACACCTATCGGTGATGGTGGGGGCTGGGGGAGCAGGGAAAAACATTGAAAGTTCCATAGGCCGAACCTTTCATTTTTGTCTTGACGTTTTTCCTACCTGAGCTTTTACATAAATGGACTCCTAGATCTCCAGGCTATAATTTGTGTAACATTTAATGACGAGGAAAAAAAAAATGGTTTGGTCCATAACAACTGGTTCACTTCACTTCTTAAAAAGCTGATTCATTGCTTCCTGCTCTTCTTGGAAGTTCACTTTATTTTTAAAATCTTTATCAATGTATTGTAGTTTTTATTATTTTTAAATTTGATTAACATGTACTAACTGAACGTACCAATGGGTTCAGTGTGATATTTCCACATAAGCTATCCTGGTGAAACCCAATTTCCCCTTCTGCACCCTCCCCCTGGAAGTTTAATTCATTTTTATTTTATTGGTATTGGAGATGGAACTCAGGGGTGTGCTTTACCACTGAGTCACATCCCCAGTCCTTTTTGTTATTAGTTTGAGACAGTGGCTGGGGTTGGCTTTGAACTTGCCATTCTCCTGCCTCAGCCTCTTGAGTGGCTGGGATTATAGGTGTGCTCCACCACACCCAGCTGGGGGTTCATTATAAACGGACGACTGTGTAGTTTTCTGATCAAGCTCTTCCCAGCCTCTGTGCCTATTCTGGGCTGCACAGGAAGGGACCACCATCCTCCCTCGCCCCAGGCAAAGGCCTGGCATAGGGAATACAGAAAAAAAACTTGGGGAGCTAAAGGGGTGAAATGAGAGTCTACAAATATGGGCTGGTGATAGGAGTGATGGATAGGTATTTGAGTCTGGGCTGCGGCTTGCATAGAGGAGGGAGCCTTACTAGATCCCTCATGTGGGGGTGGTGGATACCACAGACTGGTAGGGTGTCATATGTTGGTTTGGACTGGGATCAAGGCTTCTGAGATCACTCGAAAAGTCTGATGCTAGGACATGCCTTATTCTCAACACCAAGATGAGCCCCAGTGTCCTAGAGGAGTAGGACTATTTCCCCTGAGAAGCACCTGGCCTTGAACGCAAGGATTTGTGTCTTCCTGTTACACTGTTGATCCTGATTAGGTCGCCAAGGACAGATTTAACAGAATGGTGTTCAGTGGCACTAAGAAGCGAATTCAGGTTGGATTTCCTTAGGACTTGTGGATTCCATAAAGCTGAAGGAAACCCCAACATCACCCTTGAGATTTCGAGAGGATTCATCACGACATGTCTTGAAATAGAGATGATTTCCAGTATCTAAAGCACTCTCTCTCAAAGCGAAGATGGGTTGGGAAGAGGCCCAGGTCATCTCTGTAACTGGTGGCCTATCAGTTAGCTATTGTTGCTAACAAACCATCCCTAAAGTCAATGGCTCATAGAAGCAACCTTTTAGTATTCTTCACAAGTCCATGGACCACTGTAGTTCTTCTGATCTGGCCACACCAGGCTGTTCATGGCTTGGCTTGCTCAGGCCTCACCTGCCTGCTGATGGATGGGCTGGGGCCTGGCTGGTCTTAGATGGCCTCACTTGTATGTTTGGTGATGGGTAGGCTTTGGCTGCAGCAATGGGAGTGACTGAGTCACGAGTCTCTGGTCACACAGCAGGCAAACCCAGGCTTGTTCTCTCAGTGGTGCCAGGGCTCCAAGGGAATGAGAGGAAGTGGGAGGGTTGGGCTTGGAATAACTCAGTAACACCTTTGCTACCGTCTGTGAGCTGAAGCAAGCCATGAGGTCATCAGCACCCTGGATTCCAAGCCGAGAACATGGGCTCCACCTCTTGATGGGAAGGGTTGCAAACTCACATTATCCATGGCACAGGGAAAAGCAGGTACAGAGCCTTAGGGCCGTATTTGTAACCTGTGTACATAAATGGGCTGACTGTACTTGCAAGACAACTGACCCAGGCTATGGGTTCCATATGTGACCTAGGACAGAGCCCAACTGAGTATGAAATGAATAGACCCATAGAGGAGTCAGACTCAGCCAGCCCTGACCACAAAACAAGGCTGAGTCCCTAAGCTGGCAGTTGTAGGGCCAAAGGGTTTCCCACATTGAAAATATTGCCTAGAGCCAGGCACAAGGGTGCACACCTATAATCCCAGCTACTCAGGAGGCTAAGGCAAGAGGATTGCACGTTTGAGGCTAGCTTGGGCATTTATTTATCTATCTATTTATTTATTTGGGTTTGAACCCAAGGGCATTTTTACAACTGAGCTATATCCTAAGCACCCCCCCCCCATTTTTTAAAAACAAAAATTTTATTTTGAGTCAGGGTCTTGCTAAATTGCTGAGTCTGGCCTTGAACTTGGACTCCTCCTGCCTTAGACTCCAGAGTTGCCGAAATTACGGGTATGTGCTGTTATTTCTAGCCAGCCTGGGCAATTTAGTGAGAACCTGTCTGAAAATTAAGAGCTGAGGGATAGAGCTTAGTGGTAGAGCACTTGTCTAACAGGTGCTAGACCCTGGATTCAGTCCCCAGTACTGCAAAACAAAACAAAACAACCCATTACTTGGGATTTCTTCTCTTGGTGCTTTTGTATTTCCTGCATTTGACAGAAAGGGAGACCACAATAGGAAGGTTTTGTTTTGCTTTGTTCTGTTCCCTGCCCCCCCCCATGGATATTTCCCCTTGAAACAGGGGTTAAAGTTGCCAAATGTTCTTTTTTGGAAACACCTGTTGACCTGGCCTGCTCTGTGGTTTCCTGGGTCCCTGCTGACTTCCTCAAGTGCTGCCCACATGGAGGCAATAAGAGGAATGGCCTCCGCTTTGGTGGCATTAAGGGCTATAAATCAAACTTTGTGAATCTAGGGCACAAGGTGACCCACGAAGGGCAGTAGTGAACCATGGTGCCCTGTTCACAGTTTCTGAGATCGGTGCTTTCAAGCATTGAACTTGGATGTATGAGCTGATTTTGAATCATGGCCTTGAAGATCTGCAGAGCCACAAGCACAGGATCGCTTTGCCTCTGTCGCTGAGAGAAAAAGAGCAGCATTGGTGGGTGGTCAGTTTTGCTGATCCCCTCCCACCCCTTGGTGTAAAACTGAAAATGGCTTTTCTTACTGAAAGGTCAACGTGGTAGACATTGCTGGCTGCCTACCCAGTAGCTCTTTCTCACCGTCACTTGATTTCTGTTTTCCTCCATGCTCACAGAACCTAATTGGGTTCCAGAACAGATACCAGTATATTTTGGGAAGGTAGGACCGGCTGCAGTCCCAGAGAATGAACCATGATTGATCTAAGCTAATCACTATTTTCCCAAAAATTGACATGTGGGGTCTGGGGGTGTAGTTCATTGGTAGAGCGCTTGGCTAACATGCACAAGGCCTTGGGTTCCATCCCCAGCACTGCAAGAAAGAAAGAAAGAAAGAAAACAAAGATGGGCATGTGACCTGATCTGGCAACTAATACTAAAAGGGAGTCTTCCGGGGGCTTCTGGAAAAGAGTTCCCTCTGATGAAAAGAGAGGCTCACTTTCATCCCTTCCTTCCTGTTTTTAGACTCTATTGTTAGATGAGGAAGTGATGTTCGGAGGTGTGGCAGCCATGCTGTCACCACAAAGGGAAGGCCAGGAGAATCTCTCAGAAGCTGCCCCAAGTGCTGACATCATTGAGCAAGTCAACCTGGAACTGGGGGTGGAATGTAGCCAGAGGTCTGATGCAGCAGCCATGGTTGTTTATAGCTAGAGTTTGTTCTGACTGGCCAGACATCTGATTGGTCCAAGCCTATGCCATACAAGTTCAGTATTTTGCATACCATTCCTGCTCCTTGTTGGAATCCAGTGTCTCTGGATTTATTATTCTGTAATGAAAACAAACCCCTATGGTTTAGGCACTTTAATTGGATATTCAGTTACTTGCAACCAGAAGCGTTCTAGCTTTGCAGCTGGCAGTCAGAGAGGGTAGCCAGGACTGAACTGGGCATATGGGAACCTTGCTTGCAGGGCGTCCAGGGCTGTGGTCCCATCAGCCTCTGTTCTGTTTCTTCCCTGTCCCTTGCAATTGTTTGGTGGCAATAACCTCTTTTCCTGCTTCTTGGCTCCCTGATACATTTTTTTTTTAAGTGGTGGTAGTGTAAAAGGCGAACTAACGTCGGCAGCCTGGAAAGGGAAGCGATCGCAGCCCCTATCAGTGTGTTGTATCTGTTCTTCATGGAAGAGCTGAGATAGAAATTCATCCTCTTTGGCAGAAAGCAAGCGCTTCAGCTAACTTCTACCTAATCTGTCCATTGGCTCTTTTGCTATGCCATTTGATGAGCCATGTTGATAGTGTTCCTGTAAGAAATGAGGCTTGGGGACCCATCAGTCACCTAGTCAACCAATCAATCTTGTTGACACACACCATGGGAAACAAGAGGAGACTCGGGGAGAGGGTCTGTGGGCACATTTGCTGTCCTGTATTGTAATTTTTTCCTGTATCCATCTTCCCTGTTGGACTATGAGCAGTTTAATGGCAAGAAACCTCTTTAATCTCTGTACCCCTGAGTTTAGCATAGGATCTGGCCCACAGAGGAGGCTGGAGGATGATTTGTAAAGGAAAAAAGTAATGAATTATATATAATTTATATATATAATTATATAATATATGATTATATATATTATAATTGCATATAATATAATCATATATAATTATACATATAATTCATTATGTATATAATATATACATAATGAATTATATATAAAATTCTTTTAAAATGCATGTTCTACCAAGACTGCCTTCTATGTTCTACCTTCTACGTAGCTGGCCACAAAAAAAAATTTCTAATTAGGGACATCAGAATATCTTATTTACTTATTTATTGTAGTACTTGTGATTGAACTCAGGGACCCTCTACCACTGAGCTACTCATTAGCATTTTTTTATATTTTATTTTCAGGCAATGTCTCAGTATGTTGTGGAGGCCAGTCTCCAACTTGTGTTCCTCCTCCCTCAGCCTCCCGAATAGCTGGGATTACAGGCGTGCACCACTCTGCCTCGTCTTATTCCATCTGAAACCCCACCACATTCAGAAACACAATTAAGGGGAATCTGGCCATCTTTCCATGTGCTTTTTTTTTTTTTTTCAGTTTTTGGCGGACACAACATCTTTATTTGTATGTGGTGTTGAGGATCGAACCCAGTGCTGCGTGCATGCCAGGCGAGCGCGCTACCGCTTGAGCCATATCCCCAGCCCCTCCATGTGCTTTTTGTAACACAACGTGTGCCTAGAAAGTCTTTAAGGGGAAAGGAAAAAAAAAAGGAAAGATGATGCTTCTGAAAGCATCTCTCCTGCCAAATATGATGACGAGAAGTAGAAATATCATTCTGGAGGTTAAAAAAAGATTTTTCCTGAATTTCACTTAGTAGTGTGTTGGAACTAGCTTTAAAAGCTGACTTAGAGAAACGAGATAAAATGTATTTATATCTCTGCTAACCATCTCTCAATGCGCCGGGCTCATCTGAAAACCTCCCTGAGATCCAGGAGAGACAGCATGTAAGCTGCTCTTTAAACGCCCATCTGAAAACTCATCAAATAGCGAGGTATGAAAAACAAAAAAAATCACCTCCAAAACTTTCGAATCGCATTGATCTGTGGCATAAAACCCTCGCCACAGGAAGGGAAGGGATGGATTTGAGACTCACAGGAGGATTTGTTTAAAGGGCTTTGTGTAGTGTGCATGTGTGTGTGTTTTAATTTATGTATGGAATTGCCCGGGAGTAGTAAATAGACTTTATTTGCTATATTTCGAGGAAGATAAAATTATCAGGACTGTCTCCGTATTTCAAAGCTGGGGAAAACAAAAACAGCTTTGAAGCTTCTCCTCCTGGATTTTTTTTTTTTTTTTTTGGTCCTAATCTTCTAAGAGATGGTCTTGATAATGTTTATTCTTTTCTTCTTTGGAAAACAGTCAAAAGTACCATTTTTCTCCGCTGTTTCAAGCGATCTCACTTTTTAATTAGGTCAGGTAGAGGACCCATCGAGCGCTGCAGATGATTTAAGTGGTTGTAAAAGGGCAAGCAGGACTTTCTGCCTGCTTCCCTGCCCCCCCAGACAGCTCCCCTCCCCGCCTCCCTGACCCCAGGTGGCTCCCACCAGGAACACACCTAGACTCTGTGGGGTGAGTTTTCACTGGAATCCATGCACACTGTTTGGGCAGGTTTTTTTTTTTTTTTTTTTTTTCTGCATTTCTCTAATAACCCAAAGAGATAAGCCATTTCCCACATGCTTGAGGATAATTTGCACAGTTTCTCTTTTGATCAGGGTGCGTGGGGAAGGAGAGACACAGACCAGACCAGATAAGGCCAGGGATGACTAAGGGGCGGGGCTTTGCTTTAAATTTCACACACAGAAACATCACAAAAGCTCATCCCATGAGTCTCCCCCACAGCCTAGGAAGAAGGGGTAGCAAACTTTGTTTCTGAAAAAGGTCGGATAGTGAATATTTTAGGTTTTGTGGGCTATTTGCTCTCTGTTGCAACCGCTCAACTCTTCACAAAAGTAGCCCTAAACAATATGGAACCAAGTAGGCATGCCTGTGTTCAATAAAACTTTATTTATAAACCCAGACAGTGGGCCCAAGAGCCCTAGCTTGAATCATCTGTCCATGCCCTGCCTGTTTTTTGTGAGAAAGGGCAAGCCCATCAGTGACCCACTTGGGTAAGTCCATTACACCACACCACCCTACCTGTGTATAGACCATGTCTTTGCATGATGGAAAGGGGGTGAGCATAACAAGAGTGTAGCCCCTCAGTTATGAGCGCACCAGCTGCCCTAATGAAGGCCTGCAACCCCATCTCAATCATGGTGACCACCTTCTTCTGGTCTAAGAGTCTATTCTTTATCATCTTCTTCACACTCTCAGCCACGGTTGGTTTTCTGAAATACAGTCTGATCATGGACTCTGGCTTGAACAATGATTGAGGAAGAAAGCATAATCATGTTTGACGGCAGCATTCATGGCTCTTTACAAAATGGCACCAGGGCTGACTTGTCCATTGGAACAGTAGGTGTTATGGATTGGATCTGAAATATTCCCAGAGGGCCCCTAGGTTAAAGGCTTGGTCCTCAGTGTGGTTCTGTTGGGCAGTGACAGAACCTTAAGAGGTAGCCTAATGGAAGGTCTTTAGGTCACTGGGAGAATGCCCAGGAAGGGGATGGTGTGCCCCTTCCTCTGCCTATCTTTTTCCTTCCTGGTCATGAGGTGAGTGGTTTTCTCTGTCATGTTTCCACCATGATGTGCTCTCTTAATCACAGGCCCCATAGTAATAAGGCCAGTTGATCTTGGGCTGGACCCTCCAAAACTTCAAGTCAAAATAAACCTTTTCTCTCTATACCTTGATTATTTTTTTAATTTTTTTAATATTTATTTTTCAGTTATGGGTGGACACAGCATCATTGTTTGTATGTGGTGCTGAGGATCGAACCCGGGCCGCACGCATGCCAGGCGAGCGCGCTACCGCTTGAGCCACATCCCCAGCCCCTATACCTTGATTATTACCCTCAGGTACTTTATGATAACCGAAAGTTGATGGACACCGTATTTATAATAGTTGAGGCCCAGGATGCTTTTAGAGGCCAATGAACATGATTTGATTTTAATGTCTTTTAAAGTAGAAGGAAAATGAATAGAACAATAATGAATGTATAATGCCAATTACAGTGTGAGTTATAGTTGTCTTCTTAACAGTGTTGTAAGTATAGTTTTGTTTTAAGTGAAAAGAAGCCCACGAAGGCAAAAATATCCAGGGGCCTTTCTAAGAATTGCCATATAAAATACAGAATAGTCAGTCAAATTTGAATGCCAGATTAACACTGAATACTTTGGTATAAATATATTCAGAATATTACATGAGGCATATTCATTCTAAAAAAAAAATCATTAACCAGGTGTGGTGGCACATGCCTGTAATCTCAGCTAGGTGGAAGGTGGAGGCAGGAGGATCACAAGTTAGAGACCAGTCTGGGTCTTGGCAAGACCTTGTCTCAAAATAAAATAAAAAGGGCTGGGGATGTAGCTCAGTAGTAGACCACTTGCCTAGCGTGCACAGGTTCAATCCCTAGCACAGACAAAAAAAAAAGTTTTGCCATTTTTCTGGAATTCAGATTAAGGGGGTGTCCTGTATTTTTGTTTGATAAACCTGGCAGTGCTACAGGAAAGCCATAAGGTGGCCCTGGCAGGTACACACTCCAGCTGAAGCCTTTCCTCCCATCTTTCTTAACTAAGTGTCTTATGCCAGGTTCCCCCAAAGCAGACCTTAGAAATGAGCTTCACTGTACAAGTAACTTATTGTACTCCCAGCAGAGACCCGGCAAAGGTGAGGCTCAGGCAAAGCCCCACCCCACCCTGGTCACCATATGGGTTGAGCCTTGAAGGTTTTGTCTCTCCTGGGTCAGAACCAGAGTCCTGTTCGAATTCAAGGTTGGGAAGGAATAATCGCTCTGCACCTGTTAGCTGGCTTGTCTTTGGTTTTACTCCCTAAAGTGTCCATGAGGAGTAGAAAGGAGAAGGAAGAGATCAAGCCTATGTCCTGGGCTGTGCCCTCAGGCCTGCCTGTTCCTCTCACTGGGGACCTGAACCTCACAGAAGAGATCTCTGCCTCACAGAGGGACCTATCAGAGGCACATGGCAAAGGTCATGAGGGCCTTATTACCAGAAAATAACTTCTTAGTTCCACCCACGTATTTAACTCCTCACTGCACCATCAGGGAGGGGTATTCTCTGGGCTGAACGTGGCGGAGCGTTGTCACAAGCCCACCCTGTCCCACTCACCAAGCCTCCATTGTTCTTCAAACCTGTCAAGCACTTTCTTACTTCTGCTCTTTTCCTTCTGTCTTTTGAACCTCACCATTCCCCCCTCTGCTGGGGACTCCCGGCATCCTCAGCCCTAAAACTTATAGACCAATGGGCCGTAGCCTGATGTGAAGAGCACCAAGAAATCCCATAACCAGATTGGACCCCTGTGGCCTCAATCACACTCCCACTCCCTGGCCCCTTTGGACACCCGCAGGGTCTCCGGCCTCTCTGTCCCAGCAGCCCTCTCCCACAGCCAGAGGAGGTGGAGGGTGGGGAAGAAGGCAAGAGCGCGATGCTGGAGTGGACAGATCTGGCCTTGGATCTTGACCCTGGAACTCAACAGCTGAGTAGCCTTGGGGAATCTGCCCCCATTTCCTCACCCGGCAATGAGAATAATAGCATCTCACAGGACGGAGGGAATCAAGTGAGATCACTGAGCAGGTGCACAGAACCGTATCAGTGTCTTCACTTCTGTGCTTGGGCCCTGCCTGATCCTGGGTTTCTCCCTCCCCTGCTCATCCTTGGGATCCAGGGCTCTGAGCGGTGCTGTCTGGGAAAGAGCCTGAATAGAAGTGCTGTCCTTGAGTGCGGAGCTTCCCAGTGGCTGCTGTCCTGTGTGTGGGGGAAGGGAAGGTGACATTCACCAAAAGCACCTGGCAGCAGTCACGGAGAGCAACAAAACAGGAAGATGCAGCCCGGGAGCCCAGGTTGCTGGACAGGAAATGGACCTCAGAGCGTGTGACCAAACAGGGAGGACCAACACTGTGAGGAGGAGGCATCGTGGAACGTGCTCCTGACCCCAGAGGACAAAAGTTATGAAGTGACAAAGGGAAAATGATGTGAAGGAAAATCAGAATCTCATTTTCACCATTGTCCTCAATTTCCCAGGCTCAGCGGGAAGCGACACCTGTACCCAATGGAGCGCTCCTGGGGACATGGCTGCACCTCTCTTGCCATTCATAGAGTGAGGGGCAGAACTCCCCTCTGAGGGGTGCATTAAGTACCCCCCAGCACCCCCAGGAAGAGAGGCACCCCATGGATGCTCCCTTAGCACCTTTCTCCTCAGCCACGTGGAGAGAATGGGCTGAAGCGTCTGTGACAGCTGCCCTCCATCTCCAGTGTGACTCACGTGTGTGACGTGCCATTGGTCCATGCCACCCCAGCTTGACCCTTAAAGACATATTATTTAGTTACTCATGTGTTTATTTTATCAGCATCGCTAAGATGACAAGCACAGAGGGGACGCAGAAGGGGTTAAGATGGGCTCTCAGGACCCTCGGTCCAGCAGGTGTTGGGGGAGATTGGAAAGTCGATTGACGGAGGACCCTGGGCTCCATGCTCCACAGAGGGATGTGAAGGTGCTAAGGAAGCACCCAGGCACGAATGGCTGATGATCACAAAAAGAGCACACTCAAACCGTCTTGAAGGTGAATCAGGGTCTGCTTAGATTTCCAGATGGTCCCAAAACGTTGAAATGGAGAGACCAATACAACAAAGGCTCAGGTGCATGGATTGGCCCGGCTTGTTGAAGAACTTGGTTTGGCAAGAATACAGGGTATTGGAGAGTTGCATCTGGACAGGTAAGATAAAGTCTGATTAATTTATTGGACAAATATTTACCTAGTACCTACTGTGCACCAGGGGCCATTTTACATTCAGGGAACAGAATGATCCCTGAGACCACCATGTGCCTGTCCTTTCAAGGCATATTCTCTGGGAGGGACACATAGAGAAAGAAGCCATTGAGGTCATACCATGAAGTACCTTCCAAAGCTGTGTGAAAGAATGAAGCCTGGGGCTGGGGTGTGGCTCAGGGGTAGAGCCCTTGCCTAGCATGTGTGAGGCACTGGGTTCGATCCTCAGCAGCACGTTAAAAAAATGAATGAGTGAATAAAATAAAGTTTTATATATATATATATATATATATATATATATATATGTATATATATATATAAAGAATGGAGCCCTTCATCAGTAGGAGATTAGGAGACATTAACAATTTAGCACCATAGAAACTTTCCAAAGATGGTATACAAATGAGTTGAATGGGGGACAGGGGACCTGTTAATAATCCAGATGGCATATGACAGAGGACTGAACTAGACAAGGGAGGTTTTTCAGGAAATGGTCTGGCTAGTCAACCTCAACCACACCCTGACTCCATAGCAAAGACCCATTTTTTGTATTTATTATGGAAAAATAATAGCATATAATTTACAATTCTGACCACTTTTCAGTCACATGCAGTATACTTACAGAGTTGACCAACTGTCAGCCACAATCTAGTTCCAGAACATTTTCATCGTTACAAGAGGAAACCCCAAACTCATTAAGCAGTCACGGCCCACCCCCTCACCCTTGTCTCCTGGCAACCATTTATCTGCTTTCAGTTTCTATAGCTTTGCTATTCTGGATATTTCATATATAGACTCATAAATATGTGGCCTTTTGCATCTGGATCCTTTCTCTTAGTATAGTGTTTTCAGCCCTTCATTCCTTTTTATGGCTGAATAATATTCCATTTTATAGATATACCACATTTTATTTATCCATTCATCAGTTGATGGACATTTACATTATTTCTACTTTTTGATTTTTGTGAATGGTGCATCTGTGAATGATTGTGTACATTTTTTTTTTCGCTCAAACACTTGTTCTCCATGCATTTGGATATTTACTCAGGAATGGAATTGCTGATATCCCTCTTTTTTATTTAAAATTTTTTAGCTCCTGGAAGAATTCATTTTTTGGAAAACTTAAATTTCTTCATCTCCTTTAGAGATCAGGAATGACAGTGATTTTAATGGAATCAGTTTCAATTCTTCAGCTTTTGCTTGGGGTCTGCCTCCTGTTCATCAAGAAGTGATTTCCAGGTGGGCCTGGATTTCCTAAAGTGGTCACGGAAGCAAACTGGGCTTGGACTCCTTGACCTAGAGACATATGGACAAATTTCTTGACTGAAATTGGCAGTTCAGTTTTCCTGTCTGGATTATTCAAATAAGCCTGGGGAGAACTGGTGCTGATAATTAGAGACTCTTGGCTTTTGACCTCAGCACCTGCTTCAGGATTTAGGATGATTATTATTCCATGACCATTTGGAGGACAAATGCAGCACTATTTATTCCATCAGCCACAGTGTAGTCTTCTAGAATGGCTAAATTAAACTTTAGAATACTTTAGCCCTCTTGGTTTTGTATATGAGTCTGTGGCATGATAATCACCATCTGAATTTTCCTAGCTATCCTGGTTTGGGCCAGTGGGAAGAACACTTTCTCTGATCTTGACAGATCTGAGTTTGAATCATGCTACTTCCTAGCTCTATGACCTTGAGCAAGTCACTTTAAATTTGCTGAGACTAACTTTCCACATTTGTAAAATAAAAGTAAGAATACCATCTATAAAGGAATGTCTGAAGTTGGGCTGAGATTTCCAAATACTGAGAAAACAGTAATACACGGCAAGTGTTCCCCTCATTACAAAAAAGGCAAGGTGCTAAAACACACACACACTAGACTTCTAAGAACCCCTAGCTTCTGCCTACTTAAAAGGTATAAATGAGTCTAAAGTTGTAAAGGCCAGAAATTGAAATCAGATTTCTTTGGAAAGCTGCCAGTGAGACAAGATCTTATCCTTCCCCTGGGGGAGAGCTAAGGAATGTTTACCTCTTGGTGAAAGTTTAGTGAGAAAGCTCCAAGGAAAGCCCAAGTCCTAAAATTGGGAATTCAATGAGGTTGTATGCTATCACCCCTCCTATCCAACATCTTATTGAGGTCCTAGATAGTGCAATAAGGCAAGAAAAAGAAAAGATATATGGACTAGAAAAGGAGAAATCAAACTATTCAAAAATGACATAATTATATAGAAAAAAATCTCAAAGAATCTGCAAAAATAAGATACTAGAGCTAATAAGCAAATTTAGTAAGAACCCAAGATACCAGGTCAAAAAGCAAAAATCAATTGTATTTTCATATCATGGTAAGGAACACTTGGGAAATAATTTTTATAAAGTATTATCAGGCTGGGAGCAGCAGTAGATTTCTGTAATCCCAATGACTTGGGAGGCTGAGGCAGGAGGATGGGCCAGCTTCTTGATGAGACTCTGTCTCAAATGAAATAAAAAGGGCTGGAATGTAGCTTAGTGACAGAACCCACCGTACACACACACACACACACACACACGCACAAAGGAAAGCAATGTCAAGTGGACAGCTGCTATGGAAAACAGTTGGTGGTTTCTTATGACTCAGCAATCCCCAGTTCTTCTCCTAGGTATTTAGCCAAGTGAAATAAAAATTGATGTTCACACAAAATTACTAATTCCCACAACATGGAAAGAAGTGAAGCTCAAAAGTCAAGCTCAAAAGCTACTTGCTGAATTAATCCATTTATATGACATTTTGAAAAAGGCTAAACTTTAGGGACAAATAAGAGATCAGTGGTTCCTGGAGTGTTGGGGTGACGGAAGAAACTGATTATGAAGAGGGAAGGAAATACTGGGGTTATGTCACTGTTCACATTCATCAGAACACAGAACTCGGTCTGGGGACACGGCTCAGTTGGTAGAGCACTTCCCTCGCAGGCACAAAGCCCTGGGTTCAATCCCCAGCACCACAAAAACAAAAAACCAAAAAACTCCACAATGAATCCCATCATTATGTACAATTACAATGCATCAATTTTAAAAATATAGGGAAAATAATCCCACTGAACTCTAGACTAAAAAGGTGAATTTTAGGCAAGTACTGTGGCACACACCTGTGCTCAGGAAGCTGAGGCAGGAAGATGGCAAGTTCAAAGCCAGCCTCAGCAACTTAGTGAGGCCCTAAGCAATGTCTCTGAATAAAATATAAAAAAGAGCTGGGGATGTTGCTCAGTGGTTAGGGGTCCCAGGGTTCAATTCCAAGCAGACCATCCACTAAGAGTTTTTGAGTTGTGAGCATGCAGAGATTAGGGCCTATTGGGTGGTGCTGGGGATTCAACTCAGTATCCTGCATGTGCTTTGGCTCTGAGCCAGATCCCAGCCCTCCTTCCTCTTCCCCGTGGCACTTTAACTCAAACTTTTTTAAAAAATATTTTTTTAAGTTGTAGCTGGACACAATATCTTTATTTATTTTTATGTGGTGCTGAGGATTGAACCCAGCGGGTGCTCTACCACTGAGCTACAGCCCCAGCCCTTAACTCAAACTTGAGAGAGGAGTCTAGCGGAAGGTCTGGCTGAAGCAGCCCGCGGCAGCAGAGGAATCGCTGTGTTGGAGGAATCCTTGCACTGCACAGAGGTCTAATATATGCAGTTCCAAATAAGTCTAGGAAGGCAGGAATCGCTTTGAAAGGATCCTGCCCACCCAACTCTCTGCATAGGAGGAGCCCTCTGAGGAGGGAGGTGCAGGGGATATTGTCAGTGCCCAACTGAGACTAAGAGACTTGTTACCTAGGTCAAAAGATGCCATCGTGGGGCCCAGGAGGGGAACTTGGAGGACGCCACAGAAGCCAGCACGCAGGTCAGCCCAGACTTCCTGTCCTTGGCCTTTCGTCCCTTCCCCCCTAAACCTGGGGAAGCCAAAGGCGGCTCCGTGAAGGGGGTGGCGGCAACCAGAGGAATTCTCAAGGGACACTCATCAGGAAAACCCGCTATGTAGATTTCTGGAAGCTCCAGTCTAGGCATCAGTTTCTAGAACTCCATAAGAGGGAGATGAAATAGAATGAAAGTCATTTTTTTTTCTTTTAGATAAACATGAATTATTCACCAAAGGTCTAAATTCTGATTTATTACAGTTTCAAATTTATCAAGGAGACAAAAATTCTTTTTTCCTTTCCTTCTCTGCCTCTGGAGAGGCAGCATGGCCTCACCTTGTACAGTGCTACAGAATGTAGGGGTCACCTTTCAGCGGAGAGGGGGTGACCTGCCCACAGGCCGGGGTGCTGAGCAGTGTGGGTATTCACATACTTCTCACACCTGTCGTGAATGATGATGCTAGAGTGCTTTTGCTCTGCTGCTGGAACAGGGCAAGTCGGCCTCTCCAGTGGGGAGAGAATATGCCACCTTCTGTGATGACCTTAATGTCAGCTTATACATTCCTTTGAAAGGATGTCAGTAGCCAGGCACAACACACCCCTGTGTTCCCAGCAACAGTGAGGTGGCGGGCAAGTCAGGAGGATGGCAAGTTGGAGGTCAGCCTGGGCATTTTAGCAATATGCTTTCTCAAAATAAAATAATAACTTTTAAAAAGGGCTGGGGAATATAGCTCAGTGGTAGGGCACCCTGGGTTCAATCCTGGGTGTGTGTGTGTGTGTGTGTGTGTGTGTTGGTGGGGGTGTGCTCGTGGTCTATCAACTTACATGCTGACTGAAGTTTGACCTTCACCTGACAGTGAAGGTGATATAAAGTTCTTTCTGAGTCTGGTGGGAAGTGTCTGAAAATCAGATTGCCACGGCCAAGGAGTTCAACTCAAGGTTGAGTTTAAGTCTCTGAGATGGAAAAGAAGAAATTAAAAATAGAAAGAAAGGAGACATTAAAAAAAAGAATGATTTTAACTTAAAGTTTTGCGTACATTTCCAGGCCTGTCACCCTCCAAGCCAGTCTCTCTCCCAGGGCTGTCACTCCTGAGTTTCTGGGAAATCTGTAGATCTTAGAATTCCCATTAATTCACCCACTTATGAAAATAACCCTGTTCACTGTTAGCCTACCAACAAATAGATTAAGCCAAGAAATATGTGACGTTTGGAGAAAACTATAATTTAGGGAACTTTCCAGTGTTATCTATTAATCAAATAATGGAGACCACATCAGCCTAGGAATCCTCAGAAGGATCAGACCACCATAAAACATCTTGTGATCGCTAGCATGTCACCGTATTGAGATGGTCTGCATTCTCCCTTGAATGTGTGTCTGCTGTGCTGACACCTCTCTGTCTGTGTCTCTGACTGGAGTGTGCTGAAATTCTTTTCCATCTCATACACCAAGGGCCCCACTTATCCTGGGTCGAGCTCCCCACTCTCCGGGAACTCCTTGGATCTCTTCCAGGGACAGCTCACCTGGGCTCCTGAGTAAGTTGCTCCATTTTCTCCGTGGGTTGCATCAGTCCCTCATGACAAGGATCTTCTAGAGGCTCGGTCACCATTCGCCAAGCTGTAGCAGGTGACATCCAGCCCTTGGGAAGAGAGGGCCCTTGGGTCTGAGCTCATTCTACTGGAAAGGCTGTCATAGTGCTTTGTCACCTGAAGCCGGGGTGTCAGATTTAATTTTGCTGCCAAGGGCTTCATAAACCTGGATGAAATGTATTCTAGGACCTAAATAACTCTTGTTATTGTCATCTCTGCAATCGGCTCTTTTGCAATAATGGTCCATGACCTTGGTCACATTGCCCATCCCCCAGTCAAGGATGACTTGTCGGTCTGCGTGGGCACCAGGGTAATCCGGGGCTCTTTCTCTCTTACTGTGAAAGCATGCTGCCTGGGACAGAGCTTCAGACCTAGGATGGGAAGAGGGAAGAAAGTGAAAAATAGCTCACTTTATATGTCCCCTGAGTACAACTAAGTGTACCCTTAATGCCCACATTTATTTTAGCCCTTGTCACTTAGCTGGTACAATAATTATGGGCTTGGGTACCTGCATCTCTATATTAGATAAAACTTTTGTTTTGCAAGTATAAAAAGTCCCAACTTGAAGTCATCTAACTGAAAAGACCAGATGAGGTTCAGATCATGGTGTTAAGGATTCGGTCTCTGATTTTGTTTCTCTGCTTCTGGTTGACTTCTTACTCCATAATAGAAGATCTTCCCAAATCTCCAGAATTATTTTATAGCCAGCAATGTGTAAAGGCAGCGCATTTTTCTGAAGTGACAACAAAGCCTTCAGAGTCAAATCCTGTTGGGTTTTCATGGGTCACAAGCTCATACCTAAAGCCATCACTGCAACTAGGAAGTTGAGTGGCCAGGCCTAGATCACTCAGTTGTTGGATCAGGACTGGGCAGTGAGTTCCCACTGAACTACAGGGATCAAACATGAAGGGATGGTTTCCCAAAGGAAAATCAGGGTATCGTTCTGCAAAAGATGCTGGACAAAAGCCCAGTTATTTGGTTTGCAGTACTCGGGTTTGAACCCAAGGCCTCATGCATGCTATGCAAAAGCTGTACCATTGAGCTACACTCCCAGCCCTGAAACCCCATATTTATTAAGAAAAAAATCTTGGTTCTGCCTTTCTGAGCTAAGCTTGGGCAAGTTATTAACAACAACTGTGCCCAATTTCCTCGTTTTTAAAATCAAGGAAATAGCCTGTAGGAGTAAATGAGGTGATTTATGTAAAGTGTAGAGTGCACGTACTAAACACTCAGTTAACACATTTGTTACAAATAGCATCAATTATTGTTTTTCTTTTAAAGCTCCCTGATAAATAATAAATTAACCTCTAAGTGTCTGGTGTCTACTGTATATAACATACAGGAAATATGCTGGAAATTCTTGAGGAATAAATAAATCAAGAATTAAGGATGCAAAACCTTCAAATGATGACATTACCTCTGACTATAAAGAAAATTATATAGAGAGGACTGGGGATGTGGCTCAGTGGAAGGGTACTTGCCTAGCATGCCAGATTCGACCCCCAGCATGGCAAAAAAAAAAAAAAGTTAAATTAAATAGAGAATTTAGGTTAATTTTATTTTATTATTTTGAAATATGCCTATAGATGAATGATAAATATGTAACTACATCTTAAAGAATAATAATAAGGTGAGACCCAAGAGACCACCAAGCAGATCAGACATGAAAATCTGTCTGCCCCTTTCTAGTGGTGCTCACCTCTCCCCCAACTCCCCCTCTCTCCTTCCTCTCCCCTCCCCCCAGTGTTAATGGGTACTTGGCGACTGTGAACCAACAGTGTGACTCTGAACCTTCCTTACATTTCTCCTGATACATGTGTTGAAGAGCTTCACCGGGATTTCCACCTAAGCGTGTAATCACTGGGTTGTAAGGTACGTAGACATTCAAGTTGACTTGATGATGAACTTTTTCCTGAGTGTTCTACATCCTTCACAGTTGTTATGAGAATTAATTTTTCCAGTCATAGCGTATGTGATTGAATCTCACTATGACTTTAATCGGAGATGGAGCCTCTTCTCATTGGTCTTTCAGGGTTTTTCTTCTGTAAAGTGCTCATCCAAGTCTTTTGTTCATTTTAAATTTGGATTTTTTTTCATGTCTTTCTTTCTTTCTTTTTATTTTTTGTAGTTGTAGATGGACAACATACCTTTTTTTAATTTGTTTATTTTTATGTGGTGCTGAGGATCAAACCCAGTGCCTCACATGTGCTGAGCAAGCGCTCTGCCACTGACCTATAGCCCCAGCCCTTGTCTCTTTCTTAAAAATTCATAACAGTCATTTATATATAAGATATATACAGTTATAGATGGGTAGATGGATATATAGATATATACATGAATATATATATGTATTTACATGCACGCACGCGCGTGCGCACACACACACACATATACATACAGATAGATAGAATAGATGTATATCCTGGATACTTTCCCTTTAACAGTTATGTATGTTGAAAACATGTTCTCCCAATTACAGCCTTTTAATTCTCTTCATGGTGACTTTTTGATTTTTTAATTATAACAAAGACTAATGTAACATTATTTTCACTTATGTTTGGTGTCTTCTTTGGTCCTATTTAAGAACACTTCCCTACCCCTAAAGACATTTATGTATTTTCTTGTTATCTCCCAAGGGCTTTAGGGTTCTGCCTTTCACAGTAGTTGTTGATCCAACTGGAGTGGGTGTCTGTATTTGGTGTGAGGTAGGGGCAAAGTGTTATGAATGACAGAGACCCAATTCTCCCAGCACATTATTCAAAAATTCAGTGTTTCCCTGCTGTTCCTGGATCACATCCCTGACATACATTAAGTGTTCACAACTGTGTGGGGTTTCTTTGGGAAATCTCTCTATTTTTTCTAGTCTGTTTTTCTAACTGTGTGTTGTTATCATGGTCTCTTAACTAAAATAGCTTTATAATAAGTGTTGCTATCTGATAAGTCAAGTACCCCAAACATGCTTTACTTTTTAAGTCATTTATGCTTTCATATAAATTTATTTTATTTTTTAAATTATGTTTTATTAAATGTATATACATAAAAAATGCACACATCTGAAGAGCAAAGTTCAATGAATGATCACAAACTGAACAAATTTATAAAACTACCAACCTGGCCAAGAAAGAGTAGGCAGAAGCCCATGAAACTGATGATATTTTTAAGACAAAAAAAAAAATGGTTCCATAAATGCCCATGAAGGATGAAAGACTTTAGCAATAATCTCCCATTCTACACAACTAAAAAACTTGATGAAATATATTAAACAACACTTTTCAGGCACTGAACCACCACAGGCCACATAGGACAGATCCCCGAGAGAAAAAAAACCCATGGGGTGACCCTAGCATCATGCCAGCTTCCACACCACGGACAGTTTCCAGCTGAAGCTCAGGGATGGCAAACACAGAGCCCAGCATTTTTACCAAATTTATGGAAGAGATATATAGTTTGGGGAAACTGAGACACCCAGAATTTGCAAGGCAAAGAACTGGAGAAGAGGAGGGAGAGAGAGAGAGAGATCCAGAGGTTTCCAGAGGTCTTCACAAGGCCGAGTGAAGTAGATCGTCACTGAATGGGGTAGAGTTCCACGAGGCTGGGGAAAGCAATAAGCCAAGCAATTCTGGAAATTCATGTAGAGCTGGAAATAATTCACGTTTACACCAACCAGAGTGGAGATGCGCAAAATACATTGTATAAAATATATATAGCTAAAGATATGGATGAATAGATAGTAGACAGACAGGTAGGTGGATAGATAATGATTCCATTGATTTTTATTTCTCTGGAGGACTCAGACATGTTCTCTGGAGAGCCCCTACACACATGGAGCTCTACGAAACTCATCGTCTTAGTAGCAGGAATCAATCAACTTCCTACTGAAGGCTGTTCAGGAGGCACCTTAACAAAGCTTGAAATCAAAATTCAAAAGGATTCTACTAGGGCTGGGGTTGTGGCCTAGCCTGTGTGAGGCACTGGGTTTGATTCTCAGCACCGCATATGAATAAATGAATAAAATAAAGGTCCCTTAACAATTGAAAAAATTTTAAGAAAAAGGATTCTACTAGAACAAGGAACAAGGGCAACAAATAGAAAACAGTAACAAATATGAGAGATACTAATTAATGCAACTGAATCAATGATAATATTAAATATCAATGGTCTAAATATGCCAATGAAAAGACAGCTATTATCAGAATGGATTTTTTTTAAAAAAAGATCCAAGTAAACATTGTCTACAAGAAACCTACTTTAAATATAGTCAACTTATCAATTAAAAGTAAGGAGCCAGGCATGGTGGCACATGCATATAATCCCAGCAGCTCACGAGGCTGAGGCAGGAAGATCACGAGTTCAAAGTCAGCCTCAGCAATGGCGAGGCACTAAACAACTCAGTGAGACCCTGTCCCTAAATAAAATGCAAAATAGGGCTGGGGATGTGACTCAGTGGTTGAGTGCCCCTAAGTTCAATCCCCAATATCATAAATAAATAAATAAATGGATGGTGGGGACTGGGATGTGTAGCTCAGTGACAGAGCATGTGCTTAGCATGCATGAAGCTTTGGATTTGATCCCCAATGCAAAAAAAAAAAAAAAAAAAAAAGGATGGAAAAAGATATACCGTGCTAATGCAATCAAAAGAAAGTGGGAGTAAGCTATATTAATTCTACACAGAGCAGACTTCAGAGCAAGAAAATTTATTGGGGCAAAAAAGGAACATTACATAACAATAAAGGGGTAAATACTTTAAGAAGATATAACAGTCCTTAATGTGTACGTGCCAAAACACAGAATGTCAAAATAAAAAAGGCAAAAACTGATAGAACCAGAGGAAAAAATAAATCAATCTACTATTGCAGTCAGAGAGAATTTAACACCCCCTCTATCAGAAATAACAAATCCAATAGGCAGAAAATTCATATAGGAAAAAAAATGGACTAAAGAGCACCATCCATCAACTGGATATATTTGACACCTATTGATTACTTCATCCAACAACAGCAGGTTGCACATTCTTCTCAAACTCACTTGAAACACTCATCAAAATATACTACATTTCAGTTCATAAGATGAACACACCTTAGCCAGTCAGGTGGTACATGCTTGTAATTCTAGCTACTCAGGAGGCTGTAGCAGGAGGATCACAAATTTAAAGTCAACCTGGGGAACTTAGCAAGACTCTGCCTCAAAATAAAATGAAAAGGTCTGGGGACATAGCTCAGTGGTAGAGCACTAGCCTAGCATGTGCTAGGTCATTGATTCAATCCCCAGTACTGCCAGGACACACAGGCACATGCACATGTACACACATGTATACACATTCACATACATTTCTTTGCTGTTTTAAAAGAGCTGAAATCAGAGCAGGTGTCGTGGTTCATACCTGTAATCCCACAAACTTGAAAGACTGAGGTTGGAGCATCACAAGTTTGAGTTCAACCTTCGCAACTTAGCAAGACCCTCAGCAACTTAGCAAGACCCAGTATCAAAATAAAAATTAAAAAGGACTGGGAATGTAGCTCAGAGGTAAAGAAGCCCTAAGTTCAATCCTCCATACCCAAAAATAAAAAGAATAATAAAAAAGAATAGAAACCATACAGCATCTGTCAGAACAAAATGGAATTGAACTAGATATAAATAACAGAATGAGAGCCATTATTTGCTTGCATAATTAATAACACATCTCTTAATAATACATGGGTCAAAGAAGAAATCTTAAGAGAAAAATTAAAATACTTTCAATTATAGGAAAGGAGAATACAACTTATCAAAATATGTGAGATGCAGCAAAAGCAATGCTAGAGGGAAATTTATAATATTTTATGCCTATATTAGAAAGGAAATAGGACTAAAGTAATAAGCTGAGCTTCCACTTTGGAAGCTGGAAAAGATGAGTAAATTAGATCCAATGTAAGCAGAAAAAAAGAAATAGTAAAAATTATAGAAGCCAATGAAGTTGGGCTGGGGTTGTGGCTCAGTGGCAGAGTGCTTGCCTAGCATGTGTGAGGCACTGGGTTCAATTCTCAGCACCACATATAAATAAATAAAATAAAGGCCTGTTGACAACTAAAAAAGTATTTTTTTTTAAAAAAAGAGAAGTCAATGAAATTAAAAATCAGGAAACTAAAGAGGAAAAATCAATAAAACCAAAAGCAAGATCAATAAAATCAATTGAGCTCTAACCAGAGAAGATATAAATTTTACTAACATCAGAAAAGAAAGATATCACTACAGATCCCATGGACCTTAAAAAATTGAAAAGGAATATTATGAACAACTCATTATCTACAAATTTGATAACCTTGATGAAATGCACGAGCTACCTGAAACACAATCTGCCAAAACTCACACAAGAAGAAATGGAAAATGTAAATAGGCATATTCAGATTTTTTTAAGCCCCAAACAAAACAAACCCCAAAATCCTCAAAATGGATCATAGACCTTGATGTAAAATGATAAACTTTCTACAGAATAAGATAGGAAAAAACTAAGATGACTTTGGGTGTAGCAATTTCTTATATAAAACACCAAGGGCACAATTCATGAAAGAATGAATAAGCTGAGTATCACTAAAACTACAAACTTGTGCTCTGCCAAAGGGAATTTCTAAGAGCTGGGCCTGGTGGCACATGCCTATAATCCCAGCAATTCAGTAGGCTGAGGCAGGAGGATTTTAAGTACCAAGCTAGCCTCAGCAAATTAGGAAGACCCTCAACAATTTATCAAGACCCTCAAAAACTCAGTAAGACCCTGTCTCAAAAATTATAGAAGCCAATGAAAAGGACTGGGGATGTATCTCAGTGGTAAAGCACCCCAGGTTCAATTCCTAATACCAAGTGGTGGTGGGATAAGGAGAGTGGGGGAGGGGGAGGGGGAGGGTATCAAGAATGAAAAGACAAGCCACAGAGTGGGAGAAATATTTGCAAAAGAACATCTGATAAAGGGTTATTATTAAAAATATAAGAGGCACTTTTAAAACTAAACAATAGGAAAATGAAAACCCAATTAAAAATGGGCCAATAACCTTCACAGATACCTCACTGAAGAAGATGTATAGATGATAAGTAAGCACAGGGAAAAAGGTTCAGCGTCATATGTCATTAGGACATTGAAAATGAAAACAGCATTGAAGTACCACTACACACCTATTAGAATGGCCCAAATCCAAAACTTAAAAATGTTGACAAGGATGTGGATCAATTGGAACTCTCATTCATTAATGGTGGGAATAAAAAGTGGTACAGCCTGATCAGAGGATGGTTTGGCAGTTCCTTAACAAAAACTAAGCATACTCTTCCCATGTGATCTAGCAACCACACTCCTCAGGATACACTCAAACAAAATGAAAATGTATGTCCACTCAAAAATCTGCCCAAGGATGTTGATAGCAGTTCTGGTCATAATAGCCCAAACTTAGAAGCAACCAAGATGTCCTCCTGGCAGGTTCGTGGATCAATAAACTGTGAGACATCATGAAATATTACTCAGCACTAAGAAGAAATGAGCTATCAAGCCATGAAAGGGCATGCAACAACATCTATAAATCTGAATATGCCTATTTACATTTTCCATTTCTTCTTGTGTGAGTTTTGGCAGATTGTGTTTCAGGTAATTGGTGCATTTCATCAAGGTTATCAAATTTGTAGATAATGAGTTAAATGCTTATTACCAAGTGAAAGGAGACAATCTGAAAAGTTTACAAACGATTCCAACTAATATGATATTCTAGAAAAAGAGATGATAAAAAGATTAGTGGTTGCCAAGACAGAAGGAGTGGTGAATAGGCAGAGCACAGAGATTTTTAGAGCATTTAAACTATTCTATATGCTAGTTCACAGAATAAACACTAAGAATGAACCATCATGTAACTTATAGATGCTAATGATGGGTCAATATAGTTCATTAATTGTAACCAATGTACCTCTTTGTTATGGAATGTTGATAGGGAGGTTCTGCATGTGTAGAGGCAGAAAACTCTGTACTTTCTCCTCAGTTTTGCTGCAAATCTAAACCTGCTCTAAATATGTATTAATTAAAAAGTATACTGATAAAATTTATTACAGATTAAAGTCTTCAGAATGAAACATCAATAAACTTGAAGACATAATAATGGAAAGATTCAAAATAAAGCATGCAGAGAAAAAAAAATTGGGAAAAAATGAACAAATTATCAGAGACCCATGGAACAATATCATAGCATACATGCAACTGAAGTCCCTGAAAGAGAAATAAGTGGAGGAAAATATTTGAATAAATGGTGAATGAATTTCTTTCCAGATTTGAAGAAAACTATAAATCGAGGGGTTCAATAAGGTCCACAAACTCCATACAGAATAAACAACCAAATCTTGGTACACTGTATACTAATCAGTGAAAGTAGTGATAAAGAGAAGAATCTTAAAAACAGCTGGTGGGATAGAGAGGATGCTTTATTCGCAGAGGAACTAAGATAAGAAGGTCAAAAGACTTCTTTCCTGGAGCTATGCTTGCCAGAAGTCAATGGAACAACATCTATAAATTTTGAAGGAAAAAAAACTGTCAACCTAAAATCCTATAACCAACAGAAATGTCTTTCAAAAAGGAATTAAAAAAAAACTTTCTTTAGAGATATCAGAGAGATGGCAATCCAAGCAAACCTGTACTATAAGAACTATTAAGAGGAATTCTTCAGACAGAAGAAAATGATGCTAGATGAAAATTAGGATCTACAAAAGGAATAAAGAGTGTCAGAAATGGTGAATACATAGAAAATATAACAGACTTTTTCTTATTTTTGTAATCCCTTGAAGAAGTAATTGATTGCTTAAAGCAAAAAAAGAAAAAAAAGTGGGATTTATAGCACATGTAGAAGTAAATGGTACAACAAAAATAAAAAACACAGAATGAAAATGATATTAAAAATAGATTACACTCCCTTCAGAGGTATCATAAAAACTCAAGAGCCACCACCTGAAGCTATCAGTTAATTAACAGGTCTGGCTAAGAAGATGATAGTGAAGATTAAATGGAATCATAAAAATATTTAAACAATTAAAAAGAAAGCAGAAGGGAATCAAAAGGACAAATAGCAAGATAAGCATGATATGATCCTATGTATTTAGATCTTCTTTAATATTTATCAGTAATTTTTATAATTCTGTGTAGAAATCTTCCACATCTAATGAAGATTTCTTCTTAGGTTTTTATGTGTTTGATGCAGTTGTAAATTATATATTTTTAAAATTCTGTTTTCTTTCTTTCTTTCTTTCTTTTTCATACTGAGGATGAAACCTAGGGTCTCTCACATGCGAGGCAAGTGCTCTACCCTGTGCCTTTTTTTTTTTTTAATACTAGGGATTGAAACCAGAGGCACTTTACTACTGAGCTACATCCCCAGTCCTTTTTATTTTTTATTTTGAGACAGGGTCTCACAGAGGCTGGCCTTGAATTTGTAATCCTCCTGCCTCAGCCTCCTAAGTCTCTGGGTTACAGCTATGTACCACCATGCCTGACTAAAATTTAATTTCAATTTGTTCACACGTTATAGAAATTCAATTGGTTTTTGTAATATTTGCTTTGTGTCTATTAACTTTGTTACATTCATTTCTAAAAATTCTAACAGTGTGTTCATGTTTCTTTGTATTTTCTTTGTATATAATGCTGTTGCCTGCAAGTATTGACTGTTTCTTCCTTTATAATCCTTATTTATCTCTTTTTCTTGCCTTTTTTGTATTGAGTAGGACCTCCAGTATAAGGTTTTTGGTAGTTAACTTTTGTCATATTAGAGAAATTTCTTTCTATTCCTCATTTTCTCACATTTTTTAAAAAATCAAGAATGGATGTTGACTTTTTTCAAATCCTTTTTATAGCTAAAGATCATATGACTTTTTTCCTTTATTATTAAAGTGAAAAGTTTACATTGACTGATTTTCAAATATTGAGCTAATTTTTCTTTGCTCAAATTTATTATACTTTTCCTATATGTTGATTAAAAATGCAAAAATTAGGGTCGGGCATGGTGGTGCATACCTATACTTCCAGCAGCTCAGGAGGCTGAGGCAGGAGGATCTCAAGTTCAAAGCCAGTCTCAACAATCACTAGGCACTAAGCAACTCAGTGAGACCCTGTCTCTAAATAAAATACAAAATAAGGCAGGGGATGTGGCTCCGTGGTTAAGTGTCCCTGAGTTCAATTCCTGGTACCAAAAGAAAAAAAAATCAGCAATAAGCTCATTATTTTATTTCAGAGTCTGTAATGTTGGATTTAGTCAGTATTTTAATCTTCACTTTTTGATCAGTCTGACCAGAGATTTATCATTTTTACTAGTCTTTTCAAAGGGCCAGCATTTGGCTTTGTTAATCTTCTCTGACTGTGTTTATTTTCTACTCCATTAATTTCTACTCCTATCTTGATTATTTCCTTTGCTGCCTTTCTTGAGTTTATATTGCTGATGTGTTTCCAAATTCATAAAATGGACGTTTAGCTCACTAGTGTTCATTTTTTTCTGTTTCCTTTAACATAGCATTTCAGCCACAGATTTTTCTCAGCATTGTTTAACCCTATCCCCATTTTTTTGCTGTGCATTTTTATTAGAATTCCATTCTTAAGGTTTTATAACTTCTACTATGTTTCCTTTGACTTCCTGGTTATTTAAACATGAATTTCTTAATTTCTAAAGTTCTGATAGGAGTTTTCTATTCACCATTTGATATTGATTTCCAGCTTCATTTCATTGTTGTCAGAGAATATATTCTGTACGATTTCAGTCCTTAAGAAATGCATTGAGGGCTGGAGATGTGGCTTGATTAACAGGTGCAAGGCATTGGGTTCAATGACCAGCACTCCAAAATAAATAAATAAATAAATAAAAATAAAGAGCATGGAAGTTTGCTTTGCTTTATGATCCTGTGTATAATCAGATTTTGTAAATATTGAATAGGTGCTTGAAAAGAAGGTGACTGCCGTTGTTGGCTAAGCTGTCCTAACTGTGTCTGGGGTGGCAATGAAAGCGTTGCACTCAGCGCTTCCAAGTGTGTGGCCAACAAGTGCAACTCAGCTCTCCCTGCTGCTCCTCTGGATCCACCCACACATTCCGAGGATCACTCTTCCCTGGGTTGCTCCCAGCCAATAAATGAGCTCATCTGGCACACGAGTTCCGGCCCATTTCTATGGGGTGTGAGACTCCTTTGAACCTTGGTTCCAAGGTGCCCCATCCTCCTAGCCATGCTATTTATGGCTCTGCACTGAGACAGAGACTCTTCCTATACAATGCTCCTTCCTTCTCCCACTCCCTTCAGATCAACACTGAGGTCATAAGGGCTCCCTCTGCCCACTCCTCCCTCCTCCAGAGGTGGTTTCCCCAATAAACCTCTGGCCTGTCTAGTCCTATCTTGGCATGTTTCCTGAATTGACATAATGACCATTTAGGTCAATTGTATTAAAGTTATTGTTTAAATCTTCTAAGTCATTACTGATGATTGTTTTCCCGGTTTGTTCTCCCAATGAATGGTAAAGGCGTGTTAAATGTCCCAATATGATTGCTGATTTTTTTTTTTTTTAATTCTCAGTGTCTTGATCCATTTTTTTATGCTATTAACAGAATGCCCAGAGGCTGGATATTTATAATTAACAGAAATGTATTGGCACAAGTTGGGCACAGTGGCACGTGACTATAATCCCAGTAATCAAAAGGGCTGGGGATGCAGTTCAGTGGTTAAATGCCCTGGGTTCAATCTCTGGAGAAAGAAGAAAGAAAGGAAGGCAGGAAGGGAGGGAGGGAGGGAGGGAGGAAGGGAGAGAGAGAGAGAGAGAGAGAGAGAAAGAAATGAATTTATTGGCTTTACATTTTGGAGTCAGGGAAGTCTAAGATCTAGGGGCCAACATTTGGCAAGGGGTACCTTGTTGCATCATCCCATGGTGGAAGATGGAAGGGCAAAAGAGCACATACATGAGAAGGAAAAAGAGAGAGAGAAAAAAAGAAGGGGACTGAATCTGTCAGGAACCCACTGCTGTGATAAATCACCCACCCCAACAATAATGGCATAACTCCCTCGTGAACTAATCACCTCTTAAAGGTCCATTTTTGCATGGGGGCAAGTGAGGTGGTAAATGCCTGTGATCCCAGCTGTTTGAGAGTTTGAGACAGGAGGATTGAAAATTCAGAGCCAGCTTGGGCCACTGAGTGAGATCCTATCTCAAATTTTAAAAAATTTTTAAATGACTGAAGTGCAGTTTAGTGGTAAAATGTTTGCCTGGCATGAGTGAGGCCCTAGGTTCCATCCCCAGTACTGCAAGAGAAAAGAAAAAAAAAAGTAAAAAAAGTTGCATGAACAAATTTTAAGCTTCCAACACATGAACTTTGAGGGATACATTCAAACTATAGCACTTGGTAATTTCTTTTAAGAATTTTTTTAAAAATTTTTTTGTAGCTGTAGATGGACAGAATACCTTTTATTTTATTTGTTTATTGTTATGTGGTGCTGAGGATTGAACCCAGTGCCTCACAGATGCTAGGCAAGCTCTCTAACTCTGAGCTATAGCCCCAGCCCCAATTTTTTGTTTAATATATTTTGAAAGCTATTGAATGTATAAGTTTATAATCAGCTGCCCTGTTGAATTAACATTTCAAATGACCCTCTATGTCTCTAGCATTGCTTCTTGCCTTAAGGCTATTTTGCTTAATATTAGCATAGCTAAACCCAGTACCCCTTTTCTTATTACAACTTTTTCCATCCCCCACTTTCAGACTCTATATATTCTCATTTTCTACGTGTTTCTTGCTGGCCAGGGTGGCACATGCCTGTAAACCTAGCAACTCTGGAAGCTGAGGCAGGAGCATTACAAGTTCAAGGCCAACCTTAACAATTTATGGAGACCCTGTCTCAAAATAAAAATAAAAAGGGCGAGGGCTGGAAGAGAGTCCCTGGGTTCAATCCCCAGTACTGCAAAAATAAAATTTTTGTGTGTGTGTGAAATAGTGCCTGATGGGATTTTTTAAAAATTTCATTCTGACCAGCTTTGTATTTTAGCTAGAACATTTAGTTGATTTATATTTGTCATGATTATTAATATTTCTGGGCTTATAACTTTCACGTTTTTGTTTGACTTTCCCAAAAGTTCCGTTCTGTTTCTATACTTCTTCCCTCTTCTAAATTGATTTGTTATTTTCCTCATTTCCATTATTTTTCCTCCACTGGCTTAAGAACTGGTTCTATCCTATAAGTGATTTTTCTAGAAATAGCAGCAAATAACTCACCAAAATCAGTTACTTAATAATTTTACCCTTCTTTTGAAAAATATAATAACCTTACAACTTCCATTTATACCTTCTTTACGTACATGCTAGAGTTGTGCATTTGAGTCTCTTATTTTTCTTTTCAACCTCACGAGTCTATTATTATAGTTACTTTGTACAATCAATATTTCACCAACTTTTCACTATTTCCTCTCTCTCCTCGCGTCTTCCATCTGGATTAACTTTTCTTCTACCCAAATTGAAGGTTTGTTAGTATTAACCTCTCTCTCAATTTTTGTGTGTTTGAAAATGACTCCCCCACCTTCATTATGAATATAGAACTGAAAATGACAATCATTTTCTCTCTGCATATTGAAGATATCATATTGTCTTTTGATTTCAGTTGTTGCTAAGGAGTAGTGAGTTGTCTGTCTTCTCTCTCTCACCGTTCTTAACATATTCTCTTTGTCTTTGGTGTTGTGCAATCTCGTTATGATGGAGATGAATAGGTAGATGACAGAGATATCTCTTTTTATCTTCACTTGCTGTTATTCTAGTACATCTGTTCTCTGTGTTCTTTTCTTCCCCTGAGTCTTTTGGTTCTTTTAAAAAATCACTCAATTATGTTTTACAGTTTCTTTTGCTTTCTTGTATTTCCACGAATGGGTTTTATTCTTATTAAACATACTAAGCATGGTTACTTTGTTAGGGTCTCATCTTCTTGCTGCAGGGTCTGCAGTCTTACAGGTTTGTTCTGCTCTCTGCTGCTTCTCCTTAGTAGCTCCACTTTGTGGTTAGTTCATTTCATTGTCTCTTGCACTGCCATTTAACTTTAGGCTGATCATTTTCCTTGATATTTTATATGTGGGATATTTTGAGGTCTGGGATAAATTTGGCTTCCTATAAAGAGGATACACTTGCTACTTGCTCTTGCCAGGTCCTGGAGGCATTGCTATTCCTGGGATCACTCCAGTCACATTTGCCATTTGGGGTATCCTGACCACCCAGAGGGCAGCTTTTTTTTTTTTTCCCATAAACCATGTCATGGACAGCTTGTGGTTTGAACATTTTATGGTAATTTCTGGCACATATGCCTACACACACACACACACACACCTTCTGCTCTTTAGTGCAAATTTGAGGGAGATTTTCTTTGTAGTCTCTAGGTGAGGATGGGCCATCCTTCTAAATTCACCCTTACACTGAGGATACAGACTTTGGAGATGTTCCATTTCTGTGCTGGAGGGTCACTTATTTGAGCAGAACTTGGGCTTTGTCTCCTCTTTTACAAGTTCTATGATGCCAAGATAACCACAGGGTCAGTTTGCCAGGTTCAGCAGCTGCCCTTGGACCACAGAGCTCCACGTGTCTCTGTACCACCCCTGAGAATGCTTACCTCACACATCCCCGCCATTTTTATTTTTTATTTTGAGACAGGGTCTGACCAAGTTGCTTAGGGCCTCACTAAGTTGCTAAGACTGGCTTTGAACCTGTGATCCTCTTGCCTTAGCCTCTTGAGTCACTGGGATTATAGGCGTGTGCCACCATGCCCAGCAAGAAATTATTCTTTCTTTCTTCCTTTTTTTTAAGTGGTAGATGGACACAATATCTTTATTTCTAAAATTATTTTTATATTTATTTTTTAGTTGTAGCTGGACATGATACCTTTATTTTATTTATCTTTATGTGGTACTGAGGATCGAACCCAGGGCCTTGCACGCGCTAGGTGAGCACTCTACCGTTGAGTCACAACCCCAGCTCTTAAATTTATTTTATGTGGTGCTGAGGATCCAAACCAGTGCCTCGCACATGCTACGCAGGCACACTACTACTGAGCCACAACCCCAGCCCCAAGAAATTATTCTTAATACAGGATTTTTAGTTACTTTCAATAACTATATTGATTTGTTTGCCATTTTCCCAGAAACTGAATTGGTTTTATAAAAAATTTAAAAATACAGGGGCTGGGATTGTGGCTCAGTGGAAGAGCACTTACCTAGCATGTGTGAGGCACTGGGTTCAATTCTCAGCACCGCATATAAATAAATAAAATAAAAAGTCCATTGAAACTTAAAAAAAAATAAAAACTGTCATGTTTCATAATTTAATAGTCTTCATTTAAATAATACCAATACACAGTATTCTCTGAAAATAACTGGAGTTTTTGTAGATTAATTGCACTGTATATTTGAAGAGTGCTTTTAACTTTTCAAATTGCTTTCACATGTATCTGTGGTTCTGCGCGGGGCAGGGGCCGGGGGACCTGCCCTTCAGGGTGTTTTGAAAACTCAAAAGAATTGTTTGGGTTGTCATTCTGGAAGGGGCCATTATTGGTGACCAGTGGAGATGCCAGGGGCTCTGGACTCCCACTCCGCTAGGAAATTCCCACCCAAAGAATAGTTGTCCTGTCTCATATGACTTTCAAATGTCCCTTGGGACATTCAGAGACTGGACAGCATGCCTTGTCTTGTGTCATAGCATAGGGGCTGCTTTAGTGCCTCACTTTTTAGTAAGTGAGGCCTGGTTTACTTGTGAGAATATTTCCTTCAGTTTCTCCACTTTCATTGTCTTTAATTCATCTTGGTACATTATTCTTACTTCAGTTATACCTATCCCTCTACCTGCCCCGCCTTTTTTGGTGATGCTGGGGATCGAACCCAGGGCCTTGTGCATGCGAAACAAGCACTCTACCAACTGAGCTATATCCCCAGCCCCCCTCTCATTCTTTCTTTTCTTCTTTTCTGCGCCTTCCTTCCTTCCTTTCCTACTGGAGAGGAGACCCAGGGGGGCTCTACCATTGAGCCATATCCCCAGCCTTGATTTTTTACTTTGAGACAGAATCTCACTAACTTATAGAGAACGGCCTCAAACTTGTGATCCCCCTGGCTCAGCCTCCCAAGTAGCTGATTCCAGGCATGCTCATTGCTCATCACACATGACATACACATATGGGTCCTGTTTGTTATAATTTGTCCTGACATTATTCTCATTGTAGTGAACACCTGTATCTCTGCTCCCTGGTTTTCCTTACACCCTGAACCTAACTAATACATTCTTACACCTCATTCTGTACACCTTATCGTTTCACTTCTTTCTTATGTCTTCTAGTGGAATTATGATAGGGCATCCACAGATTGAAATCCATATTTGTATATATTTATTTGTCCTTTATGTCATAATTTGGGCATCATTTTTTTTCAAGGAATTATGTTTGTAAGTGTATTATCCATGAATTTCATTTTAGTAGAGTAAAAGAGGCCCATTATGAAATGTTCATTCAGAAATTAGGTCTCACAGAGTTTGGTAGAGACACAGACCGATGTTTTGTTTTAGTATCCTAAAACTGTTAGGTAGACGGGTTTTATTGTTGTTGTTGTTTTGGGGGCATTAGTAGGGATCAAACCCAGGGCTTTATGCTTTTGCTAGGCAGTCACTCTACCACTGAGCCATATTTCCAACACCAATATTTGTGGGTTTTTTTCTGTCTTTTTTTTTTTTTTAATAGAGGAGGAGACTGAGCCTCAGAAAGGTACAGTGACTTCCCCAAGGTCACCCAGCTCTTTGGATAGGCTTGATCACTAGGTAGCTTGACATACCTCCCCACACTACTGATTCTCATAAAATGTCCACTTAAGCCAGGTGTGGCCATACCATAATCCCAGCTACTCCAGAGGAGGCAGGAGGATCCAAAGTTCAAGTCCAGCCTGGGCAATTTCATGAGAACCTGTCTCAAAATAAATTTTAAAAGAAGGTCTGGGGGTGTAGTTATTGGTGAGAGCTTATGTCGCTGTGACAAGATCCGATCGATACTCAGCACTGAAAGGAAAACAGCGTTGTTTATATGAGGGAAGCATTAAAATTCACAGAAGCATCCAGAAATAAGGAAATAGGTGCACAAGTATGAATCATTCAGCTATATAATATACTGTTTATCCAGGCTGGTCTCCTTAACAAGTCATGGTTAAAGAAAATGGGGGTGGGAGTGGTAGACGGGGGCTGGAGTACATCCTGCTATAATCTCTAAGGGACAGAAGAGACACAGAAATGCAATGCATGGCTCTCGACTGGATCCTGGTTTGAAGAAATCCTCTGTAAAAGACACCTGGGCTGGGAGTGGTGGTGCATGCCTGTATTCCCAGCAACTTGGACACTAAGGCTGGAGGATTGAAAGTTCAAGGCCAACTTGGGAAATTTAGCAAGATCCTGCCTCAAAGTAAAATATAAAAGGTGCTGGAAAGCCGGGTGTGGTGGCACATGCCTGTCATTCCAGTGACTTGGGAGACTGAGGCAGGAGGATAGCCAGTTCAGGGCCAGCTTGGGTGATTGAGCAAGACCCTTGGCAAGTTAGTGAATCCCTATTTCAAAATAAAATAATTAAAATGGGGCTGGGGATGTAGTGTAGTGGTACAGCACCCCTGGATTCAATCCCTCGTAACACAAAACAACAACAAACGATAGCTCAGATCTCACCAGGGCCCATAGCTTGCCCACTCCTGGCCCACACGATGCTATACTTCTGTGTCCAGACAGACCCAAGTCAACACAGAGACCAGGGGAAACCAAAAATCATGCTTCAATGGGATTTTTCCCCCTTCATTATTTTTGGTATCTCCCCAGTTCTCTGATGTGTACTGTTACTTTTATGTATTATTTTTATATGTGTGTATTTATTTTTACAACTCCTTTTATTTACTCTCTGGGGGAGGAATATTCCATTACACATGTACTCAGTCCAAATTGAGAGGCCACCACGACTGTACTGTGCAAAGTCTCCTTCTCACCTGTGTTCCAGGCCACCTACATGCCTTTCCCCACGGGCAACCAGTGTTATTTCATTCTCTGTATTCTTCCAAAAGATATGTTACCCTCATGCAGCCGTGTTAGCAGGGCGACCACACTGCACAACTCCCAGGGACACTGTTTGTATTGAGCTCCCGGGATGCCATTGACATAGAATACAATGGATTGTGCCCCCTGGAGTTGTTCAGTGCCACAGTCTGGCCACAGATGTTTAGAGTGCGTGTGAGAAAGGGTGGGGGGGAGACTATACACTCTTGCAAATATAAGTAGGTACACGTGTGTATGAATGTACCCTTGCAAATATAAGTAGCTATATATGCACATGTGAATTTTTTCCTGCGGTCCCTTTGTAAAATCAAGGATAGTATATTGTACACATCGCTCTTTTTTTTTTTTTTCACTTAGTTAGCATCTTGATACTTTTCCCACACCAGTCTGAACAACGTCCTCCTCTTTGATGGGGTGAGGGTGGTCTTGATTAGGTCATGGTCACTTGCTGAGTCCTTTGTGTGTGCCAGGCATTGTCCTCAGGCCTTGGCACATATCAGTTCCTACCAGGCGTACCCCACCCCTGTGACACAGGCCCAGGGAAGGCAGAGGACTGACGTGATGTCACAGCTCAACGTACACCCTCTGAGGTTGCAAGGCCCCCATGGCTCCCTCCAGCCCTCACGGGGTTATGTTTTGCACTGAAATCTTCTCTGCATTTGAGTTCTTCCTGCTGTAAGTATGAGATAAGAATCCAACATTGTTCTTTCTGGATGGCTCCTGTGATTCCCAGCGCCGGCTCCCAGATGCCACTGTTCTCAAGTAGGAAAGTCTCCGATGGTTGGAGCCTGCTTCTGGGCTGTTCTGTCTCAATGCTCTGGCTGTGTCACCAGGCGCCAGGGCCACACTATCTTAATTCTTGAGTTTTTATTATCGATGTTAATGTCTGGAAGTGTTTAATCTCTTCTTTCCTTTTTTAGAAGTATCTTGGATATTCTTGGCTTGTTTATTTTTCCATGTTAACTTCTTTTATTGTGGCAAAATACACATTGCAAAAAATTTAATGTTATTTATATATCTATATCTATCTATATCTATATATATATCATACTGGATCAAGCCCAGAGGCACTTTACCACTGAGTGAAATCTGGTCTTTTTTTTTTTTTTTTTTTTTGAATTAGAATCTCACCAAGTTGCTTAGGGCCTTGCTAAATTGCTGAGTCTGGTGTTGAACTTGTGCTCCTCTTGCCTCAGCCTCCTGAGTTGCTGGGGTTAGAGATGTGTGCCACTGCGCCTGGCAATATTTACCCTTTTAACCACGTTCAAGAGTACCATGCAGTGATAATAAGAATATTCACATTGTTATACTACCATTACTACTATCTATTTCCACAACTTTTGAATCTATTTAAAAAAAAAAAAAAAGCTTTATTTATCTCAAACTCAACCCCATACCCATGAAATAGTAATTCCTGTTCCCTCCTCCAAGTCCTGGTATCAGCCATTCCACTGTCTGTCCATTTGAATTTGAATACTCCAGGTACCTAGGATTTACTAGGGGAATTGTCTCATGTGATCACCAAGGCTGAGTAGTCCCATCTGCAGGCTGCAGACCCTAGGGTGCTGGTAGTGTGGCTTAGTCCAAGTCTGGAGGCTTCAAACCAGGGAAGTCACTAGTGTGTCTCTTGGTCTGAGGCCCTCGCCTGAGAGCTCAAAGGAGCAATGGGGTTCTGATGAGAGAGGTGGAGTCCAAAAGCGGGATGGCTGGAGTACTGACGTCCAAAGGAGTAAAAAAAACGTCTATCCCATCTCTCAGAGAAAAGATGGATTTGCCTCTGTGTTATCCTCTCCAGGCCCCTGGCTGGTGGTGTGGCACCCATCCACATTGAAGGTAGGTCCTCCCACCCCATCCACTCAGACGCACAGGCTGACATCCTCTGGAAGCCCCCTTGAAGACAGAATAATGCTCCTCCAGGTTTCTAGGGATTCCTTAATCCGGTCAAGTTGGCGTCTACAATTAACTACCACAAGGAAATTAAAAAAAAAAAAAAAATCCTTCTACTTGCAACCCCCGCCCTTACACACACACCTGTCAAGGATCATTTATGATTTTGTTCCATTTCGACCCACCCAAATCCCTTTCTGGACTTCTTTTCCATTTCCGTGGTGCTGCCTTGGCCCTGTCTGCCAATTTTCCTCCCCTTTTAGTACAGCTGCGACAATGCTCTCCAGCCACACTCTTGGAAAGCCACCTCATTTATGACTCCAGCTGCTGGCTTCAGGTATCTGTTCTGAGGGATTTTACTGGAACTTTTAGTAATAAATTGCTCTTCTTGCATCCACCCTTAGACCCCACCCGCCTCCAGAACAACAGAGCTCCCTGGGGTCCCCAAGCCACCCTGGCTGGCCTTCTTCCACAAGGATACCTCCAGCACGGGCTCTCTGCTTCCCTGTCTGTCACTTCAGAGTGCTGTCTCCCTGTCCCTTGCCACCTGGCTCCTCCATCCTGTTTGAGAGCCATCTTTGCTCTCCACTAATCCACCCACAGCAGTCTGAAGCTTGGAGACAGGTGACATACCTGTGGCCTCTCTACCACCTACTGCAGCTAGCACAATGTTTTCCCCAGAACGGGTGCTGGTTGGAACAGGGTTAAGTCAAGATCATCTCAGGAGCAAGAAAAACAACCAAGGCCCTCCCATGCCAGACGCAGGGTGATCCTGGCTGCTCCTGGCAGCTCCTGGTAGACCTCAGGGAATTGCTGATGGCCTGAGACATCCGGGCACAGCCTGCTGCCCCCTCAGATCCGGCCTTGTGTGCTGATCCAGGGAAGTGGGTCCTGTGTGCCCCACTTCCCTGTCCACTCTGGGATGACCCTGACAGTGGGAGGGAATAGGTTGCAAATAGATGGAATTCACGCTTGGCTCCCTGTGTGGCAGCTGGCTCTTCACCCTTCCGGTCACAGCCCTCTCGCTCAAGAGTTCTCTGCAGCCCGCGTTTCCGTGAACAGGTTCATGTTTTGGTATTTTATTGCATCACATGCTCATCCTGCCTGGTTTCTTTACATCTAAGTGCTTGACACTCACTTATCCAACAACTGTTGTCCGCACACCTACTTTGAGCCAGGCACATGCAGGTCTGTGCCCTGTGAATGGGGGCAGGCAGCAGGCAATTCACAAGGAAACATAAATTAACACAATAACTTCAGAGAGTGAGAAGTGCTAGGGAGAAGAAAAAAATAGGATAATGTGATAGGAAATGATGCGGGGTGGGCAGAGAATATTCTAGGTTCCGGTGTTACCTTGCCCTTCTCCCTAGCCTTTATAGACAGTTGTTAAAAAGAGAGGAAGAAACTTTCCTACGTCAAGGAGTCCACCTTGTAATTTAAATAATCACCTCTTTAGTGTGTCCCTTTTCTCGGTTGATATTTTAATGTTGGGTTTTCTTAAAATAGAGCTGCCCTTTGGAAGAGAATTATAGAAATTTAGGGTTCATTCATTCGACAAATACTTGTTGATCTCCTGCCCCGTGCACATTGTTCTAGGTGCCAGAGGCTCAGCGTGAACTGCACAGGCAAGGCTTGCCTCTAATGGAGTTTTTGGATAATTCTCTAGGAAAGAAATAAATAAGCAAGGTAACTTCAGATGGTGTTGAGTGCAGTGCGGGAAATAAAGGAGGAAATGAACTAGGAAGCCGTAGACGAAGAGGCAACTTTAGAGAAGTGGGTCAGAAAAGGCCTTGGGAGTCGGGTGCGGTGGCACACGCCTGTAATCCCCACGCCTAGGGAGGCTGAGGCAGGAGGATCGTGTCTTCAAAGCCAGCCTCAGCAAAAGTGAGGTGCTAAGCAACTCCATGAGACCCTGTCTCTAAATAAAACACAAAATAGGGCTGGGGATGTGGCTCAGTGGCAAAAAAGTAAAATAAAAAATTACAAAATAATGGGCTGGGGTTATGGCTCAGTGGTAGAGCACTTGCCTATCATGTGTGGGGCACTGGGTTCAATTCTCAGCACCACATATAAATAAATGAATAAAATAAAGGTCCATTAACATAAAAAATACAAAATAAAAAAAAAAGAAAGAATGGGCTGGGGTGTGGCTCAGTGGTAGAGTGCTTGCCTAGCATGCATGAGGCACTGGGTTCGATCCTCAGCACCACATAAAGATAAAAAATAAAGATACTGTGCTCACCTAAAATTAAAAAAATAAAGTTACTTATTAAAAAAAAGAAAAGAAAGATAGATAGACAGGTTGTCGTTAAACTAAGAGTTTGGGAAGGAAAAGGAGATACCCTGGAGAAAGAATACATAATCCAAGAAAAGGACCAAGCCTGATGCAGTGGTGCACTCCTATAACCACAGCTATTTGGGAGGTTGAAGCAGGAGGGTGGGAAGTTTGAGGCCACCTGAGCAATTACCCCCCCCCAAAAAAAAAGTTACAAAGGATGTAGCACGGTGGTAGAGCCCCACTGGGTTCAATCCTTAATACCGTGGGGAGAAAAAAAATTAAAAAGCAAGCATGTATGAAAAGAGTGCTTTTGGAAGGAGGACTTACTCATTTTGTTTGAGAAAGGAAAGGGGTCAACCCAGGGTTGGAAAAACAGACCAAGATCATGCAGAATTTTTCAGGTCACAGCAAAAAGGTGTTCCGCACAGTGCAAAGCCACCTGAGGGAACTTCTTGGTCTAAAGACCTCTTTGACTGTGATGGGATCAGATATTCTGGGGAAGCTGAGAAGGCAAATGGGAAGAAGAGCTAGTCTAGAGGGTCAACCCCTCTTTGTGAAAATTCAACCCGTGAAAGAAACCAATGTCTAAAAGATGCGTTGGACCTGACGTAGTCGGGGAAACTCAGGTGCTGCAGAGACTCAGGTCTAGGAGCCAGGGGAGGGGCCGCCATCCACAGCCGCTGTTTGAATCCCCCATTTTGCGTCAGCTACCAGCTCAGTGAGGGGAGAGTTTCAACCATCTGCAAGTAATCCAAATGCCTCCACTAACCTGCCTCCCACCCGCCGACACACAGGAAAAGAAGAAAAAAAGGAGCCACCCCAGAGCTTGTATGCCTGCCTTCGCCACAATCATTTCTCTGTATTACAGCTCTTGTCCTCTTACATTATACATGAATAACTAATCAACCAAACACAAACCCACTGATGAAAAAAAACGCGCCTTGGATCCGGAATGTGAGCAGGGTGAAGAGTAATATTAATTTCACCGGTAAATAACAAAATGGGAGCAAACGCGAGAGGTGGTGTTAAGACAGGAATCGTGCTTGGAAACACTTCTCAGAAAGGAACCCACCCAAGAATCGAGGGAAACGGGGAGAAGAGGATGAGGCTCGCTGTATGTGGAGTGCACAAACACGTTTTTTTTTTGTTTTGTTTTCTTCTGGCCCTCGAATGTGACCATAAGGAACATCATCGTAGGTCAGCCCAACTGGCCATTGAAGCCACCATTCTGTCTGCCTCCCTCAGCTGCGTCTGTCTTCCACTATTCCTTAGTGAACATAGAGGGTTACCATAAGTCACCACCAGGATTGAGACGGGCTTCAACAAAATCCTTTGCTTTTTGAATTTCTGTAACGTGTGACAACATGCGAAGTATGCAGCGGGTGCCCAATAAATGCATCCTTCTACCAACTTCCCAAACGAAGGCCACCTCTGACTTCATCATTTTCCTGAGAGATATTTCTTGATCACTAAGGATGGATTCCTAATCTCCACATCCACAATCTAGAGATATTCTAACCTCCTCCTTCCTCCTCCTTGACTTCTTGATGGCATCTGACCCTATCTAGACCCTTTGATTGTCTTTGGTGGCCCTGAGCTTTCCTGGCTCTACCCTTCTCTTGCTCACAGCCTCTCTTTCCTGATCTCTGATGATTTCTTTTCTCTCTGCACTTGGTAGTACAATGTCCACAGGGAACTCAGTTTTTCTCTCCTGTCACTCTTTCCTTATAAGAAATTAACTGCCTCTCATTTCAAAGCAATGCATGTATCTATCATCATCTGTCACATTGTATGCAAAGTACCTGCTTATGGGCCTGTCTGTCCTACTAAACTTCTGGCTCTTCAAAGACACACATGCTGTGTTCCTCTTTGTGTCCCTTTGGCCTGGCACACAGCTGGGACCTCCACAGATGCTCAGTACACACTGGCCCAACTGAGCAGACTACCCTTCAAACGTTGCTTGGAAGCAGGCTGGGTAGGGTCTTATCCCCTTTCTATGGAGAGGGGACCCCAAAGCTCAAGGAGGTTCAGTAAACACTGAAACAGGATTCCTGGTGCTGGCTCCTGAGAGTCCGTGGCTTTATTGCAATAATCATTTCGATATTGCCAATTGTAAAAAGGATTGTAAAGCTCATCGCGATGCTGTCTAAATACCCACGTCCAATCCTTTTCATGCTCGTCCAAACAGGCTTGAATTTGCCAGTGTCTTTCTTAAAATATAGCCCGCAGGACTGAGCATAAAACTGCATGTGGCCTGACCCTCTGGCTCGCACTGGGATTATTGCTTCCCTCCTTCCACACTCTGCTGTGCTATTAATAGAGCCTAAGATTGCATTAGGGTTCTCAACAGCCTCCTCTCACTCTAGGTTCACATCAGGCTGGTGATCAGCTTCCCCCTCCCCTGGGTCTTCCTCATGAGCGCCTTCTCTCAGGCCAGGCCTCCCCATCAGACACGAGGGCAATTGATTTCTTTGAATGCTCATGATTTTCTGGGCCCCACACTACTAGATGTAAAACCAGGTCTTACCCTCCTTCCTCATGTGGCATTTGCTGAGTGGGTGCTGGGATCTGGGGCGCCTGTTCAGAACCCAGAGGCATGGCCAGTCACTGTGGAGGGGGCCCAGGGAGCACCAACACATCCACAGAAGTGAGAAGATGGTGATGAAATTAATTTTGTTTCATTTTAAATTATTTTCGTGCTCATTCCTAACCTCAACCCCACCCCCACCCCCAGATGATGGTGCTGCCTTTATCTTGTTCTCATTCCGGGTGTTGCTACACAGAGCCCCTTGTTCCCCCCCACCCGTGGACACGGCCACCCTTCTCTTTCTAATGCCCTCTCCAAGCAGTATTATTTTTAGCATGAACGTCTTGCTCAGCAATTTGTGCTGGAGTCTATCCTTTGTCGTCCTTACATCTAGCGTTCCTTTTTCCTTCACTTTCCCCGGCTCTGTCCCTCTGTGTGTGTCAATACCAGACTTGGCTAAATAGATTGGATTCCGACCCATTTGAATTCCCTCTTCAGAGAGCACAGCGCTTTCTGCCTCTCCTTCCTTCCCCTAGTTTTTTTCAGCCTCTTGGAATTAGCTGATGAGTAACTGCAGAAAATGCAGCGTGGGCTATTGTGGTGGGTCTTAGCCTCAACTCCAGGAAACCTCTCCATATCTGAGCCCGTGCTCTCAGAATTTGGTAGCAGGGCCCTGAACTCTGGAATTGGAGGCTGTGAAGCTAGACCCTGCTTCTCTGCTCTGCCTTTAGAGGGAACGCAAATGCTAGAAGGCGTTTCCTCTGCTCACCAGACGAGGGCGCTCATACCCACGATCCTCCAAAGTGGGACTTGGTCACACAAAAACAGATCTTGTGGGGTTGGCCTCCTGAAGACCCAAGTATGTGATGGGTTGACCCGATAACCATGGACTTAATGCTACTTTGGCCGCCTCAACTTTGTAAATGGTAAGAATCAAACAATTTTGTAAAAGCAGGCCCAATGTTGGCCCCAAAGAACATGTCATTTGTGGGTCTGTGAACTAGTTGTGGGCAGATCCATAAGGGGATGAGGGCTCTGAGTCTGGGGGGCGGTGTGTGTGTGTGAAAATGACTATAGGGATGTTGGAAGGTCATGGGCATAATGTGTAGAGAGTGTGAAGGGCCCCGAGTGTGGAGGCCCTAGGTATTTCCAGCTGTGATATTTAGATTTCTATTTGGCAAGGTAGGTCTCAGAGGAGTCGGGGTAAGTTCCAAGGCTGGTACAGAGGCGTAAGGGAAGGTGACGGTGGCACCGTGTCAACAGTTTCCAGCTGGAGTTAAAAGGCACAGCTATTTTCTTCTGAGGGCCCGGCACCTTTCATCAAGACGAAGTTGGTGACTGATTAAAAAAAAAGAAGAAATGGAAGATCAAACCTGAGAGGCCACCGAGAAAATAGTTTCCAGGTGGAGAGAACCGGACAGAACGGTGGGTCTAGTGCCATTACTCTGTCAGGGCAGCCCACCGTTCTTGCACACTCCCGGGTAGTGCTGGGCCACAGCCAGGTCCAGGCGGCAAAGGGCTCCCTAACTGCCGGGCAGTGAGGATGTTTAATAAAATATTTACCTCCCTATATCAGGATAACAATGACAGAATGGCAAACAGCAGTTAAACCGCTTTAAAGGGACCTGGGAGAGCAGCCCTGGGATATTTTAATGAGAAAGGCAACTTCCTGTTTAATTCCTGAGGCTAGTCTTTGCACCTACCACACCAGCACAGATACCTTGAGAGACATGGGGAGGGGGCTCACCGGATGGGCAGGGCAGGTTCCCCCAGGAAGCCGCCCCTTGGAGGGGCCAGAGCCAGCCTCAACTCCCAGCCCACCTTTTGCAGCTCCTAAAGGTGAGAGCTTTCTGATCTGTACCCTCATTGCATCTCTGCTGTGGGTCCTCTGCTGTGGTCCGTCATTCACAGCAATATTCATTTGCAACCTCCACCCCCCCACTTCCCTACTCAGCCGCATGCATGCGCCTAGGTTGGGCAGGATGATTTGGAGTTTATAAGGAAGGAGGAAGGCCGAGGGGGATGAAGGGGAGGAAAGCTCTTTAGATTCCTAGCCATGCCCAATGGGAAACTGGAAAGGGGAAAAAAAGAAAAATGTTGGTTAAACACATTTTAGGTTTGTTTTCCCCCTCCATTAGGGAAAATTTTGCATTTTCCTCCCCGATTTGGAAAAAGAAATAAATATGAAACAACTTCTCTATTATATCAACAAAATAGACCTTTGTGTCCCTCAATACATCAAACAGTGTTTGGAGAAAATACATGATTCCTGAAGATATTTATATGTTAGATCAGTCAAGGGCATTTGAAAAATATAGTTTCACTTTCCCTCGGCCTCCCACCTTTCACTTTTTTTTTTTTTAGATTTTCCGGGTATTTTATACCTCCAGTTATTACTTTATTAGAAAGGTAGCATCTTGACTCTCCATATTATACCAAACCAGAGGCAGGACCCACTTAGGATCTCTACGCACACGCTTATTTTCTATTTCTTCGAAGAAAACAAACCAGCCCTGAATTTAAGAGCATGCTCAGAAGTCATAATTCTTGAGGAAAGAAGCTATTTATTTATTTAAAGGAAATACAAAGGGCCCATTACTTTTTGACGTGGAATTTATACTTGGTGAAATTTTCATGAATTAAAAACTCATCTTGCTAAATATTTTCTAGTAAAAATATGGCTTGCTTTTCTGGTGCAGAGTCTGGCGTGTCCATTTTTAAAAGTAAGGCTTGTGAGACTACGGGGCGAGGGATAAATGAACAGACTCTTTAATAAGAGAGGCGCCCGGCGTGGCAGTGAAATGCAATACCGAAAAGTAAACAAAGAGCATTGTGTGAAAAAGAGCAAGTTGAAATTAATCTTGCTTTTCCAATTTGAAAACACGCTCATGGTTGTTAGTAACTGAGTCAAGACATTTAAATCATATATATACTTTTATATCTTGACAGTGACCTTTTCTAAGTATGCAGTGGGGATAAGAAGATGAGCGAAGCCATGCTCCAGAAAGAGCATTTCAGCTAATTGAACATGAAATGTGTTGCAATCTGGTAACATTAATAATACACGATCGCTACTGTATATCAAATATGCAGTTCATTTAGTCCGAGTTAACTAAACTGTTCTACAAATGTTAGCATATGAATCCCAGTGCATTTAAAAGATCTGTGTATTAGTTACTTGGGCTGTGTAACAAATTACCCCCAAACTTAGTCATTTCAGACAAGTACATATTTTCTCATATCTGAGAATCAGGAATCAGAAATGGTTTAGCAGGGAGGTTCTGGTTCAAGGCCTGTCATGAAGTTATAGTCAAGACATTGATGGGGGACTGGGAATGTACCTTAGTGGTAGAACATGTGCATGAGACTCGGGTTCAATTCCAGCACCCAACAACAACAACAACAAAAGACAATGGCAAGAGTAGCAATCATCTGAAGCCTGAATCAGGGCCAGCAGAGCCACTTGTAAAGTGTCTTGTCTAACTTGCAATTCCCGAAAGGCAGTTTGAGTTGTTGACAGGAAACCTCAATTATTCCCCAGGTGGGCCTCTCTGTAGGGCTGCTTGAGCCTCATACTGACATGGCAGCTGGCTTCTCTCAGATCAAGTGATTCAAGAGAGAAAGCAAAGAGGAAGCCACCTTGTATCTTGTGACCCAGCCTCAGAACCCACCCACCATCACCTCCTCCACATCCTGCTCATTAGAAGCTGGTTTCTAAGTATAGCCAACACTCAAGGAGAAAGAGATCTTCATCTCTTAGAGAATTAAAGAATTTGTGGACATGCTTTATGATCCTCTCTTACAGATGGGGCAGTTGACACTGATAGTAGCTTACCTGTTCAAGGTCATTGAGCCAGTCAGACCCACATGGAATGTAACAGACTTTTTTTTTTTTTTTCATATCTCCTCTGCTCTGCTGTCCACACACAAAGTCAAACAGAAAACTTCCCATTCCTGAAATCACTGCACACAAACGCAGTGTTTAAACTGTCTTTAAACTGTCCAATGTCTTTTCAAAACAGCAGCAAAGATCTTCTGTTTGGAAATGGATGAAAAGAACAGTGAGTGGAAGATAGGAGTTAACTTTCTTTTTTCCTTTCTTTCTTTTTTTTTTTTTTTTTCAGTGCTGCATGGAACCCAGGGCCTTGTGCATGCTAGGCAGGTGTTCTATCACGGGAGCTACTTACCCAGCCCTCAACTCTCTTCTTAATCAGCTCCAGGATCCTGAGAAAAATGCATTCAATCAGATATGGTTTCCTCCTTTGTAAAACAAGGTGGGTTAGCTGAAGGGTTTCCAAATTTGGTGGCCTTCACAGTTTGCTGGAGGAATTGAAGACTTTCCAGCCCTGCATTAAATCTATAAGATCACAATCTCCAGGAATCCGTGTCATTAAAAAGCGCTCCAGGTGCTGGTGGACTGTTTTGCAGACAGTAGAAACCACTGGACTTGATTCTTTTGCTTCCAGTTCTGAATTATTTTTACTCTTCTCCCCAAGCATGAGTGACTTCATACATCATTGACTCTTCACCTTGACTCTTCACAACAGGAAACTTTAAAAAAATGTGATGCCAGGAACACCACCCCCCCCCCCCCAACACACATCCCAACAAAATACTTCAGACATTCTGGAGCCCAGGTGTTGTTATTGTTTTGCTGTTTTCATCAGTGTTTAAAACTAATCGTGTCCAACCTGGGTTGCACATTGAATTATTTGCGGAGTTTTTAAAAAGCCGTCTGTCCAGGCTGTTCCCCAGGGCAGAATTTAAGGGGTGGAACCAAGCATTAGTATTTTTAAAAATTTCCCCAGGTGATTATAAGGGACACCCAGGCCATATTTGGTGGTGCACATCTGTAATCCCAGCAACTTGGGAGGCGGAAGCAGGAGGATTACAAGTTTGAGGCCAGCTTGGCCTATCTCAAAATAAACAATAAAAAGGACTGGGGATGTAGCTTACTGGTTGAGCACCCCTGGGTTCAATCCCCAGTACTGTAATAAATTAATTGTATTAAATTGTGCAGCCAAATTGACTTGTGTTTGCCTCATTTAGGACCACAGCAATGCTAATTCACCCAGGAGGGGATAATTCCAAAGAAAAGCCAAAATTTAGACATAGTAATTTAAGGGGGGGGCGGAAGGTACAGTTATAATGAAAGTCATTAAAATTTTGAAATGGAATTAAAAAAAAATTAAATGCAGGGTTGGGGTTGTGGCTCAGTGGTAAAGTGCTTGCCTAGCAGGTATGTGAGGCATTGGGTTTGATTCTCAGCACTGCTTGTAAATAAATAAATAAAACGTCCATCAACAACTAATAAAAATATTTTTAAAAATTAAATGGAAATGAGTTTCCTTTTTGGCAATATGGTAGACTAAATAACTGGAAAGTCCTCCTATGAATACTTGTCAAAATGCAATAAATAGGGGCTGGGGATGTGGCTCAATCCGCAGGCGCTCACCTGGTATGCGCGGGGTGCTGGGTTTGATCCTCAGCACCACATAAAAATAAAATAAAGATGTTGTGTCCACCGAAAACTAAAAAATAAATATTAAAAAATTCTCATTCTCTCTCTCTCTCTCAAAAAAAATAATGCAATAAATATTCATTGAAGTGAACTCATGGGACAGTAGGAAAGGCTCCCTCTAGGGTCATGAGGAAGGGGGAGATGACACATGGTGTACAGGTGAGCTGAGGGGAGGGGGGTTGTTCTGGGGCAGGTTTGCTGGGCTCAGGTGCCTGAGAGCTAAGGATCCAAACAGGAAGGAGACTGAGGAGATAGAACTGAGAACCCCCAATAAAGCTAGCACCCTCAAAAGGCTGAATTATCAGAGAAAAAATTCACTAAAAAATGCATCTCTCCATGGCATAGGAAGATAAGAAAATGTGCCTGTCTTAGCGTGAGTTGAGGGTGGGAGAAAAAGGCTTCTCTGGGAATCTGGAACTTCCACTCAGCTCCTGATGTGAGTGTGGGGTTGGAATTTATAATACCTGTAAGGTCTAGGAATCTGAAAGTCTAGAATTAATAAAAAAAAAAAGTACAGAGCCAAAGCCAAGCTCCGCAATATACACAGATATGATCTTCTACAAGCAAGGTGCAACAGATACAAGAGTCCCAAGGGCCTCAGATAACAGAATTACCAGACAGACTATAAAATAAGTTTTAGAATTATTAAAGACATAAGGGAATATTTGAAACCAGGAGAAAAATAACCGAATGCTATTTTAAAGGGTAGATTTGAAATAAAATTTCTAGCAATGACACACGCAGTCATTGAAAGAAAACATTCAATGATAAGTTAAATATAGTGTGATTAGATACAACGCAAGAAAGAACTGTGAATGGATTTGAAGAAACTGCCCAGGAAGCCCCACAGAGATACAAAGCAAAGGAAAGTCTAAGTGACTGGAGTTTGCTAGATAGAAAGAGAAGATGCATGGAACATCAAATACCAGGACAGGAGAGAAGAAGAGACTTCATTCACATAATGGCGGAACATTTTCCAGACCTGATGGAAAGCATGAATCCCAAGAGTGGGGATGTACAATGAGTCATGGACAAGGTCAATAAAAACAAGTTCAGACTTGAACAGAGCATAGTAAAAAATGGAGCAAACCAAAGACAAGGAGGAAAAAAATTAAAACCAGTGAGAAAAGGCAGATTACCTACAAAGGATTGACAGAGTCTGATAGCAACTGTCTCAACAGTAGATAGAAACATAAGACGTGTAAAGTATACTAAAAAAAAGAAAAAAAAATGCTGAAGTTAAGCAACTGTCAATCTGGAATACTGCCTTAAAGAAATCATCATTCAAGAATGACAGTGAAATATGACATTTTTATATTAATGTAAAGAGCATATCACTTACATAACTTTCTAGAAAGAACTACTAAAGGGTATGTTTCGGGTTTTTTAAAAGAGCTGGTACCTAGAAAGAAGATGTTAGAAGAAAAGGTGAACAAGTTGGTAAATATGAATAAATCTTTTTATTTTATTTTATTGGTACCAGGGATTGAACCCAGGGATGTTTTACCACTGAGCTATATCTCCAGCCCTTTTTATTTTGAGACAGGGTCTCACTAAGTTACTTAGGGCCTCACTAAGTTTCTAAGGCTGGCCTTAAACATGTGACCTTCTGGCTTCAGCCTCCCATCTCTGGGATTACAGGCATGCACCATTGTGCCCAGGTAAACATGGATAAATCTAAACAATGAATTGATGGTACATAAAATTACTGTAGGGATTAAAACTAGGGACATATAAACCAAGAGGATCTAATATAACAACAATGGGCTGGGGACACAGCTCGGTGGTAGAGCACTTGCTTAACATGTTCCAGGCTCTGGGTTCAATCTGCAGCAAAGAATTAATTAATCAACTAATTAATTAACAAAATAAAATAACAAGCAAAAATAGTATGTAAAGTGAGAGGTTTGTAATTGAAGTTGATTTGTTGTTAGATTATTGTAGGAAATTTGATTTACTTTTGATCACTCATATGTGTTAAAAATCGTCATCACTGAAAGAGTAGAAATAGAATTTACAACTTCTAGATTAGTTAAAAGAGAAAAGGGAAACAAAGAATTCATGATCATTTCAAGAGAAGCATAGAAAGATGGCAAAAGAAAGTTTAGAAAAAGAAAAGTAATTAAAAGATGCCAAACAAGAATCAAGATGTAAATTTCAGAATGACAGAAATCAGTGGATTGACAGCTCTCTCACAGATTGTTAGTAGAAGTATGTTTTGGAATATCATTTTGGAAAATAGCTTCGCATTACTTGGTAAAGGTGTTACGTTGACATACCTGTCACCCAGCAATCACTCCAAAGAGCAATTCTGACCCATATATACTGCAAGGTGAAAATGCTCATCACAATAATATCTATAGAGCAAAACAATGGAAAGAACACAAAGAGCTACTCACAGAAGAATGGACAAAACAAAACTGTGGCACCATCCCATAATGCAATATCATACAACTATAAGAAACATTCATTGAACTACAACCTGATGCAGCAATCTAGATGATTATTAAAAATTCCAAAGCAAGTAAAACAATCAGCCTCAGAATATTTTCATAAAGTTAGGAAAACTAAAATATTATACAACTCAGTCATTGATGATGTGTGATTTTTTTTATTTCCATTACTGGGGATAAAACCCAGGAGTGCTTTACCACTGAGTTACTTCCTGAGCCCTTTTTATTTTTTATTTTGAGACAGGGTCTCACTAAGTTGCCCAGACTGGTCTTGAACTTGTTTGTGACCCTTCTGCCTTGGCCTTCCAAGTTGCTGGGATTACAGGTATGTTGCACTGTGCTCAGCTGATAAAACTTTTTGGAAAAAGCAATAAATAAATACATAGATAGATAAATGTAAGATTTGGGTTTGGTGGGTACTTGGAGAAATGGGGTAGGGAGGAACACATAGGTAGATACAGTCACTGTTTCTTTTTTAGTTCTCTGTTTGAATAGTAGGTTTACAGGTATTCATAATACCAACATATAAAAAAAAGGAGCCACAAGCATACTCAATGATAAAAGTTTGTTATAAAAGAGACTGTGACTAATATATTTTTGTGCTCTTGAGATCTATTTAAAAATATTAATAACCACAGTAAATATAAATGAACTGGACATACCAGTTAAGAAAACAAATAAATGCATAAAAACCAGCTATATGTTGTTTACAAGAAGTTTAACTAAAACATAAGGGCATTGAAAGGCAGAAAGTAAAAGGATGGAAAAATGTATACCAGTCAAGGCTAACTAACAGAGTAATTATATTTACCATAAATTTGACTGTAAAGCAGAAAGGAAGGATAGCCAGACATGGAAGTGCACACCTATAATCTCAGCTACAGTGGAGGCTGAAGCAGGAGAATCATTCAAGGCCAGCCTTGGCAACTTACTGACACTCTGTCTCAAAATAAAAAATAAAATGTATTGGGGTTGCTGGGCATGGTGGAGCACTCCTGTAATCCCAGTTACCTAGGGCCTCACTAAGTAACTTCGGCTTAGGAGGCTGAAGCAAGAGGATCTTGAGTTCAAAGCAAGCCTCAGCGATTTAGTGAGACTCTGTCTCAAAATAAAAACTAAAAAGAGCTGGGGATGTGGCTCAGTGGTTAAGTGCCTCTGGATCAATCCCCAGTACTGAAGGGAATAAAAAAAAAGCAAAGATGAAGATCAACTATGTCAATATTAAAGGAATAATTCACAAGGAAAATAGTAAACCGAAATGTATATGCACCCAATAATATTGTCTCAAAATATAGAAAGCAAAAAGAGGAAAAAATAAGTTGAAAAATGCAGTTATATTGGAAGATTTTAACAGTTCTTTTTGATGCACCTGATAACATACTTTAAAAATAAAGACAGTAAAACTGAGAAATTTTTAAGAGAAACTGACAAGTCTAGTCATATAAAAATTTTAATGTATATATATAAAAAGTGACAGATCGGAAATATTGATAAGGACATAGGAATTCAAGATAACATATTAATAAGCTTGATTTATTTAGATCCATATAGAATGTCACACTTAAAAATTAAGTCATATATATATATATATATATATATATATACATATACTTTTCAAGATCACAGGAAATTATTTATAAAATTGAACATGTACCATAGCAAGTTTAAATACATCACAAGTATCTGCTTCATATAGACTATGTTCTCTGACCCTGATTCAGTTAAATTAGAAACAGTTAATAGCAAAAAAACTTCAAGTACCTTTCACGTTTAGAAATTCTGATATACACCTGTACTAAGCCATGGGTCAAAGAAAAAATCATACTGAAAATCTAAACCTTTTTAAAAACTAGATTTAATGAAAAGTCTATATATTTTGTGAAATGTAGTTTGAGTGGTACCCAGAGTGAAATCTGTAGACTTTAAATGTTAAGATTAGAAAAGAGAAAATCAAAACTAATTGCCTATGCCACTAAGTCAAAATTTTTAAAAAGAGCAACAGGTCAATTGCAGAGGTGCACACCTGTAATCCCAGCTACTCAGAAGGCTGAGGCAAGAGGATTGCAAGTTCAAGGCCAGGCTCAGGAACTTAGTGAGGCTCTGTCTTGAAATAAAAAATAAAAGGGCTGGGGATATAGCTCAGTGGTAGAATAACCTTGGGTTCAATTCTCAGTACCAAACAAACAAACAAACAAAACCCCCAAAACTCAAACAACCACAACAACAAAACCAACAGAAAAAACTTGAGAAGAATAGAATGAAAGGAATAATACCATATATATGATATGGTATATATGAATATTATATGATATACACTTATTTTCATGTAGTAAAAATTTAAGATATGTAACATATAATAATATAAGAACCAAAATTAATAAACTAGGGCTGGGGATATGGCTCAAGCAGTAGCGCACTCGCCTGGCATGCGTGCGGCCTGGGTTCGATCCTCAGCACCACATACAAATAAAGATGTTGTGTCTGCCGAAAACTAAAAAATAAATATTAAAAAATTCTCTCTCTCTCTCTCTCTAAAAAAAAATTAATAAACTAGGGACTAGGAACGTGGCTCAGTGGTTGAGCACTTGTCTTGCATGCGTGAAGCCCTGGGTTCAATTCCCAGTATAGCCAAAAAACCAAAATTAAAAAAAAAAGAAAAGAAAAAGAAAAAAAATTAATGAACCAGAAAAAGAGTGTTAGCAAAACTAAAATCTGATTCTTCAAAAACACTAGTAGAAAAGTGGAAAGAAAACACTACTAAAGAAGTAGGTCCCTGGAAAAATTAATCCAGATAAGGGAAGATACATATAATATCTGGAATGAAAAAAATGGATATTATGGATAGATACAGCAGGTCAAAAGATACTAAGTGAAAACTATGTATTGCATTTTGTCAGGTACATTTGAAAACCTAGATGGTATGGATAATTTCCTTGAAAAACATAGTGTGCAAAAATGGATTCAAAAAGAAAACAGAAAACTTCAACAGATCTATAACCATTAAGGAAATGAAATCAGTAGTTAAAAATCAACCTAGGAAATGGCTCTCCCGGACCCATTTTTACTGGCAAGTTTAGGAAACATTCAAGGAACACATAATTCCAATCTTAAACACACTGTTCCAGAAAATGGAAAAAGAAGGAACATTAACCAGTTCCTTTTAGGAGGCCAGTATAACTAGAGAAAGGGACTATGAAAAGGGGGAAATTGCAGCCAATTTGACTTCTGAACATGGATACAAATTAGATGTTGACTTTCATTCATTCTTTCATCCCTTCACTCATTTACTCACTTAATAATGATTTATTGTCAGCCATGTACCAGTAGGCACTGTTCTGGTACAAGGAGAGTAAAAATGGGATGGGAGCTTGTGGCTTGGTGGAGGAGATGGGCAATAAAGCAAATGATCACACAGGTACACAGAGGACGTTCTGGCAGGTTAACAGTGTACCTCCAAGGGCATGACTGGTCAAAGAGGTCTGGGAAAGCTTTCAGATACATAAGTGCACTAAGAGTGGTTGTGAGACAACTGTTTTTTTGTTTTTTTTTTTGGTAAATATTTATTTTTTTAGATGTGATGGACACAACACAAAGCCTTTATTTATTTATTTATTATTATTTTTTATGTAGTGCTGATGATCCAACCCGGGGCCCGCCCATGCGAGGGGAGCGCTCTACCGCTGAGCCACAATCCCAGCCCCAGACAACTCTTTTGAAAGCTGTTGCAGGGCTTCGGGTGGTGGTGGGGATCGAGGATGAAGTAGTGAGAAAAACAGATTTGAGAGATATTTAGGAGGTGAAACCCCGGACCCTCTTGATAGGTTGCATGAGGAAGGGGTGTTGTTTTCAAATGGCTGGGATCTGTTTTAGGGAACCCTAAAAGAGGGTCAGAGGTAGGGGAAAAGAGCATGCAAGTGGTTTTTGACACGTTCAGTGGGAATGTTGAATAAGAAATTGACCAGAACCTGGAAATCTTTGGGAAGGTCATGGCTGGAGATTTTGAGTGACATCAGCATGTAGGTGACATTTAAACCCATCCCACTGAGAAGTCATCCAGGGAGGGTGTGTAACTAGAGGTGAGACTAGAATGAACCCGCAAATATAAAGGGAAGGCAGAGAGGGGAGAGTCTGAACAGAGTTGGAGAAGGGCTGGTAAGCGATGAGGGAAAGCAGAAGAAAGTGGGTATTAGGAGAGCTAGCAAAGATGGAGTCTCAAGCAGGGCTACCCAACAGTGTTAAGACTTTTAAGAGGGGTGAGATCTAACATTTCACTAGTGGAATTTTCCTGATGCAGGGGCTACCTTGAGTGAGCTGGAGAAGAAATACATAATAATCATAAATAATGTAGTGCAGAGGCACAGCAAGAAGGTGTTCCTTGGGACAATGAAACTCTTCCACATCTTGATTCTGGCGTTGGTTACAGGATTCTGTGCATTTGTCAAGACTGAGAATTACAAAGCAAGAAGAGGTAGCCACAATGTTACTGCAGCCGCAGGAGAATCAGGAGTTCACAGCCAGTCTCAGCAACTTAGTGAGGCCCTAAGCAACTCAGTGAGATACTGCCCCTAATAAAATACAAAAAGGGGCTGGGGATGTGGCTCACTGGTTAAATGCCCTTGGGTGTAATTCCTGGTACCAAAAAAAAAAAAAAAAAAAAATTCACTATAGTGATGGAGACTTAAAATCTAGTCCTTTCTCAGCCACTGAGTTGGTCCCTTTAGGGCAGGCCCCTCTCAGGGTTTTCTTCCAGTTCACTAAGTGTCAGCTTGTGTAGGTCTACACCAGTAAGAACAGCACCCATTCTCACCTTGCAAAGGAGAGAATAAATATTGAGGCAGCAGAGCCAAGGGCATGAACTGATGACTAGGCCCCTTCTTGGTAACTCACTGGTAGAGGTAAGGATGGGGCCTGACAGTGTAGCATCTCTGACATCTTGGGTAAAATGAGGGGGTTGGATTAGGAAAGGCCTTTCAAGCTCAGAGTATGGTAGTTGTAAAAACCCAAAACACAATCCAATTAGCTCTATTGTCCTCATTTTGTTATTGGGAATAATAATAAACAATTATCATCAAAACTGGCTCTTCAATGCATGAGACCCCCGGATGATTTGAGAATCGGCTTGGAGCAATGGCAAATGATTTAAAGCTTCAAAGTGCCATCTAAAATGGGATTAAGTAATGATTGGTTATGAACATGACCCCACATAGGTTTGCAAGGAGAAAGAGTTCTATAACTTTTGTTCACGTCAAACACTTCACCCCCACCCCATCAATCTTGTCAAGGGGGAATTATCCCAATTCAGAGGACAGGGAGATTGAGAGTCTGGACACCCAAGGATTTGGCTGGTGTTGAGTTTTTCCAAATGTTCCACGTTTAAAGACCCACAGTAGATTTGGTGCAGTTTTGGTGTTGAGTGTATTCCATTGTCTTCTAATCCTAATGAAAATTAACAGAAAAGTGCTAATTGGGCATCAATTCATACTTAACCTTAATCTGAATATTTGATGAACCGCAACTTTATGTTGCCCCTCATGCCATATTAACTTAGTTTACTGTAATAATATAAAATAATAAGTATAATTGTATCCTTATTGTTTTAAATACCCCATAAATTGAATCCAGCCTGAATTTGGCCAGCTTTAAATGGAATCTGCTGGAGAAATGTGCGATGCCTTTGGGAAGCTACAAATATCATGTTTTGAGGTTTTTCATTGAGCAAGGGGGGGGGATTATCAAGCATTTATTAGGCACCTACTGTGTGCCTGGATCTATGCTGTGCCATAAAGCTTCTGTGATGGTGATGGTGGTGGTGTGTGTGTCTGAAGCCTTCTGCTACCCCAATGACCTCCCCAGGTCTTGAGGTCTTGGGCTATTTCAATCTCATGCATTTTACTATCTCAGCATATAAAGCCTGGGTAACTTGAGAAAGAATAAAATATATTATAACGGACGGGTTGGAGAGGGGTTTCCTGAAATAACTACCTTCCCAGCCATCCCAGAGACGCTCCAAAACTACTTCTCACTATGTACAAACATTGGCTCTGAATCCCGATCATTTGACCTTGACCCCTATAAAACCGATTTTATTATATTTTTAAAACGCTGTACGATTAACGCGGAAACTCTTTCCTGGGCACTTTCTCGCCATTGGAATCGCGTCAGTTTCTCAAAGTTCCAAAATAACCTTTCCCCAGTACAGATCCGTACCTCCGCCGGGGAAGGGCGGGGAGCCGCACAAGACGTGCCGGTGTGGAGAGCGAGCGAGCCAGCGAACTTGCAGCGCGAAGGGAAAATAAAACTTGTGGCTGGTGTTTGTGCCGGAGGGTCTCCGCCATCCCGGAGTCCCCAGATCCTGGGGGGGGGGGGGTGTCTCGGGAGCCTCCAGAGGAGCGCCAGGGTGTGGGCTTGCTCCCTACGTCCTTGACCTAAATTTTTGCGCGGTGGCTTGAAACTGGGCGCAGACCAGGGCGGGCGGCTAGTGCCATCCCCAGGTCCCGGCGGCGGCAGGGGACCCCGAGCGAACTTGAATGGAGAGGCCGAACAGGGGGAGGGGGGCGTCTTCTCCCGGGCCCGGGTGGGGAGCCGCGGCGAGCTCCCCGCGCCTCCCCCTTCCCCGATCCTCCCGCCCCCCGCAGCCCATGTGATCCAGGGAAGTCGGGGTGCGCTCCCCGTTTTTTTTTTTTTTTGCGCCCGTCTGTCCGGAGGCGGGGCCCCCTTCGGGCCTCGGGGCTCGCGCGCGTCGACCCCAAGGGTCCAGCAGCTGGCGGGGGCCGAGTGAGAGCGCGCGCGGGCAGGCGGGGGCCGCACCGGGGTGCGTGACGTCACCGCATTGGTTACACGACGTTCTAGAACTCCGCCCCACGTGCGCCGGGGAGGAGGGGGAGGAGGAGGAGGAGGAGGAGGAGATGGGGGTGGGGAGGAGGAGGGGGAGAGGTGGGGATGGTCCGGGGGGGCGGGGACGGGGGGTGTGCGAGGCGGCGGGGCTGAGCTAAGCCGAGCCCACGTGTGACGGCTCTCGCCGCTGCCCCGGCTCCGCCGCTCGCAGAGAGATTCGGAGGAGCCCGGGCGGGGGGGAGGAGGCGGGGGAGGAGGGAGCGGAGATCTCGGGGCTCGGAGCCGGCCGCCGCTCCGCTCCGATCGCTGTGGGGCTCGGTGTTTCGGGGGTGGGGGGGCGGGGGGGCTCCGATATGGAGGCAAATGGGAGCCAAGGCACCTCGGGCAGCGCCAACGACTCCCAGCACGACCCCGGGTAAGTTTCCAGCCGCTGCCCACCGCGCCGCCGCCGCCGCCGCCGGGCTCGCTCTCCTTGCCGCGGCGCGGGGACGGCGGTGCGCGGAGCCGGGCATCTCCGCGCCCCCCCCACTCCCTCCCTTCCGCGCCCCCCCCCCCAGTGGAAGTTACACACCTTTGGATGGCGTTTCGCCGCCACCTTCTCCCCCACCCCACCTCCCGGCTCGCGCTCGATCGCTCCCCCCCGCTTTCCTTTTAGCTTTTGTAAGTTACACGTCAAAATGGCCGATCTGACATCGGTGCTCACTTCTGTTATGTTTTCTCCCTCTAGTAAAATGTTTATCGGTGGACTGAGCTGGCAGACCTCACCAGGTAAGGGAGGGAGGGGGGGACGCCTGGGTCCCCCCCTTCTTGGCTTCTTTATTGCTCTTTGTTATCCCGGTGTAGGAGCCCCCCCCCCGCCATTGGCTCCCCACTTCTCCTGTGCAAGGTTATTTATTTTATTTTTTTAAAATAGCAAATCCTTTCCGAGCCCTCTACACGACCTCTGTGGCCGAATTCCCCCGCCCGCGTGTGCAAAAAAAATGCAGAAAACAAAACAGAATAACAACAGAAAACTACTTTTGGTTTTTGTCCTTGATCAAAATTTGCATTGCTTTTTTTTTTCTTTTCTCCACACCTTCTCTCTCCCCCCCCCCCATCTCTCTCTTTCTCTCTCTACAGATAGCCTTAGAGACTATTTTAGCAAATTTGGAGAAATTAGAGAATGTATGGTCATGAGAGATCCCACTACGAAACGCTCCAGGTAAACCATTCCCTTCTGGGTTTTTTTTTTTTTTTGCCTTTATTTTAGAACAAAGTTTTTAAGTTTTATTTTTGGAGGTGTCTTCGGAAGTAGCTAAGCGGATTTAGAATGGGGCTCAGGCTCGTGGCTGGTCCGGAACGTCACTCCCCCCCACCCCACCCCACCATAACCCCAAAGGTTATGGTTAATTAGGGCTGAACTCTGAATACAGAGATGCCCATCTCGTTCGCTTGAAGTCATTTCCCGTTGCTTCTTTTTCTCTTGTTTAAAATGACATTCAGCTTCATTCACTTTCCACATAGTTTTTTTTTTTCCCCAATGTGTGCCTTCCTTATACTCCCAGCTCCCCAAACTCTGAAGTCCCCTCTTGGAAAGGTGGGTGAATCTCTCTGGGTTGCCGGACCCCCTCCGGAATACAACAAAGCCTTAAGAAAGGGAGGAGGAGAGGAAACTGAGGCGGCCAGGGTGGAGGCACCAGCCTCTTCCAAGTTACCTCCAGCCGCCCTGCCCCCCGTTCCACTTCCCCCATTAACCTTGATATTTTTTTTTTCCTTCCTGCGAGGTAGAGGGCTGTAGGCAGGAGAATAGACTTAGGGGAGGGACGTCGGGATGGGGGTGTGTGGGGGGCAACTTTTGCTCCCCTTCTGCATTAGGTCTTACTCCTTGTTGCTTTCAATGGTGTCACATTTTCTTGTTTGTTTTTCTCCCTCTTTGTCTCCTTTCAGAGGCTTCGGTTTCGTCACGTTCGCAGACCCAGCAAGTGTAGATAAAGTATTAGGTCAGCCCCACCATGAGTTAGATTCCAAGACGGTAGGTTGCTTTTTGTTTGTTTGTTGTTGTTGTGGTTGTTGTTGCTCGCCCCTTTTCAGGAACGATCTGGGCATTGACAGCCCTATTTAAAGGGACAGCGCCGTCTTTTGCTTCTGTGCTAGAAATGGGTACTTTTAAACCGAGCTAGCTAGCGAGTTGGCTCAGAAGTTTGCTGCGTTGGCTGGGTTTGGGGTTTTCTTTTAGAGCCTGTCCCATTGCAGCTTCGGGAGTCTGGGAGGAGGGGATTTGACTCCCCGGAGGGGCTATTCTCCCGGCCAGGGGGACCATACAGAGAAACTACCAGAGAGCAGAGGGAACTTTGTCAGCCAGCACTGCCCGCGTTACCAACTGTGGCTGTGGGAATGGCTTGTTGGAGGCACAGCCTGCTTCCCGGCTGAGGGAAGCCAGGGTGGCAGGGGAGGGAGGGGGTGCCCATCCTGGGTCCAGGCAACAGGTTTCTCTTGGTGCACTTGGGATTTGGAATGCGGTTTGAGAAGAAAAGGAGTCGCTAGCAGAGCCAAGCTGGGCATCCAGTGGGGTGACTCCAGATGGCGTGAAACCGAAGCCTGATAAGGCCTTGGGTTTCAAAGTGATTTTTTTTTCTTTCTTTTCTTTCTTGGCTCCTTTCATATGAGTGTGGGTACTTTTATAGCATTAGAAGTTTTTAAAATCCAGAGTGGAGAGGGGGAAAAGTTGCTAGGGTGAGGTCAGAGAGGAAGGGAAGAAAGAATTGTCAGTCTGTAATAATAAATGTAATGTTAGGGGAGACTGGGGAGTTCACAGTGTTTTATTTAAGCCCCTGTGTTGGCTTCCTGCCTCTCCTCCCTTCCTTGTACGTCTCGTCTACTGTAATTTCCCCACGATTTTTTTTTTTTTTATATCTGCTTAAACAGAGGCCTCAAGGTGATGTTGGGATGTAGTGGTGGGCAGCGTGGGGCTCCACTTCTCTATGGTGGGCTCCAGGGATGGAGCTAGAGATGGGGTTCTCTTTCTAGTGGTCCATCATGGACTTGGGCAAGTTGTTCCCTGTCTCTGGCCTCAGTTTCCTCTTCTGTAAAACAAACAGAACGAGGCCATCTGCTAGGTTCTTTTGCCTTTAACATTGAAAGCCAATGGAATGGAACACTGAATGGAAGAGAAGAAAAGAAAAGAAAAAAAAAACTGACAACCTTTGATATGCACTCTTATTGATTTTGCAAATTCACCCTCTTTCTCTGATCAAAGAGGTCAGGGGCTGCCCTCTCTCTCCCCAGGAAAAGACCTCACATACTTAGTAGCTTTATTAATTGTCTTGGAAGTATTTTAGCTTATGGCTCAGACATTTTGTACTTTTAGAGAATTTAATTTGAGGAATAATCATTTGTAGGGTGATAACGGATGTCTGAGGATTTTTTTTTTCCTCCTTGACTTCTTGGCTAGATATTTCAAAAAACTCGTAAAATTAATGAGGAAAATCATCTCAAGGCAAATTCTTGAATTTCTGGTCCACTCCCCTCTCCCCACCTGGGTAGGAGAATTAGAATTTGGTTACTGTGGTGGCTGGTGGGTCGAATCCTTCAGCGTCAAGGGCATAGCCTACAGTTTCCCTCCCTAATTGTTTGTAGACGTGTTGTGGTAGCTATTGTTTAGTATAACCTAGCTTTTGACTTTGTTTCAACGTTCAGTGCAGGAGGCAGAAGGCGGTTGGTTTATTGACATGGAAACGAGGATCTTGTTTACCCTTACCTTAAAAGCTTTGTTTAGGTAACGGCCATTCGCATCCAAATTAGTACCCTAGTGTTTCCTAGAGGACTGTAGATGCAGTAAGTAGAGTTGTACCTAACTAACTAATGTTTTAATTTTTGGTAGTTTTCTTTTTTTTTGTTGTTCATCTTTAAAAACTAGTTGACAGGGATGTACAAAAGGTTGGGATTTGCCATCTTGCCTTGACCCCTCCTCTCCTTTAGAGATCTCCGTGTGTAAACTTTGCACGCTGACCTCAGTGCCATGCGCGGATGTCACCACACACAGTATAGTTCCCAATTGGCTTTTGGTTTTGTCATTTTAGTTTTTTTATTAAAGCGTATCACATTTTTTCCTTGTGTCGTCTCCCCTCACCTCCTGAACTCTCCTTTGAGTGCCCTTTACCTTTTGTCCCGAAAACAAGGTGGACTTCTTTTACAATTGTGTGCTGGTCAGCTAAAATAAATAAATAAATAAAATCCTTTCGAAGAGTGTTTTTGAACAGATGCGTCTGTCCTATGTTTGGTCAACAGAATGGAAAATCCACACCTGTTGTATTTCTCTTGTAGATGAGCTCTAGTCAGTGCTGGGCACACCTGTAGATGCAGTAATGTTAATCTTTATGAAAGGGTAGTTTCTAGATCAGAGATTTTTGGGGTCTCTTTTAGCGTTTGAAAAGTAATCTCTCATTTCTCAGGTGATGCTTCAAGGTAGAAAACACGAAACAGACTTTTATTAGGTCTTTAAACTACCTTAATAAAAGCGATAAATCCTTGTGCGTCTTTACTGCTCGGGGTCCTAGGGCATGTTAAGTCAGGGAACGGAGAAGCCATCAGTGGTGAGCTTTTCATCCTTTGCTCTTTTTCCCAAAGCATTATTTTTTTTTTTCCCCCTCCATGACAGAACTGAAAACAAATTCAGGTTTACTTTTTAGAAAGGAAAAAATTTAATGCAAAAGCCAAAAGCCTTTAAATAAATAACTTGCAGCAGTATTCATGCCCTGAGTTGGATTTTATCTAAAGATTTATGACATTTAGAATTTTGATGAAAATCTACAATGGAAAATATTTTTTTTTCTTCTTTTTATCTATCCAGTAACTTTTTTTTTCTCCTCACTTCAGCCTGTTGGATTCAAATGCTTCTGTGGGAATTGTTTTGAGTTGTAAAAACTAGTCTCTGATTGAGAATCATGTGCTCTGCAGGCTTTTGATTTGAAGTGGAGAAGTTTTTCCATTGAGGTGGAGGTGAAGGTGGGGATACCCTAATTCTCAGACTAGAATCTGAATTTTTTTTTTTTTTTGGCGGTGCTGCTGTGGATTGAACCCCAGCCACATCCCCAGCCCTTCTTATTTTTCATTTTGAGACAGGGGTATTGCTAAGTTGCTGAGCCTGGCCTCATACTTGTGATCCTCCTTTCTCAGCCTCCCAAGTTGGTGGGATCACAGGTGGGAACCACCACTGATTGTGACTTTTTTTTTTTCCAGTAATTTTATTTTTCACCATCGCCAGGCCGACCTTTTCTTTTTTAATTTGAACTCGGGTCACTCATAGATTTTTACCCTATATATTTTTTTTTGTGTGTGTTTTTTTTATCCGGGTGTATTTAGTTCAGATGCATTTTTTTCTCTTTCTTTTTAAATTATTTTAAGAACCAAGTCCAGCTCCACAGTTTTGGACACCTGCTTTCTTTTGAGGTATAACTACGGAACAGATCTTTTTGATTAATCCTGGGTCACTTTATTTTGCTAAAATTCAAGCAGAGCATTGTGTTGGATCTGATTACTTGGTGCTAGAAGGGCTTATGTTGAATTTTCAGGTTATGATTTTTTTTCAGTGATGACTTTGCTCCCGTCTTTTCTCCTGGACTCACATTGCAAATCAGCTGTGAGTAGCTTTTACTGGGCAGTGTCTGTGGAAGAGAATCCCTTGTCTAAATAAGGGTACATGACACCCGGTTTATGAAGAGCGTCACACACTGAGATGCACCATGAGGCATTTCAGAAAGGCCAATTTTGGAGGGATGACGAAAGTTGAGCTCAGCATTGAAGGGACTTTGCAGTTGCCCAAGAAGTTAATAAATGCCAAGATATAAGCCTGAGAAATGAGTGATTAATAATTAGGTGATTGATCCTGTTTTTTCCCCTTTCCTTAGCATTTCACTGACTCCTACTTTTCTATTTTTCCCCCCAGATTGACCCCAAAGTTGCATTTCCTCGCCGAGCGCAACCCAAGGTAAGTAGGAGAACCAATGATAGGATTTTAGGATTTGCAATGGATGTAAGGATTTCAAGTTCCCATGGAACTTTGACCATGCAGTGTTGAAACCCAATGTCCGCTGTACTTTAGGGTGTCAGCACGGGTGGCGAGTGCAGACCAGCGGTTCAATGAGATAACCCCACGGCTAGTGCGCCTCTAAGTTTGCTGTCCCCAGGTGGGTTCTGAGCATCCAGCTGGGGAGAGGGACAAGTCTGATCCTCAACTGGAGGAGTTGGCTCCGTCTGTTGTAATATTTATGCAAGTGTTCTGTTTATTTTTTAAGCATTGCTGAGATCCTATCGGGAAAAGTGGAACATTTCTCTGTGACTCTCACTCTGGAGGGTACTCTTGAGTTGGAGTTTTTGGAGAGGAATAGAATGAATTTAGCTTGGAAACAACTTCCTAGACCCCCTAAAGCCATACGTCTGAGAGCAGAAGCAGGGGATATCGTGGCTTCAAGTTGGTTGGATAAATCAGGGCAAACTTGAAACCAACAGTGCTGCTTATTTTGTGCCTGGGCGGACAAGTTCGGGAAATGTTGTAACCCCGAAGGAGTGATACTCCAAGACTTGCTGAAAGGATTGAGACAGGGCTGCACTTTTTTAGAAGTGTGTAGTTAACATAGTTTTCACTAAGCCTGCCTGCTAGGTGGCCCCAAGGACACAGCTACGTGAAGTCCATGGTTAGGTCGGAAGGGCTTAGGGGGTATGTGGTCAGTTTGCACTTTTGAGGTATGCTTTCTGCTTCCTTGTGTAACCTTGGAAGAGATACTTTTCTGTATCTGTGGCCTTGACCCTGTCAGGTGAAAGGGGAAGAGTTGAAGGTTCTAGATTGAAAGATGTAAAGGAAAAGGGTTATGTGGCTCTTTGCAAATTCAGTTTAATTCTTTAAGCATAGTCTCTTGGAGAGGAACCTTCTAACTATGAAGGGGAAAACAGTCTTGTACATTATCACAGAAAAAAGTGGGCTGTTTTGGATGATATTTTGAGAATTTCACGTCTGGATCCTGCTACGCGAGTGAGTGATTCTTTCTTTCTCTTCCTTTTTAAAGATGGAACCAGAATTCCTTAGGTAAATATACTGACATATTTTCTTAAGGTATTTTTTCCCCCCAATGCTTAAGTAGACGATAGGAATTAACGGACTGAAGAGGTTAGATTACTTCTGTACATAGCACAGCCTTTGGGATCATCTTAATGTGTGTAGTTGCTTTCCAAACTGTGTGATCCTTCACATTTAAGAAGGCTTCCCAGGCTTAGCGGTATTTCCTGGGTTTGGAAGAACTGCTGTTTCTTCCGTAAGTGTGAATCTTCAAATTTCCAGGTTAGTCATTTGATCACTCAGAAACTTGGATCAGATTACCCTAGAGGGAAGCTGGAAAAATCCCTGACTTGGTTAAAGCATGGGTTTGACCTGTTTTCTCTTCCCCTTTGTTATCCCTACCTCTCCCCTGCCCCCATTTTTTCTTTTTAAACTAGGAAGGCAATATTTCACTTTAATGTATTCTGTCATTTGTTTTTTTTCGGTGATACATTCAACTTGAAAACAAGATACACTGTTTCTCAAACTTGTGGAATCATACATCTCCCAGTCCTCTGTGCTGTTGAGAGATGAATGGTCCAATGTGCATTAGTTGGTGGGGGGAACATGGAATTCTGGGGAATTTGTAATAATGACACTTGTCACCTAACAAAGGGCTTCTCTATCTCAGTTTCCTCATCTGTAAAATGGGAGTGATGACAGTAGCTTCCTCAGAGGGTTTTAGGGAAGAATAAAGGTCACGATGGTTCATGGCAAGAGCTTTGCAACTCATCATTACCATTATGATTGTCAGTTTAATCATCCTGAGGGTAGTAACGTTTGCAAGCTCCCCAGCCTGGCTTCAGATGCCAGTTGTGCCACTCATTAGCTGTGTGAACTTAGAAAAATTGCTTAACTTCCCCGAACCTCAGTTTTGCTTTCTCACAGGATTTTTCTACAGATTAAATAAAATTAATGTGCTTTAAAAAAGGCCTGGTGCACAGTGATACCATATGTAGTACCTGCCATTTTAACTGTTATTTTTTGTTAGGTCCTCACCCCAGCCCTGTGAGAGCTCAAGTAATAATAATGATACTAAGTGAATGTACATGCCAGGAACCGTTGTCAGGACTTGCTGTGCATTAATCTACGTAGTTCCCACCATGGCTTTAAGGTGGGTCTTAGTATCATCTCCAGCATATAGATGAGGAAACTGAGCCACTGATGGCTTGAGAAGTGGTACAGGAGATTCACTACACAACTTTGCTCCAGAACTGGACCTTTTACCATGTACTTTCCTATGGGGGTACCACTCGGCCTCCCTGCTCTATCACGGAGGAGGAGAAGACAGGCTCTGTCGAGGCCAACTGGGTGCTAGGAGCAGAGCCACAGCCAGACACTTCACATTGTGAAGTTCTGCAGTTTGAAATTAGGGTCTTTCTCTTCTCCCTGTGATATCATCCTGCTCTGTGAGCCTGATATATGTACTCTTTTTTTTTTTTTTGTGGTGCTGGGGATTGAACCCAGGGCCTTGTGCATGAGAGGCAAGCATTCCACCAACTGAGCTATATCCCCATTCTTCCAACTGAGCTATATTCCCAGCCCCTGTCATGTACTCTTGCTTCACCCAACCACTCAGTGGGGGGGATCCTTTTAGCCTGTTCTGGTTTGCTGCACCTGGTGAGGCACCCTGAGAACCATCGAGGTGTGTGGTGGTTGGGATTTGGAGCAGGGTGGAGAGAAAAGGCCATTACTGTCTGTCATTATTTTGAACAGAATTTGAGCTTGGCCACCAGCATTTCAGATTGAAGTCACTTTGGGGGACCACAGCCGGGCTGGCAGGAGTATAGAACTTTCAAAGAAAGCCTATGCATTGATTGTTTATCTCCCTTCAATGTAACTTCTACAAGTCTGCTTTAAAGGTCACAGTGGCACAGTGAACTGGACCCCTCCTTGTGGACTGGCTGAGGACCTAGTAAAGGATAAGTCACTTTGCCTTTCAGTTAAAACTCATTTGTCTGCTTTCTAGCGGTCCCAGAGAAATATTCCATGGAGGTGTTAAAACAAGGCTAGTGGAAAGAAGCTGTAACTTAAGACGCAGGGAAATCTGTGGCAGTGAAGAACAGATTTTGTATTAGTACTGTCATAATATTCTTTAATGTATCATAAATAAAAATCTGTTTTGACCAGAATTTTAATGAGGGATGGAAGGAAGGGTTTGGAAGCCTGCAATTCAGTCATCACCCTTTGCGACGTCCATGTTCACATCTCAAGTGAGGTATAATGAGCTTTATTAACCAGTCCAGGGATAACTCTTTGGAGACCGGTGACTGTTAATTAGTGAAGTACATTTTGATCAGGAGAAGAAGAGGGTCCATTCAATATCTTTCTATTTTTTTTTTCCGGATGATTACTTCATTTTGTAAAATATGTAAGAGTCTCCTCCTTCGTCTTTTTAAAAATTAAAATGGTCATGCTACTCTCAAAAGATGACTTAATTTGAAGCTGTTGGAGAAATGAGGATGATGGGGATCAATCATGCCATGTCCTTCCTTTGTCCCCTTTGGGCTGAAGTGTTGGCTGCCTGGAAGAGTTTCACTGGAGTCTGTGGCCGCTTTTTCTTCTGTGGAAGAACCAAGAGGCTCCTTAGCATCTATCGGCGAGAGTGGAGCCTGGTGTCACTCGCCATCTGTTCTAATTATCCTTGTGTATAAAAACACATTTCCCACTCCTCCCAATTGCCATTCCCCTCAAGTTCTATTTTTGTTTTTTAAATTTGAATTAATTTTTTTAAAAACTGATACATAAAAACATAAACATCGTCCATATTAACGGGGTGCCATGTGTCGCTTCAGTTCTTGCGCATCTTGAGCCTCCTTAAAGTTTTAGAGCCAAGAACCTTAGCTGATGACCTGGAGAGATCATTTCTTCAGCCTGTTGCCCCTCCAAGTCTCAGTTTCCATCTCTGTAAAAAAAAAAAAATGTGAACATTTGTACCTATCACGTGGAACTGTTTAGAAGACGAATATAAAATTCTTTGCTGAGAGTCATGTACAAAGTGGCACCCAGCCAATGTCTGGTGATATTATCATTATAGAACCCTTATATTTTGTGGTACTAGGGATTGAACCGAGGCAGGGCTCTACCACTGAGCAGCATCCTCAGACCTATTTATTTATTTATTTATTAATGGAGATAGGGTTTTGCTAAACATTGCTGAGGCTGGCCTCCAATTTGCAATCTTCCCGCCTCAGCCTCCTGAGTAGCTGGGATTACAGGCCTGTTCCACTGTGTCCGGCTCGTTATAGAATTATTTTAATAGAACAACAACAACAATGAGAAAAATTACAATACTGGGATGCCCTCAGGAAAAAAAAAAATCTCATTTGGAGCGTAAGCTCCCTGGTGGCAGGGAGCTGTTGACGGTCAGTGCTCAATAATTAAATGAATGATGTGAGTGGAGCCTGCCCTTTTCCCAGGGGAGGCATCTATCACCTAGTCGTGTTATGTTGGTTGTTTCAGGGCCCCACCACGGTTAAGGTATGGAAGGGTTGAGCTGGTGGACAGGTTTTCCTGTTCCTTGTGTTGTCCTCTGATATGGCCTCAGGGCCCTGGAAGGTTCTCTCTGAAGCACGCATCCAGATGGGTGCTGTGGCAGCGCGGGCGATTTCACGCACACCTCCCGTTCCGGGGGAATGGTTTCTTGGCAGCTTCTCAAGGGCGAAGGGTGAGCTTCTTGCATCTGGCTTTCCCTCGCTGTGCTGCGGCGGGTCGGGTCACTCTAGCATCTTGCCATCTTGGGTGATCTGCAGCCGTCATTTTGGCAGCCACTGTTAACCGACCTGTCGGTGGCTTTTCTCGTCCCCACGAGGATGTGGTGGCGTGTCTGCGGCCCTTTTCCACCCCAGTGAGGACCTCGGAGGGATTAGTGGCTTAGCTTCTTGCTTGTCGGGAGAGCGCACTGCTCCTTCCTGCCTTCCAAGTCGGGAGCAGGTGTCAGCTTGCGGAGGAGGGGCACCTTGTCCTACAAATGTCCTCTCCCAGGATTTGCCTTTCCTCCCAGGCTGGCGTTGCCTTGCTAAGGTCAGTCAGCAGAGATGACAGAGCTCCTGGGCCCCCTGTCAGGTGTTTCTTGACACACAGTTGAGCTTCCTTTTCCTCCCCGGAAAGCGGGGAGAGGAAGGTAGCCGCGGAGGCTCCAGCTGACCATCTTGTGTGCCCCTTTAGGTGGTGTGCATTCTCATGTCCTATTTTGGCTTTTTAAACGTGGACATTCTTTGCTGGAAAGCCTGGAGAACACACCAGGGGATATTGCTCCTCATCTCGCCCCCTCTTGTTGGATTCTTATTTAGCAGGAGCTTGGGTAATGGTTCCCTCTGTGTGTGAACTCCATTTGCAGGGATTCTGGAAGCCCTCCGATTTTCCTGGTGCCGACTGAACACAGCCTTAATGTCATAGCCTCATGCTTCAGGTCCTTCAAGATCTGTGTGAGGGACTCTTGCCTCCCACTGCCTTGAATTCATGGTGCCTTGTGGACCCCCATCTCCTCATGCTGGTGTACACAACAGATCCCTTTTTGACAAAGCCTGGCTCAAGCCATCCCCACTCCCTCTTGGAAGCACAGCCCTGCATCCTTGCTTAAGGACGGGGGCCACATGCTGAGAAATGAGTCATGAGGTGATTTTTGTCATGCAAACCTTATAAAGGGTACTGCGCATACACGAACTAAAATGGCCAAGATGTCATCAGGCTGCATAATTGAACGGGACCACTGTTGTGTAGGTGGTGCCACCCCTGACCACAACATGACATGGTGCATGACTGTAATGCTTCTTTCCCTCGATTTCCACAGCACTTTACCTTTTCTTTGGTTGTGGCTTTTTGAACAATAATAAGGTAACAAAACTCACAAAGCACCTCTAATCTGTTAGGGGTTGTGTTAGGCATTTCACTCACTCATTCATTTTCCAATACCATTGAGCACTGGCTTTCAGTGCCAGACCAGTGTGAGGCTTTGGGGTAGGGTGCAGAGGACAAAGCCCCTGTACTCATGGAGCTTTTCTTCTAGTGGAGCAGTAAGCTCAGAGCAAATTGGTAAGTGTAGTGCATGCTATCAGGTGTCAGCCCCAGAGCCAGTCAGCGTGATGGTGGGAATGGGAGGGACCTAGCTTTAATACTTCCTGTTGTCACTTTCGGTAGTTGAGTAATTATTTACCAGGTTCTGCTCAGCACCAGCGTTTGTGTTAGGCACATTGTTCTGAGTTTTATGGTATTTAGGCTCATGGATGGTTGCCTCCACTGGACACAAGCGTATCTTGCTAATTCTTAACTCTCTTACATCTGCACTTTTGTACGTCCTAGACTTCCATTTAGACAGGATGAGAGCAAAATGACAAAGGAGGCACAGTTGTTGGGCCCAGGGATGTTTGTTACAGATTGGGGGGTGGGGTACCCTGTGCTACAGGAAAGGATTCGCTGAGCTTGGGATAGCATTTAGAGGAAAGGAGATCTGAGTTTCTCAGAGGAGGTGGTCTTTTCCCCAGATCCTGAAAAGCAGGTAGAAAGCAAGAATGGCAGGAATTCAGTCCTTCCTTGCAGCAGGAACCAGAGGGTGTGTGCCGCAGGGCCACCTAGGGTAGGTTGTGGAAGGGTGTGCCAGGCAGAACACATGGGCTTGTGCTTTGTTTGGCAGGGGCTGGGAGCCTGTTGTATGTGTTCAGGTTCTTGGGGATGCTGTGAGCCCTCTTGGATCCTTAGGAGAGCCGGGGTTCACTGATGGGACTGTGGCTGATGTAGTGTCACAGAGAGCTTCCCATCCTGGCCTTCAGACTGGATCCTCTCAGGCAAGACTCTTCTTGAGGAGTGATGCTCTTACCTGCCCTGATCTCTGTGGGTATGGCAGCTTGCAAAGAGTTTCTACCTCCCGTCTTCCCCTCCTCTTCCTCAACAAGGAACCCCGGGTAGACAACTTCCAAAGTTCTCGTTTGTCCTTGTCTAAGCTGCGATGGTAACCTCACCATATGTGGACTGTGAGATGCGTTTATCAATGAGGAGATCACAGATTCCTCGTGGGACACTCATGTCCTGTTGTTCCAAGCAGCTTGACCCGTGACTGCTTGGGAAGTGTGTGCTTGGGGTCTCCTGTGGCTGGTGGCTGCTTGATGTGGGGAACATGCATTTTAGGAATCAGATCTCGTTTTCTGTGAGAGGTGAGGAGGTGCCTTCTTGGGGCCAGGCACTGTGGCATGTTGGAGCAGCAGCCTAGGATGATTGGTCCCTCTGGGGCAGGTGTCCCTCTCCATCCTCAGTATAACAAAATATCCCCCATTCTCCCTTTCTTTCGAGGTTAAGTAGCCCAAGCTTTCAGCTCTTCGGAAAGTTATTCTTAGGGTGGGTGCCTGGCTGCTGTGCTGCTTTTAGTTCTAAGACTTTGAATAATTAAAAAGAAAAGTTTCAATTCAAAATAGTATTAAGCCTCTGTATTCCCCCCTCCCCAGAACTGGAGATTTAACCCAGTGACACTTTTACCACTTAGCTACACCCTAGCCCTTTAAAACATTTTTTTTTTTTAAGTCTGAGACATGGTCTTGCTAATAAGTTGCCTGAGTTTCCCTTGAACTTGTGATCTTCCTGCCTCAGCCTAGAATTACAAGAGTATGCTAGAGTACCAACTATGTATTCTTTAAAAAAATTTTTTTTTGTATTTTTAAAAAGTTCTTTTAGTTGTAGATGAATACAGTACCTTTGTTATTCATTCATTTATTTTTTTAATGTGGTGCTGAGGATCAGACCCAGTGCCTCACACATGCTGGTCAAGCACTCTACCACTGAGCCACAACCCCAGCCCCAGCTGTGTATTAATCTCCTTTAGCTTAACCTTTACAATGACCTTTTGCAGTTCTTGGTATTATCTCCACTTGACAGATGGGTAAACTGAGGCCTGAGACAGTAAACAGCTTTCCTGGGGCCATTCTAAGAAAGGGGTTGGCCTTTGCACCAAAGTTTGTCTGGATCCCAGCCAGACAACTGGATCCCTGACAATTGGGTCCACTGCATCCAACACACGTAGGTAGAGTTTCAGCTCTCCCACTTTGCCTGACCAATGTGAAATGCCCAGTCTAAGAAATAGAATTTGTTATAGTTTTCTAAGAGCCTGTTTAGCATAGGAAATGACATTTTACCCAAGAATATTGGACAGATCACTTACTGGCTTTGTGCCTCCATTTTTACCCGTTAATTGGGGGATCAGTAGTACCTACCTGGTAGAATTGATGGGGGTGAAATGAGACGGCATCTCTGAGTGGCCGCATGTTGGTGCAGCGTAAGAATTAGTTATCTGTGACTGTCCTGTGATGGCACTGCTCAGATCATATGAGGACCTTACCTGGCAGCCTGTGGGTTGATGGGCACATTGCCCCTTTCTTTCGTGATGGATGAAATAGCACACAGCTTTCTGTGTCAGTGGCTTGGCCTGCTCATGGGGTCCTGGCTCTCCAGGCGAGATAGCATGCACCCTTTATCTCGGGCATGCTCCACGGGCATTAGGATTTCATTTCCTTTTCTGTATGGATGCCTGTGTTTTTGCTGCCTGTGAGAGTAAAGTCCTGGGAAGCAGCTAGGCAAGAGCTGAGACCCTGCTGTGTGAGAGGTCTCTCTCTCTCCCAGTCCTGGTCTTTATCTGCCTGGGGGTAGTTCCACCAATGACTGATCTGAAAGCATCACATTCATTTATTTGTCACTGGCTGTGACAAGCAAGTTAATGCTAATGGATTCTTTTTTTAGCCTGTTGTCTGGGATGAGTTTCTCCCAAATGTCCTGAAATCTAAGGCATTAGGGGAATGTGTAACTTTTGTGGCAGGGGAGGATTTAAAAGATAAATAGGGTTTTTTGTGTAGAAGGGCCTTAAATTTAGGTTAGGGGCAAGAATGGCCAAGGGGTGGGGGGGAGGGATGCTGGGCCAGGACAGAGTCTTCTTTTTAAGAAATCCATTCAGAGTTCTAAATTGCTGTTTCTGTTTCAATTATGTGACAATTTCAAGGGTTTAGAAAAATCTAATAAAATGGTCTTGATGCTGCGTTCTAGGGAGAGTGCTTCAGAAGATCCAGGAGAATAAATTCCTTGGGGGTCAAGAGATTCTCGTTCCTGCCACCTCGGGGGCCTTCTTTCCTCTGGGTTTTTACATTTTTATTGTTTTGAAGGGCAGGAAATGGTGTAGGAATGTATTCAGGGCTTCATCCATATCCTCCACTGAAATGAATTATTCTCTTTGGGCAATTGCAAATAGACAGGCCACTGCAATCTCTTTTTTTTTTCTCCCCCTTTTTAAGCTGACATATTGTAAACGACTTTGAGAGCGTGATTTGTGTGAGTAGTGATGTTGAATAAAGCACCAAAGAGAAGCCATTGGAGGAGGGGGGAGAGGGAGAAGGGAGGCCCTGGCAGAGGTTTTTTTCTTTTCGCCAATCAAAGCTTTTGATAGTTTCCCAAAGAACAGAAGTTTACAATGGAAGCCGGCTCTCAGGCTGCCCACGGGAACAGAGTGCAGAAAGACCTAGTGTAGCAAAATGTGATGCTGAGTGACATTAATGAGGTGACCGCTCTGGTGGGAGGGAGGCAAAGAACCAGCCAGTCGCAGTTCCCATGACACTCCCTGCAGCGTGTTCCCGCCTGCACGCCTGCGTGGGTGCCCGCGTGTGTTTGTGCATGCACACACACTTTGTTTCGTGTGTCTCCCAATGAAAGTTTTCATGCCCGACTCCGATGGGTGTACTGTAGTGTCCTCCACTTAGACTCCTGTGGGTGACATGTGGTGTCCTCTGTTTCCACTTGCTGTTTTTAACCCTGGAGGCACTTTGCTGCAGTCAGGGTGGGGGCCACAGGAGACCAGCCTCCCCAGTGGGAACACCCAGGGGGGAGTGTGAAAAACCAGGAGTCTCGTTTCTAAAATGGATTCCAGGGAGAGGAGAAGAGAAAACCTGTTGGTGTACAGCTTTAAAAAAAAAAAATCCTTTTTTATTTTATTTTTTTTCAAATCCCCCAAAGGCTCTAGACGGATAGTACTTCATGGAGATATGGTATAAATGGATCTTTGCAACAACTTCTTCTTAAATATTTTAGTGTCTTGGAGAGGATTCTGTATTTCCATGTTGCTCTTGTGCAAGATTTTTCTAGTTACTCAAGAAAAACGGCAACATTCTGAGTCACTTACCTGGCTAAGGAGGTGAGAAACCCAGGTGTCCCTGGCTTCCTGGACAAGCACTAGGGAGTCCCTGGCTTTGTTAGGAAGGCAGCTAGCTGTACCTTTGTCTTCTTCCCCGTCATGGATTGGCTCAGCATTGTGTCCTGCAATGGGAGAGTGTTTGCAAACCTGCCGGGAGCTCTTAGGACAAGAGCTAGCTGGGCCTGGCTGGGTGGAAACTGCGTGTGCTGCTGATACCGCCCCTTTTTGTAGCTCTCCACTTTGTTTCCTCTGGGACAGCTCCCGAATATGTCATTTTCATAGCTAGAGGCAAACACACAAGTGTCTCAACTTATGTGCGCAGTGCTCTACGAACACCAGCCAGTAGGTTCCCTGTCTCATCCACCTGGGGAAGACGGATCAGATGAGGATGCTGGATCCTGGGAAGGGATGGGGATGCGAACTTCCACCGACTGCTCCATGTATATATGTTTCCTCTTCTGTTTTCAAAGCAGATAATTGGTTTTAGTGAGAACTTCTGACTTGATTAGGGGGCCCTTAGGAAATTAAAGTGTGTTTGAATTTCACAAGTATAATTTTAATTATACAAATTTTGCATTTTTCACTAGGGAGCCAGGTTCGGAACTTGTTTTCCTGTACTAATAGGGGTAGTAAAGCTGATTATGGCAGAGTGCCTTAACTCAAATCGCTTTGAAAATAAAAATCCTTGGATCCGATCATTGTTTTCCCCTGCAGTACACGATGTTCAGGTTAACGTTCGTTCGCGTCCCATGTCCTTGTTAAAAATGATTTTTTTTTTTTTCGTGGATCTTCACAACTGTGGAGCAGACCGACCTGGTGGGGGTGGTGGTGGGGAACCTCATTATGAATTTTTCTGCTGCACTTGCTGAAAGAATTCAATTAAAGTTCTTGTGAGCACAAGTCCTGCCTGGGCAGCTTGGTTTGGCACGCTGCCACGTTTAGCCTGTCGTGATCGCCTTTATCGCCACGTCATCCTGTTTGCCCAGAGCCTGAGCGTTCCCAGCATCAGCTCTCCCGCTGCCCCTCTCCTGCGTGACCCTGGTGGATTAGAGTGGAAGAGACCGCGGAGCCGCCTGAGCCCTTCCAGGCCAAGCTGTAAAGAGATGGTGGAGTGAGGATGTGCAGACCTCCTGGGCCTCCCAAGAGAAGGACTGATTGTGCTAATGGGAAATGACCATGTGTTCAGGGCTGTGCAGACAAAACCCCCAAGTGTCAGGGAAGTGCTTTGTGGGTTGCAACTCAAGCAACCCACAGACATCTCCCCCTGTGCAGGGCTTTAAAGAGCTGCCTAGAGACGACTCCTTGGGCCTTCCAGGCTTCCTCTCCGATATCCACAGGAGAGACCGAAAGGAACAATTGTTCATGACAGAGAAATCCCGAAGCCAGCTTGGGAATGAATGACTTGGTTTCAGCCAGGTTGGGGCCTGAGAATATGGGAAAACAAAGCTCCACCCGCAGGCCCCCGTGCCACCCGGCCCCTCGCCCTGCATTTTAGTCATAGGCTTGGGCATTGCATTCCTTTGTGTGGGGGTGGTACAGCTTGGTGGGACTCCTCAACAGGTCTCCAAGTGTGAGTCCCTGCTGTGCCCCTTACCAGCAGTGTGGGCTCCGGCAAGTCATCTTAAGGGTTCGGTCCCTTATTTTTATCATCTGTGAAATGGACAGAATGACAGTATCTCCTTCCCAGGATAAAGTGCTTAGAATGGCATCTGCCACACAGGATGGGCCGTCTGTGCGTGTGGTGGCTGAAGTCGTGAGTGCTGCAAGTCTACTGCCTTACCTGTTTTTCTTATATAATATTTAAGGAATACAAATGACTTTATACTCATGGGTGTGTGTGTGTTGTATGTGAATGCCTACCACTTGGGCAGAATTACAGTGCAGTTTGGATTCAGACAAGAGCGTTGCTGTGATGGATGAAGCATGTGGTTTTTTGGGAGCCCAGGCTTTGGGCTCAGAGGGACTTTGTTTGGAACTCAGTCCTGACACTCATTCTGTGACCTTAGGAAAGTCTGTAAATCTCTCTGGGCTTTGATTCTGCCCCTAAAAAAATGAGGATAATACAGTTGTGTGGGTCAGGTGAGACGGTATAAATAAGGTACGCAGTGTAGAGTTGACACTTAGAAAATGTTCATTCCTTGCCCCGGAACCAGAAGGAAAAAAAAAAATCAAAGCCATCTTGAAAATGGGAAAGATACAAAATGTTCTGTTCTTGTTGGTGATGAGACTATCTGAAATGAGTTGGTAAGTCCTCAGAAGACTGAGACTGTGGGAGAGTGCTAGTCTCTTTTTTCCCCCCCGTCCAGTACTGGGGATTGAACTCAAAGGGCACTCTACCACCGAGTTACAGTCCCAGTCTTCTTTTATTTTTTTTATTTTGAGACAGGGTCTTGCTAAGTTGCCCAGGCTGCCCTCGACCTTGTGATCCTCCTGCCTTAGCCTCCCAAGTCGCTGGGATAGGCATATGTCACTGCACCCACCTGTGTTATTCTAATGTGCATGCAAAGGGGCCACCTGGGGGGGGGTTTCATTTCACCAAATCTGTGTTTTCTGAGTAGGAAAATAATTTAGTCCGGAACTGTAGATGGTGCACACAGCTTCGGAAGGTGTTTGACACTTGGTGGAAACTAGAAGCTCAGGGCTGGATGATGAGAGGTCAGGGATGCTGGGAAAGAAGGAGAAACTTGAGGGAAATAAAAGATTTTAGCCAATGGTCCAGGAGCTACTGACTCTCAGACCACGGCGGGGATGGTCTCCCATGCCCTTGGGTAACCTGGGGCACCTTCAGGGTGTGGATGTACTTCTCCTTGCTCTTTTTCACATGAGGCCCCTCCTCTTGATAGCCACTGGCTGGAATTCATCAGGTTGCTGGGAATGGGGGTCAAGATTAGGGTTATAAGTGGACCCATGGCAGGGAGTGGGGCAAGTGTGGGTGCTCACTTGTGGAGGGTGGGAAGGGAAGGAGAATAGGGGTGGTCAGGAGGAGGGAAATAGCAGCAGATTACATTGACTAATTATAGGGAAAAAGCCATATTTGCTGCTCCATTAAGTGGTCGCTAGGCTATGAAGCAGTTTATTGTAATTAATGCCGAAACAGCAAATAAGTGTTGGGCTTGGAGTGGAGGGTCTCTGGGAGCCCCTCCCTCTGGCTCTATGTGTTCCCTGCTCCCTTGATTGTCCTTTGAGGGAGTCTTGGGGGTGGGCATCCTTTTGGGAAGTCTGTGGCCAGTTTTCTCCCGGGTTATTTTGACAAATAAGGGAAGATCTCACGCCTGATCTCCTTCCCGGTCTTCCATGGGGGCTTTTATATTTTCTAAGGATGAAGGAGGAGAGACAAAAACCCAGGCCATCATTGCTATTCTTGCCACAGTCGTTTTAATTTCAGCGCATGGAAGTGGCAGGTTCCACGTCCAAGTCCGTGGAGTTCTGGGCCTTGTGGAGTTGTGATTGCTTTCCTTGATGATTTCTTGTTCAAATCAGCGGTGCTCTTAATTTTCCAGATGAAGTAAAAAGAAAATTGGAGACTCCCCTCCCGCCCTGTGTCTCTTCATCCAAGATTTTCTGAGCATGACTCTGATTTGGAGGGTTAATATTAATTAGGAGCCGGGTTAGACCTCGGTTGCTTGATGAGGTAGCTTCAACTGTGGTAACAAATGTGGTTCCTTTTTTTTTTTTTTTTGTGTGTGTGTGTGTGTGTGTCCCTGTTTTTTTTTTGGTGAAAGTTTCTGGGTTTAGAAGCCAAAGGAATAAATATGCACAGAGAGGGGAGATGAGCGGCTAAAGGTACACACCAGATCGCCTGGGTCTGGAGAGGACCGAGCCAGAGAGCAGGGGCTGGGCCCGGGTTCCCTGCTGTCCCCTTCCCCGGCTGGCCGCCGCCGCTGTTGCTCTTTGCCTCAGTTTCCTTTTCTGTAAATGGAGGTCACCTCTCTGGCTTCCTGAAAGAGTCATGACTCATTTCCGTAGTTTCCAAATCGGGTGATGCTTGAATTTCTCTGAGGCGAGTCCCCTGTGCGTGCCAGGTAACAGGGAGGTGCCTCATTTTGTGCTGAGGCTCAAGGTCCTTGCCTCCAAGCCTCCCAGTGCTGACTCGGTCTTTCAGGGGAGGGTGGCAGGAGGACAAGGGCGGAGGGAGCCAGCAGGCCCCACTGTACAGTGAGGGCAGGGGAGCCCCGGAGAGCAGGTCACTGGGTCTCCTCAGGTGGAGTCCTGTCAGGGATCGCTTTCTTGTGGCCTGTGGGTTTGGGGTGGTTTTTTTTTTTTTTTTTTGGTGGAGGTGGTTTGTGGTGGGAGGAAGTGACCCTCTGCTGACCATGGGTGGCGGTTCCAGGCCTGCAGGAGGGACTGACTCCTAGTTCCTGGCTCCCTGTGAGTTAGCTGAACATGACCTCAGGCGAGCTGCCTGGCAGCTGATGCCTTGGTTTCCCTGTCTAGACACCAAGGAAGGCTAGGGACCTGTGGCGGGAAGTAGCTGTGTGTGGGGACTAGGGGAATAGGCTTAGGAGGCAGGCAGTTTTAGGGTTTCTTTTTGGCCTAAGAATTCCCTAGCTGTGTGACCTTGGGAAGTTCAGTTAATTTTGCCAATTTTCCCAATCTGCAGAGCATAGTATGATATAGTCCTGGCATTTATGGTAGGCACAGGACTGTGGTAAGGAGTGCGTGGGACAGAGTCACTGAAGGGCTGACCACCATCCTAGATGTGGGGCTGCTTTTGTTGTTGACAGCAGTATAGCGACATGGCTGAAATTCTGAGACTTCAGCCAGTCCTTGGATGGGATGGGGACATATCAAGAAAATATCTGAGCTCTGCAGGCTGGCCATCTGATTTGGGCAGAGCCTCCTATATAGGCAGACTCATGGTCAAGGAGGTGAGGCCTGCCTTGAAACTGGGTCTGGAACTTTGGTGAGGAAGAGAGCTCTGGGCCAGGACTGGGGCTGCTGACGTCAGGCAGGATCTCTGTGTTTCATAGCCTGTCTACCTTGGTATAGGGAGGCTTGGGCTGGGCTGTCCTTGAGACTGCGGTTGCCCTGGTACCACATGGCTCCCAGGGGCGGGGGCAAGAGGTCCTCTTGCAGGACATCTTCTCCAGTCTGCTGTGGGATAAGAGGAGGAGGCAGAAGAGGAAGCCCAATCTCCATGTGACCTGGAGACCCATGTGAGTTTCCGGAACCCACATCTGGCACTGTCTGACATTCAGAAGCCTTGCTTGACTGCGGCAGGGCTGATCAAAGGCCGATTGCTGTTTCATAGTGTTCCTCGGTATGCTTGGCGGATGGAGTTCTGCCGTGGCTTTTTTTTTTTTTTTGGTACTAGGGATTGAACCCAGGGGCACTTTACCACTGAACCACATCCTTGGGCCTTTTCATTTTTTTTTATTTTGAGGTAGGGTCCTGCTGAAGCTGGCCTTGAACTTACAATCCTCATGCCTCAGCCTCCCGAGTGGCTGGAATTAAGGCATGCGCCACCTTTTTATTGCTTTCTCCCCAAGTCGTCCTCCCTGTTGGTGAGCTGGAAGTGAAGTGGCACCCGTGGGGCCATGGACAGTGTGGACAGCGGCTCACATCAGCTCTACTCAGCTTCTGGTTCAGGGACAGGCCTGAGTTGGTGTCTGGGGGGACAGGTGCCGAGCACTTATTGTCATAGTGTTATTGTCACTTCCTTGAAGGGACTGAAAGGAATGGGTTGTAAAAACTGCGGGGAGGGGAGGAAGGGCGGGAGGTAAATAAGTGAAGCATAGGCTGCTCCGAGTCAGCCCTCTGGATCCACAGCTAGTGTATCCAAGGGGTCAAACAAACGCAGGTAGAAAATGTTTTTAAAAAAATTGTGTCTGAGCTGGGCATGGTGGCGCACATCTGTCATCTCAGCAACTCAGGAGGCTGAAGCAGGAGGATCACAAGCCTCAGCAATTTAGTGAGGCCTTGATGACCCATGGTTCAATTCCCAGGACCAAAAAAGAAAAAAAAAAAGTTGTATCTGTACTGAACATGTATAGACTTTTTGTTTCCTTGTCATTGTTTCCTGAAGGATATAGTGTAACAATTATTTACGTAGCATTTACATTGTACTAGGTAGTGTAAATGATCTAGAGATGACTTAAAGTACACAGGAGGTGGGCCATTTTATATAAGGAATTGAGCATCCTTGGGTTTTGACATCTTCTGGGTTCCTGGGACCAGTCCCCTCTGAGTACTGAGGGATGGCTGTATTGAACAAACATAAAGTTGCTTTGGGTACTCTTAGGCCCTGAAGGGACACAGAATGGACACGGGCTTGGCCTCTGGCTGCTCCCAGGCTAGCAGGGAGGCTGGTGTGTAAACCAGGAAGTGTGCACCACATGCAGAAGGGGTGCAGATGAGGGAGAGGGTAGAACAGGCCCTGTGAGCTGCATCTCAGAAGGGAGACTCCACGGTGTGGCAGGAGCAGGTAAGCACTGTGGCTTTAGGGGAGCATGGCACATTGTTCCTCATAGGCTGGAGCGTGGCATATAAAGGAGGGCAGGGGGAAGATTGAGTGGCTTATTATGCAGAAAATATGCAGCTTCTGTCTTGAGCCAGGCCCAAACCTCAGGCCTGACCGTGCAGCTGTGTTAAGGAGGCACAGACTCTGCCCTTTGGAGTTTGCATCTTGGCAGGGGTGCGTTCATTAAACAACTTATTGCACGATTTGTTACTGAAGTACAACCGGCCAGAAATGCTACAAAGATGTGTGGGTGTCAAAGCCTTTACCACAGGGAAGCCAGGTCTCCCGTAGGGGTTTGGGAAGGCACCTGGAGAAAAATGTTGAGGCTGAGCTGAGAGGGTGCATGCAAGAGTCATCTTGGGGAGGGACAGATCAGGATGCATTCCATGTGCTAAGGGAAGCAAGGCTGTCTGGAATGTAGAGTGAGGAGGTGAGAGGTGAGGGTGAGGAGGGGCTGGGGATCCCATTTAAGGGTTTCAGAGGGGGCAAGAAATAATCAGTTTTGAGTTTTAAAAAGATAATGTGCATGGAAAATGGCATTTGGGAGCCCCAGACAGATGTGGGAGGGGGGGATCAGTAAGGAAGTCATCTGAATGAAGGAAGACAGAAGATGGTGACTGGCTGAGGTCTTTTTTTGGTACCGAGCACAACCCCAGCCCTTTTTATTAGAGGCAGGGTCTTGCTGAGGTGTTTAGTGCTTTGCTAAGTTGCTGAGGCTGACTTTGAACTCTTGATCCTCCTGCCTCAGCCTCCCCAGCCACTGAGATTACAGGCGTGTGCCGCTCTGCTCCTGGCTGAGTTCTTGGGGTGGGGTGGAGGTGGAGACCAGTAGATGGATGTGAGATGTGTTGAGAGTTGGAATAGGAGGCTGGTAGTTTGGTTAGCCGAGGAGTGGGAGGTGTAAATGGTACAGGGGAAATTTGACTTGTCTTTGGGGGTAGATACCCAGTCCCTATCTCTGGGAGATTGGGAACATTGGCATGCACTGGCTCATAGGGGTAATGTGACCCCTCAGCTGACCACATGCATCCTCTGGGTGCATTACTGATTGGTACCCTATTAGTAATCTTTTCAAACACAGACCATATACTTACATATTTATAAATGACATACATGTACTTCTGTACTAAAATAATATATGCCGAATAAATCAAATAATTAAAAATGAAATAGGATAAGGCAACAAGTAAACATAAGTAAACCCTACTTTGGGTACCATAGCTTTGGACCTTGGAGAAACACTAATGAGTTTTAGGATGGCAGTGGCCAGAGCAGATTGGTGTTTGGGGGAAGGTTCATTCTGCAATCCTTAGGGTCACTTCTCCTGGGTTAGGGGCCCAAAGGAGGTCTTCACTTGACCTGGTGGCCCTTGTGGTCTGACAAGTTGAGGCAGGGTGTGATACTGCTGTGTTGCTTCTATCCCCCAGAGAGGGTCTTGGCTGCACCACGCCAGGTGGTGAGGGCTCCTTGGAGCTTGATATCTGCTAGTCTGTGCGTGCTTGTCCGATGGGACTGCGTGGTCAAGCTCACCCGCTATGGTCTGCTGGCTGCCTGTCCAGTGGTGGAAGGCCGTAATTGTCCTTGACAAGCTTGGTCTTCATGTAAAGAATATAGAATGTGCTCTTGGCACTGTTGCCATTTCCAGTGCCACTGTCACCCAGTTCTGATTCCTTCTGGGCCACAACTCTTCCCCTGGGTTGACAACACTTCTCTCCTACCCAACTCCTGACCGCCTCTGCTCAGAACAGGACGCAGAGTGAACCGTGTCCACCTTTGCAGCCCAGCTGCTGCTCTCGGTTTGCTCTCCAGCAGAGTGGTACTGCCACCCCCCTCTCTCCCTGGGTTCTCAGAGGCCAGCTGCATTCCAGCCCTCTCCATTTATTTGAGCAGAAGCCGAGGAAGGATCTGGCCTCTGGAGAGTGCTTTACAAAGCCCTGCTTCCCACGCACTCCCCCTCCATCTTTCCACGGGTGAGTGGTGCTCGCTGGAGGCACACAGCCACTTTCACACGCGAGAGGTGAGGCGAGCACGTCAGAGGTGATGTCTTCAGCTCTGCGTTGTGTATGAAAAGGTCCTTCTGCAGTACAATAGTCACGTTGACCAGCAAATGTTAGAGCTAGCTGGGGACAGTCCTGCTCTGTGGGATACCTTGGAGAAAAATCCGAGCCAAGCACAGGCAAAAGGTTGCCCAGAAACTGGAGGTGGAGAAGCTGGAGTGAGATCAACCTGGAAAGTGTCTGCCCTTTCTTTAGGACGCAGCGGAGTGGGGCGGAGTGGCTGACCCAGGGTACCGACACTTAAAACTTGGCTCTGCTTATATTTCCCTCATTGAGCTCCAAGCCGGGACACTAGGAGTTGTCATTCCTGGGTTCGATTTCTGACCCTATTGTTGTACCCTTGCCTTATGACCTTGGGGTTCTGTGTCCTTGATTGGGGTGACGGGTTCACTTCACACAAAGTGAGCAGTGTGTTGTGGCCATGTCATCCGAGGGAGCACTTAGACAGAAACATCCAGAAAGAGCTTTGAAGGGCCTCTACAAGCATCCTGGAGGGCCAGAGCTGTATTTTCCAAGAATTGTGGGATATCAGGGGTCCAGAAGTTTCCACTTGTGGGTCTTGCTGCTGCTACTCTGAGCCATCAGGAAGGGGGGTTTAGTCCTCCATGTAGAGATGGGGGACAGGCCTGGAGAATTCCTGCCCCCCTGCTGCATAATAAATCTGATACTAAATCGAGTGCCCGCCTCCCAAGCCGTAATTCTTGCTGAGATGATAAAGAAGCGTGTGTGGCTGGCTTGTCTCTTAGGATTGTAGGATGTCGCTTTATGTCAGATGAGTGTCCCTGTCTCAAAATCGATTTTTTTAATGACAGCCTCTGGCCCGTTTTCCTACTTCCTCTTTCTCCTCTTCTGTTTTGTGGGGGCAGGAGTAGGTAGAGGGTGGATACAGGGGAAATATTTGAGTGTATCGTTGGGTTTGTGTCAGTCACTGTCACCGTAGGTAGGTGTTCCTTGAGAATTTTCCGGGAGATTTTATAATTGAGCCTTTTACTCCAGTGACAAGACATTACTCACTGCCTCCAAAGCATTTACTGTGTGCTGGGGGTGGGGTGGGGTAGAGTGAGACTTTCCTGCACCAGGGGACCATGTCTATGTTCGGGGCAGTTGGGTGGCCAGCTAACAACTTTAATAATTAAGGAGGCATCTGGGTCCCTCAACGCATGGCAGCTCCTCTGGTGGGGATGATTCTGCTTTGAAAACAACATGTTCACCTTTAACTGCAAGCGGATGTGACGGGAGTTGTATTTAATTTTAAATTGCCCATGTCCAGCAACCCTCTGTTACTCTTTAAACAATAAAATGTTTTTAATCTTCCTGCAGCTGTGTTCTTGGTGTGAGGGCTTGCCGTTTTGCAGGGTTGGAGTGGGCTTGTGTGCCCCTTGCTCCCTTTCTTTTCTCTTTCAAACTCTCCGGGACTTCTAGAAAGCACTGCTTGGCTAGAGGTGGGATCCCCTCCTATAAACCCTCTGGAGTGGTTGGGAGTTTTATAAGCAGAGGCTGCCCAGGGTCAGTCAGTAATGTCAGCCCCTGGGGCTGCAGTGCTTCCTTTGACGGCAGAACTCAGAAGTCTCTTCGCATCCCAGACCCTTTAAAGAGTCCATAACTTTTACTACCCCTTCCCCCTGCTCTCGACTCCAGGGGGGGCTTGATGTGTCTGCTATAATCAGAAACAGATTTGGGGCTTCTGATCCATTATAGATGTGTTTGAGACAAATACCAAGCCTGAAGCTTCTTTTTAAAGAGTTTGTGAAAATATATTTAAATACAAAGGAAGGAAGGGTGGGGGTGTGGTGGAGAGAAAGAGAAATAGCCTCTTCCCAATCCCCCAAGCCAGAAGTCCCCATCCAGCCTGCATGGGAAGGGGAGAAGGGGAGCATTTTCGGGAAGGAACTGCCCAGTCAGAGATGTCAAAAGGGCCAAGGACACAGTGCCCTTCCAGGAAGTGGCGTCTTGGGGTGGTGCCTCCCCGGAGTCCAGGGTCAGGCGTGCCCTGGCTCCCAGGGGAGGGTGGCAGGATGGTGGTGATGCGTGGGGAGCGTCCCCATTGTGCCCGGCAGGACTGTGCTTCTCTTTGGGAGACCCTGAGTTAGGAACTATCAATTGCTTGGTATTTGTGTACAACCTTTAAGGCGACCCAGTGCCAACAAAAACAGCCGGCTTCAGGCAGATAGTGTGTCAGGAGGACTAGGCTCAACAGGGACGTGCATTGCTTTGACTTTCTGGATCTGCCCAGTCCCCAGATTTATTTTCCTCCTTAATTCTCCAAAGGGGCCTGCTGAGTTGAGCTGTGGCCTGGTTTGGGTTTCGTTTCATCCCTGTTGAATTTTTCCTTCTTTAGCCAGAGTCCTTTGAATTGGCCTCCACCCTGAGGTTGTCCTGGTGACACGGCCTGCAGTTTCCAAGGTGGCCCTCTGCTCAGCTGTCCTTGAGACTCATGCCTGTGTTTGTCCCCACCCCCTCCAAGGTTCGCAGTGCAGCTGCTGGCCCAGAACCCTTTCAAACTGATGTGTCTCTCACTCCAAACAAAAAATAAACCTGTGCGCCCCTGTGTGTGTATTTTGGAGGGGTGTGTGTGTGTGTGTGTGTGTGTGTTTCTCTTGACAAGTTTGTTCCCTACAGCTGTGCAGTCATAGCCCACTTTGAAATCTGGAAAATCTATATTTTAAGTGACTGGGGTAAGTAGGTGGAGATGAGGAGGTGTGGTTTAGCTGTAAATCAAATACAAAACACTCTTAACTCTATTTTTTTTTTTTGAAAAGCCTTTCATTGGAATATTGTTAAGAGTTATTGAGAAGAAGAAAGTTTTTACGTTGAAAAAATTCCCGTTTCTCCTCGTGTAGGATTTTATTTGGGTTGCCATGGAGATGAGAAGCTTGGGGTTTAATGATGTCATCATCTTCCTCATGGGGTGGGGGAGGCCTGTTGCCCTCCCTTGAATTGACCTCAGTCCAGTCTGTTGCTGGTGGGGAAATGAGAAGTGCAGGTTGGCCAAAAGGTTTGCCCTGTGCCCTCGGTCAGCTAGAATTAAGACTGACTATTTTTGCCGTGGGAAGGCAAGTCGGTGACGATTTATTGAGGCTACAGATTCCTTTTTGGATTTACTCTTTTTTCAACCCCTCCCCTTTCTGGAAACTTGTAGGAGGAAAGAGGAAAAGTTCTCTGTATATAGACTGGTTTCTTTCTAACTTGAATTTTTTTCTTTTTTTCAGATAAGGATTCCTCAGCCTGGTTGCTAGTACCTGGGGGGAAGTGGGTGCTCTTGGGCTGGCCGGGCAGGACTTTCAGGGTGAGATAGCACAGCACACATTCTGAGTAGCTGGAGTATCCACCAGGGAGAGAGTTCAAGGTTACCCATTCCCCCCTCCCTCCTGGGGGAAAAAAGTCTTCCTTTTTGTTTTCTTTTGCCATCGTCTTTCAACAGCTTAGTGCAAATAGATTAGCAGCCTGGCGAAAACCAAACCAACCGAACAAATGCAGAGGGCGTTCGCAGTGGGCATGGACAAGGTGCCCTTTAGGAGGCTGGTCTGCATTGTTACATTTTCACATTAAACCACATTATCTCCGCTTCTCCTGGTACTCATAGATTGGGGGTCGGGCGGTGGAAGGGGAGGTGGTGGTGGGGGCTCTGTTGAGGGAGACCAGGGGAAAGCATACGGAGCTGTGTGTCATTAGCAGCCTGTGAATAAAGTTTATGGGAGCTCCGGGCACCCACTGTTGTGTCTGGGAAGCTTCTGTGTTTTTAGTAGCTGTTTTGAATTCTGTGGTCTAGAATTGGATGTTTAAAAGCAGTTACAGGAACATCCCCCCAAAGAGGTGTTCCTGTGAATTTCTGTGTCACTGGAACCCTGTTTTCCCAGCAAACATCATTGTATTTTTAGAAATGTTTTGATTTCTCACTGCCTGTCCGTTAGCAAAAGCATCCTGATGCTTTCTGTGGTGAAGTTCTGATTTCCTGAACAGGTGTTCAGATGGGTAAAGGGTCATATTAAAAAAAAAAATCTGAAGGATGCCCCTTGTTATGTGAATCGATACCTTTTCGATACCTTTTGTTCCTGTGTGGACGGATCATATCCCCGCCTCTCTGAGGAGGGCAGGGAAGGGCCACGCTGTTGGGACTAGCTGCCCGCCCCCTCAGGCCTGCACTCTGGTCCTCTCTCCCCATCTCTTCTCCTCCCCTTTCTTTCTTTTCTTCTTCCTGATGCTGAATTCCTCATCCCATTTCTGGAACTGTGAGAGAATAATTTCCTCTGGGCCAACAGTTTCATGTGTGTGTGTGTGTGTGTGTGTGTGTTAAGAAAACAACTTACAAATGAAATTTTTTATTTTCAGACTTAAGTACAAATTACAAGTGTTTTACTTAGAGGGGTACTCTGAAGGTGGTTTGCGAGAAGCTATGTCTCTATCTCTCTATAGATCTCTCCATCTGTCTGTCTCTGTCTCTCTATGTACATACACATATTTGAGCTTTACTCTCCCCTGGAAGCTGCCTGTCCTTGCGTTTTTTTTCTTCCGGGGTCACTAATAAGAACTGCTGGTCTGAATCAGTGTCTCTGGGAATGGTTGATTCACTAATTGCTCATGAGTGAGTCCTGGCGGCTTCCCCCTCCTGCTGAGAGCACTTTGTTTTCTGCTCTTCTGCTAGGAATTGGACAGATTTCTGGAGTGTTTTAAGAGGTAACCAATAAAAGAGTCTGGCATGCCACTGTTGCTAATTGTGCTCCTTGGAGGTGACCACGTCATGGGTATCCTGGTGTTTTAAAGAAGTCATGCCTGTGATCCCCCCCGCCCCCCCAAAAAGTGGAGAGCCCAAGGTCACCGATATGATGGAGAGCCCTGGGTGGGCCTCAACATAATTTGTTCCTTTCCCAAGGCAAAATGACCTCCCAGTAAACCTGCCCCCCACCTTTTTTAAAAAAGTGAACAGGCAGAAGGTGGAAAGGTGTGTTTTTCCGGTGGAGCAGGCGACCTGGAGAGGGGCACCCGCGGTGCTCATTAAAATGCCCACATAGGGTTGGGCTTGTTACAAAGCATGGACCTGCAGATTAGAACAGGAGGTCCAGAGAACAGCACCGGCCTGGGGACAAAGTGGGGGCCGCAGGAGGGGGCCAGCCTGCACAGAAGTGGCTCCTGCTGCAGAGGTGTTGGAAGCAACCTTTCTCTTGGTGTCGGACATTTTTAAAAAGCATCCCAAAGTATTTTTGAGAAAGGAAAAAAAAAATCCCCTCTTGCTCCTTGTGCATGATCTCAGTCGTGCTCTGCGTGTAAGTGGTTCTGTAAATCTCCTTTCCTTCTCTGCCCTGCCCCTCCCTTTCCTTTTCTTTCCTTTTTTCCACCAAACTTGCATTCATCAGGAGCCGAAGAACGCCTTGTTGCAGCATCAGTGTGGAAATTCTTGCAGCCAAAGAAAAGGAAGCCCAGAACCGCTTCCCCAGGGAGCACGCGGCCGGGCTGGGCCACCCTGTGTGTCCTGGCGCTGAGGCTGAGTTTGGGAACCAGGTGATCTGTTGGCCTGCTGGCCCTGGCCCAGGGCTGCTGGGGGCATGGGAGAGGGCGTGTTGGGTGCTCGGCAGATGACTGACAGCCAGGGTATGTGATCTTAACTCCGTCTCTCAGCCCTAGAGTCTGGTTATGGGTCTGGGTTGGGGTTTGTGGCCCTGCTTTGCTTCTGGTGTCCAGACAGGTAGGAGCTGGGGCTGGTGCCCAGATAGGAGGCTCATGGTGCTTTTCCACCATTCTGCTCTTCCCTTGGGCAGTGAGAAGCCCTTGCCTGGCCTTGATGAAGCCTTTGCGAGAGCTGGCCTGTTCGTAGCCTGCCTTGTGAGGTTGATAAGCAGTCAGGTGGGTCCTGCCTTGAGGGAGCAGGTTATGAATAGAGTCAGCACTTTGCACTCACACCTGGGCATGAGGGGTACAGGTCAGAGAAACTTGGGGCAGCTCCGTGGAAGGTGCTGGAACATCTTCCTGAAGGGACCCTGTGGGTGACACAGGGGTGGTCAGGTTTTTCTTTAGAGTGGAATGTGGGAGAGCAGGCCAGGCTGCTGATACGAGAAGTAGCCGAGGAGCTCTGGGTGGATTTCGGGCTTCTTCCTTTTTTATTTCCTCTTCCTGTCTACAATGTGATGTTCGGGAAAAGAGAGAGAGCCTTGCGTGTGTGGTCTATAAAACGAGGATAATGAGACTTGCCTGGTGGCTGTGAGACGTGAAGTGACTTCTGTAGAGTGCTGAGCACAGTGCCTGGTGTCCAGTGGGTACTCAGCCAGCGCTGCTTGTTCAGCCTGTCTGGATCTGCTGTGGTTGGTGCAGGGAAAAGGTTGTGTTACCGGACCTTATACCTTATACCCGGACGCCACAGTGTGCTATTTAGGCTTCTAGGCCTGAAAGGTTGGTGTGCCCTCTCTTCTCTGTAGAATCCCTCCCTGCCACCTCCATCTCTGCTGAATTGAGGGCTGACCTCACAGAACCCCAGCTTCTCCTGGGTAACCCTCCTTTTCTGGGACCCCAGAAACTTTTCTAAGTAAAAAATAGAAAGAGCTGGAGATGTAGTTCAGTGGTAGAGTGCTCCTGGGTTTCATCCCCAGTTCTGGAAGAAAATCACTTTTGCCGCACATGGTGGCTCATGTGTGTAATCCCAGTGACTCAGGAGACTGAGGCAGGAAGGATCCCAAGTTCAATTCAAGGACAGTCTCAGCAACTTAGTGAGGCCCTAACAACTTAGTGAGAACTCATCTTAAGTGAAAAATCGAAAGGGCCAGGGATGTGGCTCAGTAGTTAAGTGCCCCTGCGATCAATCCCTGGTACCAGAAAAAAAAAAACCAAAACAAAACTTTTTTTAGTGCTCTAGCCTAGGATTTCTCAACCTTGGTGCTGTTGACACTTTGGCCCAGATGGTTCTGTGTGTGTGCGTGCTGTGTAGGGTGGAGGTAAGGTTACCTTGGGGTTCATCATACTGTAGGCAGTTTAGCAGCACCCTGGCCTCTACCCACTAGATGCTGGTAGCTGTGTGTCCCTTGCGTTGTGACAACTAGTGGTGTCTCCTTGGGGGCAGAATCGCCCCTGGTTGAGAATCATTGGTTTAGCCCCAGAAGTGGTTCTGTTGAAGGGGAGAGGTTTGTGTGTGTTTGGAGGGTCTGTTCTGGGTGGATTGGCACCTGGAACAATGAAACATTCATGGAATTCAGGAGCAGGAAGGTGCCTGGAAAAGTCTCCTGGTCCGGGTCCAGGCTCCCTTGGGCGACTAGCTGAATGCTCTGGGTGTGACGTTGCTGGCCCTGACAGTCCTCTCTGCTGGATTAAGCGAAAGGGCAGGGAGCGGGACAGTTCCACCTGGGCCACCATCTCCGTGGATCCTCTCCAAGCAGGAACTTCTTTTAGCAGAGGGACGAGGTGCTCAGGCGCCCAGGCCAATTTGGTTATAAGATCCTCAGTCTGATCAGCCCTCTCATCCTTGGCACACACAAATTCGTCACTCAGGGGAACTGGCTCTTTTACATGCACTGAATGGACTTTTATTTGAAATGAATTCATTTAAAAAAAATAAAAGTTGCACTTGCCAAGACTCTGCTGGGTCCGTCTTTTCCCTCTTCTTCCCCTCGGTTGCCTGTCGGATGGGCCTTGAAGGCGCAGCCTGGCGGGGTTGGTTGGCCAGGGTTTTTCCTAGGTCCTGATTAAAGGTAAATTATCCAGTGAAAGTTGAATGTTGCTGCTGTGCTTGTAAAAAAAGTCAGTTGTGTGCCATGAAATCCATCCCAGCTCCCGCGGCTTGAAGGAGGAGGGCCATGAAATACCCAGTGATGTAGTTTCGTTCCCAGAGATTTGGCTCCGCTGCTGCAGGAATGTAGCCCGTCAGCCCAGAGGACCAGGCTCTTGTTCTCTGACTTTTTGGTAAGCGGGTGAGCAAGAAGCTCGCGAGTAGGCTCGGTGGGAAGCTCAGAGAGAGGACTGGGGTGCGCCAGCTGATTGCCACGCAGCAGCCTTAGGTGTTGTACTTGGTGTAACTGGATGGATGTAAGGGATGAAAGTGTGACCACGAAGTCCTGGTGATTGTGCCTCCCTTTTATTTAGATAAAAGACCTGTCCTGCTGGAGCAGGTGTGAGTAGTCTGGCCTGGGAAAGGCAGGAGAGGCTAGTGGTTGACAGCCCAGATGTCCCATTAGTTATAGAGATGGGATGCTGGAGCAGTTCTTCAGTCCTTCTGTGCCTCAGTTTTCTGGCCTGTAAAATGGGGATGAGAGTAACAGCACCTATTTCCATTGGTGGTTGTGGGGAGTTAATGCAAGTTAAGGGCTCAGCCTAGATTGGCAGGGGGAGGGAAGTCACTTTCAGTTACATCATCGTTAGTATTATTATTCTGTAGTGCATGGTTAGCTTGGCTTCCAAGGTTTTATGATAGTGACTCTCAGACTTTGCCATGCAGAAAATTCACATGAGCTCTTCCCTGGACACGTTGAAATTGGAGTCTCTGTGGCATGACCCAGGAATCTGTGTTTAACATCTCCGGTGGCACTGATCCTGGGGGGTGGGGTGTCAGCAGATGACTTGGTGACTTTTTCTTTTTTTTTTTTAAATTTTTTATTGTTGGTTGTTCAAAACATTACATAGTTCTTGATATATCATATTTCACACTTTGATTCAAGTGGGTTATGAACTCCCATTTTTACCCCGTATACAGATTGCAGAATCACATCAGTTACACATCCATTGATTTACATATTGCCATACTAGTGTCTGTTGTATTCTGCTGCCTTTCCTATCCTCTACTATCCCCCCTCCCCTCCCCTCCCCCCCCTTCTCTCTCTTCCCTGACTTTTTCTTTTGGTGCAGTGCTGCAGCCTCGCACATGCTAGGCCAGTGCTCTGCCATTGAGCTGCGTCCCCAGCCCTTCTCCGAATGTCTAAGAATGAGGCATTCCCATGTCATCACAAGAAGAGGAATCCTTCCCCACCTTTGATTACCTGGGAGACAATTCAGCCCGTTCGGAGGGGCCCCATTTGGGCCTGGGGTCACGTGCTGGGTGTGGACTAGCTGCCAGCTGCTCATCACTACCCCCTGGGTCAGATCCTGACTGCATCCTGTCGGGGTGCAGCTCTGGGCCAGGAAAGAATCGTCTCCTCTGGTCTGTGGAGTGTGCCTGCTTTCTGGCTAAGCTGGTGTTCGACGCCCAGTTCACGAGCTCTCACTCCTCGGGCAGGAGCTGTGGGCCTGTTTTACAGGTTGTGTCGTTTCAGCGGGTAACTGGTATGTGTGTGCATGCATGCGTGCAAAAGAAAACATCAAAATGTTTGGGGAGTGTTTTAGGAAAATAGCAAGGAGCAGATTGCCAAGATCGCTTATATGTTTCTTTCTTCTTCTTTTTCCCCTTTTTTCTGCGTACATGTGTGATCAGCATCCTGGAGTGCTCTGAAATCCGGCTCTGGCTTTTCTTACCCCAACTATTCTTCCTTACAGTGGAGAGGATACAATTCAGCACCAATAATACCGAGCAATAAATAACTCAGAGAAGATGAATAGCCTTGTGTGGTGGTAAATTAAAGTTGATTTATTGCACACAATATATACAGGTGCTCCTAATGTAATTAAGCAGCGAGGCTTTTAATGCTGCAGAATCTGAAAGAAGACCCAAGAAAATTGGGTCTTAATAAGGCTTATTGAAATAACAGCTAAACATGCTGCTTAGTACTATTAGGGGATACTGAAAGATGGATCTGCTCCTCTGCTTTTTCTTCTGTGTGGAGTGACACACCTGCCCCTTGTCATCGGGGCTGCACTTGAATTGTTTTCCCTACAGGGGAACTGGATTGTGTTGAGCTGTCTGTGCACTCTGTCCTTGTCCCTCCTGTGATCAGCCGTCAGTTGAGTGGCTGGTGGTTGAACAGGCTCTTCCCCAGTGCAAGGTGAGGGAGCTTAGGGGCATGGACCTCCAGCACTGGCTTCAGGAGCAAGCCATTCTAACTCACCGGCCCAGGCGAGAGAGGATTCCATCATGGAGTAAAACGATGGATTGAGCCCCCCCCTCCCCCCCCGCACAGGCGGGGCTGTACTGGAGATGGGAAGGGGGCAGGAGACAAAAACCAAAGTAGCCTCCTTCTCAAGGGTGTAGTGGGTGCACCACTATAGAGTGACGGAGAGCAGAGGAGACGTAGCTGTAGAGATGCACAGAGAATGTACTTCCTGGAGAATGAGGGAGAGCCCTAGGGAACAGGGCAGGGTAGAACAGGGGGACAGCAGCTTGGTGGAAGGAGTTACAGGGACCAGGAGACTGCACAGCTGGTGTGGGGCAAGAACAGGAGAAATTTTGCATTGGGAACCCAAGATAGGGAGACCTCCCTGGACATTCTGGAAGCAGGTGAGCAAGGGCAGGGACCCTTTCATACTTCTGAAAGAAAACTCTTTGCAGTATTGTGGCTCTGGGACTGAGAGAAACCAGGGCCTGGACAGGAGCAGGAGCAGTAAGATCCCCATGTGCCTTGGACCTGGTAACTCCAGGGGTGGGCAGGGGACCCAGAGGTGGGGTGGATTAGTGCTGAGCCAGTGCTAGTGTAAAAACCCTGGGGCTGCTTGTTAGGAATAGAGTGGGGGGTCCTTCAGGGCAGGATCTCCACCTGCTGGGGTGGCTGGCCACCTGTGGCTGTAACCAGGTTCTCCAGGGGTGCTGAAGCCTGTGGGCCTCTGTGGAGAGGTGGCTCTGAAGTTCCCTTGGGCATGAGTAGATTATTCCACAAGGTGATAGGAGGGGCAGGGGCTGGTTTGGGCAGCCTGGGGAAGATCCTGCCGCCTTTGTGTGCATTCTCTTCAGGCCATAAGACTTCAGGAGCTGAAGAAAGTTACTAGTGTGTCCAGCAGCCCACAGGAAATGGAACCTCCCTGTCATGGTTGTATCCCATTTTAAGAAAAAGCACTAGAGAGAACTCTGACGTCTGGATCAAGATAGGTCAAGGAAGGATAATCCCTCCCAGTAGCAAAGGTTTCAGAATAAGGTCCTTTGCAGCAATCATCTCAGCAGGCTGGTGGGGAAGCTCCTGGCTTTGGGGCTGCTGGGGAGGCCTGCCGTGAGCGGTGGAGGTGTCCTTCCTTCTGTCAGCACCTCCTCCTGAGGCTGGAGCAGCGCTCGGCTCTACCTTGCCATTACTTGATTATTTGCAGAATTAGAAAGGGCTTCAGTATCTGATCAGAATCTTTTCCCTGGACACGTAGCACATCCTCTGAATATGTAATCAGGGCTTTTATTATTATTTTTTTAAAGGAATGTGGCTTGTTAGTTACTTTTTCTGAGGCTTATTCAAAGAAACCGAACAAGTTCCTGTGTCACCTTCAAGTGTGTTTGCCTCTGTGGTCTCTCTCTCCCCCGAGGGGTGTGGGACTGGGGAGAAGGGTGGAGGTGACCCTGCAGATGACCCAAGGGGTGCCTTCTGGAGGTGAACTTGTTTATTTTTGACAGATAGAATGAATCCTAGACAGGGGAGTATCCAGCTCTGACCAGCAACAAATTGAATATTCGTTTGACCTTTCTGTTCCAGGGAGTGGGGCGAGACGGGGCCTCCTCCTCCATCAATCTTGCCTCATTGTTTGCTCCGGTGCAGCACTTCAGTGGGTGCCCGTGGAGCATCTGGCTTGGATTTTTAAGTGCTGGCAGGTGCAGGGGCAGGCACCTCTCCGGGGCTGTGGCAGATGAATGAGTGGAGATGTGTCACCATTGGGGGTGGTGTGATGGGGGGAGGGAGGTGCTTGTCCTTGGCAGCTCTTTGCCCTTCCGCTGCCATTTCCAGGGCACCACCCAGATCAACTCTAGGGAGCTAGTTGCCGTGGGGAAGGCGAAGTAGTGAGTCCACCGGTCCAGAAGTCGATGGGAAACACCCCAGGCCTCTGCCAGCTGCAGGACCCCTCCTCATCCCCTGCCTCTTGCACACCCTTCAAGACGAGTCATCTCGTCTTTGAACCATCCTGCCACAGCCACAAGTCAGTTGATCCCTTCTTTGTGCTCCCAAAGGACTTGGCAACTTGGCTAACAAGGAGGCATTTGTTAGTTCACTTCTTCATTCATTATTCATGCAGCTAGTAGTAATTAGCATTTAGTAATGTGGTTTCTGGGGTAGTTGGGTTGTGCTCGTTCATTGAACAAACATTTGTTGATCCCCTGCTCCGGGCTGGGTGCGGGGCCCGGCATTTAGCCACAGAGATGAGGTCAGGGCCTCCCTGGCTTTTGAGGGTCCAGTCAGTCTGGGAAGGTGCAGAAGCAACAGGTGAAGGAGGCAGAAGGTGTGACGGGCCACCAAGGGGAGTCAGTGCTGGAGAGAGCTGGGGGCCTTCATAGAGGAAGTGACATTTGACTTGGGCCTTCTCCAGCAAATGGGAAAGAAGTGGGTTGGGGGAAGGGGTGAACTGCTCATCTTCCAGCTCAAAGAGTTCTTCCCATGCTGTCCCGTGTCTTCCTGTCCCCCTGCCCTACCCGGCCTGTCACTCAGGAGAACGAATGCACCTTCTACTCAGTATCAGCTGCCTGGGGGAGACTCACAGTTGGCAATGAAGGGAGGGAGAAAGATGCTGTGGAGTGGCCCGTGGAAGAGGGCAAATGTCAGAGACCAGGGCATGTCAGAGACAGCCTGGTCACAGCCCGGGAGCGCTCCCTCCAGGGAGAACTCACTTTCTGGTGTTCCCTGGGAAAGTTACTCAACTCCAGGGAGGTGTTCCCCGCCCCTCTCTTTCTTTTACAAGTGGGGTAGGTTGAGAGGGGTCACCTGGAGGCACAAGTGAAGGTGGTGCTCAGGTGGTGGTGTGTGCTCTTGCTGCATCTCGCTGGCTTTTAAACTCCATTTTTCTTTGTTCTAGCCAGTGTTTTATTACTGATATGAATCGCTGAGGGGCTTGGAGGGAGAGAGGAAAAGGTTTCTGTATAAACAGCTGTCTTGCTGATTCAATCTACAAAGTGGATTTTATAGCTCAAGTATTTGTTCTTGCTTTCAAATGCCAAAACAGCACTGTCATTTCCTCGGCTAAAAGAAGGGTCTTTGAGAACATGGGGGCCTCCTTCTCCCATGGCCAACCTTTGTGGGGGAGAGGGGAGGAAGCAATTCCAAAGAACTTTCTTTGAACCAATCGGTTCTAAAATAATCTCATGCTCGGTGGAGAATTTTCTTTATGAGTTTAGCGTGAACCAGTTCACGCATCTTTCCTCCTGTTTGCTCTACCACATGTTCTGGTTAAAAAAAAATCATAATCTTTTCTCTGGTCACCACAGCTGACTACCTGCTTAATGTTTGCAGATATTTCATTTTCTTTTTTTATGCAAGATTTCATCGTTGTGTGATCTGAGATCGTCGGTTGCCCTGAGATTATTAATAAATTGAGATGGTTAATGGTGTGTGACTCAGAACATATATTTAAAAACAAGTTGGAATAGAACTAGGTCTTTCACAAAATTAAATTTTTGGTGAGGCTCCTCTCTTGAGCCTTTTTGTTTGAAGCCAGCTTGCTTTGTAGTGTTCATATATGCCCGATTGCAATTAACATAAATTACTTTTAAATACTAGTTAGTTGCTGTGGAGAAAGGCCAGAGTTGTGGCTGCTTATGGAGGGTTAAGAGGTTTGGTCATTGTCTGGGTTTTTATCTCACTGTAGATCAAATTGTGTTTCCTAGGAGGCCACAGATCTGTCAAAGATTGCCCTCTTTGATGGTGAGGAGAAGGAATTTAGTCTCTTCCCTGAGCTCCAGGACATTTTACCAAGGAAGAATAAATAATCGTAAAATATTTGCTTATTTAAAAGCAAGTTATGTTCAATGCAATATGGTATCCTGGATGGGATCCTGGAATAAGAAAAGGACATCAGAGGAAAAATTGGTGAAATCCAAATAAAATCTGTAGTTTAGTTCAATAGCTTTGAGCCAATGTTAATTTATTAGTTTGATCAATTCACTGGGGTCATGTGAGACAGGACGTGAAAGGGACCAAGGACCATTCAAATGGCATTTCTTCTGTCGTCCCCAAATTATTTCAAAATTTAAAAATTCTTTTAAGATAAAAGGTATATCTGAGATTTTTCTCTTGGCTTGGTTGAGATTATAATTTAGTTTTTACGTATTTGAAATGATCTACCTGTGGGGAGGGTGGATTATTCCTTTGCTGCTTTGGAGACCAGGAAAATAAGGCCTGATGGATCCGGGGAGCCCATGCAGCACCCACAAATAGCAGACCCTCCCTGCCCACTCACCTTCTGAACACTGGGCACAGTCGATTTCTCCTAATTCCACTGGCATTTATTGCTGGAGATGGACAGCTGGCATCTAGTGAAATCTTGTGATAGACTTTGATTCCCCTATAAGCACTAGATAATTGGATTCCCCCTCCCCCCATCCTAGGGATTGAACCTAGAGGTGGTCTCCTACTACTGAGCTATACCTGGTCATCGTTGTTGTCTTCTTTTTTCCTTTGAGAGGGTCTTGATACGTTGTCCAGGCTGGCCTCGAACTTGTGGTCCTCCTGCCTCAGCCTCCTGAGTAGCTGGTGTCACAGGTGTGCACCACTGTGCCTGGCCAGATAATTGAAATTTTTAATGCTGTCTTTCTTCCTCCCATTTCATGTGTGTGAAGTTTTATTTCAACAGCCAGATTAGAAGCTTCCCGAGAGTTGAGTCCTGCTCTTTTTTTTTTTTTAATTTAAAGAAAATTTCCCCACTCTATAAATAATACATGCTCATAATTAAAAAGTTAAACATTAGAGAATTTATAGCATTATAAGTAAAGTTTCCCCTAGGGCTACCACCTCCCTCCCACTACTGCTGTCGATGAATTAGAATATATTACTCCATATTTTTCCTGTATATATTATGATTTACAAATATGAGATCCTATTATACGTATCATTTTGAAGTATGTTTTTTTTTCCCAGTTAGTGAAACACCTTGGTATGGCTACGCCTATGGGGACTGCTTCTCTTTTTCTGTATATTCCTGTGTTGACTAGCACAGGGCTGGGTGCCTTGTCCACTTGCAGTAAATATATATAATTATTGTTGATATTTATTATGTTAGATCAGGTGACTTGATTCAGAGCACATCTGACTCAAGAGAGAAGACTCCAGAAAAATGCAAGGGTGGTTTGGGAGACAGCTCTGTTTAGCTGGGAGGGAAGGAGGCGTTTTTCTCTGCTGAATACCTATGCTCAGTTCCCTTGAACAGATGCAGCTTTAGTATTTCAGGGATAGTGTTGTGACATGGGGTGAAGCCGGAGTTGGGAGAGGGGAGGGTGGAGATGGAATGCCTGATCACTTGACATGCGTCGAGGCAGAGATGGCAGCAGAGGGATTGATGGTTAGGAATTGAACAAGATGACTTGAAGTCTGGTGGTGTCCCCAGGTGGAGTAGGGATCAGTTCAACCACATGGGTGGAGGGAAGGGGAAAGGGGAGCAGTTTTAGCAGGGGCCAGACAACATTTGGCCACCAGTAACATTTAGGGCTTTCTGAAGCGAAGGCAGAAATCCTCATACAGGGACATTTTGCTGGATGCAAGAATGAGTTTAGTAGAAAGGACTAGGAATTTGTGGGGCAAAGCCTTTTGAAGAATTTCTTGGAGAAGGGACCTGTGTCATCACTACATAAAGAGAAGAGCTTCAGGTTGGCCCGAAGTGTGGCATGATGGCGAGGCAGCGCATCCTGGTGGGCGCACATAGGGGACCAGAACTGCTCCTCTCGTGACAGGAAGTGAAAAGCAGAATGAGGAGGAGATTAAGGTCCCGCAGTCCCCTTTTAGGGCAGTGACCTAAAGACCTTCCTCTAGGCACTCCCTCCCAATGGTGCTGTGCTGGGGACTATTGGCCTTTGGGGGGACATTCCAGATCCGCACTCTAGCAGAACCCATGTCCACTGGGAATGCTCCCTGATACGTGCTTGTTGAAGGCGACTCTGAACACTTCCTTCAAGAGGATGTGCTTATGGGTGGGCACAGAGTCTGTCTCACTTGGTCTTAGGAAGCCATTAGAAGCCCCCATTTCTTCTCTGTGGGAGGTTATGGCAATGTGGGGTGCTCCTAAGTGAGGACCTTTTTTATTAGGGAAAGTGCCCCAGAAGCAGTGTCTGTGTTGGTATAACCCAGTTAGCAGTGCGGTGTGGATACAGAGAGTTTGTAGAATACCTCTTGCTTGGTGATGTGAACAGACTCATTTCCCTTTTGGTTTGGCGGCATCTCCTTGGTAGGAGACTCGACTCAAGGGAAGAAGGTGGTGTTAAGTCTTGAGAGCCCTTAACAAGTGAATTTCTTGAGAAGGGAGTGAGAGTTCCCAGAGGAGGAATGATGGTACTGAGAGGAGCAGAGTGTTGTCTTAAGCTCAGTATTTCTTCCCCACCTATAAAGTATTGCATATGTACGATACTTTATGTGAGGCATGAACAACAATCAAATGGACACCTGCCTATATGCCACATAGTTTAGAAATAGATTACCAGTATCCTTTCCCCATGTTTAGATTTGCCTACATCTCACCCTTATATAAGGAGATATTTCCTCATTCGGTTTCATGTTGGGGCATCCATTTGTTCCGACGCATACGGCTTTAGTGCGTCTGTTTTCGGTGCTGTATAGTGTTCTTTGTATGACTGGGCCACTGGGGGCCTTTTCTCCTTTTAATGGACTTTTGAGTGCATATGCTGTGCATATCCTTGTACATATCAGAACACACAGGCATGGGTGGAATCGCAGAGTCACAGGTGTTCACAGCCTTGCGTTGACTGGACATGGTGTCCTGAAGATGCCCTTCTTGCAATGGTACCCCCCCCCAAGTGGCGTGTCATGTTCTCATTGCTCAGTGATTGGTATTATCAGACTTGTATATTTTTGCCTTATCTTGTGGTTTTAATTTGTATTTCCCTAATCACTAACGAGGTTGAACATCATGCTTATTTTTTTAGGGAAAGGAGTCCAGACACTAAAACACACGTCGAATGACACAGAAATGACTGCTTTGGCAGGACTGCTTTCTTGCCTCGGGACAGAGACAGTTTTTTTTTTTTTTCATTATCGTGAGAATTTGGGAGTGTCTGTTACCTCGCGTCACTTCTCCTGGGTTCTCTGTGTTCTGTTTTGAGGACCTTGCTGATGTTCCTGTTGACCCTTTATTTTATTAAAAGCCCCTGGATGACAGCAAGCCTGCTTCATCTTCTTCTGATGGGAGCATGTTGTTCCTTTTAATGTAAATAGACAAATCAGAGTTCAGGCAGGGTCCCCAGGGCTTTGGTGGCAGCAGATCCTGGCCCAGAGAGTGGCTTTGGGGAGGCACTGGGGACAGCCCCAGGCAAACATCAGTGCCCCTTGGTGGCTGGCTGGCTCTCTGGCTGTGTGTGTGTGTGATTAAGACAGAGAGGAGGAAACAGGGACCCTGTTCCGGGGGGTGGCCAGAGGCCTGAGAAGAGTTGGGCAGGTGCCCAGGAGTCCCACTGAGTACTCAAATCTGAACAGGGACCCGGTGGCCAGTGAGGACCCTGACACGGCTGACGCTCTGGGGGGAGGGCAGTCTGTTCACTGCATGTTCAGTTGAGTGCTTTCATGTGAGAACAGACCTTTGATGTGCTGGGAAATGAGAAGGAAAATCTGCTCTAACACCTGGGGAAGAGAAGCTGCCTATGGGGGGGAGAAAGATTCTGTCACAACAGAGTGGAATCACACGCTGGGTCGGCTGTGCGTAGTAGCCCGCCACCCCTACAAGGACAGCCCCACGTGGAAGCGCGCTTAGAAACTCGCGCCAAGGGGAAACCGTCGGAGGTTGACGTTGTCCTAACGTTAGGAATAGAGCCACCTAAATAGTACTCGAGCTCGTGGGCGAGGGAAAAATGATCACCGCTGGTTTGGTTGTGGGGTGAGATGGTGGGTGTTTAAAATGAATCCTTATATTATTTTTGTATAAAAAGATTCTTTATGAAAATAAGCCTGGGCTGGGCGGCCCGTCACTTTGTCGGACAACTCTGAATACCTTTCTGCACGCTTTTCACTGTGTTTCTAGGATGCCAGGCACTTGAGTGAAGAAGACTCTCGTTCCTGCCCTCGGGCAGCTTGCACTCTATTGTGGGATACTAGTGGGCAAGCATCTTTAGAGTCATGGGGTCCTGGGAGGTGGCACCTGGATGATGGCCTAAGGAAGTGGCCAGGAGTACAGGCTCCCCGTGGAGGCTCTCGGGAGGAGTAACGGCAGTGCTCACCACCTGTCAGGAGTCTTGAGCCATTTTTGGTCAGGTCTTCTTTGAACGTATGATGAGGCCTGTGGACAGTCTCCTAAGGACGATGATGACATACACAAGTACTTAGATTCATAAGAAACCCTCACAAGGAGGGTTTTGCATGTAGTATAAAAGGAGTCCATGCAGCCCATCCTTGGAGATCCCAGATCAGTGTAACAAATATGTATTGAGCACCTCCTGCATACCAGGTTGTGGAGCCTGGTGGGGGGATACAGCAGAAACAGGGCAAGCCAAGTCTTTGCCCTCAGGGAGCTTATAGTCTAATGAGAAGGACAGACATGGAAGAGCTGTTATAGGACAGGGAGTGCTGGTAGGAGGTAGACCAGATGCTTGGGAAGAGAGTGGTCAGCAGCCCTGGCCTTTAGTAAAGGTTCTCAGTTGGGATTCCTGGCTGGAAATGGGTGGAGATGCAGAATCCCAGGGTGGGAGCCCCAGCAGGGACCCTGTGTCTGTCTAGAGCTCAGACAGGTGGGTGGGCTTGCCGGCCAGGGCCTCTCAGCAGGTGAGGTTTCCCTGGGGTCTTGGCATGGAGGGTTAGGGTAAGAGAGGTGTTGTTTTTTGGGGCCCTTTTTCCCCTTAGCAACACTTGCTCACCTGGAGCGGGTTGTGCATTCTTCTTCCAAACAAACAGCTTTCAGGAAGAGGTAATAAATTAATCCTCTGGGAAAAGAGTCTGCCACAGCGCCCGTGAGGCCTCCAGCGGCCGGGCCAGAGACTGTAGTCAGAACACAAGTGGATCATTGGGCCTTATGGCTGAGGAGGTTTTGGGCAGCCAGCCCCAGGCCTTAGACTCTAGGCCCTGCTCATTGTTGATGTGCTGAGCCCATCAGGCAGGGAGAGAAGCCAGCATGTTGAGTTGAGCCCTCGCTGCTCCTCCGGAGGGGTGCTCCTGTTTTACAGATGGGAATTTGGCGTGCGGGTGAAGACTAACTTACTTGAGGTCAGGGGTATATTCCATGAGGCTAGGGTTGCAGATTCTGTTCCTTCTCTACCATTTAGTTGACTTGCCCTCCTCCTCCTCCTCTTCTAGCTGTTTACAACAGGTAGCGTGATCCCTGAGGTAGTGTGAAAGGCCCAGGGAACACCATCACTTTTGACAGGAAAGTGTTTCAAACCATTGTTCCGTCTGTGGTTAAAGGGGATGTGAGCCTGACACCGGAGGAAGCTCTGGACATGCTCAACTTATTCCACAGGTATTTACTGGACACCTGCTATGTGCCCCAGGCCATGTCTGGGGATGAAAGTGACAAGGATCCCTGACCTGTCGGCTTTCCTTCTTGCAGTCCATGTAGGGCAAAGAGAAGTGTGGCTCCTTCCCCTGCAGGGGTGCCGGTGAAGCAACGCTGGCCCCTGGGGACATGGGGTTAGGTCTGGTGAGGAAGAACTGATCTGGCTGCCTCTTGTGCCCTCCCCATGCCTGTCCTTTACCACCTCTGGGCCTTCTGGGGCTTGGAGTTCACTGCTGCCTATAAAGAAGAACCCTTCCTGCCTACTAATGGGGCGGGAGTAGAGATAGATTGAATTCCACTGAGATCTGCCTTTTTAAAATTTAGAGTCATCTGCAGTTTCAACAAGCACATGACCTTATGGTGACTGAGTAACAAAACAGAGACCCATCGAGCTCTTTATGTAGGTGACGTGTCCTTTGTAGATACCTCCACACATCCCCAGCTGTGGATCCTGAAGCTCTAGTCTAGGTTCCACAGCTGTCTCAAATGGGGGTGCGGTTGGAAGAGTCAAGGGCGACATTGTCATTTGTCCTAGGTGGATGGCCAGGAAGGAGATCCTGCCCACCTGTCCTCTTCCCAGGAACCGGAGCACCTCCTTTCTTGTTCATCAGTATTCAGGTGCTCTGCTGCCATCTAGAATGTTCTTTAGGGGCACAACTGTGTCTCACACAGTTGCTCACTTTATATGGGAGGGTGCGAGATCATACCAGAAGCAAACTGACAGGCCAAGCAGTGACTTGGTTCTCCAAAGGGTTCACTGGGACTCCTTTATCCAGGGAGCCCTCAATGTGTTTAGATGAAGGCTTGTTCTCTGAAAATAAATTTGCAGGGCTGGGGTTGTGGCTCAGGGTAGAGTGCTCGCTTAGTGCATGCAAGGCCCTGGGTTTGATCCTCAGCACCAAGTAAAAATAAATAAATAAAATAAAGGTATTGTGTCCATCTACAACTAAAAAATAAAAAAGAAAAGAAGAAATTTGCAGTTCTGAAGAACACTTGAAGCTTCTGATGCCTGCTTATTCCTTGGGCCTTGCAAGACTTCTGTGTTTCCTGAGACTCCATATAGCCCCCCCGTGATGATTAATTGTATGTATCAGCCTGGCTTGGCTTATGGTGCCCAGTTGTTGGGTGGAGCCCTAGTCTGGATGTCACTGTGAAGGCATCTGGAGATGGGGTTAACATTGGCCATCAGTTAGCTATAAGTAAAGCAGATGACCCTCCATAATGTGGTGGGCCTCATCTAATTTGTTGAAGGTATTCAGAGCACAGACTATGGCTTTCCAGGAAAGGAACAGTTCTGCCTCTGGACTGTGACATAGCAGCTGTGAGTTTCCAGGCTGTTGGCCTACCCTGCGGACTCAGGACTCAAGGTTGCAACATCATGTCTTACCTTAATTTCTGGCCTGCGGGCCTGCTCCGGGGATTTCAGACTTGTCGGCTTCCACAATCGAGAGCCAGTTTCTTAAAGTCAGCCCGTCTGTCTCTGTCTCTTCTGTTGGTCTGGTGTCTCTGGAGAACCCTGGCTAATTCCTCCCTGTCATAGCAGTGCTTGTTCGATGGCCTCTTTCTTGCTGTTGGGCCATACCCTGTTTGAGAGCAGGACAAGGTTTGTCTAGTTCCCTGCTGTATTTCGAGTGTCTTCCACGGAGGCAGACGCACAGAAGATGCTCAATAAATGCATGACCAATGAATGAAGGCATTACGTTCCCTGAGACGCAGTGGGATTTTTCTTCTTTGTGGTCAGGTCAACCTGAGTGGAGTCCCAGCTCCGCTATTGATAGGCCATTGGACCACAGTTTCCTCATTTGTAACAGAGGAGAAATATCTGCCTCCCAACTGGTTGTAAGGATTAAATGAGTTGACGTGTCTGGCATGCGGTGAGTTGTGTGGAGTAAATAAAACATTAGGGATGCTACAGGTTGTGCATCCATAGTCCGAAAATACAAAGCTCAAAATACTCCAAAAATCTGAAATTTTGCTGAGCTCCGACAGGGCACTGCAGGTGGAAAATTCCACCCCTGACCTCATGTGATGTGTCACAGTCAGCTCTCAGGTGAAGGAAAAGTATTACCTAAAATTACCTGTAGGCTGTGTGTGTAAGGCATATTTGAAGCATAAATGAATTTTTCATGTGTTTAGACTTGGGCCTCGTCCCCAAGATTCCTCATTATGTGTGCATAGTATTCCCAGATTGAAAAAATCGGAAATGCTTATGGTCTCAAGCGTTTTGTGTAAAGGCTACTCAGCCTGCACTGCCTGCCTCCACCATTGCCACTACCACCACCATCATTTGGCAAGATCATTTCAAGGATTGAGAACAAATTGAGCATCTCTAGCAAACGATAGAGCATTGTAAGTGCGAATTCCCTCCTAAGTACCACCCTCTTAACGCAAAATATGTATATTTTCGTTAAATTTAATGTTAATTCAAATCCCATGAAACAGCTTTAATCACTTCATATCACTGATGAGGAAACCAAGACCTAGAGCTTGTGGCTTACTCCGAATCCAACAGGCAGGTCTTGGTTACGTGCCTCCGTGATGCTGAGCTTCGTACCCTTCAGGGCCAACCCCTCACCTCTGGCATGTGCTTCGGAGGCCTGTGATGTTGGCCCTGGTTTCCTGGTCATCTCATCGCCGGCAGCTTTCCCTGGATGTGGGAGGCGTGCCCTTGTCTACAGCTCTATGAGTCCATTTGACTTTTCATTCATCCTCAAACTGAAAAGTGTGAACTAGTTTTGTTTTTTTTCCCCAAGAAGTTTTTTTTTTTTTTTTTTTTTTTTTTTAATAAGTTTGTTGTCGGGAGGTGGTGATGACCATTCTCATGGAAACAGTGCAAAAAATTAATGCTTTCATTCTTTGGGCTGCCCATAAAATCTGGGAGGCAGTTCTTTTGAGGCCTGAGTCTCCCTCACCCCTTCAGCTGGAGTGAAGTAGGAATTGGGCGCCAGTGGATTTCACTGGGTGAGACGTGGGTGGCAGGGTGGGTCATCGGGGCATGAAAGACCATTTCCAAGTTATAACTGCAGCTTTGTCAGATTGTTGAGAGGTTGGTCATCAAATTTGGGGTCTTACTATGGATGAGGCCTGGGGCTGCGAGGCAGGCCTCGTTGTCTTCCTTGATGTGGCTGCAAGGATGCAGCCTCCTACCCACTCTTTGAGCACCCCCACTGCCCTCTCCAGCCCTTGGGGAGATTTTCTTTGAGACTGACTCATGAGGAGGAAAACCCCTTCCCCCCAGTTCCCACCTCCATGTTGCTTTTATTTTTCTGGTAGGTTTTGGTATTAATCATTGAAAGCTCCAGAAGGGGGAAACTTCAGTGATGATCTGCAATTGGATTGCTTTATTTGTCCCGTGGTACCTTGTCAAAACCCAGAGCCGGGTTACTTGTCTCGGGTCACAGCTGTCCCCTGGCAGGTCTCCCAGGTGAGGGCTGCCTGTGTTTTCATAAGTGCATGGGGGTACCACCTCCTCAGCCATTAGCCTGTGAGATTCCATGGACTGGACTGAGTCTTCTCAAACCAGTTTTCATGCAGACCAGAGAAAGGCTTTGAAAAGAAATGTTAATATTCTTTAATAAGTCAAAAGGCACTGCAGAGAGTCTCTTTGAACTTAAGCACTTCTATAGATCATCTGTTCTGGGCTTAATCATCATAGGAAATTTTAGCCTCGAGTTTGGGGCTAAGGAACTTTCAAGTGCTTCTCTCTTACCCACGAGCTGGAGATGTGTTCAGACTGCTCTTGTTACTTGGATCATGCCCCCTGGTGCCGGTTTTATTCTGAAATTGCTTTGGCCTTTCTGACAGCTCACATTTCCCCCTCTGTTACCAGTCAGCTTCCAAAATGGGCTTGCATAGTAAGTGACTTAAATCTGTCGACCACTTGTTATCTCTCCTTACCCTGGGGACTGGTGTATATAATAAGGTGTGTGTATACATGGAGGGGGGGGGGTCTGTCTGTGTTGCACGGGTTGTGTAGGAGTGCAGGGTTGGGAGAAAGGTACATGCTGTGAATATCAGGAAATGTTTACACAAATAAGCTTGGATTCCATTTTTGTGATTTGATTGTCCTCGAGGGGAATTCCAGATGGTCACCTGGCAGTTCCCTGAGCATTTGGGGAAGAAGAGGGGTGTGTGTGTGTGTGTGTGTGTATGTGTGTGTGTGAACCCTGTTTGGGAGTTCCAGTGAATGACAGAGCAGAGCAGAGAGAAGTCACGACTTGGTGGCAGGAGGGTTCTTGAGGCTGAGTGAAGAGCTGTTAATAAGGAAGATTCAGAAGCAGGTGGGCCTGCCGCAGGATGTGGGCAGAGCTGGGCACTGTCCACTGGGCTTCCACTCTCCCCCGATAATGGGGCGTGAGGTTGTGAGTTAGTTAGAAGGGTTTGGGCTTTGGCAAGTGAAGACCTCGCTGACCTAGCCACTGGTACAGGAGAGGGCGAGCCAGGACTGTTTCCTTCCTCCTTTCTGCCCCCCAGGCCTATCTGGACCTGCATCTATTCTTACATCCTGGGTTAGGGATTACAAGGAGTCACTGCTGGGGAGGGCCCAGGGGCAGTTGGTATGTTATTGGTCCTGTGGGATGGAGCAGGTCACCTGGGGATGTCGGCAGGCCGCGGGTCTCCGAAGGCAGTGTCAACTCGTGTTTGTAGCAGAGGAAGGAACTTGTCTCTTTTTCCAAAGAGAAGGGCTTTGTTCTTCACCAGGCCACAGTTTATCCACTGTGCAATGGGGATATTGATGAGAACGCCCCCTGCCTCTCTGCCCCATGTGATGCTCTGCAGTTGGAGGCTGGACAGGGACAGGCTGAGAGCCCCTGAGGTATCATGGTGCTCCTGAAGACCCTTGGAGCCATTTGGACCTTGGTTCAAGTCCGTTTTTGCCTCTTGCTCTCTGAGGCCCTGGACAAGTTGCTCATTCCTTCTCAGCCTCCCGCCCCTGTATAAAATGTCATTTTGAGGAATGACATTTTGTGGAATGACAGCACCGTTGTGGGGATGGCCACGAGTTTCTATACAATATGATCAAATTCCTGTAGCATCCGCAACAAGTAGATGCTCAGAACGTGGCGGCTGTTGTTACCGTTGTCTGTAGAAATAGGGTTGCAGGCTTGTCCCACCGTGGCTTGTGCCTGGGGACTTTTGACCCTCAGTGCAGCCGCAGAAACCAAGCATCAGGTCTTTTCAGCAGAGGATAAAGGGGTCCTGAGTCTTTCTTGAACAGCTTGGAGACAGAGGTGCTTCTTTGCCAGGAGCAGGGTTCCTGGAATTTGAACTTCCGTTTGGTAAAGGCTAACTGATACAAGAAATCACAGCAGCCCTGCACACAGTAAGGAGATTCATTACTGTTCCAGGAAGCTCTTGAGGAGGTCCCTGAAAGGGACCCCAGATGCTGAAGATTGGGGCTGGGATGCCTTCTTCTCCAGGGAGGCGGGAACCTGGGGGAGAGAAGGACAGCTCAGGAGACAGGCTCACACTAGACTAGCAGCCAGAGGTTGGGCCAGGGAGGGGTGGCTGCCGAAGAGGGCAGCCCTGCTCCCAGAGGGTCACAGAGAGCAAAATCTCCCTAGAACCACCCTGTTTTGAAGTTTCTTGGTGCCTCAAGGCAACTTTGCAGGGAGAAAAGTGCCTGAAACCCGAAGCCTGTGTGGGATTGGGTGGCAAGGGGTTCCTGCCTACCTTCTACACCCCCTTCCTAGGTTTTCTTTTTCAAAATTGCCTGCCAGAGGAGGAAGCTGGGTGTAGCTGCACCCGAGAGGCCCAGGGTGGGTGCGGATCTCTAGATTCAAGGCCGCTGGCCAGGAGGGAAGGGGAGGGGAGGATCTCCAGGGAGGTGCCTGATGAGAGATAAAACGAGGTTCAAGGCTGGCTAGCCTCATAACCTTCAAAAGAGCAGACATGTAGTCTTCGGAGTATAAATCGACCCCAAAGAGAAAGTGACCCTTTCATATTTCATATTTCAGGTTCTGTGTGAAAAGGAAAAAAAAAATCTATGAAGATGCCCAGGCTGTTCTTTCCTGGCGTGGAGGGCACCCAAACTTTTAACTTGGCTCTCCTCTCTGCTCTTTGAACATGAAGGATTTGGGGATTTTTGTATTCGTAGGAATTAATGGACCTGCTTTGGATCCTTCTTCCCTAAATGTTCTTTCCGTCCTAATTCCAGGGAGGGTCAAGATTTCCCCTTGCAGAGGTGACATTCTCTTTTTTTCACCATCTCGCATGTGCCCGTCAGCCCTCCCCAGGGCTGCAGTGACGCTTGAACTCAGTGGCTGAGCAAATCCTGGCCATCTAGTGCCTGTCAGCTGTGTCCTCTGACTCACTCTGGTCTCCTCTTCCCCGGCATAACGTAGGTCCACACCCGGTGATGGGAAAGCAGTGGTCTGAATCTGCTTTCACTCCCTGGCCAGTGTTTAGTTACCGCTGCCTTTTGACAAAAGAATTCCGCTCTCTTCCTGGAAGACCTTTTGTGTATTTACTGCAAATGTGATAAATACTAAGTCTGCAGAAACCAGCTGCCCCTGATGGCTGGGGGCAGCATTTTTAACACCTGGCAGTTTGCATTGCAATATGGTGGCTTGAAGAAAACTTACACACACAATAAAAACAAAACCCAGCTCTAAACAGTGATCCTTCTTGGCTGCCTAGAGGGAAACAAGAGTAGGGGAGGTGGCAGCACTGGGCAGGCAGGCAGGCAGGCAGGCAGGGGTGGGGGACTTGCTGGGAGGTTACTGTTGGCTGGGTGAGGGCTGCTTTCTGTCCATGTAGCAGGGTCACGTGACAAGCACCTTGCAGGGACCTGGCACGCTGCAAGGTGCCGGGCACAGGCACAGGGGGGACAGGCCCGGTGTTTGCCTCCAGGACAGAATCAGATGAGCAGGTCAGGGAACCCTGGAGGCTCAAAGGATGTCAAAGAAGATGAGCCTGTGGTGCAGGTCAGGGCAGCCTCCCAGGGTAGGCAGAGGCTCGCCTGGGTCCTGAAAAGGGGGCATTAGTTTCTTAGGGCTGCAGTAAGTACCAGAGACTAGTGACTTCCGCAGCAACAATAGGTTGTCTCACAGTTGCAGAGTCTGGGAAGTCCAAGGTCAAGGTTTCAGTAGGATTGGCTTGTTCCAGTAACCAGGAGGGGAAGGATCTGTTCCAGACCTTTTTCCTTGGCTTGAGGGGCTGTTTTCTCCCTGTGTCTCCCCGTGGTCTTTTCTCTGTATGTGCAGATGTGTATACGTGAACATGTGTCTGCATCCACATTTCCTCTTCTTGTAAGGACAGCCATATATCAGATGAGCACCCGCCATCCTGGCCCTATTTTAACTCACGCATTTGTTCCACCGAGGAACTAGCAGGGTGTATTTGGGGAGCTGCACCCATGATGGTGTTTGTGAGTTGGGCAGTGATGAGAGATGGAAGAAGAAAAATAGATTGCACATGCCTTGAGGAGTTGGGGTTTTTATTCTAGAACCTTACAGCTCTTGAGTGTGGTCTCCGAGGCCACCATGTCAGCCTGGAGCCCATCCGAGATGCAGAACCTCAGGCCCCATCCCACCTGCTCAGTCAGTGTCTGTATTTTTTCTTTTAATATTTTTTTAGTTGTAAGTGGACACAATGCCTTTATTTTACTGATTACTGTGTGGTACTGAGGATTGAACCCACTGCCTCACGTGTGCTAGGCGAGCGCTCTACCGCTGAGCCACAACCCCAGCCCAAGGGTCTGTGTTTGAACAGGATCCCCTGACTACATCAGGGGCACATGGCAACTTCAGAAGTGCTGGTCTGGAGCTGCTGCTCCTGACCTTGGCTGCAGGTTGGCATCGTCCCGGGAGGCTGTGTCTCTGAAGGTCTGATCTGTTTTACTTGGTCTGGGTGTGGATTGGGCCTTGGAAGGTTTTGAAAGCTCCCTGGGTGATTCTCAGCAGCAGCCAGGGTTGAGAACCATTGTGGACTGATGGGGAAGGGAAGAGCTTAAAATAGGGGTGGTGGGAGGGAGGGAAATGGTTTTCTGCCCTCTAAATACCAAGAGCAGGAGCTCATTGGCTTTGGAGTGCAAAGCCACCTTGCCCCATCCTCTGCCTGTGGGAGGTCAGGGGCCGGAAGGATAAATGCAGACGCTCATCTTCTCACAAAGGGGAGGCTTTGGCTTTGCTGGTCTGTCATCTCAAGGGCCCCAGATGGGGGACACTTGAACCCCACTGCTGGCAGCATTTCCTGGGTGATGGGGGTCAGGTGGAGGTGAGCCTGGGTGGGCAGTTGGGGAGGGGGCAGATGTGAAGGAGTCAGGAGAGGCATTCCCAGCTGGGTTTTCTGGAAACCGTGTTCTTATTTCCCATGGCTCGGAAGGTTCTTGAAGGCTGGGCCCACTCCTCGGGAAGGATGCTTTTCCGTGGCTGTTGCATGCACCAGATAAGCCCTCTAAAGCCCACTGGTGATAAAGGTGATCTAGAGAAAACAAACATCAGTGAAAAGGCAAACAAACCCAAACACCCAAACAGCGTTTATCCCAGTTTAGCGCCGAGACTTGGATTAGGCAGGTCACGTGGCCCACAACTTTCCTTCAATCCTTGGGAGACTTCTTCCGTGGAAATCTTTTTCGGCAGCTTTGCAATTTTGATTTTCAGTTAATTAGATTTGTGCTGTTTGGGAGATTTGGTTAATGCATTTCACCCCACAGAGCTAATTTGCCTCTGTCTAAATTAGGTCTTTGCTATGGCGGAGGGTGTACACGGGATGCGTGAATATAGACTCACACGGGGTATCGAGAGGCTGCGAGACAGTAAACAGGAGAGGGCTCTGAAACCGCCACTTGTCCTCATCATTATCACGGAATATCTTAGGTCCCACTGAGTGAGTAGAGATGCTCTTCAGAGAGGGGGGGATGTCACGTGACTGCAGGCTGGCCTTCTTACATGCCTCTTGAAGCCCAGCCCTGGGCCCTGCTGGGTTGTCCACCCGGGGTTGTGGCATCAGTGCAAAGGGAAATCTCTTTGGAGGGGACAGAGCAGTAGATGAGGCAGAGGAATTAATTTACAATTTGTAGACCTCTGAGAGCTGGGAGGACGTTAGGGGCTGTCTTTTGTAATGGCCTTGGGTCATTCCTGACATGGTATGCTTTTCTGTGCGTACTTGTCTGGCGCTTGTGGACATGAAGGGAGGGGGGAGGTTAATCTGATTGCAGGGGTACTTGAGAGGTGACCCTAGGCACTGAGTGAAGGCGTGGTGTCCAGTTTAACGGATTCATCACAAATTCTGTCCTTTGTTCCCCTTCTCCGGTGTCAGAGATTACAGGCTGCGTGTTAGTGATATGACACCAGGACTCATAATTTAATAATTTACATCCTGCTGATCTTCTCAAAAGGATTTGAGGCAGCTAAAAGAAAGGGCGTGGGGCTGGACCTAAAGAGATAGAATCAGACTGTCCCCACTGCTCACAGGAGTGCCCAGAAGCCATCTGTGTAGGTGGGCGGTGTTTTCAAAGCACCTGTTAGTGGTTAGACTCTGTGCCTAGCCTGGGGTTGGGGTGAACCGTCTTTGCCTCCTTGGCCACCACCTCTGATCTGTCGCAAGCGTCTTGCCTGCTGGAGTACTGGTGATCAGTGGGCACAGTGTGCACTTGATTAGCCATGTCTGTCCAGGCCAGGGGAGGGGCTGGCGCCGCCGTGCTTGGTCTGCTGCCATCTCATCAGCCTACACCACCAACTGAGGTGATGTGTGGAGAATCCTATTTTAGGCATTTTTGAAAAAAAGAAAAGAGACATAACCTCTGTCCTGGGGAAAATTGGAGTCCCATCAGAAACGCAGAATATGTGCACAAAGAGGACTTAATGCCTTTAGAGTCTCAACATTCTCAATTAGCATTATTAGCATAATTCAGTAATAACTGCCCTATTCCACTGTATCCTATTTTATAGTTTTGACACATGGAGTGGATGGCACAGATATGAACATATGTGGCAGATAAAGAAGTCAAGACTCTGAGATAGGGACTCTTCCTGAGGCCATGCAGCTGGCAGACACAACCCGGGCCAGTGTGCTTTCAGGGTGGAAGAGCCCTGACCTTGGACTGTGCCTCTCAGGAAAGATGCTCTGAGGAGGGGTTTAGAGCAGAATGGGGAAGGAGGACCTTAAACCTGAGGTAGGGGGTCCAGTGAGGATTTGCACTGCTGCTGGCTAGCCCTGTCCTTCAGACCTTCTTCTGTTGGTGTTGTCCCCCATTTCCGACCCCTCCCTGTCCCCCTCCCGCCGCCGGGTCCCCCTCTTGCAACAGTGTTCTGAATGTTGGTCTGGCGATCTTGCCTTGCTCCTGAGGTCACCATGGGCCCTGGCCAGTTTTCCTGTTATCATGAGGAATCCGAATGGGCCAGAGACATGGCAGGGTGTATTGGTGGGGGCCTGTGCTGCTGTTCATAAGGAGCTTGAAGGGAGAGGGTGTGGGGGCCTCCTGTCTGAAACACAGGTCTGAAAAGGGGCTGGGGCTGGGTGTCGGGGAGAAACAGGGCAGCCGGCCGCCAGCACTTACAGCTTGCCCCGAGCCCAGGTCTAAATGGAGTGGCGCAGCCGAGCAGCAAGTTCCTCTTTTCTCTTTCCTCGTGATGTTTCGCCTGTTAAGTGCAAAGAAGATGCAGCACTGCAGGAGCATCTGTGCTCCTCGGGGTGCTGGGGCTGGATTGTTAGATGTAGATTTCCTAATGTGGGCTGCCAAGCGGCTGTTGTCGGGGGATGCAGGCAGCTGGCTGGGGAGGGGTCCTCCACTCAGCTCCGGGTGTTGTTGGTGGCTCCAGGGCTGGCCTCGGCCCTCTGCCTTTGGGTGGTATGTGGGCCCTGAAAAGAGACTGTGCCCCTGGCAAAGAGGGCAAGGGGACCTGCGGCCTTGGCCTTGTGGCCTTGTGAGCTTGTGGGGCTGGGGAGCTCCTGGTGAGCATGCCCATCAGGGTCTTCTGACCCAAATGCTCAGATGGGTGTGAGGAGAGAGTGCGGAGGGAGGAAGCCTGTGCTTCACTGGTGACTGGGGGCTCCTGTTAGCATTTTTCCAGGGACAAATGATCATCAAGTCCCTTCCTTCACTTCATGCCAGGGAAGCCAAGACTCTGAGAAGCAGAAAGTCCTTCTCAAGGATCCCACAAGTGATTTGGTGTCACCTAGGGCAGGAACGCCACTGCCCTGCTTCCCGCTGGAAACATTGTATTTCCTCAATTCAGGATGCATTCTCATTCGAGTTTTGCGCTTGAACATCAGGATGCATCTTACCAGTGGGTGGCTTTGGGTCATAGCAATGACTCTTAAAATCCACAAGGCCTTAGTTTCAATCAAACATGGTAGAGACTGTTGATGGAGAGCTTGCGTTCCATCTGATTTTTGCAAATTGCTTTGAATACGTTTGCTCAGTTTAATCCCAAACAAAATGAAATCCCTTCAAGTGGGAGTTTTTTTTTTTTTTTTATCATCCACATCTGATGGGAAACCACACTCAGCCCCCCTTCCAGCCCCCGGGCAGTGGCAGAGTTGTGCCTCTTCTTGGAGTCTCCTTTTGCCGGGAAGGGGCTTGTTCCGTGCCAGCCTCAAGTGAGGTGATGGTGAGTCCCCCCACCACCAGGCTCCCCTGTGCATCATTTCGCGGTCTGCTTCTCTGGAAGGACAATGCCTCCTTCCTTTGAGTGGTCACCAGGCTGCCACCTGCGAGTTTTCTGGACACTTGCTGCTGAACTGTGTTCCGATCGAAAACAACACAATTACTCTCTGCGACTCGAGGGCAATTGTGAACACTTGCAGCCTGCCTTCTTGTTCAATACCAGCTTGGAGTGTCTCTGAGAGGGTTGGAAAGGCATCTCGGGCAGAGGATGATCCCTCGGTGGTTGGCTCTGTCGCCGGGATGGGATGGTCTGTGTCTTGCCTCTCTCCGGGAGGGAGGAGAGGCATTTTTTTTTTTTTTATTTAAACAGTCCTGCAGAGACTTGAATCTGGGCAGAGGTGACATCTGGCCTCTTTCAGGTACAAGCCAATTTGTAGGAGGATAATGGAGAGGATGGTTAGGTATGCTGGGTTGTTTGGAGCATCCTCTGGGAGAAGACCCAAGGGGAAGGTGCTGTCAGATGTTCCCTGCCAGTTTGCGCAGCGTGTGGAGGTAATAATTTTAAGACAGTTGGGGAGGGTCAGAGGTTCCTGTCCTTAGAGTTTCATCAAAGAGCTAAGTGGTGCCCAAAGGGGATGAATAATTCTTCCAGAATTCTGAGTCCTCTAAGTTTTCTGCTCTGCCTTCCTCTCCTTAAAATAGGCAGCTGGCTGTGGGATGCCTCCAACCCTAGCTTCAGGTACAGCTAGAGGGAAACACTAAACAGACCCTTGCTGTCTTTGCAGCCAGTGAGGGAGTCCTGCAGGGAGGCAGAGGACAGAGACCTGGGAGCAAGGGGCTTTGGCAGCTGTCTGAGTCATCTAGCTGTTTTCTAGGGATGGAAATAGACATGAAAGCCTCCCCTAGCCTCCTGCCATGTCACCCCAGCCTATCATCTTGGTCTGCTTGTCTTTACTCCCTTGAGCCCCTCTGCCTCTGTTAAGGAAGGTGTAACACCTGGGCTGTCCTAGGGGGCCATGGATTTGGGGCCTGGAGGGCTCTAGCAACTTCCACTGGATTCTGAGTACCCCGGGCCCTGTATATGTGGGTTGGTTAGATAGGCTGGGAAGTGTGACAAGGGGTCTCTTCTTCAAGCTTCTGAGGCTGCTGTGTTCTTGTCACGTCTCTCACTGCTATGCACCACCAGATAGGGATGGTACTTACAAACAGTTGGGGAGCCACCATTTTGCCCCGCTTGGCAAGGTGACTCAGAACATGAGATCAACATTTAGAGAAGAGAGAGAGATCCCAGGAAGCCCCCGCCCCAGCCTGTGCCAACCCAGCACTCTAGCATTCCATGTAAATGTTAGTTCTGGAAATACCCCGGGCTCTCTGGAGACAGCTCTGTTACACCAGAGCGCATGCTGAGCCTTCTTCTGGATGGGGCCAGAGAGTTCCCCGCAGGGAAGAGGCCAGGAGGCAGACTGACTGTCTTCTGGCTTGCCTCTGCTCACCTGGGAGCCTGCTCACCTAAGGAGCCATTGCATTTGTGCTGACAAGGTGTGTGTGGGGGGGTGAGTTGGGAAGGGAGGTGTGGTCTAATGGGGGAGGGCTGAGCTCCTCAGTATTCTTTTTTCTAGTCTTGGGAAATCCTCCAAAGGAAACCTTTGTGTTGGGCTGAGCAGCTTGCCCTGTGTTTTGGAGTGAAGCTCTCTCTGTGAGGGTAGGGGCAGGTCTGTTCCCAGCTCTGTCCCCAACGTGAGGCAGACAGCTGCTGATACCAGGGAATGGGGCGCATGGTGTTGCCCTGAAGCCCACTGCTTTGACCCCAAGGACAGAAGGCAGGTGTCCCTTGTCTACTCGGGTGTTCCTTGCCTTTTTTGTCAGAATTTGGCCCTCAGAGTCTTGATTAGAAGAACCTGAATGGAAAAATTTATTCCTGTTGCAGGAAAGGGCAAGAAAAATATTTGTTCCCATCATCAAAGTGGAAATTTAAGTCAGTGACAATGGAAACTATTTCTGGCCATTCTCAGGCTAGAGAGAGGAGGGGGTGGGTTGATTCAAACAGGGCGGAAGAATTCAGACACTGTAAATTTTAGGGGTGAAATAACGGCATAGAAATAAAAACTCTCCAAGGAAACATAAACCAACCTTTAATCAAACATAAACAACAAACCGTGTACGTTCCCTTGCCGGGCTGGCGGCTCCACCGCGGGCTCTTGGGTTTGGGATTGGCTGTTGGAGCGAGTGCTGCCGCTGCAGGACTTTGCTGACCAGGGAGGATCTCTGGGGCGGTAGCTCAGCCGAGAAGCGCTTAGGCCCTGGGTTCCATCCCCAGCACCACCAGTAAAAGTGCTGTGTGCAGAACAAGTCTGAGGAGCCCCCGTCCCCAGTCTGTGCCTCCTCTTCTCTGCCTACCCACTGTGTTCCAGCCAGAAAACCCCGTTGTGGTGGTTGCAGGTCTATGGATGATTCTGACATCTGGAGGGCTCCCAGGTAAAAACACGAGGCCCGAAGCAGAGGCCCCCGTGAGTTTTGTGTTGTGTTGATTGTGAAAACTCAGCTGATGAGTGGAATAATACAGCGTGGGTGTGCGTGTATGATCGACATAAGATGGGCCTTGGGTTCGCAATGAGTGACCCTGGGTGATGGGCACTGGGGGTTCGTTGTAGTCGTCTCTTTACTTTTGTGAAAGCTTGCAAATGCCCATAATTCGAAGTTGGAAAATTTAAAAAAAAAGCAGGTGACCCCAAGATTTTCCCCTCAGCATCACCTCCTTGTGTCAGATGTAGGTCTGCTCCCTCATCCGATCTCCACGCACGGATTCTGCAGAGCTCCAGGTCCTAAATCCTGTAGGAAAGCCGAAGAGAAAAACGTGGGAGGGAGGGACTCTTTTCGGTTTTGAGTGCGAGTGTTGCTTTTCCCGTGGACTTCTGGGATACAGTTTGGGTTTTCCCTGCTCCTAAGAGTGGCTGAGCTCAGTGACTGCCTGGGAACACGCAGAGGCCAGCTGTACACTTGGAGGAGGCGCCCTAAGACCCAAGTTCACCATGCCAGCGGAGGCCTTCTCTGCTGTCCCTGCCGCCTTCCCTGCTCACGACAGGTGTCCCCGCTTCCCTGACAGTGGCAGGTTTGGGCTCCCAGAATGGTTGTGCCGTCCAGCTGTGTAGAGGGACAGTGTCTTAAGCTAGTGTTCTGTGGCATCTCTGGGAGGACTTCTCCCTAGTCATCAGGACAGGTGGAGCCGGGGACACATGAGCCATCTGCCCATCGGGGTCCAAAGAGACCTTTTGGTCTTTGCAGAAGTGCTTGCTAACCAGGAAGGGCTGGTGGGTCTTGAGCTCTTGCAGGGATCTGTCGTTTCCTTGCTGCCCTCATTGGTTCTATCTATGAGGAGCTCTCTGCCCATGGGTTCTTGTGAGATGGTTTTCTTTTTGGTGATGGCTCAATTCACCAGGTAATTATTTCTGAGCCCTTATGATCAGGATGTTGTTAGATGATGATAGGGAGGGGAATAGGCCATGCCTGTCCCTATGGAGCAGGAGATTTTGTGGGAAGAGTCTGAGGCCTGGCAGCTGGGGTGGCTGGTGGGGGTCTTTGAGTTGCTAAATGGTCCTGCTGGTCATACACTGCCCCCTTCAGTGATGGTCCCCTCTGTCCCCTGTCAGTCCAGCTGTGCATTTGTCCATGTGTCCTTAGCTCTTGGCTCTTCTTGGAGGAACTGGCAGGTGACATGGCTGAAGCTGCTGCCACAGTCTCCCAAGTGGACACTTCTCCTGGCCCTTGGGCACTGGTGCTGTCTTGCCATCTAAAACAAAACTAGTGTTTGTTGCAGTTTGTCAGTTTTTTTTTTTTCCCCTGGTCTTTGTTTTTCTGTGGTGCTGGGGATAGAAGAACCCAGGGCCTTGGACACGTAAAGCTTTTACTCTACCATGAGCTACATCCCGAACCCCAATCACTTCAGAAAAGATGGTTGTAGAGCCTCCTCATGAACTGGGGAGTCCAACTCCATTCCAGCTTAGACCTCCTCCTCCTTCTCTGGTTTCTGCCAGGCACCCTCCTTGGCCCTGTGTCTGTTCTCGTGCTGTTAAAATAATCACTTTGTCCTTCGATGCACCAGACCTCTCGAAAAGACTCCTACAAGAGGGGCTGCACGCCCTGGGCTGTGTTGGGGTGGTGGCTGTCGCTTGGTTCTTACCTCCTCGGCTGCCTACATTGGCGTCACCATCCTCTTTTCCCTGGCCACTGGACTAGTTTCCCACCTGGACATCTCTTCCCTTCTGCCAACCACCAGGGTGTTGTTGTGGGGTTTTTGTTTTGTTTTGTTTGTAAGTCACTTGGCGGAGGCCTGGCAGCTGGGGTGGTTTCCGACCTGTGCTGTCTTGATTTGTTTTGGTTTTCGGTGCTGGGGATTGAACCTAGGGGCCCTTCATCCCTGAGTCCTTTTTACTTTTTAGTTTAAGACAGAATCTCACTAAGTTGCCAAGGTTGGCCTCAGACTTCTGATCCTCCCGCCTCAGCCTTCTGAGTCACTGGAATTGCAGGTGTGTGTTCCTGAGCCCGTCTCCCCAGCTATCTTGAGGCTCTCTAGTGTTTCTTGATCCCATTCAGTGTGCCTATGCATGGATTTTGCCGAAGAAATACCCATACGTTTGATCACAGGTGCTAATCCAGGCCCTGGGGTAGAGGTGGGGGATAGGCACTGTATAGTACACCCACCTGTTACCTGTATGAAGTCAGAAACCTTTAAACCCAAGCCTGTTTGGTTGGAGGACTTTGGATAAGGATGCTGGAGGGCTTTTGTTCACGTTGGCTTCTCCCCTCTGGACAGGGAAGGCCTTGGACTCTGTCCTAGGCAATATTTTTATGTTTCCTTAGAGTCTTCGAGAGTAACTGGCACCGTGAGAATAAATACATAGTCAGAGTTTGCTGGCTGCGTGGATTTCAATAGCTGACATTCATCATCATTTATTAAGTGCTCTCTGTGTGCCAGGCTCTGTTCTGAACGCTTTTCTTTTCGTTCATTTTATCTTTACAACAGTCCTGTAAAAAAAAGGTGCTCATTTTATCCCCGTTTTGTAGATGATGGGAAATTTGAGATGACTGTCGGCTTAAGTCACTTTCCCAGGGTCACCTGGCTGGGAAGTAGCAAGGTGAGATTTGAATTCTCGAAGCCCGAGGTTTCACCACCAGCTGTCTTGGAGTAGGAATGAGGATGTGGAAGTGAAGTTGAAGGAGGTTGTGGAAGCATTTGGAGGAACTCTGCCTTGCCCCAGGTGCTGTTGTGTGTCGTTGTGGAGTTGGAATAGTACCACTCGTCTGAGAGTGATTTTGGTAAAGTGATAAAATGATTGGATGTGGGAGTTAAAAGGAAAAAATTGAGTGTTTTCTGGAGTGCCAAATGGAACTCAGTACTTAATAGAAACAGACCATCCAATAGACATTCTCACTGTCCTCATGATCATCTTGCCTGCTGTCTAGGATGATGTCAGACCTGTGGCCCAGAGGGGTACAGTCACTTGCCTGAGGTCACACAGCCAGTGTATATTGCAGGCACTCTAGTCTGATACTCCTCCATGTGAGGAGAAGAGTCTCTTGCTCCAGAGAGCTGTCTGGAATGAGGGCAGGGTTGTTCTGTGGTTGTCAGCCCATAACTAGGGAAACTTGACCTTTACTTGGTTGGTGAGCTTGCTGGCTGACCACCTGACTGGTGATTTGCTGTCCGACACCACAAGTGTTGTATTCAGCGTGGGCCTTCTCCCAGGCAGCAAGGGTATGCCATGTGGGGAGCCCCATCCTTTGTTCCTAGTCTCTGAGCTTCTGGTAGACAAACTGAGGATTCATTGTGTCTGTTTCGACATTGGAGTGGTGGCTGCTTTTATAATCTTGTCACAAAAACTGAGCCACTCTGAGATGCCCCTGAGGTCATTGGTTAGTGGGATTGCGTGGTGGGTGGTGGTGGTGGGGTGGCCCGCATTTGAGTAGGGACCAGTGCACGGGGGGACAGGTGCAGGCGGGACAGGTGCAGGTGTGTGTGTCCTTGACTGCTTATGTGTCTGAGGGTCTCTGGCCAGGCCGCACACCCCTTGAAGTTGAGAGTTCTTCCATCTCTGGCTGGGATCTGCCTTTCTAGGGTCAGGTGTCTCTTCTTTGCCCCTCAGAACTTAGTATATGCAAGGCTGCTGCCCTGGAGGGGCAGGAGGAATTTTTCCTTTTTAATTAATTTAATTGTTTTCCTCAGTAGGTTTATGTTCCAAAAAGCAAAAAACATTGATCTCAAAAGTAATGCAACTAGCTGGATGTGGTGGCACGTGCCCTTAATAGTGGTGGCTCGGGAGGCTGAGGCAGGAGGATTGAAAGTTCAAAGCCAGCCTCAGCAATGGTGAGGCACTAAGCATCTCAGTGAGACCCTGTCTCTAAATAAAATATAAAATAGGGCTGGGGATGTGGCTCAGTGGTTGAGTGCCCCTGAGTTCAATGCCCAGTATCCCCCATCCCCCCCCAAAAAAGTAATACAACTAATTCTTGATGATAAATCTTCTAAAACAGCAGTATTGACTCCTGTCTATCATGCATCCATCCATCCATTCATCCAACCAGCACAACTAGCAAGTTTTCTCTCCTAGGCTTTCCAGTGCATATCTAGATACAACTTTGCATATTTCTATTTCAAAAATCAGAACACAGAGGGTGCGGTGGTGCACACCTGTAATCCCAGCAGTTCTGGAGGCTGAGGCAGGAGGATTGTGAGTTTAAAGCTAGCCTTAGCAATTTATCAAAGCCCTAAGCAACTCAGTGAGACTGTGTCTCTAAATAAAATACAAAAAAGGGCTGGAGATGTGGCTTAGTGGTTAAGAACCCCCTGGGTTTAATCCCTGGTATCAGAAAAAAAAAATTAGAACACGTTATACATTGATATCGTATCACAAAATTAGGGGCTGTTATAAAAAACACAGCTTTCTAGCTTACCCCCAGCATGGTGTTCAAGGGGGTACACTCCACACACACCCAGTGCCAGTGTTTCCAGTTGGGGCAGAATGCTCCCTTGTGTGGATGGAACCTCATTTACCTAATCCTCTGTGGTTGGGCTGCTGGGTGGCTCAGCTCTGCCTATACAAACAACAGTGGCAGTAAATAGCCTTTTTTTGAGGCCATACAGGGCAAGTGCTGTACCACTGAGCCATATCCCCGGCCCAGTGAACATCCATGGATGACCTAAAAAACAGAAAACCCCACTTGTTTGGTCATTTTGCCTGTAAAGACAGTTCTCAATATGGAATTGCTGGATTGAAATTTCTGTGTTTGGTTTTTGCAGAGGGAGAGGGACAGAAAGGGGGCTTTTATACATTTTTTTTTCCAGATTATGTGGTGGGACTTTAGTTGTTTTGTGGATTCTTCCATCGTTAGACTTGGGGGTCCCCCTGGTCTCACTGTAAACACATTGTAATTAAAATTCTCGTGAACAATTAAGAAAGGAGATTTCTTGTAGGGCTGCTGGGGAGAAAAGGCCTCAGCCGGGTGTGCCCAGAGATGGTGCCGTGGGTAGCACTCCAGTGACAAGACACCTAGACACCGGCGACAGGGCTACTTGGCCTCCCAAGAACGTGTTCCAGGCCTATTTGAATTTCTCTCTGCAAAACAGCTCTACATTTTGCAGAAATAGGATTATTAGAGGAGGTTTTCAGCACCTCCAACTACATTTGGAACAAGGCATATTTCGTTTGGCTTGGTTGTAAAAGACAAGCAAATAATCTTTTTTTTTTTTTTTTAGAAAAGGTAAATGGCAATATTTTGCATTCCCAAGAGCGTGCTCTGTCCTTTAAACTCAGAGTGTTCAACAGTAAATTATTTGATTCCTTCTAACAATACCCCTGTGTGGGAGGCATGTATAAACTTCCATTAAGGGCAAACAACATGGCAAACCCAAACTCAGAGATGTGTAATTTCTCACCCATCTGGGTGGGCCGCAGCCTGTCCCGGGGTTTTACTGGGGGATGGGGGAGATCACCGAGGGTGTAAAGGCTTATTTTTTTTTCTCAAAGGCTTATTTACCCGAGTTAGTGAACATGGGTCTGTCCAGCTGCCTTCTCCCGAGTGCCCTGTGCAGAGCCAGCGTGCATAGTGAATGGCCCTCCCCAGCAGGGCCGCTGGAAGCGTAATCAAATCAGAACCCTCATTTTCTGACTTACGTAATTTTGCAGAACGGACACAGAGGCTCCTGGGAAAAACGGTCTGTCCTCCTGTTAATTTTAAGGTCCATTTATAAAATCATAAGCTGTGTTGAACAGATGAATACAAAATGGAACACGCCTATTAAAGTTCTTTTTTTTTTTTTGGTCCGATAACCTTATTTAACCTTTCTTCGTCTCAGAGGTTGGTGGCCTTTGCCTATGGCGCCTTCATGGAAACAGTGCTAAATATAGCTCCTGTTTGTTGTTGAATAGTGACTCGGGAGGGTGGATGGTAGGGTTTCCAACTTCTTTCAGTCAGCAAACTGGACAGGAGGAGTCCAGTCCAAAGGGGACCCGTGGGGCTGTGCATTCGGGTGGCTGCTGCCATTTACCGTGGCTCTGGGTTTAGTGGGTGTTACACACAGAGTGCCTTTCACTCTCGACTGCCCTGGTCCTCCCCACGTTGACGCCGACAGCCTCTGACTAATTGCTAACTTGTAAACAGGTAAAGGATACCTGAGCGATTCAGGTCCAGTTAGGACTTCTGTCTCTCGGGTGCTGCTCGTCCCCAGGCCTTCGCAGTGTTTGAGGGGCTGGACACTTTCCAGAACCACACTCGCGTCTCATTCTGTCCATTTCAAGATCATCCTAGTGTGGTGTGACAGAAGGAACATGGCCTGCGGATCAAGTTTCTAGCGCATGTGACCTTGAGCAAGGCTTTGATCTCTGTTTCTGGTAAAATGAGGGATCGGAGTGTATTCCATGCCTTGCCCAGAGAGTATTGTTCTGTTGGGTTCCAAAGCAGTTTAAACTAAACAATGAAATGCTTTTCTCTTTCTATTTTTCCCTCTTAGCATTAGCACTATTTAACTTAGGACCTCACGTATTTTAAGTAAGCTCCCTACCTCTGAGCTGTATCTCCAGCCATTTTTTTTTTTTTTTTTTGAGACAGGGTCTTGTTAGGTGGTGGAGGCAGGCCTCCAACTTGCCATCCTCCTGCCACAGCCTCCTCCACCAAACCTGGCAACGATGAAACCTTTTGCAGTGACCCAGGACTGGCTGTGTGGTCTTCCTGGGTGTCTCCATGTAGTTACTTGATGTAGTTACGGGCATATGAAGACCACTTCTTTGAGGCCTCAGAAAGAGAAGGAGAAGGCTGAGGGGGAACTTGGGCTCCTAGTAGCTTCTTTCAAAGCCAAGTAAGTGCAGGAGAGTTGAGATGTCAGGAAAGAAGAGCCCGTGAGCTGAGTGGGCAGTGCTGACTGAGCCCCGTCGGTGCTGAGCAGTGGCTCTCTTCCTGCCACCTCCAGGGGAGTCCTGAATGCTCCTAGAGAGCCCTGGAAGGGTATCCTGGGAGGTGTGGGAGCAACTGGAGCACAGTGGTGGGCAGCCCCTCTTCGTCCTCACCGCTTGATGTCCTGGGTTTCTCAGGTGCTGCCCTTGGGCCGCGAAGGCCTCTGGGCTACCCAGGGATCTGTCTCTTAGAGAGAACCAGGTTTTTGTCATTCTGTCCATTTGGTAACTTTGTACCAGTAAAACAGCATCTCATTGGAAGGCTAGTTCCTGGGCAGCATTACCTAGCTCTTTACGGAATTGTGTTCTCTGGAATTGCTTTTCATGTTACATTTTAATTTTAAAAATATACTCAGAACATGTCAGCAGGGACATTGGTCCACCACTTCTCTGTATTCTTAATACTCAGAAAATTCCATGGAAAGTCAGTAATGGAGAATGTCTGGTTCTCTCTGGAACTGAAAGGTTTTCTCTTTTGATAAACAGATATTTTTAGTCGATCAAGTTGGCCTTTTTACTTGGGCTGCTAGGAAGCACGGAGTCCAGTGTGGAGAGGCGTCACGATTTCGCTGGTGTTATTGTTGTTATGTGTATTATATCCCTTCTCCACAACATGATTTTTAAAAATTTTAATTTTACTGTTGGTTTTATACCAATTGTTGGTTATCCCAGAATCTTTGCAAAATATGGGTTAAGAATTTTTTAAAAACAAATTCACAACAAATAAAAGGGAGAAGTTTTAAGAAAACTTTAGAATGGAAAAACTTTGAGAGTGAGAGACTAACTAATTAGCATAATGTTTAAGGGTTCGGATCCCGGAGCCAGGCTGCCAAGGCTGACATCCTGGTTCTGTTTATTGGCTGTGTGATCTGGGCAAGTTATTTAACCTCTCTGTTACTCAGTCTCCACATCTGTAAAACGGGGATATCGCCTTCCTTTAAGAGTCGCTGCGGGGATTGGATAGGAATTGGTAGGACCCGAAGAAGTGCATCCGGCTCATGGAGACAGTCTGTGGGTTTTACTAGCAAATTGCTTTCTGGCATTTCTTATTCCACGCCCCTGGAAATCTCACAGAGCTGTTTGAGCTCTTCTCCCATTCTTCCAACTCCGGCTTCTTTACGGACCAATTCTTGATCTGCCAGTACAACTTTTTTTTTTTGGGGGGGGGGTGCGGATAATTAGCCAAGGTGTGGTTTGTACCTTAATTTTTTTTTTTTAATGAGAAAGAAAAACAGATTTGCCCTCTAGGTTTGGCATACCTTCCCAGAAGATCAAGGAATGGATGGATTACTTTCTATGGATTCCAGCTCACCTTGTGGCTTGCCCAGCCCAAGTGACCCATACGGTTGGTGGTGGGGGCTTCACCCTGATCTATCACCTTGGGAGGCCACTTTGCTCCTCCTTGCCTTGGTTTCCCTACACTGCCACAGGGGTCTGCTCCACCCTGTTGTTACCTCCAGGGACTCCAGGATGCCACCCTTCCCCCATGTGGATGCAGGGCTAGGCCTTGGCTCTGCTTTCGAGTTGGCATTAAGATAACCAAAGCGGGAGTAGGTTCAGAAAGTTTGAAGGTACCCTCGTTTGTTTTCTGGTACCAAGGATTGAACCCGGGGGGGCTTAACCACTGACCCACACCTCCAACACCCCTCCCCCACCTTTTTAAAATGTTTTATTTTGAAACAGGATATTGCTGAGTGGCTTAGGGCCTCACTAAATGGCTGAGGCTGGCTTTGAACTTGCGATCCTCCTGCCTCAGCCTCCTGGGTCACTGGGATTGTAGGCGTGCACCCAGCCTCTTCCCTGCTCTTTGATGGTGGCAAAATATTGATAAAATTGGAGGGTTGACCAGCAGCGCATTGGGTCCCCTGCCCTCTTGGTAGGTGGTGGTTAAAAGTGCCAGGCCTTGCAGCTTCCCTGGAGGGCTGTTGTGGTGGCCGCCCTCGGTGGATGTGCAGAGGGGCTTGGTGCTAGGGACCAGTGGGGGCCAGGCAGGGCAGCTGGGCAACTCAGGCCTTAGAAAGCAGCACTCCCCAGGATCTTGTTAAAACGCTTCCTCCAGTGGACAGAGCAGGGCTTGGGAGAGAAACAGGCCACTGTGGTAGGAAACCCCGAGCTATGAGCTGAGTGGTAATTAAAGCAGAAAGACTTGGGCAAGTGATTTTTTTTTAAGAGTGCCCTCTAGTTATCCTTTGTTCTTGGTAGTTAATTTAAAATAAGCATAGCCTTTGTCTTCTAGCTGGCCGCCTTGCCAGATTGGGTATATTTGTTTTCATGACTATTCTTCTGCATCACACAGGAATCCGTCAGTGCCAGGACATTTTCCTCTGGACATTTTTTGGCTTTGTTCTTGTCCCCCACCCTCCTCTGCTCTGGTCTGCCATTTCCTTAAGAACTCGGCAAGTGTCTGTGAATTGCTACCTTTTCCTCCAAAGTGGCTAAAGTCATGGCTGGGCGAAGTCATTCTAGCAGGAGTGGGACACTCTAGCATCCTAGACCCATACTGCCCTGCTGTCCTCAGGGCTCTGATGGAAGTGGGCAGGCCCACCTCCTCCCGTCACACCAGCCAGCTCGTCACCCAATGAGAGCATCGTCCAGTTTGAAGATGGAAAACTCTGTGTGTGTGTGTGTGTGTGTGTGTATTTATTTATGGTAGCTTATTTTGAGAAGCAGATTCGTATTTTATATTTATCTTACAGTGTCTTATGGGGGCAGCATGTGTTTTTGTATTTATCTTACATTTGAGAGACAAATGCATCCTTTTGATTCATCGGTCAAACAAACAACAGCGTGCCACAGCAGAGTTGAGCGGTTGTGACAGAGCGTGGACAGGGCTCAGAGCCCGATGTTTCCCACCTGGACCTTCCTCCCAGAAGCCTGCTTCCTCCTGACGCACAGAGAGCCTGCCCCGCGCCAGGCCTTGCTTTAGGCACTGGGGAGGCTACAGGGACAACTTGTGACTTGCTAACGAGCTATATGATAAAGAACAGGGGGCAAGGCAGGGGACTTCAGCAGGATGGGAGGAGTGTTCTTCCAGCAGTTTGTCAGGCCAGGCCCTTATGCATGCTATCTGGGGATGGTGCTCCAGGCGGAGGGCAAAGCCCTGGAGGCAGAAGCCTGCTGTGTGAGAAGGTAGGGGCTGAGGTAGGGGCTCATGGAAGGGGCCACGGTTGGACAGGCAGGGGGACCAGTCACATCAGATTCTAGTAAAGATGTGGCATCTATCTGTGTAGAAGGGGGTAGAGGTCAAGGATCGCCAAGAGAAGACCTGCTTCTTAGAAGGGCCACCTGTTCCTGTGTGGCATCAAGACTGCTGAGGAACACAGGTGACAGCAAAGAAGAGCTGCAGGCCTTGTCCAGGGACAGAGTGGTGAGGGAGGTGGGCAAAGTGGCTGGATTCCCCTTCTGTGCTGAAGGTCGAGGCGTGGGATTTGCTGGAGACAGGGTGGTGGAAGTGCAGGGAGGAGAATCAGGAGGAAGTTCAAGGCTTGTGGCCTGAACTGCTGGAGGGCTTCTCCTCCCACAGGGGGCTCTGGGAGGATCAGATTTGGAGGCTTTTGAGACTCTTTCGATTTCTAATACCCCTCCTCCCACCTGTCTGCTGCTTCTGCTTATTTTCTTTGGGAAGGAGGTGGACGAATTTCTCCACCTACTTTTATGACCGTTTTTTTGGGGTGATCCAGGGTCCGGACCCTCCACGCAGGAGATGTTGAACCACACCTACATTAGCTACCAGGAAGTACATGCAGGTACTGCATTTCCTGTGTTCTAAGACATATTTCTTGTTCCTATTTAGAGAAAATTTTAAATTAAAATTTCTAAACTGATACATAAAAACATAAGCATTGTACATATTTATAGAGTACCTTGTGATGTTTTGATGTATGTATATGCTGAGTAATGATCAAGTCGGGGTAAACATATCTGTCTCCTCCACACATTTATCATTTCTTCATGGTGAAAACATTCAGAATTTTTTCTTCCATCATTTTGAAACATATAGTACCCCATCATTATCTATAGTTGTTCGTATTTCAATATTTATAAAATCTGGATGCATTTAATTAGTGTATATATTTAACATGGTGGCATTTAATTTTTTTTTTTCTTAAAAATGCTCTTATTCATCAGCATCATATCTTCTGGTAGTCTTAACAAGGAAATATTATCAAGGAAATATTACAGGAACTCTTATGTGCCAGGAACCAGAGTCTGCGTTAGTTGTCTACTGCTGTGTAACAAATTACCCCAGAATTGAACAACTTGAAATAGCAAACATGGATTATTGCACACAGCACCTGAGGGGCAGGGGTGTGGAGTGGGCTTGTCAGCAGGGTGGTTCTGGCTCAGGGTCTCTCACAAGGCTGAGGTCAAGGGGAAGTTGGGGTCGCCATCATCTGCAGGCTCCCCTGGGGATCGAGGCTCTGCTTCCCAGCTCACCCACAGGGCTGCGGGTTCCTTCCTGTGAGGACCTCTCCAGCGGCTGCCTGCGTGTCCTCTCAGCAGTATAGCGGAACAGCCACGGTTTCTTTCAGCTCTTAGCATTCTCTTCTAGGATTGGCATTTAGCCTGGATTTCCAGGTGAGGAAACAGGCTCAGAGAGATTGGTTAACTCATCCCAAAGTTACACAGGAGCCAGTGATGAGGCATGGGCACGTCCCTGATAAGCAGATTCATCCTTGTTTTCTTTCTTCTTTCTTTATGTTGCTGGAGATGGAGTAAACGCAGGGCCTTGTGCATGCCAGGCCGGGGGCTCTGCACTGAGCCACGCCTCCAGCCCCATCCTTGTTCCTTCCTAGGGTCCTATGCATTGTCCGCAGTTTTCCTACAGCTGTGACCTGGGGTCCGTGCTGGGAATTCCTAGGGTGTAGGTGCCTTTCCCTTCAGCTGTCTGGTGGAGCTAGTGTATTTATGGCTTAAAAATCACCCCAGGCCGTGGAGGCTCAGTCTTCAGCCTCACTCCTTGCCCTGCGCTCAGGGCTTTCTCCTCAGCCTCTGTCCCACGTACTGGGTGTCTCCAGTGCTGGGTCCTCCCCAACGCTGGGTCCTCTCCTCTGGAAAGACATTCGCCTCTGTGCTGCAGGCCGGCCATGGGGCTTGGGGACAGCCTTGGTGACAGCCAGGATCCCTGGCAGCTGTTGCTGTTATGTTTACCACCTTGGCAACCAGTGGCTGTCGTTGGCACCATGGCTGCGTCCTTGGCCAGGAGGTGACTTGGGTCGGGGGCCCCTGCTTCATGTTCCGAGTTGGTTTGTTGCCAAGCTAGAACAGTGGTTCCCTTTCAGAAGTAAAGTTTATTAATATCTTTTTCTAAATTAGAAAAGGAATGCCTGTTCCTTATAGAAAAATGCAAAAAAAAAGAGGATACTTTGATGCTATCACTGTTGTGTATATGTAGAGATGTATAAATATATGTAAATATGTAAATTTAAAAACAAGAGTTGGAAAATAAAACAGAATTGTAATCGTTCGGTGGGGTGTATGTCTGGATATTCAGCTTCTTCACTTCTTTAATGGTACTTTATAATGATTTTTGCATGTCCACTAGATGGTTAAAACAGCATGATTTTTAATCACTGCATAACATCCTATCATCTTAATGTAAAACGTAGACACACTTTAAATACACCTCGCTGCCAAGGACGAGATGTGTAAGGATTTAATTTCCTACCACACCAGAGAGCATAGGGCAGAGAGGAAGAGGGATGCATGTTAAAGTTAGCAGGCTCCCATTTGAGGTCCAGTTTTGCCACTTGGACAAATCATTTAAATTCTGAGCCTCAGTTTCCTTATCTGGGACCTGTGAATAATATTAGATACGTGATAGTTGTGAGAGTTGATAAGATAGATACTCTTTTTATATTTCAGAAACTACAAGTTGGGTCATTTTGGTCAAAGGCCCTGGTTTCCTGGCTTCATGTCGGTCTTCTGTATGCTCCGCGCACTTGCTCTTTGGAGTCCTGGTATTTGCGTGTTTGCCCTGTATGTTGTCCTCAGAAGGCCCTTTAAAGGAAGTTACGTTAAAGTTGGAGAGGTGTCGGGGAGACAGCCTTGTTGGGTTGGATGGCTGTCCCTCTGGGAAGCTGAGGGCCAGGCATGATGGAGGGGACCCCAGGAAGTTCTGGTGGAGGAGGAGGCCAGAGCAGGGGCCAACACTCATGCTGAGGCTGAACTTGACGACGTGACCAGGGTTTGAAGTATTGTTGGTTCCAGGGATCAGAGGGACAGAGGCCTTCCCAGGACACACGAATGGTGGTAAGGGAGTGGGGCTATGGAGAGAGTCTGTCCTCGCAGGACTTCAGGACCCACAGGCAGTGATTGGGTGCTGTCTGTGTTCTGCAAGGAGAAGCATCCTGCAGCTGCCCGCCATCTTTGATCTTGTGGCAGGGCTTTTCTAGGAGGAAAAATAGGGATCACATGCCCATCTTGAGTTAAGAGAAAGGAGGGGATGCTGAGTGGTGGCGTGGAAGCAGTTGTTTGTTTTGACACTCTTATCTACCTTACCTGTCTTGTTCAGGTTATTCTCAGTACCCAGAATACTGTTTGACAGGTAAGTGCTCAACAAATGAGTGTTGGGTGTGTGACTTAGGAAAGAAAAATGGTCAAAGAAAAAAAATGAACAGCTTGATCTGAGGCAAGTGATGCACAAAGAAAGTTCAGAGCAGGCATTGGGACACCTGCTGGGTTGACACAGGTGTTGGGAAGAGCTGGGTGGAATCGGGTTCCAGCCCTCACTTCTACCATCCCCCACTGTCGCATTTTGCTTCTCCAGCAAGCAGGGAGGCACACCCACCCTTCCGCGGCTGCCCCTGGGCTGTCCCCAGGGATTGCTGCACAGAGGAGACACACAGTCCTGGGAACCAGTAGCATTTGGCAAATAGGAGCCTATGTGGGAGGCTGAGAAGATGTGCCTCTGGAGTTGGTTGGTGTGAAATATGGGGTGCGTGGCTCTTGCATGCCCATATTTCTGTACAGGTGTCTGTGAGAGCATAAATAAAGGATAAGGAACTTGGCAGGGCCCCATACAGACTGATTGTGCCCCAGTTCCTTGGAGACCCTGAAGGCTGCATAACTTATAGGTGCCTATTCGCGTACTGGGGCAGTGGGCCCCACCTGTGGGCCTCTCAGTCTTACTCTTGCTGAACCTCTCTTCCTCATCCTGGCCCCTGCGAGGGCTTTTCATTTAATGTGGGCTGAGCAGAGCGGTTGGAGCAGCTCCTGGGGCGACCGCCCTCCTCCGCCCTCCTTCCCTGCCTTCACCTCCAGGGGCTGCCAATGGTGAGAGGGACCCACCCCTGGGCTCCCCTTTGTCTTTATTGTCTCCTCTGCCAGGAGAGTCCTTTATTTGTTCTTTAATGCAACTGGCCTCTGAAGATCTTTCCAGATCAATTTGGCTTGTCAGGGGTGCCAGGCTTAAGTTTTCAGGCTTCTAAAGAAGAGGAGAGGGGAGGGAGTGGGGTTGGGGATCAGACTGACTTTCTCTTTTTTGGCTTTCAGAAGAAAATCACGCATGTTAAAATAAATGATGCAAATATCTGTATTTGATGTATCAAAGAGACAAATAGCGTAAATGCAGATTATAGGGTCTTTCTTAGATCTGTCCATCACACAAGGTCTCCCGGGAAAGGAAAGCGTCAAGCCAAGCACCAGTGGCCTCGCTTTTGGGGGGCAGCCTCCAGGGGGTCGGCGTATTTAGGTCATTGTCTCTTGGATTGATTCGGGATTGTCTTAAAAGCCAACTAGTTTTCTCCCTGTCTCATCTTACACGCACACTTAAAAAGTAAGAGCCATTTCCATTTTCTTCTGTTTGATTGACACCGACCAGCCCTCAGCGGCTGTCTCCATGTGCCATTCCTTCTCTTCTGTCTTACCGTACCTGCAGGTTCCCTGCGCTCTGTGCCCCCTCCCTTTGCTTCGCCCTGGGTGTTTGGTGCTGATTTGGACCTGCTCTGCTGTTGCAGTGTGTGATGGAGAGGGTGGAGTGGTTTCCCTGACCCTCCTTGTTCTCTGTCCTGCACTTTACACCCCGCCATGATGCCTGTGGGTCCATTTTTCCCTCCTGAGATTTTCCCTGCGAGGAAAGGTGGTAGATGTGAATGAGCTGCTGGCTTCCTGTGCATAGAGCAGTCAGCAGGACTGCTTCAGCTCACTGCTGACTCCATTGCCACTTGAGACCTTTGGACCTCATGACTCTTGGAAACTCTAACAGCTTCCCATGGTCTGTACAGTGTATATTCCGGGCTCCTGGAAAGTGGTTTGCCCAGATGAAGTTGAGTCCCCAAGGCCACCTGTGCGTGTGTGGTGGTCCTCTAAGTGTCCTTCACCAGATGGGAGTGAAGTTAACCACTTTCAAGTTGTGAGCCTGTCCCAAACAGTGCAGCCCAGCCTTAGCCCCAGCTCTCCTCCCTTCAAGGGTGGGTCCAGCCCTTCCCGGCTTGTTGACATTGAATGATGGCACCTTAACTCCAGGATGTCTCAGTCAGTCCTCACAACTCCCCTTGGAGAATAGCATGCTTCTTAGCCCGTTTTCTGAGGCTGAAAGAGGCTCCTATTTGTGCAGTTAGTAAGTGTCGGGCCATTATGCAAACCTGTGGAGTCTGCCTCCAGAGCCACCCTACCAGCCGCCATAGTGCCACCTCTGCTACCATGCTGTCGTTGCTAGCACCATCAATGAGGGTCACCTCTTGGCCTCTCCATTTTCTCTCCTGCCAAATGGAGGTAGTGTCAACACTGCGGGGTTCTCTGGGGGCCTAGATGAGATGAAATGTAGTGGATCAGTCCCGGCACTTAAAGGGATCCCAGCAAATGTGAGTGTCTTTATTTTCTTGTCCTGGGGCAGGGGTGGGACATTTGTGCCCTGACTGGCAGCCCAGATGTAAAGAGGGCAGGTCCAGAAAGGGGAAATGCGGGGGGGATCCCCTCGTTGTGACTGGGTCATTTCACCATGTAGTCTTTCCAGCCAGGCTAGCAGTTCTGGGGTTGGGGCGGGCCGAGAGAAACTGCCTCCTGGAGCGGGTGTTTAGTGGGAAGTGTTGTCAGGTGGACACTCGAGTTCTGAGTGGAGTGGAGAGGGGCCACTTGTCCTTCAGACTGGGGTTGGTGTAAGAGAGGGCGCTGGAGGCTGACCCTCTGCCGAATGCCAGTGTGTGCCGCACGTTCTTCGCGGTGCACCTGAGTCCACCAGCAGGAAGCCCTGTTTCTGGTCACTGCTCACCTTGGCTGCCCTTCCTTGACTTGAAGCCCTGGACTGGTTGTCCTTGGGGGAGCCTGAGCAGTAATACGGGGTCACTTCTGGCCCTGGACTTGCATTCCTCCCTGAAGTCCCTTCTGACCTGAGTGTGCTCGCTTGGGTACATTGTGGAGAAACTCAGTGGTGCCTGGGGCAGCGTGACCATCCAAGCCTAGCATGAGGGAGCTGTTGTTTTAGGGCTCCTCACTTCGACTGGGGGGTGGTGGGTGAGGGAAGAAGGTCAAGCAAGACAAAATCTGAAATGAGAGGCAGAAGCAAGGAAGGTGGTTCCAAGTGGTCCCAGCATCACCTGGGAGCCTGTTAGAGATGCAGAGGCTCAGACCTCAGGCAGACCTGAGAGTCAGGTGTGCATCTCCTCCAGGTCTCCTGGGTGACAGGTGTACAGCGAGGACTGAGAAGTGCTGCGTTGACTTCCTTGGGAGCTGAGAGAACCCAGATACACCCTTCCACACACCTGCATTAAAAAAGAAAGAAAGAAAGAAAGAAAAGTAATAATGTGTGTGGAAGATTGAAATTTCAAAGTAGTTAAACTCAATGAAAATGAGGAAAAACCAAACCAAGCACCCCCGTGCCTGTGCCTGAGCCAGAGGTTGAGCTGGATGCTTCCTGGGTTGGTCCTCACACCCCCACCTGCCTGGGGACCCTTTACCATCCAGTGCTGGTAGGACTTGTGAGTTTTTCCTCCTTCCCCTGCTCTGGTATGTGACGCCAGCAACATCGCTTTTTTGGAGGGTGTTTGTAGCAAGTGAGAGCTGTGGGTAAATAGCTTTGTTGGCTACTTTTGCTTTTCTTGCTTATATTGTATACTTTAATGTGCTTTTTCTTTTCTTGCTTTATTTTTTTGGATAATGGCAAAATCACCGCTTGTGGGCACCGGCACAGATAATACAAAAAAGCTTTTTGAAAAGAGCTTTATCTGAGCACAAAGTACTTGGAATTGAAGACCCCCAGGGATTTGCCTCTATCGCTCATCTTGCCTTTCTCCTTTCCCTCTTCTTTCTCTCTCCTTTCTTTTCACCCTCTCCCTCTCCCTCCCTGTCCTCTTTCTCTTTTCTTCATTCAAACTTGCAGTGGAACTGAGTGAGCTACATATTGCCCTATTTTCAGCTGATTTGCATGTTAGAGAGAGCAGAGTAATTGGTGTTTAACCAGAACAAAAGAGGATCTGTTTTCTAAAAGAAAAAGAATTTTTGAAGTAGACCCTATTGCATCCACTGCCTTTGTCTCTCCTCTCATTAGGAATTGAATAGGATGGCCCCGTAATGAGAGCTGGAGATGCTGCTTGCTCCTGATGCTGTTGGAGCTAATTGGTTTGAATATTATATTTGATGTGGGTCTGAGAGATGTTGGCAAAACACCTCCTTGGGACATGGACATCCTGTCCCCACATCGGCAGGGAGATGGGCAGTATGGAAACTTGGTGTATTTCTTAGTTGAATGCACTGAGGGGCCACCTTGAGATTTTGGTCTTTCTCCAAGTCTTCAGGTTGCTCAGCTGCTAGGAAGGAAGTCTAGGGTATTTTCAGGAGCCCCAAGGGCCAAGTTCAGTAGAAACTTTGGTGGTTGATGATTGGACTTCTCCCAAAGGAATGCATAGTCATTAATTTGTGGTATTTTTGTGAGGACTTGAAGTTGAAAATATATTTTTTTTTCCCTTGGTCAGAGGGAGCAGGTCTAAATCTGGACCAGGAAGTTGGCAGAGTATCTCTTGAAAACCTCCAGACTGCCCATTCTTCATTTTATATGCAGAAATTGCTTGTTCCACTCATGCACTTACGCGGTCTTCCTTCTGGGGTTGACTACCAGCTGAGGGTATGAGGAGGGCTTGTGAAGGTGGAGGGAAGTTTTGAAGACCTTTGGGAACGTTTCCCATAACCACAGAACTGTCTTTTACAAATTAGAAAGTACAAAACCGCTGTATAAACTTTGAAAAGCAGTAGAGGAAAATGAGTTGTGATCAATCACTCTAAACAGCTGTGGTTAATTTTAGTATATTATCCCATCTTTGGCCATTGTAATTCTTTTGCTTCCAAATACACACATTTCGAAATGATCCTAGAATACATTGATGACTTTGGGGATTGTATTTAAGCAAATATTTATCCGACAACACCCAGTTAAAGAGTTCTGTGACCTTGACTCCCTTTTTTGAAGTCATCCACATTTGCCAGAGTTCAGCTATTATCTTGCAAAATCTGATACCCAATAGGAAAGAAACAGCCCGTGATGACTGCCCTCAGAAGATGTGATTAAATCAGTTTTACTGCCTTTGCATGCTTGTGTGTCACTTTATCTTTCTGCAGAACCTGTGAGGCAGGCAGGAGCTGAGCCATCTGACCCACTTTACAGATGGGGAAACGGAGCAAAGCTTCGAAGGAGCGGTGAGCTCAGCCGAGCCACGTGCTGAGCCAGTGGATGTGGCCCCAGCTTTGTCTACCAAATTGATGCTTTTCCTCCTCCTTCCTCCTTTCTGCTCTGTGTTTGGGAATAATTTAAGACTTAGGGGAACACCTTAAAGAATAGAACCCCCATATGTCCTTCACTCGCTTGGTTTCTAAGAACGGTGGTATTCTCCGGCCCAGCTACAGGACAATTAGAAACTTCACGTCGATCTCATTGATCTGGGGCTTTTACGTAATCTCCCATCTGCATTCCATCGACCCGAATGTCGTTCGTGGAATTCTTTTTCCCTCCAATATACGACATAATAGAGGACCAGGTGTGACTTTTTTTTTCTTTTGGTCTCTTTCGTGTACTCTGGAATGTTTCTATAGCCTCTCTTTGCCTTCTGTGACATTGCCATTTATAAAGAATATATCCACCTCCCCCCCCTTTATTTTTCCATGAGAACATTCTTGTCCAATATTTCCTCATGATTAAATGCAAGTGATGCATTCCTGGCCAGAATACGATGTTAAGTGTTTTTCATGTCCTTCTCAGGCTATCATGTCTGGAGGCACTTGATGTCCATCTGTCTTGCCTCTCTTTGATGACCTGGCCAAGGTGTTGTTTGATTTCTCCACTGTATGGTAATTAGGTTTTCTCTTGCAGCTAATAAGCAGTCTTTGGGTAGACGCTGTAAGATCTGCTCCTTGTCCAAGTTTCCACTCGGCTTAGCCTCGGCCTGCGCGTCTTGCCTGATCTAGTCTTGACTGGTGGTTACAAGGTGATCGTCCCCCTCCTGCACTCTTGAGGTGTCTTCCACTTGGCAGTCAGCAGTTCTGCTGAGAAGGAGCCCTTCCTTCTTTGCCGTTATAGATGTGGCCTGTTATTTCAGTGACTTATAATTATTACCATAGTTAATCATTTTGGTGCCTAAACTGGACCAGCGGGAGGCCCTTTATTCTGATTCCTTCCAGCATTTTAAAGTGCTTCTTAACTTTCCGGCGTACTAGGGTGTTCCAAGTTCCTCTCATGCCTGCCCTGCCCCAGACCTGGACTTAGTCATTTCTCTAAGGAGCCCGTTTCTTTGAGTGAGGAATGGATTTAGAGGCCAAGATAAATCAGTGTTAGTAGATCATCTTTGCTGGTTGTTACTGGGGTGTCTTTGCTTCTAGGCCATTTCAGCAGAGATCTGGGAAACATTTGTATGTAAATGTACACACACACACACACACACAAACACAGAAGTCAAGCATCCACATTATTCCTCCAGTCCTGGCTCTTCTGCCAGAGTCCTTTTGTGCCTCTTCAATCTCTGTCTCTGTGAGGGCCCTGTCACCCTCAGCACTTTACTAAGCTTGCACTTTAGCACATCTAAAGCAGGGTCAGCATGGTGTGCCCAGGCCACTGTGGAAGACTGACCTGTTGAGTGTTCAGGGCTTGTACATTTTGCTCATCCATTAAGATCCTGTGGGCATGAACTCCTGGGCTCGCTCTCCCCACGCCCTTCACCATAGGCACAGTTTGCTTCCAGCCTCAGGGTTTCCTCCTCTTGCTGTCCCCTTTGTTCATCTAATCTTACTCAGCTTGAGAAAAGTGCTGTGACTTCCCTCCTACCCTATCTCCCTTCCCCGGAGGCAACCAACCTCAGTGTTTTCTAGTTTGTCTTTCTTGCTTTTCTTTCTGTAAAGATAAACAGATATGTGACTATTTCCTCATTTCCCCTTCTTTCTTGCTCAGGAGGTAGCATAGCACCTGCTCCTGAAGGCATTGCCTTGTGTTTTAAAATGAGCTCATGGCGGGGTCCCATGCAGAACAAACAGGAAATGCAGCAGTCCTGCCTTGGTGGACTCCCTTTGTTGTGATAGGTGCATCTTTTTGAAATAGAGGAATGGGTAGCCGATGGAGGAGGAGGAGAAAAAGGAAGGTCAGAGATGAGAGATGAAAAATGTTAGGTTCGTACCCCCCAAATGCTGCTTTTTATCAAACTTTTGTGATTTTTAAAACCGTATTCTCAAGTGATGTGTTTCAGAATTACTAAATATATTTTTATATTGATTCACTCTATGACCATAAGAACATTTGTTTTAAAGAAGATTTCACATCGCTGCTGTAAAGGAGAAACAGCTATTACTTGTGTACGTGCATTTCTTTTTTTCATTTTTAAAATGGGTACATTATAATTAGTCATAACAGTGGGATTGGTTGTTACATATTTGTGTATGCACATGACATGATTTGGTCAGTTTCACCCCCTACTACTTCCCTTTCCCTCCTGTCGTCCCTCTCTCTGGGTCCCTTCCTCTACTCTATTGGTCTCCCTTGTAGTTTCGTAAGAACCCGTCTGCTTGCATTTTTTGGGGAGTTGCATAAAAATTGCAACCTTTTGGAATTTAAAAAGTGTAACAGTGAAATAACCCCTTTTAATATTTATTCTTAACAGGAATTGAAATGTAAAAATAATGCCCATTTTTTTTAAGTATTTCTTAATGAAGACGTAAACTCATTGAATTCATTGATCTCATCCATTGATTTAATATGTGCAATAACCTACAACTGGGCCTCTCAGGGGATTTGAGAAAGCTCTGTCTTACAGTGGAATGAAATAAAACTGTGAATGTGGTAACTGTAGTCCAAACTGGATGAGTTTAAATGCTTTTAAGACCAAAAGATATACTTTGTTGTTGTTGTTTGAATCATTGGATAGGACATTTTACAAAGGGTCTTAATTTATACAGTGTTTGAACAGAATATAAAGAGTGGTACCAGGTGTGTGTGTATGTGTGTGCGCGTGTATTTTGAATTTACCTTGGTTATCTTTAAAATGATGCTTTAAGGATTCAGGCCACATCTTAGCCATATCAAACACATACCAGTAATGCCTCTGCCGTGGAGTTCCATATAGAAAATTTGCCAGCATCTTACTAAGGCCAGCTTCTCAATGAAGCAGCCCGTACGTAGACAGTGCTCCTGCTCACCATCGTTCCTGGAAATGCGCTATGACCATCCTGGTCCTTCCCACTTATTACTCCATGGGTAATAAGGATGTGGTGTGTCCTGGACTAAGATTCTAGCAAAAGAGTAGGAATTAGTATACTGAGTACTCTATAGTATATTATCATCAAAATTTGATTTATGAGACCTGGACTCCAAAATAGCTCTTTAAAAATATCTTAAACATTGTTTTTCAATAATGAATGCAACATTACAGCAGCAATTTTCAAATTCTAAGCAAAGCAAAGGAACACGTCCACCCACCATCCTGCCTGTGGGTCACGTTGCTTTCCAGGCCCGTCTCCGTGCGTACAAACCCTTGGTGTAGGCGTTTCTGAAGAGCAGATGTACGCTCTTCCCTTGCTCTTCCCACTTAGCATTGTGCGTGGTGCGGCCCCTGGCTCTTTTATTGGGGTTGTCTGTCTTCATCATCGTGACTAGGGTGTTCAGTGAGGTCACCTCCCTGGAGTTTCTACCCACAGCACCCCTGGAAGCAGAGTGGTAGAATTGGGTCTTGGGGTTCCTCCTCTGGCAGAGTGGGTTGTCTCTAGTTTGCCCACAATGCATGCCCAGTGGAATTGGCTGTCATTATCAGCCGTCTTCAGGTGGTCTCAGCGCACTGTCCGGCTCTCAGGATGTTGGCTGAGTGTTCTTTCCTTCTGTCATTCACTGAACCAACACTAGCGGCCTTGCCCTCTGCCAGGCCTAGGGCTGGCTGTGAGGACGCAGCCAGGAGCAAGATAAGTGCATTTGGTCCCTGCCTTCCTGGGGCTCACGGTTCTGTTCCTCTGTGCTTTGCTGCATGTTCAGCCCTTCTTTATCTACTCATGGGTGCACGCACTGCAGCCGGTGGGGAAGGTGACATTGCTATAGGAAACACCTAGAATCTGCTCTGCCTTCTTAAATGCTGAGTTCTTCACATGTTTTGGTTCTTTCCTAGTAGCACAAGTTGCTTGCAGCATATCTCACACCTGCTCCAACATATACCTGTGCCACTGAGTGTGAGGACCGTTAGACCAGGGAGCTGAAACGGGAGTCCCAGAGGTGAGCAGGTAGTGAGTGACAGGTACCTAGGCTGTCCCTGGGACTAAAGACCACTGCTCAGACTCAGGAACTCTCAGGTTCAGGTTGCTTTTGTAACCAGAGAAGATGCCCTATGAGGGAGTGGTAGCATTTATAAGGTGGTGTCCCTTTCCTCTCCAAGTCACATTCCCTCTCGGTGTTCTGGATTCTTAGCTTCTGATTGTTTGAATTAGGAAAGGTCTGACATTGTTTCTACTTGTTTGAGTGAACTCTCTGAGGTGCCAGTGTGCTGCCTGCAAGCCACCCATTTCAAATTATAGACCCAAAAGCTTCATCTCTAGTTCAAAGCTTCACGTCCTGGCTAGCAGACCAAGGAGATATTTGGGGGCACAGAGAAGTTTTCTCACAGCTTCTGAAAAACACTAGTCTCTGGCTGGCCCTCCATCGTGCTTCCTGGCCGACCACTCCTTTGTTCTGTTCCAGTATCCGAGGCCTGAGATGAGGGGGTCCAGGCTGCTGCCCCCTCGAGCATCCCCCTGTCCTACTGCTAGGACCCTCCTCTGCCCACCTGCTTCTCCCTTTCTGAATGAATGCTGTTTGACTCCTGACTCAGCACTGGGGATGTGCAGAGTGTGAATGTGTGTGTGTGTGTATGTGTATGTGTGTGCACGTATGCATGTACCTGCATGTGCCCCTGAGCTCATTGGAGAGGTGGAGGAGAGCAGTTCTGGAAAATGAAAACTCAAAGGAAGAGAACGGGAAACTCTGGGTTCTCCATTGGCACAGGTGGGGAAGAACGTTGAACTCTTCTTCATAATTAACATTTATGAGTGATTCTGACAGCGATCAAAGAAATAGGGGAAAGCTGTCAACATACATACGTGGCCATTATATATACTGGGGGGGAGAACAAAGGGAAAACGAAATGCTGCGGTGATTGGCTTTAGAAAGGTGAATTGTGTGCTCCTGTGTCTAGGTACTGTGTAGGGAGTAACAGTGATTATGAAGACTTTAGATCACCTTTTATCAGTTTAATTACATTTGTCAAGTTGGTACACATGCATGCTTGTGTTCCAATCTGTCTGCTTGCAGCCAAGAACAATAAAAAGGAGTTAACACTGGCCATGGTGGGCTTATTAGCAGAGGAATGTTAGGATTTATTTTACTTGAAGCCTTTTTAATCCACTTTCAGGACACACACACACACACACATACACACTCTCACTTGCTTGCTCTCTCTCACATTTGTATCTATACCTGAAAACCCAAGCGACAGTAGGAAACTAAGAATTTAATATTTAAATCTAAGAGTATTGTAGAATCCAGGAGCACCTGAACATCTCCTGAATACACTCGTTTGCTGCCTTTGTAGAAGAATTAAAGTCATCTAGTGGTTCTAGTGATGTCACTTCAGTGGATTCTTGCTGACTGATGCCACGTGAATTACAAATGAACCATATGGAACCGCTTTATATTAAGTAACTTATGTGTTCCACTGATAGTTATTTAGGTTGTAAACTTCTCAAAATCTGTTGTTAATGATTGGTGTGTTTTCACCTGAGGTTGTTAATGCTCCAGTGCCTGTTGTTAACAGTGCCAGAAATAGGTGTGTGTGTGTGTGTGTGTGTATGTGTGTGTGTGTGAGTGTGTTTTCACGGGAGGATATTACTGTGAACCATATTTCATGGTCTGATAGCTTTTATTTTTTTGCCTTCGATTCCAGACACAGTGCTCTGGAATAGCAGTTTTAGGGATTATGTTTATTTGTCCTAAGCGAATGCCAATTTCCAGTTTGTCCAGGGAAGGGATGTGTCTGAAAATACATGGAGTGCTGGATGGAGTCACCCTGTGATTGGCCTTCAGAGACTGCCCATTGCTTAGGGTCAAGTCTCAATGCCTGAGTTCCTGCTCCTGCTGGCTGTTGATGCCTCTCTGCCCTTGCTAATGGGGCTCCCTGGCTTGGGGTGCACTTCCCTCCATCTTGCTTATCCAGCCTGCTGCTGCCCCACTGGCCTGTGAACTGCTCCTGGTCCTCGTCCTCTCCTCCTGTGCTTGATGTGCTCTGCTCGTCCCGTCAGTCCGCATGACACTTTTCAGACTGAGGTTCACCCACGGCCTCATCAGCCAGGGTTCCTGTGGGGACAGAACAGCACGGGAGAGGGTAATGGAAAGGACTGACTGTTGAGAGGAGAAGACAGAGGTAAAGGCTCAGGAAGGAACGAGGAGCAGGCACCAGCGCTGTACAGCACCCCCCAGGCCCCAAGGGGCCCAGGAAGGGAGCCTCCACTGGAGTTCAGCTGTGAGGAGGGCTTCCCTGCAGGGCTGAGGGTACAGAGCAGAGGAACATGGCCCAGCAAGCAGGGATGGTGGGGAGGCCATCTTCTTCCCACCGTCTTCTGATGCTGACTCATGTGGGCCAGGCCCAGCCTGAAGGTAAAGAGTGAGGGAGCCCTGAGACCATCCTGTGGAGGTCCTTCTTGCAAGGCCCTGGGCAGTGAGAAAGAGAGCAGCAGTGGTTTTGGAGGTCAGAACAGAATAAGCAGCACCCCTCACCTCCCCACCCCCCCGTCATCCCAGGAAGGGCATTGGCTCGGTCTCGCTGGCCCTGAAGTCCCAGGGCCTGTTGTTGGGGTGCTGGGACCGGAGCTTAGCTCCCTCCCTCACCTCCGTCATACTTCCAGCCACCACAGGTCAACGCACCGTCCTCTCCCTCTAGGAGTTTGCTGTTCCTAGGCCTCTTGTATGTAAATTCTGGACCCTTCCACCAGTCCCAGTGACTGCTCCAAGTTTGTGTTGGAGGAATGAGGGGCCGAGTGAGACAGCCAGTGAACATGTGATGCAGTCCTGAGGTGGAGGGCCATGCAAGCCCAGCTTCTCCATCCTTGTATCCCTTTCAGACCCTAAAGGTGCAGGAGGCGTCTGAAGCGAGGCCCAGGAGGGCAGGAATTTCTCGTCTGGTTGGTTTGCTATTATGTTCCCCGCACAGTGCCTGCACATAGTGGGTATTTTGTCAGCAGATGTTTGTCAAGTGAGTGACTCTGGATGTGAAGTCATGAGCCTGCATTGTTCCTTCTTTAACCAGCTGCCTTCTGGGATTCACCAATGCATAATGTCTTGGGACACCGTCTCTCTTTTGGAACCTGAGACCACTTTGGTATTTTCCCCAGTAGAGAAGCCTGTAGCCTAGAGTCCTATTTGCAGTAGTCCACCCTTATCTGCAATGTTTAAGGATCCTCGGGTGCCTGAAACAGCAGATGGTGCCGAACCCTGTGGGTTCAAACCCTATGATAACAGTTTAATTTACTAATTAGGGATAGTAAGATTAATAATAATAAGAAGTAATAACAAAAGGGCACAGTTTTAACAGTATACTAAAATAAAATCGTTGAAAATGTACAAATTGTTTATTTCTGGAATTTTCCATGTAATATTTTTGGACCACAGTTGACTGTGGGATCACTGAAACCGTAGAAAGTGAAATTCAGATAAGGAGAACCACTGTGTTCTTTGATTTCTAGAATTTAGAAGCCTGGACAGAACACTTTTAGACAGGAAGGAGAAGGGAAAACAGGATGTAAGGACTTTGGTGGGTGGAAGGGAAGCAGATGAAGGGGGCTCCCAGGTGGTAGGTGGCCGGGACCCTTGTTTCTAATGGGTCCACATGTGGTTGGCCTTGCCCATGGGCAGCACCACGCCTGTCTCCTTGCTCTTCTGCTTGGGTCTGTGATTCTAGCAGGAGGTATGGAGGTACCCTGGATGGGAGACGAAGGGCAGGATCAACGGAATAAATGTCAGCTAATCCCTGAATGATTGTACTTTGTGATGGCTATGCCTGGAGGGGGTTCTAGGCCTCAAAGGACTCATGTTGGTGTGTGCAGGCTTCTCTGTCTCTTCCTGGCCTGTGTTAACTTGGATGGGGCCCCTTAGGCCAGCAGTTTGCTCAGGCCAGCAGGGCTCCTCCTGGGCCCCCTCTTGGGCCGCTTCAGTCCTCCTGGCACTCAGTAATTTCACAGGGCGGTGCAAGGATCAGGGTGTGGAAAGCAGGAAATTAGTAATGACTGGACTGGGTGAGGGTGACTCTTGTAATTTTAAAGAAATGCTTAAAAATTAATTGGTTCTCTGCTCTGCAGCTTTATTCTGCTGAAGCCAGAAAGCAAAGGCAAGATGGAGAATTTCCCACTGTGACGCCTTTTTTTTCTGGAAAGTTGAGTCATTTAATGATGATTTGGATAATAACAGCCCACTGGCCCATCCTTCCCCACACAGCTCCTGAAAATGTGCTCCCTTCCAGAGAAGGACATATTTCGTTCCTTTAGTGTCTTGGCAGCTCCAGTAGAACTTGGGCTCTCATGTGTTTCCCAGACCATTACTGGACTTTTGCTGGCTGAGATGGGGTGAATTTTAGCCTTAGCCCACTGCTGCCATGGACGTCATCCTTGGGCCAACTGCGGATAGAGTTGGAGCAGGCGTGGCTGTGCTTGCCCCATTGGATGGAGGCTTGTTGATTGATCTGACAAGGTTTCAAAGTGCTACTGTTTTTTTTTGTTTGTTTGTTTTTGGGGCATGGGATGTGTGTGGCAGCATGGAGTCGGGGGGATTGTACTAAGGACCCCTGTGTCCTGGAGGACCCTTGATAAGCATGTGGCTAATGAAAGCCCTGGTGCACTGATGTATGGTCCTAACAGAATAAACAAAAGTTCCTAAGAGCGTCTAAGGTAAAATGTGGGCTTCAGTAATTTATTTAAGGACTGGGGGGAGATGGAGGCTAGTGTTCGTCTTGTCATTTCACCTGTAGGGATATTTGCCGAGTTAAAAAAAATACCTATTTCCTCTGCAGGGTTTCATCTCAGTGCTTTCAAAGGATTGCAGACTTAATCAGATCCCCCCACCCCCGTCCCTTCTAGGTCCCAGGACATGAAGATCACCTTAGGACTTTGTCATCTTGTTTCCTTGCTAACAATTAGTCCTGGATGGTGCCGGGGTTGAACTGACCTGTTAAGTCTCCTTTCCCATTTTAATGAGTAGTTAAGTCCATGGCAGGGGTTGACAAACTCCTCTTCTCTTTGTAAAGGGGCCAGATAGTAAATATTTTAGGCTTTGCAGGCCAAGAAGCAATATTGAGGATATTATGTAGATACTTACACCATAACAAGAGAGAAAACAAATTTACACAAACTTTTCACTGATGAAATTGAAAATACAAGAGCAGTAATTGAGTACAGCTTTTTTGTAATACCAGTTTGTTGTTGAGAAGAATGGGTATTATCGGGGGGAGGTATTGTTTTGCCAAATTGGAGTTCAGAGTTATCATTTTGTATTATCAAATCAGTTACAGGTGTTCATATAAAGACAGATAAACAGACCAGATTTGGCCTGTAGGCTGCAGCTTGCCAGCCCCTGGTTAGCAGCATAACTAGTTGTGGGGTGGAGAGCCTACAGATGTAGGCCTGGGGTTCTAAACTGTGCCTTGTGGGAGTGGCTGGGAGGTGTTGTTTGGATGCCATGGTACTGGAATTGTGTTTATTCAATACATAGTGGCAGAGGCCAGGCACTGGGTCTACAGAAGTGAACCAGATGGTCAGGGTCCTTGCCCTTACCTTCAAAGTTGGAGGAATGATAAGTAAATATAAAATATGATTTCATAGTGATGAGCATTGTGGAAGAGTCAGGTGAAGGGATGTAAGTAACGTTGGAAGAGTTGTTTTATCGAGCACCTCTGTAGGAAGTTGTGATTTGAATGTGTCTCCCCCACAGTTCATCTGCCAGGTACTTAATTCCCACATTCGTGTGTTAATGGTATTTGGAGTTGGGGACTTTGGTAATTAGGATTAGATGCGGTCATGAGAATGGAGCCCCCATGATGGCGTTAGTGGCGGGAAAGGTGCCATGCATGGTGGTGCACACCTGTAATCCCTGCCACTCAGGAGGCTGAGGCAGGATGATTGAAAGTTCAAGGTCAGCCTCAGGAACTTGTGAGACCCTGCCTCAAAATAAAAAATAAAAACGTCTGAGGATGTAAGAAGAGGACAGGGGAGATCAGAGCTGGCATGCTTACTCTATTTGGCTATGAGATGCTTTCTGCCACCTTATGAAGGAGCAAGAAGGCTGTCACCAGGTGCTCCAAAGATGCCAGCGGCATACTCTTGGATTCATAGCCTCCAGAACTCTGAGTTAAATATTCTTTATAAATGAACAGATCTGCCAGGCACTGTGGCGCACACCTATAATCCCAGCGGCTTGGACGCTGAGGATCGTGAGTTCAAAGCCAGCCTCAAAAACAGCGAGGCGCTAAGCATCCGTGAGACCCTGTCTCTAAATAAAATACAAAAAAGGGCTGGGGATGTGGCTCAGTGGACAAGGGCCCCTGAGTTCAATCTGCAGTACCCTAAAATGAAGTAAAATAACACATCTCAGATACTTTGTTAGACAACCAGAATACTAAGGCAGAGAAGAAGTCGGGATAGAGATGGGAGTTAAGGGAAGGACAGCACCGCCCAAGTTTTGGGTGAGGCGACAACAAATAGATGTCTTTAGGCAGGAAGAAGCTTGGTGAATCTGAAGCCCCGGGAGGGCAGAGTGGTGGAGTGGAGGGGCCCGAAGATAGAGGAGGCCAGGGCCAGATAAGAGGAACCTTGAAGCTCATACAAAGGAGCTTGTGATGGGACATCCAGGGAAGGCCTGGGGCCAGAGAGTGATGCAATATGATTAACTGTTGAAGAAGGTCACTCCAGCTGCTGGCTAGAGAGAGGACTGGAGAAGGCAGGGGTGGGAGTGGCTTTCTGGGGCCACAGAATTTAGTGTTGAAAATAGAGATAGTCTGAAAACTGTGGCGACTGTGGTCAGCGTGCATTCCATATAGACTTCTGGGTCATATATAAGTCATGATCCTTTTTTGGTTTCAAATGACCAGACTCAAGTGAGCTCAGGGAGAAAAGGGAATAAATTGGCCCATGTAACTTTTAAGTCCCAGGGTTTTCCTGGCTTTGTTACAGCTGGTTCCAGGGGCACACATGATGTCATTGTGGCTCTCTCCGTTCCTCATCTCTCCCCTCTCCTCCTCTCTGTGGGTTGGCCCCTTTCCCTCTTTTTTGTAGATAAATGTTTTCCACGAGTTGTTGAAGATGGCCCTCAGGATCCTGGGTTCCCATGGCTTGGCGGGGCTTCCCGCCTCTGCAGAGCCTGTGCAGAGAAGTGCACTGACTGGCTTTGCTGGGGTCACAGACCCAGGTCTTAGACCACGCTCCATTGACAGCCCCATGAGAACCAGGTTGGCTCCCAAGGTCAAGGGTGTCCAGTGGTCTGTCCTCTTTGGACTCCCTCATTTTTCTCTTCCTTTTCTACTGGGGACCTTTCAGTGAATATGCCCCTGGACCTTTTTGAGACTTAGTTTCCTTTTCGTCAAGTCACTGAGTTGCTAGGTTCATGGACCAAGACATCCAAGTTCTTGGGAAGATGCAGAGTGCCATGTAGGGTATGGCTGTGAATTGGTCTTTTTAAAGTCTTTTGCTCAGGGAAGAGAGATGAGAAGCAAGGAAGATGTTGTGTTTTCATTCTGGACCTTTCTACCTGTATATGCCAGCTCTCCCCTCTTTGTATAACTTTTCTTTCAGGGCAAGCAGATTTCTTCATTTTTATCATCCTGATAATTTTATGCCCTGGTTGGATTTTTTTAATTAAAAAAATAACCATGAGCTTTATTAAACATGTAACACGATAGAATTTAAAGTACCATGCTCTAGTGAAATATTTCACCAACAACACTGCGTACAAATAAAATATCACACAAAACATATTTAAGAAAATGTTTTGGTCTTTGATTTGAACAATAAGTAAAAACATAGGCACTTCTGTACTGAGACAGGGAAGCAATCACTACTCCGAATGATAATGTTGTATAAGCAACATGTGAAAATATGGCAAGAATAGATTTCTGGAGTTTTAAACTGATGGACCATGTAAGAAAAGGTCTGCAACTTCAGACCTTTCACTTCAAGTTCAAAAGTAACATTTTTTTTTTTCCCCTCCTGGTCCACAGTGAGAATTCATAAACCCATATGGTTGTCATGGGCAAGTCAATTTCCGGTTAGCCATTATGGAATCATAATCATTATTTCAAAAACATCAAAATCAGATGATTATTAGGATACCACCCATCAAACCCCCCGCCCCCCCCCCCCCCCACAAAATTAAACTCACTCTCTCCTTATGACCGTAAAGCACAACAAAGTAAAACTGGATGTGATTCTCATTTTGCAAAATTAACTAATTAAATGGAGATAAGAAAATACTTCTGGGTGACAGGAAATCTTGACTGAAGTCCATTTTATAGATAATATAAAAAATTCATCCAAAATTCATGAAAATAAATGTAATTCCATTTCACAAAAACCACTGGGTCATGCACAGCAAAGTCTTGGCAGCCATTAGATTCATAAACACCTGAATTAGATAAATCAGTCATGATAATGGAAGTGGGAATATTATCATATAGAAGAGCAAAACAAAAATAACTCACAATGATCACATTCCAGGAACTTAAGATTTCAGATGAGAAAGGAGGACAACTTAGAAAATAATGGCTGCAAGCCAGTAGAAAAGATCAGAACCAATCATTCCACCATATCATCTATAAAAATTAATAGCTTCTGCTTTCCCTTGTCACAAAAGCATTGAGTGACTTGGAGGCCCTCAAATGGATACTACTTACAAAGGTAATTCTGATGATTTAATATAGAAATTATCCTAATGTGAGCAAACAACATGGGAACTAGGCAAGATATGTCTTTTGATGCAAAATTTAGCCTGTATGTATTTCAGCATTTCATTTTATTATTTTTTTTTTAGTTGTAGATGGACACAATACCTTTATTTTATTTACTCCTTTTCATGTGGTGCTGAGGATCAAACCCAGTGTCTCACATGCTAGGCAAGCGCTCTACCACTGAGTTACAACCCCAGCCCCTATTTCAGCATTTTAAATGAGCATTTTGCAACTGAGACCAAATATCAATCATCTCTTGAGGTTTTGTACTGTGTACTAACATCAGATCTATGTAAGAGCAGATATCATTCTTGTTTTTCTTCTTGATATCAAATATCTTGAAGCCCTTGTACTTTTTTGGAATGAGGCCGAGTTTCTGAAGGCACATTCCAGTGTAAATGCTATCAATAAGTTAGAGATGGACCTGGTCAGTTATGTTGTACAGCCTTAGACAGGACTCCGCTTTCCCCTGCATCAGGTGGGTAGACCCCAGAGAACATAACCTGTTGAAGGTAATGATTCAGTTTCTTGACTTGATGAGGGCCAGCATTGTAGGTCACATCACCTGTAAACAAATCTTTGGCTTTGTGCTTGGGTAAGCCATTCAGGTAATTCAGGATGTGAATGGTATTCACACAAACATCATCATTGCCCTTGAAAAGGAGCTCAGTGTCTGAGCAGGAAGTGCCCACCCACCTGAGAAACTGCACTTCCTTCAGAGACAAGTTGAACAGAGTGTCTCCATAGTTCCATGTAAGAATGTCTTTGCACTTCTCACTCACAAATTTCAGTATGTCTGAAAGGTCAGGGTGGTTGTCTTCTGTGAGGGTATGGCCCAGCAAGAAGACTGGTTCCCCACATGAGTTTCTCTGCTCGAGGACTTCCAAATGGCTTGCCTTCTGGGAAAATGTGGAGTGAGAGACTTCATCGCCAGCAATAAGACATGTTACTTTGCACATTCAGTTGATCTATAAGCAGTGAATAATTTCTACAACTCAAATACAGGAGAAAGTCTTTCAGTCTGTCCAGCAAACTCTTAAAAATCTGTCACAGCTGACCTCTCAGGTCAGGTTCACAATAATTCAGATGACTTATTTTCAAAGACCGGTATACATTCCCCCTCTGGTTGGCCAACATGCTCAGAATGGGATTGTACTGCTTGTTCAGCTTTTCTTGTTCTCTGTTTCAGTAATGCATGGGAAGGAAAGCTAAATGACTCCCAGAATCTTTTTTGGAGGGTATTATTACTTTCCCATTTCCATTTTCCCCCCCTTGGCTGCTGCTTTTGGAAACTTCCACAGTCAAATGAAGTCATTTGCCATTATCAGGATGCCCAACAACTTGATTCTTCGACATCTAACACTGTTTCTCATATCTTGTCCATCAGCAGCTCCAGTTCAGCAGGGCAGGGGTGAGAGAGCCTAGCAGCATTCACGTGCGCACGGCTCAACCTGGCAACTGAATGCTCTGTGCGCGGGGCGGGGGGCCGGGGACTGGCGGTGTCTGTGGTGTGCTCCGTGCAGGCTTGCTTCTAGCACTTGTTGCCTCCATCGCCGCTGCCAACACCACCACCACCGTTATGCTTCTCTCCTGTTCCGCCCCGCCCCGGCCCCACCTCCACCTTGGTCCTTGCCCAACTCCCCTGGTGGGATCTTAAGGAGAAATCCTTGGGTGCAGATGCTGGCATGGGAGAACCACCCCAGATTAAGACAGGTCGTGTTTTGTCCATCAGCCACAGCACTCAGCAATTTGACATAGACATTATTTTAGATTTGCAGAGAGGAAAGGACAGCCCGTTCTGTATTGATAAGATTTCAGCAAGACTCAAAAAAAAAAAAGAAGAAGAAAACCAAAACTTAATGCATTACCATGTAACGCCTTGGTTCCTAGTTCCTTAATTAGGCCCGTGGTTTAGCAGAGTGCACCATCTCAATACACAGATGGTTTTTATGTAAAAATTTTTTTTCAAATGTTAATTTCCAGTGACTGATGTTCTGAGCCTAAATCATTTTCTATTGTTTGTATTTGATAAGAACTGTATTTGAACTGCTCCTTTATAAGTTGGAGTCTTTTGTAATGGGATTTAACTTAGTGGTTTTACAGGTGTATGAAAAATGTTAAGCTGTGTATTGTACTTAAGAGTTTGAAAAATTCTTAGTTGCAGCTAATTTAAGGGGGAAAAATTAAAACAGGTGATTAGCAGCTGCTTTCGGTTTTGAATGCCCTCGCTTAGGGGTTTTGTGTTTGCTTATTCGTGTGCAAATTGGTGTGGTTATTTTGGACGGGTTGAGACAGCCAGCCAGCACTGGCACCTCCTGGCCAGCTGCCTGGAGGCCCATTCAGGGGACCCTTCCCCAGTTCTCCCAGGCAGATTAGTTCCTGCCTAGCTGCTGGGTGCTTGCCCTCTCCCTCACCATTCAGGCCTTCCTGGGAACACAAAGGAGGTCTGGCCTCATTCCTCCTTGTTCCCTGATACCAAGATGCCTCTTCCCCTGGAGCAGAGGACTCCTTTTCCAGCCAAGAACTGCACATTGATGGCTGCAGCTCCTGTCCCCTTGTTTCAGTTCTGAACTTCTGGTCCCCCAGGTGATAGCCTCTGGATAGCCTTAAGCTCTAGGACCCACCCCTCAGGTTCTAGGAACCCCCATCTCCCTCTGCTGCTGGTGGGGAAAACAAGTTAGGAAGCAGTGGTCTGGGGCCTGTTTAGGGAACCCCACTTGGGCAAAGACCTTCACTCTGTGCTGCTCTGCCCCAGACCCTGGGCTTTCTTGGCTCCATGGGGTCGCGCTTGCTCGGCCCTGATCCCTGCGCTTGCCAAGGCTAGCAGAGCTTTGTACAGGCCGCTGCTGCTTACTTATTAACAATGACGCCAGTGGGAGCTCCGCGGCCAGCTCCCTTTCCAGGCCTTTGTGGCCGCATCCTGTTCACTTAAAGGTGGAATCACGACCTGCCGGACTTGATTTTTCAGTTGAGGGGCTTTTGTGTATGTGTCTTTCTTTGCCCAGTAAGAGGATTGTGTTTTCATTCACAGAGATTTCATCAGTAAATATGAAGGGAAAATGCTCAGGGGGAAATGCTTGCTGTTCAGATTAATAATCACCCTCCCCCCCCCCCTTTTTTTTGGCAAGCTAAAGGTGCTCCCTCAGTGCTCTTACTGAGTCTTTGCCTGGCCTCACCTTTGACCTTAGTGGATGTGACAGTGCAGCCAAGATTCCTGCACATCCCGTCTCCCCTCTGGGCTTAGTGGGTCACCTCTTTCTTTTCCTACTTGTGTCGTGAATGGTACTCAGTGACCCACCAGAACACCTTATGGGGCTGCTGTTCGGGGGCCACAGGCTCCTAGTTACAGGCCTTGGTGACTGTTTGCCCCTGAAGAAAAGCAACAGTGAAAAGATGAGGGCAAAGAAAGGAAGGGGAAGACCTCTGTGGGTTTTGTTTTGTTTTTCTGGACAGCATCTGTACCTGTAAAGCCAGAATGACTTCTGCAGGCATCTTTGTCCAGATGGGTTCCAGTCAAGGGTCACAGTTGGCTTTTCTGAAGATGGCAAAGATCAAGGTTCAATACTTGCCAGATCACATGTTTAATGATTCAGGTCATTAGGAACCTCGGGTTCTTCAGGGTTGTTCCGAATACTTTGAGGTTGGTTTCATGGTGGCCGTGGGGGAGGGGAGGCATTTGGGTCTACTCACAAAGACTCTCGATGCAGTTGTCTGTCAGATTGTGGGTAGGGAAATGGGGATGGCTTTCTAGACCAGTTAGCAGGTGGTCCTCCGTCCTTGCCAGGGTTGCCCTTCGTTTTTCCAGGCATTCCCAGAGGAGCACTTTAGATCGTACCCATTTCCTCCAGTTCCTGGAACCAGAACCATTAGATCCCACTGCTTGGGTCAAGGTGTATGTGTGGGGGGACCTTTAGGAAAGCCAGCTAGTCAAAAGCAGTTTGGGGGTCCCCACTTTGGCTGACTGTGTGGGTATTTTAATCTTACTATGAATGCAGCTGCAAGGGAGATAGAAGATGCTGATAGTTAAGTGCAGGGACCTTGAAATCAGAAAGACCAGGGCTCAAAATTGAGCTCTCGGCGTCTGTGATTGTGGGCTGGGAGGTACCTGTCTAAATCTCATTTCTTCATCTCTAAAATGGCCTCCCCCAAGGTCGTGTGGGTGAGCCCTCACGGAAAGCTGGTAGTGGTATTGGTAATAGTGTTGGATGGCCAGTCATGGGTGGGGAAATCACATGTGCGGTCCAGTGGCTGTGGTCAGCCGGTGACATGTACATTGTAGGACCCTGGCTGCTGTAGCATGCTCTGCTACCTGCCCTGGGAAGTACCTGCTCTGGGGTGCGAGCTGAACCCCACTCCCATTTCCTTTACTGTAGGTTTACTCTGCTTTCTTCTGTGCGCAGTATAGTTTTTAATCCCTTTATGAGTGTTCTCCTGGTCACACTGCCTTAGCTGCGCCTCTGCCCCGCACCCCACATGATGTCACTCAGCACCTTTTGTCAGTGACTTGGTGTGTTCTGGGAAACTCTTTTGCAGAAACTGAGAGCCTGGCCTCCACCTTACACTCAGGAAGTCCCCGCATGGTGTCCCAGGCTCAGCACCGAAGAGGTGATGTGGATACTATCTTCCAGAAAGTTCTTTGCCTTTGAGCATGGTGGGAGGAGGGAATGGAAGTTGGCCCTGCATTTTGTGGGCTAGGGCTGGGCTCTGCAGCCCCTCCGAGCAGACATGGGACTCCTGGGGGGACTCCTGTGGACTAAGATTTAGGATGAGGGTAGGAGATGGGCTGTTGATGCATCGCTAGTGCATATTCGCTTAGTTTGGATCTGGGTGGAATTTGTACCCTGCCTTGCTTCACAGAAGATTGTGGGTGTAACTGTTGAAACAATAATTCCTCTTTAAAACTTTACCTTTGCCTACCTGGTGGAGCCTCTTGTCTCTGGGAGGAGACTGCCTTGGCAATGGCTAAGGGCCCTCACCTGCTGGATTCAGGCTTCCCTGGGAAGCATATAAGGTTTGAGCAGAGGGTGGCTGAGGGCTGGGTGCAAGAGAGGAATATCTATCTAGGGGCTCTGGCTCCACTCTCTAGCTCCAAAGCCACCTTGCCCTTGTTCTCGGATGCTCTCCTGGCCCTTGAAGGCCACAGGAGCCCGGAGCCCACTAGTTTGATGTAGTAGTACTGAGGTGGGTGCCGTTTCTGGATGTTTGTGCAAACCCACAAGAAGAAACTGTTACCGCTGGCATTGATGCTCCCGGAGAGATTCTTCTCCGGGTTCTTAGTTCTATTAAATTTTAAAAATCCCTTATTGCTTCCATAGAAGAAAAATTTCAGAAAACGGGAAAAGTGAATATAACATTTTGCTCAATATTAAAAAGTTAATTTAAGACAGAACCAGAAGCCAAGACAAGTGTTTTTTTCTTTCCTTCATTTGGTGATATAATTGACCCTTTGCACCTCCATACAGCTTAATACGCATTTGGCAGAAGCTAATTACAGGGCACGTAGGTTCCACACGGGTAAGGGGAACATGCAGATTCCGTGTGAACTGCCTCATTTTGATGTTTCTGACTTGTCCATAACATTTGTCACGGATTTTAACAAGTGGAAAAGAGCATGCGGAGATACTGAGTGTCTCCAGTCTGCTTCCCTAGGTGGGGGGACTGCATGGGGGACATGTTGTGAACATGTGCTTTCTGAAGCCCCCAATTCAGAGTTGCTTGTTTTCATTTTTAGTTGTGCTGGAGATTGAACCCAGGGCCTGCACCAAGCTAGCTTTACCACTGAGCCACATCCCCAGCTGAACCCCAAATTCAAACAGGTGGCCTAATATCTCTCTCCTGGGTCAGTTTGGATATGCAGATATGGTCAGTCTTCCAAAGGTAGCACAGTGAAATCCCATTTTCTCATATATTTTGCAAATCGTCTTTGCCAGAAATTAGAAAATGAATAAAACCGAGTTCTCCTGGAATAGATGGAATTTATTTCTGGCACTGGAATAATTGACTGTCAGGAAGGGGCTGTACTCTGGTGGCATGTGTTCTTTTCCTTCTGGAGGTGAGCACCCCTTAACTCTGCTTGGGCCAGAACTGTGGGAATGGCCCATAGAACCATCTGGAACCCAGGGGAGGCAGGATCTTTGTGAACACATTCTCCTTGTCATAGAGTGATGGACATCAGACTTGCAGTTTCTAGAAGCAGAGCCGAGCCCAGACATTTAAATTAAATGTAAATTCCCATCTCCATCGAAGTTTTGTTCTGTCATAGTGCTGGGTGAGAGAAGTCTTTGCTTGCTTGTGTTTGGTGGCACAGCGTTCAACTAGGATCCCCTGGTGTTCTTGCCAGGAAAGCCCCCTGGATGATCTGAAAGGGGAGGTGGATGAAGTCACTTGTCTGTGGTCACCTGGCTCACCATGGAAATTAATATCTGACCCGATTCTGTTTGCCCAGTGAGTTTATGGCTTGCTAAGTGGCTGTTGTAATGATCCATTGACTGTTGCAACTGCATTTCATGAGAATTTTATTTCATAGTTCTGAAGTTTGAGTCCATAAATCCTTTGAACTCGAGGTTACAAGTTGGAGGAGCCATGTGGTACTAGGAAGGCAAAAAAGCGCCAAGCTTATTTTTCCTGCCCGTGTGCTCTGCCCTTCTTTTCTTTCTTTACACACCATCCCTTTGATATTTCCTGCATGACAGAAATTCATGCTCAAGTGTTTATCTTGATGTAATGCTGTTCACGGAATATTTGTATTAAAAAAATAATCTGAAGAGGGCCATGTTCAATCCAAGTGCATGATTTAATTGTAAAGTTTTCAGTAAAAAAACCCCCCAAAGCTGTTGGAACCCTTCTGTGTTGCTTGGTGATGGGAATGTAAAATGGTGTGGCCGAGATGGGAGATGGTATGGCCGTCCTCAAAAAGGTTCACCCAGAGGCCCAGCATTTCCACTTCTGGTTATATACCTAAGAGATTGGAAGGCAGGGACTTGAATAGACGTTTGCACACCAGGGTTGTGGAAACCACCTACATGTCCACCAGCAGATCATGGATAAACAAAATGTGGCATATACAAGAGCTGGAATATTACTCAGTCCTAAAAGGAAATTCTGACACATGCTACAACATAGATGAATCTTGAAGACATTATTCTGAGGGGAATAGACCAGTCACAAAAGGAGAAATATTGTGATCCACACCCCCCACTTTTGGTACTGGGGATTGTCCCTAGGGGCACTGACCACATCTTCAGACTTTTTATATTTTATTTAGAGACAGGATCTCATAGAGTTGTTTAGGGCCTCCCTGAGTTGCTAAGGCTGGCTTTGAACTTGTGATCCTCCTGCTTCAGCCTCATGAGCTGCTGGGATTACAGGCATGCGCCACTGGGATTATAGGCATGCGCCACCACGCCCGGCACTTGTGTTCCTTTTATATGAGGTTTCTCAAAAAGCCAAATTCATAGAGACAGAAAGTGGAATGGTGATTTGATATTATATATATATTTTCCACAATAAAAACATAATAAGTGAAGATTGGTAGGAGGCCCTGTGTGGGTGGCTGTCAGGGTTTCTCTTCAACCAGGTTGGTGAGAAGCTGCCCTCCAGATGTGCTCTGAACATCTTTGAACATCCTAAAGTGTGGCCCAGGCTGGTCTGTCCACTTGAGCCCACTCATGTGGACCCCAGACCCCAGGCCTCCTGGCTATGAGGCCCCCAGCCTGTGCTGACCTGTATGAATGTTCCTTTTGAGGATTGGGTGGGCAGAAGCAGCTCCCACCTGAAACCTGTTCTCTGGGTTGTTTTACGTGATAATTATTGTGTTCTATTTTAAGCTGCTTCTCTGCATTTGGTAAGTGTCTGGGATTCTGTTTTTGTTAACTCTCTCTGTGAGACACAATAAAAGAACAGAGAGACTTCATGTAGGTGGGGAGGGGCTGGAGCTGGGCCGCCTGGATTTGGAGACACAGTCCCTCCCGTGCAGCCAGAGACTTGATTCCCTTTGGGTGAAGGCTGAGAAAAGACGAGGCTTAAAATAAAAGAAAATACATATTTTCCCTGCTCTGGAAACACGCTTGGCTCCAACACAGCAGGTGGCCGAGGAGCTCAATCTGTGGAAGGCATCAGCGCTTTCAGTGCAATCAAAGTTAAGTGCAGAAATTTAATTAAACGGCATCAAGGATGGCAGAAACTTTGTAAAGCTGCAGTGCATTGTCAAATTCAACAATTATTTCAAGGAACACAATCCACAGATGGCGTCTAATTGATAAATTAAGGTTCTGCTTCTCTAATGGGCTTGCATTTAAGCCCGATTTCCACCCATACAATAACCATCGCCTCACGAAGCCCCCTTCCCCACTCCTTCTCCCTCGTCCCCGCAAGGAAAAGCCACATCGCTCCCCCAGACAGCACCCTGGAAATGCAACATTGGGTCTTCAGCGGTGTGAGGACCTCCGACTTCTTTTCCTGTGAGCCCAGAGTCCCCATTTGAGAGCCTTGTCCCAAGAACATTAGGACTTCTTTGGGCCTGTGTGTCCTTTCTGCTCTGCTAACCCGGATGTTGGCTCAGATCTGCCTGCATGGGCTATTTATTTATTCATTTTTTTTTTCCTTTTTAGCACTGCTGGCTTTTATCCTCCATGGCACAGGATTTTTGCCCGAAACAAAAGCCTCAATTTATTTATTCTTTCTAAAAAAATTCAACAAAACCCTCTGTTTTTCAGACCTCGAGGTACTTCCTGTCTGTTAGCAGTTGATACCCAACTAACTTACTTTTAGTTCTTTAAAACAAAAACGAAAACAAACAAACAAGAAAAACTAACAAAAATAACTTGCTGTCTCCTAAGGTCCAGCCATGTTCAGAGAAATCTCTCCTGTGTTGAGACCCAGTTTGGGGGGGAAAATCTGTAGGTCTTGATTGTTTACCAGAACTTTATTTTGCAGATGAGAAATTTGAGGGGCAGTGGTTTTAGATGGCTTGCCTTGGGACAAGTTCTGGGTTGTTCCTACGGATGGAGGAGAGACCTTTGAACACATCAGGGATCCCTCCTTTAAATGGTGGCTCCATTTATTTATTTGTCCCACCAAGTATGCACTGGTACTGTTATTGCTTCTCTGAATGCAAAGAGGAAAGCCTCCTTTCCTCCTCCTGACTGCATGGAGCCTGTAGGGAGGTGTGGGGACAGACTCTGTGCTAAAGCCACAAGTGGACTCATCAGTACAACTTGCAGAGTATCTGGAGGAAATGATGGAATGACATGACAGCCTAGTCCAAGGGGCATCTGTTGGGAACTTCAAGGAGTGACTGCATGGGAGGAAGGACTTAGCATGAACCGAGTTAGCTCAGGAGGGCTGGAGGAGCAAGCTTGAGAGCTCCGTGTACTAGAAAAGCCCAGAAAAGGGCATGTGGGGGAGGAAAGGGCATGAGAAGGTTGGTGACTGGTGGCGCATGTCATAGAGGTAGATTAGAGCCCACATGCATTGAGCACTTACTGTGTTCCTGGTGCCATTCAGAACTTTATATACTTTGCTCCTGGATGTACCTCAGTATCTTCTATAGTGCCTTGCACATAATAGAGTTGCAGTGTTTGTTGAATGAATACACCATTCGTCCCTGTGATGGGTATTGTTATCCTGACTTTTTATTTGGGGAAACATAGGCCAACAGGGGGTGATCAATTTGTTCTAGGTCTGGGGCTTCTGAACAGGTCAGTTTTGGTGCTGGTGTCTGTCCATCTCCCCCACCTGGGCCTTTTACCCTCACTTAAAAGGGATGATGTGTGCACACCTGGTGTTGGGGTCTGTAATTAACAACCCTGATACCCTGTACCGTAAGTCAGTATTTTCATCTCTTGAAAGAAAGAAGAAATACCCCACATGAAATAGTTAGTGGTGGAGAGGGTCAGATTCCAAACAGAACTTTTGCACAAGTGGCAGCCAGGTCCAAGACTAAACTAGATGACAGTGGCTTGTCTTTGCTCCATATTAAACTTGTTCTAGAACGGGAATGCAGAGGGGATTGGGGGCAAAAGAATAGATCATATTTGCTTATTTCTAAGGTATGACGGTGGGGATGCCACGACAGAACCCTTTTTAATTGCCTCCTCCTCTGTCCCCCCGATGGCGCGTAGGTGGCTTTTAGAATTCTGCGTAGTCCCTGGGGGCGAGGATCCTGTGCCCGGGATGCCAGCTGATGTGGTTGAATGGCTGTTGGCTGTTTATTTGCTAGTCTGTCGTTACCAACACAGTGTTCTTGAGTTCGGAGGCCCAACAGTGTTTCACCCCCCTCCTCCCCCGTATCTAAATATATCCAACTAGTCAATCAGACTTGGCAGCCGTCAGGGCTGTGGCTGTCAGATTGAGTTTGCCTTGGATCCTCTGAACTCTTGGCTTGTTTTCCCAGCTCCAAAGTGTATTCAAATAGTGATATCCAAATTAGACTTGCAAACGCACACCCAGGTAGGGGACTTGTAGGGAAGGATGAGGCAGCATTTTGGTACAAAAATGGCATTTCCTTCTCTTTTGCTCTCAGCCGTGGAGCAGAGACGGAGCTATGCTTGGGGGGGATGGCTTCACGCTGGGTGAACGAGATGCGTGGGTGTGTTTTCCTGAATTGTGATTAAATTTTTTATTCTTTAATTTTAAGCTGTATCAGGAGAGAAAATGAGAAATTGGTTGCTGATAGAAAGTACTCTGAGGTCATGGTGGATGTGTGCGGGTGTAGATGTCATGGTGCGCAGAACTGGCCCTGGGGTGTCCTGGTCGTGGGCAGGAGGACGCTGGGAGAGTCCCAGGCCTTGGAGAGGGTGATGCTTCCACAACTGGCCGCGTGGGCCCCGGCAGCCCCTTTCCTCGCTTCCTCACGCTGCTCCTGTAGCCTAGGAACAGGACCCAGCTCCTGGTCTCTCCCCAGGGGCTTGTTAAGAGGGACTTGTGGGAAGCCAACCAGGAGGTTTTAAATCCCTGCCTATAAGGTACCCTGAGCGCTCCAGGAGGAGCCATTATAAATACACGCCCTGAGCATTATCCAGGTTGCTTTTCTGTGAAGAAGGGTCCCTCCTAGAGAGGTCACCAATGGTAAGAGCTGTGCCCGCAGTTCCCATGGGACGCCCCCTTCCCAGCTGTGCAGTGTCCCAAAGGCCCAGGGGCAGTTGGAGTATACAGATCCTCCTCCAGCATCAAGCAGCTGCATTTGGTTTGTAGGTTTCTGGCCTTAGGTGGGTTTAGAGAGGGTGGCATTAAAGGCAGTTCACCAACTTCGGAACTCAGAGCACAGAAAAATGTAAGCTACAGACTCTGACCTCAAGCAGCTCCCAGGACACCAAGAACAACGTCTTGCAAATGAATGAACTAGAAAGGTGCTTTTCAAATTGTGGTTTGAAATCCCTGGCCATCTCTGCCACCCGTTCATGGGGTCTGTAGTGTTAAATCCCACCCCCATAATCATCCTAAGACTCAGTCTTTTTCACTCTCATCCATTCACCAGCGTACAGTGGAATTTTCCAGAGGCTACATGACCCGCGTGGTTGTCAGGCACTGTTCTGAGTGGTTTTGATTCATCTCATTTAATGGTCACGGCGTTTCTATGAGGTGTAGTCATTCCATTTTACGGATGAAGAAACAGAGTCAGAGAGTGGTTACTTATTGGCCAAGGCCACACGGGATCCAGGTGTCAGGTTTCATGCCTCCTGGTCTTGACACCTTATCCTGTTGTTCCTGGGGAGAGCAGGGACCTGTAGTGTGGAGGAGTTCAGGGGAGAGAGGAGCAGAATAACCTTCACTATCCCCTTCTTGACAAGAATAGAAGACAGGATAAAGGGCCTGGGAATGAAGTATTGTTAACCAGACTGGTAAATCAATAGACTAATTAAAAATCAAACACTTTTAAACACTGTTGCTGGGTTAATTGTAAACCCACATTGAAACGTTAAAACTTGCCCAGCCCATGAGTTTGAATTATTAACCGAGTAAGTTAATTTCCAGACATCAGTTTAGGTTCCCTGTGAAAACCACAGTTAGCAGAAGGGGAATTTGTGTGCCCTTTCCTGCTCGGGCCTGCCTTGGCAGTTACTGGTGCTGCTGTTTGCATTTTTAATCAGAATATCTTAAACATTAGGCAGAACCTCACAAATTCAGACAGATCATGGAAAAAGACTGTTTGAGTCACTGAGGGGTTGAATTTACTTGTACCTTTCCTAATGGAAGAAATGCCACTGTTTTGCCATATCACAGCGTCCCGGTGAGGAAAAAGGACCCTTTTCAAAACCCTTTTGGCTTCTAGTGCTGGGTCCCAGGCCACAGTCAACTGCTGCTTCTGTTGCTCTTGGATAATGTTTTCTGCCCCAAGAGGCCATGTCCTAGGGGAGAGAGTCCAGATTCAGCCCCAAGGTTATCTGCTCTGGAGTGAGACCTCTAGGATATTCAGTGATGGCCACCTGACCCCAAGATATTTCTGTTGGGATTTCAGCAGGGACCCTGCTACCCCTGCCCAGATGTGATTTAGCAGCAGCTGCAGTTGATTTAAGTTCCTGAGCTGCGGTTGTAACCTGTCCCTGCAGGTGGATCCTTCACCCAGAGAGATGCTCTGTGGCAGTCACAGGGAGCTTTGCGCTGAGGCTGGGGACGGGCAGATCCTTGGTGCTGGACATGGGAGACCTCACCAGAGGCAAGAAACCCCATGGTGAAGTCACGAAGCAGGCGGGCTGTTGACGATCCTAGTAGTTCACTCCGACTTGCACAGCGTTTAATTTTTTCCAGAGTTCTTTACGAGATGGTCTTACTTGATCCCCAGGAGACTCCTGTGAGGTCCATTATATAGTTATTTTATACATGACACATGCGGGAAGGCTCAGTAACTTCCTTGAGTGTTGCTGTTTTCTTGTTAATTTGCTAAATGGGCTTTAAAAAAGGAGATAAATGTAAATTTTGGCTCTATAAAATAGTCACATTTCAAATGCTCACGACTGCAATCAATTAATTAAAAAATAGGATAAAATACTCTTCCCACCCCACACATGGCAAGTGCGTAATGTTTGTTCCGTTGGGACAGCTGATGGGGTCACATTACGAGATCGGCCTGCGATAAAAACCACTCTCCACTCCAACTTGGACGTTGACAGAAAGGAGAGACTTGGGTCGTTTGTTTATTTAGAACATTGATTACTGCTTCTGCCCTCCTCTTCCAGTTACAAAAATGTAGGGACGTTTTGGAAAACCACCAAAACTGAATAGAAGTTCCCTTAACCCCAGGACTTAACCATTTAGAGGTGTTCATCATTAACATTTCCTCCATCCTGTTTTTCTTCTCAAGGAGAGAGAGAGGGAGAGAGAGAGAGAGAGAGAGAGAGAGAGAGAGAGAGAGAGAGAAAGAGAAAGAGAGAGAGAGAGAGAAAGAGAAAGAGAGAGAGAGAGAGAGAGAGAGAGAGAGAGAGAGATCTTATTTGCTAATTTGCTTTTACAGCTGTATCATGAATCTTTCCCCCTGCCATTTACTATTTTTATGATGTGGTTCTTACTGTCTGTGGAGTATTGTGATGTAAGGGTTATATTTTGTGACCAAAGCCTCCTCTGAGTTAGCTTGTTAATGATTTATTACTATATAAAACACTGGAATATCTTTGTACAATACCCCTTACCAACATCTCTGGTCCCCTCCTTGCAACATATCTTTTTTGGATGTGTGGGTGTGTGTGCAGGGGATTGAACTCAGGGCACTCAATCCATATTCCCAGCCTTATTTTGTGTTTTATGTCTCACTGGGTTGCTTAGTGCCTCACTTTTGCTGAGTCTGGCTTTGAACTCGTGATCCTCCTGCCTCAGCCTCCAAAGCTGCTGGTGTTACAGGTGTGCACCACCACACCAGGCTGCAACAGGCATCTAGAAGTAGAATTTTTGGGTTAAAAGCCATTTTTTTTCTTTCTCGGTACTGGGGATTGAACTCAAGGCCTCTGTATGCTAGTACTGATGTACTACTGAGCCACATCCCCAGCCCTAAGGCTATGCATATTTTAAAGGGGTTTTTATATATATACACACTCATAAGTTTGTGTGCATGTGTAATAAAATTACATGACATTGTGTATCTTTTTATGTTTAAAAATATCCAAATAGCCATACTGTATCATATAGGTATATTTATATATAGTCTTTTAAAAATCATTTTTAATCTCATATTGCTCCCATAAGGATAAATGGTGCTACTTTATACCATAACCAAAGGCTTGCAGGAGTAACTTAGTTTTGTTTTTGTTTTTTGGCATTGGAGATAGAACCCATGACTGTTTTTTTACTGCATGTTTATTCCTTTTTACTTTTATTTTGAGATAGAATCTCATTTAAGTTGCTGAGGCTGGCCTCGAACTTGTGATCTTCAGATCCCAGCTTGTAGAGTCACTAAGATTACAGATGTATGCCACCATGTCTGGCACAAAAGTTAACTTAATTTTTAAATATTAACAAGTATTTATAAAAGTGATATCTAGAGCTGGAAGTGGTAGTACACGCCTGTAATCCCAGCCACTGCAGAGGTTGAGGCAGGAAGACCCTACCTCTAAATAACTAAATATATATGTGTGTGTGTGTGTGTGTGTGTGTGCGCGTGGCTGGGGGATATAGCTTAGTGGTAGAGTACTTGCCTAGCATGTGCAAGGCCCTGGGTTTGATCCCTAGCACCCCCCCCCCCAAAAAAAAAAAAGTTTATGTTAAGCATCTTCATTTGTGCTAAAGATAAAGCTGAATTTTTAAAAGATGGGCATTTCTCAGCTCAGCTACAGTTGTGTATTCTCTTTCATTGCCTCCCTTTGGTGTGGCATGCAGCTCTTTCCTTTGGGCTTGTTGACCTGCTTATTTATCTTTGGCACACTGGCCTACCCACCTGCGAATCTTACTTGGTTAACATTTATCCGGGCTTGAGGATGGAAATAGTTTTCTTCTGAATCAGAACCTTCGTTGTAACCATCCCCAGAAACTACCACCACCGTCGTGAAAAGAGGCGAGTGTGAGGAGGCTCTACCCTCTTCTATTTACATTTGGGAAATGCCAGAAAGTATGAAAATTAAAAGGTGACCTGCAGTCTCACTGCACAGAGAATCATGGTCCACATGTTGATATATTTCCTTTTTTTTTTTGATGGGTGGGGGGAGTGCATACAGATCAACAGATTGCAAGGCAAGCTCTGCCTGTTTTCTGTGTATTTTATATTTTATCATACATAGCAGCAACAGGTACTTTCCTTTGTAAAAAAAATACAAGTCACACAGAAACCAGTCCTACCATTACTCTCTCTCTAGAAGAAACTCTCTGGTGTGCTATCCACACCCTCTGCCTCCACCTCCTAGTCCTACTATGTGTACCCTTTCTTCATAGGAAATGTTCAGTGCCAGGTGAAAGTCTGTCCCAGGCCATGATTTTGAAAGTCACTACTCAAGTGGGAAGCGAGAACAGTTTCTTTTTCCCCCCACTGAGATGCATTGATTATATTGATTAATCAATTACAAAAATAAATTCGGAATTTAAAGGGCATCATCTAGTTTCCCGTTCTCGTTTTACAGATCACAAGTTCAAACATTAGTAAGTGCCTGCCCAGGTCAGGTCAGTTAGCCAGTCTGAAACAAAACTGAAATGCCAGGTTCTGGTTTATGTCATTTAAAATACTTAACTTCTTGCAATGCTGGAGCAAGCACTCTACCTTTGAGCTATACCTCCAGCCTTTAAAGAGAAAAGTCTCATTTGCAGAACTGAATCCGTTCCTGTCTAGGTAAGCACAAAAGAAATTGTTGGCGGCCTTTAAAATGCCTGCAGGAATCATTAGGAGTGGGAGAGAAACCAGTTAGCAGTGTTTTCAGGAGCCCCCCTTCAGAGCCACACAGCAGATCTGGCTTTTTTTTGGGGGGGGGGGCGGGGAGGGGTACCAGGGATTGAAAAATGGAGACACTTAACCACTGAGCCGCATCCCCAGCCCTTTTTATTTTTTATTTTGAGAGAGGATCTCTCAGAGTTGCTTAGGGCTGCACTAAGTTGCTGAGGCTGGCCTTGAACTTGGGATCCTCTTGCCTCAGTCTCCCAAGCTGCTGGGATGACAAATGTGCACCCAGCTAGAAATATAGGTCTTGAAAGTAGTTAATCTCGACAGTCACTGGCAGTCCCTCCAAATCAGGAAGCTGATACAACTGCTGCTGGGTTCAGAACCACTGTCACCACGCTTTCTGACCAGGAAACCTCCATTGCTGCCGTGGCCCTACCATGATCCTGTCCAGCAAAACAGATTGGCCACGGGGCGGGGGGGGGGGGGATTCAGTGAAGACTCAGGATATTGCTGCCGAATAACCAAACATCTCCCTCACCATGCTGCCAGAGGAAGCAATTAAAGCACAGAACACCCCACTTCCCCTTTCATACCTAGCTGCAGGGCAATCAGAAATAGTGATCCTTAATTTTTCAGAGGTTGGAATGGATAATGGGCACCCGTTTACCTTGTCTACTTAGCAATTGAGTAAAGACACCAAAAGATACAAAATCTGCTGGATTTTTAATTTATGGCTGTGTAGGTTAGACTAGCAGGTGATTAGTAGCCTTCCCAGGCTTGAGCTGGTCAAGTAGGTCAGCAGCCTGTCCCGGGACGCTGCATGAATAGCATTCTCCTGGGTGGTCCAGAACAAGGGGCCCCAGAGAAGAAGCCTTGGGAAGAGCAGATGGGGTTCTACTCCAGAGTCGTTCGCTTTACTCCTCAGGTGGGTGTAGCTAGAAACCAGTTTGAGCGTGTAGAAACTGTAGTGGAATACAGAATTGTGTGCCAGATGGCGTGGAATTCTGAGTGGCTGTGGAGGCCAGGGGCTGAGCAGGTTGGGAGCAGGGCTGTTAAGCCAGGCAGGCTTCTTGGAATGGCTGAGGATGAGGAGGACATGGTGCCAGAACAGTATCCCACAATTAAGAACCAATAATGACGTTAGGTCGTGTGTTTCAGGCAAGAATGTGGGCACAGAGGCCACGCTGAGTGGACGTGTTTGGGGCACTCAGATACAACAGCCTGGTGGGAATGGAGAGTTGTGTTGGGTGCAAACAAGGACAAAGGTAGGGATGAGGGGCTGGCTGTGCTCCCCACCTTTTCCTTTCATGTGTGTGGCCCGTTCACCTGGAGGCTGCCGTTCCCATAGCCAAGAGCCATGAACCCCCCTTTGCTGATTTTGGTTCTGGCTGCCCAGGAGCAGCCCACTGAGTCAGCAGGTCCTGCCTTTGAACTCGTGCTCACCTGCTTACTTTAATTAGATGATAGGTAGGTTCCCTTCCCTTCCCCAGGGAAGGTTTCTCCCTTCAGGTGATCAGCTATTTGACGCCAGCATGGGATTAGAGCTGCCTCTGTCCAGTTTCCCCTGGGGCCCCGTTACAGGATGTCTGTGATAGAACAGTCACATGTTGAAACAAGTGAAGGCTGAGTTGCTTGGCAAGTCCACAGACTGATACCGCCGGTGCCTTTTCAGGTTTGCAGAGCACACTTGCACGAGATCCGATTTGGTCTTCAGAGGGAAACTACAGAATACCCAGGAATAGCATCCCATTTTATAGGTGGGGAAACTAAGGCTGAGGGAGATCAAGTGTCTTGCTCAGGGCCAGGTAGTCAGCAAACTGCAGGTCTGGGATCCAGCCCATTGCTCTCTCCTCCAGGTTGAGCCAGTGTCCTCTTAGACTTGGCTTTGAAGTAAGGATTTATTATTGAGTTCAACTCAACAAATGTGTTCCCACACTCTGTGTTAGCTTCCTCAACACAACACAGCACAACACAACGACACAGTGTTGCTCTTTCCACCTGCCAGATCCCTTCTGTCTTCCAAGGGATTCCCTGAAAAGCACAGCGTCCCATAGCTCAATAACAGGCATGTGGTGGATGCAGTGGTGCACGCCTGTACTAGGGAGGACCGAGGCAGGAGGATCACAAGCTCAGAGCCAGCCTCAGCAACTTGGCGAGACCCGGTCTCAAAATTAAAAATAAATAGGGGCTAGGGTTGTAGCTCAGTGATCGTGCACTCATCTGGCCCGTGTGAGGCACAAGGTTCGATCCTTAGCACCACATAAAAATAAATAAATAAAGAGATAGAATAAATTAGGTATTGTGTCCATCTACAATTTAAAAATATTTTTAAAATTAAAAATAAATAAATAAAAGGGCTGGAGATGTAGCTCAGTGGTAAAGCACCCCTGGGTTCAATCCCTGGTTACCCCTCACCCCCCAGGGGGAAAAAAGGAAAGTAAGAACAGGTATGTGAGACGTGGACCACTTAGACCCTGTGTTTTGGAGTTGGAGAAACTTCTGCTCGGTGGATTCACTGGTGGTCTGGTTTTTAGGTTGGATTTTAAAATTCTCTAGAATTTGAATTCTGAGGTGCACACCCCATCTTCCTAACCTCCTTGAACAGCTTGTGTTTATCAGTAGCTAATTGGCTAAATGTTCACATTTTAAAAGCAGAGTCTTAATCTTTTGGGAAAGTGGGGCATTGCCACTGCTTTCCACACCCAAGAATTTCTGCCCTTTGCCTGGGGACACATGGACTGCAAAGATCCGCTTGTGAATGAGATCCACCCTCCCCAGCTCCTTTCACCCTGGACGGGGTGGTGAGGCACCTGGTTATTCTGGCTGCCCTTCTGACCTCCCAGGACCGGTTTTTTTTTTTTTTGGTACTGGGGATTGAACCCAGGGGTACCTTACCACTGAGCTATCTACTCAGCCCTTTTTATTTTTTATTTTGATATAAAGTTGCGCAGACTGGCCTTGAACTTGCAATCCCCTTGCTTCAGCCTCCTAAATTACTGGGATGACAGGGATGTGGCATCGGGCCTGGCCCAGTACCCTTTTTAAGGTTCCTGGGAGAGAGTCGGAGAGGGAAGGAAAGAACCAAAGCTGACCTCAGGTATTGAAGTTGTCTTTAACACTGACTTGGACCAGGGCGTTCAGTTTTCCACAGCAGTTCCATGGAAATGCCTCTGCCCTGTTACAGCACCCTTTCACATTGTGTTACTGTGACCGGCTACTCACCCGGAATTCCGTGTTGGTCAAGAAAAGGCCAGGGAATCTGGGGCAGTGCCCGGTGAATGTGGTACCGTCAAGTCCAGCAGGTGGTGGAAGGCCCGCTGTGCACAGGGCTGTGTGCCTATTCACCTGGGCAGTGACTTGCCCTGTGAAGGTGGTTGTCTTTACCACAAATAATTCAAATATATCGGACCATAAATATATTTCCTTGGATTCTTCAAATGGCCCAATGTAGGAAGAAATACATTCATTTTCTTTCTCTGCGTTGTTTTTTTTTTTAAACACCCCCCACCCCGCAATGAGTAGGGATGGAAGAGAGGAGAGACGGAGGTAAACTTTCTCATGTTGTCACTTCATCCTGCCTCAGTGATTGAAGCATTGTGGGAAGGCCTTCCCTTATTTTTTTGCTTCTTAGTTTACTGAGTTTAAGGTTGTTGGCATGTCAGGCTTTGAACGTGGTCACTTGGAGAGAAGGTTCCAGAGTGGACCAGCTTCTTGTGAAGATGACTGCATTCTTCTCATGCCCACGTGGGCTCGAATTGTCACTTGGGGTGAGTGACTGTCTTCGTTTCACGTGTTAGACGTCCTCATGGTGAACCGCGACCTCACCCCTCTCTGACACCCCTCCCTCAGGATCCCGCCACCATCTACGCACACTGGGCAGACTCGCCCAGAGGTGGTTGTTTCGTTCTTGATCCCTCTCATCAAGCATGCCCCCAGGTCCTTCAGGAACAAAACCCATGGGGCTCTATTCCTGCTTCACCCCTTTTCCCCTGGCTTCTGGGTCTCCATGTTTTCAGAATGACATAACAAACCCGCCACCCGTCTGCACCACAGAATCGGCTTTCCCCAAACTCATCTCTGTCTCGGAATCCAGTTTCTCCTCCCAGGGGCCCTGGGCTGGGGGAGACGTGGTCTCCCCTGGAACTTTGCGCAAGGGTGTCTTTATTTAATTTGACTGTTGCTGTTATGTGGTGAAACATTCAATAAAAGTCGTGATTTATGAGAAATGTGTGGCTGTGGTTGTTTTTTCGGTTTTTCTTCTTCTTCTTCTTCTTCTTTTTTTTTTGCTTTGTCATCTATCAGAGAGAGAAAAGCCAGGCCTGATAATTTCTTGGCACATCCTGTGTTCAGTTAAGAATGTCAGCTGTCAGCCTGTCAGGAAGTTGTTTCTGGGATCGGCTTCTCCCTCCTTTACCTCTTGCCACAGTCTCCTCTGTAAACAGGCAGAGGCCCCACTCCGTCCTGCAGGCTGGTGATAAGGGGAGGCAGGACGCCGTGGGGAGAGGCTGGTGGCCCCTGCTGTGGCCCCTGCCCTCTGACACCTCTCAGTGGCCACGTGTCCAGTGCAGGTCAGCTCTGGGTTGTCGTATAGGAAGAGGTAGGCAGGGGCCTGGCAGTGGTTTCCAGAGTTTTCTTTGTTCTTGAGTACAGCACCTCCCCAGTCCTCTTTGTTTGGCAGCTTTAGCAATCCTTTCTTTTCTTTCCTTTTTCTTTTCTGAAAGTATGTGCATGTTGGATAAAAGGCTCTTGAGTAGAGGGCCCAGCATACTGGGTATTGGCTGCTGAAAATAGGCTAATTGGAGATGGAAGCAGGTTGTCACAGAGGTGCCCGTGCAGGGGGTGGGAGGAGGATGAGCCCCAGTAGATGCCAGGTTGACTCTTACCACCTCTCCCCTCCTCCTGCTCTTATTATTAGCTGTTTGTGAAACGCTTCCAAGGCTTTGCGGAGCCACCCACAGTAGCATTAACCAAGTTGTGCCCTGCATCTTAAGTACCTGGTTAAGGCCCTGTGCAGTAGCGTCTGGAATCGGTCCACACTGAGCCCCCAGAGTGTGCATAAAGAAGTCTTTAACCCGCAGTGGGTGGCCAGGCAGGGCGGGAGGCAGGCCTGTGGAACAGAGCAGAGCGTGTTCCCCTCTGCCCAGAGCCAGGCTTCCCGGCTGAGCTCTTCACACTTGGATTTGGCAGGGAGTGGTGCTCGCCAGCTGGGTGGAAACATGGAAGACCCTGCTCCTTCTGCCTTCCTAACCGTGGAGGCGAAGGTGGGGCCTGCTGGAAAAGCCCACCAGGCTGGCTGCTGTGGGTCTGGTCGAAGTGGGGGTCTGAGGACTTGTGCTGGGGAACTGGCAGGACTGGGCAGTCTGTGGGGAGTCCCCACCCGAGTGCCAAGCAAATGTGGGTTTTGCCTTCTAGTTACTTACATCCAAGAGGGCAGGAGGCCTCCCTGTTTGTGAGCACCCTGGGTCCGTTGAGTTTACACATCTGTCACCCTGAGGATAATTAGTTGCCTAGCCTTATCCCTGCTACCTGCCACGTGGGCCTACCTCCTGCTTGTGTTTCTGCTGCTGTCTGCTCTGTATCGAGATCTCTCCTCTGGTTAATGGAGGGCTTTCTCTTTTGGGGCCCATCTTGCTCCCACTGCAGGCTCCCGTCCTTCTCTCTGCCCTGACTGCCCAGGAGTCTGGAACTGGGATTCTGTCCTCGTTGGGCTCTTCCAGCTCAGCTTGTATGCTGCCCCATGAGACGCCCTGGATCTCCTCCTTGTTTTCCAGGCTCTCAGAAGGATGCCCCTTCTTTGATGCCCCCCCCCCCATTTTTAAAGGGTCATCTCTCTCGAAGTCTCTCCTGCATTCTTCCTCTCTGCCAGGAAGACAGCTCTGCCTTCTTTCTCTATCCCCACAAGCTTCCACTGGCTCTCCTCGGACTGGCTCACATACCGTTTCCTCCTGGTCTTTCCTGTTCCCCTCCTGTGTGCCTCACTAGTGAGTTACATGGGGAGGGCAAGAGCTTTGCAAGTCACTCCGGTCCCATAGAACTTTCTGCTAGAGAGAAATTCTCATTCTAGTGCTTGTGCCCGTTGGGCGTTTGAAGTATGGCTGCTGTGGCTGAGGAATTGAATTTTTAATGGGGCTTAATTTTAATTAATTTGAATTTCAGTAGCTATGTGTGGCGGGTGACTGTTGGTTGTCGCAGATGTGTGTCTCCCTTATGTTTGTACTTTCAGCCCTGGCACTGGGCTCTGCCTACCAGAAAAGCCTGATAAATACACTGTACTGCCGAATGAGACGAATCACTTAGATATAGAGTTATCGCGACGGTAGCCTGTGTATTCTTTGCCTATTTTCCATGCAGTTTGATTTTTTTTTTTTTTTTTTTTTTTTTTAAAGAGAGAGTGGGGGAGAGAGAGAGAGAGAGAGAGAGAGAGAATTTTTTTTAATATTTATTTTTTAGTTCTCGGCTGACACAACATCTTTGTTTGTACGTGGTGCTGAGGATCGAACCCGGGCCGCACGCATGCCAGGCGAGCGCGCTACCGCTTGAGCCACATCCCCAGCCCCTTGATTTTTAAGTTAATAGATTATATACTTGAGCACCACCAGTGCTTTGGGGGATACAGAGATGAATAAGACGTGGTCTCTTCCTTCAAGGAACTTAAACCTAATGGGTAAATATCTCGTGATAATAGGAAGCAGAATGAAATAAAGTGCCACTCTTTTAGGAACAATTTCCATCCTGGGCCGATGCAGGGAAAGAAGAGGTTGGGGGTGACTGAGGGGTGTGGGGGGTGCTTCAGAACGGTCATTCATTCATTCAGCAGATGGGTTTTGCATGCACTGGGCATGTATCTCTGAACAAAACAGAAAAATCTTGGTCTCACGATGCTTACTTTCTACTTGGAGGGAGACAGATTCTAATAAAATAAGTGACTCTTAAGGTGTATTGGTAAATGAGAAGCCAGGGGAAGGTGTGCTGGGGTGTGGGGTGGGGTTGAAGTGTTAAACAGGGCCATCTAGGAAGACCTAATGATGAAAGTGACATTTGTGTCAAGGCATTTGGCCTGAGGCTGTAGGGCTTGGGAATCTGGATAGGCAGCAGTAACCAGGGCATGGTATTGTTGGGGACAGGGCCAGCCAGGGTAATGCCTGGGGTGTGGAAGTGTATGCAGAGGGCAGAGCACCTGCCTGGGGCCTGGGACCTGGAGAGCAGAGTGGGAGATGGGACTGTGGCGGTGCTTTGAACCTTGTGATGATGATTGTCACTATCTCTGCAGAGGTCCCGTTTCCCTGATGAGGACAGCAGTCCCAGTTGTGACTTCTGTTCTCCCTACAAGTATTCATTCACTCCCGGGAGCTTCTCCAAAACTCTGCTGATTAGGGGACAAAAATCTCTTGTGAAGAGATTTTTGAAAGAGAAAGTTTGATGAAATCAGATCTCTTCTCTGGGTTCATTGTATCCCAGCTCTTATTGTGTTTTTATGTCTCTCTTGGTGCAGGCAGAGCTCTCTGCTGGGTTTCTGGGGGCTCAGCCCCTGGGGTTTTGCACATTTCTTTGCCCTGGATCAACGCAAAGTGGAAGAGCCAGGATCTCTGAGTAGTGAGCAGGAACAGGGTGGAAGACCAGCCAGGCCTTGAGAAGGACCGGACTTGTGATCAGGGAGAGGGATGTCCCATTTCCAGCAAGTGGAGACTCAGACTTGTTGGCTGATCTGCAGATGCCACTTGGAGAATCAGTGTGCCTGATGATCCTAGTTTCAGATGTGTCCCAAGCTTCAGGAATTCAGAATTTGCCTAGCAACAGAAGGAGGGCTTTTGCCAAAGCCAAGAGAGGGCTGTTAGAGTAGGTTGCCTTATCACCCCCAGGCTGGAACTGACTGGGCCGATCAGGTCCAACTCTTTGTCCACACGTTGAGCTCCATCTCCTCAGTTTTGGTCTGCAAGACTCCGTGGGACGTGACTTTGCCTGTGCCTCTGTCCTTACCTCTTGATTTCTAGCATTGCTAAACTTTTAGTCTGAGACAAGCCATGGTGTTTCATGCCATTGTGGCTCTGCCTGCCCTTCTCCCCTGTTTTTTTCCTGAAAAACTCCTGCTCATTCTTTCAAACCCTAGTCAGGCATCTCCTCTTGAGGCCTTCCCTGCCTCAGCCAACAGAGCTCCGTGTATTTCCCTCTGTCTCTTTTCTATTCTCATACTGCTGTATGTGTTAGGCCCTTCGGGGATCCTTAGGGACAGAGAACCAAATCATTTAGTTTGGGGTCCCAGGACTTCCCAGGACCTGGTAAGGACCATCTACTCACTGATGGTGGGTGTTAAGTAATTATCAAGCACAGGTGACACAGCCAACTCGAAATGACACCAGATCTGTGGATGCCAGTGATTTTAGGCCTCTCCCCTGGGTTACCTGACCTTAACCCCTCCCTCTCTCCCTCCCTCTCTCCCTCCCTCCCTCTTTCCCTCCCTCTTTCCCTCCCTCTCTCCCTCCCTCCCTTCTGTGGTACTGAGAATTGAACCCAGGCGCAGGCATGCTAGCTAGCCAAGTGCTGTGTCACTGAGCCAAACCCCGGTCCTTAACTGATTTCTCATCAAGAGTCACTGGTTGTCTTTTACATGTAAAGATGCCTCTGTCAAGCGGCCAGCTGTGTGTGTGAATAGCAAGGAAGGGGTTGGTCTGACTCAGTGTGACCTGTCAACAGCAGTGCTCTCTACTTGTGTCCTTGGTGGTTCTTGCACAGACCTTTGGCCAGTGAGATTTCTTAGGAACAAAGCCTTTTATCTCCCTGGGGCTCGTGACTTGTGCCCAACTCAGCAATCAAGTCTGTGGACTACGCAAGAGGAAAGAGGAAGCGAGTGACGTGCCCAGGACTTTGAATCATCTTCAAAGTAATCCCGAGCAGGGAACACTCATTCATTCATATTTTAATCCATATTTATTGAGTGCCTACTATGTATTAGGTACCTAAGTGCTCAAATGGTGGGTGAACAAGTTGGAGAGATGGCCAGGTTTCCAGTTCCACTCAGGAAGCTTCTGTCTTGGGGAGGCCTGCTGACCATGGCTGATGTGACCATGAGCCCCTGTCCTGCACCTTGTACATAGCAGACCCTCAACCAGTGTTCTTGGAGGGAATGAATGAGTGTTGTTGGGTGGACGGAGTTTAGCCGGGCAGATGTTTTTCCCTGAGGGAGAGGAAGCTTGATTTCATAAAGCGCCTGCCAGGGACAGAGTGATTTCCCTTCAGAAGACCCTGGTCTTCCTGGCAGAAGTGCCCCTCAGAGGGAGCCAGGTGCCGTTTGCTCGGCCTTGTGGCTGATTTGACAGCTCTCTGGAGCAAGCTGCGAAATGAGCCCTCCACACTTTGGCCGACAGCTACGACTCCCCTGTTGCCTCTTCACCTCAACAAACAGCCGGCCCAAGCTGGGGAATGCAGCTCTCCCTTTTCTCCCTTTCGTCGTCTGATTGGCCGGGTGCAAGTGTTTTTAATAGAACGGACATCACGGCCATAAAACATCTGTAACACTGCGTGTTTAGTAAAGTTCTTGGCAGGCCGAGCTCTGTTTGATTGGTGATGTTTTTGCTGTGATGGTTGTTTCCTTTTTTCCTCTTGTTTATCCCCCTGGAAAATAAAGTTTTCTTTTATGTGAGGATTTATAGAAATACGTTTCTGGCGTGAGGAGAGTATGCTGTATTAGGATGTTGGTGTAGTTGAGAAATATTACCTCCGAGGCCCGGGCAGCTCTATCTCCTGTGGAGAAGGACCTTCGCAATGGTGGGCAATCAGTTCCTCCCTAGAGGGCAAGGAGCTGCCTGGGTTAAGGCAGATAAAGGCCCTGCCTCGCATGGACCACACCAGCATCCTTTGTGCAGGAACAACTTGAAATCTTGGAATTGCCAATCTTGCCAAGCACCACGGCTGAAGGTGGGCTGATTTCAGGAGAGCACTCAAGACACCCAAGGAGGGAGGGTTGATGATAATTAGTTACAAACGAAGGACGTGTGTGTTGTGCCTTTTCCAAGTGCTTGGCTGTGGGCCAGGCAGGGAAGGTTTGATCCCCATTTATAGGCAGACAGAGGTGAGGTCACTGGTGGGAGGGAGAAGGAAGAGGAACTTCCGGTGTATTGCCATTGCAGCCCTAGGTGAAGTGTGTTTCGTGAGCTAACTCTTTTAAGGCTGGTTTGTAGAGGAAGAAGCGGAAGTTCAGCCATGGCCACCTAGTAAATGCATGACAGAAGCACCCCCGCCCCCAATTTCTCCTCTTTTTATTCTACCACTTGGCCTGCCCATGGGATTGGCACAGCCCTGCCATGTCCTAAATCTCTGAACCTGGTGTTCTTTCCAGCCTCTAGGACCCTCTTGGGTGTAGGAAAATCACCTTCCATCTTTGAGGGGTGAATTTCTTGCTCATGACTCTTTTGGTTTCTCTCTCTACTTATAAACACCTCTTTGGGTTCCCCCTTTTTCCCCAAAGGAAGTTACTGTGGAGGGAGGGGGAACCACATAAGCACATCCTGGGGAGGTTGATAGACTTTTTTTTTTCCCTTGGCAGGTAAAATTTATGACTTAACAGATGGTTGAGTTTCAGAGGCCAGTGAGCCAAGGGTACAGTGTGCTTATCTCTCCTTTTGCCCCCTGCTTCCCTCCCACCCCTGGGGACATTTCTAGAACAGTAGAATGGCAGAGCTGGAAGAGATCTGTGTGTGGGAAACTGACCCCAAGCCACAGGCTGGTCATTGGGATGGTATCCAGTCCCTTCCTTCTGATTTCATTCCTTTCTTTTGCCCAAATCTTTTTGCCAACATCTAAACATTAATAATGACTCAGGTTCCCCCCTCCGGCCGGGGAATGGGGCTTTTCTCCTTAACAACCAGATTGTGAAATCACTCCCCCTGTTTAAACCCCCCGTGGAAGTTCTGCCTCCCTAGCTTGGCCGGCAGGTCTTCCCTGTCCACCTGCCTGCTTCTCACATTCCGTGCACTGGCCGCTGCCAGCAGCCTTTCTGCTGGATACGAGAGATGCTGTAGCCTTTGCTGGGGAGGCTCTTCTTCTTCTCCCCTTTCCTTCCCAGCTCTCCCCTGCTGACCTCTAGGCTGCAGGGCATGCCCAGTCCTGTACCTCAACGTGCAGCCCCTTCCTTGGCTGTAAGCACCTCTAAGGCAGAGACGGGATCTCATGGTCTTTATGTCCACTGAGTTGAACAGAGTACTTGGCACATAGTAGTACTGAGACCGTGTTGGACGGGAGAATGAGAGAGTGGTTATGGCTGTCCACCAGCGACGCTCTTCTGCCCTTCACCTTACTCTCCTGGGCTACACTCTTGCTCTCCCAGGATTCCACGAATGTTTTTGGAGCACCTGCTGGGCCACGGGCTTTCACATACTATTCTCTGGTGGTGCTTACTGCATAGGCATTATCGCCCCCACTCTCCACGTGGCTCATCTCAGACTGCACGGCTAGGGAGGAGGCTGAGCTGGGACTCTCGCCCAGCTCTCCCTGGCGCACACCCCAGTCCCTTCCATTCATCCATGGTCTTTCTGCCTTCATGCTCAGTGAAGGTAGTGGTGGGAGAAAGCCAGGCCTTTGCTGAGGCATCCATCCTCACCTTTCCTCCCCTAGGAAGACAGAGGCAGCTCCTTGCAGATCCCTGACTGTATGTTAGAATCTTCTGGAGAGTGTTAAAAAGACCGATGCGCGGGCCTTACTGTGGATCCATTGAAATGGGAGTCCTTGAGATCGGGGCCCCGGCATCGGTGGTTGGTTCAGGGTTCTCAGGGTGATGCTGATGTGCAGCCAGGGCTGAACAGCCACACTCCAGGAGTGTCGGTGGCAGCAGCCTGGCTCAGCACTGTGGATGAGGTGGGTACAGCTCGCTCATCAGGAACTGATTGCCATGTACATCTAAAATATGGTAATGACGGTAATCAAGGCTAAGGGTTAAGGCTGCCATTTGTTCTTTTCACAAAATCAACTGGAGGGTTTGGGGGATGGGATGCCATGGCTTTAAAACCTACCAGCGAAGTGTTTGTTCTCTCTCTATCTGAAGAAGAGCAGGTCAGAGTACTGGTGACGAGACAGGCCACATTCTTGCAGGTGGCTCCCAAGCTGCTGGGGGAACGTGTTCTACACATCCTCTCGTGGGCAGTCTTACTCAAAATTCAGTGATAGGTCCTAAAACCTGTTTTTCCTGAACTTGTATCTGAGGGTCTGCAGTCCTGACCCCATGACTAACAGGTCTGACTTGGCTTCTTCCTAACATGGCTCCTCAGCCCTCCCTGGGTGTTTCCTGAAGGTCGTGGAGAGTATATGGTGCCCTTCAAGATGGTAGGCAAGGATTAGGATTTCCTTCTGGTTGCAAGGAAATTTGAAATGCAACTTCTGTGTAGAAACCTTCTTACTACTGGCCACCCAGGTAACCTTCAGCATTTTAAGAAAAGAGCCCCCCGGGAGGCAGGAAGGGTGCTCTACAGTCTCACAGAGGGTGTGTGTTCACAAGTCCTGCCACCTGTATGTGGCCTGGCCTCCAGTGTGGGGAGCCTTAGGCATTATTCAGCCTGGAAGTAGACACTAGGGGGGCTGCGGCCTGGGAGCACACATGGACACAGCTGGCAGGGTTTTCCTTGGTGCCTATGCTGTAGGAGGGGGAGATTGTGGGTGTTCCCAGTTACAGTGTGACACTGCCTGTCTTGGGGTATTACTGACACCGGGTCTTACACTCATTTTATAGAAGAAGGGGATATGAGGCCCAGAGCTGTTAAGAAACTTGACCCAGTCTGTGTGACAAACCAGGGTTAGTTATTTAGCTTGCCCCAGCACACACAGAGTGCTTGACAATGCACACACTTGTAGACTGATAGAAGATATTTTAAGCTCTTTATGGCTGTTGTGTTTTATTTGGACTCTTTAAGCTGCATCACCTTGGGCCTGTGCTGTAGACACTGGCCCTGAGACCATCTGTGTCTCCATTTCTAGGGCTTTGCCTTTCCCTGTGAGTCATCCTACACATCTTCAGAATTCCACCCTGGGTGGGCGCCTTGGGCTCCCACTCCCAGAGTGACAGGCACAGGTGCCAGGACTGAGTTCCTGCCCTCCCGCCACCCTGTCTGGCCCACTCTTTTCCTCCTTTTTCTGAGGTTTGTGAAGAATCAGCTTTGGCTGCCTGTCCCTTTCTGGGGCTTTGGTGGCGCCCCTTTGGTAAGCAGAAATGCGGGCCTCCTTGAAGGTTCAGCAACAATAAAGTGTACTTATTTAATTTTGCTTAATCTCGCTGCTGCAGAAGATGATGGGTTTCACCTGCATCGATGTATTGGCAATCATTCGCACACTGGAGAAAGTTGCTGGGGCCTTCCCTGTTTTGAGTCTGGCTCACTGAGTGGTGAGCTTTGGGTGATGGGAGAGGGGTGTTCTGGGAAGGAAGGAGTGGGGGGGAGGAAACTACCTACCTCTGCAGAGCAGCAGAGGATGGGATGCCGTGGCTGGGATGACGGCTGGCCAGCCGCCTCGCTCAGCATCAGTTGACGCATGGATCATGCTCCTTAATTTCCTGTGCTTTCCAAAGCAGCACACATCTCTGTACCTTTCTCTCTTCCTTCCCCCAGGCCCCAATAAGATTCACTGCTACTGTCTAGGATATTAGTCTCTGATACAATCTGTGGACAGGTCACCCCTGCGGCTGCAATTTTCCCCCCAAGGGTAAAAGGAAGTAGTATTTTTTAAATGAGTCTGGGAGGGAGCCAGGCAGAGAGGGCTCTGGGATGAGGGTGAGGAGCGGGAGCTCCCTGCTGACGCATCCTGATGGGTTCATTAGGAGAGAGCGTGTCCTCCCGCCGGTGAGTTACTGTTGTTTTAATCAGAGGTAATGTTGTAACCTGACTATGTCGTATAATTGTGTGTAAATTTATATTCCAGCCCCATATAGATGAAGGCTGTTTTTTTCCTTTCAATTTTAAAGCTATTTAGAAGGAATGCCAAATTGTAGCTTGAACCCTAGCGCTCTCTGGCTAATAACTATAGATGGGGAAGGAGAAGTTGGAGAAGCATTTGGAGTTATATTTGTAATTAGTTTCCTCTGAAGTTAAATTAATTTCTGCAGTTGGCAATAGAATGTATTGTTACACCTTTTCCCAGTGGTCTCCTGTGGGTGAATCGAGGCACATGGACTTAGATGAAGATGAAGCAATAGGGCACATTTTCTTGGACACTGGAGTGGATTTCAAGCCCTTTTAATGGTCCGATTCTTGGCTTCAGGGTCTCTGCCCCCCACCTTTTTAAAAAATATTTTTTAGTTATACATGGATACAATGTCTTTCCTTTGTTTATTTTTATGTGGTGCTGAGGATCGAACCCAGTGCCTCACATGTGTGAGGCAAGTGCTCTACCACTGAACCACAACCCCAGCACCCGCCCCCCCCCCACCTTTTTTGACAGCTTTATTGAGACAATTCATACACCATACAGTTGTACAGTTAAGTGTACATCTGAGTGGTTTTTTAGTCTGTTCACAGATAGGTACGCTCATTCCCATAGTCAATTTAGATTATTTTCACCATCTTAAAAAACAAAACAAAACAAAATCCCAGCCTGAGCCGTGGTGCACTCTGTTGTTCCAGCAACTCGGGAGGCTGAGGCAGGAAGATCACAAGTTTGAGGCCAGCCTCAACTGTGAGAGCCTGTCACAAAGTAAAAAAATTAGAAAGGACTGGTGATGTAGCTCAGTGGTAAGAGCATCCCTGGGTTCAATCCCTAGTCCCGGGAAAAAGGGGGGGGGTAAAAAAAACCCACCAAACCCCCCAAGAAAAATAAAAACCCTTGTACCATTTGGCCGTCACCTCCTCCTCTCCCCTAACCCCAGGTAATCACTGTCTACTTCAGTTTGTATAGATTTCGCTATTTTGGACTTTTGCATGAATGGAATCCTGTGATGTCTTTGGTGACTGACTTCTTTGATTTAGCATGAAGTTTTTAAGGTTCATCTGTGTCGCTGGATCTGACAGCACTTCCTCTTTATGATTGAATGCCGTCCTGTCATGGATGTACCACATTTTGTTTATCCATTCCTCCCTTGAGGGACATTAGGGTTGCTCTGCTTTGGGGTTGTTATGAACAGTGCTGCCCGTGGACATTTGTGTAAACTAAACGTCTTAGGATGGAAGCGTTTTCGTTTCTCTTGTGTGTATACCAGGAAGCAGAACTGTTGGTCCTCCGGTGGCTCTGTGTTGGATCCTTTGAGGAGCTGCAGACTGCTTTCAAAGCAGCCAAACCATTTTACATTTCCGCCAGTGAAATCTGACTTGTCATTTTGGCACCTTTGCCTTAAAATTGAAAAGGGCACAGTCACACGAGTTCTTCCTCATGGTGGCCTCAGTTCTTCTCTTCCCCCAGTTGTGATTTTTTTTCTGCTGGGAAGAAAGAAGTCGATGTCATTGCCAATGAAGGTACCAGGGACCTCAGTGACCAGAAAGGGTGGTCTTCGCCTCCATCTTGTTTGCTCAGCACTGTTGACTTGGGATACTTAGGATCCCTGAGCGTCCGTTTCCAGGCGCAAGATGCAGCTGGGGTGTGTGGATGACCGAAAGGAACTGGTTGGAGGGGCAGAGTCCGGGCCTGGCCCACAAAGGGCCTGCAGTGAGGGAGGAGAATTCAAAGCATAGAAAGAGAAGCAGGAAAGCCATTCCCTGGAGAACAGGACCTTTCTCCTCTTTGATTTTATCTGGCAGGAAACTGCCCTGTGTAAACCCCGGCCCTTCTTTATCTTGGGTTCTGTCTCAGGGCCTGAGGTCCTTGTGCAGCATTTGGGCAGCTTCTACTTAAGGTGCCTTGTTCTCTTTACTCCCCCACCTCCAAGAAGGCAGAGGCGGACTCCCTGCATCCCCCCCCTGCAGTGGGGACACAGGTGATGGGTGCCACCTGCCTGCCTTGGCAGGACAGATTCCAGTTGTCACACGTGTGGGAGTAACATATTCCCCCAGCCCCTCCCCACACAGAGCTTCCAGATGAAACCTCACATGGAGAGGAGCGGCCGAGGCTGTGGTTCCCCAGAGCCTCTCCTGTGCAGGTCTTCCCTGGGGCTGCTGGGACGCATGAGCATACACAGGTGGGGTAAACAGCAGAAATGTACCCTCACAGATCTGGAGCCTGGAAGTTGGGGCAGGGCTGGCTCCTCTTGGGGGGGAATAGGTTCCAGGCCTCTCCAAGCTTCTGGTAGTTGCTGGCAGTCCTTGGTGATCTATTTTCTAGAAGTGTCCCTCTGGTCTTTCTGTGTCTTCACATGACCTCGTTCTTCCTCTGTCTGTATGTCCTGTCCTCCTCTTAGCAGAACACCAGTTTTTGGATTTAGGACTCACCCTACATCCAAGAGGATTTCTTAACAAGGTTCTTAACTAGCTACATCTGAAAAAACCTTCTTCCCAAAGAAGGCCACATTTTGAAGTTCAGGGTGGATGTGAATTTGTGGGGGGATGCCCTTCAATCCATCCTAGTCTCTTTTTCACATATGTCTCAAGAAACATTTGGGAGAAGATTCCAAATTCCTGCCCCAAGCTCTAGTTTTGCTTGCTAAGTGAGTTCTACCCTTGGATTCCCATGTCATGGTGACAGTAATCCTGATGGTGGCATGAAGGGTGGTGGCGGCAGCGGTGGCGAGAGTGGTAATTTTGTGGAAGTGTAAGGTAAGAAAGAAAAAAAAAATCCCAGAAGAAATAGGAATTGTAGAGGGTATGTCCCTTGGAGGAACACCCTGGAGACTGGGACCTGCACTTCGAGACCTCAGTCAGCATCTTTGCCATATAGAGACTGGGCTTGATCTTCAGGTGCAGTGGGGGAGAACTGTCATGCTGGGGGGTAGCAGGGGTTTCATTCCTCACTGTGAATTTAGTGAGCATCTTTGTTCTCCATGGTCACTTGACAGTATGGGGTGGTGGACAGAGCTCTTGTCTGGGCCCCAGGGAAGTGGTCCTCCTAACCACCCATCTTGCCTTTAACTACGCATCAATTCTTCTTCCTGGGACTCTTCTTTCATCTGCATGATCAGGGTTGGTGGCCTAGAAAGTTTGCAAGATCCCATCCCACACTATCCCTCTCTGTATCCTTTTCCCTCTGCTTTATCTACGTTGGGTCCCCATAGGTGAAAGAGCGTTGGAAAATGAGCCTGTGCTCTTGGCAGTAAAGATGGCTCATAGTTTACTCCAAGGGGACTTTGAACTCTTTTCAGGGATATGATAATAGAAGGAGCTGATTTGATTTCTCTGGCCTCTCCCCTCCCCATCAAGCCATTTCTTGCCTTTCCCTTCATTGGTCAGGATTAAGAATTTTTTTTTATTTGTCTGATATTGTTTTTTCTTCTGTGTTTACTGATATCTTTGGGCCAGTTTTGCCATAGCTGTTTTCTCCTTCATCTCTTCTTGAAAGTTTCTCTGTCTGCTGCAAGTGGGGTGTGCCTGTAATCCCAGCTACTCACAGATTTGAGGCCAGCCTGGACAATTTAGCAAGACCTTGTCTCAAAATAAAAAGGGCTGGGCGGGGGGAGGCGAAGCTTAGTGGCAAAGTATCCCCGGGTTCAATTCCCAGTACTGCAAAAAATTAAGTGATCTCTTTTTACTAACCTCCCCTTACCCTCTCTGCTTTCGGCACATGCCTGTGTGTTCACACACGCGTGCACACACTCACACACAAACACCATTTGCTTTATCATATTTCATAAAAATACAAAGGAGTGGCCCCATTCTGAATGATCAGTTCAGCTGGAAGCATATTTTTTTAAGAGAATTTTTAATACTGAAAACGAAAACCCAACAGGCCCTCTCTCAGCTAGAGGCAAGAAGGTGGGGTTCTTTGCCGTGGTAGTTAGCAGCTGGCTCTGGCCAGTACTTACGTGTAAACAGCAATTTTCCAAACTGGCATGGCTGCTGGGGCTTTCTTTGTGGAGCCAAGGGGCGTGTGGAGAGCAGTGGTGTTTAGTTAAATTATGGGTCTAGATGCAAAACTTTGCAGTGGGGATTTGTGAGAGCTTGACCACTCCCTACGTGCCTGCGTGCAAACTGGCAAGAGCGTGCGGGCACACACACACATGCGCGCGCACACACACACACACACACACCTCGCTTTCCAGAGTGACACCCTAAACCTTAAAGGGAGGGGTCTCTTGGGGAAGCTGTAGCCCAAGGGATGCAGAGGTAGGGAGTGTCTCCAATGGTAGAAAGCACTCCTGTACCAAAGGGTTTCCTGAAACCTGGCCCCCCCCCCCCCCCCCCCCCCCCCCAGGAAAAGGCTACTTAAGATCACTTTCTTAGTGGGCATTGGACTGAGCACTCTAGAACCCCTGGGTGGGTTCATCTTGGTGCCCTATGGGGAGCCAAGTGCCACTGTCTCAGCATTTTGGTGTGCAGTGGCTGGTGTCAAGGCTGAAGGTTAGGAATCAGTTACTGAAGGGCGTGGTGAAAGGAAACAGAGGTGGCCCCTTCCGTTGGGTGTAGAGGTTTTTTTTTTTTTTTTTTCTTTTATAACTCAAAGGACTATAGAGCCAGGGGATCAATGTTGCCTTGTCCTGCTCACTGTTTCTAAGGTCAGGAGAAGGTTAAAGTTCAGGGGGCTACTGGACAGTTCCTGGTAAACAGAAGCCAGGACTCAAGGGGTGTGCTCCCCCCGCCCCTGCACACACCAACCTTGCCATGGAAGGAAAATGAAGAGACGAACGTGATTCTAGGGTCCTCTGGCTCCAGAATGCTGATCACAGAGCTGTCCACAGTCCATTTGGCAGTAATGGTGTCAGGATTCCCAGAGTCGATGACCCTCACCTCCCACCCCCCCATGTGGCCTTGGCAGGAGAGAGGTCACTGTGCACAGCTCACTGGCCCCCCAGCTGTGCTCCCATCTCTTGAAGCTGAGACATCGGTGAGCAGCTAACCGAGTGTTGCGCATCTCCCCTGGCCTTTTCACATTTGGAAGCTTTTGATTAAACCAGTTTCCCTTAGTGTTGCTGGGGAGTGGGATCCATCACTGTATCTGAGCTGGTTCCCGGAGAGGATGTTTTACTAATTCAGACACTTAGGTGCATTGTCTGGGGCCTGGAATTTCTCATTCTTCTTCTTCTTCTTTTTTTTTTTAAAGTATTTTAAAGGCTTTTTTGGGGCCTGTGTAGATTTATAGCTGGGTGTCTGCCTCCATGTAGCGGGTTCTGTCTTGGCATGTTTATGGCTGCAAGGCGACAGTGGAGGGTGTGTGCAGAGGCCTTTTCTCTTAACCAGTTCCCGGGGAACGAGCATTAGGTTGACTCCTGTAATTTGGAATGAAGACACGGGGTCATTTCGTTCTCTGGGGTCCATGCGAATGTTTGAAGATAGATAGGGCTGCCATAGTCGACCTGCCTGGCTCTGAACAACGCAGGAGGGAGACCTCAGGCCTCCTTTTGTAGAATGCCTCTACAGAGTTTCTTAGGTTGAGTTCTGCAGCACATGTTTGTAGGTCATGTTAGTGTTTCTTTATGGATAGTTACTTGGCTAGGGTGAAAAAACTAACTAAATAAAAATTCTAAAATTAATCTGTTAGGAGTCTCTGCGCCTGGAAAACCATACAGATGGAGGGAGGTGTTTTTGAAATTCTAGGGGAAGATAATGGGGCCATAAGAGTTGATTTTTCAAAGCCATTTGTATTATACATCTTCCTGCTGCACATTTTTTTCTGAGCTTAGAGGGTGAATTTAGTAACTGACATTGGCGTTAGTTACAGTGACCATTTATTTATCATCTATACTGTGCCCTATTAGCCTCTTTGGCATATGTTATTTAATTTAGCCCTAATGGGCATCTTGTGTGGTAGGCTAATTATTATATCTACATTTGATAGTGGATTGAATTCTATGTTCTATTAGAACGTAAGCTCCAGTGCCTAGCACTTAATGTGTCTGTGGAGTGAATACATTAGGAAAGTTAGGTTCACTAAAATTTGATTATTAATGAGTGTAGGGAGAGAGTTAAATCTGGAGAGGGCCTGATGGAGCTTTACCATTAAGGCGACCTTGATCTGCCGGGGAGACGAGGGGATGGATGGGAATGGAAATGGACAAGAAGGAGCAAGAGTGGGCTGCCCACCTGCTAATGAGAGGACCTTGGAACTTGGGAAGTGTGGACACTGGCGGGATCTTTGTAGAAAGTCCTCACACATATTATCTCATCAAGTCCCCCAGTCATCTGAAAAGAGATGGAAGACAATAAATCACAGCTTTAGATGCTTGGACGAGCCACTGCATGGTATTCCTAGGAGGAAGGTGACTGACAGTATGCGGTTGCTAGGACAACGTCCTGAAACTGTGCAGAAAGTCCATTTCCCAGCTGTTCCAATTTGGGCTGTATTAACATATGTACATCCTGGGAACCACTAAACCGAAACCTGAGCTCCTGGAAGTCTGGGAACCTCTATCCCTAGGGTCATCATAGATTCATGAGAGTTCTGCAATGGGGAGATTTGGGGTTCTGATCCAGCACCTCATGGAGCAGAGGAGAAAATAGACCTAAGGAGATGAGTCCCATCCAGGGCCACACCCAGAGTTAGACACTGATGTTGTATTTCCAGTATGTTATACTCCTGCAATTCAGGGGTGTCACTCAGATGATCTCCTGTTGGAGGTGGGTTAGTTCATCTCATTCACATGGCTAACTTGCCAGGAGTCTCGGTGATGACCAGTCCAGGCAGCCAGGGGCGCTCTGCATCTTGCATCCAGTTGTGACAGATACAGATGGCATTTTAAAAATTAGTATTAGTCACCCCAACTGGTGGAACCCTGCACCCACTAAAATTTTCAGTTTTTTATTTTGATGTTAAAACAAAATCAAAGCCAACACAGCCTAAATTCAGCCTTCAGAGAAAGATGCTTATTTCCTTAATTTTTGGACACTACGTGTAAGACTCTCGGTCCTTACTCTGAGCATTTGAAACTGATGGGATCCCCACACGTGGCCATATGTGTTCATTTTCGCACACACTAAGCATTCAGCACGGACTCTATTGTGCCTGACCCTGTGCTTTGCATCGCAGACAGGAGGAACCTGGGTGGCGAGTAGTGAGTGCCGTGATAAGGAGATGGATCCAGCCTTAGAGGACTTCAGAAGAGGGAGCAATAGCTCCTTGCTGGGACCCCAAGCAGATATTTTGAATTTTGGAGAAGGTTGTGGGACCTTGGAGAATGGTTATAACTTGCCACAGGGAACTTAGGAGTAGAGAGGAATTCCAGGGGAAAGGACCTGTATCCAGAAAGATGTGGAAACCTGGGGATTAGTGGGTTTTGAGTCAAGATGAATTACACAAAACCTGGAGGAGAAGGAGTACAGGACAGAGCTTTCAGGGTGGTCCCTGGGTGTGTGGCGTTCTGTTTGCAGACACAGCATCAGGACAGTGGAGGCCAGGGAGCCCACGCTTAGTTTTGAATTATGTGTGCAATTCTTATTAATAAGATTTTGGGAATATTTCTGGGCAGCAGTTTTTATGCATGTAGCTCTGCTTTGCCTGTTTTTCTGAAGTTTGAAGTAGCTTGATATAGGATTGTTCTCTGTATCCTGGTCATATCAGAATGAAACTGGCTTATGGCCACTGAAATCCTGAAGTCCCCTCAGCCTGTGGCAAGCTCAGGCTTCTAGGTGATAGACTGAATGCCTAAGATACACAGAGAGACAGACTCCAACATCCTTAGACATCCAGTGGCCTGGACCATGAAGCTTGCACAGATTTAAAATTGTCTTCCTGGATAAATGTGGAGTGTGGCTTGCTTCAGCATCTTATTGAACGCTACTTCAGATAACCTGGTTATTAACTTGTGCTCTCCTCTTGTCATTTCTTGCAGATGGTCACAAGAACAAAGAAAATATTTGTAGGCGGATTATCTGCGAACACAGTAGTGGAAGATGTAAAGCAATATTTTGAGCAGTTTGGCAAGGTAAGCACTGCATGGGGTTGGATATTACAGGCCAGAGGTAGCCTAACCGGTCCTTAGGAGAGGCCGCTGTGGCCCCTGCCTCTGCCACAGCTATGTCCTGAAGACTGTCGTCCTTGAATTTGGCCATCATGATTTAAGTGAAATTCTGCAGGAGCCGCAATGGAAGAGTCTGCTTGTGGTCATCACAGAGCCTCACATGCCAGAAGGAGCAGACAGAGTGGCCTTTCAATGTGGCTTTACAGGCATTTGCTGCCCACATGGGTCCTGGATTGGGGAGAGAGGCGGGGCTGTGACTCACAGAGCAGGGGCTTCCTCCTTCTGTGCGTTTCTGGCAAAGGTGTTGAGAGATGCTGCTCCCTGGGGCACTTGGCAGCAGCATTCTCCCTGTTAAATGCCCAAGGAGACTTGGAAGAGGTGCCAGTCCGTACCTGTCAGCATTCTCTGACCTGCGTGTCTGTGAGACAGCAGCAAAATGATGGCCTGAGCTTTGCTGCTGGTGCAGGCCGGGGTCAGTTTCCCCCAATCAGCTAGGAAACAGAGTGGGAAGGTGCACATGCGACAGATGGAGTAGCAGACAGACAAGATGAGCACCCAAGGGTGTTGTTCTCATGCCTCTCGCTAGTTGGCTGGGGGAGGCAGTGAATGAGTTCCTCAGATGGCCTTGTTGCCCCAGGGGTCTCTTTTGTAGTCTCCCTCCTCTGGCTTCTGTGGAAATGTCAGGGCCAAGGAGACTGGCAGGTGAGTGACTGAGCTGGCCTTCTGCTTCCTGCAACTCTGAGTCACTGTGGGCATTGTTGTGGGAGGCCAGGTGTGTGACCATCTCCTGAACAAGTCTGCCTCTTCTCTCTAAAAGGGCTGGCCTGGCAGAGCTGCTGTGGCATTCTGAGAGGACATGGCGGTATTATAACCCCTGTTGCTCATTTACTCCCACGGTGACTGTTATACTTACCACGGGTAGGACACGGACACTGTCGCCCACTGGCCAGCCTGACGGTTCTGTGCTTTTTATTTGTTTGCCCAAGGCAATGGGCAGCTATGACTCCATTCCCAGATGAGGGCCATGACCTTTAGTTAACCATGAAATGGAGATTTTCCTGTCTTCGTTGTTAATCAACTTCTGCATGGAGACCAAGCAACAAGGAGAACCAGCTCCTTCCAGCCCAGACGTGTATTTGAAATGGCACTGAATCGGCCATCCAGGAGGGTTTCGAAAGAGGTCCTCCCTACACCCCTTCTGGAATTGCTAGTTGGGGGCTGACTCATTCTGGCTGGTTCTAGGAATAGCTAAGGGTGTTGGTGATCATGCATGTTAAGGTGCTTCTCTCCCCAAGACTGATTTAAAGCACCAAAGGGGTTTTGTTCATCACTTGGCCCCACCCTGCCGATGGAGAGGAATTGGAAGTAATTAAATGAGACAGGTCCATTTTGCATGATGGAAAGCTCTGGAGGATGAGCCCTTTTTGCTGTCTTTAAAACAAGTCCAGGGGTAGTGTTTGCAAACACGAGGTGGGATTTCTTTGTCGAGCTATAACCTGCCTTGGAATCTCATGGGCCTGCAGGTGTCAGGGAAGTTGCCGTTGCCCAGATGGGTGTTTAGAGTGTTCCAGACAGGCTCGTACTTGCCAGCACCCGGTACATCTCTGCACGTCCCTGATGCCCAGTTTCTTCCTCACTTTATTCTCTTCCTTTCTCCCTTTCTCTCTTTCTGTTGTTTTTCATTAACACTTATAATTGTGATTCAGGATGCCAGCAGTGGGGGTGCTCTGCAGGCCGTGGCCATGCCCATGGCAGCTTCCATCGCTGCACTGAGAACAGTTGTCCTTTTGTCTGGGAAGCAGTCACAGACCATCTTCCCTGGCATAGCACTCTCTGGGTCTGACGCCACCGCCCAGTTAATTTTGCACTAAGGTTTGTGGATTCCGGCAGGATGTAGAAACTTATCAAGTGTTTCATTAAAGGACTAAGGAGGCTTTTGAATGTACCAGAATCATAACAGTCTCCGCTCACGTTAGTAGCTTGTTTTGTACATATGCTCTGTGCATTATCTGAGTCTGTCTTCAGAAGAGCTCATTTCTCCTTTGCTGGTGGCTAATATTGCATCTCTGGCCCCTTGGGCAGGGCTCACCAACTCTCAGGATTCTGGTGTAATTCATTTGAATCCAGGATGATCAAAGTACAGAGAGTCTGCTGCTAGGCCTTAAGGGCCACTAGTAAATCCAGCAGCGGAGAAGAGAGGTAACAGATAAATTGAGAAACGGACTCTTCCTCTTGGCAGTTTATATTCTGGGTGAAGGAAGCCCCTTATGTGGGCCCTCACCTGCAGTGTACTCACATTCGTGCGTGAACACGGGCACACATGCACATGTGAAGTTGTTTTGGGCTACCTTCAAACCAACTGCAAATTAGTGAGGTGCAATTTTATTATTGATAATGAGTGCTCATTAAGTGTTAGATTCTGGGCCAGGCCATTCACTTATATTATCTTGTTGAATTTTTTCCTGCGGGAGGCTGCTGGTTGTATTCTCAGGTTGCAGATTGTTAAATGGGGTCTTGGTGGGCTTTTGTCTTTGACTCAGGTCATAACCTCCTGAGTTGGGTGCAGACCCCCTGTCCCTAGGCATGTCTGACAACAGAACCTGAACTCGGTGCCTGGTGCCATCTGCTGATCAGTCTTCAGGAAAGACTTAGGGCCGGGAGGTGGCTTAGGAGAGGAAAAGGTGGCGTCCCTTTGGCAGGCCAAGGTCTGTGTGTATTCATGGGTGTCACCCAGCCCATTTGGCAAGGGTGGACAGAGTAAGTCTCAGCAAGGTCACCCAGGTGAAGCAGTGCAAAAGCCCAAATTCCTCTTCCTCCAAGTCCAGAACTCCACAGGCTCCATGCAAGGTGTGCCATTTTTTAGGGTCTCTCATCGTCATTCCCCTCTCCTCTTCCTCTTCCCATCCTGCCTGAGGTGGCAGCTGCTCCAACTGTTTATTCAGGTGGCAGTCAAGATGGGTAAGACTGCATCAAGGGGCTGAGCTAAGGGAGTTTAAATATGTCATTACTGGTGAGTGGAGTGGGTCTAGAATGACACACCGAGAGCTCGAAATAACTCAAATTGGAGGCTTCCTTTTGTGCTGTTTCCCACCTTCCTGCCAGAATATTTTACCCCTCCGGTTGGAGACGTCATTACTTATTATGTTTAAGGTGAGGTCGTGCAGTGGCCATTGGCATGAGGACTGTACTAACTTAGATGGCTGTCCTTCATCCTGGGGAGCTGTTCAGGTGGTGTCCTAGGAGAAGGGTCACGTAGGAGGTGTTCCAGGCCTTCGCACTGGGCCTGACAGTGGGGTGACCCTTGCATGACACGTTAACAGGTTATTTCTTCGCTGGCCTCAGTTCCTCTTCTGAAAAAAATTGTAAAGGGCTGGAGAGTAAATAGTTCTGGCTTAGCAAACCTTCTGGTCCTTGTTGCAGCTCTTCACTCCTGCTCTCCTAGGGTGAAAACAGCTGTAGCCATCAAGTAATCAGTTGGATGTGCTTGTCTTCCAATAAAACTTTATTTATAAAAAACAGATGGTGGGTTGGGTTTGGCCTGTGGGCCATAGTTTGCTGACCTCGGGACTGAGTTATTGCTAAGATATTTTAACCTTGAGAAGTCAGTAATACAGAAAGTTTAAATATAAATAGGTTATAATTCAACGTATCTATAGATGGTAACAAAAACAATACATGATCAACAGTGGTGAGCATGGCATGTAATAAGCAAAACAGACTTAACTATGTTAGGATTTATTTTCAGACTTCATGATACAGGGACAGTGAAGGGATTCTTTATTTGGAAAAAAGCCGCTATTTATAAACTGGAATCCTCATCCTGTGAGTAAGACCCAGAAAAACTGCCGTAGAGTACTTCCATCTCCCTGTTTCGTGTGCTAGATTGAAATCAACAGAACTCAGGACTATGAGGATCAGATTTTACTATGAAGATGCTTTGAGCGTGTGTTCATGTTTCTAAATTTTAGTGACGTGTGCTTAGGTGCTGAGTTTTGGAATGTGTTTTAAAATGTGCTTCTCGGGGGTGTCAAGGGAGGTAGGTGGCATGCCTGCTATGTAGGCGATGAGAATGGGGAGTTGTCCTGCATTGTGCTGGGTAGGGCCCAGATGGTCACTCTTTTTTATACAGCCAACCCCCTTTCCTCTGCCATTGTTTATAAAACCCAGGCTCCCACTTGGGCACCAAGCAGCCTCTCACAGGGAGCAGGTTTTATTCATTTGTCAAAAACATTGATCTACAGTAATTTATTTAACTGCCTTGGGTTCTTAGTGGATGTTATCTGTGATCATGATTTCATACATTCAGGAATGATGTATACAGGCCATTCCAAAAAATGGCAGGTAAACGATGCTCTGATGTGCCCACGCAGACCCAGGCAATGAATTGGCCTGTTCTCCACACAGAGCCCAGCTTGGTGATTAAAATGCACTGGATCAGAGAGACTCCATGTCCACTGGTTTGCCGCTTCTCCCCTGCAGACCCCTCCTCCAAGTACTGGTGTCTTCCATCCTCACTTATAGGATTTGGAGATCAGAAAGAGGCCTTTACACCTAATGGATCCTCCGCCTCGTCCCGATGGAGTGGTTCCACACCTTTCAGCAGCTCCCGGCAATGATCAGGCTGCCTGGGCGCTGGACCCGCTAGGTGTTGCCGCTCCACAGAGCTCCCGTGAAAGCCAGGCGGCCCGCGTCCGGAGGCTTCCAATTATACTTCACATGGCGAACTGTGTAATTAGTTTGGAAGACTTATGCTTAGTCATTGGTTTATCCTAATCGGCTTTGGCTTTCCCCAACAACAAAGTGAGCTTATTTTGCTAAGCTGAAACGACTCTGCACCCTTTGTCCTGCCTTTTATTGTCTCATTCCTTTCATTCTGTTTTACTGCCAGAGTTCTGTTTCATTAGGCCTACAAGTCATTTCCAATTCAGTGGGCTGCTACAATCCGGCCTTTATCACTGGCTGCCCTGGTTCCCATGTCCCTTCTGGGCCAGTGCCCGAGTTTGTGGTTGACATGAGGGCTTTAACCCCTTCCTGGGCCAGCCCTTCTCGTGGCAACAGGAGAAAGGCCTGCAAGGCTGTGGTTCAGAATTCGGTTCTTGGGGAAAAGAGGTGGAAGGGTCCTTGGACCCCCCTATGTTAGATTTGGGTTGGGGGATAGGCCTGTGGAAGTTAACTTGAGCTTTGGGAAGTGGTGCTCGAAAGCCTTTTGGAAAAAAGAAAACTTGAAAACAAGAACGAATTGGCTTTTTAACATAGGAGACCGACTCATTTATTCCCCCGGTGGGGGGCGGAGGGTGCGCCTGCTCTGAGGGAGGGTGGGTGCCTGTGATTTCCCAGCCACAGGTCTTAGGTGCAGGTGTGATGGCGGCCTGTCCACAGCCGATGCTCAGTCCTTTTGATATTGTGCGTGTGAGGAGAGTAGTACCTAGAATGAAAGTATTAGGAAGCCTTTGAAGTTGAAAGGCAAGAGATTTGTGAGAAAATAAATAAGCAAGTTACCGTACTCCTGAAAGTGGACTGTGATCCCGAGGTAGAATTTTAGCACTTCCCAATGTGCGTTGCAGATAAATGGAGCTCTGCTCTGTGTGTGGTTCTCTCACACAAGGCCTGGAAAACAAAGTTGTGTGTGTCCTTTGTGGGCCTCAGTGCTCCCAGGAGGCCTTTGTCTTCTGAAGTGGTTTGTGCAGGTGGGTTGACTGGGAGATGGACAGTTAGCTTGCCTGTCACCTGCTCGACCTCAGTCTGGAGAGTCTGCGTGTTCCTCAGCCTTCTTCAGTTACAGTGGGACAGAGGACCAGGAAGGATCATTTTCCCCTCCCCAGCTGTGAATGCCAAAGGCTACTTTTGGTCTTATATTTTCTTCCTGTGATAGCCCAGAATAAGGACAGCCCTGCCCCATGTCTTATTTGTTCTGTCTAGTTCGTCCCAATCCCTTCCTTTGGAAGTGTGTCAAGTGAGGAGGGAACTTTATCTGCCCCCTGAAATGGGAAAAGTTCCCTTCAGCAGATAGGAGAATGCTGCCTCATCCACCTGCCTGCACCTTCTAGGCCAGGTGGCTCTAGCAAACTTGGCGTCGCCCTTGAGGAACGCGATCCCTGGGCTTTGCTGAGATATCCTCCTGCTGCCGAACAACTTCATGTTTTCCTTGTTGGCTTTGCCTCCCTGGACCCGATTACTGCCGCAGCCAGTGGAGGTTGTCGAGTTAGAAATAGAGTCAGCACCCTAACCTCACTTCTCCTAAATCTTCCTATTTTTTTTTTCTTCAAAAAGGAGTTCCTGAAATAGATAGTGGGTTTCCAGGAAAACTTCCCATTTCCCTTTTAGTGTATAAAATATAGCCAGCTGTTGTTAGGCAAAGGCATCAGACATTATTATTGCTCTGTTAACAGTGTTTTAAAATATACAAATAGAAAAATAGGATGCCTTCTGGGTAGCAAGCTGGGAAAACTTTGAGATTATGCTAATCAAATGCCATGCTCATTTGCATAGTAGGTAGAGGAACAAGGCCCAAACTTTCCAATGTTGCTGTTTTAACTGCATTCCCCAGTACACTTTAGCTTTACTTAATTTTTTTCTGTGAGCTCCAGAGGAGGGAGGCCTAGGGACAGGGGAGCCCCTTGGGCGCAAAGGAGTTAATGAGGCTGGTGCTGGGTAGGGGAGGGTGAAGGGGGCCTGAAGTACTTCAAGGCTCACCTTCCCAGAGTCCTCCTGGAGGCCTCTGAAGAGGTCACTTACAATGGAGTTGTTAGCATGAGAAAAGAAAGCTTTCTCTCCCTCAGTGTAGTCCAGTGGGAACTCAAAGTGTACCAGGAATCACGGTTCAGGCTTGTGCCAGTGGGTGCAAGGGGTGGTTCTTGTGGAAGAGAAAGCTCAGTTCATTTAGACTTGGCATAGAAATCGAACTCTGTTGTTTGGTGGAGTGAACATTGATATGGAGATTCCCACCCGCCCCCCAACCCTGTCAATAGGATACCCCATTACATGGGTTGTGGATGCTTTTCTCTTTTCTTCCTTTTCCCCCTTCTTTTGTCCTCAGAGAAATAGTCTCTCTGTAGAACGGCCGGATTTGTCAAGTTACTGCCCTGTTAAATTTTTACAGCTCTGTATTTTCAGACTTGGTATTTGTGAATTAGCTCAAAGTGGGCTGCCAATCTGTGCTTTATTTACATTCGAAGCCATAATAGTGAGAGACCCAGAAAAAAATGTTAATATGCAGGAAGAAGCAGGAGGGTTGAGTTTCTGACTGTTGCTAACCTCACCACTGCCTTTAAAACCAATCAGGAGGCACACGGCTGATATTTAATAGCTTTTAGCTGATTATTTTTCTTCTCCTCCTCTTTCTTTTCTATCCAAGTTGACCTGGGTGTACTTGAGCGGAAATGAAGTCATCCAAATGCTGAATTAGAATAATCACAGGCCTCTAAGAATGAAATAGAAGCAGAGATTAAATGGTGGAGGGAAAGCTGGCATTAATAAGCACCAGGAAAACTTTGCATAAAATAAATAGGAGATTGGAGAGATTGAATTTATATATGCCGCTTCCATTTTCCCTCCACGTTGTTTTCTTCCTAGGGTAGCCTTTCTGGCAAAGTGGGATTTGATTTGCCTTAAGGCCACAGACAGCCTAGGTGACGGTGGGACGAGGGTGCTTCCAGGGTGGAAGGTTCATCTGGATGGAGAGTCTGTTGCCAGGAAGGGCTGACGATTGCTTGTTTTAAGTAGGAGGCTGAAGACAGGAACAGGAGAGAGAATAGGCAGCCAGTTCATGTAATCTTGGCATAGAAATCAAACTCTGTTGTTTGGGGGCAATCTCAATATTATCGATTATTCCTGGTGGGACTTCTGCCTACAAGCTGGGCAGGGTAAGGGTAGGGTACCCAGTTGTCCTGGTGTGTGCCTGGGACTGAGGACTTGCAACTCAAAATGAATTGTCACCCTAAGTAAAGGAAGGGGGGGATCATGACACCTGGTCTGATTCTTGGTGCTCTAGGAGAGTCATGCCTTCTGTGACCACCTTCAGGCAGATTCAGATATTCCTGTGTGTTTCACTTCGTACCTATTTGCATTCTGCCTTCCTGACTTAACCCAGTGATTGAGTCAGGAGCTGGCTTAGGACCTGCTTGAGTACAAGCAAGTCAGTGTTAAGTGAGCAAGTGGCCAGTGGAAGGCAGGGAAACCAGACTGGAGGTCCCCTCCCTGGGGCAAGCAGTGGCTCGCCACTGACTTGGAGGGTCGCACCCCTTTAGGCTCCCATTTGGGCTCCTGCTCAGGGGATATTTCTTTGACTCTTGAAAATAAAAAAATTCTGCCCTATCACTATAGTGAAAAGGGAGCTTCTTGTAGTTAAGAGCAAAATAAGGATTTAATTAGATTAAAAAAAAATCCAGCAGAGTGGTTTGTTTACAGGAAGTCAGTTTTTAGGTGGTCTGTTGTAGAAGATGTAATTTGTGCAAGTGGATTAGTTGTAAATTAGAGATTTTTGGTTGTTGAGGTCGCTAACGGTCCTTTATAATTGGTGGCAAAGGTAAATATTTTCTGACTTGCTTACAGCATGTTAGTATATGAAAAAACGTTTTAAGGTGTTTTTCACTTAAGGAAAAATAAATGAGAGTGTGGAATGATCAGAGACAGGCTTGCTGACCTTTTCCCAGCTTTCTTATGGAATGTCAGAAGGGCGTGGTAAGCCGCTGGGAGATGAAGTGCTGGAGTTCTCTGTAAGGGAACTCGGAGATTCTTTGATGTAGAGACAAGTGTTTTTTTTATTTTAATCTTTTTAAAAGGCCACCCTGTTTCTTTTATTGATATATCTGTTTTAGTAGCCAAAAAGAAAAAAAAAAGAAAAGGAAGATTGACACCTATGTTCAGATTCAGGGATTCCTGTTGGCCCTAACCTTTCATGTGTCCTTTGGCTTATAATTGTCCCAACAGCCTGTGAGATAGAAGGATTGTCCTCCTTTTGTAGGAAAGGAAGAGTGGAAGGGTTTAAATGAATTTCTCAAGGTGCCCTGGCCAGATAGAAGTGGGTCAAAGGTGCCGGCAGGAAGTTCTGGGTTTGTTGCTCCTCATGAGCTGCTCACATGGGGGCCCCTCCATTGGGTGTGTGGGGTGCCCTGTCCAGCAGTGTGCAGCACTATAGATTTGTTACAGCACATCTTCCAGGAAGGTGACTGTTACTTTATGGCTTTTTATTTAAAACATCTTATGTTGAGTAAGTAGGGCCAAGAATACAAAACTCGTATAATTCCTTTTGAAAAAAATGAGACTTGGAGACACTTTGGGATAGCTGCTGGCTACATCAGTCCTTGTACCTGGCCTCCTTGGCCCTTAGGAGTATATGAGTAGAGAAGTTGAGGATCACTGCTGTTTAGCGTCTAGCCTGGGGGTCAGCAAACTTTTTTGTAAAGGGCCAAATACTAACTGTTTTAGTTTTGTGGCTCAGACTGTCTCTGACAACCACTCAGCTCTGCTGTTGTATCACAAAAGCCAAAGACAGTATGAAAACGAACGGTTGTGACTGGGTTCCAACAAAACTTTATTTACAAAAACCAGGAGGCTGACAGATTTGACTCCCTGGTTTAGCAGATTGCTTGGTGACAGGGACCTGGGTTGCTTACACATACACCGTCTGGTGTCAAATCCAGCTCATGTGTTTCCTAGTTCTGTCAACTTGGATGGGTCATTCCACTTGTTTCTACCTGTTTATCTGAAAAAATGGGGACAACGACGGTACTTAACACATAGAATTGTCACAAGGCTTAAAGGAACTAATGTACCTATAGTTCTTAGCATCAGGCCAGAAATGGAGTACATGCTTAGTACACACTAGAAACATTAGCTGCTATTGTATTTTCCCCCTTTGAGACCTCAGTCCTCTGATATTCTGGGGGGTGCTTCGCTAGTCCTATCCAGCAGGAAGCCTGTTTGCTAGTGTAGCCATACACACACACACACACACACACACACACACTTCTGTCTTTTCCCAGGTGAGCTTCCTGCTCAGTTCTTCACCAAATCTGGGGGTGATACCAGTCTCCTGTAATCTTTGGTAGGAGGCACCTCAAGGTTTAGTCTAGCCACTCAGATGCTTCCAGTTTGTGGAATTGACCTTTGGATTGCTCCGGCTTTAGTGGAAAATGTTGACCTGGGGTGGCCAAAGGAGCGTTCCTGTGGCTGGATCCCATGGGGGAACTCTTCACTTTTTTGAATAATTAGACAACTTTTGGGGGGTAAAGGGTATTATCTGGAAATCGTCCCAGGATCACTTAGCGGATGTTTATTAAAATACATTTAAATATATTGACCCACTGATGTGTTTATTGCATTTGTTTTGCCTTGTGGGAGGACTTTTCACTTCCTCATTTTAGTTTTCTTTTTCCTTTTACATATGATTCTCAGAAGGTTGGCTTTCTGGCTTCTTGTGAATTTATAGCAAAGATTAAGGGGTTGGAAGATGTTAATAAAGTCAGTGTAAAGCAGGAGGGAGAGAAACCTATAAAAGCAAAGAGCCTTCGATCTTATACAGCGGCACATCGTGGGACTGTTTAGTACAGGGAGACAGCCATCCGCCCTCATTAGGCCCAGGAAGCACGGCCTCTGCAGCCTCACATGTCACTCATTTGTTCATTGATTCATTCAGTAGGTCTTGATTATCTTCTGAATGCCAGGCACTGAGCTAGGAGCCAGAAGCCCATCAGTAGACCAAACAGACAAGGTCTGTACTTAACCTATAGTGTAAGTTTTAACCTGGGGAGGGATGGGGAAGGTTCAACCCCAAGCAAGCACTAAATCATAAAAATAATTACAGATTGTGTCACAAAGATAAGAAAGGAAAGAACAACTACACGGAAGCTGAGAGAATCCAAAATGGGAACATGAGAGAGGGAATCAAGGAAAAAATTGAAGGTGTGTAGTCTCTTTGCCTCACTAGACTGCAAATTCCACCCATGTGAGGCTGGGTCTGTTTATGACTATGTAGCCCAGGGTGGCCCAGCACCTGGTAGAAAAATAGATCCTCCCTGTCAGAGGGGTAAGGCTATGCCAATCATTGGAGAAGGAGTTTCTGAAAGTAAAATTAGGGTTTTTGTTTTAAAATGGGGCTTTCAGAGAATGTGTTGTTGTTGTTGTTTTTCAATAGGAGTTTTTATATATTTATTTTTTAGTTGTAGTTGGACACAATACCTTTATTTTTTTATTATTTATTTTTATGTGATGCTGAGGATCGAACCCAGCCCTCACATGTGCGAGGTGAGTGCTCCACTGCTGAGCCACAACCCCAGCTCCCAAGAGAATGGATTATTATCTGGAGCCCTTCCTTATGTAGAGCCAATGATTCATTTGCTGATCAGGATAAATGAGCTATTTGTACCCCAGAGCCAAAACTTAGAGTAGAACTCAGGCGATGTCTGGGCAGGATGAGCTCATCAGCAAAGCCCTCCAGAGCAGGTCGATTGCCAGGCAGGTCTTGGTGCGGAGGAGAAGGGAAGGATGAGAGGAGGGCCAACATCAAGTTGTGTTTCATCTTCTCCCCTGCTCTCTTTTCTGTCTTTGGTCTAAGGAAAGCCATGGACCTGCTGAATGGAGGGTCTCAGGGTCTGTGGTTTTTAGAATCCAGTGGGAGTCTTGGTTCATCCAGGTTTGTAGCTGTATGTACCCTCCAGGGTGGGCGTCTAGCAGGCACTGGGTGCTTCTCCCTCAGACTGGTTGATCAGAAAGCTGGGGAATGGAAATGGGTCCAGTGACAGTAAGCCAAAGGACAGACATCTCTGACGCTGGAAGATCTGGTTGTGAATCAGAAGGATGCTTTAGTGGGTGTGTTTTCCCTTTCCAAAGAACAGAGGGACATCACTGTCACTGCCAGACTCCTGGGAATTGTGTGGATGACATGGGATGATGTCGAACACTCTAGACTCTGGGATCAGGTAGACCTGAGTTTGAATCCAGATATCCCCATTTGCCATTAGCATTGTGACCTTGTGCTGTTGATTTAACGCCCTGAACCTTGTGTGTCTGTTATACAGGGCTACAATTTCATTTATGGGGATTATAAAAAGAGACAGTGTCTGGCACCTGGGTGCTCAATGATAATCTCTCTTCTTTCCCTCTCTGCTTCTCTTTCACACACATGCGCTTGCTCTCTCTCTCTCTCTCTCTCTCTCTCTCTCTCTCTCTCTCTCTTTCTCTCTCTCTCTCACACACACACACACACACACATCCACGTGATTAACCACTTAACCCAGCCCCTTTATTTTATTTTTTGAGGCAGAGTTTCACTAAGTTGCTGAGGCTGACCTTGAATTTGCAATCCGCCTGCCTCAGCCTTCAGATTCGCTAGAATTAAAAACCTGGCCCACACCCTGTGTTTCTATACTTCCAAATTGTTGGCTTCCACCACGTTCACCCCCTGTGACAAACTCCTTACCTTCATCTGCACAAAGCACTTCCTTGTGCCAAATGAATGGGGTTTGAATTTTTAAGGGGCTAGTTTCTTATTTGTTCCCAGTCCCTGTCCCTGTTCCCCAACCATCAGCTCTCTGACAAATTCTGCATCTAAGATCCAGCTAGATGTAACCCAGCTGGAGCTCCTGGGGGGTGGGGGGAGGCCGATGGGAGGATTTGGCTTTTTCTCCTCTTATGCTAATGAAGTGAATATGGCAAGGAGTCACAATATTTTCTTTCCAGGCAAAGAAATGTTGTTGTAGGAGAAACAGCATGCAGGGGAAGCAAATGTGATCTCACTGGATTCTCTCGAGGGAAGAAGGGGACAAATTGTCAGCTTCTGTTGAGAAGATAATGCTCTCGCTATGATAAATGCCAAGTTTCTACGGAAAGCCACCATCTTGATGGTGGTGTCCCCAAGTACTCCGTGCAGGCCTGGCAGCAGAGGCCTCTGCTCTGCACAGGAAAGCAGATATTCGAAGGGGGTTGGTTTGTTTGCAAGGAGGAATCAGTTTAAAGCAAATGAGACCGCGCATTGAAAATGTTCTTTTAGGCAGCTTTATAAAGCTAACTGCAATGCTCCAGAGCTGCCTGCTCTTAAAACACACCTATGGGGAGATTTCCACCCTCCATAAATATTTCTTGCATATGACTTGGATTAAGGAGGCACATGAGACAGGAAAGCTGCATAAAATAATTTCCCCTCCCATTGGAAGTTGCTGCTAGAATTCCCTGGCAAGTAATTGCATAAGGTCTGTTCTGATAGAAGTTGCTGTTTGCTGGCAGGCTGAGAGTTTTTCAAAACTACTGGTAGCATCCCTTCTTGACTGGGTGTGTTTGACGCCACTCTGTTGAAGATCTTCTGTTGTTAGTTGCTTTTGGGGGGTGCTTTATGCTGATTCTCCTCAGCTGCTTCCACATGGCTGGGCAGCCTTCTATGCATTTGCTTGGAGACTTTCTGCTGAGTGGGGGGAGTTTCTGGGGAGGGTCAGGAGCTCTCCGGATGCTGGAGACCATGGTAACAGCCAGAAGGGGAGGAGAGTGGTCTCCATCTGCCATGTTGAAATGCGCCTGGTTGGTGTGCTTGTCTTAGGCACCATGCTGGGCTCACCAAGATGAGCGAGGCAGGGTCCCTGCCCACAAGAGGCGTGCAGGCAGGGAGTAGAAATTCTAATGAACAGAATCGTGGTGTGGTCTAAAAATGCAGAGAGGACAGCAGCTCCTGAGGGGTGGGGACTTGCTGTGAGCCCCTGAGCCTTCCATCCTTTATGTCTGTCATCTCATTGGTTCCAAAGGCAACCTTGGAAAGGTGGGTCATGTGGCCTTGAGCATTGATCTGGAAAAAGTGCTTGACACACATTGATTCTGGGTTGCATTAGAAGTTGGCCTGGAGAGTAGGAGGAAGCTCATGGCCTGGCTTGCCCCACACACCCCTGGATAGAGCAGCCCTGCCTGTGCCGACATTGGAAAGAACCCAGTGAAGATTGTCCACTTCAGTGAGCTCGAGGTAGAGACTCTTTGAGGTCAGGTGGAGAGCAGGGTCAGTAGGGAGCTCATATCCCAGTGCCTGCCTCCACCTTGCTCAAGTGTGTTAACCACTGAGGACACAGCCCAGATTTTAAACACTTTCCCCTTCTTGCCATGTCCCATGTCATCTCTGCCATCTTGTGCTTTATGCTGACCAGAAGCTATAAGCCAGGGTTGCTTGTCTGACCCATGAGTTGGGCCGTGGACACCGTCTCTTCAGTGCTAGACAACCTCAGGCGACATATGTTATAATTCAGTCTCTTTGTTGCTTCCCCCATGCATTTCACATGGAATCTGCCAGAGAAGGCATTTGGCAGCCCAAGGAAGTGCTGCCAAGGAAGTGGCCCTAGGATGCACCTAGGAGAAAATGACAGACGCCATCAGTGACAGTTTGTATAAAGTGTCCCAAATCAATTGTACCTTTTTAAAAAACTTTTTTTCTTTTAAAAGACAACGAAAAGAAGCTCTGTTATTTTCACGCCAACTCTTCTCAGTGTCTAGGGATTATAGTGGTTTATTATTCCTGTTAGTATTCATATTCCCATTCTGAGCACCATGTTCGTATGGCCCAGGGGTTGACAGACTTTGTAAAGGGCCAGATAGCACATACTTTAGACTCTGTGGACCATGCAGTCTGTGTCCCAGCCACTCAGTTCTGCTGGTGTAGCACAAAACAGCCACAGACAGTATGCAAATGAATGAGCGTGGCTGTGTTCCAGTTTAACTCTCATTTACAAAAGCAGGCGGCAGACTGCATTTGGCCCATGGGCCATAAGTTACTGCCATACGTGTTCCCAAGCCCCAATTTGAGTCTCATAGAAGAACTCAGCGATTTCATAGAACTGAGGATATTATTAGGGTTAGTCATAGACATGGGTATACCCATGTGGAAAAATAGTCCTTTAAAACATGCATCAGAAAGATGTGTCTGCTGCCACCTCTTCAGTTCATTTGAAGAAAAATCTTTTAAAGTAGGTACAAATAGAGAGACTGGGTAGTGGGTGGGTAGAATAGATGCAAGCCCATGTCAGTCACATGACAAGAAGTGATGGTCCTCGGGTTTTGCTTCTCTAGGGCCATGGGGTGCTCTTGCTGAGGGATAGGTGCTTTGGGTGGCTGTGGCAGCCGCTGGCTAGAGCATTTCCCCTGAATCCATGTGCAGAGGCTCGCCCGTCATGCTCCACCTGTCTACCTGCATTCTTGAACATGGAAAGCCCGAGTGGAAACTTTGTGCAGCTTCATGCAATGGCTCCTTGGCGCTTAACTCACTCCCGTGAGCTGAGAACTTGGTTATCATCATTTTCCTAACAGAAGATAAAACTGGATTCACATGGATTAATTTGCACTCCTAAGTTCTCTGTAAAAACCTAATGACATTGACGTGTCGATGAAAATGTGGAAATTAACACTTGGAAATTTTTATATAAAACCTGTACTGAAAATTCAGCTAAACCTTCACATGCTAAAAAGAGCTATATATTTATACCTGAAGAAACTCAATTTGATGCAAGCTGCTTATTTCTCCATTGTGGTCACGTGGGCTGAGGTTCTTAGTATGAAATGTAATTTACACAAATTAGTCCAAGGCAGGTAGAGTGTGAAATTAAATTGATGCCTTGATTTCTGTATTCTCTGGTAAGTGTTTCTCTGAAAATTTGTCATTTCTGTCCTAGGAACTTTGAAGTATTCGCCCCTACTCCTTTTTTTTAACAGAGCAAAGAAGTCCTTATTGGTTAAGGACACGAAACAACCATAATTACAGGCTAAAGAAGGATATTTCATTTTACTTTGTGGCGAAATATTAGAGTAAGTCCAAATTGGACTTCCAGTAGAGGTAGAGACTTAGGATTTAACATGTCTGTTAAGTTTTCAACTCTTTGGACCAAGTCATTTAATCTCTTGGGCTGTGGTTAGCACAGCTTAGGGCTCTTAGCTGTGTGGGTCTGGAGGGAGCATTGGAGAGCCTTTCACAAGATGAAGACCGAGGTCAAGAGAAGGTGGTAGCTACCTGTGTCTGAACATCCTGGGGCTTGGCTGGGCCTGCCCCACCCAAGTGCCTGCTACTGTCTCTTGAGGAAGTCCTCAGCACTGATGTCCTTGGGTCAGCCCCCACCACCATAGGATGAATCATGCGCATGGGATATCCCAATTCCAGTTTAGCTCTGATCATAGAAGAGGAAGGAGAATCAACTCCATGCTCTGAAATAACTCCATGGTCATCCAAGGGGCCACATCAATACATTTTAGCAAAGGCGAAAGATGACTGGACTTGACATTGTCAGCAGAATTCAGCCCTCTGGGATGGAGCCATGTGCTTGGTCCTCGGCAGCTCTGTGGGCTGCCCTCTGCTAAGGAGGAGTCAGGTGGTACCTCCAGGGCCCAGGGCCTCTGTGGTTGCATGTTATGGGTGTCCTTCTACGGGGCCACCTCTCAGCAAGGTAGACCCAGGCCAGCCCTGCTGACTTTGGCGTGAATCATTGCCGTCAGGTAACCGTGGCCGAGGTTCGGGGCGCTCTGAGAAATGAATTACGGACTCTCATGATTTTTATTTGTCCACAGTGGCATGGGGGGTATTTAGCTCTCTTGTCCTCGTCCTCCTCCCTTCTCCCAGCCTTTGTCTCCATCTGAGTCAGCATGACATGGTCTGAAAATTGCCTGTTTGGCTTTTAATGATGATTAATGTCCATAGCCATGTTTCAAATTTAGGATCTCTTGAAGAGTCTCCGAGACCGTTACCAAGAGCAACCTGCTGAGGGGGTTGATCACGCAGAGCTCTTTACGTCTTCGGCTGGAATTTGATTCCTCCCAAACTTTTCCACCTTCCCTCCGTACCTCGTGGGTTCTTCTTGGGTGTTTGGCATGAGGAGCTGGGGGGGAGCCATGGGGCAGAAAGCCCCCCCACCCCCTGGGTTAGGATGGTGCCTCACCATGGAGTGAGTGGGAGGGTCACTCTTTCTTGTCTCTCTCCAAATCAGAGAGGCCAACGAGGAGCTTAATTTCCTCAACAGCAGGTGCCTGTCATCTATCTGAAGATAGTTGCCAACATCTGGTACAATTGCCTCCGCAAACGCAGTAACAAGGCGGCCTGCAGTTCAATCGCAGAGCGAGCATCGCCGCTTTAATGATAACAAGCTGTTGGCCTCCCCTCGGAGATGAATCCATCTCACAGATGTTTGTCTGGTTTTGGCAATCGTATCGCACTATAGCTTTGGTGATTATGCTCAACTGGAGACTATTACAATAAAAGAAGTTTGAACTTGTTCCATTTTTACATCCCACCCCCTTCTCCCCTGTTCTGAGGTATAATTTATATCAATGGCTGTAATATTGGTTCCATTACCGAGGCCTCTTTACTTTTTATTATGTCGGTGGAGCTGCAGCTTATAGCCTGGCTGCCTCCACAGGTTAATGTGCTTTAGCTACATCAACGCTTTTAATGTCCTCACTTAATGGCCCCGTGGCAGTCCTCTGCCCTTCGTCGAAGCGCGTGTTGACACCGAGAGGTCGTGCGATTACTTTGACTTAGTGTCTCTAGCTGGAGGTAGTTATGGCTCTTATGTGGGCTGTGGACGGGGGTCACGGGAGGAGGCCTGGTGTGTGTACAGTGCGGAGGCCAGAAGGAGAGCCCTGCAGGAAACTGTAGGAGACAAGGCCTGGGCATCCGGAACCTTCTAGACTGCTGGTGGTCTTCCTCACTTCCTCTTTCCTACTCATTCTTCCCACTTCTCCTCCACATCTCCTCTTCCTAAAATGGCACATTGTATTAGTACTTAAAATAAATAAAATGAAACTCACACGTTGGTGAAGTGGCTTGTGGGGGACCCTTGGGCAGTTACTGCTCCAGTGTTCAATATTTGGAGCTTTAATATGACATGGCTTTTGCTTTTATGCAGTTCTGTATATGAAAAGTAGAAGGAACTATCAACCCATCCAAATCATATTTAGTGGTAGTCAATTCCAGGCATTTTTAAATGACAGTTATCATTAATCGTATCTCTGTTGTGTGGTAACCACAGTGCTGATGACTTTTTTAAAAAAAATATTTTTTTTCTAGTTATAGGTGGACACAGTGTCTTTATTTTACTTCATGTGGTGCTGAGGATTGAACCTAGTGCCTCACGCAGGCTAGGGGTGCACTCTACCTCTGAGTCACCACTCCAGTCCACGCTGATGGCTTTTACTAACATATAAATACTTAATTCTTACAGTACCTCCACAAGGCAGATACTCTTGGGCCCACTGTCACATATAAGGGAAATGAGACTCAGGGCAGAAGGGCACATGCTCAGTGGTGCGAAGCTGCAGAGGAAGAGGAAGATAGTTCAGGACTAGCGGACTGCAAATCCATCCAGATTCTCCAGCCATCATGTCATGGTCATCGCTCATCCTGCTTGTGGCCTTAATTGATGTCATGGAAAAGTCTGCCCATCCGAGATGTGGCGCATTATATCAATCAGTACAAGATAAATCACCATCATCACTTAACATTTAAGCCTTTTTTCGTTTTAATTTGGATATTAACTTTGTCAAAGATTAGGAAACATAATTTTGGCAAGGTGTTATTTTTGGCAGCACGATTGCGAATGGGTGAGTCAGCCTGGCTGTGGTGTCTCATTGGTGGCAGGGACCACGTGTTCCTTTCCTTGGCCAGAAATAGATACTGGTCTCTGTGCTGGTGACACGTCAGGAGGCCCCGGGCAACTGCACTGGGCACCTGTGGAGCCTTGCACGAGGGACCCAGGAGCTGCCTCATCTTGGTCTCTGGACAGGACACTCTTCTTTAAAGAATTCTTCATTTTTGTGGGCTTGAATCCCATGGGGGAAAGAGAAGTTCTCCTGAAAAAATTTCAAATAGTGTTCTTTAAAAATTTTTTTTAACAATTTTTTCTTAGTTGTTGATAGATCTTTATTTTATTTGTTTATACATAGTGCTGAGAATTGAACCCAGTGCCTCACACATGCCAGGCAAGTGCGCTACTGCTAAGCCACAGTCCCAGCCTTCAAATAGTGTTCTTTATCAAAACTTATCAAAGCAGAAACCATGAGGTGGCCCATGAAAAATAATTGTTTTCAGAAGTGGCTAAAAATTTGAAACTTGATAATCCAGCATATTATTAAAGATTTATTATTAAATGATAATAAAAATAATAATTATTAAAGACTTGATATTTATCTGTGTCATCAGAGTTGAATTAAAGATTATCCTTTTAACTTGCACCATGCATGGCCATAGAAAAGCCCCATGCAGACTCCTGCTAATTTCCTCTGTGACTTTGAGCAGCACCATCCTTCTCTGGTCCTCGACTCTCCCTTCCATACATTTTGGATTTATGAAAGTTGAATGACATTTCAGATCTGTTCCTGCCCTAGGGTTGCATTCTGTTGGCTGGACCTGCAAGTGACTTTCCACCTCTGAAGTGTCTGTTTTATGGGGCCTCATTGTTAACCTCCTTCTGGGTCTGATCTGGGTCCCAAGATGCCCTCTCCGGTTAAGTCCAGCATGATTTCCGTCAGTCTGTTGACTTGGTGTCTTGTCTTCCTTGACCACGGTTCTCTCATGCCAGGAGTCAGCTATAAAGTTTCACACCCACCCTGAGTGTGACATCAGAGTTCCTCACCCTCCCCGCCTGCCCCTCCTTGCCAAATTAGTTCTTCCTCTGCGATGCTGCAGCCGCCAAACCACCAAAATGCAGCAAAGACATGTGGTGTGGCTTTTTCCAGTTTCTCTCTTGCGGTAGTTACAATATTATTAAAAATCCATTAAATTTTAATGTACCCTATAAAATATGTGCTCTTGTGAAAGCAAGCACAGATAATTATTTCTGATGAATAAACCAAGAGGACAAGTATGTATGAAGTTCATGCTGCAGCATTCAATTTTTATTATATACATCTCCTGCAGGGGCAATCACTGTGATGTTCCAGCTGCTTGTGTAGAGAGCTGGTTCTAGGAGATCCTTTGGGGGCAGCATGAACCCTGAACTATCCGGGGCGTGCTCAGTGTGCGTCATTACCAGGAAGGAAAGAGCCCTGGGTTGTAGACACCTTCTGTTAAGCTCTTTAAACCAAAGAATGAAGGAGAAAATGAATCAGGGCGAGAAAAATTTGCTGTCCCTCCAGTACTGCGAGGGAGACTTGTGGGATTTAGAGCAAACTCAGACAAACATTTGAAGTCCTTCCACTAGTGGCTCTGTGCCCTTGAGCCCGTCTCTTCCCTTAGCTCTGTTTCCTGAGTGCTAAGAAGAATCCATACTCCCTCAGAGTGGGGATTCTGATTTGTAGGTTCCCCCTTTCATTCTTCTTCTTCTGAGGATCCTTTGAAGCCGTTCTCTTAACTCCAAATTTTGGAAGACAGAGCTGTCTCCTGGACTCCATGTGATCTGAGACTTGTGAACTATGTTTGGTGTTTTTGTTTGGGTTTTTGCTGGAAGTGCAACCCAGGCCTCTCCCAAGGTACCACCCTCCTACTGGACCACACCCCCAACCACTCTTAGGAACTCTTAACTGCCTTATTTTGGTGTCACGGCCTGCTGGGCTCTGGATCTCCTGGTGTGCTTCAGAGCATCCTGTGGTTTTCAGAAGGCTGCACCTGTCAGGTGAATACCAGGTGGGTGGAAGTGCTTCCTGCAGGGGATAGTAGAGGCTGATGTTAGCAGCCTCTGCCAACCCCCTCCGACTGCTTCTGGCCTCTGTGTCTGATGGTTGACTTAAGGGCAGGTGGTAGTTTCCCCTTGCTTGGAGGTACAATGGCTTAGAAACAAGGGAAAGGACCTTGGCCTGCAGACCCTCTTGGGATTCATTGGGGGCTGGGCCTGGGAGCCGTCTTTTGAGGCCCTACTTCTGCTCTTTGGCGAGGCCCCCATCTCCTTCCAGGGACGGAGTCCGTTTCCAGTGTGTCCCACCCTGTAGGAGGTAGGGCCTGGTTCAGGATACTTGTGATGATTGGAAACCATGGGCTTACCAGGTGACAGAGTGACATTGCCCTCCTGTCCCATCACTTGGAGTCCTGAGGAGGAGAGGGGCCAGGAAGGTAGGTGGGTTGCCTAGAGGCATTCCGGAAGAGCTCTTAGGCTCAGCCTTGAAGAAAACACACACTTTGCACAGCCCTAGATGATCTGTAAATGAAGGAAGTTTATTTCTAACTGTGTTATGATTTTGTTGGAAAAACAAAAGGCACCCTAGAAAAAATTAAATGCAGAAGTAAACAAAGAGCTGACAAGTGCCCTCTGTTTTCATGGCCCTGAGCGAACCCATCGTAATGTTTCAGTGCAGCTTTACAGAGGCCTGTCTGCGCGTGGATAAACGCGGTGGCGTGCGCTCCTCCAGGAATGGGATGGCGTGTGGTGTTTGCCAGGCAGCTTTTCCCATCAACAATGTGTCAGAGACATCTCCCCATGTCAGCGTGCCCTATTGTTTCTGTGATATCGATGTACCCTGATTGACTTCCTCAAACCCTTAGTTAGGAACGTTTAGGTTGTTTCCAGTATCATTAGGATCATTATTTGGAATTATAAGCAGTGCTGTCAGGACCGCCCTTGTGAATGCATTTCTCTCCTGTGCCTGCTAGACTTTGACCCAGCAATTCATTTACAATAAGGAGATAATAATACATTTTACAATTTGCTATTTATTGCCAAACTGCCCCACAGGGAGGTTGTACTCATTTACATTTCTACCCGTGAAGGCAGTGTCATCGTTGGGAGCCTGTGCTTTTTGGTCTTGGGATTTTTATGCCTGAGTTTTTTCTAAAATTTGCATTCCTCTGAAATTTGTCATATGAAAAAAAAAAAAAAAACCAACAACAACATATTAAAAAGTGAGGAATCTGATTTACCTTGACTTTTCAATGCTTTTACACCGCCTCTCTGTTCCTTAATGATCTGTGAAACCTTGACTTGTTTCAGGATAGGATCCGAGTTGAGTTTGCGTTTCAGATTGTCATCTTGAAACAAAAATGGCTCAAGATAAAATGTTTTCAAGTGGGTATGTCTAGTTATGATTTTCGGTGGGTTTTTGATCGTCGTTCTTAGCCGCGTACCAGTTTTGTCCTAGACAGGACATAACTGAAGACAAATTGTGACTTTTTTTTTTCCCTTCATATAATACATTTGGCAATTACATGCTGCCTTGTGAAAGCATTGCTATTGTTATTTAAATTTTGCATTGCTCTTTTAAGATAAAGGTTCTGCTTGCTCCCTGTTTATCTTTTCCCTCCAGCTTAGTGGGGACTGCAGACTGCTGCTTTTGTGAGTGTCCCCTGTGGCATGTGGTACAGCGCCTTGCACCCAGCAGACACCCAGGGTCAGTGCTGTGGACTTTTCTCCAATTACAAAGTTTTAGCATTGGAAGCTCTCGGGCGACTTTTCTCCCATTGTAGTCATGTTTTTGATCTTTTGTCTGTTTTCATTTATTGAGTGAAAGAAATAAATTGCCGAGTGCTTTTGATAGACCAGGTGCTAAGGTGACTGGTGTGGTGACAGTGCCCCCACCCTCGTGGGAGCTACAGGCAGAGCAGAGGGAGTGGGCGATGAATGGATTTCCACACTGTGTCAGAGTGCCCTGAGCAGGCTGGGGGCGCAGGCCTGGGGCACACAGGGTCTCTCTCATCTCCTGTTACCTTCCACGTCTGCATTTCATCAAAACCTTCTCCAGAGAAAGGTTTAAAGTTCACAGAGCCCCGATTTCAATAGTGGCCTGCACTCTTCAGGCTCAGAGGGAAGGTTTTAGTTAAGCACTGCCTGCCAGAGATGTGTTTGGGAAAGGGATTAAGAGGAGACAAACTCTCTCTATCCAGTGGGAAAGCAGGCAGTGCCAGAGTCCTTGCAGGACCCAGGGCTTTTGAGTGCTGAAATCTCTGCTTCCGAGTCTAGCCAGGGTGGGCTGGGTCCTGCGGAAGGGACTTCAGATCGCTTTGAAGGCCTCTGATTGGGAGAAGAATGGGCATGAACAGAGGCTGGTGTGTGGGGAAACAGCCCAGAGGCAGTAGATGGCTGTAGAAGGGACAGGCTGTCACCAGCTCATGAGTCAAGAGTTAAGGCCAGCTTCCTCAACATGTGGTCCTAGGGACTCAGAGACCATCCATGTCAAGTGCCTGACACACAGCAAGGGTTAATCAATGTTAGGGCGCCAGCAATTAGGAATATGTTGACTAAAAAGTTCCTTAGTCCAACCTATCCAGATGGAAACCTAATCAGGGTGAATTCCACTGTAAGTCCTTAAGAATTTTGTCTGCATTATTTCCGACAAATTTTATTTGTCAGGAACCTAAGGTATCATCCTCCACTTTTGATGGCATTTAAAGGTTTGGGGAAGAATCTTCAGGAGCGAAAATCTGCTTCCCTGCTTGAGGTACGGAGCCCCTGATTTTGGCCTTTTGAGCTCTCTGCATGAGCATCTTTCCTCCTTTCCACATATGTATTTTAATATATATAGATAAGGATATTTTATAGTCCAGATATATAGATATAGGTACAGAAAATAGAGGTCATATCCATGGCTTGATAGGTCACTGTTCTTTTTTTTTTTATGTCAGCATTATCTAAAATATTCTTAAAAACATCGAAACTCATGACCTGTCTTTGGAGATTGGGTAGTAAGACATCTGTTTTTCAGAGTCCTGTTGCACAGCTAAGGTTAGGAACCTCTGGTTACTTGTTTTCATATTTAGACCAGTTGGGTTCATTTCCTCTTCCAGGGGTACACACAATTAACCGAGTAGCAGAAAGTTAGGTCTCAAACCAAAGTGTAATGATTTGAAATCTTACGTTTTGTCTCTGTCATCACGAAGCTTAATGGTGTAAGCACAGTTATGAGGTTTCCTTTGCCTGCTTTGCCTCCTGTATTGTCTGTTTTCCAAGGTAAGTGTGCCCGTTTACGTCATTTTTTTTCCTGCTTGTGAATTTGAGTGCCCTTCACTCTCCCGGGCAACGACCTCTTTGCCATTTAGCATACGTTTGTGAGTCAGTCTGTGCCTGTGATGCATTCATGGTCCAGGCACAGAGCTGGGCGTCGGGAATCCAGTGTGTCCCAAGGAGCAGACTCGACTCAGCAATGCAGTGTCTTAGATAGAGGCTGGACCCTGATGCCGTCTAGGTATTTCCCACCGTATCCTGCTCTTCCTTAAGTGGGGACCTGCCCTTCTGGTTCTGATAGTGTCCTAAGTCTAACTAAGCAGGCAGACCCTGTAGGCCTGGCCCAGGTGGGTAGGACCTTTTAGACGTACCTGAGCTCTTCTGAGCTAGCCCTGCATTTCACTCTGATCCCACACGACCACCAAACATGCAGCATTGCTCTAAGATCCTGGGAAGGGGAGAAGGCTGAGCTCAATTTTGGAACCTGTTTTTGTTTTTTTATGTCTAGAAGATTAACCTCAGTCATTCTGCCCTCCCAGTAAGAGGAGGAAAGGCGGATGGCGTGCTGTCGGGTGCTGGGAAAGCTGTTGTCGCAGGGCAGCGTTTGTACTGATGATCCAGTGATTCTCACTGCCGCTGCCCTTCCTGGCTGGATGTTTTTGGAGCTTCCATCCACTCACACGACATCCGGGGAGGCTGCGATGAAGTGAGGGCCATCTGTTAGGGACCAGATAGCAAGGACGTCTGCAGCACACTGAAGGTTGGCCTAGATGACCAGCTAGGGCTTCTCGTGCAGCATGTGCCCCACCCCACTGTGGATTCAGCCTTGGGTGCGCGGGAGTCCTGGCTGATAGAGCTGTTGTCTTTAAAAAACAAAGTCAGCGAAACAACCAACCCCCCAGGTAATTCATGTTCCTTATAGAATGTTTATGAAAAATTACGTAAAAATAGCTGAGCAGAAGGAAGAACTGGGTCTCGTGGAGAGCCAGCCACAATTAGCATTTGGGGATGTGTTCTTCCAGACTCGTTTTCTGTGCATTTTTTTTTTTTTGCCATTGTCATCTTGGTGACGAACGTGGACCCTGGAGGCAGGTGGGCCTGGCTGCCAGTTCTTGGCCCCGTCACATCCCAACTGTGTGACCTTGGGCAAATTCATCTACCTATAAAACGGCGATGAAATAGAGTGTGTGTTTTATAGGATTGGAACTCTTCTTAAGTCTTTAGCAGAAGACCTCACACACAGTGATGCTCCATACCGTGCTAATTTAAATCATGTGTGTCTTATTATTTATAAGGATGGGACTTCCTCCAGAGTCTTGAAGTTGTTAGCAGATGACCATGAATTGCCCATTCATTGGCAAGTCTGCTGCCACCGGAGAAAACCCACCCCAGTTTTAATGTGATGCACTTTTAATGGTAAACACCATCATTTTGCTGCACAGTAATTAGGAATGAATGGCAAACAGTTCACATCAGTGATGATAATTAATTAGTATTGCTTTTTAAATGTTTTTTTTTTCCCCTACCCAATCCAAGCTCACCTTTTCCCCTGATATCAGAAATAAGGGTCGATACTGCCTCTGGGCATATTTCTTGTGGGTAGAAATGGTGTTTCTCCTTTGGACTCAGCTGGTGAATTGGACCGGAGGTATGCTGCTGGTCCAGGACCGCTGTCCATTTGTCTGTTCTCTTGCTCAGAGATCTTCGCCTAACACAGACACACGTGCTCCCACAGACACACGTGCTCCTCAGGCAGCAGGCTTCTCTCATGGGATGAACTTTTTGGTCCACCCCCCTTCGCCCCTTACCTTCCCGTGGAAAGAGCCTCCATGACTGCACTCAACAGATTTCCTCGTCTGTCTTCTTCTCAAGGCTGAAGGGCTCAGGGCACCCACTCGTCATTTTCCCTGGCCTTTATGCTTGTCCAGTTTTAGCTCCTCTTGCTCAGGTGGCTGCGACACACTGGGGAAGTGGAGGAAGTGGGGCCAGGCCAAGGTGGTGGGTGGGTGAGGGATCTGAAGAATAGAGAGGCGGAGGAGCTCTCATGGTTGGGAGGGTCGGGCTGGCTGTCCTGCCTGCCTCTTCTTCCTGAACCTGGCCCTAGCTGTGGTTTTGGAGGCATGGAGAAGGTGCTTCTGGGAACTACAATCAGAAGCTCATTTGCTCTGCCTTTGGCAGCAAAGCCTTTAACTGTGGGGACCCTGTTCTTTATTCCACTGTTAGATCAGTGACCCCAGTTGCTGAAACCCATTTAATATCAAAGTATGACCGATAGCAGTTCCCTGCCCTTCTGGTCAACTGGAGGATGGTAAGTTGGAAGGCCCAGTAGAGGCACTTACCACCAAGTGGTTAGGGGTGGACAGATCCCAGCAGGTTACTTTTCGCTGCCTTGGGTTCAGATATCAAATATCAAATGGGTCATGAACGGAATCAGCCCTTGAGTACCTGCACTGTGGCTGGCCACATCTGCCCTTGAATTTACAGGTATCAGCGAGGCCAGGAGGCCAGGTGTGTTGTAGCATGGCCAGGGGGCATGTCTTCACATGCACCCTGCATCTGGGTGGCTGGAGGCTGGAGGCACCAGTGGTCTCAGCATGAGGGTCTCCCTGACATGAGAAGGCAGAGATGTCAGCAACTTCTGGCAGCCCCTGGACTGGTTCAGCTGTCCCTTCTTCCTGTCCGACAGATTGTATTCCTTCTCTGACTTTCCTTCTTCTGGAACACATGATTGAGATGAAAGAGGATGAGACCGCCGTTCAGGGTACATCGAGGGGGATCTGGTTTGGTGGGGAGATGGGGATGGATCCCACTGGGTGCTCTTCCCACCAGTAGTGTTCAGCTGTACCTGACTGAGCCTGCAGATGATTCTGTACACAGAACACTCCCTTGGAGCAGCCCTGGCCAGGGCTTGGCTGGACGTGGAACATGGAGGGAGGGCTTCCCCTGAGCTGTAGGTGCGACTCCCTGTGTCCCTTTTCAGAGCTGTGTGCTCCCACTAAGCTGCCTCTCTCCTCAATGCGCTCAGCCTTTAATTGTGACTATTAATCACAGTGAATTGTGTCACACTTCATAACCCTTCCATTAAATATTAAGCCTTAAAAAAATTGAGCTTTCTTAATTGAATTATTGAATTACCAGGCACTTAATGTGGCCCTGGTGGGTGAGAACCACAGAATTTCAGCGTTGGAAAGGGTCTTAAGTTTCCTCAGCTGTGACATGGCGGGTGTGTTAGGCTCCGAGGCGCTCCCAGGCTCGTCAGAGCCCTGGTGTGTCTGCTTGCCACGTGGGACTTGGTGGAGCAAGCTCTGTTCCTGATGCTCCGTGGCCTCAGGTTTCTGCCGGGGGGTGCTTTCCTAGTCGCTCCCACAGTTGGAGATGGTCTAGGTGGAGACGTGCACACCGGGCATTTGGGAAGGCTGCCCCTGTGTGGTGTCAGGCGGGCTGTCCTTGGGTCCACCCTTGCCCTTGGCCTCTTTTGCAGAGATATTTGTCCCCAGAACCCCTTCATCCACAGTGGCTTCAGCCGCTGTCCCTCTCTCTCCCTCACTTTTCACCTCAGCCACGCCCCTCTCCCTGCGATTCCCACCACCCTACTGCTGGGCCTTTCCATTCGAATGTTCCAGGCTCTTCCGCCTCCACCCTTGTAGATTCTCACTGACTTCCGCCCTGCGCTCCTGTTTGGGAGAACAGTGGCATCACTGAGAGCTCTTCCTGACTTGTTCCTGGCGCCTGGTGCTCATCTGCCAGGTGGCTCCTGTGTTCACCTCTTCTTCCTCCTGCCCGCTGTCCTTGTGCCAAGCCAGGTTGAACCTGCTTTCCGACACAGTTCCCCGTCTGTCAGGCTCTCTCCAGCTCTAATCTGTCTTGACCTCCCCACCAGCTGTGTCTTCCTTAGGCCCTGTGTGCACCGACCGCCCTCTGCTCCCCAACCTGTAGTGACTCCCCTCTTCCCGCCATAGCAGAAGTATAGTCCCTGGAGTCCGTGCATGCAGAGGTGCCTCTTTGGTTTGATGGTCGTGAGCACCAGTGCTGCCACCTGCCTTTTGGGAAAGGATTTGAGACCTGCCCCGGAATGATGCGGAGAGGGAGGCCGGGACACCTCAGGTGCCTTCTTTGAGGTTACACATTGCGTCATTGGGTGTTCTGGGTTGAATGATGTCCACCTGGAACGTCAGTGTGTGACCTTCTCTGGGAATAGAAAATATACTTAGTTACCAGGAGGCTGTATTGGATAAGGGTGGGCCCTAATGTAGTGACTAGTAACCTTAGCAGAGGAGGGAAATTTGGGCCCAGAGGACACACACAGGGAGAATGCCCTGTGAAAATGGGGACAGAGATGGGAGGGATGTGGCCACCAGCCAGCGTACACCAAGGAGCGATGGAAACCACCCTCTCTGGAGGATAGGAGAGAGGCGTGGCACAGGGTCTCCCTAGAGCCTTCACCAGGAGCCAACCTGCCAACGCATCTATTTCAGACCTCCTGCCTCCAGAAGAGTGAGACAACAGGTTTCTGGAACTTGAAGCCACCATGGTCACAGTACTTCATTATGGCAGCCCTAGGAAACAAAGTGTGAGACTATGTGTGGAAACCAGGCCCCCTAATTCTAAGTCCAGAGATCTTTTCACTGTGCACAGCCCCCCACCCCTGCCTGGACTCGTGGACTTCCCCCATGTGGACCCTCCCCATGAAACATGGACTGTGAGGATTCCCCAGCATCCATCTTCATCCCTGAAGAAATGCCTGCTCTCCATGTGTCCTGCTCATTCCTCCTCCTCTTCCTTCTCCTCTTCCACCAACATTTTTTTTAATGGTATAGCTTTTAAAATTAAAATGCGGAGGGCACTGTGATTTTTAAAATCTAATTCATTTATAATCGACACATGATTATGTGTATTTAACCTGCAGTGTGATGTTGTTATGTGTGTGTGTGTGTGTGTGTGTGTGTGTTCTGGAGTGATTCAATCAAGGCAATCAGCCAATGCCTTACCTCTCATACTTATCACATACTTATCACTTCTTTGTGATGGGAGCCTTTAAAAGTCTCCTTTGTCAGCCCTTTTGAAGTAGGCTTACCTGTCATCGCCATGCTGTGATAGATCCCTAGAATTGTCTTCTCCTGGCTCACTGAACCTTCATGCCCTTTGCCCAATATCTCTCCTTTCCCCAACAGCAGCCCCCAACCCTCCCAGGCCTCTGGTCACCGCTGTTTACTTTTATTCCACATATAAGAGAGATTGTGAGTACTTGTCTTCCTGTGACTGGCTTATTTCAGTTAGCATATTGTCTTCCAGGTTCATCCACATTGTCACATGTAACAGAATTTCAAAGACTGAGTAATGATTGCATTGTGAATACACACATATGCACATTTTATTTATCCGTTCATCCCTGGATGGGCACTTAGGTTGTTTCCATGTCTTGGCTGTCGTAAACAGTGCTGCACTGAGCATGCTCCCAAATGGTGTTTGTTGAGTGGCTACCATATGCCTGGTGCTATGAAATGGACCAGGATTTGCTTTCATGGAACACATGTGGAGACTTGAGGGGAAGGCACTCCGATAGCAAAAGGAAAATACATATACCAGACTGTGCCCTTTTCTATGATGAAAATAATATTGGCTCATGGAATAGAGAGCGCTTTGGGCTGCTTCTGATGCAGTGCCCAGGAAGGCTCTCTCAGAAGTGGCATTCAGTAGTGCTTGCAGAGGGAATGGCAATGCAAAGATCCTGGAGTGGATGGAAATTGATTTTTCAAGAAACAGCAGGAGGACAGGTGTGATGGTACCTGAAGAAGTCAGATAGGTCATGTAAAGTCTTGTGAGCCATAGGAAGAAGTTTGCGTTTTGTTCTGAGTGCAGTGGAAAGCTTTGAAAGGTTTAAAGCCGACAAAGGACAGAATCAGTGTTTCTAAAGGCCACTCCGTGTGTTCCGTAGAGACCGAGCGGGGAGAGCCAGGGCCACGAGAAGGCGATCTGGCCTTGATGCCCCAGCTCAGTCCTTGCGTCACACATCTCTGATCCAACATCTTCCTCTGAGCTCCTCTTGCCCTTAAAAGTCAATACAGCACACTTAACACTTAATTAGAAAATCGTTTCCGTGCCTTCACGAGGCCTGCATGGCCAGGCAGGCCTGGGGCAGCTCTGTTGCACACGAGCTTCCTTTAAAGTGTCCTGAGGTCCTCGGTGATGGATCCATTGCTCTTCAGATGGGACCTAAGTGATAGGCTTATGTTTCGTATGGAGGGGTAGGAGGTGAGTTCTTAAGAACAGGTAAAAATCTGTCCAAGAACTGCCACACTTCTACCGTAACCAAGTTGTGGCCCAAGGAGACATGGGAGGGTCCACTTGGGAGGCTACAGCTCTGTGGGGCTGTGTGGCCTCTCATAAGGATCAGAGCCCAGGTCTGCTGGGCCAGGAAGTCCACAGTCTCTTCCGTGTGCCACAGTGCTTAGCTCGTGGAATGAACGCATATCTGAAAAATTGGCAGCCCAGGGATGAAGCAGTTATGATCCGGGAAGTTCTTAATGGATGTGGAAACAGACATCACTCTACGGCATAGTGAGTGAGAGCTTTGCAATGACATAACCTTGGGTTTCAATCCTGGCGTGGCCTCGGACAAGGGACTTGACCTCACTGAGCCTCCCGTGTGCTGACCTGTGAGATAGGAGGGACAGTAAAGCAGCTCTCTTGCTGGGATGTGGTGAGGGCTGAATGAGAGAATTCACAAAAAGGGCACCAGAGAGGGCGTAGCACAGGATATGCACTCCGCAAATATTTTCTATTATCACAAGGACTAGGAACAGATGATAGAAGGAGGAAGAATGTGCATAAATTTCTGGGAAAAACTTGTGCTCGTATTCTGGGTATTGGGTTCTCTGAAAAGCACAGGGCAGAAAAACAGAACCCAACCAACCCCTGGTACCCAGCCAGGGGGTGAAGGCAGTGAGACCCAGTGTGGATCAGGCTCAGCCAAAGGGGGAGGGTTTTGCAGGTCTGGGAAATGGAGGTTGACCCACCCAAGAGTCTGGGACAGAGGAGTCCGAGGTCGTGGGCAGCCCATCCTCAGAGGGACGAGGGCAGAGTTGGGAAGTCAAGACGAAGCTGGAAGTAAGAGATAGCTGATTGCTGTGGACGTTCCAGGAGTGCCACTCCTGTAAATATGACAGTGGTGAATCACAAAATCATAAACGTTCTAGAATTGGAAGGACAAAGAGAGCATCCAGCCCTGCCCAGGGTCAGGCAGGGTTATTGTGCACGCAGAGATGAACGCGGAGAGTGCTCAGGTTTTAGAAAGAAACATTTCCCCCACTCTTCCTGTCCCTGCTCCTGAGTGGACTCCAGCAGCTTTCCCCAGCTGAGAGGTATTTGACATCCGACTCAAGGACGTCCCAGATACTTACAGCCCCGAGCCTGGTGTGTGCATTGTGGATGAATCTCCAAGGTTGAACTGAGACATTTGAATGGTGGGTTAAGTAGCTATTGAAGATCAGCTGAAGGATTGCCCACCATCCTGACAGGGATGGGATTTGGGATTTCTTGGGAATGCCTGTATCAGTGGGATGCATACTTTGGGGTGGAGGTGGGGGGGCTCACTTTTTGAAATTGTTATTTTCCATCCTAACTCATTCTGACTCTGTGCTGTAGGCATTTTTTGTAAGACACCTCCAATCCCTTTTGGAACAAAATGAGGTAGAAATAAATATATGAAGTCACTTGGCTTTTGGTTTCGGGCCCTCAGAAGGATGACTCGATGAGCCAGACAGCTCTGATGCCAGTAATGGAACTTGGGTCAGATCAAAATTCAAATTCCAGCTCTGGGAGGGGCTGGGCAGTGAGACTGCTGTTCCTGGGATCAAGGGGGATGTGCATGAAGGCCTGGGGAGACAAGCATGCTTGGGTGGGTGGCCAGGTGGAGGATTCCATTGTTCACTGCACCAAAGCTTTCCCCAAAATATTTGTCCTTGGCTCTATCTTTTCTTCCGTGCAGGGCAGGGATGCATTTGTCTGGCTTGTTATGCAGATCAAGATAAGGAAAGGTATGAGGAAAGAAAAGAGAGCCTTGCAGGTTTTATGGTGGGGATCAGATGATCCCCAAGGAGGCCCAATGAAAACTAAGTTTGTGCCCTGCAGTAAAGCGGTCTCTTTCTATTTTTGGTACTGGGGATTCAACTCAGGGAAACACAACCACTGAGCCACATCCCCAGCCCTATTTTGTATTTTATTTAGAGACAGGGTCTCATAGAGTTGCTTAATGCCTCGCTGTTGCTATGGCTTGCTTTGAACTCATGATCCTCCTGCCTCAGCCTCCCAAGTCACTGGGATTACAGGCGTGTGCCACGGCATCCATTGAGTTTCACGTTTCTGGGAAGGGCGCAGGCAGCATTTGTTGGATGTATACACACACACACACATATTTGGTATCAGGGATTGAACCCCGAGGGTCACTTAACCACTGAGACACATCCCCAACCCTGGTTCTAGTTTATTTAGAGACAGGGTCTCACTATTGCTCAGGGCCTTGCTAAATTCCTGAGGCTGGCTTTGAACTCATGATCCTCCTGCCTCAGCTTCCTGAGCCTCTGGGATTCCAGCCATGCATCACCATGTCCGGCTAAGCTTCTCTTTCTTTTACTCACCTCTTCAGCAAGCATCGAGTGTGTGATGGTGTGGGAAAGAATGCAGCCGTGGCCTGACCCTCACGAAGCCTAAGCTATTAGGGGACACTGACATTAGACAGACTAACATTAGACAGACACACATGCATGTGAAGTAACAGATTGTCATGGGTGCTTTGAAAGGAAAGCACAGTGGGTGGTCCCGGAGGGGGAAAATTGGACTGAGCATGGACAGAGCCGTTATGGAAGGGCCTCCCTGGGGAGGCTTAACCTTCTCTTCTTGTGGAGGGAGGTTTGCCTGAGCTGGGACACCTGTGTGGTGGTGTGCCCAGGAGTGGGGACTGACTCAGGGCATGGTGGTTCTCCACGGCAGTCTTTCTGTTGTGTGCTGGGCCACCTGCCCCAAACATCTGAGTCCTGAGGGACAGCCCTCCCCGGGGTTCAGTAACGGATGCCATTTCTTAGAAGGGACTGACGGCAGAGATAAGACCTCAGGGACAAGGGGGCAATAAATTGTTACCTGTGCCCCTTGGGTACCCCCTCTTCCTGTGTTCCCCTCCTTCCTGAGCCATGGGTTGGATTTAGCAACGGGGCTTCTGTTCGGGGGATGGAGCAGAAAGCTGGCTTTTCTGGTGGCTGGGCATAATCACTGAGATGCAGAGCACTGATAGCGGGAATCAATTTAATTTCTGTTGCTCGGTGACAAGGAGGGGGAGGGGCAGGAAGGTCAGGACTACTTTGAAAGCCACTGTTCAGTTGAGGAAACAACAACACTCCCTCTAAGGATTTTTTTTTTTTTTTTTTAAGTGCAGTATCTTAGAGGGGGAAGATGAAAGTGGGTTGAGATGAGGGGTTTAATCCGAGGAGCAGGGAAACACCGTGGAAATCCTGGTCTGAGCTGGCTTGAGAGTGTCGCTCTCCTGTTAGAAGGAATGGCATTGCGTGTCTCTACATTCGAGTCCCCTGGGGCTTGGTGAAGGAGAGGGCACCTTGGTTCGGTGTCACCTTCCTGAGACATGAATGGAGGCTCCGCTCTGTGTCCTCCTGGTTGGTTGCTGTGAATTCTCAGCTTCGGGCAGTTTTCGGTGGCTCTGATCAAGCCGGGTGATCTGTGGGATGCTGCAGGTGTTTGTAGACCTGGGTGAGGATTCGCACTCGCCCTGGGTTGTGGCATTGCCTAGTGGTCTCGCCTGACTCGGAGGACCCGCTGGGTCCCAGCTAGAAAGCTCTTGGCCGAGGAGAGAGATTGGGTGTCTCGAGGGAAAAGAGCTGGGCCAACCCAAGCCTTCCGCATCAGTACGCAAAGTTGTACCTGGAGGTGACTTCCAGTCATCCAGTGGAGTGCGACTGTCACCAGCACTGGAAGGGTGACTTGGGCTCGAAGGAGGCCAGAAGAAGGCCAGACTTGGGGCCATCTCTGAGGACTTTACTCCTTACCATAAGTGAATAAACTTCAGGGTTCTTCTGGGATAGTCCAAAAGTCTTGGGTTAGTTTATGCGAGCCAGAGGGGGAGTTGGAGATGAGAACATTGGAGGTTTATTACAACCCATTGGGTAAAGGATCCCCCCCCCCCACACACACACATAAACGCTGGTTTTATATTGTTAGTACAGCCAGACCGAATGAAGGCGTATGTGCCTGTCTCCAGGGATCAGAACCACACTGCAAACTTCTGACATTGGGTGTGAGTGGGGCAGGGGTCTGTTCTGGCTGAGATTCAAGACCAGCAGGGTTTCCTGGCTGGAGACCTGTAGTAGGGTAAGTGAGTGGTACGGTTCAGTCTCTCGATTTGGGTGGTTATTTCTGCTTAGGATCACCCTTGAGTGTTCTCCACCTAGAAGCCATGGAGTGCCGAGCGGCTGTGCAGAAAGGGTGGAGAGACAGGGCTCATCCTGCCATGAGCTGAGGAGGAGCAGAGGGTGCCCAGACACCACGGGGGCTGAGAAGTGAGTGGGGTGGTTCTCTGGGCCCAGCTGCCAGGTGCTTGCTGGGGCATGGGAAGCCATGCTCTTTATTCCTTTTTATTTTATTTTATTTTTTGTGGTGCTGGGGATCAAACCCAGGGCCTTGTGCATATTAGGTAAGCGCTCTACCACTGAGCCACAACCCCAGCCCTCATTGCTTTTTAAGTAGCTTCTTGTTTGCCATCGTATGACTTGGAGGCCCTTTGGCCTTTGGATCTGTGGACTTAGCATCAGTCTATCCTGTTTGTCAGCCGGCCATTGCCCGGGTTTACTGCGTACACATGCGGGCCTAAGCTTAGCTCTCCTGGCTGGGCCAGAGCAGGGCTGTCTGTGGAGCATCCAGCATCTAGAGGTCAAGAGGAGGCAGGACTCACACCACTGCTAATGGCTGAAGAGCTGGTCATCTTAAAAACGAGCAGGTCTCTGTAATTTGGCAGGCTGCCACAGAACTTTAATGGCTCGCGTACCCGTGTGCCGGGCCTGAGGGTGCTCATTAGTGTGCCAGTGTTGTGGGCACAGACACAGTTTTCCAGCTGCCCCTGCTTCAAAGTGAAGAGGTGGGGGCGCAGGCTGTACCTTGGTCCTTTTGTCTCCCCTTGTTCATGCCCAAAGTGTTGGTGTCTCTGGTTTGTTAGAGCTGCAGGAACATCCAAGGGAGTGGCCAGATGATCTCCTTTTACTAACCTAGAAACAGAAGCTGGAGAGGTGTGGGGCTCAGGGCGGGCCTCAGGTCAGGGCCACTCTCTGGCCAGCTCACTCCTGTCAACACTGCCCCCTGCTGCTCCCCTGGGGCTGCGGGTCCCTGGCCTTGCTAGAGACGGATGTTTTGTAGGAGGCAGTGACGCTGGTAACTCACAAATGTGAGCATGGAGGCTTTATGTTTTACTTCCATTGACGGGGATGGATTTGCGGAACCACCCACACCCTTGCCTGGGCTGGTGACTCATGCAGACGAGATGGCTAAGCAGCGAGAGGGAGGGCACCTCACTGGCACTCCCCCCAAGGCCCAACGCTGACTCTCCAATCCATGTAGTGCTCCTCGTGGGCCCCGAGGCTCCAGAGTAGTGGGAGGCCTGGAGTTGGATGCGGAAGGGGTCTAGCACCCCCTGGAAAGTCCCCCCACCCCTGCTCAGCCTCTGCCACTCAGTGCCCTGCAGCCAGAGCTAGCCGGGCTGGTTTTTAACTGCAGGGAGGCAGGTGTTAGAGAAGTGTTGAAGTCCTGTCGACACCGACCTCTGCAGTCACGTGGAACTGGGTTTGAATCTCACCCCCAGGACTCCCCAGTTTTTGTAAACCTCTGAACTTCGCAGAGCTTGACCTGCTTCCGAAGAAGGGGGCCACGGGAGATGAAGCCCCTTTGCGATGGCTTGCTCAGAAGGCCGTACTGAAGTTTCTTTCATTATTATTTTACTATTTATTTCACTATCTTAGCTTCAGGGGAAGGGTCCCAGGGTGGAGGGACCCAAGAGTAGCAGCATCACCCTCCTCCCCTCCCTTGAAATCTTTGGACATTTAATCTGGGCTCCATGTCAGCTCATGGCCTGTACATCAACAAAGCCAATTTTGTTAAACCTTCTCTGGTGTTCTAGCATTTCCCTTCTTGGTTCTCAAGCCCAAATAACTTCCCTCCCCTAAAGGGGAGCTGCTGTAGATTTGGAACTTGGAGAGGTTTTGTTTGGGAACTGTTTTCTTTAAACAGCACTGCGCTCGCTGGCTTCCATGGGTTTTCTGCAACTTGACAAGCCAGCCATCTCCTCTCCAGTTCTTCCCAGAAGAAATGGGTGTTTTGTGCTCAGTGTTTTTTTTTTTTTTTTTTTTCTTGTGGGAAACAGCCACAACCCCAGGATGTATTGCTGAAGATGAAACTGGATGAAAACTGAGAGGATGTTGAAAAGACCCTGGAAAGGCCCCCAGAGCTGGGTGGGGTGGGAGCCAGGAAGGCGCTGGCCTGGGGCCATGTTCCCCTTCCTTTCTTCCTGACAGGTGTGCGGAGTGGCATCTCCTGTTGGCAGTCACGGGACCTGGGATATCTCTGGCAGAAGTGCCGGAAATTGGATGCTTTGAGGATGGGAGAGCCTGAGAATGCTTATAGAAATTTCCCTCATCAGAACTTGAGGGGTGAGGAAAGGTGGTAACCGGGGAGACTTGGACTCTTTGAAACTAACCTCAGTGAGTTCGGAGTCCCCTCCTACCTGGCCAACTCCTGAGCCTTGGGGACACAGGGCTGCAGGGCCTTGGGACAGTGTGGTACTTCTGCATCTTCTCTGTCTGTCTGGCTGAGAATGCCTCAGGCCTGTCTGTGTGTCAGGGCCCACTCCTGATTAGGAACCCAGACAGACTGGGGGGTGTGGGCTGGCAGGGCCTGTGGTTCAGGTGACTTCGTCATGCCTTCTGCCATGGGTGAAGAAGGGGTGCACAGTGAGCCCCGTGGAGGTTCTGGAGTCCTGCTCCTCCTTGGCTCTTCCCACTTTTCAGCCACCCACAAGGTTCAGCAGGGTCTCAGACATGCCTCTGTTGGTGCCACGTGTTCTGGGGCAGCAGCTGTTGGTGCTGACTAACGAGACTTCCTGGCAGCTGCGGTGGCATCTCTCCTCAACTGCCAACCTGTACCCAACCAGCCGAGGAAGGCCTGGGAAGGTGCTGTGCTGCCCACAGCCCTCTTCAAGCACCTCATGTCCTCTCCTGCCTCTGGCTGCCACATCTGGGCAGCTTTGGGTTGCATGTGGCCCCGGCAGGAACGAGGGCCTTTCCGAGCACCTGGAGGGGCAGGAGGCCTGGTGGGGGCAGGTCCATACAGGAGCCTCTCTGCCCACAGCCCTCTTCAAGCGCCAGCTTTTCAGGGGTTCAGATAACAGGACTTTGTGCTCAGGGCTCTTTCAGTGCTTGAAACAGGAGGACCCAGCTCAGTTCTCCAGCTTCTCTCCCCACAGTGCAGAACCTTAAAAATAAAGGGAGGCCTTAGGCTCAGCCCAGCCTCCGATGGCTGGGCCTATTCATTGGCATTCCACAGTGAGTGTTTTCCCCAGGATGCACAGTCAGTGTCCCCGAGAGAGGAGTATCAGTTAAACCTGCCTGGCTCCAGAGCGGTCGCCGCAGACTTCCTGGTAAATACCCCTGGGCCAGGAATGCCTTTGTGAAATTTTTCGGAGATGATCCTAGAAAAGCCTCCTTCGGGTCACCAAGCTGTGTGTTTGTGTCTAGAGATGAATTGCGTGAGGAAGATGTTTGCCCCTGAAATGAGATAGACATTTTGTACAATACAGACAAGCCTTTTATGTGACACAGAAGGCAGATGCTGAGCTGTCAGATGCCGGGGTTTGAAGTTGAAAGTTGACTTTGCCCCCTGTAGTGACAAAGTTCTGCGTCAGCCCGAATTTCAATTTCCTAGGATTTTTCCCTGTTTACAACTCAACTTAGTGCTCTCTCTCGATACCTTTGGGGATGTTTTTTTTGTTGTTGTTTTGTTTGTGTTTTGGTGCTTGGGGAGGGATGGGTTAGCGACAGGGCAAGGGGGCATTTAACCATTTATTCTTTTTAGTAGGTTTAATTGTGTAAAGATTATAATGCATACAAACGTCTGTAATTAGGGGAGTTGGTTCTGTAAGACAGTGTTTTAGTGAAGAAAATTATAGTGTTCATAAGCTGTTTAAGGAGGAGGCAGCATATATTAACATGCAACTAGTTTTTGTTTATTCATGCCAAGTATTTACCAGTGTTCCCCAGAGGTGTGTCCCCTAAATCCAAAGTCTTCCTCATCCTAGTGTGCTCCCCCGGCTTCCTGCAACGGAAGCAGGCCACTTTTCAGGGCATGGAAGCTTCTTCTCCAGGAGCTTAGGAGACCAAATGAGTTCTATTCATGAGACAAATATTTGGGAGTCCCTACTATGTGCCGGTACTGTTTTGGGACTGGGGACAAGAGAGCAAGTTCTTTGCTCTCATGAAGTAAGTCGTCTAATGGACAAATGAAATACCAAATACACAAATGCACTACTTACAGACACTGATCAGTGGAAAGAGGAAGTGGAGCATTGTGTTGGGTTGGAGAGGGATTAGAGAGGGGGCTGCAGGAGGCTCCTTTAAGCAGAACAGGCTTAGAGGCCTGTCTGAGCCATGTAGCCATCCAAGGACAGTGATTTCCAGGCACTGTGACATAGCCCGTGTGGTCCCTGAGACAACAAGCTTTGGAAGCAAGGGCAGTGGATGTGAAAGGTCCCGGGATCAAGAAATTAAAGAGACTGGAGAGGTGGACTCTTGCAGGGGACCACAGGAGGTTTGGGTTCATGGTGAGTGCACTGAGAAGCTAGAAGTGCAGGATCTGCTGCCAGGAGAGAGGGGGATGTTTTGTCCCTGCACCAATGACCCCTTTGGGACTCTGTCGCATGTTCTCCATGTCAGAGGTGCCAGGAGGTGAGCTGTTCAGGCCCCAGCAGTGTGCTTGAGAGTTGACGCCCCAGGGGTTTGGGGATAAGGTTGGCCATTCATCCTGCTGAGGGAGTGTTCTTACAATGCTGGACTGTAAAGGAGATGCAGGGACATGTTGTAGGGGTATCTATGACTCTGGTTCCACTGCGGACGGGAAACATGGCTGTGGAGGAGGGGTGGGAGTTTGGAAGAAGAGAGGGAAGTGGAAAGAAGAGCAGAGGGAGCATGCATGGGCCAAAGGGTTGGCCTTTTAGGGTAATGGCTCATGATCTGGTATGGTAAGAGCTGAAGTTTGGGGAAGAAGAGCTGGGGTCAGGTCGAGGCACGCCTTACAGCTTGGACTTGTCCTGTATGTACACTCTTGTAAGCTCTGCTGTGTCCATGAGCTTCAAGGCGACGGACCATCCCTCCCACAACTCTGTAGCCAACTTCCAACCATTCAAGGTTTGAATTTAAATCACCCTGCTGTGGAAGGGTGACTCTCAGGGAGGTGGGGACCTGTCACAGAGGACCCAGCACCATATGTATCCCAGTCCTGGCTCCTGCTGTCACATAAGTAAGGCCCAAGTGGCCCAGCTGTCCCGTCAAGCTCCTGGTCAGGTGGTAAGAGTATGGAACAACACCAGGAGCCTCGGGTTTTATAGCTAAGCTCCTGTCAGCCCCTCCCCCTTTCTCAGGCAACTGAAAGACCAGCCAGCCAGTCTCCTGGATTGCACCCTGCTGCCACTGCTGCTCTGGGATGACAGGGTTGGCTTCTCCCCAGCGCCCACTATTCCCTTTGGAGTGAAAGCCTCAAGTGTCTTAAATATCACTGACATTTCCCTTTGGGTGGACTCAGTTTAGATTTCAGGGAGGAACAGTGGAAACAAAGTTGCATGGTACAGAGCTCGAGGCAGACCGGGCAGGTCCGGGCGCTCAGTTGGGCACACTCCTTCTGGCCCTCCTGAAAGATGGTTTGCTGGGATGAAATAAAGATGTCCCTAATTGTTTGTGGTGTAGGAAAGCAATCCCATAAGCATTAATTTGCCCAAGCCTGGAGTGTGTGAGAAAAAGCCCGCCTGACATGTTTTTCTTTTCCATTAACACTTCTGTGATAAACAGCTTAGATGCACTGAGAAAAATTAATGAAACTATTGTAACAATCGTGCACGTGTAGGTAATTTATTAAGGACAATTAAAAAGCTTTAAAAATCATCCATGAGGCAAAATGAACAGGAAGCCGGTGTGTGGCGGGTTTGGCAGGGAGCCTGCCTGTAGGTGTGTGGAGCGTGCTTCTCTTCCCGTTGCCCTCATCCTCGTTCTGGTGACACGGTGGCGGGAAGCATGGGTTCCTACTGCCAGAGCTGTTAATAACAAACACTCCATTCTGGTTCTCTGCTCCCAGGAGTCAGGGAGAGGAGTGGACGGTGAGGGACCAGTCCAAGGTCAAGACCTCCCTAGAAGAGCTTGTTGGACTTGACCTTCCCTGAGTGGTGGGTGTGCTTGTCTCTGGGCCTCACCTCCAGAGGCCTGGAGGGTAGCACCTGGCTGTTCACCTTCCGTTTATGTTAGTTCCAGGAGCCCCAGACCAAGGGAGTGGCAGCAGAGGAAGCCTGGAGGGGCTAAGGTGGTACTGTCTTGCTGCCATCTGCCACTTACTAGCTTGGACCTCGGGCTGGCCTCTGTGTTGTCGCCCTAAGCCTCATCTTCCAGATGAGGGTGACGGTGTTGAGTGGAGGGTTGGAGTGAAGATTCCACAAGATCATACATGCAGATTGCTTAGTGCCATGTCTGGCACATATGTTTTGGTAGCTCTCAATAAATGTTGAATATTCTTGTTTCATCCTTCAGGGCTTCATTATTGCACCGTCGGCTGGAGGACAAACTGGGATTGAAAGTAGATACTTAACTCAGAGGCTAGTGCCCTTTTTGTGATGTAACCCCCACCCCTGCTCCCTGCAGTCTTGTTTTGCAGGGATGCCAACATAATGCCCTGTGTGAGAGCAGAAATGCACCCACTCAGCCTGCTGTTGGACATGAGTTAAGCCCCTCCCTTCAGAGACATAGAGGAGCTGCTATTCTTCCCCTTGACCTTGTCTCCAGCCCCAGCCCCTCTCCATCCCTGTCCTGGATTAAGCCACAGAGGCAGATCTTCCCCACCTTGGGATTTTTTTTTTCCACATGTATGGAGGACTGGGATTGCTAGAATTTATTTCTTTTTATTAGTTGACCCCCCCACCCCCAAATCTTTGACCTTGTAGGCCAGGAGTTTCTCAAAAACAGAAATATTTAATAAAGTACAGCCCTGTTAGTGGGTGGTGTCGACCCCTCTCTGGATAGCTATCTTTGTTTTATTCTGTTTTTCCCCAGGCTTGATCTTAGACACATACATTATGCGTCCATTATAGACATATGCATCTATTTGCAAGAAGTAATTTTTAGTTCACTTACTGACTAGAAAGGAAAATGAAGTGTTTGAGCTTAGACACGTCAGACACGACAGATTTTTTTTCCCCTTTGCGTGCTGCAAATGAGCAGTGAAAAATTATTCGCTTTTGCTATTAAAAGCTATAGAGCCTGTAAGAAACAGTAAATTATAGAGACATTATCAAAGTTTATTGGCACTAGAATTTGACCTTCAGCAAATTCAGCATTCGAGGGGAACAGGGTTTTCTTTCCTTTCTTCAAAATGAAAAAAAGGAGAGGGAGGAAAAAAGATTTATTTCCTTTTGTGGCTAAGTGGCTACTGGAAATGGCATTCCCCAGCTTAAAAAAAAGAGCAGCAGCGTTAAATTGCATAAAGTGGTACAGGAAGTCAGTCTCCCTTGAAAAAAATTAGAACCTTATAGAAAAGGTGCAGGTCCCCTCTGCACAGGTTGCCCCTCCCCCTGCCCCACTTGCTCTTACTTTGGTGAATATTCATACAGAGCCTTTGTTTTTGTACAGTTTTGTTTTTTAACCTATATACTCAGCAAGCATCATAATGCATTATCCTTTTGGCTTTGCAGGCTTTCCAAAAATTTACCCTCTTTTTTCTTTGAAAGTGGCCAGAAGAAGAGTGTTATTCGATGGACCAGGATGGTTTTCTTTAACACAGGGGGTTGGATGGTGCTATGGGCGGAGGTGTCTCTATACAGTTCTCTTAGTTCCCCTTTCTCATAATCTAGGCAGCTTCTGGGGAGGGGGGTGGTGTGAAAGATGCAGGGATGTGGTCAACAGTGGTGGGGATTCAAGCTTAGGCTTTGTTTGCCTTTAGCAAGATCCTGACTCTTCTTTAGCAAGAAGACTGTTGAAGCTATGCCGGGCAGTCCTGTCCATTGCGTGGCTGGAGTGGGAATGTGAGAGCCTAGGGGTGTGCACGTGAGGGGGTGCACATTTAAAGCAGGGCTTTCCTGGGGAAGCTGCCATCTCCCTAGCAAATAAGCTGGTCCTGAGGCCAACAGATGAGATCCTTAGCAAAAACGGGTCAGCGGGGGTTGGTGCTTGAGGAAGGCACCTTCAAAGAACCAGTTGGTATTTCTGAAGCAGCAGGCTGGTTTGCCCTAGTGGGCTCCTAGGGTCTTTTGAAAGTAGTTCCCTCTGTCCCATCTGTCCTGTGACATTTCTGCAGTCTCAGATGCCAGCCTGGGGCCTGGATCTCTGGACCGTGAGCCTTTCCACAATTTTTTCCAAGAGCAGAAGTTTTGCCTCAGTGCTGCTGGGTCTTCACAGAGAAGCAGGCCCTGATCTCATTCTCACCTGCTCCTGCTGTTGCTGGCTGAGAACGGCCTCGGTGCTTTGCTACTTTCTGAGATTTAAGGTGAAGAGCAGAAGCTGTGGATCCTTGGGAAGCAGGGAGACCGGCTCAGCCTCCCAGCCTGCATTCGTTCTCACAGGCTGTGAGTTACAGTCTTTAAAACTCTTCACAACTGCTGCCCAGATGGGCCTTTCAGAAAGAGGGCCATCGGCTGCCTCTCTGGTCCTAGAAATGAAGCCTGGGGAAGACAAGCATCAGGCATGAGGCTGTCGGGCCAGGGAGAAGCCCTGAGGCCTGCAAGCTTTGCTGGCCATTACCATGACTGATGGCCCCTCTCTTTCTTACCTGAGAGTGGGTCTCCCTCCCTCCCAGTCCATCTGTGCTGAGGATGGGCACTTCTGGCCACACCCTCATTCATCAGGCTCCAGTTTGAAAACATGGGAAGGGTCTCCACCACTAGAACCTTGTTAACCAATCAGCTGACTTCCCTCATGCCCAGGGGAGGTCTGCACAGCTGTATCCAGAAAAGAAGGACGGGGGCATCAGGCCTGCGTCTCCATAGCTCTCTGGGACATGTACCTGCACCTTTCTTTTCTTCTTTACCAGGATGGTAAGGACCACAGTGTCCCTTCTCATGGGGGGGGAAGCAATTTGCTCAGGTCACCTTGCTCACAAGTCTGCCAGTGGCAGAGGAGGACTAGAAGTCAGACCTTCTGCCCGTGGGCTGCATGTGCCCCACTTCAGGCCAGGAGCCCCTTAGCTGTGGGTCCTGGACTTTTGAGGCACACTCTGCTTGCTTTCTCTCTTTGTAGATTAGCATGATTAAATATAGATTGTCTTTTCCAAACTTAGGGGGAAGAGGAAGAGAGAGGACCTTGTAGTTGAAAAGGCTGGTATCTAAGATGACTCTCGTCTGGAGAGAGACCTAAATTCTCCCAAATTTGCAGTTATAATAAAATATAACATTTATTCAATCCCTTCAGTGAGTCCGATGCCAACAAAGTACCTTTTTTGCTTTAGTTTACCTGTTTCTTCTAACCACTGCATAGGGTCATCCCCGTTTCACAGGTGAGGACCAGGAAAGGTTCTTGTCCTGCCTGCAGGGACACTGGGAGCTAGGGCATGGGTGCAGGGTCTCACCTCTGCTAGGAGGGGGATTCAGTTCAAGGGAACAGAACTGTATGGGCAGCCCTGGCTGAGGGGCGTGTCTAGTCAAGGGGCTTCTCACCTTGGCTTGCAGTCACTTCCCTGCAATGCCACCTTCTAGATTTTCAGGGCATCTGGGGGCAGTTGCCAGGCCTGTTGACTCCTCTCTTGCCATCCAGAGGATGAGCACCCCAGTCTTATTTGTAACCTGATAATTTGGGGTTGTGCCATGCCCCTGAAAGTTATTGTGAAGCAGAGTCTGCGGTTTCACGGCACATGCGATTCCGTCACTCATCTCAGCCTAGGAGAGGGGGAGCACGAGACGCTTCATTCCAACACTGAACAGTGGCTCGAGCAGAAGTGAGTGCGGGCCTGAGAAGAGCATGTGTCCTGTGCCTGGTGCCCTTCCCTGTCAGCTCCGGTAATTCTTGCCTTGATCATCAGGGTAGGTCCTGTTACTGTTCCCACTTTATGCACGAGGAGATGGAGGTGCAGAAGCTGAGCGACTTGTTCGTGGTCGCACAGCTGGCGGTTGACAGAGCCAAGATCCCACCTGTCAGACCCCAGGGCTTATGTCTTCCCGCTCCTCATCAAAAACCACTGCAAGTTGGATGAGGTCTTGCAGGAAGCAGAAAGGGCTGTGTGAGCCCTGTGTCCTGTTACTCAGCTGTTGGCTACCTAGGCTGACACTCAGATGGCCCTCTTTCCCTGGGTGAGCCCTCAGTGAAGTATCAGCCCCCCAAGGGCTGTGTGGAGAGGACTTTCTCGCAGGGACTCTGCAGATCTTGAGCACAATCTTTAGGTTCGGGACCAAACTGAAGGCGTCTAGGGCTGGGCGATGATTAATGTGTCTTTGGTAGCCCCTGGGACAACCTGGAACTGTGGGTCCTCACCCGTCCGCCCTCTTCCTGTGTCTCAACAATGGTGCTGGTGTGCGGTGGCCATGTGCTTGCATTTATTCTCAGGGGCGGTCGTGAGTGGTTCCAGCCTGCCTCATTCTCCTCATTGCTCCCAAAGGCATTCTTTTTTTTTTTGAGACCTGCATCTGTGGCTTGGGACCTTGACTATGGACTATTTCATAGCCAGGGAGTACACGGGACCCTTGGATGCCTCACCAGGTTGAAGCCTGCAGAGATGATAGTCCAGCCCTCTGGCTGGAAGCAGGGTGCTCGCGGGCTCCATCTGAGGATTCCAGCCCATCTCTCCAGACTGGCCCTGTCTGCTATGGCTCCTGTGTTGGGATTAGAAGGCCTGGCTGAAACCCGCTACCACTGTCACCTTGAAGCTTCTAGGTGACCTCTGAGTGCCTGGGTTTCCCCACTTATCAAGTTCTCACAATGTGCTCAGGAGATGCTTACTGGCCCCCGAGTTCTCTCTTATGCTCTCCATGTGGCCCTGGGGCCTGGGCTAGGACTTCCTTTCCCTTTGGAGCACAGCCAGCCTCCTGTGCAATCTGTCGCAGCTTGCACACGCAACGGTTGCTCTCTGTGGTAAACTTTGTGCCGAAGAAGGTTTTGCGGTCACCCCCTGAATAATGCAGAGAAGCCTCTGCCCCCCAAACTCTTGCACAGGGAGCTGTGGTCACAGTTGGACCCCTTGGCAACCATCCCGGGACTTGAAGCCATTGCTTGTGCATTAGCATGTTTTTCTCTCTTTTGCTTTTGTGAAAACCAACTTCCTGTACAGCCGCTTGTGTTTTAAAACCCTAGAAGGGTGGGAGGGGGGTGGCTCTCGGCCCTTGTCCACGCTCGCCTGTTTCATGGGGCCATTATGAATTAAAGATTACAGCCGTTGCAGAGATCGTCTGTAAACAACCACAGCTCCCTCTCCCTGTGCCCCCTGAGTGTTTAAGTTTTTGTGTGTAGTGAGTCCAAAACAAACAGTGATGTTCTTGAGAGTCCTGGTGAGCCGGGACCTGAGACAGCAGGGGGACCAGGGCAGCAGAGGCCACAGGGAGGGAGAGCCCAGGGGTGCAGCTTTGAATCGTTGGCCTCCTGTGTGCGCTCTGAGAAGTAGGGCAGGCGCTTAGCCTGCCTCCTGCTGATCTGCTGCATAACCCTGGGGAGACTTGGGCCTCGCCTCTCCCCAGCGCACTTACACACACACCCTCCCATCCCAGCTGATGCCCACGTGTGGACGTTATGCACATGTTCCTTGGACAAAGCCCTGAAGATTAACTGGGGGGAAAGGTGTGGTAGAAACATCCCCAAGAGGGTTTTTATCATGAGCTTCTTCCTGCATCTGAAGATAGACCTGAAACCCCACAGATATGGCCCTCCTGGGACCCTCAACAAAAGCAGCATCCCAAAGGGAGGGGTTCTGGGCAGCAAAATAAAAATATGGAGCAAACAGCACCGTTTGCACCATTTAACGGTAGCGCTGATCAGCATTTCTGAGCTTACTCCTGGGAACACAAAGATGTGAAGAGCAAGCCCTGTTCTTTACCCGGAGCGCGTGATACCAAGGGGAAGAAGGGATTGGGGGATGAGTCTAGAGCACATGTGCATTCATGCCCCCGCTTAGCCTGACAGCCTCTCTAGGAGGGAGCGAGGGGCCCCCTGACTTCTGTTGTTTGGGAGGTTGAGTCTTGGTCAACGACTATAAACAAAGGTCACACTCAGGGGCATAACGAACTCAATCCCAGGCCTGCTGCTGTGGGGTCAGCAGAACTTCACTGCAGAATGCTGGCGTGTTCCCAGGGCTGTGTCATCTTGGAGTCAGTTGCCAATAGGTGCTTCTCAGCCCTTGAAGTATCCATGGCAGGAGAACTTGCCTGAATGGGCCAAGACCCTCTGAGCTAGGGACAAGGCATCATGTTTCCCGATCTCTGTGCATTCTGGGTCTGTGGATTTACTGGGATCCCCCTGCAGAGTTCCAGGATGTTGGTAAGGAGAGGTCAAGAAGTTTGACAGCATCCTGTCCCAAGGCCTAGGGTTGTAAGTAGGGTCAGACTGACCACCTCTGCCAAGTTCACCATTTCTCTGGACTCCAAATGGAGGACTGGCTATTTCCCTAGTGCCACATTTCTCCAAGGAATCAAGAGCTGTTAGAAAATGCAGGGGCTTCAGAGCCAAATAGATGGAGCAGCTGCCGAATTAAACATCCCCTAAATGCAGGACTTCACAGAGCCTTTACTAAGCCTCTTCCTGTTCTAAGACTTCAGAGTCCCCAGCTGTGACACGGTAGGGATTATTTGAATCTTTTTAACATCCCCACCATGTCTTAAGTTACTTTTCTCTTAGAGACCCTCAGTCCTAACAGAATAGATTTCCCTCTGGAACACCAAGTACTCAGTAAATATCAGGAAGTCGTGAATTCTGATTTGGTAGATTCAAGTCAGATATGTCTGTGTCAATCTGACATATAAATACATATCAGACATCATGTGGTGTGTATTTAAATAAAACAGATCTACTTGATATATACCCTTACTTTTTTAAAATATTTTTTTTTTTTTAGTTGTAGGTGGACACAATACCTTTATTTTTGTTAATTTTTATGTGGTGCTGAGGATCAAACCCAGTGACTCATACGTGCTTGGCGAGCGCTCTACCACTGAGCCACAACTCCAGCCCTACATCCTTATTTTTATGTGTATGTGTACTTACACACGTGGAAGTACAGAGATATATTCTATACAACGTACAAAACCTCTCAGTGACTAGCAGAGCTTCAGGTAGCCAGTGTCACTAACGCTTTAGTCAGAAGCAGAGACCCTGGGGTCATTGTGCAATTTCTGGTTGGCTTTTGGAAGCTGGCAAAGCTTTGCTGGTTGATGTCTTTTGTAAGAATCAAGGCCTCTGACATGGAACCTCTGGATACATGGGTGGGGACCCCCCTCTCTTTGTTTCTGCCTTGGAGTGACCAAAATCCCCATGGCTTTAGCCCATAACTCAGAATAGCTGCCCTGTAAACCCCAGAACATAATTGGGCTCTTAATTGCTCCTGATATCGTGTCCTGAACCAGGTTTGGTGTTTGGTGAGGCGCCCTGTGCGGGCCTCGGGAGGATAATTTGAGAATTCCCTTGCCTGTTCCTGCGCTCTGGTTGCCGGGCACCTGGCAAGTGTGTTGGGTTGTTTGCTTTGGGTAACTATGGCAGCTCCTTTTAATTGCCACCAGATCATTTTGACCCAGTCTCAGCTCTGGCCGTTTTGCTGCACTGCTCAGAAGAATGCCCACCTCTTTGTGGAGAGCTGGATAGAAGCTTTGCGGAGGCGGGCCTGTGCGATTTCATGTTTTTCTCCCTGTTTAATGAGTATTGAGCAAAACTTGTTTTTAGGGTATTTATGTGGCCTAGAAGTTAAGGTCTTTGTGGTGTTTGGGGACTCAGGCTAAGTGTTTCTCACAAGCATCCTTGAGACATTCGGTAGTTTGCCTCTGCGTTAAACTGGGGTCCCTGTCCACTCTGGAAGTCCTCTTTGCTATATTTGGGGGTCGAGGTAGAAAGGAGTAAGGTAGGAGCTTGAAGCAGGGGACGATGGATTCGGGGCAGGGCCATTCCCTGAGATGTTCTAGAAAAGGTCATCAGTGGTCTAGAGATGTGTGGGGAGAGCTGCGAGTCATCTGTGGCTTTCAGTCCTCTGACATGATACCAGGCCCTGAACCTTTGACCCTGGCTTCAGGTCCATCAGTCTCCTGAGGTTTCCAGGGAACCATTAGGGTTAGACTGGAGCCTTAATGCCCAGTGAGAGCGGTGTTCTGTAACTGCCATCATGTGTCTGTTTATTCCTGCACTAGGAGCCAGACCCAGTGCAAGGTCCTAGAGATCTGACCCTCTGGGCCTCCTGGTCAGACGGAGCCGTGCAGAATCAGGACCAGTGGTGTAGCCTGGTGTGTGTGAGAGAAAACACCTAGGAGGCAGAGAAACATGCAGAGTTGGAAGAACTCATCTGGGGAGAGCATTAGGGATGTGAGGACTAGACAGGAGCAGAAGGGACAAGTCACATTCCTTCTCCTCCTCCAGCAAGTGGTCAGTGGTTCAGAGAGACGGAGCAGCACATGCAGAGACCTTGAGAGGCAACTCAGTATGAATTTGGAGACCCGCCAGCAGTTCTCCATTCCTTGGGTGCTCAGGGAGCAGGGGCTGATGGCCCAGGGGTCCAGATGGGTGTGGCCAGGCCTCCTTAGTGCTGGGAAGCTTGATTTTATCCACAGAGAGAGGAGCTGTGGTTCTGCCAGCTTCATCGGCGGGGTCACATCAGTCTGGGAAAGGAGAAGGGCTTTCTAGGCAGAGGGTGAGGTCTGCACACAGAAGGTGAGGGTGGCCGAGAGCAGAATATGTTCCTGGGAGGGTGACAGGTCCAGGGTGGTGCTCGACTGGGTGACCAGAGACGAAGGAGGAAACCTGCGTGTTTCTCCTACCTTGCTCCCCACCCTGCCCGGCGCTGAGGACCTCTCTTGGCAGAGGCTGCACCCCACCTTGTGGGTGCTTCAGTGGAAAGCAGATTGGAAGGTCCTATAAGCCTGTGGCAGGGGCTGAAGTCACCCCTCATCTCAGCCTCTTGTTTCCTCTGAATTGGGAGATGGGTGACCTACCTGTGACACCTGAGCATGTACCCACTAGCCGGCTGACTGCTCCCCACCCTTGACCCGGCCTTGGAGGGACGACACAGATCACATGAGAGCAGTGTCGTCACCCGCTCTTCTCCCAGCTCTGTGCGTGGACAGCCTCCTGCCCACTCCCCCAGGGCCACAGGGCCATGCAGGCAGCTGTTCGCTGGTAATTAGTCAGCCCAGCCTTACAGGTGCAATGATTCATTGTCTTAAATTTTAATAAGTACAGAAAAATAGAGTGCTGATTTATTAAAAATTAATCCTCCTAAAAGGTGGCTTTAGCAGAGGGGATTGGGAGGCAGGCAGGCAAAGGGAGTGTGTGGGGGCCCTCTCTTGCTGGCCCTCCCGCTGTGGGAACAGTGGCACAGCCTGCAGCCTCACCCCACCAAGGTCGGGTTGAAGAAGGAGATGGCAGCTCTGTGCAGATTCCCCCTTTTGCTCTTCCTTCTCGCCTCCTCTTCCCTTCCCCTCACTCTTCTCTGTTACTTTGCTAGAGATGCCATGACAGAACCAGAAACCGAGTGGCCTCAACCCCACAGATGTTCTGCCTCACAGACCTGGAGGCTGCAAGCCCAAGTCTGAGGGGTGAGCCTGGCCTTCTCCACCGCTGCTGGTCGCTGGCCATGGCTGTTCTCTGGCTTATAGGTGCACCGCCTCAGTCTCTCCTTCATCTTCACACACATGGCCTTGTCCCTTCACACACATGGTGCTTGTCTGCGTGCGTGACAAATTCCCTCTTTTTAAAAGGACCCCAGTTGAATGTGATCAGGGTTCTCCTCTATTTTAGCATGACCTCATTTTAACGGTATATCTGCGACAACCCTATTTCCAAATAAGGTCACCTTCTAGTGTCCTGGGGGTTAGGATCGCAACCCACCAGTTCAGAGGGGACATGGTGCAGCCTGCGGCGGCCACCCTTGCCCCTTCTTTTACCCTCCTCTGTCTCCCCAGCTCCTTCTCGTTCTCTCTCATTCTGTTCCCTCTGACCTTTCTCTCTCCCTGTCTCTGTGCTCTCACTTCCCCTGCCCTACCCTCATGGTTCACCATCTTTTGGGAAGGGAGTCTCAGCCCTCCAGCAGAGATGGATGGGTGTCCTCCTGTGAGCCAGCCTCATGCCTGCCTTCTGCAGTGGTGGGTGTCGGCCCGCATCAGCCCCGCCCACAGGTTCTCCCGCCGTTCGCACACAAAACTTTTCTCGCTGGATTTTGAAGAAGTCCTTCATCTGGGGTTCACTTCCAAGCAGGGCTACATGGGTGTAGACAGGACAAAAGGTATCTCTGTGAGTCTGCATACTTTAGAGTTTCCTTTTATTGATCAAAGAAATATATATATTCCATCACAGGGCAGGGACTTCCCCGGAATGAGCCTTATCATTTAAAGCATTTCCTCCTCAGAGGCAATCCACTTAGGCGACGTGCAGAGCTAGCCAAGTTGAAATTCAACAAGAGGGGAATGTTGGCCCCCAAAGCATCATGGGCCATTAAGCCTGTAATGTAGCAGAGGCCTCTGGGTAGTGGAGTTCCTGCCTCCCTGTTAATTGCCAGGATGCCGCAGCACCCTTCTGCTGCACTCGGTGACCTGCCCACGAGCACATTGTCTCCTGGTGTCACTTCTTCTTTGGGCACCCGTGTGGTACCAGAGCTGGTGAGAGGCCAGATGGCTCCCCCTTGGATCTCCGTGGGGGTCATGGGGCCTTATGCCACTGGTCTCAGGATGTAGGAGCTGTGGCTTTCCTGGCAGTGAGCATCCCTTTCCCTGCCTGCAGCTTGGTGGACCCTAGACCTGAACTCTGGCGCGCTCCAGACAGACACCTGGATCTATTCGCCTTCTCTTCTGGCAAGACCCCGGCCTTCCTGGCCTGCCAGGGGATGGCTTGCTTTCCATCTGGAGGGGGCATTGGGGTGGGTCCTCCAGCATCATGGATGTAGGAATTAGGGGTGACAAACAAGCAGGTTGGGTAGAACCTTTGTCTGACTAGGACCAGTAGTTTTGAAATGACTTGAAAAAAATGCGCTCTTGGGGGAATTTCCAGCATGAGTAAAACCTAGAGGCTTCTCAGGGCTTCGAGAAAGCCTCCCCCTTTCAAACTTGTCACCAGTTTCCGTCTCTAAGATCTCCCTCCCCTCTACCTGGGCCTCTCCCACTAAGGCTGGTCCAGACCCTGGGCACCCACCACCCCAGGCCTCCTCCCCAGCAGCTTCTCTGCTTCCCCATGAACATTACCTCACATGGTCATGCTGTGACCTGGCCTTCCAGCCCTTTCCAGTTAAGTCCTGCCCAACCACTTTCCCCTCTTGATCTCTGTGGGATCCACAGTGTGATCCCACTGCCTCAGGACCCTGGTCTGCCCCAGGGCCCACCCAGGGCATCGGATGTGCCCGGCATAGACTGGCCTCTTCCTGATCTAGTCAGGCTCAACCCATCCTTCAGCAGCAGTCCTGCCCCAGCATCCTCTGCATGATCCCAACAGGACACATGTCTCCTTTGTCATTCATTTGGCACTTTCTGGATTTGTAGGCTGTACCCCATATAGTATAGATTATGCTCTGAATATCTTCTGTCACCCTAAGTTGTCTCTGTCCTTCCTCCTAGTTTAGTTTAATACACACACACACACACATACACACTCATAAATATTTTCTGGACTTATAATTTTTTTGTCTCCTGGGTTGATATTTGAGGAATGGGATGGGTGGAGGATGAGGGAGGCAGAAATTAAGAAGTGACCTATAGGTGGAAGGGCACAGTTGTCTTAGAAATGGAAGGAAAGGAAGCACAGTAGAGCAACAGGCCACATTTCCAGAAATGGTTGGGCTCTCAAGCGGAGGGTCCCATGAGTCCCGTATGGTTCAATCCATTTCTTAGAGAAAGGGTGCGAAGAAGAGGGCAGCTGGTTCATCCCTGGTGTGGGCCAGCCTCGTTAGCCGGAAGGAGGAAATGCCATCCCTCACTGGTGCCCCTTGGTCTACTCTTTGGGACCCCAAGGGCTCCTAGTAGGCCCCTGTCTTCTGTCCCTGCCTCCTTTCCCTGAGATTGGTGCAGTGTGTGCTGCAGGGCCTCTGTTTCAGCTTGGCAGGAAGATGCCAGACCTTGCCAGGAAGTCCTCGGCTCTGAGCAGAGAGCATCTCTCCCTCTTGGGATGGGGCTGGAGTTCAGGGGTAAAGCGCTTGCCTGGCATTCACCAGACCCTGAGATCGATCCCCACACTGAAAAAGAAAAAGAAGGGAGAGGGGGAGGGAGGGAAGGACGAAGGCACAGAAAGGAGAAAGAAAAGGAGGAAGGAAAAAAAAAAAAAGCAGTGTGTCTCCATTCTTAGATGTGGACAGACCTGGGCTAGTGTGCACCTGGTGTGAGAAGCCGTAGGAGAAAGTGTGTTGGAGCCTCCCCGGTGCATGGGGAGGTTTCCTTGCTTCTTGCTGGCACTTGCCACCTCATACATCCCCTGGGAAATGCCCCCCATCTTGGACTACCTGAATGTGTCCCCTGGGAAAAAGTAATTCTTCCGACAGAACCACCAGGAATAGTAGGCCTGAGCTGAACTGAGCTGTTCCCTTTCATTACTGTCATATTTCTGTTTAGCCTGCTGGGGTGACTGGTTCTGGCACAGAAGAGGCATCTTGCTGGGACAAGGGCCAGTCCTGAGACACAGAACAGACTTCCCTCTCCAAGGCGGAGGTTTTCCTGGACCCCTCTCCTTGAGGTAGACACCCGTCTGGGTTTGATCGGAAGCCTCCTTGTTCTTTCTGCTCTTGAGGCCAAACAACTGTTGGACTTTGGGATTCTGGCGTGGACTGAGGGTGGGGAAGGGAGACCGGATCCTGCTAGCTCTGTATCCAGAACTCAGATCTTACCCAAAGCCCATGGAGGGGGCAGGTGTGGTCCTGTCCTCCAGCAGCCACAGAAGGTCCTGTAGGCCGTGGAGTGGGTTGAGGCCAGGCCCTTTGAGCCTGAGTGCCCTTCCCTTCCTGCATTCCCGCCCCCCACTCCCTGCTGCACCCCCTTGGGTCTGAGCAGTCCAGCAGCCCAGCAGCCCGGGCTGTGCTTAGCAGCGCATCCGTTTCTTTAAGACCTGAGAAATGCTGAAGAAGATGAAGCGTTATTGCGATGCTTTTAGAGAACATTCGCTCAGCTCCGAGCCCCATAGAAGGTTTCCAAAGTCTATTAGGCGGCAAATGCTTTCATGGCTTTGGAATCATAAGGTTGATTTGAAAAATTGGCACCTAATGGCTTACAACTGGAATAAATTTCCTGAAATTGGACCTCGGAGGGAGAGTTGGGTGCGCACACGGGGGTCTCTCCCAGCTCCGTGCACACACAGCTCTCTGCAGAGGTGCTGCTGGCTGCGGCCGCGAGGAATAGGAGGCCCCTTGAATTCTGCAAGAGGCCCTGTCACTCTTCATTTCTCAATTTGGACTCAACATTTAGTGGCAGGGACGGTAGGGAGGCTTCAAACTGGAATTTCTCCCCACTGGCCTTTAAAAGGCCAGGGCCTGAGAATTCCTGAAAAATTAATGGGGTCTCTGTGGGTTCTTTACACTTGCTGGTAACCTGGCCTCTCCCAGGCCCACTGTGGCTGTGCAGCATAATAGCTGCTCAGCAGCTGGTCTTTTGTATGCAAATATGACCTAAAGAAGTGCGGGAGGCAGCGGTCCATTGTTGCCTGAGACTGGGATTTCAAACGGCCTTGCGGCTTTAAAATATCCCAGACAGATATTGAAAATGTCAGCGGCCTGGTTCCCCCACTTACTTCTTACCCGGCTCTTTTCCCTCCCCCTGCCACCCACCCCACCATAAAATATAATCAAAAAGCTAGTAAATAATTTAAAGAATTGCCTCAAAGGATTTGCAGACTAGAAAGAGACTCCCTTCTCTGGTTTAAGTTGGGAGAAACTGTTTTCATTTTTTTTTTCCCCAAGATATTTAAAATATTCAGGAGTGTCCCGCAGGGTCTTGAACTCATAAGTGTCTGCATTTTTCTCACTAGACTCTCATCCCCTCTTTTCTTTATTGATTTTTTTTTTTTAAGTTGCTGTCGGCAACATTTAGGTCCAACTTTCAAATGAAAATCATATTTCAGATACTGGTCTTAAGTCAGACCAACCTGAGGTCTGTTTCCTTCATCCAAGATCTGTGTCCCCTGCTCTTTAGTTTAACGAGAGGGTGGAGTGAGTCTTGGCTGCTGTGATTTTTCATCCTGTTAACTCTTTTCAAAGGGAGCAGAAGGGAGTGATATCTTATATGTGGAGTCACTGTCCTGAAACTTACTCAGCCAGGACTGCTCACCTTGGGAAGGGAGAGAGGTGGTCAGGCCTCCGGGGAACTAGCAGCTTAGACTGGGATAAAAGTGTACAGATCGGAAAACGCTCAGATGGACCCAATACTAGCCCCTGCAGACAGGCTCTGCCCTGCCAGGAAGAACTCTTATGTAGATTTGGATTTCTGGGTCCAGGTATCTGACTGACCAGGTGCAGTGATTGTACATGGAACATGATAGGTTCTTGAGAACTATTGGATGGATGGAAAAAATATGAATGGATGGATGAATGGAAGGAAGGGTAAAAAGGAAAGACAGACAAAGGATGGGTGGGCGGATGGATGGATGAAAGGAAGGAAGGATAGATGGATGGCTAAATGGTCAGTGGATGGATAGGTGAATAGGATAGGTGAAGGATGGGTGACAGGAAAGACAGGGCAGATGCATAGAGGGGTGGTGGATGATGGGTGGAGTGAAGGGAGAATGGAGAGATGGTAGGTTCTTGGTTGCCCCTGTAGTATCTGTTCTCTCATTCTGTACCCAACCAAAGGGCGTTCCTTGGACCCGCTCCTAAAAGCTGGGGAAAGGTGACCTGGACACCACTGCCAGGAAGTTGGACAATACCTGTCCTCCTTGAATACTTCTTTACAGCTGCCTGGACTGACTGACCCTCCAAGGCCCTTCTCATGGTGAAAGCATGTGTTGCACTTGTACCCCAGCCCCTCCGCCTTTTCCCTTTGTCATAGGACCTACCTGCCCATGTGCTCTGGCTCATGGCTCAGGTATTTGCGGTCTCTGCTGAAGAGCCAGGAGTGTCCTCTCTGGGTTCAGACAACAAACGTCATCTTGGGCATTGTGGTCTGCTGGCCTCAGCAGTCGCTTCAAGCTGGGAGTGTGGAGTAGAGTGGACCAGGGCCCAGGCTCTAATGGCCAGTGAAACTATCTTTGGATCCCTGGGACCACCCCTTATTTCCTGTGTGACCTTAGATGAGCTGAGTAACCTCTTGGAGCCTCGGTTTCCTCATCCGTAAAATGGGGGAAGGAGTCTCTTCCTAAGGGTGTTGTGAGTGATGCACAGAGTCATGCCAGCAGTAGGCCAGCATGTTGCATTTATTATTATGGAAGGTAGAGGAACTGGTGTCTCTCAGGAAGAGGTGTGAAGAATCCTGGGCTGCTGAGATGGTGTTTGGGCACACAGCTTGCTGAAGCGTCCTGGGCTGTCACCAGGGATCTGTGGTATGTGTTGGTGGCTGCCCAGATGTGGGCTTCTCAGGCCTGATCTGAGCATCCTGTATGCTCTGAGGAGCACAGAGGAGGATGGCAAGCTTTGGGAAGATTCTAGAAGGTGCCCTGAGAGGGGTCCTTAGCTCACTTATTGTCTGAGACTGCATCTTTTCCTCTCCTTTTGTTCTTGTAAAGGATTTTCTGACAGTTTCTCCTCCCCTGAAAGCAAAGACTCCAGACTGTCCCAGCAGTCAGCGTGTGTGCCCCTTTGGGGGAGAAACCCCAATACGATTGCCCAGGACCAGCTCTCACCTTTGTTTCTGCTTCAGAGAGAGGCCACTTTTGAGGTTGGTGTTCACCCCAGGAGCTCACAGCCAGTGCCAGAGCTCTCCTGGTACTCTGAAATCCAGAACAACTCTGCTCTTTTTTTTTTTAATATTTATTTTTTTTTAGTTTTCGGCGGACACAACATCTTTGTTTGTATGTGGCGCTGAGGATCGAACCCGGGCCGCACGCACGCCAGGCGAGCGCACTACTGCTTGAGCCACATCCCCAGCCCCAACAACTCTGCTCTTGTGAGCTCTGAGGACCCTTCCAGAAAGACACAAGTTCTGGACTCCTGCTTAGTCTCCCAACTCCATTCGTTTCCATTTTAAAGTCCTTAAGAAGGGAGGTGTGAAGTCCATGATCTGTAAGCATCAAGGGTTTTTAAACTAAACAAGAAAACCAATTATTTTTCTAACTGCTTTGCTCCTTCAAATCTTTCACTGTAATGGAGATTTAGAACCCATCACAGTTGGGCTATTATTTCTGTGTAAACAGTGTCATGCCCTATTGCACCAAGCAAACAGTCAATTTTTTCCATTACACTTAGACACAGATGACAAGGGTGCCGAGCCAGTGGTCTGTTGAGCAGCTTTCAGTTGATGGGGAGTGCGTGACCGTGGCCGGTGCCCAGGAAAGGGTTAAGGCTTGCAGGGGCTTTCTGTTCTTACCTAGGGGTCACCTCTTTGCCTCTACAGTTGTGTTAATCTTCGGACTCTGGTCTGTGAACCTCCCGTGTGCAGAGCCAGGGAGGTTAGGGACAAGGAAGAGTTGATGGGGTGCTAGGGCCCCAATGGGAAGGGCAGGAGGCCCAAATTTTCTTTAAAGTGGCGGGACACAGCACATCTCCAGCTCTCCTTGCGGAGCTTCTAAAGCACACGGCTAACTTTGCATTCCACACTGGGATAGGACCCAGTGGCCCTGTGGCAGCCTCCTAACCTGGGCCATCCACCTGCACTTTGCTTCTCCGCCAGTAGCCCTCCTGCGGCTTCCTGGTGATGCTGTGCTGCTCGTTGCTCTTCTGTCCGGAACTTTTCTTCCCACCTCTCCCCCGCCCCCCCAGCATCCCTGGGTTCAAATCCCAGCCCCATTCCCTCATCACCTGGGGTAAGTCTCTTAAACTCTCTGTGCCTTAGTGCCCTTATTTGCAAACCAGGTTAATCAAAGTGCCCACTGGACAGGTCTGTTGTGGGAATTGGAGGTGAGAGTCAAGGTGAAATGCACAGAGCCTGGGGCCATGACCATCAGGTGAGTGAGGCCTCTCTTTATGGTGCTTCTGCTGCCTTGGCCCAGCTGGAGCTTGCTTCCAGCCCTTTGAAGGCCCTGCTTAGAGCAAAGGTTGGGGCCTTCAAGAGGAAAGTGTTTGCACGTGGTACTGGACCCTCTGGGTGGTAGCTGCCCTTTTAGGTAGGAGGCCCCGACCCTTTCACCCCCCCCCCCACTCTCTCATTTGTGCCGCCAACCTGGCCTCTGGGGCACTTGAATTTATGCCTTCTGTATTGATTTAGCTCAGCCCAGGGCTTCTCGTAAACCGGCTCTGCTAACAGGCTCAGCCAGTCGATCTAAGGCATTTATGGAATACCTTCTGTGTACAAGTACTGTACTCACAGATGACCCATTTGCCGCAAATGCCATGAAGAGTACATTTGGTCTGCCCCTTATCCCATGAAGTAAGCCATGCTGGTATTCTTCTTGCTTTTTTTTCTGATGAGGATATTGAGCCCGGCGGCAGCTCAAGGCCTGCGGCTGCAGGGGGCGATACAGCTGCCAGGCAAATACTTGACAGTGTGGTGGACTTCAAGGTTTATCCACTCATGCCTCAAATCACTGGCTTCCTGGGAAGCCATGAGCATCTGGAGAGGAGGGGAAGAGGCAGGAGGAAGGGGAGATGTTCTCAGTGACAAATGCCTGGCCCCTTTCTCTCTCGGAACCTTAGGGGCTTGCCCTGAGAGGCTTGTCCAGTAGATCTTGATGAGGAGCTGGGGCGGCTTCTCTCCTTCTGGATGGGCATGTGCTCGCCTCCAGCAGCACCCCCTGGGATGGGGTGGGAGAGACTGCCCACAGACCGCAGCTGCTGCTTGCTCCTGCTCATGAATGAACCCTGCTTGAAGCAAGGTTGAGAGCTGAAGTGATGGATCTCCACAAAGACAAATCTGGAAAGAATTGGCATCTCATGGAAGCGGTCTTTTAAGACATACTCATGAGGTCTGCATAAGCATTGCTTCCCATGTAGCTTGGCAGGTGCAGGTGCACCCAGACTCCTCCAGGACTGCCCTTCGTGAGATGAACCGAGCAGAGCATGACCTGTTTGCTTTTCCTAATGCGTTTTCTAGGGAAAAGCGCTACAGCTCCTGTTAGCGAGAGAGTGGCGATCAGGGGGTCCAGGAGACAGATACCCAGCCACAGTGGGCAGGGAAGAGGAGCTGCCTTCTGACCCTCCACAGGACGCCATGGGAAGGAAGGGGATCGCTGTGTCTTAGAGGTTGGGCACTGCCTTTGAAGCCAGCCACTCTGGAGTTCGAATCCTGGCTTTGCCGCCCACCAGCTTTATGATCCTGAACAGGACCCTTCCTCTTCCTGAGCCTTGTTTTGCCCGACTGTGAAGTGGAAGCAGTACTAACAGCCTCCGTTGTCTTGGGGCTGTTGGAAGGGTATGAGGCGATGTGTGTGGACGCTCAGTGTAGACCTTGGCATGCAGGGAACACTGTGTGGCTGCCGTGGTGGCGGCTGTCACTCATTTCGTCACACAGTACTGCTCTGTACCCTGCAGCAAGGGTTGCTTTCACGGACCGTTTTCCCACTCACAGGGCTCTATCCGTCATTGAATTTTCCCACCAAGGCACTTTTCTTTAAATGGCCTTTGAAGCCAACCAGCGGATCGCCTCCCCTTCCCAGAAGCTCAGGGCTGCCTGCCTGGGGATTTGCACATGTGTTTTGTCTGTAATACATAATATATATGCCTGTGTGAGTACGTGTGCGTAGGTCCCCCCCACAGATGTATATATAACTCATTCCCCAAAGAGAGATTTATTTCAAGGAACAAATGCTTCTGGTTAGCTTCTGTGTGGATCTGATCCAGCCCCAAGCCGTTGCCATGAGTAGAATTCATTGACGGCAAAAGGAAATGAAAACAAACGTTCCCTGACATGGGGCATTTCCGTTGGGGGGCCCCTGGGAATTCTCCTCCTCTATTAAAATATCTACCAAATTGGACAGAGGAACTTGGCAGCCATGGCCTGAGCTCACTAATTGTTTCTGTGGGGAGGGTATGGGTAGAAACGGCTCTGGCCTCTCTTCCGGAATCTTCCTCTCACCATTGAAGTGGGGGGGGAGGGGCTGTTTGAGAGGGGAGGATGACTGGGTGTCCCTGGAATCCTGCTACTGCTCCCCCATGACTGGGCAAGTGCTCAGGGATGGCGAGGAGAGAGACCTCCTCCCTAGTCCTCTGGAAGCTGCTTCTTGTAAATTGAGGGGCGGAGGGGTGGCCTGGGAGCTCACATTCCTGAGATGGTCTGAGGCCTTCTGTTAGCCCCAACAGACAGACAGAATATGAATGTGGTTTTGATCACAACCAGCTGATGGGAGCGGACCCAGACTTCTGAAGATTTGGCTGTTTTTGTTGTTTTTTTTTCCCCTCCCACTCTCTTTCCTTGTGGGGGAGATGTTTCTTTATGAATGGGATTTGCTTTAGAGGACAGAGTTCAGGATGGAGGCAGATGATTAAATGCAGGGACTGTCACGCAAAGTTGGGGGCATTCCCTGGCCTCTGGTATCTAGGGTGGCTTTTTCCTCTTCTTCCTCCACAGTGGGCCACTGGTGGTATCCCTGGGCCTCTAGATGGCTACTGGTAATCCCAGCAGCCGGGCTTTTGGTGCTGGCTGTCTTCATTCACTGACCATCTCATTCTGTCCTTCCGCAGAGTTGCTCTAAGTGTCCTTATTGTACGTATCTGGAAGCCACATCTCCGTTAGATATCCTGCCCACAGCGAGAAAGTATGCAGCCCAGGCAGGTTAGACTCTAAACCAGAGTTTCTCCACCTGGGCCTCCTGACACTGTGGGCCACGTGCTTCTTTATTGTGGTCACTGTCCTGTGGACTGTAAGAGATTTCCTAACATCTCTCACCTCTACCTGCTAGATGCCATGGCACCCCCAACCCAATCATGGCCATCAAAAATGTCTTCAGGCTCTGTCAGAGTCCCCTGGGGAGCAAAATGGACCCCAGTTAAGAACCACCACTTGAAACCCATGTTTTTTCTTCTACCCCATACCTGCCCCATGCCCTGTTGCTCTATGTGCGAACCCGAATACTAACGTGATCAGTGGACATCTGAGGTGCTGCACCTACTCAACAAACATGACAGCTGTGTGTTGAGCATGGTGTTGGGGATAAGAGTGAAACCACAGGCAGGAGCTTCCTGCGGTGCCCGGGAGCTGAAGGAAATACTGGAAAGGCTGTCTGTGAAGTATAAAATAGGACATTTGGTCCTTTTGGTCACATTTTCGCTTTTTGGATGGGCAGATGGTAAGGAGCATGGGCAAATGTTGAGGGTGCCCCCAGAGACACATGCATGCACACAGGAGTGGCAAGAATAAAACTCACATGACATCTCTGGGGCTCCTGGTCATTCCTTATCAGGTGCTCATAGGCAGTGTACTGTCACCTGAAATAATCTGCCCCTTTTGGTTCTTCCGAGGGGCTCACGTGCATTTCTCACTTTTGAAACTCACAGTCTTTTTTGTTTGTTTATTTGGTTAGTAGTTTTTGTGTGTTTTAATCTCTCTCTGTTTTTGGAAATTTGCCTTTAAAACAAACATATGAGAAAAGCTTCTGGGACTTTGCCCTTGTAGTTTCAATTAATTGGTGCCAAACAGTTATTGTTAGTGCTACCCATCTCAGGGTGTCCGTCCCAGGAGAGACCAGGGTTCCTTGGGAGTCTGTTCTGAGGCTCTCCAGAGAGGTGCTGGTGAGAAAGAGTGTGGTGTGTGTGTGTGTGTGTGTGTGTGTGTAGGCTTGTGTATGCACACACACAGACACACACGCACACTAGAAGAGAGCATTGGGTTGTTCATTTTTCTCCTTTAGAAACTCAAGAAACCTTTTCAGACCCCTCCTGCCTGCCAGTCTCCCCTCCTCCCTCAGAAATCCTTGGTTAAGTCTTAAGACTCAACAACAACAAAGAACAAAGCCACAGACAATCTCCCCCTCCTGACAGTGTCAGCTGTGAACTGAGGATCTGAATAGCCTTTAAAATTGTTTTATTGTTGTCAGCACCGCAGAATGGTGTGTAATCTTTGTGTTCTGGAGAATCTTTAATTGGCACAAAAGGGCAGTTTAGCCGGCATCTTGTAGGAGGTTTGTCATGCAGACGGTTAGTGCCTGCCACTCACAACATATAGGGCCATCCGGGCTGATTTGCATCAGCAGCTCCCTCTGGTTAATAGCTGTGCATGTTTCCTGGGGGTCCCTGAGCAGAAGTCAGGGGAAGACGAGGCTCCCCTCCCCTCCACTTCACCCACACTGCCTTCCAACCACTTGCAACCTCCTGTGTCCTTCCTCTGAGCCTGGGCGGGGGTGGCATGGGGTGGGGTGGGGTAGGAGGGCTCAGGATGGAGTCTTCACATGGAGGGGAACCTTCGTCCGTTCAGCAGGTTTGTAGTCATTAAGAGTAGGGGATCTGGAGTGGTCTATCTGGGGACAAATCACAACAAGATGCTGTCCCTGCCGCCTGTATTAGTTAGGTTAATGCTAGCTGCTGAGAAAACGACGCCCTAAATTTCAGTGCTTAACACAATAGGCATTTTTTTCCTGCTCACTTAGCAGTCAGTGTTGGGGTTACTGGTTGATTTTTCTTCCACACACTGATGCAAGCACCCCGGATCCCCCGTCTATGGCCTTGCCAACCCTTAGGTCTCAGAGTGGCCAGATGCTGATCACCAAAATATTTTGGATCTAGTATCTCATTTAATCCTCAAGCAGCTCTTAAAAGAGGCAGTGTTTTCATCTTACAGGTGGGAAAGTTGGGACTTGGGTCAAGTCACTTGTCGGGTCTCCTGTGGGAGCATCACAGGTACAGGTATTCCAGAGCCATGCAGAGAAAGACCTGATTCTCCCACCCCTGCCCTCCCGCAAGCCACATTAGCAGACATGCCGGCTCTCACCCTCTTTCCCATTTAAAATGTGAAGAACAAGATTATTTTCCCCACCAATGGCCTCATCTCACATGGCTGGCTGTCCCTGGCTTAGACAGTCTGGGTTTGGGGGTTTTTGCTTGGAGTGGGGGCAGAGGAATTCAATCACACTGAGACTGGCCTTAACTTTGGAAAGGCAGAGAAGGGCCAGGAGAGGAATCCTAGACTATGCCCTTGTTGGGTGCAGAGGTCTGCGTCCTGTGGCCTCAGGGGTGTTTGTGTGTATGTGTGCGCCACACACACATGCTTGGGGCGGGAAGCGGGGAGCTGTTTATCTGAACTCTGGAGAGCTAAACACAGCATGTGGGCCCCACAAAAGGAGTCTCTTGACAAGCTGGGCTTTCTCCTGACACAACTGCCTGTTAATGGATTCAGAGTCTGGCAGTTCCACCGAAAGCCGACTGCCAATGAGCCCGGCTGCTCCAGCACTTGACACCACCGATCACAAATGGGTTTCCTTTTGACGCCCTGCGCTGCTCCCGACATGGCCTTGATCAAACAACAGAGGCGTAGTTAACCGAAACCCATCCCTCGGCATCTCCTAGAATTCTCCTCCTCCTGCCCCCGACTCCTGCAAGCAAATGTCCTGGTTGACATCTGCAGGGAAAATGGAACTGGGACCGCACACGGCAGCCCTGCAAAGGCTGCACACGTCCCCGCAGAGCTCCCAAGTGCTCGGAATGGGGCTTTTGCTTGTGCACTGATGCAAAACCCACCCAAGGGAGCAGATGCGGCCAGGAAGGCCCCAGGAAGAGGCTCTGCTCTGTGTGGTGGGGGGCAGAGGGGAGGTATGCAAAAAGAACAGCCCCTGAGTCCCCAGAGGCTCTTGGAGAAAGCTTTCTCTCCTTAGATGTTGGGGATCTGGAATGCCTGTCCCTCCTGGGGTATTTCTGGCAGAAAGGTTGAGAGCAAGTGGCAATCATAAGTGGGAGGCATTTGAAGGATTGAAGCCAGAGGCTGGCATGGCCCTGGTTCTGTCCCCCTGACCAGCCCCTCCTATGGCAGCCTGGAGTGTAGAGGTGGGGCACGGCTACCTTCTCTTCTGCTTCTGCAAGGAAGCTGGCTGCCGCTTGGGGTGGATTTAGGAAGCAGAGTCTCAGAGCCCCTGCCCAGTCTGGTCATGTGAGGACTCTCCCAGAGAAGATTTTTTTTTTGGGGGGGGTCTCACCTTACTGGCTTTGGATCTCAGTAGGGGGTGTGCCTTGCCCGGCACATTGAAGACAGGCCCTAGCTGAGACCAGAAGCCAATAGGTGGTCCATCCAGGTGGCCTCCTCATGGGGGAGTCTGATCTCTGATGAAGAGAAGAGGCCATTTGTTGGAATCCGTGTATCAGAATGAATGGCGCCCAGTGGGCCCCGGATTCTAGAATCCTTGGTGCCCTGTTGGCCTCTGTGCACATTCTTCAAGATATTTTCCCAGTATAAAAGCCCAGGTTCAATGTCTGATGGAAAAAAGCCTTTGTTCCTTAATTCTCTGTTTTGTTTCAAATTATAGGACTCGAAGCCTTTAGGATGCACTGCCAAATATTTTGTTTCTTTTCTCCAGAATGAAAAGGCCACAGGCCTTAGAAATGTGTTATAATACTATCTACTCCCCCAAACCAAGGGAGACAGACAGATTACCACTGACGTCTCTCGGCTACATTCAAGGGCAGCAGTTAGGTCACTGGGTGTCTGAATTCTCACATTGAGCCAGAGCTGTGATGAAGGCCGCCACTAGGCCCCGGCCTGCTCTAGGAGAAGCCCAGAGTGGTTCTCAGTCGGAAGGAATTCAGGAAGCCGGCAGTGGGTTTGGTGTAGAGCAGCCTGGTTTTTGTCCTTGGGCGAAAGGCCAAGCAATTTATTGCTTTATTCCCTCTTCCCATCCCTGAAATACGGATCTCAGGAAAACAAGCAAGGACTCAGCTGTTTCAATCGTTTGAGAGAGTTGCTACTTAGTCTCTTTGCTACTGCACATGGTTCGTTCGTTTGTTCATTTATTCAGATCGTCATTGAGTGTCTGCGACGTGCCAGTGTCCTTCTAGGCACGGGACCAGCCTGCGCGGAGCATACGTGCTGACAAAGCTCTGCCAGCCCCAGTAGAAGATAGTGGGATCAGGGATGCTGGAAAAGTCCCGGAAGGAAGGGGTGGGAGTGTTCTGACAAGTGCCACCTCCTGATTCATGGAACCCTGTGGAGTGACCTGGGAGTCCGGGCAGCAGGGAGCTCGGAGGACTGATGGCAACATGGATAAAGGGCACGCTGAGATCAGTCCTGTGGTCTCAAGCTGGTTGGTGGGGATGGGGCTTTGAGTGTCGGGATATGGGGTGCGGCAGCTCCTCTTCACGCCTGCATGGGAGATCTGGAAATGGGAATGGGTCACTTTGCCTGGAACACAAGTTGCCACAAGGCCCCCAAACCCTGGCCTTTGGTCCTGACTCTACGCCAGACTCAGTGGTCCCAGCTGCATTGACTTTTTTGGAATAGAGTTGGTTTTCTCTCTCCTGCTTTGGATAAATCATCCCAAATATTCCAATTTCACATTTAAGTTTTAATTCCAAGCCATATCCTATTTAATTATGGGTCGTTCAACATTTCTTCCAAAGAAGAGCAGGAAGGACATTTGTAATTGTCAGAATCAGGAATTTGGGTGCTCTGGGAAAGTTGGGCTGATAGCCCAACTGTGGGTGTGAGCACTAGTGGGCGCCACGGGGCCTGGGATTTACATGTGTTCTTCATAGTTCTTTGGCTAGCGAGGTCCTAGTGACCACAGCCAGGTTGTCATTACTGAATCCTGTCATGTGCTAGGCAGGCACCTTCCCAAGAGTTTTGTATATATCGTCCATTTGGTCCTCATTGATAGTCTGAGAAGGGGGGATGTTTTTTTCCATATGGAGAAACTGAGGTTTATGGAGATGAAGTGGTATGTCCAAGGTTCTGCCAGCATTCAAACCCAGGGCAGAATGGCTGAAAGGCCAGGAACCCTTCTTCACTAATGTGACTGAGTTGACTGAGCTCCACTTTCTGGGAAAAGAACTATTTCTGACCAGAGCCTAAAGTTAAGATATAAAGAATTCACCAGGTGTGGTGGTACACACCTATCATCCCAACCACTCAGGAGGCCGAGGCAGGAGGATAGCAAGTTCTGGGCTAGCCTCGGCAACTTAGACTTTGTTTCAAGATAAAAAGGGCTGGGGATGTAGCCCAGTGGTAGAGCACCCCTGGGTTCAATCCCTAGTGCCCCCCCGCCCCCAAGATATGAAGAATTTGTGTTAGCATTCATTCAATGACCATTGAAAATAAATAGAATTAGGAAGGCATTCCCTCTAAAATCTGGAACAAGACAGGGATGCCCTCTCTCACCACTTCTGTTCAACATAGTTCTCGAAACACTGGCCAGAGCAATTAGACAGACGAAAGAAATTAAAGGCATCAAAATAGGAAAAGAAGAACTTAAATTATCACTATTTGCAGATGACATGATTCTATACCTAGCAGACCCAAAAGGGTCTACAAAGAAACTATTAGAGCTAATAAATGAATTCAGCAAAGTGGCAGGATATAAAATCAACACGCATAAATCAAAGGCATTCCTGTATATCAGCGACAAAGCCTCTGAAATGGAAATGAAGACAACCACTCCATTCACAATATCTTCAAAAAAAATAAAATACTTGGGAATCAACCTAACAAAAGAGGTGAAAGACTTATACAATGAAAACTACAGAACCCTAAAGAGAGAAATAGAAGAAGATCTTAGAAGATGGAAAAATATACCCTGTTCATGGATAGGCAGAACTAACATCATCAAAATGGCGATATTACCAAAAGTTCTCTATAGGTTTAATGCAATGCCAATCAAAATCCCAACGGCATTTCTTGTAGAAATAGAGAAAGCAATCATGAAATTCATATGGAAAAACAAAAGACCCAGAATAGCAAAAACAATGCTAAGCAGGAAGTGTGAATCAGGTGGTATAGCGATACCAGACTTCAAACTATACTACAGAGCAATAGTAACAAAAACAGCATGGTACTGGTACCAAAACAGGCGGGTGGACCAATGGTACAGAATAGAGGACACAGAAACCAATCCACAAAACTACAACTATCTTATATTTGATAAAGGGGCTAAAAGCATGCAATGGAGGAAGGATAGCATCTTCAACAAATGGTGCTGGGAAAACTGGAAATCCATATGCAACAAAATGAAACTGAATCCCTTTCTCTCGCCATGCACAAAAGTTAATTCAAAATGGATCAAGGAGCTTGATATCAAATCAGAGACACGCCGTCTGGTAGAAGAAAAAGTTGGCTACGATCTACATACTGTGGGGTCGGGCTCCAAATTCCTCAATAGGACACCCATAGCACAAAAGTTAATAACTAGAATCAACAAATGGGACTTACTCAAACTAAAAAGTTTTTTCTCAGCAAAAGATACAATAAGAGAGGTAAATAGAGAGCCTACATCCTGGGAACAAATCTTTACTCCTCACACTTCAGATAGAGCCCTAATATCCAGAGTATACAAAGAACTCAAAAAATTAGACAATAAGAGAACAAACAACCCAATCAACAAATGGGCCAAGGACCTGAACAGACACTTCTCAGAGGAGGACATACAATCAATCAACAAGTACATGAAAAAATGCTCACCATCTCTAGCAGTCAGAGAAATGCAAATCAAAACCACCCTAAGATACCATCTCACTCCAGTTAGATTGGCAGCCATTATGAAGTCAAACAACAACAAGTGCTGGCGAGGATGTGGGGAAAAGGGTACGCTTGTACATTGCTGGTGGGACTGCAAATTGGTGCAGCCAATTTGGAAAGCAGTATGGAGATTTCTTGGAAAGCTGGGAATGGAGCCACCATTTGACCCAGCTATTCCCCTTCTCGGTCTATTCCCTAAAGACCTAAAAAGAGCATGCTACAGGGACACTGCTACATCGATGTTCATAGCAGCACAATTCACAATAGCTAGACTGTGGAACCAACCTAGATGCCCTTCAATGGATGAATGGATAAAAAAAATGTGGCATTTATACACAATGGAGTATTACTCTGCATTAAAAAATGACAAAATCATAGAATTTACAGGGAAATGGATGGCATTAGAGCAGATTATGCTAAGTGAAGCTAGCCAATCCCTAAAAAACAAATGCCAAATGTCTTCTTTGATATAAGGAGAGTAACTAAGAACAGAGTAGGGTCGAAGAGCATGAGAAGAAGATTAACATTAAACAGGGATGAGAGGTGGGAGGGAAAGGGAGAGAGAAGGGAAAATGCATGGAAATGGAAGGAGACCCTCAGAGTTATACAAAAGTACATACAAGAGGAAGTGAGGGGAAGGGGAAAAATAATATAAGGGGGACAAACGATTGTCAGTAGAGGGAGCAGAGAGAGAAGAGGGGAGGGGAGGGGAGGGGAGGGGGGATAGTAGAGGATGGGAAAGGCAGCAGAATACAACAGACACTAGTATGGCAATATGTAAATCAATGGATGTGTAACTGATGTGATTCTGCAATCTGTATATGGGGTAAAAATGGGAGCTCATAACCCACTTGAATCAAATTGTGAAATATGATATGTCAAGAGCTATGTAATGTTTTGAACAGCCAACAATAAAAAATTAAAAAAAAAAAAAAAGAAAGAAAATAAATAGAATTAGGGCTGGGGATGTGGCTCAAGCGGTAGCGCGCTGGCCTGGCATGCGTGCGGCCCGGGTTCGACTCAGCACCACATACAAACAAAGATGTCGTGTCCGCCGAAAACTAAAAAATAAATATTAAAATTCTCTCTCTTAAAAAAAAGAAAATGAATAGAATTAAAAATAAAAAGTGTAACTTCCATAGTATTTTTTAAGCTAATAAACAGACTCCATATTGACATTAGCCAAGGTTCAGGCTCCAGCCAGCAGCCTGAAAGTTTTGAAGCCAGGGAAGAGAATCCTTGTCACTTTCATCAGAGTATCTGCTTTACCCGGAGCCCCTGAGTAATGTACACAGAATTTTTGAGACTGGATCATATGAACAGGCCTACCTCTGCCTGGGCCTGGCTAGCTTTCAGACCTCAGCTGCATGAACCATAAATAGATGTGGGGAAGAGACTTAGCACAACACTCCTGTGTTCTCAGAACTGCCACATTCTACTTTTGGGGCCAAGCTGTCCTACTCTCAGGGCCTTAAGTTTCCACACATTGACTTGAGTGAGTTAGTTTTCAGGCTGGCCACACCCCAGTCACAGAAGCGTAGTTCATTACCATTAAGTGACCTTGGACAAGGTGACTTTAACCTCTGCCCTAAATGTGACCAAGACACTTACAGAACTTGTTCATTAGCAGTATGCTGAGAGGAAGGAGTGGGTTGGTAGTGCCATTGCATTTGGAATAGGCTGACGATGACGGTGATAGGGAAACTCAGTAAGATTTCACCGGCTCATTCTAGAAGGTGGACCAGTGCACACGCACTGGGGAAAGATACCCTTTCCTCCGGGTTTGTGATAATTGTGCACATCTGCAAGGATCTCCCCGAGGCTGTTCACCATTGTGGAGGTGAGGAAGTCTGGGTTTGCAGTGACAAGGTGTTAAAGTCTGCATTCTCTGTCGTTTGCGTTGGTTTCCTGGGGGAGATTGCAGGAGTCGCAGCTGGCAGGTAATGCATTTCCAAAGGATATATCCGTTCTGCTGAAAAGCACAGCACCAAAATAATCTGTAACCCATTCCACCCAAATAAATAAGTCAGCAAATAAGTCTGCTTTCATTGTATTGTCTTCTCCATAAATATCCTTTAAATTGAAGCTGAATGACAAGATGTGCTTTTGCCACTAAAATGGTATCACTGATGATATTGAAAAAGCCTTTAAAATACCACAATTGTCATTGAAACTATAGTTTGCTCCCCCCACCCCTCCTTTGCTAGTAACTAGGTCTCTTTGGGAATTTTTAAAGTGACAATTGGTAGATTGTAGCCGATGGTATTTCTTCCACATAATACTTCTGAATGCCTCTCAACTCTGACTTGATTGGCCTCAAATATCCCAAGGAAGAGAAACATTGCATTTGAAAACGTAAAGCTTAGTGGAGGTCATTTGCTCCCTAACTTTTACCCTTTTGCAGAAGGGGCAAAGAAATTCAGGCAACCATAGTAGGACTCGGCCTCGGAGGGCCATAACTGCTGTCAGAATCAATCTATACCTCTCGGCTTGAGTACAGGGCTGTATATGCTTATTAGATTCTCAAATGTTATTCAGCTTGATTGCGGCTTTTATACAGAGGAGTTAAGACACGGGTAGGAAAGATAATAGAACTATAAATTGCAAGACAGGTTCTTATGAAATCAGTAAATTATTCATTTAACAGTTCGCTCCTTGTTGATTTCATGTTGCTATGGCACCTCAAGATGGAAGTGGGTCGGTCCACCAGCCCAACCAGGGGCCGAACAGAGATGCATAAATCCTGGTGGAAGGCAGATAATGCATTACATACAACCTTCGGCCACATGATAAATTGCCTCTTTATCTGGCAAATTCCAAGGAGATCTACTGGAGAGAACTGAAAGAGATATCTCACATTTCTTGGAAGAGACCCAGCCGTCTCAGGGTTTGAGTCAGAATCTGTTTAAGAACGCGTTAAGAATGCATTGTCTTGCAGTGGCGTGCCTGTCTCCCGAGATGTTGGAAACACTCTGGGCTCACAGTTGCTTTGGCATCCACGCTACAGTAAATGCCTGACTTCGTTTATTATTTTGATGGGCAAAGAAAGCAGCCTGCCAACAGTCATGCTCCTTCCCAAGTTCTTCCCGGCCTTACTTTTGTAGTTCTCTGCCCATTTACAGTGTGATTGCTTGCTGCTTGTTAAATTATTGTACTTAAGAAATTTGAATGCTATGGTGAAACTTGTCACTCATGTCTAATGGAGTTGAAAGGGAGTTTGGGTACAAAGGGAGTTAGGAGACTTGGTACTGAAGTTGCCTGTGACATTGGTAACGAGTAGACCTTGGAAAAGTTCCTGCATCTCTGGAGTCTCAGTGTCCTCCTCTGAAGCATGAGGAGTTTAGGTTGCATGACTTGGGAGGTCCCTTCATTCTCTAACATCCCTGGACTCCATGCCTGTAATTTGTAATGATTCCCTTCTTGTGGACAGCAGTGCCACTAGGAGGATCTAGAGGCCATCTGAAAGTGCCTGCATTTAGAAAGTCAGGGCCAGACTCCCAGATGCATTGGACTCTGTGGACATTTTATGTGAGTAGAACTATAAAGAACGTAGCAGTTCATTCTGACAGCTTGATAGATGGAGTAGTTTTTGCTTGGCAGTCATGAAGGAATTGGCTAAAAAGGAAGCATTTTCTAATCACCTGGCTGTGTTTGTATGTTAGGGTATTTTTTTTTTTTACCCCAATCAGATCTTAGAATTTTGATCTGCCAGGGCAACAATAACCTAATCCCAGTGTCTTTGATATTTGATTCTGTTGGTCATCGCCTGCCTTTATTTCTGCTCTTGATTCCTGTGTCTTAATATACTAGTGATACTAAGTTTTAGCATTATGAGGCCATTACTATTATCCCTTTTGGATGTGTTAGGATCCAGTCAGGGAACAGAAACCATGCCAATTATTTGTACCAAGGGTTAAAGCATTGTTGCTGGGACATACAGTAACTAGGTCAGTGAAAGGGCAAAAAAGAATCCTAAAATCAGGAAGCATGTGCACGGTTTATTCAGACACAGATTCCTGGGCCATGCCCCAGAGCTTCTGGGGACCTTCAAATTCACATTTTTAAACAAGTGTTCAAGTTGATGTGGATGTTGCTGGCCACATTTTGAGAATCAGCGTGGTAACGTGCCGCAGAGGTAGCAACTGCGGGAAGCAACCCCAATCCCTCTCCTATTGAGTGTTGACCAAGTTGGGATGATTAAAGCATAGATATTTGGGGTCCCAGATGTCTTAGGAGAAGGTTTTGGCCCCTGGTGCTGGAGTCTCTGAGGGAATGGGTGCCATGTTGCTGGTTCAGCCAGGGAGAGAAACGCATCTCGAACTCGAGTTGCCAGTATTGTAAAGCACCAAATGCCAGGATGGAAAAGCATTCCTGGGGCCATGCTCAGGAATCGCAGGCTGACAGGAAGCCCCTCAGGCCCCATGAAGCCGACCAGTGAGCAAGACCTTCCTCCTGCAGCCTTGGGGTCTCCCAAGTGGCAAAGTAGAAAGATTTGCAGGGTCCCAGCACTAGGCATAAAGCCTGGTATATTTGGAGCTGAAAGCTGTCTGTCCAGGTGAGGAAAATGAGGCCAAGATCTCCTGACCAGCAGGTGGCGGGGCTGAGATTTGATCCCAAGTAATTGGCCCCAAGGCCTCCATCCCTCCACCAGTCTCTATGGGGAGCCGCTTTCTCTCCACCATCACCTTAATTAGAATGGATCCACATTGTATCTGCACCTCTCCCCTTCACTGCTTTTTGGGGATGCTGAGCTTGGGAATCTAGTGATCTCCTGGACATTTCCTCTGGAAATATTCTGCAGCTACCTCAGATATTTCTTCTCTCTCTGACTTTGATACTGTTGGCCTCAAAACTCTTACTGTTTCAGATGTGAAGTATGTTTTCGGCTGACCCTGGCCCAGCAGCCCCCTGTGGCCTTCTTTATGTGCTTCTCCTCTTTCTCACTTTGTCCAGTAAACAGAGACTGGAGAAATAGTCCTCCAAACTAGCTTTGTTCCCTTCACTTCTGTCCTTGAAAATGCTTCTGCACAAAGCTCAGGCCGTCAGAAAGCAGGTGTCTATGTCTTGGTGGGTGACCTTTTGGTTATTATTTGGTTATTCAGCTTGACTGCAGTTCCTGTCATAATTCCAACCTTTCCAGCCCCAGTGGGTCACTGGTGGCTCTTCTGACTTGTTCCAGAATTCCCAGATCAACTGTGTCAGAAGTGCCAGCATGTCCACACTATCAGAACTCCTACCCTGGCTGGCATGTGCCTTTCTGGGGCAGCCCTCCCTGGTTCTCCCCCAGGTAGAGACTGTCTCCTGTCTTTGGTCTCCCTGGTGTTCTGTTTGTGGCCATCCCACACACTTGCTCTCTGCCTGATGCAAGGGGAGCCTTCACCCAAGCTGACTCAAGTCTTCTCTGTTTCTGGCTCTGGTACCCAGTGTGGGCTCACTGCAGAACTATGTGCTTCCAATTCATGTGTGCCACCCAGAGGGCGTTTTGTTTGCCATTCAAGAAACCTTCCTGCCCAGCCTCGAACAGGTAGGCCTCGACTATTCCAGTCTCAGGAATAGTGGCCTAGGTGTGGAGCCACAGGCCACACTGTTGGTCTCCGCACATAATCTATGGTAGGATGGAGAGGGGTTTGTCTTGGGGGTCTTGCTACCCTGCTTTCTTGTCTTCCAAATCAGGAGTTTTAGATCCTTTCATTTCTGGAGATTGCCTGGCTCATTTAAGAAAATTTCTTGGGTCTGTGTTGATCTGTTCTTTAATTTCTTCTACTTGCCTGTGTCTTGAAAAGGGGGAAAAAACACAATAGGTATGTTTGCACAAGTAGAAACAAAGGGTTCTGCAGATGGGAGCCGGGCACATGGAAGGGAGCAGTTCTGATTACCCCAGTGCTTGTTTCTTGTGAGAACGGGAGCTGCTCTGGGAAGAAAGGGCCTGTAACAAGTCTGGGAAGTGTGTGTTAAGCAGGCTCCCTTCCTGCACAGCCCTCTGGTCATGGAGTGTTTAGACTCTGCAATGATGAGCTTCCTGAACCCTTAGCTGTATGCTAGGTCCCCAGGTGAAGTCAGTTTGACCACAGGAGTATAGTTCATGAGACTGGCGTTCCTTGGAACAAGCTCTGAGACAAGTTGCCATAATAACTGTGTCACCAAAGGGATCCAGGAGAGACAGGAGACCAAGCTAAAGATGGGCCAGCGGCCCTTTTTCTCCAGCCATGGAAGGGAGGGAAGGCATCAGTAGGTGGAGGAGGCCATCAGAGAAATGACAGCCACACCTACACCCATGTTCTGAGCTCATTCCAACTAACAGGCTAAGACTGCCTGTACCCTACCAGTGCACCATACCCACACCCATGCATGGGACTCACTTCCCTCCCCTCAGAGTTCTGGAAAGCCTGGGGTGGAGGTGGGCTTTTATTTCTCCAAACAGGATTGCTCACTCAGTCCCAAGGATTCCCACACTCCCAGGGATGTAGCATCAGAATAATAGCTTCTGCTGCTTCTGAAATGAATTTTCTCCACTCATGCAAATCTCTCTCTGACTTTGAACACCCATGGGTGGGAGCAGCATTTCAGCTGTCCAGTTGGTGAATGAGGGACATGGCAGGGGCATTTTTTTTTTCCTCCTAGCAAACGCAGGCAATACCTTTCCTCTAATCAACAGGTTCACGAGTATTTGTCTGAGAACCAGAAATGCATTTATAAGGGGCTCTCCTAGCTTTGTGGAATTAGAGCAGAGATATTGCTTTCTTTTCACTTCACTTAATCCAAATGAGCTGAGTCTCCTTTCTATAGGGAAGGGCAAAACAAAACAGAAACCCAACCCAGCAAAAGTAAGGCTTTCTTCCTGCCAAAATAGGACTCTGAAAATAGTTTAGGTCATTGGAATCATGAAAGAAATGGTGTTTATATAACCTCTTTCTTGCAGAGAACTTGAAAGTGATTTCCTTAACATTATATGCAAATAATATGTAGGGTTTATTTCACCCACTTTTTTTTTCAAACTCATCTTCTTTCATGAGGACGTGTGTTTGGAAAGCTGATTTGCTGGTGAGCAGCCTTCTCTTTTTGGCTCTGGGGAAGTTGTCTTTTAAGCCATAAATTCTGAGTTCCGTTGTTCATTCGAGTTGGGGAGGATACAAACCATGGCCAGTGCGGAGTGCAGTAATGAGGATAGTTTGAACAAGAACACCTTGATCTCCACTGCCTAGATTGCTTATTGTCTTTTATGGTATTTCAGTGTATTGCCAAGACATACTGAGGAGGTACTTAGTTTGTCCAAAGCTCCACAGGGGCTGCAGAGATACACCAAGCCGTCCATGCCTTTGCCTGCAGGGAGCACAGAATCTAATGGGTGAGGCAGCAACAAGACCCAATAACACAAGAGAACTGGGTGTGTGCACAGTACTTTGGGATTATAAAAGGAGATAAATCTTTCCAGGTGAGGAGAGAGGAGCTGACGTTGGAGCTAGACTTGAAGGCTAAGTTGCATTTCATTGGGTAGAAGAAGCCTTGTGGCCCAAGCGCAGAGGGACTCAGGATCCCAGGGTAAGGGAGGAGGTGCTGCCAGAGATCAGTTCTGTGGCGCAGCCAGGATTTGTGCTTCCACTGTTGGCACCCTGTTCCACAAGGCGAGGGGCGTGGTCGGATCCTTCCTGTGTCCTCCATCTCAGTGGTCCCGGGAAATGGAGTCCTCTCCATGCTGTTCTTTTTTCCGGTCCTTCACATCTGCAGTCATCCGACGTTCTGTTGCACCCTAAAAATACGACCTGCCTCTCTTCAGTTGTTCTTCCACTGGCACTTGTTTCCTTGCCACTCATCCTACACGTGACAGAACTCTTCCTGACCTTCGCCCGGAGTCTTCTCCAGCCCGTCTTTTACATGCTGCCAGAGGGATGGTTCTGAAAGGCTGGGCTGGCCACATCAGTTCCCTGGGTCAGCTGCTTTCTCAGTTTCCCGTCAGCCCCCAAGGAAAGCCTCAGGTCCTTGGCGAGGCAGGTCAGGCCTTCAGCATCCACCCTGCCTTCTCCCACATCCAGCCTTAGCCATGCCAGAGGGAATGTAGCATGCACTCTCCCTCTGCTCTGTCTCTTTAAGGGGGCTGTGTTCTCTGCTCGGGACTCTTCTTTTGTATTCTCCCCATATCCATCCTTATGCCAGTGCACATCTGCAGGCCTGCCAGCCCGTTCCTTCCTCCCCCACCTGGTCTTTGCAGTTGTGCCTCGCTCTCTCCTTTCCCATGGTACTTTTTGCCCCTTCTGTGCACACAGCCCAATCCCTCATCTTGTCTTTGGCTTTGTTTTTTGGCTGTCCATCTTATCACTAAACCGTGAGCTCCTCCCAGTGCTTAGTTCTGTCCCCAGCCTGTGGTAAGCCCCCAGCAGATGTGTTTGGGAGGGAGTCTATGGAGGGGCCTGGAAGAAAGAAGCCCAGGACCACAGCCCAAGCCTCTTATTGCTCCTAGGATCGTGCTGGTCTCTGATTTCACCTCATTTCTCCTGGGGGTGGGGCTGAGATTACTGGAGAAGACAACCAGGGGAAAACTCATTTGTATATAACTCCGTGGCTTCCCTCCTCCTGTCCCAGGAGGAAATGATATTTCCATACATCCTAAACATCCGCCTCTTTTCAGCATCTGCGGAAGCTCAGTTGAATAATGAAAGATAATCAGCAATGGGTTGAAATTTCCTCTCCTTGGGCAGGTCTTTTTTTCCTACTCTCCTATTATATCCCATCATATCCTATCATATATCTTATTTACTATCATTGGGACTTCTGCATGTAGACTGGGGGACTTGCTGATCCTTCTTCTTATGGGGGGGGGGGGTCCAGTGGGGTGTGCCTTGCACTTTTCAGAGCCAGAAATGCAGCTTATAAACGTGTCCAGATCCTGCAGAATGACTGTGCATCAAGGCTGGCCGTGAGCAAACATGGCAAGGGAGAAAATTCAATGTGCTGGCACTGAGCTCTGAGCGTCCTTTCTGTGAGAGCCTCTCTGTGGGGGAGAAGGCTCTGCCAGGAGCCAGCGGGGCCCAAGGCCTTCACTCTCAGCTCCGTGCTCATTTATGTGTCATCAGAGCCATTAAGGGTCATTAAGAGCTTTGGGTTCTGGTCCCAGATCTGCTGCCAACTGGCTGAGTGGCCTTGGGCAAGCCATGTGGCTTTTGGGGCCCAGGTAGCTATGATCTATCAAAGGAGGGCTTTGAACACAATCTCTGAGGATCTTTCCAGCTTCACAGTTCCACAAGTCTATGAAAGACCCTGGGGCATGGGATTGACATTGGAGTCTGTGGGACCCCTTGAGGCAGAATGTGGCACTGGAGAAGTGAGCAGCAGCAAGGGTCAGGTAGGCCAGTGATCAAGGCTGAAGCTGCAGGGGTCCAGGGGAAGGTGCTCTCAGTTGCTTTGGAGGAGATAAGGGAAGCAAGGTGTGTAGAGAGGAGCACGTTCACTCAGCAGGGAAGAAGTCACACCTGAATTTGAGGCAAATGGCTCTGGGGTTCCAAGCATGACCTTTGGCATTCCAAATTGACTGGAGAGGCTCCTGGCCCAGCCAGTCCTTCAGTGGATAGAGCCTCATAGAGGCCAGCTGGTGTACCCAGCGGCTTTCCCAGAACCACTTCCTTCCATCCCTAGAACCTTTTTTCCCCTTAAATTGTGCAGCATCTCCATTACTTACCACCAGCAGCATCAGTAAGAGACCCCTGGGTGCCAGGCTGGACACCAGCGACAGAGCTGCCATGCAGTCCCCATCCTGGTTACCACCAAACCTTGAGCCGTGGGGAAAGGGGAGGCAGGAACCCAGTGGAGTGGGGGCCCAGAATGCCCTGTTCCAGCTCCGCTCTGCAGGCAGTGAAGCCCTTGCTCAGAAACAGGATTTGGGGAAGAAGAAGAGAAGCAACAAGTGGATCCTCTTGTAAGTCTAGGACCTGGGGGAGTGGGGGTTGATAGCCCAGGTGGGCATTCAAACTGTAACACTTCATGTAATTTAAAGAAAGAGGAGTCCTGCTGAGCAGGATGGTCAAGGGAGGGTGGTTGGAATGTCCAGATGATGATGTCCCTTCAGGAATGAACTGCGTTCACTTTTGATTCCGATGGGAGCACTGTTAGCCTCCATTTCTAGGAAACTAGAATGTGCCTAAGGGGAGCAATCTGTACAGGGAGAGCAAGGACCTTGGAGCTCCCTAGCAAGCAGTCATCTCCCTGAGCCTTTATTTCTCATCTGCAAAATTGGGATCACTGGGCTGTTCTAGGAGGGTTGTAGTAGATGTGTGCCTGAAATAATGTATATGACATGCGTGGCACTCAGTAAGGGCTAGTCCTTTCTTTTGCTTGTTTATAATATTTGGCAGTAGTTTTTCCTTGTAGGCACCACGGAGACCTCTCTCTCCATGGTCCTCATAGGCTCAGGATGTTTGGGCCTATTATTAACACCCACCGAAACTTGCCAAGTGTCTTGGGGTGGCCACCAAGCTGAATTGCTTGTCCCTGGCAAGTATCATAATTTCATTTTTTTTTCACATCTCCACTGGCAAGAATTATGCAGACACCTCTAATTAGAGCCTGAAGAGTTTGAGGAATAAGTGATTCCTCACACTGATGGTTGACCCCTGCTTTCAAAGTCACACCTTCTTCATCCGGGAAGAGCCTGGGGTGGCCTTTGCAAACAACCAGTGAGCATGGAGGGGCCAGTGGTTGGCGTGGGGTCCCTCATGTGATCACCCTCGCCTGAGGAGGTACATGTAGAGTAAATGCCACGGCTCATGCTTCAGGGTGTCTCAAGCCCCAAAGTGATCGTGATCTTGATGAGGTACCCTGGTGTTTCGTTTCTGTAGGGCAAAAGTAGAGAACATCCCCAAAGAAGTTCGATGGAATGTATTCACCTGCCCCATTTTCCAACTCATCCTCCAGATTTTCAGTGTCTGGCATGCCCTGGGGGAGGGGTGACATTCCCTACTCGTTCTTCGCTCTCCCCCCCCCCCCCAACACTCTGTGTTTGTTTCCCTTCCGCCACTGGCAGTAGCTTAGTGCTTGGAGCCAGTCACTTAGAATGGCTCAGACTCCTTGGAGCCAAGGTGCAACAATTGCCAACCACCTGGCCAGGCTTCCAGGCTGGGAGGTGCCACACTGCCCTCGTGGGCCATCCACTCACAGCTTGTGGCTGCCCCAGCGCCAGGATAAAGGGCTTACCCTGGGGACCTCGGAGTGTTCTTGCATTTGGTTCTGATTCTCCCGTGGAGGGGCCTAACCTGCTTCTTCTTGATTCCTTTCTCTATCCGAAGACCTGGCCTTTCTGAGAAAGAGAGCACGTTCGGGGCGGCTAGAGAAGGCAGGAGTGGACTGCTGCATGCAAAAGTGATTTTCAGACTTGGTGAGGTGCCAGAAAACAGCCCCGGAGGACACTCGGGGCAGAGGCAGCCAGCCTGGTTGTGGCTGATCTTGGGCCTCCTGTAAATGTAGGTGTGGCGCACCTCGTAGTGCAGGACTCTGGCAGTCAGAGGGGCTTGGGCTTTTGCGGGGGTGGAGGTCCCTGGGAGGGCCTGGGGTCAGATGAAGTAGACTTGCGCCTCTACCCATCATATGTGTTTGGAAAGGCAGGGATCAGTGAGCACTGTGGCAGGCGGGAGGAAGGCCAGCCCCATAATGATGATTGTTTTCATGTGGCACATGAAGCCTGATTGCTGCCATTCATTCAGCCGTTCTGTCTTGGCGGCTTCACCTCCATATTCCTCCCTGAATGAAGAATTCACATCACTGGCCAGAAGGAAGATGAGCTTCGTTCTGAAAGTCACCATTTTGCTCTTTTAAAACTTAGTTTTCTTTCTGAGGACTGTATTAGGGTTTTAATTTGTTCCTGATACCACCTAAATCAGTTGTGATTAAAGCTTTTTCTTCTTCCTTTTTTTTTTTAACACCAGGTTGGCTGCCTGGAGTTCACATATTAACAAAGATGAAAAAGATAGTGTCTGATTTATAATGTTCCAAATCGCTTAAGTCCTTCATTTGTAATTCCCGACAGTATTTCTCTAGTAAAGCGAGGCATCCGTCCTGTTGTCAGGGTCTCAGTAATCCCTGTGAAAAATGGGGGAAGGATACGTGAGACGTTCTACATGAGCATTTGAGATGATGGACAAGTGAAAGCCAGGACGGTGTAAATTACCCAGTATCTTTCCTCCCCACAGTTATTTTCACGGTGGCATTACAGTATTGGGTAAGTCCCTCGGGACCCTTTAAGGTTAAGAAATCAGGAAATAAAAACCTCCCAGCATTTGACCTAATCAATACTGAGGGTTTTCAAATAGATATCTAAGTTGCTGGCAGCCAGTGCTGGGGAGGCAAGGGGAAATAGTTTTGATGGGTGTTGAAGTGATTGCAGCAGCTAAGTGGGCCTCTTGCCCGTGTGTGTGACATGTCCCCAGCCAGCCTTTGGGTGGGAGAGGAGGCCCATTTGGATTCTTCGGGGGGATATCTTTTTTTCCTCCCTCTATTTTCAACTAGTTGTCCACTTTAGGGAGCTGAAAATTGATTAAAATGAGATTAGCCAGGGTAGCAGGGGTAGAGAAGTGAGTCCACTGTAGACCCCATTGGTACTGAGAGAACTCAGGCTCCTGTTTAATAGGAGGAAATCTGGATTCTCCTCTCGACTGTGCCCCCAGAATTCTGAGCTCCTAACAGGCTAAAAGGTGGGCACATCAGAGATCTAGAGAGCAACTGTCTTTCCTCCATCCTCCACCAATAGCCGTTTGCCTTTCAGGGATGTGTGGGGAGTGGGAGCCCAGGGTGCTTAACTCAGAAGACAGGTAAAAGGCACGATGCTGTTACATTGGGAGACTTTTTTTTTTTTTTTAGTTGTAGGTGGACACAATATCTTTATTTTATTTATTTATTTTTATGTTGTGCCTCACACATGCTAGGCAAGCCCTCTACCACTGAGCCACAACCCCAGCCCTGTTACATTGGGGATTTCTGATTTGTCTTGTGATAAAATCTGATTGCACAGTTGATGAAATCTGGTTGTATAGTTGATCTGTCGCAAAAAGAAAGATGGAAAAGACGAATGAAATACCCGCCCTCGCTTGCCACCTTCAGTCTTTTATTCTTTGGTGGTTAAGTGTGGAGAGAATATCAATAAAGAGGCTAGCCATTCAGATCTCAGAGGATAGCGCTTGCCTGGGGGAGATCTGGCCCAGACAGGCATGTTGCCTGCCTATGGGTTGTGACATGCCAAAGAGTTTTATGTCCCGTTGTCCTCTAAGTCTCAGATACCAGGAGAAGGCATTTAGGATCTAAGGTCAGGTGGGAATGTATCTTGAACTGCGTGAAGATTGTGGCTGGGGTGGGTGGGGGAGAATCTTCTCATCTGCCTGTCGAGGTTACTTCAACCCTCTTCAGTGGTCCACATTGCAGTGGGAGGTGGACTGCGGTTCTGCCCTTGGGGACTTGATCTTGTCCTTCACCGGTGAGCATGAAAGTGATTGACAGCTACAAAGTGCCTGTCCCAGCCTTACTCAGCACTGAGGCAGGTGGGCAGGAAAGTCTTAACCCCCATTAGACAGAGGAAGAAACTGGTTCTTTGGAGAAGTCATTTGCATGAGTCTGGGCGCTGGCACTGCATGGCCAGTCTCCACATCACCCACTGAGTGCCCTTGGCTGCCGACATTCTGTCCCTGGTTGCTCTCTAATGAGCAGAAGCCTCCGCCGGCACTTGTGATCTTCATGACTGCCCCCTGCGATAAGGCGGCGAGGGTTGTTGTACCCCTCTCCACAGGTAAGGAAAGCAGGCTCTCAGGCCAAGCAGCCGAGAGTAATGATTCTCCTGTCAGAGCATGTGCGTTGTACCACCTGCAGTGAGAAATACCCATTAAATATAGTATCCTCGTTTTATAGAGAAGGTGACTGCAAGGCTGAGAGGTTTCTCTTATGCCTAAATTAATTTTGGGCATCAGGATTCCCATGCCAGAAGTCTCTATGATGCATCAGTGTCCCACAAGAGAGAGCCTAATGGGTTTGGTCTGTTGCTGGTGCCAGAGCCACACAGTGGACCTGGATTGGAACTGTGTGTTGGAGAAGTAGAGAAAGTGGAGGTTCCTAAGAAGGGGACATTGTGAGGGTAATGAGAACATAAGTGTATAGGGGCCTGCCTTTGGTCTGAGCTATGAAATTGCATCCGTAGCCTTCAGGGAAAATTTGTTTTTCTTCACAAAATAACCTGCCCTGAGCACCTCTGCTGTGCCAGGCACCATTCCACTTGCTTTCACATCAGCTCTTTAATTTTCTCCTCTTGGCCACATCAGCTCTTAAATTTTTTCCTCCAGGAATTAGGAATCTGCCTCTTTTTCCCTCACTTTGAGGAAACTGAGGCTCAGTGATTGGAAGAAGCTTGTCCCAGGCCACATGCCTGGACCGTGGGAGTACCACTGCGGCATTCAGTAAACTGAGCACATACTGTGTGCCGGGTTCCATGTTGGGCACCAGGGATAGATCAGGGAACAGCACAGAAACAAATCCTGGCCAGTAGCAGAGCTCAATTCTAGTGGAGGAAGATATCTGATAAACAGCAAATAGGAGAAGAAGTAAATGACACAACACATTAGAAAATATTGAGAAACATTTTTAAAAGAACAGTGGAGCAGGAGAAGGAGATCCGGAGCCCTGGGGCGGGTTGCAGTTTGATCAGTTGGTTAAGGTGAGCCCCAAGGTTGCGATTTGACATCAGTTGGTCGGGGTGAATCTCGGGAGTGAGCTCAACGGAGGAGGTGGAGTGAGCCACAGCAGAGGCACGTGGGGGTTTGAGGTGATGCCGTCTTTTCAGGAAGAAAGGGAGGCCTGGTAAGTGGAGCCAGCCTAGCCAGTGTCACACACTGAGACAGCTGCCTTGGTGCCTCTGTGTCCTCTGCAATCCCTGGCTTGGTTCTCTTGATAGGTCACAGGTTCCACTCCCAGGTCTCCTCCTGTGCTCTCCCCATCTTCCACAGCCTGGCCTGTGGCTTCAGTGCTCTTGGTTTCCGGAGGTCCTACAATAGTCCTAAAGTCTTCCCCACCCTCCGAAGCCCTATAGCTCTTCCTTCCTAACATAAACCTGCATTCCTTCGTCCCCGAATCCCACTGCCTAGAGTGGGGAATTAATGCTGTTTTATTTGAAGAGAGCTGCGGCTGTCATTTTTGATATCTACTGTTTTTGTATGCGGGAATGCAGAGCACAATTAGAATACAGTTATATATCCTCATAGTTATTAAAGCTTGGATTAACATGACATAAAGTTTTGTCTGGGGAGTCTTTTGCTATGGCTCAGGGAGCATTTTTTGTGACAGTAATAGGCTACAGTTAATATACTTGAATGATACTAGAATCTGTGTTATAAGGCAGAACAAAAGGGGTTTATCTGAAGCTGAATTACAAAGGTGGAATTATCACTACGAACGATCCACAGAGATCTGGGCTTAATTATTGTCGCTGGTGTCATTTCAGCATAATATGGGTAGTTACTAGAGCAGAGTAGAAGTGCGGGAGGGCCGGCTTGTCAGTCACCCGGTGGATGCTGGACTCCCGCCCCTTCTCCTGAGCACCTTGCTGGCTGCCTGCCCTGTAGAGCTATGGAAAAAATGGGGACCTTTTTTCATCTGTGGCTGTGTGATGCTTCTGAGTCTTATAATGATTCTGCCAGATGTTTTTAATGACTCCCATGTCCCGCCGCCTGCCCAGTCCTTGTCCCCCATCCAGGTCCTCTGCCCTCCTGGCCTGCAGCACCATCCACAAGGCTGATGAATAGGCTGATACACTGACTGCATTTTCCCGCCCGGTGGTGCTGCTGCTGCCACCACCTTCCAGAGTCTAATTGTTTTGACAAGCGAAGGAGGCCAGCTAATGTGCTCTGTCAGCCGTTTGGTTGCAGAGCGGGCTGGGGCGAGCCCAGGTGTCTGGCTGCGAATGGGCGTGCTCAGGTAAACCGCTTCCCTATCTGCTCCCACGGGACAGGCTGTGGCAGCCTGGGAGCCCGGAGCACCTGTGCACCCCTCCCCGGCTCCAGTGCACAAGTCATCAGTCCAGTCCTCTGGGGGTCCGGTCAAGTCTGAGGGGCCCTGGTGGGAACATGACAGCTCCAGACCAGAACAGGGCAGGGCCAGGCACCCAGAGGCTTTGAGAAATGCCCTTTTATAGCAGCCATTATTATTATTATTGTATTATCCACCTGCCTGGGGCTCATTTACAACTTCCTTCATTGGTGGCCAAATTTGACCTCACCTTCACCTTTACCATCAACCATGAGAGATGTGGCCATTTTAAACGGTCAGAGGCTTTCCACTGAGCCCTTTTTAATGTGACTTTTCCTGCCAAACTTGTCTTCTGAGAGGTGGTCACACTGGGGCTTTATGAAAAGTGACTCTGAGTTGCCCCGCTTTAAAAGCAAGGAAAGGAAATGGTCTTGGTCAGGCATCTCTATATGGTAGGAAGTGGATGAGAGACTTTGCCTACATTTCTCCTACTATCCTACCACCGTGCTGGGAGGCTGTACATCTTCAGGAACAGAGAAGCTCAGGGAGGTGGAGTACGTTGCTTGAGGTTATGTGGCTGGGAAGTCAAAGGGACAGGATTTGAGACCAAGTCCTTCAGCATCCAAAGGCTGTGCTTTTTAGCCAGCCCTGTATAGTTCAAAGTATGGCCTTCTAAATACCTGATCAGCAGGAGCTTAGGGCCCTTAAACAGAATGAACATTCCTGGACCCACCCCAGGAGCACTGAATCCTGTCCTCTGGAGGCGCAGCCTGGGGCTCATTTACAGCTTCCTTCCTTGGTGGCTAAATTTGACCTCACCTTCACCTTTGTGTGTTGAACAGGGTTACCAGGTGTGGTTTATGGACACGCGGATGGCTGGGAGCCACTGTGCACTCTGGACAGCTGATGATAGCTCCAGCCCTGGCCTCCCCATGGAGGCCAGGGATGAGTTTGCATAGCATGTATCCTGAAATCCTCTGCATGTGTGTGTGGGGGGGTAGGGGGGCTGGTCTTGGGGATGTTTACACCCCACTGGGCTGGGGTGACAGGAAGTGGGAGCATTGTCCTTCAATTACATTAGAGCCAAAGGGAACATGTGGAAATTTTCTTCACATCTCCTGTTTTATAAATGAGAGAACTGATAACTCAGAGCTAAGTTGTGCCCAAGGACATTACGTTCGTGATAGAGCTGGCCCCATGGCCGTTAACTCCCACTGCCCACTACAAAGTAAATGTCACCCTTTGCCTCCCCATTGCTAAGATTATTTAAAAGAAGGGTTGGTTTTAATTAGAATAAACACAGTATTTTTCTTGCTGCAACAAGGCCTTCAAAGGGGAAAAAAAAATCTCAATACCCCAATTATGCCAAAGCATTCCCAGTCCTATCCAGGAGTAATTAAAAAATACAGCTGACGCTTGTTCTCTCACTTGTTTTTAAATGAATAGCTAAGTATCTGTCAAGATGATGAGCGCCTAGGCCGCTGACGGCCTTACAATCTCAATTTGCTCCTCGGAACTGCAGCAGTGAGAATGGGGAGTGCTATGGTTTTGAGCTCTGAGGCACGTGGCCACCCAGACACGCACATTCTGTGGTTGGTGGAGGACATCTCCCTCACTCCAGTACCAAAGTGTGGGACAGAAGACCAGACTTCTTGTTTTGGTCCTTATGTCGACCAGCCACGAGTCTCCTCGTGCCCCTTGGGTGGATGAGGTGGGCTCTTAGGCTGTACAGGGACTCACCTTCCTAGCAACACACAGAATGGCAGGGTTTGAGGATCTTTGCATAAAACTAGCTTGGCTTTGTTGGGAGAAATGGTCTGGTTATGTGTCCCTTTTTAGTTCATAGAACTTTTGTCTCTAAAGAATGTCACCAGGGGCTGGGGTAGAGCTCAGTAGTAGAGCATTTACCCAGCATGTGTAAGACCCTGGGTTCAACCTCTAGCACTACAGAAATCAATGAATTAATGAAATAAGTAAAACAAAAAAAGGATGCCACTGGCGGATTGAGATGTCATTTTGTATATTGACAGCCTTCATGTGGTGACAGTTGTGCTTATTTGCAATAGCTAAGTATAAATATGTGTTTTTCTCATCCTGTCCCCAACATACATATTGTTTTAAAGACAAAATCAAGGACAGACTTAAAGGGGACATAATCATAAAACTTATGATGCATTCATAGTTCTTCACTTACACCCGTCAGTTTATAGCATGCTTTTATGCTCATGGTGTTCCAGTTGTCTTTTGATGCTTCTCTCACCCAAAACCTTGTCGGCTTGAAACAACACCAGTCATTATGTTATCACTGGTGGTTTCTGTGGACCAGAAATCTGGGAGGGGCTCTACAAGTGGTTCTGACCTGGAGCATCTCTTGCAGTTGCTGTCAGATGGTGGCCAGAGTGGCAGGCCAGAGGGCTGGCCAAGCATCACTCTCTCTTCCTGTGGTCTCAGGACTTCTCCATGTGGTCTGTCTGCGTGAGCATTTACCTAGCATGTGTAAGACCCTGGGTTCAACCGCTAGCACTACAAAAATCAATGAATTAATTAAATAAATAAAACAAAAAAGGATGCCACTGACGGATTGAGATGTCATTTTTGCATATTGACAGCCTTCATTCGGTGACAGTTGTGTTTATTTGCAATGGCTAAGTATAAATCTGTGTTTTTCTCATCCTGGTCTGAGCTTCCTCACGTTGTGGCGGCCTCAGGGCAGTCAAAGCCCTAATAATAACCGCTTAGGGCTTCCACACAAGTGTTCCCATGAATGAGGTGGACATGTATTCACCTTTTCTGACCTAGCCTCAAAAGTCATACAACACAAATGAGTCCCGGAGTCAAGAAGAATAAATGGGTGGGAACATGGATCTTACCTCCACATTGGTCAAATCAGCATCACATTGGAGTTAGCATGAAGAATGGAGGCATGGGGAAGTTGTGGCCATCTCTGGAAAATAAAGCCTGGCACATGTGATCACCTTCAGACACTAGGAGAGGTAGAAGTGTTGTTGCCAGAGAGGTAGTTTGCAGAGTCACTCAATTACTAAGTGGGAATTTGAACCCAAACCTTCAGCAGCCAACCCCTCTAGGTTGCCTAAAGAACATAGGAGGGGGAAAGAAGGCAGTTCCGCTTAGCTCCCCTGGATGACATTTTTTAGGAGCCGGGGTGAGGTAGGATTGTCACTGGCTTTCTTCTCAGATCTCTTTCCAGCACTGAATGAGAGAAGTTGCACCTTTATTCTCTTCTGCTGGTTCTTGGGTCAGTGGGAGAAGCCAGGCAGGGTGGACTAGCGGGAGGCGTGTGCCTGGAGGAAAAGAGTGGGCAGGTGCCCCCTTGGGAGAGCAGCTAGCTCCATCAGGTGAGGAAGGGCCACTTGGATGTACAGAGGGTGTGCGATAGCCAGGCTGTCAGTTTTGAAGGCATCGATGCTCAGCACAAGACAGGTTCCACTGTAACCTTTCAATAAAAAATGATTATTATTTTATTATTAGTAATAGTAGTTGGAGCATTAGAAGCTGCTGGTGTGTTTCCATGGGTGCACATGTCCATAGTCACTATCTCAATCTCATTTTGTTACCTTTTAAGGAAAGGGAACAAAAGTTTTAAGGAAAACTTTTTTGGTGCACACATGTGCACATGGTGGGCAGGAGGTGGGAGGTCACCAGGGATTGAGCTCAGGGCACTCAACCACTGAGTCACATCCCCAGCCCTATTTTTTCATGTTTGATTTAGAGACAGAGTCTCACCAAGTTGTTATCAGCACCTCTCTTTTTGCTGAAGCTGGCTTTGAACTTGAGATCCTCCTGCCTCAGCCTCCCAAACTGCTGGGATTACAGGTGTGTGCCACTGAGCCCTGCCAAGGAACACTTACTTCCTTAACTGGGGCTCAGAGGGTTAAGTACTAGTTCTGTCGCCTGCCCAAGGTCACTGTGTGGTTCCAGAGTGTCCCATCTCTGTGGTCCTTCAGTCTGGGCCCTTGACCACTCTGCTAATGTTCAAGTGGGCTGGAGGAGCTGCTTAGCCGAGGACCCTGTGGCAGGCTTCTCTGTGTTAATTGGAGCTCCTTGACCACACTTGTCAAAAGCACACATGTGTTGGCTGCCACCTGTGTCTCCTGCATGGAGTTTAGATTGAGGGGGAAGCCCTGTTAACAGAGACCTGATGTCCTCTCCACATGCACCACTTCTGTACATGCACCACTCTAGGCCAGGACCGAGGTGACTCAGCCTCATGTAGCCCCCTCCCTGCAGCATGTGAACAGAGTGTTGTTAGGTCTTTGCAGTAGGCTCTACCTCTCAGGGCCTAAAACACATTCTGCTGTGCCGAGGAAGTTTCCTTGGAACAACCAAATGGACAATGTACGTATTATGCTGGCTTAGCTCTCCTGCTGACGTCAGGGTCAGCCCAGGTTTGGCCTTTGGCAGTGAGAGGGACCTACAGCAGCCACCATTCCTGGAGATTTTATTTACAGACCCTTTGAGCAAGCCTGCCGTGTACCAGTCATCACATGGCTTGTGGTTCCCATGGAAATTTAGCTGTCCTGTGTCCGGTGATACATTTAAAGTAACTCTGGTCACCGTACACCTTTACAAAGCAGTTATTTATTATAGGTCTGTTTCAGTTTGGGAGTTTACAGTAGAGAGTTTTGAGTTGAGACTCTCAGAACACACCTCCAGGTTGCATGGGAAGTAGCTAGGAGCATCCTGCTCTCCCCGGCTGCAGAGGACAAGAGAGGCCAGTGTGACTTTGGCACACACCAAAGGCCCTCTAGAAAGGAGACCTAGGGGATAGGGAGGAGGACAGTTTGGGGCAACCAGAGGAAAGGGGCTGAGAACCAGATTGACTCTGATGGTGAGGTCTCTGCCCAGGTTCTTCTCACTGTGCTCCTGGGTCCTGCTTTAGTGACATACAGGCATTACTTTTCCTACTTTATAGGCAATGTGGCTCGGGATTCAATAGAACGGCCTCTGAAGTCCGTTGCTGGGCTTGAATCCAGGCTCTGCACTTCATAAGTGGGGTGAGTGTAGACAAATTGCTCAACGCTCTGGACCTCAGTTTCCCCATTTATAAACACAGATAGTGATGATCACGTCTCCCTTGAAGGCTTAATGTGACAATTGAACCAGATAACATTGTAGGATGCCTGGCCCGGTGTCAGGTGTACAGTAATTGTGTAATAAGAATTAGCTGCTGTTATTGCTGTTGACAGCTGAGAGATGGCAGCCGAGAATGGAGGTGGCCGGGTCATTCTTGAATCAGTTACATTTCTGCCATCCAGGAAGGTCCAGACTCCAGCACCTAACGCGGGCTCACTGCTGTAGCCAGGCAGTGCTGAGGCTGTGCATGAGTGTGTGCATGCAGGTGTGTGTGTGTAGCCAGGGCTGCTTTCCCCGGCACCATTACGTACTCAGGGTGGAGCCTGACCTTCAAGCCCACCCTCCATGGCCTTGAGGTAGCCTTGGGAGCAGATGCACAGCCAGGCGTGGGTCTGGGTACCGGCTTGCTCACCAGAACCTGAGCTGTTTATGACTAATTGCTTTGTTTGTTCTGTATGAGACACTTAATTTTTTCCCCGTGATTTACTCCTCTTTGTAATTAGGTGTAGTGATTAGAATCTTGTTCCTATTACAATGGAGTTTTCCTTTTAATTCATGCACATTCACCAGGCCTGTCTCCGTCTGTTCCATTGATTGTCCCCAATTGGCTTTTCCCAAGCTGTCATATAAATCACAGTTTAGGGGTGGCCTAGAGACTGATGTGAGTCCAAGGAATCAAAGAGAGCTGACTGGGAGGTTTGTTACATTTCATCTACCCAAGAGTGACACATTCTTGGGGGTGAAGTCTCAATAATTCAGAGCACGAATTACTTTAATAACATTCTTTACTATATTTTCCCCCACATAATTCATTTCTCTTATTAAAGATGTTATTACACACACACACACACACACACACACACATAGTTTGCTAAGGAAAGGTGGAAAGTAAAAACCAAAATGTTAACAAGTGGTAATTTGTATTTTCCTCGTTTTGCCTACTGGTGGTTTCTGCTATGTACATGTAACGCATGTATTAAAGAACAAACTGTTTTGCAAGCCCTCCTTTATGACAGATTAGGCACAGTACATTTGTCAACTAGCCCAAGGTCACTCTGCACATCATCACGAGTCTGGGTCTTTAAAGTCTCAGAGCAATTGTTCAGCCCCCTGAGCTGCCCTTCATCAGTCAGTCAGTCAAAAAATAGTCCTTGAGCCCTTGGTCTGGGGTCAGGGACAGAGGAGGCATGCAGTCCCGTTCCTGTTCACAGGTGCTGGTGGCTCAGGGAGTTTTTATTGACACTTTCTCTTCTGCTGACCATGGCCCTGACCTCTCAGATTCCCTACTTTGGCTTCTGCTTCTCAAGTCTCCTTCGTGACAGGCAAAGGGAGCTAATGTCAGGGTGTTGTCCTTTCATCCAGCATTTTTCTGCACAGTCCTCTCTCCTCCCGGGGTCTCACTTCCGGCCTCCTTGTGGATAGCTCCTGGGGCTGTGGGCCCAGCCATTATGGCCTCATCAAATAGCTCCTGGAGCTGGTTCCCTGGGAACCTCTTCTGTCTCCCCCACTGTTGGAGACGGCAGGTTGAACCATGGCATGTTCCCCACAAGCAGAGGGGATGGAGGGAATCGCAGAGGGCAGTAGACGAGAGCACTGCACCAAGGGGCATGCACCTGTGGGGGTGGGCAGAGATATAGGGCTGCAAGGTGTGTCAGTCCAGCTTACCTCAGGCTACATGTGCTTGGACATGTTTCCCTGTGGACAGTGGGTCCATGGAAGGTTTGCAGTGGTCTTGCGGAGGAGTAACCAGGCAGCACTGAGGGAGACCTGTAGCAGTCAATCCTGGGAAGAAGGTCATCTCACATTAGGTCCAGACACGGTGACAAGGTCCTGTAACTAGGGAAAACATAGGAAAAGCAAGGAAAAGGTGGGTCAGGGTCACATCAGAAGAAGAAATACAGTAGTTCTCCCTAATCCTTGAGGGATACATTCCAGACCTCCTTCCCCATGAACTACTGAAATCACAGATGACTTTTCCTATACATACACAAACTCAATGTCTTTTCCATCTTAACTAAGCACTTTTCACACACCATAGCCATAACTTTTACAATGTCAGGTATAAAACAAAAGTAGCATGAATTTCTTTTTTCTTCTCTACAATTTTGTGGAGAAATATCACCTTTTTACTATAGATCTTAGGAACCTCAGTGAGGAATTTCTTTTTCTTATTAAGAATTTTTACCTTTTCAATTAATGGCAACACTTTATGACTTCTCTTTGGCATTTCTGAATCGCCAGCATCACTGCTCTTGTGCTTTGGGGCCATTGTTAAATAAGATATGGGGTACTTGAACACAAGCACTGTGATACCACAATAGTTGCTCTGATAACAGGGATGGCTACTAACAGGAGGGCAGCATATACAGTGTGGATGTGCTAGACCAAGGCATGATTCACAATCTGGGTAGGATGGTGCTATGGTTCATCCTGCTATGCAGAATGGCTCTCAGTTCAGAATTTAAGAGTAACTGTTTCTGGAATTCTCCATTTTATATGTTTGGACCCAGGTTGACTGGGAAACTGAAACTGCAGATGAGAAGAGACTATGAGGGTGTTAAGCTCTCAGTCCAGGGGAGGTGCAGAAATGGAGTTGGGAAGAGGTATAGGACATGCTGGTGTTTAAGGTCCCGGGGTATCCACATGGCAGAGAACCAACCACAGAGAAGTGAAGCTGGTGCTCTGGGACAGGAATGGGAGGAGACTACAGAGAACCAGGTGGCTGCGGAAGCTGTGTTCTTGCATAGAGTAGGACTCAGGTGGAGATTGCAAGGTAGCTGATAGGGCAGGGTGAATGGCAATTTGGAAATCTGTGGGACAGGAGAAGAAAGGAGAGCCAGGAAAAGTTACAGATAGGGGAAGAGAGCACCTGCTGCTTAGAAACCCTGGGTATAATGGAGGGTTGAGATTCGGGGTAAATTCTAAGTTTTCCTACTTAATGTGAAGGGGGGGGGTCTTCTAGACTTACATGAACAAATTAAAGAGGTAAGCTGCTCCTCCCTAATTTATTCATGTATTCTTTGCTTTCCAAAAGAATGCCTCACCAGAGTTGATTAAACAGATACTCCTACAACTCTGTAGGATTGTACTACTTTGCAAGGGGAGGCAGAACCCAGAGAGGATGAGATTGAAAGTAAAGGCTATATCACGAGCTCTTTGGTGTGGTTGAGTGGCATCTTGGTTAGGGGCGGGAGTGTCATATATTTATGCAGGAGTTAATTTGTGAGTTAGGAGATGGTACAAGGGGACAAGGTGACAAGCATGTAGGACATAAAAGGCAGTTTGCTGTGAAGCTCAGGGGCTGTCGATCTCTTTCTCTGGAACCGAAGAGAAACTTTAATGAGTTTTCCTTTGCCGTTAAAGCACAGTTTTATTCTATGGCTGAGACTTTTCTAAATAAAGCAGCCTTCCTTTTTACCTCCCCTCCTTAGGCCACGTCCTCCTTCCTGCAGGCCCCCCTCCCTGCAGACTCTCTTTAAAATAGACTTTCATGCATGAGGAAGCATCATAATGTAATACTCGTCTTATCTGCACACTTACCCAGCAGGCATTTACCAAAGACAGTGGGCAGACCTTAGATCTCTCCAAGACACCGAGGTTGGACATTTTCTTTTCAGACAGGCTCACCTGGGTCTGTCCGGGCAAGACCCTGACAGGGCAATTAGCCACGATCAGAGCTTCAGTACCCCAGTTCTGTCCCTTGGAAAGACAGCCCTCGCCTTTCCTCTTTTGTTTTGTTAGCCCCGCGCCAGTCTCCCCTGTGATAAATGTGTGAAGAGGAGCGTCTTAAGGACTCTGGGAAACCTGTGGGGTTATTACGGCTCATTTGGTAGATGAGAGGGATCTGTAATTTTCCGTTGTGTATTTGTATGCCCAGAGATGTGATAAAGATGGCTTGTGGCCTCTTTCATTTTCCAGATGTCTCATGAAGGGGTAAACATCCCTTCTTTCATTGGCTCATTGGCGGCGGGTCCTCTCCTTGGTTTGCTGTTGATGTCGTGCTCTCTGGGAGTGTTGTGGTCCTTGCTCCCTGAGAGCAGCCATTTTGCGTTCAGAGATCTTCCTTGGCCTTCCGGGGGCCACGGAGAAGGCTGCACACGGGAGAAGGCCATGCTCTGAGGAGGTCTGCCTCGTTTGCCAGAGCTTTTTGGACATCTGAATGTGCTCATGCTGTTAGATTAGGTCATTTCTTGTGTCTGTCGTGGGGCAAAAGCTTCCTGTGTCCCCCTCCACATACAGGTTGTGTGGGACAGCAAGGGTTAGACCCAGGCATCTTAGGAAGGGAATGGCCTAAATCTGACAGCTAAAAAATGCATGGGGAATGGTGTGTGGGTTGGAGCCAGGGGGTCTGTAGGGTGATTTTTTTCAAGCAATTTCAGTTTTAGCCGAGACTCACAAGTCTCCCTGCTGCTTGGTAAATACATCTTGGGGATGCTAATTTTGTTGTACATCAGATGTGAATGTGTTCTTGCAGTTACTCGGTATTAGGCTGCGAAGAATGCGTTCTTATTTCTTTCTTCCTTTTATTTCACCTTCAGGATTCTTTTATGATCATATAGCCTTTCTCAGTTTCTCTGTGCGAAGTGTGTGTGTGTGTGTGTGTGTGTGTGTGTGTCTTTCTGTCTCCCTCCCTCCCTCCCTCCCTCCCCGGCCCCGGCCCTGGCCCCGTGATGACTGGAAGCTTTAAGACGGGGCTTTCTCCTGCAAATGCAATGTGTCCTCTTCAAAGTGGGAGGCTGTGTGCTTATTCCAAAGATCCCGCCTTTGCTCTGAGCGCTTTCAAAGCTTTCACTGTGAACTCACATTCAGACTCTGGCATTTTCTTCTGAATATCCTCACTGGTGATAAATCTTTGGCCTTTGAAAGTGGATGTAATTTTTGGAAACCATCACCAGCCTTAGCTCCAAATGATTTGTGGCCAAGATTGATTATGCTGTTTTTGGACCACAATGCAGTAAGACTATAAAATAATAAGACTAGTTGTCTTGCATGACTTGGGAATAGAGTAGAAGGGAATCCCCCCCCCAAAAAAAAAACAACTTAGTGAATAAAGACAGGGCCTTCCACAGTGATTTGTTTGAAGGAGACAGTGGCCACTTGGTGGCCATTCCACTGTGTTCTGGAAGCAACAAGCCAGAGGTTGTATTCTATTTGATCTTTGCTCTGCATCACGCGTGGGACTGGTGCTAGATAAAGGGGCAGGCAGGGTGACTGTGAGTCAGTGGAGGCCTACTGGGGAGCACATCAAAAGCAGAAATTGCCCCTTTGAAACTGCTGCTGCAGGTTGGCAGGAGCTGTATGTGGTGGCACCAGAGGCCAGGTGAAGGACGGCCGCCCCGAGTGTTTCATTGCCATGCCCTCCCCTGTGGGCAGTTACTGGCCTGCAGCTCTGGGAAGGAACCTCCAGTGGACTGGGCACCACTTTGTCCTGATGTGAGTCTGCCTCCCAGCCCCGCCTCCAGGCCACACACTGTGACCACCCTGCCCCATCCACCGCCCTCACCAGACATGGACTTTTCCCAGCCATCAGGCCCCACTGGATCCAGAATTTGGGGCATCTGCATTGAAGTCCTGCTCCAAGGGGTAAAAAACCAGAGTAAAGACTCAGATGACAGGAACCTTACATCTCATCTTAAAGTGATAAATGCAGAATCCACCGGGAGACTAAAGTTCTGGGTCTTCAGTGGGGCTTGAAAGGCTTGGTGCTGGCTCTGAAGACAACCAGAGGTGTTTCTTTTAGGGAGAGAAGGGAAGCCATGCCAGAAGAGTTAAGTCCCTCTTTGGAAGACCTCCTTCGAAGCTTGCGGTCTGTCCCAGAAGTGACGTTTTAGCTCTACCTGCCATTGATGTCGGGGAACAGTGCACCCCCCAGCACACAGATATGCCGGTGAGCCGGCTGCCTGGCGGGGGGAGGGGGTGGGGGCACAGGAGTCCAGAGCTGTCAGACACCTGCTATGGCAGCCAGTGTTCAGTGAGAAGAGACCCACACCTGCCTGAGTGAAGTCCTAAAGGAGCAGGTCTCCGGATTCTTGCAGATGCAGCAGAGGTTAGAGGCCACTGAGCCGTGACCAGGATCCATTCATTAGAACAGAGTTCTCAGGACCTCAGGACAATGCCATCTTAAGTGGAGCAGGCTCCTGGGGTCCAGGTGAGAGAACACCTGAGTCAGAAAGGCCTGACTCATAGAGAAAGGGACGGGGATCCTCTGGAAGCCCTGCCTCTGTCTTCCCAGTCTGCGAGATGGGGCAGAGCGCAGCTTCTCAAGGGTGTTGGCGATTAATGAGCTGACATTTGAAAACTGCTTGCGAGATGAATTGGAAGTGCTATGTATTACTATTTCATGTGGAAGTCTGAAAATAACCTCTCTGAAGTCTTCTGATAAATAACTAAATGGGGCTTAGTGAGGGGGACATTTCAGCTGACTAAAAAGAGGGTTTCTCTTAAATATTTTTCTCTCGAGCAGAAAGGAGGCGCGGGGAGAGTTCTCAAGGAGCGTTTGTCACCTGCGTTGCCTGGCCCACCCGAGGAGGGAGTGTTGAGTCCCGGGCTACGATGATGGACTGGGGGTGCCCTGTGTTCTTCTGCCTCTTCCTTAGATCTAGGCCCAAGGCATTGCCAACCTCCTGGACTCCTTTGTCCCCATATGTGAACCCTTTCCCAAGGTCATCTCTGCTTTTCTAGAATATTCCCATCCTTCAAGACAGGCTTCAATTCCAAAGAATTTTGGTCAAAGGGTGCTTTCTCCATTCCAGCACCTCCTTGTGCTGTCATCAGCCTCAGTTTTGGTCCTTCAGCTTGAATGTCTGCTTCCGCTAGCCTTTCCAACTCAGTCAGGAGGCAGAGATGGCGTGTGGGTGACAGGTGCTGCGTCTGCCTGTCCGTTGTCAATTCATTCTTAAATTGGGTTGTTTATTGTACCCATTGCTCTGTCCCATGAAGCATCCCTGTCTTCTCCTTCCTCAGTCTCAGTCCCCTGGGCCTTGCAGCCTCTTGGGTGGTTGGTTTTCTGGGGGCATTGATCCTTGAGACTTTAGAGGACATCACCACCACCACTCAGGTTCAGGGAGGGACAGAGCCATTTGTGCTTTCCCCTTGAGAGTGGTCTAGCCCTAGAAGTGGATTGGCCAGCCTGGCACACAGATGGCCTTCTGCAGAAGTCAGTACTTCAAGCCCATTATCCCGGAGGTCATTTGATTTTTAAATTGGTGGTGACCGCCAACTCCTGTGGCCTACCTGTGAAAGCCAGGGGCGGTTTCCTGAGTACCACACCTCGCCCGAGGTCTGCGGAGGCATCTTGGCTCCAGAAGTCTCTATATTCTCTTAGAAAATCCCAGCCCTGGAGCTTAAGAGGAAAAAAATTACCCATCTGAGCAGCTGAAGAGCAATTTAATTAAAAACAAAAGGAAATGTAAATGAATTAGCCAAAAGTCTTCATGGGGCACCTTCACTGGCAGGGGAGGACCCTGAGAGGAGGAGATTAAGGTTTCCTTTTATTTATTTTTAAGTTCCATTGTAATCAAACCCCCAGGCTTCATGGGCTGAGGATTTCCCACACAGTCTGGCTTGTGGGAAGCATTTGTCTCTGTTAATCTATATGGGGAAGGGTAGTAAATCTACAGGAATAGGCTGCCGGCTCCTGGGCTATTTCACAGGGGTATTTAAAGTAACAGCACCTGACTCTTTACCAGCAGCTTGAGATTTTCTGCTTCAGATGGCAAAATATCTTATGAGTTGTACCGCGTATAGAAATGATTGGAAGAATTAGGGTGCAGCACATTGTACAGTTTGCAGCAGAGAACTGAGGACTTCATCAAGTTATAAAGTTAGCAAGCAGAGAGGGAAGGCGGGGGCGGGCCGGCGGGCACAGCACAGGTGTGCCGTGTGGCCTGTCATCCTTGTTTAATTTCCTTTTTCCCTGGTCCCAATTTGAATTGCCAAAATATGTTAGATTGTGGTGCATTATTTCATTTGCCTGCTTTGTAATTCCTCTTTACCTCAAACAGATGAAAAACACGGCAGTAAAGCAAATTGACAGCTCTTGAAATGAGAAAGATCTTTATCCTTCAGAGTGTTGATGTAGAAATAAATGAAAGAAAAACATGCTTGTTGGGTCTTGAAGCGGCTTGAATTGGTGCTTTTTTTTTTCTCCTGTTGTTTGTTTGTTTTTTAAGGGTAGATGTAGGTTTTTCCTTCTCCCTCCCTTATTCCCCTTTAGGGAGTTGTGTGGCTTGGGGATTCAGAAGGGGAGTTGGTTATTCTGTCAATGCTCATTTATAGTGATCTGGGTCATGGTTTCCACATGAAGAGCAGGCTAGAGATTTCCACCCTAGGGGGCCACCTAAGGAATGCAGGGTCCCAAGGTTGACTTCATGACTTCAAAAGAAATCTATCTGGCACCTGGGATCCCCACCCCAGTCCATAAAGGCCAACTACAGGTCAAGTATGCTTGTTTTAGACATTGCTCCATCCCACCCTGTCCCAAAGTCCTCCATAAGGATTACATTGTGTTTTAACAAGTAATCTTCTATACCTCAGTAGTCTTAAGATAATAAATTCAATTTGTTGGGTACAAGAAGTATCTCAAAACACAATGTTTCTTTCGAAAAAGAAACAACCTTGATGTCTTTAAAAAAAAAAAAAGTGGGAAACCACTGGATTTGATGCTTTCTTCTGAATTATTTTTTTCTTCGTCCTGCAAAATCTTGGTGAGCCTCAAGCACTTAATTGGGCATGTCTGTATTCTAGGAGGTGTTAGGTAGGGTGTGTAGGGCCATACATGAAATGTCCCTAAGACTAGGGTAGCAGAGACTGCAAACACAGAGGCTCATAGGACCAAATAATGCGTGCCAGTGCCAAATACCAGAAACAGGTAAGATGCACATATCTTTCTACTATAGTACAGGCGGGCCTTGTTTGCCTACTTTATCCAAATCAACGGAAATTAGGGCATAATTGTTTGCATTGTAAACCGATCTGCCAGAATTTCTTGAAATAATGAGCCCCCTTGTGGTTTCTTTTTATTATTATTATACATTTTTATTTTTAAATAGTTTAGGACTCACAAGAGGTTGTAAAAATAGTACAGAGGCCCCTGGCGTGCCCTTCACCCCACTTCCCACAATGATAGCACCTCCCTGACCCTTAGCACGTTGCTAAAACAGGAAACCAGTGTTGGCCCATCCTCGTATCATCAGTCTTCACAAGTACTTTGGGTGGGGGGCATGTGTGTGCACAGTTCCTTGAAATGTTATTGTATATGGGTTCCAGTGAGCCTCATCACAGTCGGGACACAGAACTGCTCCACTAGCATCAGGACACTCCCTGGGTTTGCCTTCATAGTCACACTCTCCCTGCTCCTCCCCGGGCAGCTGCTGATCTGCTCTCCAGCACAATAATCTTGTCATTTTGAGAGTGCTGTAGAAATGGAATCATGCAGCATGTCGTGAGCCTTAGAGATTGACTTTTTTCCCTCAGCATGATTCCCTTGAGAACCTTCCATGTCGTGTACCAGTGGTCTGCTGCTTTTTTATTTTGAGGATTCTGTGGTAGGGTGGACCCCTGTTTGTTTGTTCCTTTTGTGCTTCTAAAATACTTTTATTTGCATACAGCTCGCTGCAGCACAGTTCATAAAGCCAGGCACCTGATGAGGTCAGACCTCACTCATCCATACTGATTTCACTAAATTGGAATGTGCACTGATCAATACAAAGTCTGTGAGTCTATTGTGCAGCCCTCTGCCTAGCAGATATTTGCTGAGCATCTGGGGCTGGGATATAAACTGGTAATAACATAGGGCAGTCACTTCCCACTGACCAAATGCCTTCCTGTGTGTGATATCAATAATTTCTACTTGTCAAGGCTGAGGGGAAGGTAAACAGTGACGATCTGTCTCAAACCGAGCCGCCTTGGGAAGCCTTGCCCAAGATCACGGACAAGTGGAAATGGAGGGGTGGAATTTGAACCCAGGACTCCCCAAGTTCCCTTTACTTTCCCCTGTGGCTTTGCCCCTGGCTGTAGACTCACTTTGAGCCAATGTACTCCTCTGGAGAATGAGTGGGCCGGGCTCCTCTATCTTTTCGCTTCTCTCTGCCTCAGAGATTTTATGATCCTCTCGGAACAAGAAGTAACTTTGCCAAGTGCCCGAATCCTCCGCCTGTAGCTGCACTTGAACTTTGTTCTCAGCAGCACCATGTTAGCTGTTATTTGACGATGCTCGGGGAATGTAAAAGTAACAAGCTAGAATGCCTTTAAAAATAAGTCTGTCGGGTTGAGTTGCCTTCATTTTGCTAATTTTTGACAAGATCTTTGGGTCAGGACTAGAACTGAGCAATCCAGTGAGTCTTTGACCCAGGACTCTGGGGATGATTTTAGGGACAAGAGGGCCAAAGAGACTAGCCATCAGGCACCCAAAGGGAAGGAGCAGGAGCTAATTTGAGCACCATTAAAGCCCGACAGAGAGGCCTTCGGGATGGGTGGGGCGGGAGCCTGGTGCTGTACAGTTCACAGAATTCTTCCTTGTGCCAAAATTGGGCTGTGGAGCAGAGGAAGCCGCTATTTCGGGCATCTAAGTGCTACTGCTGCTGAATTCGGGCCTGAGCAGCTTGTGGGTGGGGGGAGGTGGAACTGAGGTGCTCTGAGTCTTTGAAACTCTAGAAGAGGCGCCCCCCAGGACCTCTGGAGAAGGGATTCCCTGGCTGGGTGGGAAGTGGAGGGCTGACCCCTGGGTCACTTTTAACTCTGAGTCTCTGATTCTGAGGCGGATGCAACTTCCTCTCCTCTGGTTCCTGACATCCACCCCAAGTCCCAGCTGAGATAATCAGAATCGCAGCTCACTTGTGGCACGTCACCTCCCCCTCCCTCAGAGTAGTCAAGGCAGGTGGTGGGCTCTGGAATCTGATGGACCCAGAGCCTGCCTCCCATCCGGGTGGCAGAAAGGGACAGTAGGGCATAGGGAGGCATGGGGGCATAGCGTGAAGGTGTCAGAAACCCACATTTGTTTTTCATATCTGCAGCCAGCATTGTTGGGCAGACAGAAGAGCCCCCATAAAGTCTAGTTTAGTGAATAATGTGTCACCTTGGCTAAGCGCTCCCTCTCCGTTGGTCTTCACTCTCACCAGCTAGTCTGTTCGAGAGCAGAGCCGAGGGTGTCTGAACCCCGCGTTGGAGACGCACACTCAGAAGTCCCCTGCCTCTGGGGTCCTAGCCTTTTTGAGACGCAGACAAGCCCTCCACACCATCATCAAGCCATGTAATTTACCCTCCCTGTTTCGCAGGCAGAAAGAAGCGGCCAGTGGCCGGAGGGACAGAAATTGGGATTGGGACCTACACTTTCCAAGCCTTCCAAACTCCTTTCTCCTCCCCTCCCCCCTTCCCAAGCGGATGGCTGTGGCCGCGCTTGTCACCGTCTGCGATTGCATTGGCCACAGGAGATGTGGATGATTTTTCCATTTGGTCCTGATGTTTATTTCATGCCCATCAATATCAGCCCATATTAGGACAGATGAGGTGGTTATTTACAGGCTGTGCATTTTCACACTTGGTAATTATAAACCCTTCCCCTGTTCGGTCAGAGTCGTGGAGATCCATTTTGGCAATTAGCAGTTTAGTATTTGTTTAATGGGAATGCAAGAGAGTGTTACGGCACATCAGTGCTCTCCTAATGATTTGCCTCTCTCCTCTGGAGCTGGCAGGTTTGGGCCTTTTTCACGGTAGGTGAGGCCTGATGGGGAGAGGTTGGAGAGGGGGAGAGAGGAGCATTAGGCAGCCTGCCTGCCACTCCCCTCCCCCAGAGCACACTTGCATGCACGCACGCACGCACTCCAAACCAGTGCTGCAAACAGGCCCTGGATTTCCAGAGCACAGCAGCCGCCACTCGAAGGAGCCTCACACACAAGAGGCCGTTAGGCCAGATGCCATTTCCGTGTGACAGCTGTCAGCCTGCCGGATCCAACTGCCTCTCCTCAAACAGCCCGGACTCTCTGTGTCCCTCTCCTCCACCTCCCTTCCTTTGCCTCCTCCTTTCCAAGCCTCAGCTCAGATAACCCCAGGCAGAGCCTCCTGCCATCCCACTAGCTGGTGCTGGGACCCCAGGCTTTGTCCGCAAAGCTAACATGGAGCCTCTGCCCCAACGGTATATCGCATGAGCAGACTCTTACTCATGCCTCCTGGGACTGCTCCCCCAAAGTCATGCTAATCCTGTTAGTGGCTGTCTCTTGGTGTGATCCATTTGCAGTGGGAAAGCAAACAGCATTGGGTATTGCTCCCAGCTTAACTAATGGAGAGAGAGAGAGAGAGAGAGAGAGAGAATGTGTGTGCGCATGTGCACGTGTGTATGCCCTGCTCAGCAAGGGGATTGCCTGGTGGGGCAGTGAATTGGGCCAGCATCTGTTCTGATGAGCACATTCCAAGTACTAGGCACTCACTGCTACCACGTAGGCCCTCCTCCCCACTCTAGGGTGGGAGACATTCTGCACTCGTGGTCTCACTGCACAATGTCAATTCTCAGGGGCTGAGCCCTGGACTGAGGCCTAGAGGCCCCCTACCAGTTCCAGCTCTGCTGTCAGATTGCCCTGTGATCTCTATCTTTCAAAATCTGCCCATCTAAACAAAAGAGACCCCTGAATTCTCCTCCTCCTTTACCTCTCCAGGCAGCCCGCCTCCTCTGAGCCTGCCAGGGCAGAACAGCTGGTCTCTTGAGGTTACCTAATCACGTCTCTTAACTTTCTTGTCGAGTTTTAAGGCAGCGTTTGTTGGTTCATCCAGCACCATGGCACTACATTAAGCCCCAGGGATTTAAAAACTAGAACACAATAAAGGGGGCCTAGTAGGAAATGAAGGGATGAGTCCAGTTTTATAAGCTGGCTCCAGCATTTACTAGGCATGTGATTCCAGGGAAGTCACTTAATCTCAAAGAGCCACAATTTCCTCACCTATAAAATGGGTATGATAATATCTACCTCAGAGCTACTGGAAGAATTAAGCGAGCTTTGCAAATCGCCTATTAAGCTGCGGTAAAATGGTAGCTATTACAATAATCGTTATTTTGGGGATGGATAGACGCGTCATAACCTCGAGTCTGATAAGTAAGGATGCAGTCCGTATCCCCAAACAGGAGCTGTTGCCTCAGGTAGGTAACCGCCTAAATCTCCAGGGTAGAGTTTTCTGGAGACTCCTTGCCCAATGGTTCCTGTGGGCAGCTGTCCCTTTGTTAACTACAATCTGATAAACACTGGCATTGGGTTTTATTTAAGTTAAATGGGAAAATGGAATGGCCCACAGGAATAAAAAAGAAAGAAATAAAAGGGAAAAATAGGGCTGATAAAACAGCATCCTGCTCGTGGGGAGTGGAATACTCTGGCTATAGTAAGACCTGGAAGGCTTCTGTGAAGAGTGTAGGCAGTGTACTTGATGCCACTGAACTGAAGACCAAAGAAGGTTAAAATGGTAAATTTTATGTCATATATATTTTACCATAATTTAAAAAAGTAATTTAAGAGAGAGCAAGTTGGCTCTTTCTGACTTAAGGGGAGGGACAGTTGTTTTGTTTTGTTTTGTTTTATTTGTGAAATGAGGGGGATACCGCTTGGCAGCAGTGTTCAGGACAGTCTCTGAGGGCACCTCCATTGCTGGAATCTCCCAGGAGCGAATGCACCAAGAAGATGCTAGAAAAGCTTGCCAGCCTGCCACCAGGAGGAGGCAGGGTCCTGGGCTGGGGCGGGAAAGCAGGTGCTGCAGGGAGAGACTCCAATTCAGAAGGTGAGCGTCGGAGTTCCGGGCCCAGCCCCTGCCAGCTCTGGGACCACCCATGGGGAAACTGAGGTTCAGTGAATTGATGATGATCCCTGTCTCATGGGGCTGTTGAAGACCAAAGCTGTGGTGATCTCCGTGGAAATATTGGTGGTAGTGAGGAATGAAATAAATGTTGCCATTAGATTTTCTTAAAAGTCCTGTGTTTCTTTGTTGGTCCCTCTGACCTACGTGCAGGACAGAACTCTGTCAGGAGAGCCCTAAGAAAGCAGTATGCTGAATGGAGCCAGCCTGATCCTGGCTTCCAGCAGGGAGTGGATATCCCTCCTCTAGACAGCCCATAAGTACCTGTTTGTTTATTTGGGGCCTGAAGCTGTGATTAAGGCTCAGCCCAGCTGTCCTTGGCCATCTAGAACAGCAGTTCTCTACCTGGGCACCGCCCTGGATCACGGGGAACTTGAAAACTGCTGATTTACCAGGCCAGAGCGGCCCACACAGCAGGCGATGCAGAAGCTCTTCAGATGATTCTGGGGCTCCCGCAAGGTTGAAAGGCACGGGTTTCAGCATGAACCAACGGGATTTTCCAGGCTATTTCTTCTCCCCGTTCTCCCTTTTAGACAATGATGAACCCCTCTTTTAATGAGGCAGGGCCATACTGAAAAGTCATATTTTTATACATTAGACACTATGATTGAGCTTTCTGGACAGCACTGATTTTTCCCTGTGTCCAGGATGGCCAGGGAGACGTGGTAAGCAGGGCCTTTCCATGTTCTGAAAGAACCAGGGACCCACAGCTATTGTCACCACACAGGGTCCAGCACCTGTGTCCCAGGCAGTACCACCACATCAAACAGACCTCTGCTCTACAGCTTTAGTGTGTCGAGTTTATGGAGCGTGATAAGGCCTGTAAACCCTACGCACCATAATATCATGGTCCTGCGTTTGAGGGTGTTTATTTAAACTAACACTTGAAGCGTTTGAGTGGGAGCAGGAAGAGAAATTCAAGGACATTTGTTCTGGGGGAGTTGGAAGAGCCGGGTTTCTCCTCTTCTCATTCCCCTCCCTCCTTGTATTTGGCCAGATGATTTAAGAATCATTTGAAGTGCCATTTCCTGCTTTGTTCTTGATATGTGTGGTGTGTGGGTGGGTGTGTGGATCCCGGGGGGAGTAGGAAATTTCTTAGGGTGTGTGTTGACCACAGTAAAGCTCTGGAACAGCCTCACAGAACAGAGTTTGCAGAGGACCAGTGGGGAATTTGATGCTCCCAGATGTTATTCCAGCAGCCTCTGCAGCCCATTTTTGCATTCTAGGCAGAGTCCTTATTTGTGGATCTTAGGAACCATCTAGTACAATTCCCTGCTTTTACAGATGGGACCTAAGGACAAAGAAGGGAAGGGCTTTTTGTCCTCTGTTTGATGCAGGTGGAGCTGGGAATGGCACCGTCGAGCAGCGTTGCCTGCCCCAGAACCTGCTCAGCCATTATCAGCAGCTCTCCTTTTTAGCCCATCTCCTGGGAACAAGTTTTCTGTGTCTTCACATCACTCACCTACTCTGTACTTGTGGAGCCCAAACTGCACAAACCTGAACAGAAGAAGCCGTGTTCTGAGGGACCATACTCTCAGGTCACAGCCTGTGGCCAACAAACTGGACAAATACAATGTTTGACCTCCCTTCCTAGGAGTGTCTTTGTGTTGTGACTTAAAAATTTCCTCCTCAGCCAGTTCATGAGCTGGACTGGCTGAAGTTTAACCTCTGGTGGACACGGTCAACACCATCTGGCTACTTCTAGAATCCCTCAACAAGAATGTCGAGCTCACAATAAATCTTTCAACTCATTCAAAAGAGGGTTTGCTTATTTGTAAAATGAATTACGATTAGAGAGGCATCACCCATGGACTTGACTGGTAATTATTGCTGATTTTTCATGGTGCTCATTTAGGGAGGAACATGTTGCCCAGTTTCCTTTGGTGTTTCCAGGATCTGGGTCTCCATCCTTGCTGCCAGAGTAAGATTTAGAAGAGGCCACTCCACACCCTAATACCTGGGTCCCATTTGGAAGGTTCATTTGGAATGTGCTCCATTTGGAATATGGAACCTGATTATTTATTATCTGGTTCACATTGAGCACTTCTTCTCTTTCTGCCTCTTTCTTTGCTTTGTTTATTCTCTAGCATTATTCCAGACAGTCTGTTTATCTACGGAATGGAAGAGATATTTTGTTTTTGTTTAAAGAACAGGGACTTACCGTGTAGCTGGGCATGGTGGTCATGCCTGTAATCCAAGCTGTTCAGGAAGCTGAGGCAGGAGGATCACAAGTCCAAGGCCAACTTAGGCCACTTAGCAAGATGCTGTCTTAAAATAAAAAGGACTGGAGAAATAATTCAGTGGTAGAGCACCCTTGGGTTTAATTCCCAGTACTAAAAACAAACAAACGAACAAAAAAACAACACACACACAAATAACAAATCCAAACAGGGACCACACATATAATTTACCTATTGCCCCAAGAATGCCATGTAACAAACTGTAGAACCTTGGTGGCAGACAGTAACTTCATGTCATGCGTTAGGAGGACACTGGGAGCAGTTCTGCTGATCTTGGCTAGCCTCACTTGCATGTGTCGGGATGATTGGCTGTCAGCTGACTTAGACTGGCCTCAGCTGGAACAACTGGGGGACTTGACCCTGCCCTGTGCGCATTCTCACCCTCCAGGAAGCCAGCCTGGTTATGCCTTTCTCATGATAATGACAAAGGTGCAAGAGGAAAAAAAGCAGAAATGTGCAAAATTTTCTCAAGGCCAGGCCCCCAACAGGCATACCATTCTCTCCACCTCATTGGCCACCACAAGTCAAGTCCAGATTTCAAGGGATGGGGACATAGACTCCTCCTCTTTGGGGAAGGGAGCAGCAAAATTATCGCCTACAGGCTGTGGGGGCCTTTGATGCTTGTCTACCATAGGACTATGTAATTTGCCTCTTATTTGTATTTAGGCTGAAGCTTTGCAAGTAGTGAATGCCTAATGAGTATAGGTTGCATAAAAGTAAATAAAGTTGCCATTAGCTAGAATTTCTAATCAAGATTAGGTTGGCTGCATGAGGTACACATTAGCAGGAGTTTATCAGCTAGAAGGAAAGTTTATATAACATCCAAGCTGAATCTGAATTTTTCCTACTTTGGGTGCAGGGGTAGCTTGATTGCCACTAAGAAATTCCTCTTCTTATTGTCTTTCCCCCACTTTCAGAATGTTACAGTGTAAATGTCCAGAAAAGGGGAATAACAGAGAGGGAGCTACTGCCAGCCACCCTGAAGTGGACCCTCTGAACGAGAGGTTTTGTTCCATGTGTTGAACGTCGGTATATGTTAGAAGAAGCAACCTCTGACCAGTGTCTTGTTTCCCACCCCTCAGAGGTGTGCACTGGAAAGAGGGGTCCATGGACCAGCAGCTGCAGCGGCAGTACCTGGGAACTTGTCAGAAATGTAGATACCACTGAAATAGACACTCCTAGGGGGTGCCCAAGAGGCAGCTTTGCAAAGCCTGGGGTGACTCTGATGTGGATGAAATTTGACAACCTCTGTCCCAACCCCTCTGGCCCTGGAGACCCTAGCACAGCATAGTCTGGACCTCGCCATAGCCAGAAATACACATACAGAACTTTTTGTCAGGACAAAGCCCAGCAGGGGTTGGGAGTGTCCCATTCCTATCCACTGCACCTTGTATTTTCATTCATTAAGGTACACCATACAGGGCTCTTGATAAACCTGCCTTTGGTTATTACCCAGGTGCATCTTAAGGTTGGAGTAAGCTCCTTCCCAAACACGCTAGGCCTATGCCAGGGCTTGAGACAAAGCAAACTAAGGTTCAGACACCTCCTGTCCTCTCTCCCTCAGGGACTCACAAGACCACTAGGCCTGCAGTTTTCCACATCTGGTACGAAGAAATCTGTAAAGCACATGACGCAGTAATGGCAGCGTCAGTCCTAAGGATGCGGCTGGTATCCCTCAAGGAGTATTGAACAAGGTTAATGGCATCTTCTACCCACATCAGAAAAACTCCTGTTTGCAGCCCTCAGCCTTTTGGTGAAATTCCAGTCTCTGAATGAGGCCTGGCCTGTGACTTGGTGTTGACTCTGCACAGACACCTCATCTACCTGGGGTTCACATGTGTGCGTGCATGTGCATGAGACAGAGCCAGACTGAGGTGGTTACCCACTTGCTGACTGCAGGGTTGATACCGGTTACCTCAGCCATGCCCCTTACTTCCCCTTGATGGAGACTCACACAAGCTGCTTCTGTTTGATTCACATAGAACCGTGAGAAACAGTCCCATATGTGAGGCCGTGTTTTTCATTCTATTCAGTCTTTGTATATTCAAATTCTAGTTTCAGCTCTTGCTGTTCTGCCAGATTTCCATCGCATTGATGGCTTCTCTGAATTAATAAGTGTTTTGCAACCGCTGAAAAGTTTTCTCCCCCCCAAGCACTGGGACTTATCCATATTGATTTTTTTTTCCCTTTCTCTTTCCTCTCTAGCTACTTTCTTAGATGTTGTATTTTGTAAAGTGTTAATAGAATTTTTCTTTCACCCTGACACTCTCTGTTGAGGGGGTCTTTTCGAGTCCCATTGTACAGCTGGACTGCAGAGGGGGGAGCCCTATTCTTTTCGACAATGGTTGCCCCTAAAACAGCCCCCAATCCTCCTCCACTCTCACCAGGGTGGAGGGAGCGTTGGGAAGCTGAGTAAGAAAATATCCAAACTTAGCAAGAAGAGGAGGGAGCCAATTACGCCCTGTTGAAAGGGGGTTTTGAAAATACATTTTTTTTTCATTCAAAATATTTATTTCCTAAGGGGATCTCAGTTGCTGTACCAAAACATGGCCAACACAGAAGGGGAGCTGTTTTCCTTCCCGTTAGGCATTTTCAGCTCAAAATAAGGATCTGGCAAACATCTCAGAAAACTGTGGAGATGGGTGCGAAACAGATGTCCCATTTACCTGCCTGGTCCTCAGCAGGCCCTCTGGCCCCTGTCCGCACCCCAGGTGTTGCAATTCTCTTCCCATCCCAGGGTCTGAGTGTGAGCTGCCATATGCTCAAGTGTGACGACTCTTCTGAGTACAGACACACCAGTTGATCTGGTGCTTTTTCCAGAGCCGGGCTTCGTAGGCAGGGTAGCTGTTGTGTGTTGTGACCTCAGCAGGGGCTGGAGGACTCCTCAGGTCGGCTTGGGATGGGCTCCCGGGAGGGGCCTGGGAAGGAACCCCTGTTTCATTGATCCCCAAACTGGCATCATGTACTCCTATCAGCTGGTGTCCGAGAGAGGGCAGTTCCCCACTAGAGGAGTCACCAGGAGGGCAAGGCCATTCTCCTCCCAGCAACTGACTTCAGGGGTGGGGACCAGGAGGGGAAGGCCCCAGGAGCCCATCTGTTCAGGCTTGGGTTGCTTAGCGACAGAAGGGGGCCCTGCCTCCAGAAGTGATTCTTAACCTGGCCAGTCCCTTCAGGGTTGGTGACTGGCTTGCCTACCTGCTCTCCCATTCTTACCTGGACTTTGCTCTTCCCTCTGTTTTATCTGATGACATAGAAAAATTTTAAGCCTCATTTTATTGCTTTGCCCAGTGTCCTCTCTGGCAAGAGTGAGGAATGAAGAGCCTGTGATTCCTTTTCCCAGCTGGCTTAGCTCAGGCTCCCAGGCTCATTTGTGAGCCTTTGAGCACAAATCAAGGGTGCTCAGTTCTTTTCAGCCACACCCCTGGCAGAAACTGCTCCAAGGGACAGAGCCCTTGGGCAATAGTTCTGTCCACCCACAATCCCTCAGGTCGGGTTATGTTTCTGCTGCAGCCTTGGGCACAAAAGTGCTCACCTGGCCAGACCAGGTGCTCCCCTAGTGAGTAGCTGGTTGGTTAGGACAGAGACCTGTGCTCCAAATGTGTCTTGTAAAACAAAGGGCTGGGCATAAACAAAAGGAATGAATTTCATCGCCAGATCTGGTTCTTTAAGGAAGAGTCTCTTGAGATGTACATGGGAGTTGAGTGTGGATCCTGAAATCTTCCTACTAGAAATATCCCAAACAGTTACAAAATGTGTGGGGGAGGGAGTCAGAGGATGACTTTGGTATTCTCCTTGATGTTTTTTAAAAGGTCCCAGCACCAATGTATGAGTTTGCTAAAGCTGCTGTAACAAAACACAGAAATTTGTTTTCTCACAAATCTGGAAGTGAAAAGTCCAACCTCAAGGTGTGGCAGTGTTGGTCTCTTCCAGGGCCTCTCTCCTTAGATGACCTTCTTAGCCCTGTCTCTTCACTTGGCCTTTCTTCTGATGTGTGCCTGTGTCCTAATCCCTTCTTGTGAGAACACCAGTCATGTTGGCCCAGGGCCCACTCTAATGACCTCATTTTAACTTAATTATTTCTTTAAAGATCCAATCTCCAAATATAGTCTTATATACAGTACTGAGGGTTAGGACTTAAACATGTGAATTTGGAGGAGGTTATAGTTTATCCGATAACAATCCAGATTTTTGAGTTCCATTGTTTATAATGGGAAACAATTTAAATATCTGTCAGAAGGGAAATAATTAAGTAAGCCATGGCTTCTTGCTTCATGAAATGCTATACAGTAATCAAGATAGTATTTATGATGTAACGACCTGGGAATTATTTATGATTTTCTAATGTTACTGGTAAGAAAACACACACACACACACACACTAAAACTAGGAAAGAAATTCCACATATAATATAATTTAGACCATATTAAACTATAGATTTTTTTAAAGGAAACACTAAAAGGTAATACACCAGATGTTAGCTGTAACTGTGCTCAATATTAAAATCAGCAGTATTTTTTTCTTTTTATTTCTTGGTATGTTCAAATATTCTTTAATGAGCAACTATTATTTCTGTAATGGAAACTGCCTCTCCCATCAACACCCAGTATAAGTATATATATATATATATATATATATATATATATGTATACTTTTTGAAAATTCCTAAAGCAGCCTCTTTTCTGTGTTTTGCAGGTGGAGGATGCGATGCTGATGTTTGATAAAACCACCAACAGGCACAGAGGTAAGATGACCCCAGCATACAAAGTGTGTCCCTCCACCCTCTTCTAGCCTTCGCCTCCTCTCACTCCAGAGTCACTGACAAACGATACAGGGAAGAGTTCAGAATGAAGCAGGTAGAGGTGACCATCTTTGAGGATCTGCATTCATGGAGGGCTATCAAAGCACAAAGAAAGCAGATAGTGGACAGTCAAAGCCCGCTTCTCTCTTGGCACGGGAACCGCGGTTAAATCACAGAACCAAGCCAGCACCCACGTTCAGATACACCTTTCTGATCCTGGCTTTCTTAAATCCCTTGCTAACCTCAGCAGTAAGTGATCTTAGTGGAAATTATTCATAGCAATTACTCAATTGAGTTCTCAACTTGCATTGAAAGGAGGTGGTTTAGAAGCAGACTGTCCATCTAGAGATAGTCCGAGACGCCTTGTCTTGGGTTTGTTTGCCATGAATAGCGATTGCAGATGTGGAAAATACTCTGCAGCACCTCGGAACACTTACAGGAAGTCTGTACTTGTTATGTTCTTTCCTGTGCTCCTCTTGTCTCATCCCTATTACAGAAAATGGGTCTCAACCTGTAGTTCAAGAACCTTTGAAATGATATGCACTTCTCTTGGGAAAGGACCCTTAGCATTGGACAGATTGCCCACGGGTTCTCCAACCACCATCTCCCAGAAGAACACATTGAAATTATTGCTTTGAACAGAAACATTGGAGGAATCTAGAAAATCCTCCCCAGAGAGAGTAGTCAAAGGAGGTTAGGATTTAGCGTCTCATTCTCCTGTTCTCCGGAAGCCCCACGTTTCTGGGGATCCTATTAAGAGGGTGTTAATGAGCAGAGCTTCTGAAGGGGGAGGCAGGAAAGGGTGCCGGGTGTTCTCAAGGGAGGGATCTGTGGGTGAGCCGTGTTTCCTTGCCACTTGGATTGCATTCCGATGTTTCTTGCGTTGTTTACATTCCTGCTGTCACCTGTGATTAGAAACAGCTACCCGGTGCTAACTGTATGTCTTTCCTGTTTGGAGAAGGTAGCTGAGCAAAAGGCGGGGAAGGAGTGAAGGGGGAGTGGCTGCTGGCGGGGGGGGGGGGGTGGGAGAAGGCCATTGTGCCTGGTAACCCAGCTTCTCCTGTACCCAGTTACAGCCAGAAAGACACAGTGGCAGAAAGTGTTTGTGGAGGGAAGGGACCCGCAGCGGGGGAGGGGGAGGGTGGTGAGTCTTTGTTTGGTGCATTGCTCTGGAGAGAGGGCTAAGAGAGAGAGGAGGGTGGTGATGGGCAGTTTGTAATTACCCTTGGACGTCGCCCGCAGTGTGTCTGTCCACCATTATGGATTCCAAAGCTCCGGTGCTACGTGCATCGTCCATTTGGGCCTTTGCAGAGCTGCAGGAGGCTGGTTGTAACTTTGGAGAAAAATCACTTCACTTTTGTGCCTCAGTTTACTCATCTGTGACATAAGATTCTTGGGAGAGTGCAATGCCAGACACAGACTTGAATGAGCATGAATGTTAGCTCTTATTATTATCATTGTTGTCACCTCCATTTTGGGGGCTGAGATAATCAAGGCTGGAGGGGTTGGTGGCTGATGTACCCCTTCCTAGCAGGGGCTCAAACCCACGGCTGCTGATTCCAAATTCTGCTCTCTCTCTGCGATGTCCAAATCAATGGGCCAGGGTTGTTAAGAAGAGCATTTTCATCGATTTCTTTTCAAGGTGAGCATTGCCTTGCTGAACGTGGCACCCAGTGTTCAGCGTTAGGGTTCACAGACCTGGAAGGCTCTTAGGCAGCCTCTAGGGATCTTCTTGTTCTTTCTTCTTCTTCTTTATGCCCCCCTCTCCCCTGTGCTGGTTTCCCCCAGGACCTCAAGCCTGCTAAGCACATGTTCTACACTGAGCTACCCACCCAGCCCCATGACTTTGTTTTTTGAAGGTCAGTGGGAGAAATTGGTTTTGATCTGCTCTACATCCAGCCCCTTCCACAGTGTCATCATCTCCTCAATTCTTACAGTGACACAGGGACAGAAGTTTGTCATCTAAGGATCATGAGAGGGCCAATGACTTGTTGAGGTCCCACAGGTAGGAAGTGGCCGAGATGAGATTCACTCAGGATATGGGAGTTCTGGGCAAAGCCCCAGAGGATGCCAGAAAAAAATTCCTTACCGCTAACCAGAGCCTCATGCAGGAGGTGAAACCGCCTCTCTGTTTCCAGAGGGGAGAAAGACAGGAGGGCACTGGGTGTAGCAGTGGGGTGACGGTTCATCCGTGACTGGTGGGGCAGACATTGCCTGTTAGGAGGTGGAGAACTCTCAGTGCTACAGCCTAGGGCTCAGAGTGGCTCCAGGATGTCCTCACTCACGCTATGGAGTCAAGACTCCAGTGGGCATTGGGGGAAGATTGGGCAGAGCCTGGTGAGTAGGTGGAGCCTGTGTGAGCAGTTAAGCCCCCTGTGGTAGATGCAGGACCAGCACTATGATTTATGGGGCTCAGACCAAGAGGAAAGGTGGGCCTCTTTTTTAAAAAATGATTAAGAATTTCGAGGTGACCACAGAAGATTAAACCAGGGCAGAACCTTCTGAGCAGGCCATGTGCAGTTGCTTAAGCTGCACACCATAAAGCTGACCTGAATGGATGCAGCCTGTGAGCCCTATGTGATGCTGGTGGGTGGGGGAAGAGCAGGCAGGGGGAAGGTGTGCTGGGAAGTTTCTAGAAGAAAGGCCTAGCACCCGCCTCCCTTCTCCCCAATGTCCTTTCTGTGCAGGTGGGAATTTTGCCCTGTGTACATTTTCCATCCCCTCAGAACAGCCCAGGAGGAGCTTCTCTTGGCCTGGATGCTAAAGCTGGGGTAGCCCTGAATTTCAGAGCACTAAGGGGAGCAGTGAGAAAAGAGCACATCACCGCAGAAGCACAAGGCATGTGTGCAGAGCACAGGCCCCACACCTGAGGCCTGAGGGAGTGTGCCCTTGGAATCAGGTGATGACCACAGGAGAATGAGGTAGTCCTGTAGCCACCTCGCTGCAGCCTCACCTCCACCTGCTTAGCGTTCGGCCTGCTGTCATCTCATCAAGAGGGAACTCCTCCTCCTCCTCCTCTCTCTTCTCCCCCTCCTCCTCCTCCTTCTGGGGATCGAGCCCCAGGGCCTCGGGCTTGCTGGGCTAATGCTGTACCACTGAGCTGCATCCCCAGCCCCTTTAAGAAGCCCAGCCATGATCCAGAGTGTTGTCACACAAACAGCACAGTCGGCACTTCATTAAGCCTCTCGCCCGGCCCTGTTGGGCAGCTGGGGTACCGGTTCATCCTCAGGCCCAGAATGTTGAACTCTAGGTGTGTCCCCAGAGCCAGAGCACCACAGCTTGAGGGAAACAGCCCACTTGGGCCATACTCAACATTAGAAGCCAGGGGTCAGGGCAGAATTTCCACTCTTGCCCCCAGTGGCCACCTCCTGTCCCTGCTCGGTGTTGTCCCTGTGTGAGCGGGGATGCCCTCAGGTACATCTTGTGGCCTTGCTAGGACTGTGGGAGAGATTCCTGGGCATGGGAGACCACGAGCCCTCCCTGCATGTGTTTGCTGTGTCCCGCCAGCAGGCTGAGGTCAGAGCTCGGCTTCCGCCTCACACTGTGGAGCGGTACAAGTGTGAGGTCTTCCCATCCCCGAGGAGCACGGCTGGCTTCCAGCTCGCACCGTTCCCCTCGCTGTGCATGAGGCACTCTTCCTAACCTCTGCCAATATCTGGGGTTCTTCCTCAAGAAAACACAGGAGCTAGGATTGAGGAACCCCAGGATCCCAAGTACTTGTCTGGACTTTAGCTTTTTAGCCACTGAGGATTTTTTTAAAACTTTTTTAAAAAAATTTATAAGGTGGGGTGGTGTGAGCAGTTGTTGTAAATGGGGTTCCCCAGGAAGGTGCCTTTGAGAGGGGACATGGGGTATAGGAGATTTATTAGAACATGCTTTTGACTGGGGGTGAGGGAGGGAGAAGTCACCCTGTGGTCCCAAAATGGGGTGGTCCTTCCCCTGTCCCCCCTGAGGTGAGAGAATCCTTTATATGCGCCTGATCAGTCACTGGAGGCAGCCACCAAGTGAAGCTGCTGTGACCTGGTTTCGTTGTGCTGGGGAACTATTGTAGGGGACCTATAGCTGGGACTTTCCCTTAGCTGCACTCCCAGCAGCTGGGGAAGATTTCCCTCATTCTAGAAGACTATCCCAGCCTTCTGTCACAACACCCGCCATGGTTTCTGCCATTGTGGCTTCTGTGGCTGTCTAAGCAGGCCAAGTCAGCCATCTTGGTGGACGTAGCCAGCACTGTCCGTGCATTCACCATACAAGTACTGAGCCAGCACATACCTGCACACAGGGCTGAATTGTAGGGCAAGTGGCCACAGGTGAACCAAGCCGCCCAGAGTCACAGGCAGGTAGACGCAGAGCTGGGACTTCACACTATGTGAGGCCCTTGTGTAAAAGCAGTGGAGTTGGTGACATCAGGAGCTGGAGCATTTCCTCTGCACCCCAGGCCTTCCTGCTAGACCACGGGGCTATCCATTTCCAGATGGAGAAATTAAGACACATACCGTCTGGGGATGTCGTTGAGCAGGCTCCTGGAGCCACCCAAGGAGCTGAGCTACTGGTAGAAGCTGGGACCGTCCTTGGCCCTGCTCATCACTTCATCCCTTGAGACAATTTGTGCCCAAGGGGGAGAGAGGGAATGGTGGCTATCTCAGTCATTTCATTTGCTCTCTAAAAGTTGTTAGAGGTGGTCTGAAAAATATTGGGCAGATCATCAAAGGATTTACGCATAGCGGGTGCTGTGCGGGAGTTTATCGCTTTATCCTTGCAAAACTCAGATAAGATCTTGAAGTCAGCAGTAGGTATTGATCCTGGGGTGGGGCTGGGTGGGGAGGGACAGGGAGAGAGGAAGCAAGGTGCTGTCCTTCTAATTTGGTCTTTTGCTGGCAGGAGCTGGGAATGGAGAGCCACGGGGGGGTGGCAGGGTATCCCTGTTCTCTGCATGATCCCTACAACCTAGGCCCTGCCTGAGAAAGTGGAATGTGGTTGTGTTGGTTGCTGAAATAACATCCTACTCTTACTTCCTTTTGGGGAAGGGAGTCCTTCAGCGTAAGGGTCACTCGGGGGTACCTCAGCCCATCCCTCCCTCTGACCTCAGGCCCTGGGCTCCTGAATCCCACTGTGCTGGAATGATGGGGGTCCAACGGGAAATGAGCAGTAAGTCTCTGAAGCTCATCACATAGTCTGAATGGTTTCTGGCCACGGACATCCCTGTAGCTGCCATTACCCAGTGTACCTGTTGGCTGTGGAACATTGCCAGTGGCGAAGGAACAGGATACACTGAGAAAAAATAAAGATCAGCGTGATGGATGACTTCCCCCGACAGTTAGCAGTCACTTATTAAGTGCAGTGCTAATGGCTTTGGAGAGGAACAGCAGTCCCCCAGACAGCCCCCCCAGCCCCCCAAAGGGCCCCTCCCCTGAGCCACCACAGCAAGCCCTTGGACAGAGAGGGTCCTTTCCCAGGGTGGTTAAGCCTTTTCTGGAGCTGGGGAGGTGCAGGAGTGGCAAATCCAGCCAGAGGAAGGGACTCTCCACAGATTCACCTCAAGGGCATTGGACCCAAAGCTTGGCTTCTTCCTTGAAGCTTGCTCAGAGTTTCCATCCCGAAAGCCATTGGCCAAGTTTAAGGTCTCCATAATTTGCGTGATCAGTTTATTTATTAAAATGGTGCCAGTAAGATGTAACTGAAGCTGTGATAGAAGATAATGCTTTTCTAAGGTCTTGAATACCTGCCAGACACTCACTTTTGAAATTGACCTCTGAAGTCCCGATTGACTCTTTCATGTATACTATATAAAGATGATTAGGAATCGCACAGTAATTATTTGTTTTTTGGTGCCTATTTCTCAAAAAAAAAGGGGGGGGGCATGTAAGAAAAGTTACGCGAAGGCGTAAATTAAATTTAAAAATTTTTTAAAGCATTCCTTCATTCATAAGTATGGAATGTCAAAGACACATGTAAGTGTGGTTTTCCTGATGAAATTCTGGTATTCTGGTTTCATTTACCTGGGGAAGCTGTCTGAGGTTTACAAGCTGCAAATGTGACTTTGTGGGCTGGAGGAAGGAAGGGAGTCTGACTTAAGTTGAGTCTAAGAGAAGGGTCAGTGGCGTGCAAAGCCTAATGAGGTTATGTAGCATCTCAGCTGAGAGTGACACCTGAGCTGACGTGATAAGAGGTTGCTCTACAAAATTCCAGTGCTCACAGTGCCCACCCTGGGGATCTAAGCAAGATATGCTGCTGGTGTGCCCTACTAGAATTGTGCCAGTGGTAATTTCTCACTTCTTGAATCTGCTTGCATCCTTGGTGTTGGTGGTAGATAGTGCTAAGTACCCATCAGATCCTGTCCCAGGTCTCAGGTGTGTTCATGGGTTTATTAAAAACCTGTAAACCAATAGTCATCGCTATTGGTATTGTTCCTAATGCTGCACCCAAATTGGAATCCAGTTAACAAGAAAGCAGCCAGTCTGTTATAGACCACCCACAACTGAGGGTCTTGGCCTCACAGAGCTCTCAATCTAGTCTGTAGTGTGATGTAGCACCCCCCCCCAAAAAAAAATGTCAATTAGGCTGTTAGGCAAGTATGGAGTCTGGATGGGGTTAGGTGAAAATCCTGTTCTCAGAGTGGGCCTCTCCCATTGTGGGGCAGCTGCTTAGGAAAAGCATTGCCAAACCCAGGGATCTAGGGGAGGATGCTCAGGATGGGGCAGAAAGGCCATAAGACCGCACCTCCTGTCCTCCAGCTTAGACAACAGGGGAGTAGGGATGTGGATGCTTTTGAGTACTTGAAGAGAGTTTATTGGAAGCTGTGTGCAGTTCAATTGGAATGAGAGAGAGTCATTGAGTCCAACAGAGGCAATAAAGGGACAGTTGCTTCCTTTCTGCTAGATTCTCAGGCCCCCAGGTTCTGTGCCTCCAGTGGGGTGCATTTGAACACTGAGGCTGTATATGAAGGGCTGGGTGTGCTGTGTCCCCCACCATTCAGGGCACAGGGGCCTCACAGGGCTCCCCCGAGGCCCCGCACCCCTGTCGCTCTGAAGGGGAGGTGGGACAGGCTGAAGAGCCGCAGCCTCTATCCTGAGCTGAGGATCAGAGACCAGCCCCAGCCCCAGAGCTGTCTGCACATTTTATTTTCTCGTTAAATAAACACCATTAGCCTTCCCGAGAAATTGGTGCAAACATGACCTCGCAAATAACCAATTAAAAGGGCAGGGTTGAAGGGGAATGAGAATTTGAAAACATGTAAAGGAGGCCATTAGAAATTCCTGTAGATGCCCCAGCCCTGGCAACATCGATCCGAGACCTTAATTTTATTTCTGACAGGAAACCAAGGACTGGGCTTTAATTTTTTTTTCCCCCCCTGAGCTAACTCAATTCCGGAAGCGCCCATTCCGGCGCTGTCTCTGGAGATATAAATCAACACAGTCACTGGGTTTCTGTTCACCTGCTTTTCTTTGCAGACAGGGAGTGATACAAAGCCCTCCACTCCTTAGCAACAGGGCTGGGGACAGGGTGCCCAGGGCCAGCGGGAGCTGCAGAGCCAAGGGGAATTAGTATCCTGGGGGAGTGTGTTTTTCTTTAGCCAAAGTATAAATCTTAAACTTCTTTCCTTTGGAATAAAAGCCCTGGCACCAAAAGGGCGGTGAGCTAATGGGCCTTCCTGCCTTCCCCTGGCTGTGGCCCACGGAAGGAGAAAGGGAGTGGGCTGAGGGTCAGAAACTTCGCTGACCCAGAAATGGTTTTTTTGTGGAGAGGGACAATGCGTCTTTTGTTGGGTTCCGTTCCCATGGAGGCGGAGGCCCTGGCTCTCACATGTTCTGAGAGCCCGGTGAGGACGCAGCCAGCGTGGGGGTCTGGAGAGAAAGGAACCCCTGGGTTGGCGACTTGATTAAAAGCATTCCTTCCTCAGCACCCCTTAGCGCTGCTGGGGGCCGTGGGGGAATGGGCCAGGGGTCACCCAAAGCCGTGGGTGGCTGCTTTCCCGTTGGGACTAGAGGTTCCCAAAGGAGTCCCATCCCCGTCCCCCTCCTCCCCTTCATGACAATTGAGCTCTGGGTCTGAGCTTCTGTGTTAAGCCGCACAGGTCAGAGGGCAGACGCCAGCCCATCTGTACCTCTGTATCAGCACAGGATGCTACAGAGAGCCAGAGCTTCAGGGTTGGTCGTACTTGGATTTGAACCCCAGCTTCCCCATGGGTGACCCCAGGCAGGCGGCCGAACGGCTTAGAGCCCCTCACGGCTCCCTTGGGGAGTTTGTGCACCTGCCTGGAAGGCGGCTCACCTTGTCTAGTGTCCACAGCAAGTGGAGTGACGTCAGTGGCCTTGTTCCCCTTCCCTTTCAAATAAGACAGTTGCTTAAATTTCTCTAGGAGAACTAACTAAAATCTGTTTGAATTTGGGGGACCTTTGTCTTTAAAAATAAAACTTTTTTATGGATGTCTTCCGCTTTGCACACAACACACATACTTGCTTATACATATGGTATTTCTGAAAGGCCAGCTGCAAAACTGGTAGCAAACTATTACAGTGGCTTCGTGGTTAAGAATGCACACTCCGGAGCCAGACAGTTGTTCAAATGTAAGCTCTACGTCTTAATAGCTGTGTGACCTTGTGCAAGTTATTTAACCTCTCTGTGACTTGTGATTCATCATCTATAAATTAGGAAGGTGAGGGGCAGAAGGTGTAGCTCAGAGGTAGAGTTCTTGCCTAGCATGCTTGATGCCCAGTTCAATTCTCAGCACGATAAAAGATAAATAAAGTAGGAAAATGACCTTGGGTTAGCCCAAGGCTTTTACATTATTTAATAAGTAGAAAGTGCTTAGCACAGTCTCTCTAGCCATAATAAACATTCACGTGTGTTTTATGCACATGTGTACTCACTTAGTCAATGCAAACGTACAGACATAGGAAATGGCATTTGCTTCTAAAGGATTAGTGACCAGAAAGTACACAGGCAGGTGTATACTTTTTATTGTATTCTCACTTGACTTTTGATTTTTGTACCATGTACATTTATTACACATTCAGACATTTATGTTTTAACATAAGCTTTTAAAATTTCATCCCAGTTTGGATTGTCAGTGTAGTGATATGTCAACATGAAAGAGATTTTTCAAAAGAAAAAAATTCACCTGATGCCAGGACCCTAGCATAGTAACTACTGTCATTTCTTCCTTGTTCCTGACATATGCATACATGCTTTTAAAGTTGGTTATAATCTGGGGATTCGTACATTGTGTGGAACCTCATACGCTGCAAAGCAGGGTATGGATCCTGCCTCCTGTGGGACCCCAGGGCTACAGACCCACAAGATGTGGTTATGTCTGAGAGCCTTTTACATTTGAGGCACCTCCATCTTTTTCTTTCCATACACAGAATCTGATAGACAGATGAGGATTTTCTTCGCAGTTTCTGGTCTTCCCAGACAATGTGCTAGTATCAGAATAGTCAGACTGCTCCCCCGACCCGGCTCTGCGCACGCACCATCTGCAGACCAGCCTGTTTGCTCAAGTTCATTCAAGACGAGAGGGGAGAGAGGTCAGAGTGGGGAGGCCCTGCATCTTGGAGTTCAAAGTGCTTTGTAATTAACTGGAAAACAAAGGTTAAGCATTCTCTTACCCTAAGTTAGTAAACAAGTGGGAACCTTACATGATGTGGCCTATGCCTACTCCTCCTCTACTCCTCCTCCATGTCTCTGTTGTTTATGGCTCAAGAGTCCAGGCAACACCCAGTTGAGGAAGCAGAGGAAGTGTCCAGGCCTGGTCCAAAGGAAGAGAGCTCAGACTGGAGTCACACTCTGGGTTCAACCTCCAGAGCTGCCACTAATCTGCCCGAGTGACGGTGGACACGTTATTAACCTTCTCTGAACCTTGGTTTTCTCATCTATTAAACGTTACTAACTCGTGGACTTGTGTAACATTGAAGTGAGTTAATATATGCAAAGCATCTGTTGCTTAGGGAGACTGTAAATGTTAACTTTATTATTATCCCACTAACTATTGTTATTTTACTGCTAAGAAGAGTACTGTTACTGTCATTACTTGTGGGTGTGGGCTCAGGCTTGCTGACTGGAGACAATGTTAGCACTCTAGAAGCCATTGGCAGGCAGATGCTATGAAGCTTTCCACAGTGGGGGGTCACCATGGGTTGAACTGGGTCCTCAGAAAGATATGTTGAAGCACTAATGCCTCGTAGCTCAGAATTTGGTCTTATCTGGACATAGGCTCTTTAGAAATGTAATCGAGTCAAGATGAGGTCTTACTGGAGTAGGTGAATCCAGGGTGACTGAATGGACATGTGATGAGAGCCCTGCAAGGAGAAGGCCATGTGACCTCAGGCAGAGGCTGGGGTGGTGCAGCTGCAAGCCAAGGAGTGCTGGCAGGACCGGAAGCCAGGAGAAAGGCATGCAACAAGCTTCCCCCCAGAGCCCTCCTAGAACATGGCCTGCCAACATCTTGACTTCAGACTTCCAGCTTCCAGAACTGAGGCAGAATGAATCTCTGTTGCTGTCAGCTCCGCAGCCTGTGGTACTTAGCTAGAGCAGCCCTAGGAGAACAGTACAGGGCCACACAGTGCATTCTGTCCATCACCTCCCCTTGCTCGCCATCAGCTTGCAGGCCAAGCACAGCCCTCTCCTTCTGTGTGTTCCTATCCATGTCCTCTCCCAGCAAAATTATGTGCAGGAGGAATGAGAGAAAAGACCTTGTAGAGCCCAGTGGATTCCAGGGCTCAGCCATTTCTTCAGAAGCCAAGGAGTTAGGAGTTGTCAGAATCCCTGGCGCTGTTGGTACGAACCACACTTCACCAGAGCACCGTTTCCAGTTGAATCAACCTCGGCTATTTAGGGAAATAATGCAAATTTTGAAAAAAAGGAAGGAAGAAAAAAGAAATCAGGAATGCTCATGCATATGGCAACACCACCTTGGTATCCCTACCTACCTGCCTTTGCTTTCACGGACAAAAAAAAAAAAAAAAAAATCAGAAAACCCAGCAAGATAACACTGAACTTCAAAAAGCTGCCAAACAGACTTCTTGATGTCTTTATGTTGTCCCAGAAACCCTTTCAGGCAGGAACATCTGCCAAATTCAATCCTGGAGTGAGTTTTTAAGCTATTAGAGCAGTGGAGGGTCACGGTGGCAGCACCTACGGGTCTCCGGTTGTAAGGAAGCCGGTGGGCGCAGCAGTAGTGAGTAATTACAGCAGTCGTGGGATGCACTTCTGTTAATCCTTGCGTGTGGTTGGCACACCCGGCAGCACATAAAAATAACTGCCATGATTGTAAAGTGATCAAAGTTGTGGGCCTTTCAGCACTCCCCACAAATCTGGAATTTCTTCCTCCACTTGCCACCCATCTCGCTGTCAGGGAAAAAAACTGAGAGTGCCTCCTTCCTCCTGGATGTGCCCCTGTCCCCGCAGCCTGGGCAAGGCCGCACCTCCGCACCCGTTCTGCGGCGGACGTGGCAGCGCTGACATCCGATTTATTATCTCAGAGGGCTGGGCCGCCGGTTCATGGATGATTCATGACTCTGCTTTGCCACTGCTGCTGGAGGTGACATCATCCATTCTGGGCCCAGAATAGACACAGAAGCCACAGTGGCCCCTGTTCCGTGTGTCTCGACAGCTCTGGACTCCCTCCCACCTCCCACCCAGCTGCCATGTGCTTTCTGAGCAGGAACCACGGTGGACCCGGGGAGCGCACTGGAAATACCCCTTAGTAGAAGACCATGAATGTGTTTCAGTGCTGCGGCACAAGAAAGCAGAGAGGGGATCTTACCCAGAGTTCATCTTTCCCATCCATTCCTCTACTTTGAATTTAGATCTCACTTATGCTTCACTCCTGTGGCTAGCTTTATGTCCTCATATGGACATGGGGTTGGTTAGGAAGGTCTGGCTCATCTACATCTGAGCCTTAGACCCTCCATGTGATGAATGATGGTTTTCATGTTCGAGGTTTGGACTAGATGGGTGGTTTTCGACCCTGGTTGCATGTTAGCATCATCTGGGGAGTTTTTAAACCACATTGATGCCTGAGTCCCAGCCCAGGTCAATTAAGGGAGGCTCAGGGGTAGAGCCCTGGCATCGATCGTCTTTACCATCCCCCGGCTGGTGCTAATATGCAGTCAGGGCTGGGGACTGGACCCCTGCCTGGGTCAAATGATCACCAAGAACCTTCTAGGTATAAAACCCACCTGCCTTGGTGGGGTTTATAGCTGGAAGGTTCTGTGGACCAGGTCCTTGACCCTCACCTGCACATGGACCCTGGGGTCAAGGCCTCTCTTCCTCAGGACACATCTTGGTGCCTACGGAATCTAGCAATTGTTGTAGAGTTGTTACTTGCTTAGAAGGAAGAAGAGATGTCATTGGTTTCATTGTAGCTGCCTCTTACAGTTGATTTTGTGGTTGGGGGAGACTGAAATCATTCGTTTGATTTTAAAATTCAGTTCTGTGCTTCTACCTTGAGCCCATGAGGCCTGGCTGCAGCCCTGGAGATGGTAGGGCCTGTGCTTTAGCCAGGAGTCTGCACCAGGGTTTAGAAAGAGTATGTGCTTCCCTTTCAGAGCCAGGTAGAAAGGGGTGCACGTCAAGCTGGAGTTCTCAGTTTCCTCCTCACTTCCAAAACCCCTGGTCTTGGCATCTGAAGTCTTCTTTTAATTAAGTTGATTCGTTTGCCCTGGAAAGAGATTTCCTGATTCAGCTGGTATATTTATGTATAAACTATGCAGAAACACCTGGCAATTTTTCTGAGTGACAATAAGAAAACGTAGTCTGAAAATTATGGTTTAATTTGCTCCCTCCCCCATTCTGTCTTACCTTTAAGAAGAAATAAAATGAGTGAAATTTACAAAAGAGGCTTTGTATTTTGCCCATTGTGCAAATCTGTTTTACAACAGAGATGTGTATCCACAATACCCAATAATTTCCCTTTATGTTATTTTTAGAACTCTAGCTTTTAATGGACAATTGAATCATTTCCTTGGCAAATAGGAAATCATCTAATTGCATGTTTGTATTTATTGTGAATTTGCAGGTAGGTCTCGGAGAGATTGGCAGGCATATGTAAAGAGTTAGAGTAAACGCCATTGTAAGGAGTTTATTTTTAGGAGTTAAAAGCCACTTTGGAGGTTGCATCCCAGCTGTGTGTGTGTGTGTGTGTGTGTGTGTGAGAGAGAGAGAGAGAGAGAGAGAGAGAGAGAGAGAGAGAGAGAGAGATGTCCTTGTGGGATGTATGCCTCTGGGTGTTTTTATATGCAGGTGTGTGTTTGTGTATAGGTTGGAGGTTGTGGGTACATTTGAGTTGCATGTGACCATTGGTTGTTTAAAAAAAAAAAACACTAAAATCAAAGACATTGTGAACTATTGAAGCAGGAAAGTAGGTACCAGATCCCTTTTTTTTTTTAATGCTTGTGATTCTTTGATTGTGAAATGGATTAAAATCCCCCAATAAAATACAGACCAGTGCCCTGGCCTGGTCATTCGTGCTGGTGTTAACTCCTCCAGGGTCACGTAAAGTGGCTTCCACAATGTGGTTGGTGAGAACTGGCACCTCCTGAATTCACCCCCCATCTTTTCCTTCTTTCTGTAAGGACAGGAGTAAAGTGGGGGAGAAAGGCACTGCAGGTAGCCTAGCAAATCTTGAGGCTGCCAGGGTGGCAGCAGCTGGGGAGGGGAGAGGAGAGCAGCTGTGGTTGTGTTATTAGTCATTCCATGAAGAAATTGATTTGATAAATAATAAAGCAGTGATATTAGCAACACATGCTTGCAGGTCAGATGACTTCGATGAAAACCCCCAGTTAAGTATGCGTAATGGTTTGACGATATATGTGCCTTCTAAAAACATCCTGTTTTAAAATGGAAATTGGACTGTGCATGCAATTCTTAGCAAATATGCCAAGACCATTACCAAAGGGAGCTCGGAAATCTGAAGGATGATCTTTCTATTTAACTTGGCCTCTACCCTCCCCCTTTCAGCCGATGCTTAAACTCACTTTGTTTCCCTGTCCTTGCCTTTTCATTTTGTTAACTGTTTTGATTTGTAAAATACTATGCCTCGAACTACACTCCTTTATGATGATTTACTGCGTTGTTCTTATCTTTCACCTTAAATCCTTGATAAGAGCATTTTAAAAATGAAATTGCTACCTGACACTATTATAAAATCTTGGCTGGCAGCCAGGGGAGGAAACAAGAGCTGGGGAGGAGAAAAAGGAGACTGAGTTTAGAGAAGGGACAGATTTTTACAGGAAGTGGGTAGCACTCTCCCCCCACACTGAATTCTGGAAGCCTTAAAACAAACAAAAAAAAATTATTTTTTAAATGGCACATTAATACAGCCTCATCAATGCTCTTCACCACTGGATGGTCAGGGACAGGGTCGTGGGGCCAAGGTCATGTGCACTGAAGAAAAAGCTTATGTATATACTTTATTGTGGATTGGAGCTGGATAGATACTTGGGTGGATGGAGGGACAGACATAACATTTGGACAGCCACCATACTTATAGTTTGGAGCACATGTCTTTCCCAGCCCCAAACACCCCCCCCCCACTCCAGCACCCCACCCAGTTCCGTTCCACCCAGGTCAAAGTGGAATCTCCTTTAGCACCAGCAGCTATGGAGGCTGACTTGCTAGAGGAAGATTGAAACTTTTTTTGTGTTGATTTGACTGTGTTGTGTGTCTGGAGCTCTCCATTTATCCACAAAAGACAAGGCCGTTTAAATTCTAAGACAGTGGTTTGATGAACTCTTGTCTCTAATTCCTGTGTCTTGGAGAAGACAGCCATTCTCTCCCCATAACGGAGCTCCTTCACCCATCTCTGTACTGACTGGTGCTTTTATTACTGTTATGATGACTGGGAAACTTAAGTCTGAATGTTGGAATAACAGGTTTCCCGAGTGCCTGGCAGAGAAGGGGGTGTATAATGATGATGATCTTCAGTGGGAATAACAGTGGCCCCCCGGCGGATCTGCCACAGGCATTATTATATCTGAGTCGCCTCAAGTGCCATGTGTGCCGACCTGGTATTTATGGCCCTAGATTATTGGGGTGGGGGAGAGCGAGGCAGCATAAGGGACACTCATCATCCCGTCAGGGCTCGACAGCCGAGCTGCTGGGTGCAGGAGGCCCGGAATTGGCGATTCCGGAGCGATTCTGCCCAATTTATCACATACCTCATGAAAATATAATCCACCACCAAAATGACTGCTTTTGGAAACTGTCTTGTCTCTTTTGAGTGGAGACTGGAGACAACCAGACAAGGTTCGGTGGTAACGAATAAAGAAACATTACTTTCTGAACACAATCTTCTGTTACCAGTCACTTTTCAACAGACATTCAATCAAAATGCTAATAGCGGCGGCAACAAGGGAACGAGGTTATTGTAATACTAATTGATTGGTTGGAGGGTGGGTTTTGATAAGTGCAGCTGAAGATTTCTGAAATATGATTCTCTTTAATTACTGGGATGCTAATAAAAATGAACAAATGATTTAATGATGATTTCCTGGGTAATGGTTTAAAGATTTTGTTTGAGTTTAGAATGTGATACCGGAGAAATGCACCAGAAAAAATAGGGCCTTGGTGGGTGGCCTTGCCTTTAGCAGAGCCAGGTGTGGGGATTCAAATCCAGATCACCCTTGGAAGGCTGTGTGGAATAGTGAGAAAGGCTTCTCCCCAGTTGTCAGGGACCCGTCAGGCGTTCGGTGGATTCCGACTCGAAGTCATTGATGATTCCCGGAATGGGTTGGGTGCACTGATCCATCCAGGTGCTCCCCTTGGACTTCCCCAGGCTGGTAGGGCTGCAGCCTCAGCTGTGGGGCAGAGTGACCCCCTGGTACTGCTCTTGGAACCGCTGGATATGAAGCCCCTCTAGGTTCCAGGAGCGGTACCAGTTCTAGCAATGCTGCAGGGAACAAGGTAGAACAAATCCCAGCCCCCCCGTGAGCTTGTGTTCTTTGGTGAGAAGGAACATATATCCCATAATTTCAGGTGCTACTAAGTACTAAGAAGAAGATAAAACAGGGAATTGTTGGCAGGAGGGCTGGGCCCTGCTTCCTTGACGTAGGACCCTGGGAGTAGCCTCTCTGAGGAGTGGGCATTTGAATTGAGAGGCAAAGAACTGCTGGCAAGACATTCCAAAGAGCAAGCCAGCGTCATTGTGTGGGCTGAAGCCGATGACATGGGAAGGATTTGGCTTGGTGCTAGGACAGGCCAAGGCCAGGTGCTGAGAGGGAGAGCAGCAGAGATGAGTGGAGAGGTCAGCAGGGGCTGGAGCATGAAGTATTGGTGAGCCAGGCAAGGCATGGGGCTGTGCTCTGGAAAGACCCCACCGGCCCCTGGACTGAGGAGGGGGCAGCAGTGCATGCTGAGAAAGAGTGGCCACTTGTATCCATTGCAGAGGTGCATTTAGAGCTGGGGAGCTGGGAAGAAGCTGGATCTCTGGGTACATATTCAGAGACAAGACGCAGCAGGCTCCTATGATTGGTTGTGGGCCATGGGAAATTAGATCTAACCCTAGGTTCTCAAGTGGAGCAGCTGAGGGTACAGGGGTTCTGTTCACTAATATGGGGACTGCTTCAAGACTCTGGAGAATTAAAATAACCTACCCAATTATTTTTGTTTAAGCTCTCTAAGGAAGGGACTGTTTGAGGGGACCTTGAATTCATCGTTGGTTGTAGAGAGAGTGAATCTTGGAGATGGGGTATCTGTTGGATTCCCCAAATGCTCCAGTTTTCCCAGCATCCCAAACCCCCTGTGATTCATACAGAGGGTTTGATGAAAGCTGTTGCACCCAAGAATCAAAGCATCACTACACCCGCCCCAGGGGGAGTTGTGGGCGCCTTCACTGGGCTCAGTGGCATCCTCTCTGGGGTGTGTGCAGAGGAGTCAGGCTCACCGTGAAGGTCATTGGAAGGCAGACCTCTGGCCCAAAGCCCTGACCACTCCCTAGTCTTCCCAGCCCCCTGGGTCTCTCAGATTTCAAGGACTTGATCTGTAAAGAGGGGCTCACCCTTTGGATTCTTGCCATGCAGACCATAGGTGGAGCTACCCAGGGTGGGTGACACTCTGACAAATTAGTTGGTTACCCCCAGAAATAAAAAAAAAGAGCAGAAATCAGATTTGTGATATCAGGGTGGGAGTGGGGGCTTAATTGGGGCGGAGAGGCAGTGCTAGCCTTCCTTTCAATTTGTCAAGCTTTCTTTCAAAAGATCTGCCAAAGAAGAAAGGGTAATTAATAGGCTTGAAGTCATTTCCGATGTGTCAGGATTTCTGCCTTGCTTCCAAGTGATAATGTTCTCGGCTCCAGGCCTCGAGGGAGCCTTCCGTCTTATTAACTTGTCTGGGAGAAACAGGGAGTGGGGACAGCTTGGGCCAGTGGGTGACGGGAAATAAAGATTTGTGGTGTAGTGAACTGTAAACACTAGGGCCCAGTGAGTTTGGGGTGGGAGCTCGAGGACGGGAGGGGCTGAGAAGGGGGAGACGGAATGCTCTCAAACCCCACCTCTGCAGGAAACAGGGTCTGGGTTTCCTGGGTGCAGTGGCCATGCATGTCACCCGAGGACGCAGCTGAAGTAGCCCCCAGGAAGAAGAGCATTTCATGGGCATTCAGCAGTTTTTGTGTGTTCACTTTTCCCTCCTTCTTCTTGCTGTTCCTTGAAAAAGAAAAGAAAAAAAAATCTCAGCAGTGATCAGTCTTTGGCTTCACAGCAGTTATCCTGCTCATGCATGGACCCCAGACTTTGACTTTTCCAAAGACAGACTGGCTAAAGAGCATACGTGACATACCTGCTTATTCATGAGTTCATCTAAGACTTACCCAGCTATAGGTGCCCGCTCCCCACCCGGGAGGTGTTTGTGGACTGAGAAAACAATCTCACCTCCCCATCTGTATCCAATGGGTTGTGTCTCACAGTGCCTGGCATGGCCTGCCATTCAGCAGTTCAGGTCTTGGTGGAGTGTGTGGGGAGGAATCCTGTTGACCTTCTTTTCTGGTAGTTCCTCACCGCCTTGGCCCCATTGTGGTAGCAGCTTGCCTCCTGTCCCCCTCACCCTCACCCCATCCTCACCTGTAAGACCATCTGCCTCTGAAAGTGAAGGTATCACCTTGACCCCCAGGGGGCTCCTGCATTTATGTTGGGGGCAAATAACTGCAGTTGGCCTTAGAGGAAAGATAGCCGATGTCCAGGTCATCAGGGGAAAGGAGTTCAAGAGCAGCTTGAGGGAGGTTGGTTGAGGACCTTGGACTGGTACTCCATTTGGAGGCTGGCTGATGCTGGAGCAGCACCGCATCTTCCATGGCTGTGGTTACCCTGAGGAAGGAAAGCCGCCCTGCCTGCTCTCCCCCCGCCCCTGCCCCACTACCCCCAGCCTCAGTTTTCAGTGAGCCAATTAGGAGAGAGTGCACTAGGATTGAGAGTCACTGCCGCACACTGATGCCTGGTGCTGGTGCACCAGGGAGGGCCCACAGGGCTGTGCTGGGCGAGGCCTCCCTGCAGCAGCCTGGGGAGGATAGTCCAGTGTCCCAGCGATCTTCAGGATCACTGCAAGCACAGGTGTCCTTGACGCTCAGCCATCTGGGCCTTTTTCTTCTTCTTTGTTGCAAAAATGCTTAAGAAATAAAAGTTAAGCTGGAAGAGGAAACCCGAGGTAAATGGTGCCATCCTCGGCCGGTGCATGCTCTGTGCACATCGCACTCTTCCTGTTTAGAAGGGCAAGGTTTGGGGGTCATAGGGAAAGACCACAATGTCTCATTTTTTCTTTAACTTTGTGTGTGTGTGCGCCTGTGTGTGTACGCCTCTTTTTCCTTTATCTTTTCCAAAAAGTAATTTTGGGCACAGAATCTGAAGTTAGGCAGAAATCCAGATCAATTCTCTGTTCTTCTTAACCTCCTCCTTGTCTTTGAACATGTGACAGGTTTTGAACCTGATTGGAAGATGGTCATTTTCAGCCCTGGAATGAGGGGAGGTTTTGGGCAGTTTTCTTCTCCCTAGAAAAAGCCCAGCGCAGGCTTAGGCTGTTTTCGAGAACCAGTGCGCATGCGCACACCAGTGTCCCATTGTGTCGGGCTTAAGGAAATCCACAGCTTCAGAGTGTCCTCTGAAGGACACCACATGGTGGGCCACCCTGCTCACCCAGCCTTACCTCTCAGAATGTGTTAGGAGCTATTTTTCTATCCAACTAAAAAGTAGAAATTGAGGAGGGAAGGGGGTGCTCTTGGAAGATGCAGTTAAACTTTGTTTATTAAAGAGAAACAATGGCTATTATTCACACGAATGACCTTTTTTCCTGGTGGGTTTTTGTTTGTGTTTTGTTTTGTGCTGGAGATTGAACCTAGGCCTTGAGCTAGGCCCCAGACCCTCCTGGTGATTTTTTTTTTTTTTTTTTGCCAAGATTTCCATTGGTTTGTTCCAAGTGGTTTGGGACTCACATGATGGCCTGCTTCCGTGGAGTGCTTTGGATGGGGCCATGAACTGGGAAGGAATTGAAATGCCCTTCTTGTGGTACTATAGGTAAATAGGCAAGGGACTAAGGGAACAATGTTCCCTCTCAAGTGAGATCTCCTTAGAAGCTGAGTTGAGTACCCAAGGGCTCACCTTTCCTGCCTGGCTCCGTCCTCAATTCCTCCTGCCTTCCTGAGTGAGAGGCTGGCCCTCTTGGCCCCCGGGGTTGGAGAGTGAGATGGTCCACAGTGGATGTCCAACCTGGTGGGAGCTCACTGTGGCTGCCCAGAGGAGAGGAAGCTGGTGGAGGAGGCATGTTGGCCACAGCCTAGGATGAAGGAGGACTGGGCTGGAACCGAGTTTCAGCCAAGGGAAGAAATCAGATGGGTGAAACGCCCTGGTTGCCGCTTTGGCTGTTGATCTGCGTGCACCTGTGAGGCACACCTGTACACACCCTGGCATTTTGAACCCGCCTCCCCTCCCCCACTGCTGCTCAGCTGCTCCGGTGCAACTGTTAAGGTTAATGATAAAAACCCTCTGGTCACCTGGTTGCTCAAGGGGCTTCTTACTGGGCTCCAAAGGCAGAAAGGAAAAGTCTTAAAAGGCCCACAAATGCCAAGGCTGGGAGCAAGGGTCCACTGGAGGTGGACTAGTGGGCTGACCACTCCTGTAGAAAGAGCAGCCTCATGTCACCATGACCAGGCTAGCAGCCTGGCTTCCTTGAGTCCTCCAGCTTCCAGAAGGGTCAGCTCCTCCCGAATTTGCTGCTCAGAGGCATTTGTGCTATGATGGAAAATGACCTGAACCTAGGCTCCTGTGTCCTGGCTCCTGAGGACTTAGACACGTGACCTTCACCAGGCCTCTCTCCAGACTGGCCACACCTGGGGGTTCGTACCTCCTGCTTCCTCATGGGCTCCTCAGACCCTCCTTGCCGCAGGCTAACCCACGTAATTCATGGGGAGTTGCAGCCATTTAATTAAGTCAGGGTCGTGTTCTCCGGTCTATAATTCCTGGCTCCCTTTTTGAGAACCAAGCTCAGCTTTCTGCCTGCTTCTTGTCTCTGAGCCTGGGGCCAGCCAGCACCCCAGCCCAACCCTCCACCTCACTGCCCTGCTGAGTGCAGACCCTGGGACTTCTCTCTTGAGGTGCTCTCTGACCTAAGCCTGAAGTGGCTGGGCCAGACACTAAGTGTCACTGGTGACCATCACTCCCTTCTTATGTGATTGCTCCTGTTTACTGGCTTTCTGTCTGTTTCTGTTTTTGTAGTGCTAGGGATCTAACCCAATGCTCCTCACCTGCCTGGCAACCGCTCAACCATGGAGCTTACATCCCCTGACCTTTATTTGTGTTTGGAGACAGAGTCTTGCTAAGTTACTGAGGTTGGCCTCAAATTTGCCATCCTCCTGCCTCAGCCTCCCAAGTAACTGGGATTACCCATGCCCAACTGGTTCATGTCTTGATAGTCCTGTTTTGTACATGCTTAAGCATTATAAGACACCTCAAGTATTTTTAGAAAACAGGTGGTGACCTACGTGTGAACACCCCAGTGATCCCAGGGCTGCTACAGCACCTAGAGTCTGTTGAGTGGGAGAACCGCGCTGTCCCAGGTTTTAGGCTAGGAAAGTCTTATCTCTTGAGAGGCTGACCCTCGTCTTTGAATGGATTCTTTACTCCACCAGAAGATGAAAAGGGATCTCAATGACTGAAGAAGTTCTTGTTGTTGTTTTAAGACTTTTGAGCACCATTCTGAATAACAGGAGATACCTGATCTATTGAAAAGTGGAATCAGAAATGGCCAGATTGGAAACTTTTGTTGCCTGGTTCCCCAGCCAGCATGAGGACCCCAACACACACACACACACACACACACACACACACACACCACACACACACACACTCAGCCAGGCTCTTTGTGACTCCTGCTCTTTAGTTGAGCGGCCCTGATTGAACCAGACTGATAATCAAGAACACCAAACTGGGGACCATGCAGGACGCCAGGGCTTGGCCAGCTCCAGCTGCCCATTTGAATGCCGTGTGGGGAGACGAGCGAGTGTTAGTGTATCCTCTTTCACTTGGGTAAGTTTCCATAATTCAGCCTCAGGTCTTCCTGGACCCCGAGCAGGGTTTTGATTCCATCTAAGCTGTGATGAAAGATGAAAGAGATCTTTATTTGGCAGAAGGGGGAATGGGACATTGAACTGCTTTTAAATGATGCAAAGAAACCCTTTCTTCTCCTCCCTAATTCCACTTCTGCCCAGACGCCGACTTTGAAAAACCTTCCAAGACAGGCAGAGGCTAAGCAGGTGGGGGAAGCTTTCTTGAGCCACTTTCTGAGGTTGGATTTTTCTTTCTTTCCTTTATTATTATTTTTATTTATTTATTTTTTTTTGGTGGGGATGGGGGACAAACTGGAAATCTATCTCAGCTCTGAATCATCTGTCGGCTCTCATCACAGAGGGGCAGAGACGAGGGTGCAGGGGTGGGCCAGCTGGGGGGGGCCTTTGTGGCCGTCCCTCCGCCTGGCCAAGAGATAACAGTGTTTGAAAGTCCTGTATTTATCATGAGAGTGCAGCAGCGTGGTCAGAGGCAGTGAGAACAGAGCCAGCTGCCCTTCTCTGATGGATGGTTTGCAAACTTTTCTTGTGAAGCCAAGACAGTCCACAAATTTGCCTCTTTCAAGAGAAGAAACTTAAAGTGAAGCTCCAGAGAGATAAGTTTTTTCCGTCTGGTGCTTCATGTAGGCTTAACGATTCGAGGAGGGCCCTGCAAATGGCAGAGACCTCAATTTCCCCCCCTTCTGGGCTCCCTAACTAGAGAGGTTTGCAAAGCTTAAGGGGATTAATGCTCTTTAAACCTCTGTGCTGCTTCCTGCTCCTCATGGGATCGGGTGCTAATAAAGATGTACCAGCTTGGAAGGGCTGGTAAACACTGCTTTGTTGCCATGGCAACAGGCGAAACAAGAACGACGCTGAGTATTGCTAACAAGAGTCCTTATGATCAAGAGTTTAAGGAGGGGGAAAAAAACGGTTCTTAAAAATGCAGAGAGTCTTGGCGAGGTAATTAGACTTGGTGCTCTCAAAGTAAATTTGTAGTTTTACGGAGCATTACTAGAGAGCCTTGTTGCTTACAAAGTCACCCTCCATCAAGTACAAGGAACAGCATAATCACTAAGAGCCGCCAGCATCTGCCGCCAGTTGCTCTGGTGAACTGGGGCGCTGCGTCCTGAGACACCGTCCCCCCTCTCTCCTCAGCGAATAGTCGCTGTGTGTGCACACGCTTGCTTGGAAAGTGTCAAAAAGCTCTATTTCCTGCCTGCTTGGTGTTGAAAGGTATGAGGGAATGTTCTACACCTGCCTTACCTCTGGGATGTTCTTGTTATTAACAAGGATGATAGACAATAACCATCTCGAACCAGAAAGCGGTCCCTGTGTGGGAGTACCAGGCTGAGCACTTCCCCTGCTTTATCTCACCTCACCTTCTCGCTGACCCTATGCCCTGTAGCTGGTATTATGCCCATTCATTAGATGAACGAACAGAGAGGTGAAGGAACTTGGCTGTGGGGACACAGCCAGCCAGTAGCAGACCTGAGATTTGAACCCAGGTGTGGCCCATGAAGCCTGGACTTTGGCCCCTGGATCAAATCTTGTAGACATATTCAGAGCTGCCCCTTCCTGCCCTACTCTGGATGCTGTAATTGTCGTTCTAGAGTCAGGAGCAACTCCAGCAACCCCTGCTGGGATCTTTTGCCCAAACATGCTGGCACTCTGCAGGAAGCCTGGGCCCCTGCCTTCATGCTCTTTCCCTACAGCAGATGTGGGCACTGTGCTGAGCTCCTTGGAGAGGCTTGTGCTGCCGGTGTCTGTTTTAATGTCCTTTGGACTGTGGGTGAGAAGGAGGGGGACATGAGGGGAGGTAGGGTTGCAGGCTCAGGTCCCCAGGCTGCCTCACTGACCAGTGGCCACTTCCTGGGTAAAGGTACCCAGCTGGACAAGCCACACCTGAGGCTTCATCCTGGGCCCTGCCTCCCACATATCCAGCCGGCCTTTGGTCCAGCTGCACATTGCCCTGTCCTGCATCCTCAGCCGTGCACGGCACCCATCACGACCCTCCTGGCAACTGGAGTGACTCTGGGGACTCCTGCCTCCAGGACTGCTGCTCTCCAGTCCATTCCAAGGTATCTTTTAGAACTGTGACTCAGATCATGTCCCATCCAGACACCCTACAATGGCTTCCAGGATGCCACTTTCAGCCTTACCTGCCTCCCCGTTCCCTGGCAGCTCCGTGACCACCAGGTTCTCTCTCAACTTTGACCGGTGCCCCTTCATCCCATCGTTTGTACACTCTGACTGTGCCAGTTATTATGAGGAGTCTACGGATAGGAGACCATGTTCTGTTGCTCTTGGTGTCCCCAGACCTGGGACATAATAGGTGCTTGGCACTTGTTTATTAACTGGAAGAGTAATAGTGTTCATCCTCACCAGGTCGCTATGGCAACAGATGCTTCAGTCCTTATAGGTCCCAAGGTCACAATGCTACCTTTCTGAGCCCCATCTGTGCAGCCAGGACAGGCTACCCAGTCTCAGACTACCTGCCACTTAGCGTTGTGACTGTTAAATCCCAGGTCCCAGTAATGCCTGGATCCCATATCTCAGACACTTTGCCCTCTTGTTGGTAATGTTAGACTGCTATCTGAGTTTTGTTGCTTGTAAATTTCTTTTATGCTGATAAACTCAGAACTGGATTGGAATTGAATGGGGGCTGGTGTCCGGTATCTATCAAGAATGTAGTGGTAAACATTTAGTGAGTTGATTTTTTTTTTCCTCCTGCTTCTTCCCCACAGTATCAGTTTTCTTATTGAATTTGGGAAGCAATAGCAATTGATTAAGTTGCAGTGGAGCTTGCCCTAAAAGGAAATGATTGATAATCCGTTTAGGTCTGGCTCGCTTGCTTTTCCCCTCCTGATTTCCTTGGCCACTTTTTCAATTACCAACTGTATTTAGCTTGGGTTTGCTCGTCGTAACTCATTTCCCCTTCCTCCAGGATCTGCAGGGAAGTTGTAATGTAATGTTGGAGTAGTGACATCTAATTATTTCCCTGAGACATCAGTTAGAAATGCAAGAATACATCTTCCTTGAGGTGGACAGACGAGGGCTGTGGGTCCATGAAGCAGAACGCGTCTTAGGCGACATCAGTCTTGCAGGTGAGAGGGAGTTCAGGGCATCATATGACATCACAGTCTCCTGGTCACCGGACTCTCACTTAGAGCCTGTGTGGCCCTTGTGGAGCAAAGGTCATATGATTGATTTCCCAAGTCGACAGACTGGCTGGGTGGCCTGTTGCCGTTAAGAGAGCCTCGGTAGCCTTCCCTTTCAGGAGAAAAGCCGGGCAAAGGAGGGTGGCACTGAGTAGGTTCACACCCTTCAGAGCTGTATTTTCTTCTCTTTTGCACATATCTTTTGGATATTTTTCCATCTCCCAGATGCAATGCACAACTAGTTCTCACCAGTCCCCATTTTTGGGCGGGGACGTGGAGGTCTCACAGGGTATCTCTCGGGATTGCAAAGTCCCCGATTCCAAACCACTGTTGGTGAGGGAGAAGCAGCCCCAATTTTGGTCAGAGTTAATGGGCCAAAACAGCACTGTTTTCCTGGGCACCAAAGATGTCTTCTGGCTGTTGAGGTCCATCGCCAAGGCAGCTAAGTCAGCGGATTGTCTTGGCATTCAGGAAAGGGGCTCCCTGGGGGCTGCAGCACTCCCGGCTGTGGCTCACTTTGCCGTCCCCACTGCCCCCTTCTTGGTCTCCCCGATGTGTTTTGTCAAGAAGGCCAAGGAGGGGGTAGGAGTGGCTTCTCTCACCACAGCCCCCTGCCATTTTCCAAATGTGCCAGGGATGGAGCTTGCCTGCTGGCCTGGGGAGCTGGCAAAATATTTAAATAAAGGCTCTGGGGGGGAAGGGACATGCCTAGATTTTCAAGAGACCCCCTTGCACTTACAGTGCATGTATTGGGTGCGCCTATAATTACACGTATTCAGCACTGCCATTTCTAGTCACCACTCAGCCTTCCTGAGGAAGACCGGTGCTCTAAAAATGGCCCCAAGAAAGTCTTCTTTAAAAGGCAGTTAACGATCTGGAGCTTTAAATAGTGTCTTCCCAACAAATAACAAAGATGGTTGGTTTTCCTATGGGGCCTCCTGTTAGGTCCATGTCCTGGAGTGAGTGCATTGGGGCAGGGATGTTTGTGCCTCCCCGCAAGGCTTTGAGTTCTTGGAGACCCCAGGGTCCAAGTGAGACCCAGCCAGTTGCCTGCAGATAAGAATGAGGCCCTTGCAGGCCCACACTGTGTATGTGTGTCACTGCCTGTTTTTGGAGCCATCTTTCCTGGCAGCATGACAACAATTAGCCACCATCTCAGGTCACTTGTCCATCCCTTGGGCCTTTCCTGAGGCTAGACCGGCCCTTCTGCCAGTTCTGAAGCACTCGAGCTGCCCAGAGCAGAAGCAGCCCACTGGGTTCCACTGTGTCCTGGTGGAGGTACTGAGCCCACAGCACTTCCAGTCCTTTTGTTTTGCTCACGTGTGTCAAGAGGTTCTTTGAGGTTCATACCCTCTCTAATTCAGAACCATAAAAGGGACATTACTTAACTGCCCCCGAACCACACAGACATCGACCGAGTGGCAAAAATGGACTGGTATCTGCTCTGCCCACTGAGAAGGAACACTTGGGCTCAGACTCACCAATATGAGGCCAGTGGAATGGGATGGTGGTCAGAAGGTGGACAAGCCGAGTGTACTTTTTATCAACCTCCCTCTCCCTCCTCTGTTGTCCTAGACAACAAAGTCACCTTGATCCAGCTGGCTGAAGTCCCATTGCAACCCAGCTGCTCTGCTTGGGGCTGGCTGGATGGGAGCAGGCCTTGGCGGAAGATGATGGTGCTTGGGTAGCAGTGTGATTCTGGCTCCTGCCCTCCAGGGCTTATCTCAGCCCTGCCCACAGGCACGTTTGGATCCAGAGGTGAACATGCAAATCCTTGAGAGCCACTGGCTAGGCAGGTATGGGAGTGAGGGCAACTGAAGGGACCCATAGCAGCCTGCAACCCAAAGGGTGCCTGTTCCTGAGGCTCTTGCTTCGTCTTCCTCCTGCTCCCGGGCAGCCGAACCCAGTCTCTCCAGCTTCCACTCAGAACCAGCCATGTCCAGGCCAAGGTGGCTGGAGGTCCAGAGAGAGTGGCTGCAGTGGCCCAGGGATCAGCATCCCCAAAGGCTGCCCCACGTCCCTGCAGAAGTGGGGCTTCACAAAGCAGGGGCAGGAGCTCAGACTTGGGCAGGGGTCACCTTGCCAGTCTAACTCCTTAGCTGGGATTGGTTGGTGGCTTCGAAAAATCGGTCCTTCAACAGAATGCTGTGGGTTCTCGGAGGGCGCCTGGCCATCTGGATTTGTGCTTTGAACACACCATGTTAACAGGTTTTAAAGCAGAATTGTGTGATTATGGAAGACTAGAGATGGGGAAACGTGGAAACGGTTTAAAATCGCTGTTTGGTGTCTCTGGGTACAGTAGCAAATACGAAAATCTTTTATGCTGTGCTATGTGGAAGCGGCTCATTGTGTAATGACATCTTCGTGGCTCACCCTGCCAGCTGGCTTGCCTCCTAGGCTTTGGTGGGGTGGAAACTTTGCTCTTTGGAAATACTTTTTGAGGTGGCAGAGGAGAAAGGTTCTGTGCCCTGGCCCCTTTACAGAAATCCAGGAATGGGCACCTAAGGGTCCTGTGATCCTCTGGGGAAACCTGGAGTAGAACAGGGGTGAGCTTGAAACCAGACCCCACAGGGACTTACAGGTCTGCTGCATGGATGCTCTTTAGAACTCTTCTTGCCCTACTTCCTCTACCACCTCCAAAGCCCCATGTTCTAGGAGAAGAGTGACTCAGAAGCAAGATCCTGACAGACTGCCTGTCTTCAGGAGTCCCAGCCAAGGCCCATCGAGGACTCAGTAAAGGTGGTGGATGGCCCAGGCATGGGGGTGCCTGGCAGGTTGATTTTGGTACCTGGTCCACCAGGTGATGGCTTATGGGGCTCTGTTCTGTGAGCATCCCAGGAAAGGGGGCAAGCCAGTTTTGCTTCAGTGGAAGTGGGGTGGAGGTCGGAGAGCTCACCACTTCCTTTGGCCATATGGGAGCCTCTGTCCTGCTGGGTGGGGCTGTGACTTCCCAGGGCTCACTCCACTGAGGAAACAGGTGGTGAGGGTGGCAGTCCCATGAGAGACCTCCACCCAGCCGATCTGCACATCAAGGGAGTCAGCCTCTTGTTCTTCCACTGTCTGACTTTGCCTAAGAAAGGTGAGGAGACCCACTCCGTGACCTTCAAGGGGAGCCAGGAAACCAAGGCCCCGAGATGGGTAGATGCCAGCATGGTGGCCTGGGTGCTGCTGAGGTGGTGGGTGAAGTTTTTGATGTTCTTGCCCACCTGTCTGGGATGCAGTTTGTCTATCTGTGGATGCTTTGCCCATCTTGGCCGCCCAAGGGTCTCAGGCTCTGGGTATCATAGAAGCCCCTGTCGTCTTGCTTTCCATCCCCACCTATCCATTTCTGGGTGGCTTATGCTGAGAAATCCCGTGTGAAGTGTGTATGCACCTGTGGGCCAGAGGGTCTCCCACGGCTACTCCCACCTGACCTTTCATCCAGGCTGCAGACTAGCAGCAGAATGAACTGTGTGCCCAGATGCTGAGTTGTCCGCTTGGGTCTCTGTGTAGGTGGCTGTGCTCATGAGGAAGCATGGACCGGAAACCCCGAGGCAGGAGAGCTGTGGGGAGGACAGAGACTAGGAAACTTACAGCCTGCTGCCCAAGCATGTGTCACTATGTGCAGTCTTCATCCACTGAGGGGTCTGCCTTTTTCTGGCATTTTGGGGGACCAGAAGGTGCACTTATAAAGCAACAGCTGACAACAGGGAGTTTGGTTTTTTGGGTTTTTTTGGTGGGGATGGGGGGTACCAGGGATTGAACTCAGGGCACTCGACCACTGAGTCACATCTCCAGCCCTATTTTGTATTTTATTTAGACACAGGGTCTCACTGAGTTGCTTAGCACCTCACTTTTGCTGAGGCTGGCTTTGAGCTCGTGATCCTCCTGCCTCTGCCTCCTGAGCTACTGGGATAACAGGTGTGCACCACCACACTTGGCAGTTTGGGTTCTTTTTGAGAGGGTTACTGGGGATTGAACCCAGGGGTACTACCTCTTATCTACATCTCCAGCCCTTTTTATTTTTTTATTTTGAGACAGGGCCTCATTAAGTTGCCCAAGCTGACCTCAAACTTGTGATCCTCCTACCTCAGCCTCCCAAGTTGCTAGAATTACAAGTATGAGTCCTAATGCCCAATGCCTAACCCATCATTGAGCTTTTTTTGTTTGTTTTTGTTGTTGTTGTTGTTGGTTTTTTGTTTGTTTGTTTCGTTTTTTGGTACTGGGGATTGAACTCAGGGTAACCACTGAACCACATTCCCAACCATTTAAAAAAAAATTTAGATGTTGATAGACCTTTATTTTATTCATTTATTTATATGTGGTGCTGAGAATCAAACCCAGTACCTCACACATGCTAGGCAAGGCAAATACTCTACCTCTGAGCCACAACCCCAGCCACCAGCCATTTTTATTTATTTATTGGTTTGTTTAGTATTTTGAGACAGGGTCTCACTGAGTTACCTAGGGCCCCATTAAGTTGCTGAGGCTGGCTTTGAACTTGCGATCCCCCTGCCTTAGCCTCCCAAGTTGTTGGGACTACAGGCATGTGCCACCACACCCATCTATTTTACAGATGAGGACACTAACATCCTGAGAGGGCTAGTTCATTCATCATTTGAATTTGCAGCTTTGAGACCTAACAGGCCTGGGTTCAGTTCTGGTTCTTTCTACTTACTTTGTGTGTAAGCCACTTACTCTCTCTAAACCTTCATTTCTTTGTCTGTACAATAGGGATAAGAGTTGTTCCTCAGATGATAATTGCTGCAGAGTAAATGAGGGAGAATATATGGAGAGCCTGCAGTATAACAGGGTCCAGTAAATAAAAGCAGTTGTTTTCCATTCATCCAACCATCTACCTGCCAATCCATCTGCTTATCCATCCATTTGCCCATTCATCCACACATCCAGTAAGCAATTATTGAGCCCCTATTGTATGCCTAGAGCTGTGACAACTCAAAAAGTTTAAAAGTGGATCCTGGAATAGAAGCTTTTGTGTCTAAAGACATCTCTAAGGTCATCCTGCCCAGGCCTGTGATGGTCTCCTCTTGTGGAGCTCTTGTACACAGAGGGAGCATTCTCGACAGAGGCACTGCTTGCCGGTTTCCAGCTAGCCCCCAACACCTAGCACAGGCCTAGGTGTTGCTCTTAGCTTTGCCTGTGGCCTTCACCAGAGATGGCACTATTCTAGGGAACAGGAAGTAAAGAGCTGCATGTCATAGTCCTTCTTAGAGCTGACTGTCATGGCGGTGGTGGTGACAGTGGCTGTTGGCTTTCCAGTAGAATGCTCCCGTCCCACACATGGTGGCTAGCTTTCTGGAGGGTGAAACAGAGCCAGCTTTTGAAAAATTTGGGGGAAATACTTTTGTTCTTAGTTCACCGCTATGAAAAATGCAGTCCCTTCTAACACTGACAGCCAACTGGTGGCTTGTAGATCAGATCCTCGGGGCCTGCGTAGTTGAGGGAGGAGCCTTGCTGTTTGAATGGCACGGCGACTGTTTTCATACCAGTGGCTGCAGGCCTTAGACACTTGTTCTCTTTAGTGTTTTAATTGTTCCTCCTGCCGGTTCCATGGAAGGTTCTTTTGCACTCCAGCCCTATACTCGGGGGGTATTTGCTCAGGGGACATTCACTCAGTCAGGCCTCTCCCTGGCCCTGTGAGGTAGGGACCTGTCTTATAGATAGAAAGAACTGAGAGCAGCTCTGGCACTCACCCCAGGCCCCAGGCAGGCCAGCCTAGAGCAGGAGGTCAGCCTAGGGCTCAGCTCAAATCCCAAAGCCTCTTTCCTCCCGCTGCACCACCCACTTCCATAAATAGCATGCAACGGATGGGACTCGGCCATTGCCAGGAAGTCGCTGATCCCTCCTGATGTCCTGTGGCCTTCCAGATGATGTGGCCTTAACACATCAATAATGGCTCCACATTAGTGGCTTTCTCTATTTCTGCCTCCCTCCCTCTCTCTGTTAGACTCACACACGTACTTGCACACATGCATGGACACAGCCCTCTGTGTGCAGATGAACCCTGTCCCCCAGATCCAGGTTCTGCGTTTTCCTTCCCCCACGCCTGCTGCCCTCCCCGAGGATGCTGTGGTTACGGAGTTCAGAAAGATCCCATTGTCTAGCCTGTTTCACGCTCTGCTGAACAGCCCACATGAGCCAGAACAGGCCTGGGTGCCTCCTGTGACGCGTGTCACATTTCCCAAGCTCAGCCGATGGATGGGACGTCCTTTCTGACCAGGATCCCTGGTGTGCATCTCGCTGTATAGCCATACTGTTGTCTGGAGACACAAAGACCCCTGTGTCCCCAGCTGCCCATCCTCTCCACCTGTGTGAGAGGCATGCCACATGTTTGTGGACCTCTTGCTGGATCTGGGCACAGATGGCTGGGTTTGAGTGCAATAGAGTAATTAAGAATTGCCCAGGAGCAGAATGATACTGGCCAAATTATATTGTTATATTGTGTGCATGTATGAATATGTAACAACAAATCCCAGCATTATGTAGAACTAAAATGTGCCAATAAAAATATGCAAAAAATAAAAAAGAAAAAAGAATTGCCCAGGAACTAACATATTTATAGACATTGGCCCAGGACAGCCCAGAAGGTAGCCAAGTGACCAGGCATAACATGACTCCTGAGTCAACAGTGGTGGTGGCGCTGGCTTGTCTCCTTTGCCCTCTGGTGCTTTTCTCTTTGCCTGAGTAATTTCTGGATATTTGGGTCCTTCTGCTGCTTGGGGGAAAGCTCTGGAGTTACTGGGCTTCAGTGGATCCAAACAGGGTGGCCTGAAAACCACCAGTAAGCACAGGAGGTTGGGCGTTGGGGAGGGCCGTGGCCTGAGGTTAGAGGCTCAGGGACACTCAATAGCTGGGCTGCAGTCCTGGGGAGGCTGAGTACTGGGGGACTCTGGAGATGGAGCTGCTGCCCTGGTACATGACCCAGTGGGTTTATGGAGCTCTAGGTATATGGAGTGTTTCCCTTCCCTCCAGAACTGGGAGTCTCATTATGTCTGTGTCTAAATTTGTTCATTCAATAAATAGTGCAAGCGCATAGTTGGTACTGTACTGCAGTGAACCGTCTGAGCTCTCGCCTACATTTCCCAGAACTTCTGCACAGCCTTTTATTCACTGAACAGATATCTCCTGGTGCCAGTCATGATGCTTCGGTTTTTAGTTACCTTCTATGTGTGTGTCTTGTTTCACTTCATCAGCAACCAGCATTTCTGGAGTGCCATACGCGCATTACCGTATTTAATCCTCATACAGTTCCTCTTTGATAGGTGAGGACACTGAGACTCAGAGGGGCAGTTGGCAGGTGGTTACCTGCCAACGATGACACAGTCTACATTCATGGTGGCCTGGCTCTAAGCCTAGGCCTGGGATCCTAGGAGTACTTCTTATACGATTCCTGCCACCCGGCACTGCTCCTGGATAGCGTCGATGCTTCCAGAGAAGGAGGAGGGATCATGACGGGCTTCCAGTTTTCAGTAGGATAAGCACAGCATTTGAGATTGCTCTGAGTTCCATTCCAGCCAGTCTTCCCAGCCACGCTTGGCCCACTCCCTAGTTCTTAAGCCACATTGTCCTGCTTCCTGTATCCCAGCACACCGTGTTCCTGGAGGCCTCCCAGTTTTGCCCTGCCCTCACCCCCACCTGACATGCGCTCCCCTGCCTCTTTGGCCTGGAAGCCTCGTCTTCTGTGCAGGACTCCACTTGAGGGGATGAGTGGCCAGATGACACCTGCCTGAAAGCCTTCCTCCATTCTTGTAGGCAGCCATGCTTCTTGTGTCCCACCCCCATCACAGCCTTGTCTGGTTTGTGTTGGGACTGTTCACCGGCCCCTCTCCTGTTAAGGGGCAGGGATCTCTCTAAAGTTAGGGACCTGGCTTTATTTTCTACCGTCAGGTCTAACACCAGCACCCCATCCAGGCTCAGCAGAGGTTCCTGAGTGAACGGGTTAGTTTGAGCAGCTTTGTGGCACAATTGATGCTGTATCTGCCTAGGCTTCAAAAGCAGAGGAGGGGACAGCACTTGAAGCAGATGTCCCCTTCTTGCTATTCTCATCTTTCCCAGGCTCCCTGGGTTTGGTGCAAATTGGCTGTAGTCATGAGATACCCCTTTTGCCTCCTAAATGATTTCTGTTTACTTTCCCAGGGAGAGTAGCAGTGTATGATGAGTGAACAGAAGCGAAAACTCCTTTCCTTCTTTCTGCTGCCTGTGTGTTACTGGGGCACTTGGGCAGATCCCCAAAGACATCCTCACAGACTGGAGAAATCAGGGACGGTGTGAAGATGTAACACCAGCAGATAGGGTTCAAGGTAGAGCGGCCTTGGGGGGGTTTTCTCTGATTTGGAGAAGTTGAGAAGTGGCACAGAGGACCTTGAGACCCAGAGCTTGTGTACGGTTCAGTCCTTGATGGATGAGCTCTGTTCTCATACCCATCTTAAACATGGAAACAAACACGACAGAGTAATGCGTACTTGAGGCTTAATGTAAGTTAATTCCTTTTGGCATAGCCCCAGATGGCTTGATTAAATGGCCTGTGAAGTGCTCAGATATTTTGATAATGTACGTTTTACATTTGATTATATAATCAATTATGTTTCTCCTAATAAAACTCTTAAAATGAGCAAAAAAAAAGCCATGTGAAGACTGAATCACACTTCAAAGGAAGGTCCCCAGATGGTGGAAGGAAGCCCTTCATGCCCCAAACAGGCACCAAAGCCAGGCATCTACCCGTGTCGGCTGCCTTTACCTGTGCCCCGCTCACTGTAGCTTCCCGCACCTGTGTTTTCAGAAGCGGGGGATCCAGACCCCCAAAGTATCATTTCGAAGCACAGAATGTAGTAGCACAGCATTGCTTTCTGAGATGAAAATGGTTTTCCTCGCTCTGTCACTGAGGGAATGAGGATCTGGCTCATCTCATGAGGCTCAGGGCAGAAGTGAGACGAGAAGCCAGCAGAGCTTACTTGCCATGAGGCTGTCACCTATGCAGCCAGGGCCACCAGTCGGTTTATGAAACAATGAAAAGAAAAGCGTTCAGAGGCACGCCAAGGGCCTTGTACAGCCAATTAGGAGAGTCGCTTCGTGGCTTTCTCTGCCGCCTCTGCAGCGGCCGCGCCTGCTGGGGAGGTGGCAGCGTTTAATAGAAGGGACATGCTCAGACCCATCCTTCCAGGGAGTGCAGGAGAGGGACCCGAAGATTCTTCCGATCAATACCCTGGAGGGTGATGTTTCTCCAAGGACACTTGCATATAGCAGGGAGCTCAGGAGGTTTGGGGACAAATGCTCATTCTTATTAACGGATGGAAGGGTCTGTTCGAAACAATCCTTTCTGTCTCACAGTCAAGCTGCTGCGGCATTTTCGTTTCTGTTTAAAACATTGCTATCAACCAGTTGGAATATAAGCCCGGAGTATCGCAGGGAGTAATCTAATTAGTATGAAGTCAATTCAGTCGCTCCTTTTGTATCTCGTGATTAAATAAGTGGGGAAAATGGCTTGAAAATTAGGTGCTAGAACGACCCAATTACATTTCTGTAGCTTTTTGTATTCAATTTCATAAACAATTTTGCTCTTCGCTGGTTAATCAGTGAATGCCTTTTTCCAGTTTGAAAAGCACTTTTGAAATTATAATGCAATTAAATTGTGTGTGGATGTTCTGGCATAGCGAGTGTGAAAGCCGGGGGCTTGGCAGGCCGCCATGTTGTACCTTGACTGTAATGAGTCCCCAGGCTGGCAGCTTGCAAGTGTCATTCATAATATTGTCCATGCTGGGTTACTGTAAAGTGCAGCTGCCTTAACCGGCAGTTAACCAGCGACCGCCAGTTCTCTGTCTCGAGCGTGGTGTGTGTGCTTCATACAACAGGGCTGTGCCCCGGAGGTGACAGAGTGGCAGGGCTCCTTTTGAGGCTTGCAGAGGCATTGGAAAGTTGGGTGTCCTGATAGATGAAGCCATTGCCTCAGAGGTGAGCTGCTTACCTGTCCTCAGGAAGAGGTGGAATGAATTTGTCCTGCTCCTGCTGCTGCTTGGCCCCAGTGTCTGTGAGTGTCTAGTTATGACAGGTTATGGGAGGTGGAGGGAGGAGACAGAAGCGTTGGGCACCTTGCCGTATGCTCAGCATTACAGCAGATGCCTTTACTGAATCCTTATCGTAACCTGCAGGGAAAGTGTTACCTCTGTTTTATACATGAAGACATTGGGCACAAGATTCGATAACTTCCCATACATAACGGCTTTGAGATTGGGGCCTGAGTCTAGCTAACTCCAAAACCCATATTCCTTCACAGCATTTCTGCACTTGGGAAACAAACCAGAATAAAGTCTGGAGATGGGGCATGAGATTGGGTGCAAGAGAGGTCTCTGCTCCCCGTAAAGGCAGCTGAGGACATGAGTCTTCCCTCTTCTGAGACGATGCGGGAGAGTCCACAGAGCAATTTGAATGGAAAGTGAATCATACTTTAGATTATTTTGCCCCCAAAATCATTATTAAACCACATTTTCACTCCTTGAAATCCTTGAGTGTGAGTTGGAGTGATGCGGGTACAGAACACAGAACAACAACCCAAGTTTGGGATAAAGAGAATGTCTCAGGGGAAGTGTTGGTCATGGCCTAATCCCTTGGGTGATGGCCTTTCCCAGCACCCAAGTCTTTCCCCAGTCAAGAGCAAAGACTCCCTTGCCTTAGAATATGAAGTGTGTGAGAGGCAGGCCCCAAAGAGCCTCCCAGCAGGAGGTGGTTGGATCATTCGTATTCTAGAACTTTCTTAGAGGCTTTTAATGGCTCAACTCCTAACAGTTAACCCCTAGCTCCAGCCTCCAATCTCCCGTCTTCCCTGGTGATTCTTTTTCTTGATAGAGGCCTTCAAACTCAACCCAGTTTCCTGGAAATGAGTGTTATTAAACTCCTAGCAAGTCCTTTTCAACACATTCCTTCATGTTAAACCTGACGTAGAATCTCAACCGAAGGGGAAGTACCTGTAGCTGGGTTATTGCCATGTCCGCTGAGTGGGAATGATAAGCTTTACACCACGGCGGGCCTCCAGGAGGCTGGAGAGCTGCGATGGTGTTTATTGGCGAGAGAAAAAGGTCGGGAGGCAGAAATGAGCACACCTGGGCCTGGCCGGTAAAGGGGGAGGAAGCGGGGCCGAGGGTGAGATTTACAGAGCTATCTCGGACTTGGGAAGACTGTTTCATGTTGCAGCCTCTTTTTAAAATATTTTTTGGCTACGCGCCTGGGAGATCTTGGGTCAGGTGCAACATCTGTTTGGCAGTGAAGCTCTGCAGAGCTAGGATGGGAGGTGAATGGGGTGGGATGGTGGATTAGAAAGAGGAGGGAAGATAGGGCTCCTGGGACTAAGCTCGGATTGAGCCGGGAAGCATGTTAGTAACTGCCAGCATGTGCTTCTAATCATCTACTTGCCAGATGTTCCCGGAGTGGGAAATGGAAGGCCTTGCATGATAGTTCCCTGGTGGGGAGCAAGTAGCTTCGAATTGGAAGTGGGCTGCAGTTGCTTGCCAGGTGTTTGCTCCTTCCTAGAACATATGGAGAGAGGATGGTAAAAGAGATATCTCTGCCCAGCCTGGAGTCTTAGGCAGCTGTCTTGCTGGTGGATCCTTTGTAAGCTGGACATGCTGGTGGAGAAAGGAACCCGGAGAATCCTCTGAAATGACCCCTTCCTTGGCAGGACCTGACCTAGAGTTTGAACTTCCAGGATGGAGCCTGAGCCTCAAAAACAAGGCACCTCGCAGGCCTGGGCTGACAAGGCTCCACTTTATGGGGAGAGGCAGGGTTTTTAAGATGCTCAGAGAAAGAAGCAAGAGGCTTCTTTCTTTCAATAGGTATAGAAAGATGAGGAATCAACTCATTTCAGCCAGATCTCATTTCTGGTCCAAAAATAAAACAATTCAAAATGCATTTTAAGGTGGTGATTACCCTAAAGCAGAGAGCTTTCTGGAAATTGCACAAGGATCTCACCAGGAAACATGGAGCCCAGTGAATTAACACCTAATTAATCTTGCCACACAGACCTTCATTCTGGGTGAATGAAACCAAGATGATCCTCATGGAAGAAATAACCAGTTATTCAATTGGTAAAGAATCCCAGGGCATGGTGTATGACCCTGATAGCCACCCGTGGGCCCTGAGTGTCTGTGCCATCATCCAGGCTGACTGGCAGCCTCAGGGAAGGGCCAGGAAATAGCCCGCCATGAGAGAGCTGGAGAGAGGCCTTCTGTCTGCAGACGAGCCATGTACGACACATGCTCAGGAGAACACTTATAAAAGCAAACTGAAAGGAAATTATGGGATGTTCATATGATGGATTATTACACATCCATTAAAATGATGTTTACAGAGAGTTTTTAAATGACATGTGAAATGCTGATGACATAATATTGCATGAAAAAAGCTATAAAATTTATACACACTGTGAATCACATTAGAATTAGAATCACCTGGGAGCTCTTAAAGAATACCAATTCCCAGGCCCCATTTCACAACAAGTCATCAGTCTCTAGGGGATCTGGGGAGGCCTGGATATCTGCGTACCCCTAGTTTGTTTTTTTTTTTTTTGTTTTGTTTTGGTTTTTTTTGCCCAGTACTGGGACTGGGTATTGAATCCAGGAGTGCTCCGTTCCTCAGCTTCCTCCCCAGCCCTTTTGTCTATTTCATTTTGAGGCAGGGTCTTGCTGAGTTGCCAAAGCTAGCCTTGAATGTATAGTCCTCCTACCTCAGTCTGTGCAATAGCCGGGGTCACAGGTGGACACCACTGCTCTTGGAATCAGTGTCTTTTAGAGCCCCCCCACCCCCGCCCAGGTGACTCTGATGTGCAGCTGGCCTGGGAATGACTGCACCAAGCTGCTGCCAGTGGCTTCTCCAACAGAGGAGCTGTGGGATGGGTTCAAGTCTGTGCCTTAATCACTTAGAAATTTTCCAGGACTTTTCAGGGAACTGGAGAGCCATAATTACAATGGGGGGCCCTGCCCACTGGTAAGGATGGAACGTGCTGTGGAGACCACCCAGGTCAGGCTCTGCAACCCCTGCCCTTCCTTCTTGTCCCTAGTCCTGTTAGTTTGGGCATTTCTTTTGGTGCACTTAGTGATAAGGCCATAATGGCTTTTTATAATATTTATTAGGAAAACAAACAGCCTACTTGAGACAAAGGGGGAAACCTGACATTGGGAAACCTGGAACAAAGTCCTCTTCGCCTTTTCTCCTGTGGATGTGATCAGAGTTCATGGGCCACCAGAGTGGACAGTTGTGGGATGTGTGCTGGGATGAGCTAAGGTGGGCTTCCTGGACAAGCTGCTGGGGTGGCCAGGCAGCTAAAGCCTGGCTGGGTTGGCTTCCTCCTGGGACTTGTGAGGAAGAAGGGGGGTTGGGGCAGCCGGGACAGCCTCTGGAGGCCCCACCCCCTGCAGATTTGAGCAAAGCATGAGCCATGGGGTGGGTTGAGGGCGTTTCACCTGCCACAGCTGGGTGCCCTGCTTGCCCACCAATGAGGCTCATTGCACATGGCCATCACTGGCTGCCTGGTTGATGTATTGGGTCCAGCTCAGAGCTTCTGAGCAGAGGGCCAGGCTGCCAAGCAGTGTCTCCTTTCTGGAGCCACAGTAGCTCCAACTAAAACTGGGCATGGAGCTTTTGCCCGGTCTCCCAACTGTGCTCTGAGGACCCAAGGCAAGCAGCACCCCACTAACCTGCTGCCTGTCACAGTGGAGGAGAGGCCGGGCTCCGTGCAAGAGGAGAATCCACCCACAGCTGGGAGGTTAAATCTTGATACTTGTTAAGTCTCCCCATCCTCTCCAGGTGGAGTGGCCTGACTTGGGAGGGAGGACACAGTGAAGGGAGTGCAAGAGTCTGTGACCTGAGGAAGCAAGGCATCCCACCAGGATCTGAGGAGCCTGCCTCCCTGTGGAAGGCCCCATTTTCAGCAGATCTGAGGGTGTCAATCTTGCCTTTATCTCTGGACACTGGATATCTAGCAAGAGGCCAGACCAGGGGTGACTCCTCCTGTCCTTGTCATTTGATTCATGTTGTGGCCAATGTCAAGAGCACCCACTCCATGCCTCAGTTTCCTCTTGGTTTGACATAGGGCTAATCATCCCTTCTGAGATCCCTCATTGGATGATTGTAGGACCACAGTGAAATAACCTATGGGAATGGTTTTGAAAAGACAGTGGTGAAATAATAACAGTAATTATAATAATGACACCCAAGAGCAAATCCAGACATCCGTCAGTTCTTTCTTTCCACCTCCAGCTGGGCAGGTGAGCAGTTTACACCAGAGGGGAAATCAATACTTTGAACAGCTGACCATGTGCCTCTCACCCCGCAAAGCCCAAGGCCTCCCTGCAAGTGCCTGTTTCCTTCCATCTCCACTCAACCTGCCCACAACTACCCTTGTTCTACAGGCCCCAGAGAAGGATGCTGTATAAATTGGGCAAATAATCATTCTTCTCTGCTTTGGTGGGGGAAGTGGGAGAGCTGGAAAGAGGATCAGCCGTTTCAAAGAGATCAGTGGATAGACAGGTAAAGACAGGTGACCTTAACAGGTGTGTGCTGCAGAATCAGATCCTCAGGCCAGAGCTTGCTGGGAATCAGCGAAGGATTTGGCATCACCCAGGAGGAATGTCGCAGGTTCGGATAAGGATTCAGAGGTTTAATCAGCAAAGCTATTTAGGTCCCAGTAAGTCTAACTGTGAAAATTATTTTGAGCTTCACCCTGTTCCGGAAGCATTGGGTTTGCTAAGCAAGATGGCATTTGGCACCAGCAGCCTGGAAAAGAGCTGGGACTTGCCACATAAGCCTCCAGGATGAGAAGCATTGGCAGAGCCCCCAAGGCGGGTACCCAGGAGCTTCTGTGGGCCTTGGTCAGAACTCAAGCTTCTGGGGAGTTACTTAAGACCAATCTGTTTACCTTTTCTTTAGGGAAATCTGTCCTGAATTAGAGTGACTGTGTGCTTGCTTATCTGTCCACTTTGACACCTTGAGGCCTGGCTGATTTAGCCCCAGGTACTTCCTGGCACATAAGCAGGTGCTAAACCAGTATCGATTGGCTCTAAGAAGGTTAGTACTTTGGAGTAAGCTACCTTGTGTGCAAAGAGCTCTCCTTGTCACCAGAGTTCGCAGGTTGGCTCTGGGAGCCATCCCCCACCTCTGCACGTCAGCATGGCGCCACACTTGGGTAGCACCTGCTCCCCCGCTGCCCTGATTTAGAGGAGTCTAGATTTAGGTTTCTGTTGTAAACTCTATTTTTAACTAAGCCGCGCAGAGACCTGGCCAAGGTGACTATAACTTATGGGTGTTAGTGACCAGCACAGTGATTCTAAGTATGCTCACCGGACTGGCCATGCAAACGTGGACATGCGCAGCAGTTCAGCCCGAGAATGCCAGATGGGCTCAGTGATCCCGGGCAGAGCTCACATGTACACAGGCAGTGGAGAGGTAAGGGCGGATTTTCCGTACACCTCTGCTGGGCTCCATTGTGTTCATGGTGACCACCATCCATGTCTACCCTTATTTTTCAGCATTGGTTACTATGTAATGTAAAGTTCACAAATGCCTTGCTACTTGTCATGACCTTGTGAAGCACTAATAGTACTATGTATAGTAGTCTATGATAAGTGTATTGGTAGCCAGCAACTTCTTATTGATCTCTTAATGTGGCCATGCTTTGTGCAAAGTGCTCTACTACTTTGCCTCATTGGTAGGGAGGATATTACTGGGATTTCCATTTTGCAGATTCATTCATTCATTTTGACAAGTGTTGACTGAGTGCAAGTTTTAAGCACCAGAGAATGCAGCTGTGAAACATGTAGACTGAACTCTGCCCTCAGTGAGCCTGCTGCAGTCCTGCGAGTTGTTTGGGGTGAGCCTAGGAAGGTGGTTCCGGGGGTCAATCCTCCCTCACTGCAGACCCTCTGAGCATCCTGGACCCCACACTTAGCCACAGGGACAAGTGACCAGTCATTTGGCCTCAGTTGCATGGCAGCTTCTCCAGAGCTGTGTTAGCCCTAAGCCTTCTGCTTATTTTGGTTGCCCTTCCAAGGGCTAATGGAGGGGAAAGCCAGGCTTTAGGGACAGACAGACCTGGGCTTGCATCCCAGCTCTGCCACTCACAGATGGAGAGAAGCCATGGGCAAGTGACTTCACTTTGCTGAGTATCCTATTCCTTGTTTATCAAAATGGGATGACATTACCTGCCTCGGGGGCAAGCTGGAAGGGTTAGAGGTCATGCATACTAAGCAAGGGCTGAGTCTAACTTCCTGCAGAATAAACGGTGGGGGTGTGATGATAATGATGATGACCTGGTAAAAAGAAGCCACGTGGGAAAGGCAAGCGATTCACGCTGGAGGAGAACGTCAGGAGGTAGCCCTGCTTCTGCCTCACTGGGCCAGGATTGTTCTGTCCGGGATGAGAATGGATGTCCAGCCCCAGCGCTCATCATTCCAGCTCAGCCTCAGCCATGCTGCTGGTCCTCTGGGGAGAGCGTGGGGCCAAGGCATTACTTCACTCCTGGCGTTTCCCAGGCCTTCGCTGAGGCCTCCGCCACTGCCAGCTTGTTTCTCCATCACCACTTGGTTATGTCTCTTTACAAGCCAATGAAATAAAATAAGTAGGTCCATTAGGCCTTCTGCCTGGCAGAAAACCAGGAAGTAAGAACCAGAATGCAGGCTGTCATGAGGCTGAAGCACAGGCCCCGGGGAGGAAGCGGCTGCCTCAGAGGGGTGGGCTAGGCCCTTGGGCAGAGGGGCCAGCATGGCCCAGTGCTGGAATGCTATCCCAGGTTAGGAATGCTATTCTGGGTCCCCTCTCCCCTTGGGGACCCAGCCAGCCTCTCATGAAGGGCTGTCATCCTGGAATGAAAGGCTGGGTATGTTGTACAGGGCACCGTATTCTGGGTCAGCTCTCTGAGTGGGGTTCTGTGCTGCCTTCTGCCTTCCACCAAGCACAGCAGAGATGCTGGTTTATCCGGTTCTGTTTGGTCAAGTCCAGGACTCCTAGGGTTGACTTCCTTCTTCCTCTTTCTGCTCCCTGTTCTCTTACCCTTCTGCACCTCAGACCTTAGCCAAGCAGATTCTGGGGACCAGACTGTGGGTAGAAATTGAAAAGGAAGGTGTTGTTGGACCTAGGAGTGGGCTGTGTGGGTTCCTTTTCTTTTACTTCAAACCTGATCTGGTACTCACTGCCTCTGGTCCTAACTGATTTGGTCTTGGAAAGGAAAACCCATTTGTTGTGAGAAAGGGAGGCAGCCTGGGGCCATCCTCCAAAGCCATTCATTGCCGTGATCAGCATTTGCTGAGCACCTGCTGTGTGCTGGGCACTGATCAAGGGGCTGGGATGAGGTGAACCAGACCAGCGCCTGTCCTAGAATTCCCACTCGGTCCCTCTGTTCTTTGCCTACTGGCTGTAGGGGTTGTGGGTTATGTGTTTCTCCCACCCTTTGAGACAGGCGGGGGCTTACTCTCCATCATTCCTCCCATATCATAGGTATTTCATTAATGTATATTACGAATCAGTGTTTCCACATTGTCTAGACAAAACTGAGCATGACTTTCACAATTACAAGATGACAACCAAAGCTTATTTTAGAGAGGAAAACAAATGAAGGTTGGGTGGGGCAAGATTTCAGTAAAGGTTTCCAGGAGTCCTGGGTTTGAGTGTCAGCTTTCTTTGAGGGAGTGGGTGATGGAGCAAGCCCCCGACATCTGTGTATGGAGAAGTCCAGTCCAGCGTCTGGTCATCTGAATGGCTCAGACCCCCGTGGAGTGTCGGGTTCCCCTTCCAGGCTTCTGTGTTAGAGGGACATTGGCAAGGTAGACTACACAGAGGTCCCATGGGGACCAGGACAACACCACCTGAGCAATTTTGGAGGAACCAGAAGAGACTAGAGTAAGAAGAAACAAGGTGGCCAAGGCTACATGGGAAGTTACCAAGAGAGTGAAGAAGCTTGGGATAAAGGATTTACTGACCCTGCTAGTCAGGCCATCCTGGTGAAGTGATAGGGAAGAGTATTATCCCTGGCCCCAGAAGTATGCCAACAGAGAATAGAAGTGATGGGCAGCCAGATGAGTCCTGCCTTAGGAAAGCCCAGCCTGGCCCCAACTGTCAGGGATTCAGGTCCATAGAGACCTGGATAATATTTCAAAAGGATTCTTTATGAAATTATATCTTTTTGCTCTGGTCTTGCTAGCAGATATCAGTTTTAGCTACTACTAGTTATTTAGTAGTAGTTGTTTATTTAGTAGTTATGCTCGAAACCTGATAGACAAGCCAAAAGGACAGAAATCAAAAAACAAATAAAAATACCCAAATTCTTTGAGGTAGGAGGAGGGAGCCCCTCTCTGCTGGAGATGATTAAGAAATAAAAGAGAACGTTCTTGGAGTCATGGTGTAAGCCCAGAAGGAAGTCGGGTTTTTCTTGTGGAAAGGGTTATAACAATCTGCACAGGAACAGGGCAGTTTCGGGAAGACGCCTCTGCATTCCTGTGGCCTGCTTTGCTGGTGGCTAAGTCACTTTGCAGGTGACCAAGCCCTCTGATGCCAGGCCCCTCTAGATCCTATGGGGCTTCTTTTTCCCAGAAGGTCACTGGGTCCTCCACAGGATGTTGATGATCTTGATCCTCCACCATCACTACCCAGCTAAGCTTGGGAAAAACAGCCAAGTGCTCAGCAAAGTGAGGACCCAGCTTTCCTCCCGGGGCCCCTCCCCTGGTAGAGAAATCCCATTATCCGGGAGAATGATTTCGAAACTCTGGCTTGTTTGCCACTGAACTGTGGGCTGCTCTTCTTGCCGCCTCCACCCCTGCCCAGGTCCCCTCCTCTATGTGCAGGGGAAGTCGAATATCTATATATTAAAGCTTTGAGAATCTGTAAATCTGAGTTGATTCCCTGCTGGTGACAGCACCCAGCGCTCTCTCCCGAGTCGGACACAACCTAATGGGTTTACAGTTGTCTGAGTGCTTCTCCAAAGCAAATGAAAGTGCTTAGTTAGGGGATGCGTGAAATGGCATTGTTTGTTCCGGGCACCACCACGAAGCTGGAGGATCATCCTTCCGTTATCTACCCTTTGCTTCAGCCGCCCGCAGGTCGAGGGGCTGAAGGAGTTGGGGAGATGTTTCCTACCAGCCTGGCCTTTCCATATGGGAGGTGCGGGTGCTGAGGGCAGGAACCACCCCCAGCTGTTTCCATTTTGCCTGGAAGCTTGGGGCTAATTGGGAACAGAAGGGATACCCAGGGGATGGGGAAGAGGGGTCGAGAGAGGGACGGTCTCACCAAGGTAGAGGAGTGACAAATATTTGCTTGTAGCAAGACACGAGTAAAAACAAGAAAGGCTCCAAATGAGAGCTGGGGGGCATTCTGTGCTCGCAGCTCTGGGGGCCAGCAGTGTGGGCTGCTGTGATTAGTCTCCTTGCTGCTTGGCGCAAGACCAATTCCTCTTTTCAATATCAAGTTTCATAAGCGTGGAACAATAACGGATCATTATAAACCCTCTGGGAAGGGCGGGTGGGAGGTGGTGGAGGGTCCCCCCCACACACACACACCATAAACCCATCTTTTCAGCTCAGGTACATTTTCGAATTGCAAATAGAGAATGGGGAGGGAGGGGCGGGTCTGGGAAACTTGCTGTGTTGTTAATCTGTTATTAGGCGAAGGTCTTTTAACACCAGGCTAGGTGCTCAGATGCCTCATTGTGAGTTCAGGACGGAATTATGCATCATGAATAAAAACCGCTGTCAACATGCATTGGTTTCAAAACATTAGAGCATATGGTATGTGATTATCTGTATTGTCAAGTGCAATAAAGTGAATTTGGATATAATAAAGAATGTAATGTTTTAGAAATTTGGTAATAAACTGAGGAAAGGATGACAGCTGAGGTTCCTTAAGGCCCCAGACACAAATAAATTGGAGTTACTGGTCTCTGCGGCCGAGCGGCAGACTGGCCACAACATAAGCTGTCTGTGATTTTCAAGTCCGGGGACAAGCTCAGCTGTCTTGTAGTTGCTGACTTTGGGGTACACAGACACGATCTGGCTCCCATTTTGAGAATGGGAGGCAGGGTTGGCTCCTGGTGGAAAGCCAAGCCTTGCCTTTGCACCTGGCTTCCAGGTGTGCCCTCAGGCCCTCCTGGGCCATGAACAGAGCTGTCTGCAGTCAAGGGCAGCGAGCACTGTGCAGAGTGTCAGGACATCCCTGGACCCTTCACCACTCCGCCCCCAGCCCTCTCTGCCCCCACTTCGTTGGTGGAGAAGACGTTACTCCAAACAGTTCCCCCTTTAGAAGCAGCATTTCCTGGAGCCCTGATCCCACGGACAAATTATTAAGTCATTTCTGCAAGTCGGTATCTAAGGGAAGCAGATCTCCAGCGAGGCACTAATGTGTCGGCCTCTGAAGCTTTGTGTACACCATCTTCCTTAAACTCTGCAACTCTGTGATGTTATGATCCCATTTTATAGATGAGGGAACTGAGGCAGGTGAGCTGTGGACCTGAGGTTACAAGCCCCGTCTGAACGCAGAGCCCAGGCTCCGGCCACTCACGGTCTACAGATAAGGGGGTTCTTTTCAGTCACTGTCCACAAATAAAACCCCACATATTAGGTCTTGCCCCTGGAAACCTTTACATTACTAAGTACCTAGGGCCTTGAAACAGTGTTCCAGGACAAAAAAAAACAACCTGGAGCCTGGTCCTTCCTTCCCTTCTCATTGGCCTGACAGAGGCTCGTCTGTCCTCACTAATTTTTGGATTTCCCGTAGCTCTGATTTTTGCTTGTCTCCAGCAAGGGGATCCCACTTGTTGTCTTTCCTAATAGTTTGCTGTGGCCCTGTCCTTCCTTCCTCTGGGAAGATCTGCTGCCCAGCCATAAGCATGACCGCCAAGGCAGCAACCCTGGTCACTTCCTGGCTGAGTGGCTGCTTCCCCTTTCCTGCCCTTGGCTTCCGTTTGGCCGTGGCTTCTAGCTTCCGATCTTGCCTTGGCCCCCAGCTTCCAGGAGGCCTCACCCCACGCCTGGCCCCTTCCCTCCACCCTGGCCGGCTGTGGCTCTTCCATTCCTGGCTTCCAGCGCTGGTCTTGCTTGCTGCCCAGCCAGTGGGCTGTTTCATTATTAAGCGTGAAGAATTGGGAGCACCACCATCGGGCCAGGCTAAAGCAATTTGGACGGCTGGGAACAGAGAAGACATTTAGTCCATTTCATGCCTGGATACCTCTGTAATTCCCCGGACAGGGTGGCAAGAAGTTTGAGTAAACCCCTCTGGCCTGAGGATCTTGTGACCAGGTTTCCATTGGAGATGATAGTAAGGTGCGTCCAAACACACGCCCCAGTTGCTTGACTTTGGTACCTCGGGGTAGAGCCCATTAGATCCCATCCCGCCACAGCCCACATTTATCAATAGCTAAAGTATTTTCAAGTCTTAGGTGTTGGCCAACTTATTCCGAGCAATACTGGGTACAAAATCGTCACATAAGAGCTACAACCTTGTGCACACACGATAACGGGAGCTTGCATTATCTCATTTAATCCGTGTGCCAGCCCTGTGAGGTCAGCATCTTTTATTCCTGTTTTGCAGGAGGGGAAACAGGGTCAGGGAGGTTAATGGCTTGTCTCAAGTCACACGGCCAGTATGCAGCACGAGTAGAATTTCTACCACATCCTTGGATTCAAGACTTGAACTCTCCCAGCCACCACCGCCCGCCCCCACCAGGCTCACTCCTCTGCCTTACAGAAAGCGCTGCTTTCTCTTTCCACCCAAATCCTTCCCACGTGGGCCCTTCTGAGTTGGCACTGAGTGACATCAGATCTTGGTTAGAATCATTTCCTTTAGGAAAACTAGACCTCGAGTCACTGTCTTCTCCTGGCTTTCTCCTTGACGCACTCCCAGAACCTGGGGCTGAGCGTGAACCCCAGGGAGTACTGCTGCCCTTGCTCTGAAGTCCCAGGGTTGCTACCCACCCCCACCCCCCCATCCTGCCAAAGAGCTAGTGAAATTGCATCAAATGCTCCTAATGATCTGTGAATGTATTAATCCTACTTTCTGTTAATTAACAATATGATAAAACCGGCATTTTGTAAGTCAGCGCTTAACACATGTTTTAGCAATTATGTACTTAGTGGTTTGGATTCAGAATGCTAATAGAATAAAATTTTAATGAAGATACAATGCTCTGAAAAATTTATTGAGAAGAATTCAGGTACGGCTGCCGTTAACGTGCACGAGGCAGGGGTCTCGGTTGGAAGGGGGAAGCCCCCAAATGCTTTTAAGCCCAGAAGGACCCAGGAGGTTTAGAATGGGCTGTTTCTTGTCTCCCGTGAATTTCTCATCCAAAGGCCCTCCCCTTGGTGTGGGGAGGGGTCCACACCAGCTGGCCTTTGCTGAAGGTACCTACTCCTACCCCGGCCCTAGTTTTGGCAGTCTCTGGCTCAGGGATGACTGCAGAACCAGAGTCCATAACGTAAGGCCCCGTCATCTTTCAAAATTAGAGTTTCCAAACTGTCTTAATTGTGACAGAGACACAGAGAGTGCATGCACCCCCAGTATATTATTTAATATTCCATTTATATACGGATACAACTGTTAATATATCACCTACTTATTAAAACCTGCAGAAATAGGAATGTAATAGGATACATTTGCAATGAGCCATATTTAGAATTTTATTTATTAATAATTAAAAGCAATACTTTTGTGAGAACAATGAGATTGAATATGGTGCTTAAAAAAAGATGTTCTCGATTTAACACTTGGTGATCCAGCTCCAAATGTGGGTTTTCAGTGTCATTTATTTTGCTACATGGTTTTCATGCCCAGCCCAACTGAAAACTACACCTCACGAGATACACAGCTCCCAGTGGAAGAAGCACATTCGCCGTGCTGACTAAATCATGATACTAATTTTTCAATCCCATCCTCCAATTATGCAAAGGATTTTGTTGAAATTCAGCTTGTAAATTTCCATCTTCCCTGATGTCAATCAGTTCTTCATGCAGACTAATCAAGTGTTGCATTTTTATATTTTTAACAAATGGGTTCAGAATCCACTGAAACATTTCAGTTTTTAAAAAATGAGTCCTTACAGTTCTGTTTCCGGGTTTTAAAAGTATACAGATATAAGAGCTTTTGTGAATGACCCAGTTACATCGTTTTTAGCAACAAAATCACATAACAAGGGAAATATTTCCCAAACTTGGGGCTTCTGAGTGTTTCCTCTGCAGCACGAGGTTTTTCTTCACTCATTCGGCTACTTGCTCCTTGTCCCTTCTGATCAGAACTGGTTTGGGGGCCTGGTGCAGCTGGTGACGTGCCTTGCTAAGGGGGAGAAGAGGATCAGCTGTCATTTTCTTGTAGGTAGCCTGTGCATCTATCATCGTATTATTTCCAATCCACATTTCCTTGTGAATACTTGAAGCCAGGTCACGTGATCTATATGTCCTTTTACTGTCACATGTGAACAGCACACAGTCGGTGCCAGCTTTGCCTGCTGCAGGTGAATAGAAGAGGTGCCCCTCTGGCCTCAGCTCCATTGTAGCTTTTCCTCTTTTCTTTTATCAATTTATAAACTGCTGTCTAAGACAAGTGTGTCTCTGACGTGTGGAGATTCGAGGGCCTCAGAATCATTCTATCCATATGTTAAATATTAGTGAAGCCTCAGTTATTTTCAGAAGAAACAAAAATTAAGCATTATGATTTTTTTTCCTTCTCCCAATGTTTCTTGACCCTAACTGTGCATCTGAGTCACGTGGGAAGGGGGCAGATTTTTAAACATGCAGGTGCTAGGGTGTTACCCCAGACCCAACTAACTCAATTCTAAGGATGGGGACCTGGACATCAGCCTCATTTAAAAACAAACAAAAAGTTCCTAATTGAGTCTGATGTGAGAATCACTGTTCCAGAGCAATGCTTCTTAAATTTTAATAAACATCACCTGAGGAACTTTAAAAGGACAGATTTGGGTGCAGTAGGTTCAGGTGGGGCCTGAGACCTCTGCATTTGTAGCTCATTTCCAGGGAGTGCTGATGCTCCCGGGTAGAGCACCCCGAGTGGCCGCAAACCAGCCAGGCTGCTGCCCAGACCCCTCTGCCTCTCCACTGCCTTTCTCCTCTCCTTGCCCCACGCTTTGGTCTGGGGGGGACCAGGGAGCAGATTTGCAGTCCCTCCCTGCGGAGCTGCTACCCCAGCCAGACTGCCTGGGCTGCTGTTCTCCGCTTCTCAGAGAGATCTGGCCTCCAGATGTTGAAACAGCTCCTTAACAGCCGGAAAAATAAAACTAAATAGGCAGCCCCCACCCCATGGCGAGTGAGCGTGTACGTCTTGTGCAGACCACCCGACAGAGGCACCTGAGGGGCGGCCACCTACCCGCAGGCTGCCATGGGGCTGGCTGGCAGCTCAGCGGCTGGGGGCATGAGATGCCGGCAGAAATGACCCCGTGAGGGGGGCGGAGGGAGAGGCGGGCAGCCAGCCAGGGCTCTGTCAGTTGGGACTATTCTGAAACCATACCTCATAATAAAAGTCATATAATTTGTGGCAGAGCTGAAAACCTGCTTCCAAGCAGTGGTTTTTTGATGGAGTTTTGGAACCTTATCTGCGGCCAGTAACTATTCCCCGAGAACGTGTCAGAGGCAGGCAAGTGGGCATGTTGAGATGGCTGCAGGGAGGCCCCAGGAGTCAGGGCGGCCAGCTCAGGGCACCATGCTCAAAGATCCGTGATTCTCTTGTTGTTTTTTACCAAAATGAATACACAGATGGGTCTTTGTAACTTACAGGATGGGCCAGGAATTTACCCTGTGGCTTGTTTTGCCCCATCCCTCCCCTGAATCTCATTCCCACCACGGTAGCTGGTAAAAGCACTGTAGACCTCTCCATCTCCCCGGCTGATGAATTTTAACGAGTGAGGCTTGGGGTAGAGGCAAAGGTGAGCGAGTGTGGAGAGAGAGGTTGGCACAGGGGAGAGGCCAGAAGTCCCATTTGGTTGGTGGAAGTGGGTAGCTAAGCCCCTTGAGGGTACCTAGCATTTTCAAACAATTGTTCTGGCCGACGAGGTGGATTTTATTATTTCTGTCTCTCAGAAGAGGATACTGAGAGTCAGAGTGGTTAAAGGAAGTCATATGTACCTGGCTCATATCTACCTGGCTTCAAAGTCCAAGCCCTTTTCCCCACCACCTCAGTGGGGGCATTAAGTGAAGTGAAACTCCCTCTTACCTTTCCAGGGTCGCTCCCTACGTGGATGAGACTAGAGGGTGAATGCCAGGAAAGGGGACAGACTTGAAATCCACTCATTGGGACCCTGGCTGGGGGGTTACCCACCCAAACACCCACCTCTTTTTAAAGAAGGGCTTCCAGCCAGCATCCGTATCCCCTGAGCCTAGAAAGCCCGGGGGTGGAGAGGCCTGGAAGGCCCGCTCCGGCGTGTGGAGCCCCCGAAGCCACCCAGGCCCTGTGGTTTCCAGAGCAGACGCGGAGGCGGTGCGTCCTCCTGCCCTTGCTCCAGCTGCGCGCTCGACCTCAGCCTCCTCCACCCCGCTGGGCGCATGCTGCAGTCCTGGCACCTTCTGCTGGGGTCCTGATCCGAGCCAGTTGTCTAGCGATTTAATTTGGTGAATTTACCACTGCGTCCCAGAGTTTATATTGGCACTTAACAGCAGTAATATGTGTCTCTCTCGCCAAGAACTGACTATTTTCCCGACCAAGATGGAACACCACGCACAAAAAAATAGGTTTGTGAACTAATCTGCCGCCCTGACAAGTGTCATTCACAGAATCGCTGCTATGGAGCGCACTCGGAATTAAATGAGGTTGGGGTTGTCTGGCCTGGACCACAGGTGCTTTTTGCCTCTCAGTTAACAAGAGTCTGGGATGAGACACCCTTTCCCTGCAGCCGCAGGCACTTTGAAATCGCACCATCAGTATTCATGGCAGATTCCACTCTTAGAAAAACGGTTTGGGGATAGCGGAGGTCCTGCTCCCTCCGCACCTTCTCTCTTTTTCCTTTCCACTCTGCCTGCCTTTTCTAACCTCCCCCTCCTCCTTCCTGGGTGGGTCTTCAGGGTACCCCATCCCGGTCCTCACTCTTATGTTGGAAAGCTGTGTATACTTGTATAGTGTCACACACTCGGGGAAGTGCCCTCAGCAGTTTACACACACACACACACACACACACAGTGCCTGATTCTGCTTTTAATTGCTTTTGCATATGGATTTCCATCAGGTAGCCTTTCAATACCTCTGGGAGTGGAAGCAAGATCTGCCCGTTACACTGTAGTATGAGCGGGCTTCTGAGCTCTGGCTTTGTCCTTGATCTCTTGGGTCTGCCTTGGATGAGGGCTGCCCATGAAAAGGATGTCAGAGGCTTCTTAAAAACATCTTTGGTTTTTCTGTTTCATAGAAGAGGGATCCTGAGAATTCTCTTTCCTATGGAAAGTTCCAGATTCTCTTTGACCCAGTGATCTGCTTGGCTCATCCTAAATTGGGAAACTGAGCATTCAGACATGCATGGGCACCGGAGTTACCAGAAACCTGGATGAAAATGTCGATTACTGCCCGATAGGAGACAGTCAGAGCCCAGAGAGCTACACTCTTCACCAGCTCTTCCCCAGCTGAAGGCCCTGCTGCAGGACACACCCAGCACACTTGGGCACACCCCACCTGGGCTTACGGTCCAGGAGAGTTCTAGGAGTGTCCCCGAACGATCCTGAGGTCAGGGTGGACAGTACAGGACAACCTCCTTGTAACCGAAGAAACACTCGCTGGTCCCTGGCGGGCACCTAACTTGTGAAAGGTCTGTCCTCACATTTCAAGGTCAAGTGTTGGCTGGAGCATCCTCCAGCTAAAAAGGAAAGAAAAGCACCTTGCCATTTGAGAAATCGGCTCCCCTCTGGCAAATACCCACCCCCGCAGCTTAATATTAATTTAGGGAATTCAGGCTTGTGCAGCTCCACTGGACTAGATTGGAAATCTGAGAGTGCCATTTCTGTTACCCGAGACCCTGAACATCTGAGATGGCTGCCTCCCCACACTCTCCCACCTCAGCCTCCAAAGGTGGAGGGAGAGGCGCAGGTGTGCGCTGGCGCGCCGAGCCACTCTCCCGCTCCTGATTAGTGGTGTGAGGGAGTAAAGGAGCCCCGTGTCTCTTCACACCCATCGCTGCCCGTCCTGTGCGCACGAGCCGCTTGAGATTCCCCACAGCCCCAGCCTGCTCTGCAAGGCAGAAAGAAATATGACCAGGCAAGTTGAGAAAATAAATTAAACTAAGTGTCAACTTTTCTTGTTTCTCTCCTCATTATTAAGAGATGGAATGGGGCTCGTTTATCAAGCAGGGGAGAAATTAATTGACACGGCTTTAATACCATGATGTCTGGCATGTCTGGTCACATTCCTTCATTTTTTGGGGAAAGGCATTTTATTATAGTTTACAGCAACCAGCTGCCAAACTACGGGCGTAAACGAGGAAGCAGGTGCATGAAGGATGCCATGATGCCACCCGAAGGGGCCGAGGTGGGGAGGGGGATGGGGGGGGCTCTGAGAGGCGGTGTGGCCTGCTGGCTCCTGCCGAGAGGAAGCCAGGGGTGGGAGGAGAGGGGCGTCTGCAGGCCCCATTCCAGGCTTATTTGGCCACTGCAGGGGTGGGAGGTAGCAAACATCTGCCTCCAGTGGCTTCTGGACCTGAAGTCTTTGTCCTGACCAGCTCTGTTCAGCCCCTGTGCTGAGTCCCGGGCAGAGCAGGGGTCAGCCTGCCCGCCCCTGTTCTTAATAAGGCTAGAGAAATGAGAGGTTCATTTTATCCCCTGAGGCTGCTGACTCACTGGGGGGTCAGTGTGCTGCCAACATCTTGGGTACCCTGGCCCCACTTCTGTGGTTGGGGTCCAGAAGGCTTCAGAGATGTCCCTCAGCCCACGTCCAGTCGGGTCAGACTGACCAAGGAGATACCTCCATTGTTTTCTCTGTGAACATCTTTGTTACTTTACATTTCTCTGCAAAGACTCAGGTCCGTGCCACCCACCCCATCCCACCCCCTGCCTTTCTCCTTGAGCAGTCAGGCAGCCCAGCAAGCAGCGTGTCCCTGGGATGGCCTCTCTTGTTGGGTTGCTGGGACGAGGGGCTCTTCCCCACTCCATAAATGTTCTGGCAGGGAAGACTGGAGGGCAGGGTGCAGGACACATTTGTGATAGTTCACCTCACATGAAGAAGGGCACTCGGTGGGGAGGACCCAGGGTCCACCTGGGCCGCTGTCCTTCATCCTTAACTTCATGGATGGGGAGGGCGTAGTGGGGACTGAGTTCAGAATAACTGCTTAACAAGTACAGAGGGGCTTCCCTTTGTGACATTATCAAGCAGAATGCGGACTGAGAGTGAACAGCCACCCCTGGGTGCCAGGCCTGAGCGGTGACTGAAGGAATCCAGTCCCTGAAATGACTCTCCTGCCCTCTGAAGTGCACAGTAGCGTCTAGGTGGGAAAGCAGGCCTAGCCCCCCATCACCCCAGCACATGCCCAAGGCCTCACATCCGAAAATGCCCGGGAAACACTACTGGCAGCTGGAACTGGATTCTCTAAGATGGGGTATTGTCAGAGGCGCTGTAGTCCACCAGGTGGCCCAGAGGAGGTGGGGGCAACCAAGGTGAATGATGCTGGACACACGGCCATCCAGGGGTGGCCTCCGAAGGAGCCTGCAGACTACCATGCCTTGTGGCCCAGCTCACCCCTGCTTCCTTCTCTGGGCCAGATGGCCACCAAATCCACCTTTGAATGTTCTAATCCAAGGATAGACAATCTGCTCCAGAAAAGCAGGGTGTGGATATGAAAGTATGACTCCTGGTCTGGCCTGAGTGGCCACGTCACAGTGGACAAGCCACTGAACTGTGCAGAGCAGTCCAGCACTGTGACAGTGACGGAGCCTGTCTTGCCTCCCCTCCTGCTGGGTTGCCTTGAGGACCAGCTAGGATGAGGGGTGAGAAGCATTTTAAAACCAGAAGATTCTCCCCAGGCCCATACCTGAGAAATTTGTGTGTATGAGGAAGCAACCCACAGATGTCAGTGCTTTCCCAGCCCTGGGTTTCCGGGGAGAGAGGGCGGGTTGCGTGTGTTATAAATATTCCTGCATACTCATACCTTAAATTCCACGTGGGATACTCAGATAGATTTGACAATCGGGGGGGTTTTCTCCCTCCCCTTTTCCCTCCATTACCTAGTGTGTTAAGTCATGCTCGAATTGATTCCCACTGAAGGAGCATCAGGCCTTATCTGATTGCCTATTAGTGTTCATTGACCTATATGATAAGAGAAGAAAATAATTTTTGAGGCTAAGACTTTCCCTCCCTGACCTTAAAAAAAAAAAAAAAACTTTGTAAGTTAACTATCAGTCATTTCTCCATAACTGTATTTGTTTGGAGCAGGTCATTTTAATTTTTTAAAATATTTATGTATTTTTTTAGTTGTAGTTGGACACAATACCTTTATTTTATTTATTTATATGTGGTGCTGAGGATCGAGTCCAGAGCCTCACATATGCTAGGTGAGCATTCTACCACTGAGCCACAACCCCAGCCCCAGGTCATTTTAATTTTGAGGTATCTTGTTTTCAGATTTATGGTCTCTTCTGGTGTGTGTGTGTGTGTGTACAGGTGCACATGCACTTGCATTTTATAACCTTGTATTGTTCCGATGAATGTTCAGTTTTGTTCATTTGAATAAAAGAGGGAAAAGAGGTTTGACTGTTAAATGCTTATCTCTTAAATAGAGCTTTCTTGTTAGTTTCCAATAATAGCTTCATTCAGGAGAATGCTAGAATTTTGTTTTTAAATGGCCCTTGTCAACTGCTATCCTACTTATGTGTGTTCTGAAATCCCTTTGTACTGGGAATTAACCTCACCACCTTCTTGGCCCCCTGATTCTGCTGGCTCCTGGGGCCCTTTAGCAGTGTGGGGTACAGTTAAAGGTGGGGGCTTCCGGAGAGGCTGGGCAGGTGCCATTTGTGGGGTGCAGTTAAAGGTGGGGGCTTCCGGAGAGGCTGGGCAGGTGCCATTTGCTGCATGGGTCTGTTTGGCCCTGACACCTGCCCCTCTGTGTCATCAGTCTCTGGAGCACCTCTCTCTTCTTAGTGGTGGCTTTCAAGAGTTAAATACCTAGGGTGAGGGTCTCTGGCTCCAGGGTGGTGTCTCAGCACCAAAGGAGAAGAGAAATGGAGCAGGCAGTATTCACAGACTCCCCAAAGGGCCCCAGTGGAGTGTGAGCCCCTGTGGATGCTCACAGATCAGAGTCCTCACCCTGATCAGTCCAGACCCCAGGCTGTGCCTGCTTTGAGAGGCCCAGAGAGGCCAAGGGACTCTCCAGGGGGCCTAGTTCATCTGGCCCTTGCTTTTGAGCAAGGATAACTTGTGTTTCTTTGTTCTGGCTACTGTGCCTTAGTTTGATGGGCCTTCAGAAGATTCCATTTCTGATTCTCTTTGGGGAGAGTGGCAGGTGCTCATCACTCAATTGTCAACGCCTGCCCACTGCCCACCCCCCATATCCAAGGCCTGTGTTGAACCCGTGCAGTGGTTTGTTCAGAAGAGCCTGAAAAACAGTGTGAACTGAGCCAGACGCAGAAGAACAGATACCGTATGATTGAACACATACGAGGTGTCTGGAATAGGTGAAGGTTACCAGGAGCTGGGAGAGGGAGATAGGGAGCTATTTGTCAGGGGGGAGGGGTAGCATACCAGGGATTGAACTCAGGGGGCACTCAACCACTGAGCCCCATCCCCAGCCCTATTTTGTATTTTATTTAGAGACAGGGTCTCACTGAGTTGCGTAGCGCCTCACGGTTGCTGAGGCTGGCTTTGAACTCATGATCCTCCTGTCTCAGCTTCCCAAGCCACTGGGATTACAGGCATGCACCACCACACCCAGTGAGCTATTATTTAATGGGGGCAGAGTTTCAGTTTGGGATGGTGAAACAGGTTGAGGGATGGGCAGTGGTGGCCGCTGCCTTCATTCTACCCTTAACATGGTTAAGATGGTAAATTTTATGTTACGTCTGTTTTAACGCCATAAAAATTTTATCTCAAAGAAGAAAAAAGACTAACACCAAACATGAGTTTTCTCACCACCCACCCACCCCTCCCAAATTTCTGACCCCATCGTTTTTTGTCCTCTACTCCTCAGTTTAATTTATTTGGAGGTTGTTTGCTACTGAGTTACTAATTCATTGGAAATGATAATACACCTGTGAAATAAAAATGATTATACGTTAAGGAATAACACTTATTGATAATTAAGTGTTTCATTGCTTCCTTGCTTCCCCAAATGGAATAAATAAATATTTTAGACATAATCAAGTTTGTTTTCTCCCTTCAGACCTTACAGATAGGGATGTTGAGATGATATAGATCTTTTAAATCCCACGGACGAGTCTTGACGTCACTGAATTGTTCTGCATCGAGGGCGGATGGGCCTGAAATCCAGGCTTTCGCCTTTAGTCAGGAGAATCATTTTTGTGATATTCACAAAAATTTGAGTCGTGTGGGGCTGGGGAAGGGACGGGCGGGGAGAGTATGGGAGTCAGAACCTGAAATTCTGGGAGGAGGCCTGTGCCCGTCCCCATAGCTTTCTGCACTTTAGTTCCTGTCCCTCTGCTCGGCTGCCCTCCCTCCTATCTGGGCGTGGGAGCACAGAGGAGGAAGTTTGGCAGCAAAGAGTTCTAAACTGTAGGTGCTTGGGGTCCCGTGCTTTGCACAGTAGGCCGGGAAGGAGTTGGATGGAGCACAGATGCAGCATCCAGGGCAGGGAGCTCGGCCTTGGGCCCCATGGTGGCCTGACAAACCTGGCCTCTCTCCCAGGGTCAAGTGTGTTTCAGGCCCGGCTGTCCTCTGGCCTGGGGAGTGGTGTCTTTCTCCGGCCCTGACTTCATTTTCTGTCCCCATCACACATCCACATGCCTGCCTTCTGTCCAGAGCGGCATAATTGGTGGGTCAGCTGGAGGGGGTGGCACATGGCCTGCCTCTTTGGGGGCAGCTGAAACCTGTAACCTCACCGCTCTAGGGTTCTGTGGCTGCCATAACAAATGACCACTTGTGGCTCAAAAGAGAGAAATAGATTCTCACAGTTCTGGAGGTTGAGGCTGTCCTCCCTCCAAAAACTGTGGGAGACCATCTCTCCTGGCCTCTTCTGGTGTCTGGTGGCTCCAGCTCTTTCTGAGTCTGTGGCTGCATCACCCCATTCTGGCCTACGTGTGCCTTCACACACCCTTCTTACTCTGAGTCTCAAATCTCCCTCTCCTGTCTCTTGTGAGAACATCTGTCATTTAAATTAGGGTCCACCCTAAATCCAGGATAATCTCTTCTAGGGATTCTTAACTTAGTTACATTTGCAAGAATCCTTTTTCCAAGTAAGGTCACATTCGTGCTTGCCAGGGATTAGGACATGGATCTCTATCTGGAGGGCTGCATTCCAGCCTCTGCACTCACCTTGATTAGCAGTGAGATCCCTGAAAAACTGGTCCACTTGGGCTTGTTTTATTTGCAAGGTACCTGGGTTTGGGACTAGGCCAGAGGGGTGGCTTTCAAAGACAGATGCGGCCCATGGGCTAGAAGTGAGGGACACATCAGAAAGTGAGGTCCATCCTAGGAAAGGCTTTCTCCGAGGGATGCTCTGACTCAAGTTTGCTGGGTTGTTTTGTTGAAGTTGTTTCCAGTACTGGGGATTGAACCCAGGCTGCTCTCCCACTGAGCTATGCCCCCAGCCCTTTTATTTTTCATTTTGAAACAGGGTCTTGGTAAATTGCCCAGGCTAGCCTCGAACTTGTGATCCCCCTGCCTCGGCTTCCCGAGTTGGCTGGGGTTACAGGCGTGCAACACAGCACCCGGCTTGAAGCGAGCCTTTTAAAGAGTGAACTGCTCAAGAAGAATCGTGTGTGTGTCCTCAACAGCACTTGGCACAGAAGTGGGCCAGGTAGTGCAGGAGGAGGAAGGCTCCATCCATTTGAAGGCAAAGCAGTGACTCACGTGGATTGGCAAGACACCCTGTCCCTGGAGGCACAGAAATGGTTCCGTCAGCCATTCACTCAGCACAGTGTGTGTTTGTTAGGGGCCTGGGACTCAAGAAGAGGCACCAGCCCTGCCCTTGCCCTTCACCCCTTCTCCTAGGGCTAGTTAGGATCTGAGCTCCAGGAGGAAGGGGCTTAACCAAAGAGATGCAGGGAAGCGCACCCTCCCTGGGTGGGACTTCTAACCTGATGGTCTTTAGGCCCTTACCACCCAGTTTTCCTAAAACAAACCCCGGGAGGGGGAGCTGAGCATTGTTCAGAACCTTCGAAGGAGGCAGGGGAACAGACACACCAGAGCAAAAGAAATGCTGTGGGCGCTGCCTCTGGGTGTGGGGCGTATCCAAAGGCCAAGGAAAACTGCCCAGAGAGGGGAACCAACAGCAGCACTGTGGCTTTCTCTCCAGGGACCTGGTTGAGGAGGGCAGTGGTCGTGAACCTGGAGAAAGGTTCGTTTCACACAATCCCATTGTGTATCTCCTGCCTGCTTCAGACCTCAGAGGTAGCTGAGGACCCACGTTTTACCAGTGATACTGGGTGAAACTTGTCCTCTTTGAGCCCCTATAGCAAATGCCTGTGTCCTCCTTATGGAAGGTCAGATGTCCATCTTGTGTGTGACATGAGCTGGGCTGTGTGCCCAGGGAGCACTGGCCCAGTGTTTGGTGGGTGGTGACCACTGGCGCACACTGAAGGTCTTGATTACCTTTGGGTGGTGGTCCCAGCTTTCTGTTTTACTGGAGGTTGTTTGAGAGCAGAGAGTGCTCATCTTTTCCTGAAGAATCTTGACGAGTCTGCAGGAGCTGTGTGTAAGTGCTCTGTGTATCAGCACCTCGTATTCCTGACAGAGTGTGGTGGAGTTGGATATGTGAGCCAGAAGGGACTTGGGAGAGGCCTTCTCCACCTTGGGTACCAGGTTGAATGGGAAGCATCTGTTTTTCTTGTGGATAGAAAGCACTATGAGCATAATACAAAAAGTCATACTGATTTTTTTTTCTTCCTGTTTGGTGTGTCCAGCATTGCATTCAGCCAGATTTGGAACCTTGGGGAGGACAATGTGTCTTGTGGGGGCTGCTATATGAGAGGACCCCGGCTTACGAATAGCAGGAGTTTCCTAGTAGTTCTAGAGGCTGGAACTCCAAGGTCAGGGACCAGCATGGCTGGTTCTGGCGAGGGCTCACTTCCTGGCTTACAGAAGACCAATCTCTTGAGCCTCCCTTGGCAGACAGAAAGCTAGCTCCCTCATGGCTTTTGATAAGGACACTAAGCTTCTTTGTGAGGGCTCCATCCTCATGTCCTTATGATGGAATCAATTGGCAAAGGCCCCACCTCCTGACAGTGTGGCACTGGGAAGTAGGACTTCAGCATATGGACCAGGGGATAGGGAGGGACAGGCATATGGACAACAGCACATTCAGTCCCTAGCAGGGAGTTGAATGTGAGGGCACCCCGTGTCCAGTCCCACCACCTAAATTTGCAGGTGCATAATGTGAGGCTCAGAGGGGAAGGGGCTCTCCAGGTTATCCAGAGACAGGATGCACAGTCGCAGCTGGAACCCAGGCCCCCTGGCTCCCTGGTGCGTCTGCACCTCTGCCTGGTTCCCTTCCCCATGTTGGTGCCGGCACTGCGCATGTTCCATCCCATGCAGGGCGCGCCCCTGCGTGCGGGTCTGTGTGGGACCGCGCGGTGCATACTGAGTCGGGTCACAGCTGGGGCTGCATGCAGGAAAAGCGGTCGGGGGTGGGAAGAGAAGAAAGGAAGGGGCAGGAGGGTGGAGAGAGACGCTCAGGATGCTGAGCTGTGGTCGCCTGCCAAAATTCTTCAGTGCAGCTTGTCTAGCAAAGCCGGTCTCCAGCCGAGTAAATACAGTGGATAGCTGACGGCTGACAGCAGGCATCAAACAGCCTTAAACTGCCCCAAATCCGCAGCGCTTTTGAAGCGGCAGTAGAAAAAGGATGCCTGCGCAGAACAGAGGCCTGCAACTTTTAATAGTTTCTTCCAGGCCTCAGGATGTCCTGATGAGGTATTAGAGGAAGTAATTCAGGAAGAAAAGGACAAATAACCGCCTCCGTCTGGAGGCCGACCCGAGGGCTGACCATTCCAGCTCCCGGAAAGGGCCAGCGTGGCCTCGCAGTGATCCGCGAGGCTGCCGTTCGCCCACCCGCCTGCCTCTGCGCACAGAGCCGCAGGGCTCTGACCCCCGTAAATAACAGACAAGTCAATTTCTTGTTTGCTTCGGGGCAAATGTAAACCACACAGTGCCCGCTGCATGTGGGTGAAATCATTAATTTTTCCTCGCTGTTGGAAGGGAGCTGGGTACAAATTAGAATCCTTGCCTGGACTTCAAGGTCCTCCCAGGGACCCGGCCCACCCACCCCATCAGGAGCCTGTCCTGACTGCAGGCTGTCAAGAGAAACCCCGGGGAGGGCCTGCCCAGCCCAACTCACCCCACCTCTCTTGTTTTCTCTCTTCCTTTTTTTTTCCCTTCAGGGTTTGGCTTCGTCACTTTTGAGAATGAAGATGTTGTGGAGAAAGTCTGTGAGATTCATTTCCATGAAATCAATAATAAAATGGTAAGTCTGGGGGGTTTGCTGTGATATGGGACACCCCTTCCCCAGCGTACACCGCTGGCCACCTAGCTGCACCCCACATCGTGTTCAGGCTAGGCAGGGGTGGGCACAAGAACTGGCTAGAGTCTCAGGATTCAGCTCTGTGCGCGATGGCAATGGTTTAGCACAGGGATGGATGGGCTCTTCTATAAAGGGCCAAATGGTGTTTTCAGCTCTGCAGCCACACAGCGGACTCTTGGAACTAATCACCCCTGAGTCATGGCACAGAAGCATCCGTCGGCTGTATATCCCATGAATAAGTAGAGCTGTGTTTCAATAAAGCTTTGTTTATAGATTTGGGTTTCATGGAAGTTTCCCGTGTTGCCGTTTTATCTATTTATTTACTTATTCTTTATGTGTACATGGTGCTGGGGATTGATCCCCTGCCTCACATATGCTAGGCAAGTTCTCTACCACTGATCTACATCCCCAGCCCACAAAATACTATTTTTTTTAACCATTTAAAAACATAGAAACCATTTTTGACTCTTGGGCCTTGCAAGGACAGACAGGGGCACTGGATGTGGCCTGTGAGTTGTAGTTGGCTGAACCTGGTTTACAATGTGCTTTCCATGCTAGTCTGTGGATAGGAAGTTTACCAAACTAGTTCTCTTTGGGCCCAGCTGGGTAATTAACACCCCCTCCCCTGGTGGTCAATTAGACTGTGTCTGCCTTCAGGACCAGCTGCTTCCCTCCTTCCCTCTGGCTCTTTGAAGTTCCTTTTCCTGCCTCAGCTGCCTCTGGAGGAGGGAGGAGGTTGGACTATGGGATCTGGGAAGCCAAGTAGGCCTCCCAGAGAAGTGGCCACCAGAGGGCGCCATGCCATGCAGTGTGTGCCTATTTGCTATCTCAGGCTCCTCTCTTTAAGTTGGGTAGGGGGTGAGAAACCCCTTCTTTGTTGGTTCTGCAACAAAATGGGAGCTCCAGAAGGTGTTTCTGGAGCCATCCGCAAGTCCTCTGGTGCACCAGCATTTTGGTTGGCTAGCAAAGCTTCCAACCCTAAGAGAAAAGGGAGGGCAAATTCATGTTTCAGTCTCCGCTGTAACTTTGATATTTTCTCCCTTTTGTCAAAACATTCCTTGCTTCTGAAACATACATTTAGATATGCGTTGTATATTGGTCTGATGTGTGTTCACCAACTTTAAATTCAATAATAGAGCTTTTAGTGTGGATAAGATCAAAGCAATCTGCTTAGCATGTGGTGCTACAGGCCTGATTCAATATTTGACTTGCTAATTTTTTCCCAGGGCACTAAAATAATATTGTTCATATTGTTCCTAGCCATCATATGCATCTGAAATGAAAATACTCTTTCTTTGCATACTGCATGTTGGAGACGTCAGTGCATGCTTTAAAACAGGACCGAGGAGATAATACCACTGGTCCCTTTGTAGGCTTTGTCCCTCAGATGCCATTGCCTTTCCATGGTACCTTTCTCTCTCAATAGGTCACTATTTGCTGTTTTTAAAACTAGAGAGACAGAGGACTTAAACCTGTGTGCAGTGCCTGACAGGCTCCAGCTGAAGGCTGCCTGGGCAGCAGGGAATAGAAGGAGCAGCGGAGAGTGCAGGCAGATGCCCTTCCTGTCCTGCCAGGACTTCACGGTTCATCGGGAAAGGCCCAGTGCAGGAAGAACAGCTCTGTGTGCCACCTGGAATGCAAATACAGCCTTTGACTATTGACAGGCTTGGAAATGAGCCTGAGACCCAGACAGGGAAGGACTTTATCCTCCTCACTGTTCCAGTGGAGAAACTGAGGCCCCGGCTGCCCAGAGAGTGCAGGACCATAGGTCTTGAGTTTTAGTGTGATAAACTGTACAGTTGTCTGAGTGTGGGGTGAAAGGCAAACCCTAGGTGATCAAGAGAAGCCAGAGAAGTTTGTGGCCATTTCTTTTCCACCCACATTAAGTGACTCTTCCACTCAGGTGGGTGTTAACTTTGACAGGTGCGAGTAACTGGTGAGTCTGGTGTAAAAGTTTCTGTCTCCTTTTGAATCTGGGGCTAGTACATGCTCTTTAAGAGGTAAGCCAAAACTGGAAGTAGACAAAGAGGAGGAAGCAGGGCAGAGAGACTAGGATCCCGATGCCCAGCCCAGCCCCACCAACTATGGGCCCCAAGAGGGGGAATTTAGAGGTAGGTGACTGGACATAAATAAAGCAGGGCTGGCAACAGTGCCACCTCTTTGGGTCATTGGAGGCTGGAGATGCTATGACCATAGAGTTTTGCACACAGCCTGTCTCAGGGCACAGGCTTGATGAACATGAGCTCTTGCCATCGTCCCGGTCACCTGTCTCTGAAAGATCTTCCTCCAGCCAGCACCCCCTCCTCTGAAAAAGGGTGGGATTGAAAGGGGATTGGTAGAGGAGCCTGCATCCTGAGTTGCTTTGAATTCTCTACTGAGAGCCAAAGAAAGGAAATGCATTTATACTGTGCTATGGACAGAATTCAAATGAGAGATCCAGAAAGGCAGAGAACTCGGAGACCACCAGCTAGAAGCCCTGGTGGCTGCTGGAATGCTCGTAGTGTGTTTGGTACACTGGAAGGTGTGTGACACTGGAAAGGCCAGTCTCTTACAGCCCTCGCTATCTCCCTGGGTCTCAGAGGAGCTGGTAGGTGGCTGTGCCCCTCTCAGCATCCTGCAGTGGAGGGTATTCTCATATTCCTACTAGGAGAGGTCTCATTGTTGATGAGTCACAGAGGTTGGACTTGAATCCAGATCTTTAATTCAATCATGTGTGCCCAGCACTTGGTAGACGATGAGTAACTGTGGAATGATTAAAGGACTCAGTGAGAGTTCACATGACAGTGAGGCACGTCATAGCTACTGAAGCCATTTCCAGGCTAATTCAGTTGATAAGTCTCCCAGGCATTTTTAAAACGCAGGGCCTTTCTGTACCATCCAACCAACCAGAGCAGGCCCTAGTGCTCCTGCTTGCTGAGGCCCAGAATAGCTGTCTTCCGGAAGCTGGGATCATAAGACTTCATCCCCTCACTCCCTGTGCCTCAAGAAGGTGTGTGGTCTCCAGGATGGGGCAGGGGGACGTCCAGAAAGACCCAACATGTTACCTACTCACACAGATAGCTAATTTTCGAGTACAGGTGACATACTCTGCTCAACACTTGCTTTACGTATCTTATTTGATGATCATGTCCATTCTGATGTAGTCATTACCCCCATTTTACAGATAGGGAAGGCAAGGCAGAGAGAGAGATTGCAAGCTCACACAGTCAGTAATTGGCAGCCCCAGAATTCAGGGCCTGAAAGCCGTACTCCAGAGCTCAAGTGTGTATTGCAAGGCCATACTTCATCTCTGGGCTGAAGGAGACTTTAAAGTTCCTCTTGTTGGCCTCTGGGCCTCCCATGGCCAGTCAGTGTCCTTTCCTTTCCTGCTCAGCCATATTATGGCCCATGTTTTTCCTTGATCTTCTAGAAGAAGGGCAGAGGAGACAAGCTCCCTTGGGGCCAGATTCCTGGCTAGGGAGAAGGGCCAAGTTGGGGGCTTAAGGGGTCCCAGTCAGCCACAGATCTCCCAGCCTCTTCCTCCACTGGCACAGAGTTGCAAGTGGCAAGGGACAGGGGTGGGAAGCTACCTGCCACCTGAGCTCAAGGCCCAACCCTGCGAGAGCGAGACTCAGCCCCAGCCAGAGGGAAATGCAAATGTGGCTCTTTATCAATAAACAGGCACAAATGCACTCATGGAGCCATGCTCTGAGAGCGGTCCTCTCTGGCCACTCCGTGAGCCCCCATTGCGGGTGCAGCTAATAATGCCTCCCGCCGTTTCCCCCTGATTGAAACAGCCCCTGAGCAGCAGGGACACTTGCTTGATTAGTCGCCAGAGCCCAGCCTTCAGTCAGCTGCAGGGAGGGAGGTGGGAATTGACAAAGAGCCGGTCCAGGTTTCCTCAGAGGCCTGGCACGGCCTTCCCCAAAAGGATGTCAGGGAGGTGCCTGGGTAGAGCCTTCCAGACTTGGCTCAGCAGAAGGGATGAGTGTGTACGAGCCATGCCCTCTCCTGTCTGTCCTCACAGCATCCTGAGTAGGGGTCCTGTTCCCCCTTACTGTGGGACACGAGAGCTCAGAGCGAAGAAGGGACTGCCACAGTGGGACAGTTCTGAGTGTAAGTGCTAGATCTGAACCCATGCCAGTCTGGCTCCAGACTCTGCTCTTCCCGCTCTACCCTGCTGCCATCTTGGCAAACCTGATATTTAAAAAATCTGGGTTGATACAACTGAGGTTGAGGAAGACATTTTATTCACTTCGTAGAAGGGCTATTACAGGATACCTTTAGTCCTTTTTCTTATTTCTTTAAGGTGGTCAGGTTTACAGAAATTTGCTAAGCAACTGGTGGGTACAGCTAGTTTGGTGGCCCATTGTCTTTAAATGAAAGGAGACCTGGCCCTGGTGGTCAGCAGGTGGACATGTCCCAGCAGTTTGGCAGCCTCTGGAAGCTGGCCTGGGCCCACCCAGACCCCTGAGTCAGGAGCTGCACGCTGACAAGCCCCTGGTGATTTGTGTGCACATTAAAGTCTGAGAAGCGCCAGGCGAGGATCGTTGCTAATGATGGATAACGTGGGAGCTGTGGGTAATAAATCGTTCATCCAGCATCAGAAAGAAGGTAGCTGGGAGGGAGGGGAGTGTGGAGCTGGGGCAAGCCTGGCCTCGCTGGGCCTGGCACTGGATCCCCAGGCCTGTCTAGTGCTCTGAGCATCGCCGACGTATGAGGCACAGCTGTAGGCTGGCTTCCTGATAAAGTGCCCGTGTCCTTGTCCCCTCGTTGGGACCTGCTGGGTCATGTAGAGGCACTGAGAAGTTTGGAACCCAAGACTGAATCTGGTTATTCTGTGACCACCACTGAGTCCCCAACGTGTCTGCATCTGGTTCCTTTTCTGCAAAATTGTGAACACAGAATTGCTGCCTGTTATAGCTCCTCTAAGGCCTTGATTCAGGTCCTGTCTCGCCTGCTCAGTTGCTGCATCTATAATCTGGAAGGCTTGGGAGAGTCAGGCGTGCTGAAAACCGCTTGGTAACAGCAAGTGACCTCCACTTGGCCTAAGCCAGGGGCCAGCAGACTTTCTGTAAAGGGCCAGATAGTAAATATTTGAGACTTTGAGTGCCATATGCTCCCTGCACAGCTATTCAGCTCTGCCATTGTAACCAAACAGAACCACAGACAATATGCAAATGAGCAGGCGTGGCTGCCTTCAAATAAAACCTTATTTACAAAAACAGGCAGCAGCCAGCCCGATTTGGCCTGCTGGCCATGGTTTGCAACTCTGGGCCTAAACCAATCAAGCAGGAAGCCAGCCAGTTTCGGGGGCTGCTTGTCTCCAGGGGCCAGGTTCACTATTGAATAGTGTTTTATTAGACAGAGGCAAAGAAAAGAGGGGAACCCCAGACAGACATCGGGGCTTGGGATAGCAGCCTGTGGGAAGCTCAGTGCCTTGATTCTTAGGGCCCCCCTAAGCTCTGAGCAGGAGGAAGTACAGCACAGGGGTGCTGCCACCTGAGAGGCCTTGCTGCACAGAGTGCTACAAACCCTCCCACAGTTCACTGCCACTTTGTGACCTTGGGCAAGGTGACTTCCTGTCAGTCAGGCTCTCTAGCTGCTCTTACAGAAAGGGACATTGTTACTGCCTGGCTCAGAGAGTGCGGTGACTTAGGGCCTGTAAAGGGTTTGGAACAGCCAGGCCACGGCACCCTCCACCAAAGGGGTAGATGTTTAGTGTGGTCACCTTGGTTCTCAGAATCATCCTGAGTGGACCTATATGGAATCCCTGGGAGGGAGGGTGAGAGGGAGGTGCTTGTCAGGTAAGAAGTGAGTAGCATGCAGGACTGGTCCCAAGTACCCCAATTGGAGGGGGCACTGTCAGTGCCTCTGAGCAGAACAGAAGCACCCTGAGATGAGACCTTCTCGATCCCAGCAAGCTGAGTCAGACTTTTCAGCCACATCCTCCTTTGGGGAAGTTCCAGAAAAAGCACTTCCAGGAGCGAAGTCTGGGGAGATCTCAGGCTTGCCCTCTTCTGCTCAGGGCACACCTTGGGACTGGGCCTTAGACGGGGCTCTGGAGAGGGAGGACCAGGAGGATGAGCAAGGAGAGTCCGGAGCTGGCCTGTGGGTCTCAGGACTACGGTGCTGGGAAGAAGGAGGGGTCATCCCAGGCCAGGTGGGCATGAGGGCCTCAGCCCCTGGCAGAGTGCAGGGTGACTGGGCTCCCACCAGCGCTCCTCCGCATCCCGGAAGACCCAAGAACTCTGTTGGGAATCAGCCCCACAGCGGTGGGGGGTGTGTGATGTGGGTGGGATTAACTGGGCTTCTGTGTTCACCCTCCTGTTTGTAGCATGGCTCTCACTCGTGAGCTAATTTTAGCCATCCATTCTGCTTCTGTTGCCATTTATAAAATGAGAATGTCAAATGCAATATTAAACAAGCAGGATGAAGGCAGAAAAGGAAATGCCAGAGAGGCATTTAATAAATGAATCCCGTGTTTACGTGGGAGAGGGAGAGATCCTGCGCCCACGCGTCACACACGCATGCAGGCGCGGACTGTTTGTGTACAGGCGGAGTTAATGGGAGCAGAGTGATTTGTGTGTTGGGGCCCCTGGAGGGGAGGGATGGAGGGAGCTGGGTGGAGGGGGTCAGGGCTTGTTGCTCTTTAGGCAGAAGTCACTTGGCCTGCAGGGAGGGGGCGCCCAGGTGTGAGTCCTGGCCAAGTCAACACAGAGAAAGCCATGGTGGGTGGGTGTCCTGCGCCTCTGGATTTTTGCACACTTGATGCCACTAGCTGCCCAGGTCCAGGATTATGAGGGGAGAGCAGAGAGACCATTGGAGGGGCTCTCCCTTCTCTTCTGCCCTTCCTGATAGCTTAGGACTTTTATTCCAGATTCTTACTTAAATCTCTCCTTACAGCTGCTGCACCTGACATCCAGGGAGGGTCGCGCCAGATGCTTAAGTTCTCTCTCTTTTAAATAATTGGGTGAGGCTCTCCTGGCAGGGTCTCCGGCAAAGCCCACCATGGGCTGGAGTAGACGCCCACTTCCTCTCCTGGCAGGATTTGGGCACCTGCTGGAGGCTGAAATTTCTTTTCACTTTGAAACGCCCTTGCAGGTGCCCAGGAATAAAGAGAACAGCTGCTGCTGCCACCGTCAGCTTTTTCCCAAAATACTGCAGCCTGCAAGGCTCCCTTAGCACACCTTGCTGATGCATGGTGTGGGGTCTACCTGCCTGGCAGGTGGGGGAGGTTAGGACAAGGGCTGGCCATGGGGGAGGGGCAGCTGCTCTCCTTTTCACTCCTGTCTCTTGGATTTGCATGAACACCTGAGCTGGCATTATCTCCCTCAGAGAGACTCACCTGGGCTCTGTGTGGAGCAGGTTCAGGGATGTCTCAGCCAACTTGGTGCAGGGCAAGCACTGTGTAGGCCCAGCTCCGACAGCCCCGTGGGGTAGGCACTACTGTCACTCTCACTTACAGATGAGAACGCTGAGTGCAGAGAGAGAAGTTAGCTGCTCTTAGTTCAGGGAGGTGGCAGGTGCAGCAGAGAGTTAGAGCTGGGAGACTTGGCCACTGGGAGACACTGCTTCATGATGGACGAGGCCCCTGCTTGCCCTCCAATCGGGGCAGGGTGGAGGGGGATGCAATTAGTGGTGGGTCTTGGATGGTGTTGGGGACCAGCTCCTCTCTACCTATTGCCAAACTCTGAGCACCCCCCAGGGAAGAGCCACATCCCCAATGTTCCCATCTGTGTCCACACCCAGCCTGCCTGCCTGGTAAATAGTAGGTGCTTAATATTATTGGTTTATGACCTACTTCACTTTGCCATCACTGATTTTAATAAAACACTGAGCAGAGGAAACAGTGGATGAAATTAATTCCATAAGTGGTGAAGAAATTAATTCTGGAAGCTGGAGTCCGGGACGGTTTTGTGGGAGAAATAGCATCCAGTTGAGCCTGGAGGCTGGGGAGACAGGGGCGGGGGGGGGGGGATGAGAGGGCATGACCCAGAAGAGGGAGCAGAGATTTTGAAGTTGGGGACCTGCATTTGAATCCTGGATTTGCCTGTGACTGTGGGCAGGTCACTCCGCCAAGCCTCGTTTCCTTGTCAACAAGGGGACTAATGATGAGGAAATCAGTGCAGCGAGGGAACAGAGAGTAGGAGACGTCCCTTGAGGACCCTGTGTGCCTGTCCCTGTGCTTGAGAGCCATCGTGTGTGTGTGTAAGATAACCTGTGAAGCTCTCTGGCATGCTACATACGTACACACGCACACAGGGATGTTGTGACGTAGCACGTGGGTGGGGCGCAACAAACTCTGCTCCTTCCTCCCCAGAGGGATCCTTCTGAGTCAAGATCCTAAATCCCACAGGACTCCTGGTGCTTGTCACTAGTGGGTCCCCGCTATTTGTGACAGGTATGTGTCCTCTGAAGACAGATGTTCTTGCTGGCCGCCGCCACCTCCTATGCTGGCATTTCCATTGCTGTGTGCACAGTAACCTCCACAGACTCCGGGGTCCATTCCCACCAGGGGCTTTGGTGCTTGGTCTAGTGCTGGTCTCACAGTGCCTTGCTTGCCTGGGGAGAGAGAAGAGGGACAGAACACAGAACTGTCTTGCGCTCACCTTCCAGTGTCACCAGAGCCAGCTGGGAAGCCCAGCTGAGCTTGCAGAGGGCAGAAGGGCTGGTGCCATGGGAGAGGTTCTGCAGAATGGTTAAATGTCCTTCCTCTGCCGGATTCCAGGGCCAGGGCTTCTCAGCGTAGCTGTCAGGATTTTCAGGAGTGAAATCACCGTCCCTCACCCTAACCAATGACTTTGTCTCAAGGCCTTGCCCTTCCCAAGCCCTGTACTCACCTGGTTGTGAACCTATCCTGCCTCTGGCCCTGGGTGAGAAGAGAATCTTTTGGATTTGGAACATTGTGAGAGATATTAGGACTGAGAAGAGGTGACCTAACTCTGAAAGCCACACGGAGAGTAGTGACCAATATGTATCTCAAGCAGGAGTACCACGTGCAAAGAAGAAAGCCTCAGGTCCTGCCTTCCCCAGGCCCTCTGTGCCTTTCCTGGGGGGACATGTCTGTGCACGTGCCACCACTCACATGGCTGCTCCATACTCGCCTCTGCTGCTGGCCTGACCAGCATCCTGGTTGAGACCTGAGCAGCTGTATGTGCCCATTAACTGTTCTGGTTAATGGCTTTGCTGTTGTCATCTTGAAACTCTTAGCAGTTGTTGAACCAGGGTCCCCTCATCTCCTGTAGTGTTCTGTAGCTGGCCCTGCTCCGGGTGCGCTCTAGGCCAGGCACAGTGCCGGCCCACCCTGGTGGAGCGAAGGCTGGTTCAAGGAGCTCACCTTGGGCGTGACTTCCTGGCTCTGCAAGTTCCCTGAAGGCAGATCTCTGAATCTTTGTAATGAACCTGTAAGAGCCCCACAAAGAATCTTGCTTTCCGAGGGGTCTCAGAGATGGACATGCAGGGCAAGAGGGAGTAACGGGGAAGAAGAGGGGCCGAGGCTGCCAAGAGGCTGGTGGGCAGATGGCAGTGTGTGGTCTCGGGACGCGAGGCTGGCACACTGCTGCCTCTGACTTTGGACTCTAGTCAAGGTCCCGAGTTTTTGCACTTGGGTGTCTTCTCCTCTTCCCTTCCCCATCTCCTTGGACTGAGCTAAAGGTCTAATGGCCAGAGGAGATCTCAGTCAACACAGGGCTTCAGAGAAGCAGTATTCACCTGCAGGCCACCAGAGCTGACTGCAGAGGAGATGCAGCCTGATCCCTGGCAGGCCTGGCAGGGCTGTTGGATCTCTCAGGAAGTGCCGTGAAAAGAAGGTACCACCTTGGAAGCCACGAGACACCCTCCCTGAGCCCTCACTTTCCCCAAGAGGCCTGGCCCTCTGCTCCCCTCCCTTCCCTTCAACCAGACAGCCAGACGGTCAAGGTCGATGTCTGCAGCACTGGGGAATTCTATCCTTTGAAATAGGCCCCTCTCTTCTTGGAGGAGCAAATAGTTCCTAACAGGACCTGTTTGCGGTGAGAGATGAAGCTGCAAACACAGGCCTCTTCAGGCCAGACAGAGCCTCCTTGTCTTGGGGGTGCATCAAGGCCACGGGTACAGCACTTGGGTTTCCCGCCGGCCCCCAGGGGCTGCGTGCTGACTGGGGCCCTGTGTGTAGAGACCAGGAGAGACAAAAGCCTTTTCACTTCCCAGGGCTTGGCATTCCTCTCTGACTACCCGCCTCTCCCCCAAACACACCCTGGCAGTGAGCTTGTCTCCACAGGGCCTTCAGATTGCTTGGGCAGGAGTGGCCACTCAGAGCGCCTGCAGGGAAGCCATGCCCTCAGAAGCTCCAGCGCCTTCCCTGAAAGCCAATGCCAAGCATCCCCCCAGGGAGAGGGTGTAGTACAAGGGTTGCTCCCCGGCATGAGCCGTGGGTGTGGGCAAACCTGGGTTCAAATCCCAGCCCTGTCCCACAAGTACTGATCTGGACTATTGGCTAGGTGTCTGAAATCTGGGCCTTGGTTTCCTGTTTTAGAAGATGAATATATATAGCTATAACGGGCATTATTGGGTTCATTGACAAAAGGGTAAATTATTATATCAGCATTAATTGTCCTGACATGGATAACTCAGCTGTGGTTCCCTAAGAAAATGCCCTCGTATAGGAAATGCAAACCATGATGTGTGTAACTTACTCTCAAATAGGAAAAAAATACAACCTATGGATATAGACATAGTATGCAAATGGAAAGGCAGAAGTGACCCAATGTTAGCAGTGGCTGAATCGGGTGAAGGGCACTCAGTACAAGAAGCCCCTTACTAAGTTGCTTTAGATGGTGATGGGAAGAGGTCCCCTCGCCAGATAAGCAGCATGCACAAGGGTGTAGTGACCACAGGTACAGGCTCACAGCAGGCCCTGATGTGTCCTCTGAAGGAGCTTGCTGAAGCCCCAGTCATCCAGGGGTAAGGGACTTCCACTGGGTCCCTATCCTAAAACCATAACCACAGGGAATTCAAGGAATCCAGCGCTTCCCTTCCCTCCAAGGCCAGTTTGTCAAGTAAGGCAGCAGATTAGGAGAAGGAAATTTTTAAACAAATCCCATCCACACTGGGGGAGTTGACATGTTCCTGGCATTCGCCCCTGGTGTGGGGTTGTCTTGTGGCTTTGCCAGCTGTGGGATTTGGAAATGGAGGCCTAGTCTTTCTGGTGTGAGCAGCTGGGCACAAGGGGGCCTCTGAGGCTTCTCACAAGCACAACTCTCTGTGGAAGATTCTGCTCCATTTCTTGCCTGCTGATCCCATTGCTGTCTTCAGTTGCCGATAGAAACAGTGGCAGTGCCGCCATTGTGAAAAGTGGTTGTTGGGGGGGAGACTCAGGGCTAGACTTGCAGGTGTTCCTTCCTCCAGACTTTGCCACCAAGGCTGCCCTGTGAAAAGCACTTGGGGAGGGTGCTTTTCCTTCCCGTGTGGGTGCTAGGAGCATTCTACTATAAAGAGGGGTCTTAGCTGGTGGTGTAGAGACAGCTGGAGCAAGAGGCCAGGCCACCGTGAGGACCACCTGTTTCTGATGACTGCAGGGAGCCTGGCAGGCCGCTCTGGGTCTGCAGTGGGAAGGGGAGTACCATGTCCTGCCCTCTTCCCTATAGTAGGAGCAGCCCTCCATGCCCACTGCCCTAAGAACCCAGACAGCTGAATACCAGGGTACAAGTAATGTGTCCCCTGCCCTGCCTGCTCACAGCCCTTCATTGGTCTCATATGAGAGCCGTCTCCAAGATGGCACCTACTGTCTCGACCTCCTGGTATTCATGCCCTTGTGCATTTTCCTCCCACAAGGGATCTAGGCTGGCCCAGTGGAACCAGTAGATGGTGGAAGTGGCTTGGGGTGAATCCCAAGTCAAGGTTAGGAGGAGCCTTACAACTTCTGCCTGAGTTGTTCCGCAATGCTCGTGCTTGGGACGTTCCCTCGCAGATCTTAGCCGCCATGCTGTGAGAGGACCAGATGCCCTGGAGAAGCCGTGGGTGGTGCCCCTGTCAGCACTTGGGCATCCAGCCACAGCTCCGTGAGAGACCACAGTGAACTCAGAACCACAAGGAAGAATGATCAATGGTCGCTCGAAGCCGCTGAGCTTGGAGCAGTTGATAATCTGGAACGTGTGGATAGCCAGAGGATCCAAGTCCATGACCAGGGCCCAGGAGTCGGCTGGTTTCTCCCAGTTGGTGTCCAACTCTACCCCCTGGTATCATGCCAAGTTCTCTGGCTTTTCCCCAGGGTGGAAGACCCAAATGTGGTTTAACTCCAGAGGCTGCTGAATGACAAGCCTAGAGGTAGCGAGGGGCGGTGCAGTGTGTGAATACTTGCATTCATCTTCAGAGAACAAGACAGGCCGTGCCGGCTCTTTTTCAATAGAATGAGTGCTCTCAGAGGTAGAGGCTGACCTTGTTCATCATCGTGTCCCCCAAAGCCTCACTCTTACCAGGCACGAGTTCCTCTGCATGGTTGAATTAATTTAGCCTGGACCTCTAGGAGGAGGGGGGCTGTGTGGGCAGGTTTTCTGGTCCGGAGAAATCTTTTAAGAAGCCTTCAGTACAGGCCAAGCGCCCTGCTGTGACCGCTGCCTCTCCCTGTCGCTCAAATGCCCAGGAAGGGCCTGGGGTCCTCCAGAGAGTGCGTATGCCATGGCCCCTGGCCTCAAGGAGCACTTACCATTGACACAGCAGGTGGTTGACAGAACTCTTATGGCCGGTGCTGCCCAAAGCGACACCAGCGAAGATAGAGCAGAATTAAACAGAGCCACCAGCCCTGTTCGCTGAGAGGAAGAGTAGGTGGGTTTGTTTAAAATACTCCCATTACAGTCAGTTAACCTTTATGTTCCCTAAATGAAAATTGTATAAACCTGAAATTTTCGTTGATCAGGTTGCCTAGGAACCAGCAGCAGGTTTTCATAAGACAATGGAATAGATTGTCACCGATAGGGCTATTAGGAAGCAAGCTGGTTAGCGGTATTATTCCCCATCCTGGTGTTGGCGTTAGGTAATTATCTCTCTGCCTGTGCAGGGCACGCCCACCTTCCCAGGCTGGGGCAGGTTCACGCAAATAAGATTCCTCAGCTGCCTTTCTCTCTCTGAATCCCTGGAGTCCAGGAGCAAATCACCACCCCTGGGCTTATAAAAGAAACCTAAAAGAGCCAATCTGGTGAATTTATTTATTTTTAATCACCTTTCCTTCTTGTTCCCCTACTTGCAGCAATAATACCCTAGTAGCCCTATCAGTGACAAGCTATTGCATTATCTTATAAAAACTTGGAAAATAAATAACCAAAAAATTTACAGTGGTAACTTTTATTTAAAAGGCCATCCTGAGACACTTCAGTATGTCTTTTTAGTATTTTTTTCTCCATTATATGCATTTTTTTGTTGTCCACAAAGTCACGGTAATTTACAGTTACAAATGAATCTCATCTTACCGTAAGGGTGACCAGCTGTCCTGGTTTGCCTGGAACTAAGGGTTTCCTGTATCCGTTCTGTTTTCCAGTGTGCTTTTCTATAGCTGTGTGGCCTTCTATCAGTGTGGATGAGCCAAAATCAGCTTAACCAATTTTTTCAGAACTTTTGGGAGATTGTTTAAATTACTATTATAACTGATACTTCTGGTGAACAGCCTCATCCATGTGTGCAGTATAGATTCCTACAAGTAGGATTGTTAGGTTAAAGAATGTGCACATTTATAGGTTTTTGATGTATCATTTTCTGATATGTATCAGAAAAATATGTTCCAATTCCTATCCCTGTTCTCTGTACCCTCATGATCTCTTACTCAAACAGTCCTTTATCACTGCCAATCTGATAGGTGAAAAAATGTCTTATTTGGAGAATGTATGCTTCTTTACGCTTGTGGTCACGGTCAATTTGTAAATTTCCTGTTCATGTCTTTTACCCATTTCTCTTTTGGATGCTCTTCTCATCTCTTAATTACTCTTTGTATTAACCACATTGGTCATTAGTCATGTGAACCATTTTTTTAAGCAATATATACTGCACACAGTTTAGCTAGCTCTTGACATCTCAGGCATGCTCTGAGCAATAGCAGTCTTCTGAGTCACAGCAAAACCTCATATCTCTTATACTAAGTGTAGTTTTTGCTTCTATACCATATGTCCCCGGACTGCTTTTTTTTTGTGGGGGAGAAAGGGAGTTGATGGAGATGGAACCCAGGGACGCTCTACCACTGAGCTATATCCCCCAGCTCTTTATATTTTTTATTTTGAGACAGGGTCTTACTAACTTGCTGAAACTGGCCTTGAACCTGTAATCCTCCTGCCCCAGCCTCCCAAGTCTCTGGGATTACAGGTGTGCACCACTGTGCCCTGCCCGAGACTGCTTTTTAAATGAGATGCCTGGTTCCTTTTTCCTCCGTCACTGCCAGGCTGCATGCTGTTACTGTTGCTATAAGCGTCCCTGCCTTCCTCTGCCATAGCCCATCTTCATCAGCAGTCGAGTGGATCACCAGCTAACAGTGCTTGTTAAATTTGTCCTTAAACTCAAAGAGCAAGTAAGCCCTGAGCAAGGACCTGAGATGCCCTGGTAAAATGGTGTAGGAACTTTATCAGGCCAAAGCAATATTTGCCGAGTCATATTCGTATAGTTTAGGTTGCTAAATTAAGTGACCTCTGGGTGTGCACTTATAGGAATAAAACATTTTAGAGGCAAAAGATAGAAAAGATGAGTAACTGCTTGAAGGTGTAGGTGGAAAAAAAGAGAGACCCTATAATCCAGATGATCAGGATCAGTGTTTAATCTATGATGGCCCTCAGGGGAGCAGTGATGTGGGTTTTATGGAAATGGCATTATTGCTAACCTAGAAATTTTGAAAGACCTGGGTTCTAGGCCCCCACCTCCTGGAGATGGCTTTCAACATGATACCCAAGCCTTCCAGTGCTTAGCTTTCTGATCTATGAGATAGAGCTAAGACTGAGCGGCCTGTCTACTTTATAAGAGAATCGTATGGCTTGATGGGAAGATCCCTGGCCTGAAGAAACATCAGAGTAATTTGTACAGAGGACCCAATGACCGCGAGGGCTGGTGATTATTGCTGTTTGCTCACAGACATATCCCTCAGCCATTGGTGGCCTCCTTAACTGTCATGCTTTCTGCACAGGCTTCCATCTGAGCTGGCCTGTGTGTGTATCTTTAGCTTATGTCCTTGCTGCCCTTCCAGAACCTAATTTCATCCTTGTAGGTTTTTCCAAAGCAGGATTTGCACAAGTGGTGCGTTTTCTTAAATATTTATTTTGCAGGCCATTTACTCACCTCGGCAAGGCTATTTTTACAGTGAGTAAGGAGCAAGGCTAAAAATAACTTCGCTTGTAACCAGATCGGTTCTGCATTTGACATTTACGTGGAATTCATTTGCATCTCATTTGTTCGCCTCTCTGTTTAACAGGTAGAATGTAAGAAAGCTCAGCCGAAAGAAGTCATGTTCCCACCTGGGACAAGAGGCCGGGCCCGGGGGCTGCCTTACACCATGGATGCGTTCATGCTTGGCATGGGGATGCTGGGTGAGTCTAGACAAGTGACTGGGGGTCACAGTGGACCGGGAGGGCTATGGAGACCTGTAGGCTCACCTGGGTCCCCTATCTGTTTGGCAGACTGTCTGAGCCTCAGTTTACCTGTCTAAGCCTGTTTTCTTATATATAAATGAGGATAATCACTCCCCTTCAGGACAATCATGATGATCCGATGAGCCCACCTGTCAGTCATCCTGCCCCAGCCGGCTCATAGGGTACTTGATACTGTTTCCTCTTTTTTCCACCCTTTCCTCAAAAGGAGAACAGGTCTCTCTCTTCGGGAGTTCTTCAGACCTTTGGGCTCCTGGTGGGCTTAGCTTGGGTGGGCTCAGGCTACATTTTCTAAAACTTAGGAGAGGAGGTGGTGAGGGTAGACGATAATCCTGTCTATTTAAATGATTAACATTTTCCTCTTGGGATATCAAAATTTGCATTTAAATGGATGTTTTAAATAGCCTGTTTTACTCTTTATTTGCAAAAAAAAAAAATGATGAAAGACAAAGTGTGTTTGTTCTGACTAAAAATGATCTCTCCTGGCTTTTAGAGAAATTGAGTTGCATATTATGCCCCTTTCCTTAAAGGTATCTCTGTCCGTCCTGCGTAGATAATTGAAAATCTCACCGCTTAAATGGCATGAAAGATGGAGAAAGCCGGGGCATGCGTAATGGTGTGGGTCGAAACAATAATTAGAAATTTCAAGGCGAGAGAACGGTATTTTTGTGCAAGTTATTGTGTGTCGGGAAAATACTAATTAAATGGGATAAATGGTAGTTAATGGTAAAATTCCATTCAGGCACATGAGCGGTCTAGTTTTAATGGGTTTTCCTTTGGTTTGGCTTAGAGTCCCTCTTCTATATTGTTTGATAGGCTCTTTATGTATTTTCAGATTTGTTGCTGTTTAAATCATTCTTGTCTTAGTTTTAAGTTTATAAAACTTTTCTTAATCTTATAAAGAATCATATCTCCTTGTCTGAGAAAATAACAAGGGCAGGCATAGCTATTTTGATGAACTTGAAAAAATGGAGAGGGATGCCATCAAAAATATTAAAAGTGGCCACGAGGCTACTTTTTCTGAAATTGATTTTTTTAAGATTTAACGGACTTTCCAAGAAAAAATTCTATTATAATTCTCTAAAAAAAAATTGGCCAGATGATTCTGAAAACTTATTTTGGAAGAAGAAATAGGTGAGAATAAATACAGAGAAATGAGAGTTTGGTTAAACTGGTGTTTAACCAAATACCAGAACATAACACAAAGCTGCGATAATTAAAGCTATGTGGTACACAAGACTGTATCCAACTTAGGATGACTTGATTTAGGAATTTTCTACTTTGCAATGGTGAGGAAGCAGTATAGATCCTTGGAAACTATGCTTTAGATTTTGAACTTTGCTCTTTTGCTGGGCTCGGCATCTGTCAAGGTGATGGGGGCAGTAGTGAGTGACAGATCTGGCTGGACTCGCTGTCTGTCAGGCTAGGAAACAGTGGAGACTCCGCATGCTGTGTTGTTAAGCCCGGGTGTTCAGTAGGTTAGGTGTATTCAATACATGTTCAACTTACAATGTCAGGATGTAACCCCATCGTAAGTCGAGGAATGTATGGAAATACGAAAACTTGTTGATTGAAAAAGTTAAAAAGCCTAAAATAAATATTTTCTATGTGACAGTAATTGTTATTTGTTAAAATCAGTGAGAACTATTTCCCGGTTGCAATATGAAAATTGCTTAGCTCTTGCTTTAAAAAATAATTTTTATTTGGTCTTCATCTGATGTCATATGTCAGAAACACTCCACATGAGGTACTGATTTTCAACGCTGAAATCAGACTTTAAGAGAAAAAGAGCTGATGGCATTACCATCTGCTGACTTTGGAAGTCTTGAATTTGAAATGAGCATAAAGGCCTTAGGGCGTGCATAGGGGATTTTCTGGGGTCCAGATCTTCAGACAGTGCTCCACCTAAGTGGGACTTGACCGTCTTAGCATGCTGGAAAAGAAGGCACTGGTTTTTCTTCAGGGAGAAGCAGAGGTGCCAAGCAGAGCCAGCTCCATTTATGTAACTGATAAAAAGCAAAAGCCCAGCCACATCCAGCATCCCCAACTCTGAGCCACCTCTACACCGACACCCTGGCCTGAGTCCCCACATGGACGAACACCAGGGCTTCATCGTGGGAGCCTAGGTAGAGCAGGAGGCATTCACCAGCAGGTTGTCTGTGCTCCCCGACTGCAGGCCCCACCCTGGGCTGGAGTGGGATGCTGGGGTTGAACCCAGGGCCTGTGCATGGTAGGCATTTGTTCTGCTTCTGAGCTGTGTCCCCAGCCCTCACCCGGGTAATAATTTCCCAGGGCTCCCTAATACCTTATTAATAACAGCTCCCAATTTGAGTACATACTACTACAACTTGGTGATTAGAGGACACACATTTTTGCCTCCATATTTTAAACACTTCTGTGGACCCATTTGCAATCCATGTGATAAGAGAGCATCATGCAGTTTAATTACCAGCACGTTCTTTTCTTTCTGAATGATACGTGAAGGTGTATCTTATTAGTCATGGCATCTAGGATCTGATAAAGTCCAGTAGTCCATGGTTAAAAACTTATGTGACTTGTGTTGTGGCAGTTGCAGCCTCTTCCTCCAGCCCCAGCCTCTACCCAAGGAATTTGCCAGAAGATGGCTACTCATGGATGATCCAGAGATCCACATGCTAGACTCCAGGCAGCACCAGCCCCGAACCTCTTGAATTCCCAGACACTATATGAGGTGTCCAGATGCCTGCAGAGCAGAGTCTCCTTAGAGGTCCCAAAATGTGACCCAGACCAGGAACCAGCTCAGCCTAGCCTAGGTACGGGAAGAGTGCATCTGGGGAAGGTACTTGCGGTCTGGCTGGCCCATCACATCCCCAGGCAGCCCAGCACCTCCCACCAGCCTCCTCCAGCGCTCTCCCTGTAGCCTCCCTGGCTGCTCTCAGTAAGCACAGTGGTTCAGCTCCGAACTGGGCCTCTCAGCTTGCTAGGCCGTGATGCTGCCACCATTGTGCTGCAACTAAAGCCTTTAAGTCCCTCATCAAAGATGGCTTCCCTTGGCTTCTTCCCTCTATAGTGGCAGTGTGACTTCAGCAGAGTCTAATCCTTGGGTAGGGTGCCTGACGTCCATGGATCACACCAGTCACCACCTCCATGGTGTACTGTTCGCATTGTCACTCCTGGAACCGGTGCTGTCACCACCCTCAACAGTGTGGCTGATGAACTTGGCTCCTGCAGAAAAACATGTTTTTTAAAATTCATTAATGAATGGAATGAGATGAGATATCAGGGCCTTAACCTCCTTGGGAGGGATTGTTTATTTTTTTGTTTATTTATTTTTTGGCAGTACTAGGGATCGAACCCAGGGGTACGTTACCACAGAGCTACATCCCCAGCCGTTTTTCTTTTTTCTTTTTTTTTTTTTTAATTTTGAGATAGGGTCTCACTGAGTTACCCAGGCTGGCCTTGATTGTGATCTTAAGTCAAACTATGAACCATTAAAATTTATTTCTTCAACAAATATTTCCTGAGTCCCTATTAAGGGCCAGGACACCATTCTACACACTTAGTGTACAAGCAGGGAACAGAGCCTCTGATCCCAGGACGCTGACATCCTGGTGAGAAATCTGAGACCACCAGTATACTGATCTATAAATGACTTGGACTCTGTTGAACTAATTTACAAATATCCTTCACAAGATTTCCTCCATGCTTTGGGAGGCCTCATGAAAGGGGGACCGATGAGGTGTAGTTGTCCAGTTATTCATTTGCGATCTCTCTTGATATGGCTGCAAATATCCTCTGGGAAAACCTCCACCGGTTTGGGTTTCAGCTTTCACAGCTTTTGATAGAATTGTGGAATAATCAGCCCAATGGGAATTTCTTACAAAGAATGTAGGCGAGAAGAGAAGACAAGGGTCATCCTAGGCCCTGTCCCCTGCCCTGGAGCCAGACAAAACCAAAAGCCACTGTGCCCCTTAGAGAAGGTGTTTCTGCAGCCCCTGAGACTGTCCCACTGCGTTGCAGCCGCAGCGATATCCACAGTTATCTGAGAGTCTCCAGTTTTTCTTAATGAAAGTGGACTTAATAAAAGCAAACACTTGATTGTTGATATATCTGATTCCTCTTGGCCTTCTCTGCCCTCCGCCCCATAATCCCACTGCTTTTAACTCTCTTGGCCTCGTTGGGCACATGCTGTTTATTTAACATGTTGGTAGAGAAATAGCACATTGCTGAAGCCCTGCAGAGCAGCTTCACCCTGGCAGGCCCGGGCATGGAGAGATACTGTTGATGGGCTAACCCTTTAGCCAAAAGCATTCTTAGGCACACTTACAGCGGGAAGCACCCATGAAATCCCAGCCCAGTGTTCCCCAACATTAAGCTTCATCCGAAGTAAAAGCAAAATGTAAATAAGTCATCCTTGATTGAGTAGGGCTGAGGAGCCACGATCTGCTGGCATTCGATAACACATCAGGAGACCAGCAGGAACTTAGTCACACCTCGAGACTTGTTTATAATTTCAGGTAGGATTTGTCTTTCCTAAAATTATCTGCTTGGGCCATTCCCAAGTAGGTCTCTGTTTGTTCAGCTGTTTTCTGGTGGACAGAGGAAGTTAGTTCAGAATTGTGCTGCTCATCACTCTAGAGCAGTGCGGTCTAATCCAGCTGTGATGGTGGGAACCTCGTATGTCTGCACAAGCCAACGCTGTGGCCACTAATCTGATGTGCATCCTAGCTGTTGCACTTCAGATGTGACTTATGCAATGAAGGAATTGATGTTTTCATTAGATAAGAGTTTTAATTAAATTTAAATTGCATAGCACAGGTCTGGAGGAGCCCCTGCCACTCAGGATGATTCCAAGGGCCAAGCGTCTTTATATAGACTTTGGCTTTTATGTCCTTGCCTAGGAAGAACTCTGGGTACTTGATGTTTTGTCTGCCTGCAGACCTCATGGAGTTGATGTGGTGCTCCAGGCAATGTTCCGGACGTCATACGGCAGATGTCACACTGTGGCAGTTCCCTGGATAAACAGCCCTAGTCTCTGGTCTCTTTCAAGTCAATGGCTTGACGGGAGCAGTTTTCCATGACTGAGTAGCTGAGTAGCAGAGCCCAGAACAGGATGAGTCATAGAATCATCTAGAATACAAGCATTTCTTCTTCAAGATTTGGAGCAAAGATCTAGAGCCACAATCTTGAAAACCTTCCCTGCATTCCCAAAATGAGTCCCAAAAGGAGCCCCTGGGCACAGCCAAGTTCTGTTGTTGATTGCTGATTTTGCTGCCACAATGGAAAGCCGATCTGCAAGAAAGGTGGTCATCCAGGCAGAAGGCTTGGTTTTTTTACTTTAGTGACAAGAGATAATTACTGTGGGATTGATCAGGCGGCCAGAGTACTGGAGCAAATAAATTGTGCAGTGGCCAGTGCGGGAGGGGCCCGGCTGCTAATGGAAGTGGCGGCTGGGTCATCCCGCTGTAATGGGGCTTGATGGAGCATCCATGGGTCTGCAGTAATGTGCTATTGATATGCAGCCAGCCAATTTCCCCCGTGTGGCTGGGGCTGTGAGCCGCTGGAGCAGAGCTGGGCTGCACAGCAGTAAATGAAGAGGAAAATTGAAGTAATGTTGTATTATAAATTTATAATTTCATCTGCCTGACCTCGAGGGTGTTCAGGGATGGGGGCATGGAGATGAGATCCCCCACTCTGGCAGGTGCCAAATTCTCATCTTCCTCCTTCAGGAGACGATGATATGGACCTGTCTGGAAAGAGTGGGGTGAGGCCCAAAGTTGGGGTGAACTTGACCACACTTTTCTTTTTTCCTGTTGGAGACTTTTGGGTATGCCAGGAAGAAAGCATGTTTTAATCAGGTCGTCCGGGTGGCCTGAGTACAGGGAGGCACTGGCCCTTCTACCATCCTCTCCCACACCAAGGGAAGGTGACACATGGGCTTATGCTTTTGCTGTCAGATTAGCACTAAAATATTTAAGACCCCCAGCTCTGAAGTTAGAAGCAAAGGAGCCATTTTTCATTAGGAAAGCCCTTAGGCAGCAGTGATTTGGCTGTATGCATATAATCCGTTTATCAATATTGTTGAAATAATGGTATAAGAAATCTAGTGCTGAAAGATCTGATTTGATAGCAGGTGATTAATTTGGAAGAGAATTGAATTGCCCAGCCATGAAATAAATAACCAAGGAAGGAGTCATTTTGCGTGCATCTATTTAAGGCATCTAGCTCTGGCTACTGTCCCTTTTCTTCTCTTACTGCTCCTTCAGGACCTGAGCTCAGGGTCCCCCTGGGCTCCTCCCTTCAGAGAACAGTCAGTGCAAAGCTTCTGGGCCATTCCTTCTCATCTGTGCATGAAACACCATGCACTGAGAAATAGCGGCCCAGGGGCAGAACAAGTAGCCAGGTCCCGTTGGAAGACAGTTCACTGAGCCCATGGGTTTGATGTGACTACAGATTTGGAGAGGCTCTGACTGAAGCAAGGCAAAGACACCATAATTGGTCTCAGTTGAGAATTTGTGTATCAGTGCTGCAGGGGACCTGCAAGACTTTTCTACAGGTGGCAAAACTCAGGCTCCAAAAGAAAAGGAAAGACCCATATTTGTGTCAGGCTGGTACAACAAAATTCTATAGACGGGGCAACTTGAGCAGCTTTTGAACAATAAACATTTATGACTGTTCTTGGAGGCTGGAAAATCCACAGTCAAGTCAAGGGCCCATTCTTCATAGACAACACTTTTTGCTGGGTCCTCACTTATTGGAAGGGGTGAGGGTCTCTGGGGCCCAAAAGGGCCTCAGTCCCATTCATGATGCTCTACTCTGTGACCTAACCATCTCAGATCCTAATACTGTCATGTTAAGGGTTAGAATTTCAACATAGGAATTTAGGGAGACATGAGCATTCAGATCGTAGTAATCCCCAAGAGCATGGTCAGGCCAGAGGCAGGAATGAATCTGTCCCCTGATTTCCAGACCTGCAAGAACCTGTTCTGGGTTGGACGACAGGTCCTCTGGTCACAGGCAGAAGCCACAACACCAACATCCACAGGGAGGAGAGGGACAGTGGGTCCTGTCCCAGGACCTCTGAGGCACAAAAACACTGAATGGGCAGCAGGAAGACCAGTCAAGTCTTTGACTCATGATGGCAGAGTGAAGAAAGATGGAATTTGATAAATGATCCTTTTCCTTAACCCTGGTTTTGCAAGGTCAGAAAGTGTTTGGTGTGACATGTAAGATTCACTGAGGAGGAGGAGGATGAGACCCAAGGGCTTGCGTTGAGGGGTGTTGTTGAAGGGTCAAACAGAAGGGCCGACATGTTTGAAGTGGTCACACTGGAGAACCTGGAGTCTGTCCTAAAGCCACCCATCAAAGTGACTTCTCACCAGCATTTTGGTGGCAGACAACAAGCAGCGAACTATAAGCAACAAAGGAGATTCTTGGAAGGTGCATGGGCAGTGCTCCCAGATTGACAGGAAGGTAGAATAGGACTCAGGAGACAGGCAGGAGTAGGGGAGCTATTGGTCAAAGCTCCAGCCCCAGCCAGTGGTTCAGCCCAGGAATGACCAGGTCAGGCAACCACCGTTTCCACCTCTGGATGCTGGATCCTGCAGCTGTGCCAGGGTAAATTCTGAGCCACCCCCTTCTTTGCCCAATGCTCAGTAGCAGATCCCAGGGAAGACTTCCACTGGCCCAGGGCCCAGTTCACCAGCTGCCTCCCAGCCACCTAGCTCCAAGCTGGAAGGAGGCATCAGGCCTTCACCAGGTCAAGAGGTGGAGGCTCAGGTCCTGGGCAGCCTGAAAACAACCACAGACATCCACCTTGGAGGACAAAGCAAAAGTCTGGCTAGTGGTTATGGGGAGCCGTGGTGACATTTTAAGAGCATGAATGACCTAAGTTGATCATACACCCAAGTGGAGGGAAGTAAAGGGAACCTGGTGGGGCAGGGACAGGAGATGGCCCCAGATCTCTTGTGGCCAGTGAAACCATTTTCACTGGTCTCCAGTCCAGGGAGGCTGCACCAACCTTCACTGTAGCCAGAGTGAAGAGGCAGAAATATGAGCAGCAAAGTCCTGGTGCTAAGGTGACATCTCGTGAGGGGGTTAGTAACACTGGACAAGGTCCCACCTGCACCAGGACTTACCAGCAGGGTTTTCTCTGCACCCCATGCCCAGCCCAGCAGCAGTTTCCCTAAGTACCCACCCGCTGACAGTCACCTGTAGATCATCTGCTGAGACGAGGGTCTGGCAAAACTGACCACTGTGAAATGCTCATGAAGACACGTGGCCTGAGGCTTCCGAGTTGGGGCCATACTTTGTGGTCCACATGTTGACATGGCCAACCCCCCTTCTCAAGGCGCTCTCAAAGACACTGATGCCACGGTGGAATGTCCAAGCTGGTTAAGTGGGTCTCTGGGCCCCTCCCTCCCCCAGGCCAGGGCTCATTAAGCCCAGCATTTTCCACAAGCACAGGGTTGATCTCGAAGTTTATTCACTAAACTGTGACCCCTGGGTACCCGTGACCTGTTTGGTGCTGGCCCTGCTGTCCACTACCCTGGGAAGAGGCATTACAAGGACTTTAATCTCCTACTGTCAACAGCTTTTAAAGTAAAGTACATTGAGGGTAAGCTCTCCAAATGTCAGAGCCAGGCGCAGGCCCCATGTTTGGTGCTAATGTATGACATTTACTCTGCAGGTTGGAGAAAGTGCATGGGCTTTGGGAAGCCTGGCTGCCCAAATATGGGTTAATTACCAGCAGGCCGACAGCAGCACCCCCAGCCACAGGAGAGAGGTGGCCCAGGTCCTGGGTAAAGACCTCCCCAGAGACAAATCATTCCGTGAAGGAAAATAACTCAGGCTGTTCCTTATGACCATCCACCCTGGGAATGTACCCAGCTCGGAGGCAACTAACAGCTCGCTCTTTCTGTGTTCAAGGTTATCCCAACTTTGTGGCAACCTATGGCCGAGGCTACCCCGGATTTGCTCCTAGCTATGGCTATCAGTTCCCAGGTGAGTTACTTGGGTGCCCGGGGTGTTGGAAACTTAGGAGGTGGGCTGCATTGGGGAGGAGGAAGGAGAATCCTAAAAGAGAACATGACACATACGTGCCTCCATTGAAGAGATGCCCTATGTGTATTGACTTCTGAGTTCACTGGAGTCCAGGGTCAAGGGGCCTCAGAATTTCTGATGAACTGGAGTGCTTCATTGGTGCTAGGTATTTGAGAATAACAGCTTTTAAATGGAAAGGAAGAGACCAAACTCCCCTTGCTCCTTCATCTGAAGCCTGTTCAGGTCTCTTCTCCCTGGGTACTGAACTCCAGGCCCAGGATTTTCTTTCACTCCCACACCCTGTTGCCTGCTCCCAGTCCCTGCATCCACGTGCCTGAGGTCTGACGTCTCCCACCCTTCCTTCCTTCCCCCTCCTCTCCTCCAGCTTGGTTCTGGCCACCGAGGCTCCGGAGCCTTCTGGAGTATGTTGGTGTTATTCTGCTGGGGTTAGGGCCTGCTGTCCATCCTGGGTGGGGCTAGGTGGAGTCCCCTTTCCTCTCTGTGGGCATCAAAAGCTGGAGGCAGGGTGCACGGTGATGCCCATTCACACATCTGGGCTGCTGTGGCTTGAGGTAGCTGGCAGGCCTGGGGCCAGCCTGGGGCCAGCCTGGGGGGGCATGGTCGATGGGGAGGGGATCGGGAGGATGCTGAAGAAGTGATATCTTATGGGGCTTTGTTTTTCCCTGCAGAAATGAGCCCACCTTCCCCAGTCTCAGGGTCTAGATGAGAGTATATCGGGGTGCCTGAGGGTGTAAGGGAGGAGGTCAGCTGAGGAGTGTAGAGGAGCTCGGCACAGTCTTGTCCTCTGTGGGCTCTCTGTTGAAGGGGAGGTGCCACCCAGGAACTGGACATCTGGGGGAGTTTCACTCCGGGCTTGTCGCCTTGCCTTGACTTGGCCACCTGGGAGCATCAGGCTCCAAGCGCAACAGGGGACAAAGGGAGCAGAGATGTGACCTGGGTGGGCCGCTCTGAGGCTGACGGGCAGGAGGGCAGAGCGCCACTGGGGAGGGGGTTGCCCTCAGCCCACACTTGTGGGTGGGGAGAGGGGCTGAGGATGGAGGCATTTAGGACACTTGGAGCCACACACTCCAACCCAGGATGGAAGCCCAGGCACTTGTCCTGGCTGTGACACCAACTAGCCTGGTGTCAGTGGCAGGTCATTCAGCTTCTCTGGGCCTCACTTCACTTCTCTGTGAACAAAGGGTTGAGAGGGGTCTTTGGTCCTGTGGAGGCCTCCAACTGTGCGGGTCACAGGCCAGGAGAGGGCTAGAGCAGCAGGAGGTCTGGGGTCAGGTGTGTAAGTGGGTTGGCTCCCTGAGGTGTCCCCTGGGGCCAAGGGAGTTTCCCCGTCTGGGAGGGACCCTTAGCAAGAATCCTTGGCCTCCCGGAGGAGGCCTTCCCTGTAGCCTCCCTATAGCAGAGACCTTCTGCGTGACCAGGGGCTCAGGGCCTTCAGTAAAGAGGGGCACGGCCCAGAGGCACCGCCAGGAGAGGAGCCAGGCTCAGGCAGCACTGTTAGATTTTCCCCTGCAGGTGGGGACGTTGAGGCACAGGGAGATAGCAAACCCTGTCCAGCAGGGTCCCTGCGAGCCAGAGGCAGGGCCAGGACTTGAAGCCAGGCAGTGCACCCACACTCCACCATCTCTCTCACATCTGTTTGCCCACAATGGAAACATCAGCCACTGAAATTGAGATTTAAACTAAGCCAAATTCAGTTCCTCAACCACACTGGCCATATTCCAGTTACCCAGTAGCCACATGTGGCCAGTGGCTACCCATGGTATGGATTGGAAAACATTCCCATCATCACAGAAAGTTCTGCAGGACAGTACTGTTCCAGATCTTAACAGAAGAGGTGGTTCCGATGCTGGCATGCTGTCCACACAAACCTGCCCAGCCTCCCCCAGCGCGGCTCCCTGGGAGTGCCATCCTGATCTGTGCTCTTGACACAGCCTGCCTCTCTTCACAGTCGGGTAGCCCTTGCCCCTTAGTGTGCTCCTGGTCCCAAGAGGGCAGAATCAGGAGAACTTAGTGTGGAATCATTTGGGAAACAACAAAGTGGACCCCATGCTAAGGCCCCTGGCTCATCTGAGAGGCTACTCTTGGGGACTCCATGAGGCAGCTTCAGAAAACCTGGCAAGAAACTGTCTCCATGACCTCCATCCCTGGTTCTGCCCCAGACAGACAGGCACACAAGAGTGGCCAGACTGAAGGTGGGCGGATGCAGTGGGCCTCCCTGAGCACCCAGCCCTTCACCAAAAGCAAAGAAGGCCTTGGAGCTGGGGGTCGAGTGGGTGATGCTCCCAGTGCTCATGCTGTTCCAGCTCCTGAGCTAAGAGCACTGGCTGGGTCTGAATGGGACTGGAGGTGGACATGCAGGTGGACATGACTTTGTGACATTGCTCAGCTGCTGCATCACCACCACACCATCCTGACCTGCTGTGGGGAGCCATTCCCTCTCAACTGCTCAGCTTTCCATGTCTCCATCCTTCCCATTCACACCCTTCTCTTAGCCTAATAACCAGAAAAGGGCCCCCAGTGGCCACAAGCGTGAGCTACCTGCTTCCAGGGAGGGTGAGGGTGTGAGTGGCCTTGACCAGGGAAGTGGTGGCCCAGGGGCCCCCCGTGGTTGAACTGAGCCACCCCCACTCTTGGTGGAGAGCCAGGCCGGTTTCCCACTCCCAGCTCCCACCCTACAGGAGCTGCCCCTTGTAGAGCACTGGCTCTGCTAAAAGTCCCAGATGCCTCCCCAAGCAGATCCACACTAGCCCCCCAGCCTGGGGGCAGCCCCTGTGCTGCTGCGGTCAAGAGCTTGGTGGGTACTTGCTCCCTCTGACCCCTTCCTTAGCAGCTGGGTTAAGAAAACTCTGGAATGTTCTGACCTCCCTCTCTCACCTCTGGCCTCCGTGGCACAGTGCAAAGCAGGGACCAGAGCTGGAGCAGCCCAGCCTAACCCTATCTGGTGGATTCTGTTGACCTGTGCCCGTGCCCCAGGAATCCTGTGACTTTGTGACATTGCTCAGCTGCTGCGTCACCACCAAACCATTTTCTCTGTGGTCTTCTCAGTATCCTCACTGTGTGCCCAATTCCCACCTCCAGCCCTGCCTTAATGCTGTGTGTGGACACCACGCCCCCAAGCCCCTTCATCCTGGCAGGGCCACGGGAGGCAGCTAGTGAAGAGAAAGGAAAGCAAACCCACCCAGGTCCCCGGGCTGCTGTGGCCTCCGCCCTCTGCTGTCACTCACACCAGTGAGCATTTAGGAAGATGCAGTTAATCCTTTTACAAAGCACCTTCCTTTTTACCTGTATTCACCGGCTCCAAATGTCCGTCTCCTCTGGTTGGGGGTCCACATGTCACTCCTTGCAACACATTGTCCCAGGCCACACCTGTGCCCAGCTTCAGGACTCTGAGAACAGATAGGGTGTTCCAAGGGGGCCAGTGCTAGATGCCTTTATTGGAGTGGGGAGTCGTTCTCTTGTGGAAAGGCTGGGTGTTGACCGGTCACTCGGCAGTGTCTCTTCTTCCCATGCAAGGTGTCCATCCCGGCAACCTCAGGATCGGTGTGCAGTCTGAATTGTGAGGAGTGTGATCAGTGGTCCCCTGGGCCTCCTCTCATTTTGCCCATCCGGGCTTCTCATTTCAGTTTAATCTGTTAATTTCTGTTCTTATTTCACTTTGCAGACTATTTGCCGATTTCACAAGACATTATTTTTATCAACTAGCCCTTAAGAGAGGCATAGCAAATTGGGGTTTGCCACCATTTCTAGAGAGAGGACACAGTCCGGGCCTGGGCCACCCCTGCTGCTGCTAGTGCCCACTGACTGAGACTCTATGTCCCTGCTGCCTGTTGTTTGAATGAATATTCTTTTTCCTGTAATTTAATTCTTAGAAAAGACCTTGTTCCTTCACAGTTTTTTTTTTTAACTTCTCCAGTCCCCTCCCGTTTGCCCCTGTATGCATTGTGACCAACCCCACCCCCAGCTCCCCAGAATGTAATGGGGCCAAGGGAACTTCTCACAAACTTCATAGAGACTCCTCGGGGGATCCAGGAAGAAGGTGTCAAGTGTTTAAAATAATGAAAAAGCAGGCTTGTTGGGACATTTCATGGGGAGGCCCAGAGGGCTGTGGCTGTGTGACTCGGAGCATCTGTGTTCTCTGGTGGGCGTGGCAGTGAGCGCACACACAGACCCCTCTCTGAAAATGTGCGAGAAACGTAATCCAGAAGAGCAACTGTAACAACTTGTCTGAGTGTCTTCCTTGTTTGGTGGCCAGTCTCTCCGTGGCTGTCACCGTAAGAAGCATCCGTCTTTGAGAAGAGACAGTAGGGTTGCCCTGGCGCTGTGTCGGGCATGTGGGTGCCAGTGCACACTGGGTTGCTTCTCTTCAGTCTCCTAGTGGCACCTCCCTGCCTCCCCTGGTGGCACCACTGGGCTAGGACAAGCCGGGGCACTGAGGGCCCACCCTAATCAGGCCGCATCTCAGGGCTGGTACCCCTGATGGTCACCCCCAGAAGGATCTTTTCCCGTGATCCTGAGCCCCCCCACATCTCCCCTCTGATACACACCCTCTCTCTTGGGCTGAGGGCATACAGCTCGGCTGGACCCTCAAGAGTCACCCCTTTGTGCTCCTAGTTTGTGAGAAGTGACCCGGGCGCTTCCATTTGGTGCATCTGATGTGAGCGAATCCATACCTGTGCCTGTCCGTGTCCTTGAGAGCCAGCATGTGCATTTGGCTCATGTCATTAAAGATGCTTGATGTAAAAATTGGTAGTTTCCTTTTATTTTTTCCCCCAGGCTTTTTCATGAGTATTTTTTTTTATCTGTGTGGATCTCCCCCTACCCTGCTCCTTATTTTGGTTTGCTATGAATTGCTTTGCTTTGGTGAACTTGTCCTCATGTGCTGGCCTCACAGTGGCCTCACAGCCATTGTGAATTTTCTTCCATCTCTGTAAATAGTTCATCTGTGCTGCTCCCTAATGACGTTTTATTTTTTTTCCCCTGTAAGCAACTGAGGTAGAAAAATAAATTGTTTACCATGGACATGCTGTGTGCTGCCGTCTCTTAGCCTGACAGTGTCCTGTTCTCGCTCTGGGGGAGGTGAATGCACTCAATAACCAGTACCACCGACAGCCCAGCCCAGTGCATGTCCACTCCCCCTGGCTGCCGCCTGCTCCCAGCCCTCCCTGCGCCCTGGTCCTCAAGAGCCCAGAGCTCTCCTGCTCAGGGCGATCCGCCCTTGAGCAGAGTGGCTGAGCTTCTGAATGCACCAGCTGCATGGTCCCGCCCCATGCCCCTTCCTCTGCCATCACTTCACCCCCAAATGAAAACGCCACTGGAACATCTGGAGCCCCTCACATCTGTGCGCCAGGTGTGTGTGTGCACTCATGCACGTGCTTGTGCACGGGGGCCCGCATGTGGGGGTGCAGGTCGCTTGCTTTCCTAAGTGCCTGGAGCGGTGCAGGCTGGAGGAGACACCTGTGGTGACAGTGTGGAATGTTGCTGGACATGAAGGTCGAAGGCTCGTTTCCATGTTGCACTTGGCCATTTAGGAGCCAGATGACTTTGAGCAAGTTGCATAACTTTTTAAGGCCTGAGATAAAGAAATTGCCTGGTTAGTTAGGTTGTTAAAATTAAGGGATTGTGTGTATGTATGAGAGAGAGGAGAAGAGAATGTCCTTTTCTCCCTGATGATGCTGCCTGGGCCTGCTCAGCAGTGAAGGGCGTGGTCCAGGATCCCCAGGTAAAGCCAGAGAGTGGCTGGGACTTCTGCACACCCTATCCCCTGGCATTCCTCACCCCGCCCTCCCCTTTCACTATCAAGCACTAGATTAGGAACCTGGTATCTGGCCCACTCCTTCAAAATGCTCACGGTGCAACTAAGGGAGAGAGGACCAGGCATCATGGGGCAGGTGCTCCGCTAGAGAAAGAAAAGTTCTTCGTGATATTCAGGAGACAAAGGCTGTCTCCTTATCCAGTGGCCCCCTAGAGATGGTGATGTAAGAAGTGGGTCTTGAAAATTTGGCTTGAATTGGCTGGTAAAGAAGGGAAAGAGGTATATCCCAGGCAGAGAAATGATATGCCTAGACATCAAATCAGATAGCTTTAGGAAGGAAGCAAGGAAAAGACAAAAGTAATAAGTAATAATTATAGCTTAAACAAAATAAGAATTTGTTTCTCTTTCCTGTGTAAAAGGAGTCAGGATGTGGCTGCACAGTATTGGGGTCCTCGTTCTTTTTGTTTCTTGTCATTCTACCCTCTTCAGCGTAAGACTCCACCTCCTGGTCTAAGGAGGCTGTTCAAGCTCCAGCCAATCACATACTCTTCCCTTAGGAGTGTCCCTCTTTCCTTTAATAATACATCTTAAAGCTCATGCCTGACATTCTACTTAGATCCTTCTGCTCAGAGCTTAGTCATGTGGCCAGTTTAGCTGCAAGAAAGTGTCCAAAATGTCTCCATTCCAGGTAACAGTGTACCTCACTAAAAACAGAAAACTCTGATACTGGGGAAGAAGAGTGGAACAGGACCTAGGGGACAGTCTCTGCTACAATGTGTCCCAAGAGAGGACGCACTGCAGGTTGAGGGATTGTGAGCATGCTGGGTACTGGGAGCTACCGGAGAGTCTTGGAGGAGGCAGGGTGTAAAGTAGGAGCGAGTTGGGTCTCCTGTTGGGCTCAGGAAGTCAGTGGGTCCCTGAGGCGAAGCACGAGGAGCACCTGGAGAGGGGGGATCTTGTCAGACCTCCAAACTGAGCCGGAGGATGTGGAGAGGCAGGGGCAGTGAAGAAGCTTCTAGGGGGGACCTAACCTAGGTTTGGGTTAGGGTTAGGGTTAGGGACAGAATGTCCCTCTGTCTGCACCCCTGCCTCCTCTCCGCTCCACTTCACCCTCTCTTGGCCCCCTTCCTGTCCCTGCCTTAGGCTGGCTAGTGGCCCTTTGGGATTTCCCACCTCTGCTGGGGACAGCAGGGTTAATGTAGCCCTGACTGCAAAGAAGTCTCAACAGCTGGCTGTGTGGCCTCAGCAACAGAGGACTCGGGGCAGCCAGGAGAGCCCGGCCAGCATCTCCTGGCCCAGGGCCTCCTCCTAAGACACTGTGCCCGCAGCAGGGGCCATGCAGTCCCAGGTAGGGAGACCTTTCTCCAGCCTGCTTGGCCTGGGCTCTGGTTCTGGAAATGCCAGCACATGCCCCTGCCACTTCAGCGACGGAAGGCAGGCCTGGTGTCAGGTGTAGCCGTGGGCTGATGGGGTCTGGCTTCCCGATGGCTTCCCAGAGCACTGGCTACCAACTGGTGCAGGCGAGTCCTGGCTCAGCAGAGGAGGGCGGGGATAAGGAACACCATTTAGCCACTGCCTCAGGACTTGGGGCCCGGCTGCATCTATTTTGTCTTCCTTATTCCCATCTAGTGGCCGTTCCTTGTGTTGGCCGGCTTTCAGTAACTCCAAGAAAAAGACAGCCACCCAGTGTTTCCATGGAGAACCGTGGTCTGAGGGGAGGTGCCATCGCTCCAGGACATCCCGTCCCTCTGCAGGGGCGGGGCCCCTCTAGCCCATATTCAGGACAGGCTGCTGCCTGGTACACTTGGGTTGAGTGATCTGGTCTTTGAGCAAAGACCAAGGCTTCGTGGCCCAGGGTGTCCCAAGGGGCCCTGCTTGAATGTGGGAAGCCACACAAGAGCGTCAGTGGTCAGGATGGCTCAGGAGCCTTGGCCGCGGCAGCAGGCCGTATGCTGGATCAGCTCTTCCGAGCCCTGTCTGCTGCCCAGGTGATGACATTTGGCAACATGTGCAGAAGTGCTAATGCCTGCCACGCCAGAGACCTGGGATTCTACCAGGATGTGGTCATCTGGGCCACTGTGGGGAGTGACTCCGGGGCCCTTCCTTCCTCCTCTTCTTCCAGCCTCCTAGAGTGGCAGAGACCCCTGTGATCTGCCCCTGCTCAGGAGAGGTGAGACCTCTCCTGGCCTCCTGTGTTCTCTCTTGGCCCTCCTGCCTCTACAGACATGCTCCGTGACTCTCCTCCCACTTCCGTTTGTAAGGAGCCCTTTCCTCAGCCACCACCCCAGAAGTGCCCTTGGTGGGAATTCTGTTGGACCCCAAGTGTGGTGGACCCTCAGGCTCTGCCCCACTCCCTCTCTGCTCAGTGAGCAGTGGCTGGCTGGGTTCTCACCACCTGGGGAGCAACCTTGAAATTTCAGGCTGGCTTTGCAGGTGTTCTGTTGTAACGGGGACTCAGGCCTACGAGTACCCTCTAGATGCTACGGCACTGTAAACAGAAGTGCTCCCCTGTCGGAGGGCCTCCCTCACCCCACACATCTGTCGCATCCCAGCCCTCTAATCTGTGCACCCCTTCCACCCTGTTTTAAATCCCAAGCCAGTGTCCCCTCCCAGCTCCCTCCTGCACCACCTGGCCCTGTGTGTGCTGGGGACTTATCCTCTTATTTGAATATTAAAGGCGAGCTCAGTCAAGGAGGCCCGTCTGCTGCTGTAGAAGAAGATGGAGAAGTAAAATTCAGCAGCACACCCCAAATCCAGCCGGGCCTGGCTGGAGGCTTGCTGAGGAGGTGGGGGCTCTGTGGATGTGCCCCATCGCTGCGTTCCTCCCTCGGCGTGGAAAATCAGGAGTTGACTCTATTCCCAGATGAAAGTGGAGCACAGTGCCTAATAGGCACTTAATAACTGTTTGCAGAAATGAATTGGAGCCATCGGAATCGACAGGAATTGCAGGTTTCACTTGCGATCAGCTTTCTGTGCCTCTTGAAGCTCTTCTGCAATAAGTGAGGGGATGTGACTAAGTGAGCGCTCAGCTCCCTGTGGCAGAGCCTAGAGCTCAGCGTTCTCCAGGGGGAAGCTGGGAAACAGACTTCTTGCCCTCGCTGTGAGCTTGCTGGAGAGTAACGTCACCTCTGGGCCTCAGTCTCCCCATCTGTCTAACAGGGCTGTTGATCCTTGCCCTGCACCAGGAGTAGAGAGACGGAGGAGGCCGTGGGTGGGGCTTCCGCCCCTCAGGCTGAGACCCAGGACTGGCCAGATCCCGTCTCCCCCACCGTCTACAGCTCCCCATACCTTCTTAGGTGTCTGCACAACCAGCCTCAAAGTCCCCATTAAATCTGCCAGCAGGAACTTAATCACCTTTCTTCAAGCCTTCAGTTTTCATTTCCATCAGCAAAAGCAAGTGAAAGCCTGCAGCTTAAAAACAAAACAACGAAACCCATCAATTACTCAGAGTATGAAATTCTGGGCAGATAGCAGTGCCTGGCTTGAGGCAGGGGACAGCTTCTGCCTTCAGAATCGTTAAGGCTGAGCAGGAGGCAAAGGCTCCCTGCTGCCCAGGACGAAGAGTCCTGCTCAGACACTTTTCCACCGAGTCCAGGTCAGCTTGGGTCCCCTGCCCCTGAGACCCTAGCTGCCTGAGTCACCCCCTCTGCTCTCTGTCCCTACAGTCAGAGCAAGAGTCACAGTGCAGACAATCAGCAGCACTTGTCTCAAGCAGGGCCTTCCAGGAGGGTTCAGGGACACTGAGCGAGGGAGCAAGGAGTCAGAGCCTGAGGAGCATTCCATGAGTGGCCTGGTGTCCCCTTAGTTTGACCAGCACGGTGGCAGCAGTGCACAAGCAGTGAGTGCCAAGAGGATGCCCCGGCTGTGCCAGGACAGCTTTCAGTGGGCCGCAAAATCTTAGTCCATCCAGGCTGCTGTGGCAGAGTTCCATAGACCAGTGGCTTATAAACAACAGAAATATGTCCCTCGCAGTTTTGGAGTCTGGGAAGTCTGCAAAACAGTCAGGGCACCAACAGAGTCAGTGTCCAGTGAGGGCCACTTCCTGGTCCACAGCTGGCCATTTTCTCTGGTGGAAGCCACTAGTGAGCTCTCTGGGGGTCTCTTATAAAGATGCTAATCTCGATCCTGAGGGGCCTCCAAAGTGTAAGTTCAGCAGGCAGAAGGTGAGGGAAGGCTATTCCAGGTCTCCCTAGACCTGCAGATGCAAAGTCATGAAGGTACTGCATGTCCTCCCTCCCTCACATTCCTACTTCTCTTGATCTTATGGCCCTCACCTGGGCAGATACTGTCCTTGTACCTTGACCAAGACAGCAAGACAACAGACTGGCATTGGGAAGCCAAATAAGACCCGAGCCTCATGGAGACACTTGGCAAGGCAGGGACGCTGACCTCGCCCTTGTCATAGGAGAGTGCTCCCTAACTGGACTTTATCAATACTGATGACAGGCCCTGGCTCTGGGTGCCAGCTGGCCAGAGCTGCCTTCTTTGAGGTGGGAAGCCTTGCCCAGACCTGCTCAATCATGGAGGGAGAGATAAATGTAGCCTGTGCTTCTCCCGTGGAGAGAGAAGGTGTTTGGCTGGCCCAGGGGCACCCTGGTTTTGCAGGGAAGGTCTGAATCAGCCCTGCAGCTCTCTTGGTGATACCTGCTCAGGCCTCTCCAGGCTTCTGACCTCAGGGACCAGCTCGGACAGGCTACAGTTCAAGTAAGACTAGGAACAGGAGAAAGCACCTTCTCCCCAGCCCCTCACATCTGTCCAAAGCCTGCCTCCCTCCACCCACCCTTCCCTTATTTGTTCAGCACAGGGTTACTAAGCACTCACCACAGCACAGTGATGAATGAAGATGAGTCTCTGCCTTTATAGGCTCATAGGTCACTTATTAGGTGCAAAGGAGCAAACAGGATTCTACTTGATGGAAGGGCCCAGAAAGACTCCTCTAACCCCAGCCTCACTGGAGGATATTTGGGAAGACAGCATGTCGGGGCTAGAGGGCGGTGGAGACCGTCAACCCAGCTGACAGGCTGGCCGGGGCTAGCAATGGGCTCTGGCCACCCTAGCCAGGCCCTCCCTGAGCCCTTAAGACCCTTGCCTCCCATCCTTACGTGATCCCACCAAGGTTAGTTTGCACTTGAGATAAGACTGCCCTTATCACTCACAAAGCCCAGATGTCGTGCAAATTAATAGGATTTTAGAATAGGAAGCACAGAAGGGATTTCTCTGGGATTCCCAGCTCCACTGCTATTACCTTGGGCAATAATAATAATAATAGGAACAAAAATAATTTTACTTGTGCCGAGAGCCTAACGCCCTCATCTCCCTGAATCCTGGAGGCTTTAGGAAGGAGGGAAAAGGCGGCAGAGAGGGGCAATAAGTACCGGGTCTCGGGTCTCACGGGAGGAAGTGTGGGAGATGGGATTTTAGCACCGTTGGCTACTGTCTCCTTAACTGGCCTGGGCGGGAGCCCTGTATCTGTTGGAGGGTTGGCGAGCTCTGGGAGTGAGGCGGTGCAGGAAACTTCTCACCATAGGACTCACTCCGTGGTGGCGCTGGTACTATTCTGAGTGTCCTGGTTGCTGTCTCACGTTTAAGGCCAAGTCCTTTATTTCAAGGTGGGGAGATCAAGGCCCAGAGGAGGCCCATCTTCCATTCACCCTTTCAACAAGAGCTGGTAGGTGGGTGGTCATAAGACTGCTGGCTCTGAAAATTTTTAAGTTTTTCTGTACTAGTTGCAAATAGCTGCTGCCCTGCCCCCTCTCCCTGGGCCCTCCCCACCACTGGCACTGACCCCCCCGGACTCCGTGGCCACCCTGAGGTCCCCTGCAGAAGAACCAGTGCTCAGCACATGGGTGATCTGTCAGCTCCTGAAACATGAGACTCGGGGACACTGGTGGAGGGTCTCCATCTCCCAGGAGAGGGACCTTGAGCTTGCCAGGGTTCTTGACTCACTCTCCCAGGATGGGGCCAAGATGGACGCCTGGGGTTTTTCTGCCGGCCGTGCTGGGTGCTCAGGACTTGAGCGTTTGCTGTTCTGGAGGCAGAGGTGGGAGCCTGGGCTGGAGTGAGCGTGCAGCTGGGGGTGAGTCTGTGTGGAATGCAGCAGAGGAGGAAGCAGCAGGCACATGGGATTTGAGGGTGGAAGTGACTTGGTGCGAAACCCTCGGGGCGAGCAAGATTTTGCCTTTGGCGATTTGGCATTTGAAATTGGGAAACCGTGTACCCACCACTTGAGTAGTGTGCTCTAGAGGGGGAGCGGTCACAGCTGTGATTTGTCCTTGACACCCATTGGTAGTATTTGGGAGAATATCTCTAAATCAGAAATTGATGTTTTTATGAAAGGTCAGGTAGGGGAATGTGAGGTAGGGGTAAAAAAAAAAATGTCTCCAAATAGTCTGCTGACACCTGCGTAGAAACTGCAGTCTGAAATCCCTTCACTTTGAAGGTTTTGGTCTCAAAGATAAGGCAGAGGTTTGCACTGTAGGTGCTCCTGGGCCAGCCTAGAGCTAAAGGTGACAGGCAGAGGGCAGGGAGGGCTGGTCTGGGAGTGACCTCCATGTGGCCACCCTCACCCTCGACGTCCTGCTGGAGAGAGAACCACACTGAGCAGAGTAGGGCCAGGAGCCCTTGCAATGAGCCGGCACTCCCAGAACCAAGGCTGGTCCTGAGACTGGGCCTCAGGCCTCACTCATCCCCAAGGCCCTGGTGATCAGGCGGAGGATGAATGAGACTGGGTGATGCTAGGTTCTCTCTCAGAGCCAAGGACCAGTCCTCTGCCCTCAACTCTGTAGGTCATAGCCAGAGAGAATTTGAAGGCTCTGTGTCTTGGTCATGTGTCACAAGGCCCAGCTCTGTGATGCTTTCAACTGAGTGGAATGGAATGGGGAGAACTTGGAGCTGGATCAGCTGTGGGAATGCCCCTGTTCCCTCTCCTCCCGCCCCCTCCATCTTAGAGAAGGGAGTTAGTTGGAAAAGCCACCTGAGGGCCGAGTAGCCTCCTGTCCCTGAGGGCCGAGTAGCCTCCTGTTTCTGAGTGCTGAGTTTTCTGGTGGCTGCCAGAAAACTCCATTTTCAAGCAACCCTTGGGATAGCCAAGGACTCCAAGGCACAGATCTCCCACCTTCCTGGCACACAAGCCACAGCCCCTTTCACCCAAGGCCCAGCTTATTAGCCAGGAGCCAGTTTGTGTGCAGCCTGGTTCTGGGACCCTGCCCCCACCCCGTCCCACAGTTGGAGCCCCTAACCCTAACCCCAGGGCACTTAACCCCTGAGCCACATCCCCAGCCCTTTTTATTTTTACTTTTTATTTTGAGACAGGGTCTCACTAAGTTGCTTAGGGCCTCAGTAAATTGCTGAGGCTGGCCTCAAACTTGCAACCCACCTGCCTCAGCCTCCTGAGTCACTGGGATCTGAGGTGTGTGTCACTGTGCCCAGCTTTCCCTCTGTGTTAAGTACCAACACCTTAGGTCTGTGGACCGCAAGGCCTCTCTCTTCCTATAGATAACAGGGAGGATCCGGAACCAGCCAGTCCCAAGCCGCCATCCTCACCCGTGCCTTTCCATTTGCCAACCCCCAAAACCCTCTCCAGTTGCCAGTTGTCATTTAGAACCAGTTGCCAGGTTCTAAATGACTCTCTTTCTTGGCTGTAACCAAGGGCTGAGGATGAGGCATCCCTAGACCATGTTCTCTTCACCATGTTCCCCTTGACCCAAGCAGCAACCCACACCCTCTCCCTGCCCAGGGGTCTTCACAGGGTGATGCTGTTGGTACCCTCTGTAGAAGCTGGGCTCACTCCTAGAAAGGTGTGTCTGAGTCAGATTCCTATTTCGAATGTGAAGAACTCAAGGCTTGTTTTGTTATTTTTCAAATGGATGTACATCCATTTGCATCAAAGCAAAACATTACATTGATCAGGTAAATGTGTCCCTTTAGTGATCAATTTTGCCTCTTCTTTAGACCCTCTGTTCCGATGGGAATCCCCAGATCCTCCTACTCCAAAAATGTGTCACCCCACTTTCTTCCAGCCTCACCCAATGAGAGCCACCATCCCCCTTTCTCTGCTCAGAAGTCAGAGCTGTACGTTTCCCATAAAAGAACTAGCCCTGCACCCTGAGCAGGCCTGCCCAGGAGGAGGGAGCATCCTGGGCCAGCCAGATTGACAGATGGTAGTGTTTCCAAACTCTTGTAGGACATGTTTCCCACATTCTGGGTGACAGTTTCTTCTTTTGGTTGCTTATTTTTTAGTGTTTGGATTCAGTGAAGCAACATTAGATTTAGCCAAGAATGTCTGAACCATCTATAGAAATTGCTGGTGGGAGATGCTGGGCGTGCCGGAGGAAGGGGGCGGAGAGTGTTTTCAGCAAGCACAGCATAAGAAAAATTGTTTGTAATGGACTTTTTTAAAGATTGCTCTCAAAATCACATCTCTAGGAGCCATAAGGAGCCACAAAATTCTCTCACCCCCTCTTTCTGAGAGGGGCACCGAGGGGTCTATGGACTCATCTCAAGTCAGGGGAAATAAGTATTGACTGAGTCAGAACCAGACCCCAGGCAGTGCCCCCGCCCCCAGACCAGTGTCTTGTCATACCAAAAAGCATAGAGGAGACAAAGAGAAAGCCTCATGACCTAATAATCCCCTGCAAGATGACAGTGTTCGTGTGAAGTCAAGTCCCCCAGAGCGTGCTCACAGCCAGGGGTTCTCTGCCTGCACTGGCATCAGAAAGGCCTTGAAAGACCTGGGTCCCCCCTGATTCTGTCCTTTAGGCGGGGTCAGGGCTTCTGGGTTGTTGAAGATCTTCCAGGCAGGACTGGGACCCTGAATGGGGACCTCTGCCCTGACTCTCAGAGGAAACTGGTCGCAGGAATTAGATCCTCCATGGTACCCTCGGGAGGCCCCTTCCTCTCTCATCTGGAGGTAGTGACAGATTGCACAGATGCACCATGTAACCTGACCCCCCCCAGTCAGCATTTCTGCTGCTCCCAGGTGGTTCCCTGTGTTCTCAGCTTACGGGGGAGAATCCGTGCCTCTGCAGGACAGGGCACCCCATTTCCATAGCCCTAGCACCTTCCACTGGCTTGACCACCCACAGGCCACTCCTGGAGATTTGAGCCGGCCACGCTGGGGCAGCAGAGGCTGCCAGACCTGCAGGTGGTACTGCCTTCTGCCTCACTTGACCCAAGCGGCAGTGACTCCCAGCCCTGACTCATTCCCTGCATCCGTGCGGCCTGACCAGCTGGTGTCAGGGAGAGTCTTCTGAGGGCAGACTCTGAGCTGGATCCTCAGTGGGACGTGGAACTGAGTCCCTGCCCCAGAAGAGTCTGTCACCCAGCAAGCGAAATAAGATATGCATATAAAAATAACTGTGCTTAGGTAAGGCAAAAACCGGCAAGTGCACAGAAGCAATAAAAAAACCCAGCAGAAGTATTATATCATATAATTCTCAAAAAAAAAAAAAAGAACCTGAAATCCCCAAATGCCTATCGACTTCTGATCAGCAGTAAAACATCACAGCTCCATAAAGTCCATCAAAGGGTGTCATTTGCTTTGAGTGAGATGGCCACATCTCTCATGATGTCACTTGTCAGATAACCCCCAGCCCCGCAGGACGTAGGCTTGTCATCCTCTTACACAGACCTGGGCAAGGCCTGAGGTGAAGGGACTGTAAAGGCCATCTTGCCTACCCGCCTCGCAGCAGAGAGGAGTTGCTCAGGGCCCAGAGAAGTGAAGCACTGTGTCCAAGTCACACAGCAAAGCAGGGGTCAGCCAGACTTTGACACCTTCTGTCATCCCACTCACAGGGTAGAGGAGCTTCAGGTTAGCAAGACAGGTCTTTGGGTCTGACTCCATTAACCAGACAGCCTGTCCATGCCTGAAATTCCACCACCGTGAGCACCTCATTCTTTTGTACCCAGGCATGGTACAAACAAGGGGAAACCATCTGCATTCCTGAGTTGCAGGTAGCCAGCCTGTGGCTCCAGACCTTCTGAGATTTGATCAGCAAAACATTTTCCTCCTCTCTGCTGGGTCTACACCTGCGGGTCTGCCTGGCCCAGTTGTCATTGGGAGAGCTCAGCAGGAGACATGCTCTTATGTGGAGCTGTGGAAATTTAGTCCTACCATAATGACATTATGACATTGGGACATTGTGAAGGATTCCAGGCCACTGCTACCAGTCAGGAACTCAGGCCCCTGTGTGCTTACGGCCATCTGAGCATGGCATCTGCCATGGGAAGAGTCCTGTCTTGAAGATGGAGCTGGTGGCCGAACAGAGATTTGATAAGCCTCAGCTTAATGCTTGTTTAAGCTGATTTGCTGCTGGGCTTTCCTCTGAGCATTTTGCATATGTTAATCTTGCGCTAATCGTCATATCTGAGTACAGAGAGACTAAGCAACCTGCCCAGAGTCACACAGTAGATGGCTGAGGCAGAATTTGAACCTATTTGGTTCCTAATCTGTGCTTAGTTATTTATTGTGCTAACCTGCCCCATGAGGAGCAGCCCAGTTGCCCCCATTATGGATTTGGCCAGAGAAGTTGTATGGGGGACACACCCCCACTCTAGTCTCAGCAACAGAGTGTGATGGTCCTCCCTACTCTAGGCCATGGGGTACTACAATGAATGTGGACCCTCATGGGCCACAGACCTTTGTCACAGCTTTGCTTGTGCCTCTGCCCTCTCTAGAAGCCCTGATCCCTCCCAGGCCACCTACCTAAACCCATCCCTGCCACTCCGCACATGTGCAGTCTTCCCCCGACCGCCCCCTCCCAGGGGGGCCCTCTCCTGGCTGCCCGGTGAGGAGCTGCCCTGCCAACCCAGGAGCGTCATTTCCACCAGGACTTCCTAGAAAGGGCTTGTCCTGGAGACCAGCTGTGCCTGTCATCACACTTCAGGGTAAAGTCACCATGCTTGACCTCTAGGGCCCCAACACACACCCACCCCCACATCCACATACACCCCATACACAATACTCATATACTCAGCTATACAGAACACGCACCCAACATATAAACACACATACACCTCACCAAACACACACCTAGCGCACCATTCCCGTATCTGTGCTCACCCGTCTCCCATAAATCCACCTGCCAGGTCAGACAGCACATCTGGGGCGAAGGGTGACCGGTGAGGCTGGATGGCCTAACAGGGCAGGAGAGGAGTGGCTTGGTGCAGGATGCTGGGCTGGCACTGTCTTCTCCCTAGGAGGTTCCCATTCCCAGGGGATAGTGGTCCAGGGCCAGTGGTCCTGGCATCTCAGAAGGAGGGGGCTGGGGTGGCGTGGTACCCGTGGAGCTGCGGGCTGTGCTGCCGAGGGGCAGACAGGGTGGCTCTTCACCTGCTGCCGCCTCTTGTCGCCCAGGAGATTCCAGCTCTCAGCCGTGTCTGGTGCCCAGGCTCTAAGAGAAGCCTTTGTCTGAGACTATGGAGGATGGATTTCCTTTATTGAATATGGCTTTTAATTTTTCCCCTTAAACTTTTTGTCCAAAATATGCCCAACTCTGGAAAATAGGCCCTTTGTTAATAAGTCTTCTTATTGACCACACCCCCCTTCCCCGGCCACCACCACCTTTTCTTACTTCTAAGGAGACATTCTGTGTCAAGGTCCTGGTAAGAAACAGCAGAAGAATAACTTGACCTCCCTCCCGCAGTGTGCCCTGAGCCCCGAGCAGGTGCCCGGGACCAGGAGAAAAATTTGACTTCTAACTTATTTTCCATCAGCATCCACATCCTCAGAAATCCAGATCCTGCCTGGAAGAAGTGGGGAGAGGGCTAGGTGTGGGGAGGAGGGTCCCATCCTGGGCTCCCCCCGTGGGTTTCCTGCTGCCTCTGGGGAAGGGAGCAGCCCCCAGGCGGGTCACACAGTCTTTATGGGAGCTGGGAGAGCTGTTCCCAGCCTGGGACAACTGTGAACATTTATTTCACCTGGATCTTTCTTTTTCCCCCTTCAACAGCCCTATTACCATATTTAAATGCAAGTATGTCTCTTTTCATTGACGTTTTAAGTAGCTTAGCCTGACCTTTTTAGAGTAGCTCTCTCCCTTTTGAACTTCTTTCCCCTCAGTAGTACCATGTAGCTAGGACAGTAGTCCTAGAGTCTAGTGGGCTCCTAGTTCACTCTGTTTGGAGGGTGTCTCTCTTTCTCCTCTTTCCTCTTCTGCTCCCTGCCCTTAATGGTGCATGTCCTCCTCCCTCTTATCCTGTAGAAATCCCCTGTTGGAAAGGCGCAGTGGCTAAAGTCGAGTGGCTCTGTTGGGGGCTGTCTGTCGAGTTTGTGGCTGGCTTCTGGCACCTCATTAAAAAACCACAGCCATTGGAAATGGGTCTTGGGGTCAGGCCTCCAAGTGTCTGCTTAAGGGCAGAGGAAGTTTGTCTTTATGTGTGGAAGTGGCTCTGTCTATCCCAGTGCGAGGCTGTGCGTGCACAAGCTAGTGACAGAGAGGAGCGAAGGGGAGGGGACCTGGCCTGCTGCTTCCTTCACCTGGACATTCTGTAGGCCTGCGCCTTGGCCTCCTCACTTATTCCTGTGGCCCAGTGTGTTTTTAGATAACATGAGCCTTGACCAATAAGGACTCCAGAGACCCCCTAAGGAGATCCTCCAGAGCCAGCTTCATCTGACCCTGGGGCTCAAGACAGAAGGGCCACATCGAAGTCCCCATAATTGCCTAGGAAGAGTGAAACATGGAGAGGGATCAAACAAAGCCACGGGGCTCATCCCACCTAGAGCCCGTGCGCCCCCACATCTGGTTCCATGTGTTCACAGTCTCCTGGGACCCTTCGGGTCTGGGGCTGACACGGCTGACATAAAGTTTTGACAAGTCTAGAGTTAAGGTGGCTGAACCTCTGGAGAACAGCTGGTGTTAATCCGTCTCCTGGCCACAGTCTCTGTTCTGTCAAAAGGCTGTCCCAAGTGCCTCCTGCCTGTGGCTTCTGCTGACCACTTGGCTAGGATCCCTGCAAGAGGCAGCGGGCTGGCCAGCCATGCCTAGCCAGCTCTGGACAGGCCCTAGGGGGTCACCAAGTATCTGTGCAGGACCAGTAGGCAGCTCAGCCAGGTTCTCAAGAGAAAGTTCCTCCTCCTCCTGAGGTGTTGTGTCCCTCCAGGACCAGTTTCTTTGTTGAGAAGCGAGTGAGGATCAAACACACCCAAAACTGCTGTGCCTTCCAGAAGCCTGAGAGCCAATGACCTGTGCCCATCCCCCTTTCCCCCAGAGCTGCCCACAAACCCCTTCCCTGGTGCGAGCTGGAGTCGGGCAGCCCTGTGAGAGGGTCTGCCCAGGGCCCTGCCAGGCCGCCTCCTGACTCTGACCCCTCCCTCTCTCCAGGCTTCCCGGCAGCAGCTTACGGACCAGTGGCGGCGGCGGCAGTGGCAGCGGCACGAGGATCAGGTAGGAAGGTGTACGGGACAGGCGGCTCCCAGGCATGCCCAGTGTGCAGGGGGAAGGTAAAGGCCCTGTCGGATCTGTGTGGCTGCGTCTGTCCAACATGCCCCTCACCCCGGCCCGGGGAGGGGGTGGGGACAGGGAGGCATGGGTGAGCCTGGCCACCCAGGGCAGCTCCCACCAGGGGTCAGTCACAGTCACGAGACTGCACCACAGGTAGACTGTTATGCTCCCTTTGGCAAAGGAAAACTGAGCTTCCTTTTGACTGTGGACCTCCTTCACCTAAAGACTGGCTTCTGGGCACCTGTGGGCTTTACCCTCTGTGGCTTCCTTGGGCCTCTGACCCAGCCAGAGAGGTACAGGGTTGGCCTCTGGGCCCCTGCTGCACTCAGTAAGTGGGCTTACTGCTCTGGCTAAACCCCCAGGTCCCCCGAAGGCCAATGCAGGGCCAACCCTTGAACTTGGTGAAGGAATGGAGCTGCTGTTTGCTGGAGCCCTGCTGCCCCCAGACGCTTCTCAGCAAGCTCCCTGGGCTCCCAGCCACCAAGGGAATGGAGGCCTTCTCTGCCTCAACCCTTCAGTCTCTAAATTCAACCCTTTTAAGAGATCCAGAGTCCTGCAAGTGATGTGGGAACACTTTCCCAGTGGCTCTATGAGATCAGACCAGAGGTCCCCCTGCCCAGTGCCCTCTGCCTTCCTAAGGTGCCAGGGCTTCTGCCCTGTGCTGGGATCCCTTGTAGCCATTGTCCCCGGCCTCCCTCCACCACCCTGCTCCTCCCTAAACTGAGTAGCCATGGTCTGCAGCTGGCTCCCGGTCCCCTCTCCCTAGGCAGAGCACCAGAGCACGGGGAAGCGCTGTAGTTGGATGTAACTGGGCTCTGAGGAGGGTGGGGTGGGCAGGGCACGGGTGCTGCAAGGGGACCAGGAAATGGAGCGTTAAAAGCCTGGAGGGCAAATGCCAAGAACCCAAACCCTGGGTGATGAGAAACTGGCACAGTGAGGCCATTAGAAAAACATCAGTAAAAATCCGTTCCATGCAAACTGGCACTGCCTCGGAGCTACAAAGGATCCACTCCCCCGAATCATCCGTTGGGCTTTCGTTGGAGGGGGCCCAGGAATTCTCGGGGGGCTGCTGAGGCGCATTTGTAAGAGAGCTGGCAAGCAGCAAGTGGGCAGGCAGGTCCAGAGAGCCGGGCACCCTCCACTCCCATCTGACCTAGCAGGTCTCCAAAGGCCCCACCTGCCTCTGGCCAGTGTCCCTTAGTCCCCCCCACCCCACCCCAACCCCGGGCCCCGGGGGCGGGGTGCACAGCTGCATCGTGTCTCCCTGTTCCGTTTGGTTTTTAAACTTGAGTGCTTTTTGATATCATTAAAAAAAAAAAAAAGCCTCGGTCCTCCCTGTGCCTGGGATGGGGGAAAGATAACAAGAACCATCTTGAGGTTTTTGAGTGTTGTTGGTTGTTGTTTCCTCGTTCAGTTTCTTTCTTTTTTTGTAACTTGGATTATGAAACTAAACTTTAACCCAAAATTAACCCTGCCTCTCTCCCCACCCCACCCTGTTCTCCTTGACTTCATGGCAAGTTTAAAGGGCAGCATGGGGTTCTTTGTGAGTCTGAGAGCGGTCTCCCCCACAGTCTGTACCCCCTTCTGTCACCCCCACCCTCTCACAGACCCCAGAGCCAGGCGGGAGTCCCACCCATCCTCTAACTCCTAACCCTCCAAGGTCATTTCCAACCACACATTTTTTTTTCCAGGATCAATGGTGTTTTATTTGTAGCCATTTCCATTGGGAGCGCAATCTCCCACAGGCCGTTCAAGGTCAGCCATGCTCATCGCTGCACTGCTAGTGAATTGTATTCAGGAGTGTGCTCCCAGACCACCTGCCCCACCCCAGCCTGAGTTAGTGCAAGGGGTAAATCCTCAACTCGAGATGCCCACCCCCAGGGTGCAGGCTTGCCCAGGAAGCTATGGGGAAGCCCCCAGCACTGCCTGGGGGTTATGGACTTGGGGCGTACCCTGGGCAGTGGCTAGACTGCCTGCTGTGGTCAGAACCTGGGCTGGCCTGCTTGTATGTAGACAGGGTACCTACCCCAGCCTCCAGCCGCACCTGTGGACCTGGAGCAGGGTAACCAAGCTGGGGAAGAAAGGCCTCTGCCCTTCTCTTTCTTTTAACACATTTTGACTATAGGGGAGCTGTCACCTTCTTGCCTCTGGAAAGTGGCCTGGCCTCGCATATTAGCAAGCTACGTACCTCTGAGTGGCAAAAGCTCTCTGCTATGAATCGAGAGGGGCCACACAGACTCTCTGGGGTATGTGGCATCAGTCCAGGCCCCGAAGGGCTCACTGCATGCTGATGACCCAGTTCCACCTGCACCAGCTCCTGTGGCCCTGCCCCACACATCCCAACTCCTCCCCAGGGGACCCGGATGCTCCTTCCGCCTCCTGAGCAAGTGGCCTGATAATGAGAGGCCATCACAAACTCAGTGCCTGTTCAGAGAGAGTCCACTGACTGCCTCCCTGCCTGGAGCTTGGTACCATGCTAACCTAGCAGGTGACTTCAAACAGTAGCAAGTGTGGCCTCTGCTCCTCAGGGGCTCTCAGGCTTGGTTGAGGGATTGGGCATCCTGCGGAAGGCCCTTTTTGTCTTGTTCTGTTTTTCATTTTTCTCCAGCTCCACCGTTTTGGTTTGTGTCCCCCTTCCACTCTGACTTACTGGGGGCCCTTCCTGAGGCGGGAAGGGCTGTGGGGTGGGAGGCAGCTTTGTTTTGGCTCCGGGTAGCAACTTGTCTCTGTCAGGGCTGTGGTGTCAGGGTAGGAGGTCGGGGGGCCCTGAGCTCTGCACCTACCTCAGCCCACTCCTCTGGGCCGACCTGCCCACCTTTGCCTAATTCCTCCCGAACGTGAGGTGAGCAGGGCTCAGGCGACCCCACCAGGGAGGTCCCTGCCGACTCCTAGATAACTTCACTATCAGTGGTCACTTTTCTTTCACCTTCACCTGGTAGTTTGAAATATCATCTTTTCTTGTGCTCAGTCAAGAGTTTGTTTGTTTATTTTGATCGTATTCATTCAGTTCCAGTGGCCCCATCATGTCCCACCCAATCTGAAATCCAGTTTGGTAAACGACTCCCCCCCCACCCAATGTGAGGGAAGTGGTTCAGATTTTCGGACTACTTTATTTCAGGGTGACATTATGGGTGGGCCCACATATCAGTCTTAGAGCTGCTGAGCCCCCTGGCGTGCCCCCCCAACCCCATCTCCGGCCCCAGCCAGGACCCCTTACTGTACTTTATACTTGCCAGTTTATCCCAATCTAGTTACGTGAGCTCCCGATGCTGGTGGTGAGTGTGAGAAGTCATGTTTCTGTTGTCTTTTCTCTTGCTTGGTTGGGGCTGCGGTGAGAGAGTGTCTCTGAGGCATACTTTCCCGCCTCTCTTACACTAGGATCTGCACACCTCCTCTCAAACACTCTTCTGAGCACGCTCAGCGGGAAGGTTTGTCCACACCTATTAATCCTCTCTCAGTGTCCAGCTTCCTGTTAGTACCAGCTGGTTTGCATGTTTTTGCTTGTTCAGATGAAACAGTTCAAGAAACAAACTCATATCCAACTCTCGAGAAATGTCTTTTTTTGTACAATTTCGTTTTCGATTTTTTTTTTATTAGTTACAACTCCAAAACACCTGTTGTCCAGTAAAACATTTCACACCTCCCTGCCTGTTCTTAGATTGTATGTATCTGTGGGACTGACTAAATGCATGCACTGTAGTCGATGTACCGGTAGCTGTAGCTGTAGTTGTAGAACATGCATTGTTGAGTTGATATTACAGGGTCTCCAACGGCTCGGCCTAGCACAGCCGTCCAAAGGATAGCACGGGGACCAGGAAGAGAAGGGGCTCCATATTTTCAATGTTGCCAAGGGGCTTGGATCCATGTTCTCGCCATCAGCCACCACCACCTCCCCTCACGCTCCCCACTCCCCCAGTCCAGAACTGGGTCACCACCCTCAATTGTAGCCTTCCCAACTGAGATCTGTTTCGAATGGTCCAACTTCAGTGAAAGAGAATGGAACCAGGGTTGGAAGGAGTCTCCAAGTTCTTCCTTGTTCTTGTGTTCTTCATGCTGTTCTTGAACAGAGCAACGGATCTTTTCTTGTTTCTTTAGGTTCACCAGTGAGCCTCCCTGAAGGCCCTCTGCTCCTTGAGTTCTTTGTGAGCTCCCTCCCAGCCTTTCAGGGATACAGGTCCAGGTGGAAGCCATGTCTGTGTGGTCTGCTCCCTGGGTGGAGGGACATGAGACGTGGAAGGGATTGAGAGCTCACATCCTGCAAATGGGGCATGCATCCACAGGAGGTGGATGTTGACATTGGCTCTTAGGTTTGGCGAAGGTGAGGGAGGCCCGTGGGATGAGTGGCATCCTAGTGTGGAGGTGACAGGCACAGCTTCATGGGAAGGGGAAGTGAGGAGGGCTTGGAACATCCATAAAAGAGCCACCTGCAGTTTCCCTGTGTCTCCCCAGGACGGCCTTCTGGAAGGGGAACAGGCACAGTCCTACAGTCTCTGCCCTCCACTCAGGGGCATGTGTAGTCAGCCATCTCACACTGTCTTTCCTATATCTGTGGTGACAAGCCAGAAGGGAATGCCAGAGATCTCTTAGAGCTTTTGGAGGTGCCTCTCATCTTCACAAGTTGGTGTCAAGTAAGGTGGTACTTGCCCCCTGGAACCTGCCCTTTAACTCAGGGTGGTCAGTGATCCTGACCCAATGCTACAGGAGGGATCTGCACCTTTAGGGTGTAAGTTATGTATTTCAGGAGACAGAATGCAGCAAAAGGTCACAGAGCCCATGAAGTCCTCAAAGAATGTGTTGAGATAGAGTGAAATGTTAGCTCCATGGAGAGAAGCCACACTGCCCTGGCTGTCACCTGCGGAGTCAGGATGCGCAGGGACTGCTGGATGAGGGCACTGAGGCCCCAGGCAGAGGAATCTGGAAAGAATTCTTCTCCTGGCTCTGCCTGGGGGTTGGTGGCATGAGGGAAATGACCAGGATCATTAGTCTTCGAGGCTGCTGCAGATGTACCCTGACCTGAAGTGGGGAGCTGGTAGCGGCAGAAGACGGAGAGCGCAGCGCCCCTCCCAACTTGCCTCAATCTTCTGTGTGGCTCTGGGGAGAGGCTTTGGAAAACTCTTCCAATTGCTGGAGGATCTGCTGCTGCTGGGGTCTATTGTAGCACCAGCTTCAGGGTTCCCAGCTATTGCTTTCAATGAGCATTTATTGAGGATTTGCTGCAACTCAGGAAAGAAGAGACATAAAGACAGAGAGCTGTTCTTGCCTTCAGTGGTCTGAGAACCCAGTTGTGTTCCCTGAAAGTCCCTATTGTAGGAGACGATGTGTTGTTTCTGCCTTGATAATGTCCGCTGTTGGCTTCATTTTAAGAAGGGAAATGGATACTTTTCATTTCTGAAAGTGGCTTTCCTGTACCTCATCAGCAAGAAGGAGGGATGGGAGGTGGGGACCCAACCAGCCTCCCTGTGCGGGCAGCAAGCGTCCTGCCGACTGCGATACCAGGATGGCCCATCTGAGGGCAAGGTCACAGGGACACCCTTGAACTAGGGTGCAGCCACATGTGTGGCTATGGAATAGAGCCAGCACAGTGGACCAGAGGAAGAGTAAATCTGTGACCATTAGGACCAGCTGCTGCAGCCATCCAGACCTACCCAAAGTCTCTTACCTGAACAGACATCTTTCAGTCTACAGCCTTTGGTTGTGGGGAATGGCACCTTGTATCCCAGTGGGTCGTTAAAATTTTCATTTCTGGGAGGGCCAGGACTTTCCACCGTAAAGAGTCCAGCACTGGATTTCACTAACCCCAGTGAATTTATAATAATGTGCACAGGCACCCGCTGCTGACCTCAGCTTCATTCATTTTCCCAGGGCTTTTGGACCAACCCTGTTCAGGATAAAAGACATCAACTCCAATCAATAATTTTGTAATAGAAATACTGTGCACTTGATAAATCAACTCTAGTGCAATTAGTGACTCGCCTTGCAGCCCAGACCTAAGTATAAGTTAATCCTAAAGTGAATGGAGTGGGGGAATGTTAATGGTCTTTTAAATCAGTGGGTGACACATTCCTGCCTCCTCCCCTGAGCTCATTGGCCTCCTTCACGCCAGCTCTCAGGAGCCCAGGCCCAGCTGTCCAGCTCTGTGAAGCGAGGAGAGCACATGAGAGAGTGACCAGGAGACCTGCTCCTTGCACCCCACACTGGGTCAGGATACTATTGGGTCCAGGAAATCCCAAAAGCTAGTCAGTCCCCTTACAGTTGATGAGAACCATCAAAGGACAAGCCAGGACCTATCATGGTTCCTTGTATTTCTGCAGAGTTTTGATGATCATACAGACACCATCACATCGGTTGCCACAGCTCTCCCCTGAGGTAGAGAGGAAGGCAGAAGTTTGGGGCTTGGTTTTACGTGAGAAAGCTGAACTGCAGAATGGTTGTATGACTAAACTAGAATCACATGCCTAGTTACTGCACAGCAAGACTTTGGTCAAGCAAACTCTGGATTTAAACCCTGGAGAAAGTAACCCTGTGGCGGAGCTATGTCGGTTTGTGAAGGACTCACCTGCCGCCCAGACACCTGGCACAAGCAGCAATGAAGGCCATGTTGGGAGTGCCCAACTGGCCTTAGGTTCTGGGTCAGCTATGACTCCAGCCTAAGATCTTGCAGTCCAGTCTTTCAGGCAAAGATCCCAGAACTAGGCCTTGCGCACATCTGCCATGGAGTTTAACTCCACCAACTATTTATCGAGTGTATAACAATTATTATTACACATGGCAGGTACTTTCCTAGGCCTGATTCAAGGGTACTTTGGACTATAAGAGAAGGCCCAACTCAATGTGGTTAAATAGTTTAGGGATTTGTTTGCTGATATTCTCAAAAATCCTTTGAAGAATAACCTTCATGTGTAGATTGTTCAGGGTCCTTTTTCTGTAATTCTCTAAGCTTTGCCCTCTTCCAAACTCCCATAATATCTTTATGTTGGTTTCCCTCATGGTGGCAAAATGGCTACAGCCGTTTCTTGCATCACACTGTCCTATCTAAAGAAGAGGTGGTCAGATGGTTCAGAATTCTAACAAAAGTTCAGAGCTTAGTGCTGCTTGGTGAAGGCCTGGGTTACAAGAACCAATCATTGAGGGATCCATCTCCCTCTAAATTGAGTGGCTCTTACACTGTGATGGGGGGATGAAATCCCAAAAGAAAACTTGTATTCTGATAAGAGGGGGAAAAGGAAAATGGTGTTGAGGAGATAACCAATGGTGTCTACCACAGCCAGCCCTGAAAGTTCATGGATGAATTCAAGCACTGTCCATGACCTTGAGGACCCACCAGCCTAGCGTGGAGACTAACAGGTAACCAACGACACTATGATGCCACAGGCCCAATAACATAAACCTGTCCTATGTACAGAAATAGCACATAGGAGGAAGTGATCAGCTTTGCTTGGGTGTCAGGGAAGGTTTCACAGGGGAGTGAACATTTCAACTGTCAGTGGACAAATGGGAGCTCCTCAAAGGGCCAGGGGGGATAGCATATTCCAGAACAGTAGAGTGAATTTGAAGCCCAGCAAACAGTTTAATTCTGGTTGGAAAATTAAATAAATTAAGAGAAGAGAAGCAGATATGGGCAGAGCCCACAGCAGAGAGTCCTTTCTTGGTACCATGCTAAGGAGCCTGGAGAGGCCTGAAACCAGGAAGTGACATCAGATTTGCATGTTAGACAAGCCCTGGCATTGGTACCCAGGGAGATTGGAGAGGCAGAATTGGAGGCTGGCAGACAAGTTAGAAATAATTCATACACATTATAAACACCCGATACAGGTCAGTGTGCAAGCACCCAGTGGGCAGTGGGGCTTTTGCTCTTCCCCATTAGATGATTAACTCTGGCCCTTTGGCATCTGGGGTGAGATGCCGGAGAATTATATGACATGGTCTTTCCAAAGCTCCAAGTCTTCTGAGGAAGACCAAGTACACAACTGATGTAAGAGCTAGCTTGTCATATAGGTGGTCCCTGCAGGGCCAGGGTACACAGATGGCAGGGAAACTCCATGCAGAAGGTGACACGTGGCACAGACATTGGAGGAATTTAGAGTGGGAGTAGAGACAACAAGGTTCTGGGTCACCTTGAGAGCCAGATCAATAGGGTCACTTTGGCAGAAAAGGGAAGTCTATATTCTTGATAGGAGCAGAACCTAGGAAGGATAGAACCATCTAGGGAAGATGACCTGTGTAGCAGAACCAGAGAAAACATCTTGACCCCCTTAAACCAGGGGTCCTGGGCTGGGCTTGTAACCCAGAGCAAGAGGAGAGAAGTGAGGCATTGAGAAGATAGACTGGAGAGCACTCTCTGATGGGGACTCTACCTTACTTTCCCATGAACCCCTTTTTAAAACCATGGTAGACCTTTTTTAAATTATCTTTTAATTTACTTTTTGGAAATGGAACCCAGTGCCTCACACATGCTAGGAAAGTGCTCTACCACTGAGCTGCATCCTGAACCCTCCCGTAATCTGCTTTGCTTCTGCCAACAAGTTGTTATTCATTCTGTGCCCATAGATGTTGGTTACCATTCCTTGGCTCACATAGCAGCCCCTGCCCTCGTCCTTCCTGCCGGTTCATTTCCCTCTATCTTTGTTTTTGCTTCCTCAAAATCTGACTCAGACTGTCAGAAAGCCACACCTGGTTAGCCCTACCTGGGCATCCTCTCCCTCTTGCTTCATGTCCTAAGTTCTTTTCTTGCTTGGTTCTTAATGACAGGTGAGGTTAGAAGTCCTCTAAAGACATTTTACATATATCTCAGGGCAGCAACAGCCTTCCCAACCCTGTAAACCATCAGTCCTCCAGGAAGCGGAGCCTAGAGCCTAGTCCTTGTTCTTAGCATAGATAAATAATGAGTATGCAGTTAGAGAATGCAGAAAATGATGGGGCCCTTTGTTCCTGGATGTGTATTAATATTAATAAAAGGAGGCTGGGCCGATAGCTCTGTGGCAGAGCACTTACCTGGCGCATGTGAGGCACTGGGTTTGATCCTTAGCACCACATAAGAATAAACAAGTAAAATAAAGCCATGTTTTCCATCTACAACTACAAAAGAAAGTTTTTTTAAAAACTTAGTAAAAGGTCTCCCTTTTCCAGTTTGGGAAGTGGGCAAATAATATTTTTGAGCTGCTATGATTGGCTGCTGGGATTAGGTCTGTCAGAGGATGGCAGAGCCATGATGATATCCACTCCGTGGCATGGAATGGAGGATTCTGGCCAGCATCTTAAAATTCACACCTGCCTGGGCAGTCCTTAAAGGAAAGCTATCTTGAAAGTGGTTGATCGAATGCTAGAGACACTTCCCAGCCAATTTCAATAAAATGCTGATAATAGTAATATGTTAATAAAAGCTCACCTGTTATATGAAAGCAAGGAGTACTATACCAATCTCACCTGCCTTATCCCAGTTAATTCTCATAACACCACGAAGTAGGCAGTATCATTCCCATTCCCTTTTTATTGCACACACACACACACACACACACGCAATGGGGATTAAACCCTAGTGTATGCTAGCATTGAACTACATCTCCAGCCCCCTCCCCGCTTTTTAAAAAATTTTGTGACAGGGTTTCGCTGTTGCTAAAGCCCCCTCAAACTTAATGATCCTCCTGCCTCAACCTCCCAAGTTGCTGGGATTACAGGCATTTGCCACCGTGCCCAACTCCCATTCCCATTTTAAAGATTAAAACTGCAGCTTAGAGAAGATAGTATCTTATCTGAGGTAGCAGAGATAGGATAGGATTTGAGCCTCAGTGTGTCTCAAACACTATCAGCAGATGCTCTGCTGTACCAGCTCAGCAATGCCTGAACAAGACTGCAACTTTAAAACTGCACGAAAAAAAAACCTACAACTGTTCCCAATTCTTAACATCTTTAGGAGAGAACCCCAAATCATTTACAAGTGGCTTCATAAGGCATTATAGGTATTTTTTGCACCCGCTTCTATTATTGCAGACTTAATGCCATGATTCTGCCTGTCCTTCTTTGGCTGACATTTCAGGTCTGACTTCTGGTCCCTGAGAATCCTTTCAGACCAATGGCAGGCAGTGGAGGTCCAGAGGAGGCGTGGTTGGGTAAGAGGGAGCTTAAGGAATTATTTGAAGGGAACCTTATAAACTCAAAACAAGGCCAAAGGAAGTTAGCCACAACCTAAAAGAAACCAGGGGGTGGAACCTGGGAGGGATTCTCTGGGAAGACAGACGTTATCCGCAGGGAAGAGTCAACATCCCCTTAGATACACCGCTGCGAGGGCTGCATCTGGAGGGTCGCTGGGAAACACAGCCCAGCCCTAGCGCTGGGAGGCGATTGGCTGCCCAGTTGCTGGGGCTTTGCTTTGGGCCAATGGTGGAGAAAGGGGCGGGTCCACAGGAGGGTGCAGCGGGCTCTTCAGCCAATCATTGTGCAGGGAGGCTGGATTCCTGATACCATGGTAACAGCGAGCACGGGTTCATTTGTTTTGTAGATGAGTAATTACTACACAATTAGAGAAAGCTAAAAATAAAGGGGCCCTTTGTTCCTGGCTACTTATTAATATTAATAAAATGGTCTGTCCAGGTCTGTGATAAACAATGCAAACCTGGGTGCCTGTGGTAAAGGCTAACGTGGCTGAGAAAAGCTGCCCAGCCCAGCTTCCCTGTGCATTTCCCAGCCTGATTCCCCAGCTCTGCTTCCTCCTCTTTCTGGAAGTTATTTCTGAAATTAACCTGGAGAGGATGGACTTTTTCCTGAATTTGGGGAGAAGAGCTTAGCATCACAGACTGCAATCCTCACACAGGATCTGCAATGCCCTGGAATCAAGAGGTCAGTAAGGCACGGACCCAAGCCACACCCTCTTCCAAAGAAAAGACCCGAAGTACAGCAGCAAAACCAGATAACATGGACCAATGTTGGAGGAAGCCCCTAACCAATTTTGCTGTTATGTTCCTGCCACGTTTTTCTTCTGGCTGTTGTCTATTGAGCTCTACAAGGTTCATTTGATAGTCTTTTAAACACCTTCCACTGAAGTAGTTCCCAGTCTTTTCTCCCTGCCCACTTGTCTTGTAAAGTGCATTCAGTTCAGGTTGGGAGTGACATGCTTGGGATTAGCCTGTGTTTAGGGATTGTCTTCACTATCCATGTCCTGACCTTCAAGGTCCAAACAGCTGAGAGGCTTCTCTTCCTTACAACCCTTCCCCCTCCTAGGGAGAGAGGTTGCCTTGTAGATTAATCCAATAAGGATGAAAAATGGCTTTAAGAAAAAAAAAGCAGGCAGCATAAGTGCAGAGAAAAAGAAGAAAAAGTTGGGACATTTCAACTCTACAGCTCTGTATTGCTGCTGTTTCCAAAGCTTCCAATTTCTTGTCCTTGAGGGTGAAATTAGTGGCAAATGACAGTGGTTTAAGATCTGAGAGGAGTAAGTGGGGAGAAAGCCATGAGCTTTCAAGTGACAGGAAACTTGGTGGGGATGCACTTGAACATGGTCATGCATTGTTTAATGTACAAGGAAATGGGAGGGACTGAATATTTCCAGAATTGTGTGTATCGCTTTTAAAATCTCTTGTCAGATTTCCATCATTAATTGCAGTTGATTGAGACTTTTAGGATTTGGCTGTCATTAGTAACAGTGGACCTGTTAGCTGAGCACGAGCACATGTCTGTAATCTCAGCTACTTGGGAGTTTGAGGGAGAAGGATTATAAATTCAGACCAGCCTCAGTAAATTAGCAAGATCCTGTCTCAAAACATAAAAAAGGGTGGGGATGTCACTCAGTGGTAGAGCACTACCATTGGATTCAATCTCTAGTACCCAAAAAGGAGGAATAAAATGGGCCTGTTAATAGTTGGTGATGAGCAAATCAGCCCTGAGATTGGAGTCAGTGCAGTAGTTCTGAATTTTGCTTCATGTTAGAATCACCTGAGGAGTTTTTTTAACTTCCCTGTATCCAGGCCACACTTTGAAGCCATCAAATCAGAATCCGTCAGGGTGGACCCCAGGCAAGTGCAGTGTGTAACCACAGGCTCAAGTGCCACCTGGTTCTTGCTGAAGGTAGAGCTTCACATCATCTCTATGACTGTCGCTGGCACCCCAGCCTCTTCTTGGGCCCAGGGCTCTCCCGCCTATCATGGGTATTCACAGTAGGGCCAGGAAGACCACGTCCAGGATGGGCTAAGGTATCTTTTTTCTTATGTGACTTCCCTGCTTCTCTTGGGGACAGGCCTGTCCTGGCTGAAATTAGCAGCATTATACACATAGAACAAGCAGCCTGATAGAACCATAAACAGGGAAGCAGCCGGCCTCCTTGACTGTCTGACGAATGGGGCCTTTTGGTAAGGTCGGAGTTTGTTTGTTATTAAAGACCTAATTAGAAACATGAGAGGGAGCTGAATGGCTCCATGCTTGGCTAATTAGTGACATGTATGCACCCGCTTTGAACTTCAAGGACACAGAGCTATTAGTGCTTACATCAAAAATGGATTAAACTCCTGTGCCTTTATAATCATTAAAGACGGGCTGCTCAAGTGGAAAGCCTTTTGTACAGGTCCTCAAGGGGCTGTCCCCTGGGCATCCTCCCCACCCTACCCCCTGGCTGCTGGAGCCCAGGGCAGTGAGTTGCTGTTGGTTATGACTTTCCAGTCTGGCATCCTTTGAAGCCACAGCTTCTAGTAAATGTTGATCAGTCTTAGGGTATTCCAGCTCCCCACTGGACTTGCCCTCAGCAGAGTGGAGTGGTCTTTTGACACTTGGGGTCAGCCCTCTGGGTGCTCCACTGGGTCCAGGCACTTTCAGGGAGGAGAGCAGGAGTCCAGGCTAGTCCAGGGCTTACATTCCCTCTCACAGTGCCCTTGCCCATCAATACTGACTGGGTGCTGCTTTGTGCTCCGAAGCTCATTGATCCTTGGGATGTGACACAATGCAGGTCAGGTCTAGTCCTCAGCAGAGATAAGTCCCCTTTCACATTTGGCATATACTACCCAACTTTGGAGAGTCCCCAGTCTGATGGGGAACACATCTGCACTACCATGGAGCTCCCAGTTTGGAAAGGGTACAAGGCCCAAGCCCACTCCAAGGTTGTCCACACCAGGGTTGAGAAGTTGATTCCTTGCCCTCAAATTTGCCATTTCTCTGGAGCAAAGAAAGATCCAACTGAACAGAAGAAATGTGTCCATCTGTGATCCCAGGAGGGACAGCTCCCTCCCTGTGTAACACAATTGCCTTCACATTAGAGCTGGGTGCAGGCCTGTGTGAGACACTGGGTGGCACTGGATATGTTCCCTAGCTGCTCAAACCCTGGCTTTCCTTCTTTAACACACAGCTAATAAAGCCCAGCTTATAAGTTAGGTGAATGAAAAAAAAAATGGTGGGAAGAACCTACCGACAGGAACACGGAAGTGCCCAGTTAGTCTCAGTTGTCACTGCAGCGTGGCATCCTCTGAAGCCACAGCTTCTAGAAGATTAGTGCTTCTTGTCTCATTCACTTTCACCTCTCTTGTCCCCTGCCCCATGCTTCTTAACAGCTACAGGGTGACATCTGATTCTTATATAGTACTTCATCATGATGGAGAATACATGAGGCCCAACTCCTAAGCCTGTAGTCCTGGCCTTGGATTTCGTAGTATTTTAATGTATTTGTAGTACAGAAAATGTGTGCAAGACACAAACAAGGATCTGACCCCTCTGGTGGGGACAGGGATGTGGCATTAAGAGTGGGAAATACTGAGCACAGAGAAGATGGCTGGGGACACATGGGGCAAAGCCAGACTTGTTTCTTTTTGAAAGTTAGAGAGATGGATGTGCCTTGAGGAGAAAGGCAGTCACCAGATCAAAGCAAGGGACATTCTCAGAACTGAAGTAGGACTGACCAGACTGTTCAAGAGAGAGGAGGGAGCTGTTTCCAGACACCATGCTCCCTATTTCCTTCTGCTTCTCAGGGCCCGGGGGGCTGGATGAGGAAGCACAGGCTCTGGGTCACCTCAGGTGACATGCCCAGCCATTGGATGGCTTAATGCAACAGTACGAGGGTGCTGTGGTCTCTGCTGGGTCTCCTTGTCTGCTACTCCTTGCAGCTTCTAACCAGTGTAGGCTTGGACTCTCAAGTCTATGAGCCTAGGGAAAGATGTAGCAGGTGTTCATGTTAAAACCCCACCCGCTTCAGCCAAACCATAAATGTTTGTCAGACAGTTCACACAGAAGGACAAGCTCCTGTGCCAGTGCCAGTCACAGACTCCATGATGCTCAGGCACCAGCAGGGCCTGGTTCCCTTTCCCTTCCCAGGGCCTCTTCCTTCTAGAACCCTGTAGACAAACTGAGCCCCTAGGTCCCCTGGGGGCTAGGAGAAGCAAGAACTTGAGTTTGACTCCAGAACCTTCTTTCTTTGCCCTCTTGATTAAAAAGCCTGGTTTCTGTGACTACTAGGCCCAGGTCCACCGAAGGATGCTGCATCCCAGGATTTATACCATGAACAGATAACCTCCATCTTCCCCTCACCCACCTTCCCAGCCAGCCCACCCAGAACCCACTCAGCATGTTCTTTGTGAGCTTGAGACACACTCATAGGCCCTGATCAGAGCTGATAACAAAAAAGCACCAAGCTGTAAAGAAAAGGTTGAATCTCAATATAAAGTGCATCGTCCTGACCACAAAGCCTTCCTCAGATGGGTCCATTCTGCTCTGAATGTTGTGAGAATCCCCAGCTTTATGATCACTGTGTTATAGGAGGGCTTTAGAATTCACTGATAGTGAAGTTAGCTCTTGAGGGTTGGGTGAGGTGTGACTTCACCGGAAGCTAAGATCTTCCTACAAAAGAATTAGCCAACAAGTCTTAGGTTCTCATGCCTATCGGTTCACTACTTGAGACCTGCTGACATTGATTGGCAGGCATCAACACCAACCACAGTGGTCTGAACTCGGCTAAATTTCAAGAAAACAAGTGGAAACTGCGGTTGGTTGGCATTATTGTAACCACATTTGGACCAGCATACAACTGTCCTGTCAGCATGTGAAAGAGCAGACTCTCACCACGTGTCCCATGAAACATGCAGATGAACCAAGCATCAATGGATACACCACGACTGGCATGATATTCTCCCCAGGCTGAGTTTGCTCTTCTCTGTAACATACCTGTTCACATATGGAGACCATGGAAAAGTAATACCAGCACCTTGCTCTCTTAACCACCACCACCTCCCCATTTGAAAGTATTCTTCCCTTTCTCGGTTGAAATTGCCTGAATTTCAGCAGAGCTTTAAAAATATATTGTGGATAAAATTGATTGTCCCTGCATCTGGGCACCTGAACTGATTTGATTTTAATTTAGCGTGTCCTACCATTTCCCCAGGTTGGACAAATTGCTGGCCTTCACTGTCTGTCTCTCCTACCTTCAGGCTAAGCTCCGAAAGGAAAGCTGGAGCCAAGGATCCCTGGGACATACTGGTTGGGCAGACTTCTGCTTTGCTCTGCATGAGACCCTCTGTGATCACATACAACCGAGTGTTGTCCTTCCCTTACGGGTTTATCTTTCCTTGCTGACCCTTGCCATTTGCCCATCTGCCTTCAGAGGATGCAGTAAGGAGACTACAGTGTGGCCTCTCCAGCTCTGTTCCCCGGGAGGGTCTGGGGCTGTTAGGCAGCCATTCTTCAGAGCCCTCAAGGAGTGGCTGATTATTGAGAGGGACTTATGAAGGTCTCTGATACCAGCATCCACCAGGCTCTGTGGACACAGCATCCACTGAGTGTCCAGTGTTGTAGGGGAATAGAGGAGGGGCACTCTTGCTCCAGAGTCCATGCCATCTGATCAAGGAACCTGCCAGGTCCTGCAAGAACCTTAACAACTCCATAGCCCACCTTGGGAATTCCTTGCTAACAGGGAGACAGTCCTGCCACTGTGGAGTTTCAGGCCAAGGGAAATATAGAAGCACAATGTAGACAAGATGAAGGCCAAGGTGAGTGTTGGAGGGGGGCCATGATTTAATCAGTTTCTTCAATTTCTCTAAAACAAACAAAATCCCTAAAAATCCAGTTTGATGGATTAACATGACCCCTGCCTTCTAAGAGTGTCACACAGACTTATGACCATACCTGCACTCAGTCATCCATTCCATTGGGAGATAGGGGCCAGGAACAGGGGCCATGGTACCAGTCAGCCCAGACTCCCTTCTGCTTCACTCAGAAATGCAGAGTGCAATTAACTTTGTTTTGGTAGCACGTTCCCTTCTGCCCTCGACCTAGAGAGGTTGGGTTCTCCGTTGCAGTGGCTTCGCCCTGAGCAGCATCATCTGACTGGGCAGGGAAGAGGTTCTGTCCTAGAAAAGTGGCAGGGGCCACCAGGGTTCCCTGCCTGAAATGAAACCTGGCAGTCGTGGATGATTCACAAAGCAAATGACTGAAATGTCTTGAGGGTGGCCATGCCCTTTGGGGAAATGTGAGACCCACCAAACCAGGAGCCTGGCCTAGGGCTGGAACTCAGTGGACCCCTGGCTTGTCACAGATATGTGGGCTGAGCTCATCTGGAGAGGATTTTGTCACAGTAGCATTCTCTGGATCATTCATAGTCTGGTTTTCAGGTCTTAGCACCAGAGGTGCCTTTCCAGGGGTAGCCCCAGGATCCTTGGCTGTAGCTTTTTGCCTAAGATATTTAAGACGGATATAGAAATGTCTAGACTTCCACACAATTCCTAGACCTAAGCGAAGCTGTTCTGACTCCCACCACTTCCCTATCCTTAAGGATTAACTTCACTCTCAATCCAGCCCCTTCTAACCACAGGTAGGCAGAGCCACTTGCAGACTGTGACACACGTCAGCACACATCTCCCCCGGCTCTTTTTAGAACCCTGGGGGAAGGTACCCACAAGTTTCAAGTCTAGCACCAGTGAGTGTCTGAGCCTACAGCACCCATCTCTGTTAAGGTCTCCAGGATAAGATTCTTGGGCTTTCCTGGGTCAGCCATCAGGGCATTTCCTTGGTGGACAGGAAGCCCCTCCTTCTGGTCCATGTAAGATGCCTTCACCTTTCACTCAAGTGCATTTCCTCTTGCTGTCCTCAGTGAGATTTAGTGTCCTTGCTTCCCTCCCCCACCCCTGTAGTCCTTCCTTCAGGTCCAAGATGATTATATGCATGAAGCGGATGAATTGGATCTTTTTGTAAATCACCTCCTGATTTGTATGGCAAGTGGATTGCATTTTCCTATATCAGATTTTCCTAAATCTGCATATGGCACCTGCCTTGCTGGGCTCTGCATACACAACTATCTCAAAAATGAGAGTATTTGTTTTAAATTTGACAAGTCACAGAGCACTTTCTCTTCTTCACTCTCGCAGCAGCCCAGCGTCAGTCTGAATAAGGCAAACGTCACTCACATTACAAACAATGGCATGGGCTGGAGGGGCTTGGACCAAGGCACACAGCTGGCAGGTTGGGGCCAGGGTCACACATGGGTCTTCTGACTCCAAGTCCAGTGCCCCCTTTCTCTACACCGTAGCCACCTCCTGAGGGTACTGCCTGGACTGGGAAAGCCCAGAGGATGCTGGGTGGTCGAGGTGTGAGGTTCAGAAGGAACTTGCCCAGGATTAGCTTGTTGCTATGGACACTGCCCAGAGCCTATGATGGAGGAATGAGCCCCCAAACGACCAGCCTGGTATAAGGCTCGTCCCAAGCCACTTAACACTCACAGCTTATATTGCAGAAATGCCAAGGTGTTTGCAAGACATTGCCCTCTTCTGGGACAGGCATTATAATATCCAATTTATCAATCTCAACACTGTTTATTCAACAATATTTACTTCTTCCCTATATATACACATACACCATAGCAGAGCAGTGGACAAGGTGCCCTTGACCATTAAGAGTGATGTTCTGTCCTTTTTCTAACCCGATCCTAGTATATAGGACCAATTCTAGCCACGTGCTTGGAGGAAGGTGCCTTCCACCTAGGACACTGAGGATTGACTGGAGAGTGGCTTCTGCAGAAAGCACCCTCACGGCAGAGGCTGCTCAGCGGCAGGCATGCCCCCTGTCTCTCTCGGCTCCCCAGGAGAGGGGGTCCTCAGATGACCCCCTTTACCGTGTAGCCAGCCAGTGTTCCATATGTGAAATGACACTGACTTCCCGAAAGAAGAATATCGCATTGTCCCTGATACTTCCCATATCTGACAGCAGGCACAGTCCTGACAAGTTTATGTGCTAAGTGTCCATCCTCATTCTGTCCTGCCAGCCAGAGCTGTTGTTTTTTGAGTCTTCCCAAAGATGCCTGGATTTTCAGATGGCTTGACTGGGGACTTGAGCACGCTCCCTGGGGCATGGTTCTTCTGCCAGAGAGAGACAGAGGCAGGTGGTGACTGTGGAGCTTGGAGACATCTCTCCTGAGTGCCCAGCCCTTGAAGGTGCAGTTTCCACTGCCCCTGGAGGAGACCCGCCCACAGCTAGTGTTGATAGCCTGCCCATTGCGCCCTCTGGTGGGGACCCAGTGACCCAGTCTCCCGCCCCTGGCTGAGGGATATTTGCAAGGTGACTTTGGGCTGGGACTCAGGCATTGTGATGAGCAAGTGCATAATAAAATGGGACTTGGGGGTTTAAAAGCTGCATTCTAATACAGCGCCTTCTCCACGGTGATTTTAGTGTCATTTGATGGAAGATGACTGAGCAGGGGAGGGGTGATCCAGACCTAAGATGAGCTGCTCATTATGAAATTCCCTTCAGGCCGACTCTTAGACACCAGGCCTCTGTGCACACAGGTTGCCTTCTGAGCTTCTGGAGGCGGGCATCTCTGGACAGCAGTCCTTCCATGGCCATGCTGTGTCCTGTCTCCAAGGCTCCTTACTCTGGCTGGATTAGTATCTAGGGCCCTTTTCCTGCCAGAAGGAGTCAGCGCCAAAACCTTCCTCCTCTCTACCCCCTAGACAGGTGTTCCTGCCCAGCATCTTCCTGGATCTGCATCCCACCAGAGGTGAAAATGTTCCCCTTCATCTCACACTGTGCCTCCCCAAGCCCACCCCACCCTCTTACCCTAAGACAGAACAGGGGAGTTTGCTCTTTGTAGAGGGAGGGGTTCCAATGCCCGAGAAACCAGAAGTCCACTGTCTGAGGGCTGCGGGGGAGGTGTTCTACCAAGATAATACCGCCGTTTGAATATCTCGGCTTGATATTTGCCTTCGTGAGTGAGACGGGCCAAATGTTATCTGCAAGTTTAATTTTCTATATTCAAACATCCCAGTCCCCTTTGTCTTCCAGCACATTCCCAAATAAGCCATTGGTGCTTGCTCTAAGCTATAATTCTTTTTCTCCTTCTCTCTAACCTCTTCCCTCCATCAGCCTGTTTGTTCATTTATGGGCTGCAGCTTCAGGGGCTCACCTTGGGGCTTCCAGAGGCAACAGTTTCTATTTTCTCTGCTGAGTCCGGAGCCAGACTCAGCTTGGATGGGTCTCCTTTGTGTCTTCAAGTCCCCACTTGGTCTTTTGCCAGCCTGGCAGTGAGGGGTATCATCAGTCTCTTCCCACACCTGTGACAAGTGGGTGACAATCAATCCACTTGTAGCTTCTTCAAAGCCCCAGGAGAAGTGAGGGCCTCTGCACAGGCCCCTAGGCAAGAGCGACTCTGATGTCCACTTCAGATGCTCTTTCCTTTCTGCCCTGGAAGGCAGCTGTCTTGGACGGAGGGGATGCCGAGGGAGGCAGAAGGGAGAGGCGAGCCTGCAGCCTTGTGGAACTAAAGACGTCTAGGAGTGTGATGCTGAGACCGGCCACTCCTACCAGACTGTTGCCCTAAAGCGGCCAGCCCCAGACTCACCATGAGGTTGAAACGAGAACTTAACTTTTACCATTAAAAAGAGTTGGTGATTCTTTTGTTTTGTTTTATTCCATTTTGGAAAAGAAAATGAAGTTTAAACTACTAAAGGGAAATAAAGATGAGATAAAATTAACCTGGTCGATAGACTGTGCCCCTCTTTTGGAAGGGCATGATGGGATTCGGGGGAGGCAGACTGAAGAACCTGAGGAAGCATCACGCTCTGCCTCCCCCCCCACCCCCATTCCCAGACACAACCTGCCACTCTCCAGGTGTGTGGGTGTCAGGTCGGTCCTCTGTCACAAAGGTGCATTCCAGGCTTTCTTTTTCTCAGTGTGGAGCTTATACCTGAGGATAACTAACAGAGCAGGCATTTCGGACAGATAAGCTTTAGCTATAAATTGGTTTAGTTGGTATGCTGCATTCATACTTCTTTGTCTTTTTTGTTGTTGTTGTTTAAACAAAAGGAAAAAAAGGTTTAAATCCCCCCTTTCCTTCTCCTGCAGGAGGTGAGTGTGTGGGTGTCCTGTAGGACCATTGGCTCCACCCCAGCTTTAGCCCAACCTTCAGGTTACCATCCCCACCCCATCCCCTCCCTCCATCCCCTGCTCTCCACCCCAAAAGGGAACCCTCTGTCGCCATCATTACCGTTACGTTAAGATGCCCGAACTCTCCATGACATAACCCATCCTCCGACCACTTCAGTATTAATGACTTTCATGCAGGGATATAAATGGGAGGGGTGGGAAAGGAGGGAGTAGCCAGTGGGGAGGGGGAATGGGTGGGGGAGGGATGCAGAATGGAGATCTTTTTTTGTCTTTTTTTTTCCTTTAAACAAATTTGTCATTTAATGGATCCAAAAGAAAAGAAAGAAAAATGAAACATACACACAAAAAAAAATTTAAAAATCCCCTCCCCAAAGATTTTTTTTTCCTAGACACAAATTGCTTTGTTTCCTGTCACGTTTTAATATCAATATTAACACAATGTGTAGTCTAAAACTAGTTCCTTTGTAGTTTGCATGGGATGTGAATGCTGTCTCAACGTGCCCAAATCTAGAAGACTGCATGAGCGTCAATTCAGATGTGAAAAAAAAAAATCTCTCTCTCTCTCTTTCTCTCTCCTCCATATATATCTCTATTTCTATTGTGATAATTTGGTGGGCAGTGAAGCACCTCCGGTTGGTTGCCGTAGTGTGTTGAATGATCGTTTTTTTCTTCTCTATTTTTGGAGCTCCAAGCTTCTTAGTAGTAGCCTGGGCTGAGTATTCTTGAGTCCCTGCTCATGTTTTCGCATGGCCTTGGTTGAGTGTTAGAAGTTGGGCCTCAGCTGTTTTTCTCGAGTGTTTGGCTTGTAATGATCGGTGCATGCCTGGCTTCTGGCCTCATACCCAGCTCTATTCTCTGCACACCAGTCCTGAATAGCTACAGTGCTCAACCGAATTTTGGCGCGCCCGCTTCCCCGGCAGGCTCCAACCCGGCGCGGCCCGGAGGCTTCCCGGGGGCCAACAGCCCAGGACCTGTCGCCGATCTCTATGGCCCTGCCAGCCAGGACTCCGGAGTGGGGAATTACATAAGCGCGGCCAGCCCACAGCCGGGCTCGGGCTTCGGCCACGGCATAGCTGTAAGTACCTGCCTTCCTGCCCTCCTGCCTCCTGTTACCTGACCAACTCCTTGCAGCCCATGAGTTAGGGGCAGAGGAGAGGACAGTGGGTCCCCATCAACGGTCCCGCCAGCTACTGAAGGCTGTCGCTGCTCTGTCTAGACACATACCAAGGACCTCCTAAGTGGCCCGGTGATGAACTAGAACGTATGTGAGCAGTTCAGATTCATGTCACCACTCCGTCACCTTCAGCCCTTGCGACCTTGAGCCACTTACATAACCCGTGAACCTCACGTACCTGGCTGCAGAACAAGAATAGTTTACCTCCCTCCAAACATTGGGTGAGAATGAGCAGAAACAGTGTGCACCCTGCACATAGTAGGTCCTCAGTGTCAAGCCACCCCCCTCACATCAGGGGTAGTCATCTTAGTCAGCAGAGTCCCCGACTGATGTCCATTGGCAGCTCTGGTACCTGGGAGGTGGTGAGGAGGGCGAGCCCCCTCCCAGGCCATTTCTTTTGCTAACATTTCTTACAATTTCCAGGTTCCAAGTAAGTTCCCATTTGCGTTCTTTAGCTGTGGCCCCCCGAAGGCCAGATGCATTTGATATTTGTAATGCTCTGTGGTTCTATAATCTGACTAATCCAGGCAATGGAAATTTGCTTAACAGATTTGCATGCTGTTTTCAGATTGTATTGTTCTTCTCCCTCCTGGTGTGTGAGCATGAATGTGCCTGAGCCCCACTTGCTCGCTTCCCCTTCCATTTTGGAAACAGAAAACTGGCCAACCCCTGCCCTAGCCCGCCTCGGCATTTTGGAGGCAGTTTGGTTTTGAGCTGAGATGGGAGTGACTGCTGCCCCAGGTCACGTCCCTGTCAGACTTCACGTGTGGGAGAGAGCGGGCAAGCTCTGCCTTAAGGGCTACGCTGGGGAGAACAGAGCCTGTGCAGACAGTCTGGGGCACCAGGGTGGCCCCATCCATGCCCCCGTGCATTACACTTGTGCATACACAATCATACACACATTTTTCTCTCCCCATCTCTCTCTTTCTTGCACACACACACTCATCTGCCAGTCCTATCTGTGCTGCCTGGGTCCTTGTTCAGTTTCACTCCCAAGACGTTTCACTTGAGTCAGTAGTTTGATGAGACTAATCCTTTTGGATCAACTGGAGTACCAAATCCAGAATGTTATTATTCATCCAAGAGCTGCATCGACTTGAGGAACTGTCTATCACCACTTAGAACACGACTCACTTCCATTTTCAGTGTCCAGAAACATAGACCCTACTTGTTTTTGAAAACCTGAGTCTTTGGACCCGTATGCTGCAGTGATTTCTCTGAAAAACCCCACATAGCAACATAGTTTGTCTGCACTGGGATTTCTTCTCCCCAGCTTGAACCATTGGAACCCAGGACAGACACAGGTCCTTATCTTTGCTCTTTGGGGTCAGGGCCCCCATGCCTGTCATTTGGGGCATGAGCCCCACTACACACCCACCCCTTTGAATCTGGCTCTTGGTTTCCCTTGTGTAAGCAGACAGGCTGGGGTGGGGGTCATGGGGTAGGGAGGGACTGGAGCTGGAGAGGATGTCATCCTGGTCCCTCATGGCACGGTGTCTCAGAATTACATATTCATGCTGGCAACCACAGACTAGTCCTAGAGATAATTTTCTTTCCCAGAATATGACAATCTGTTCCCATGTATAGCGCACTGATGACCTTAACAATTGTGCAATTTTAGGGACCTTTGATTGCAACGGCCTTTACAAATGGATACCATTGAGCAGGTGCTTTCGTTGCCATCTCACTCTGAGGTATTACCGTCTCTGCCATGTGTCTCCACCCTGCCGGTGTGTCCGTACATGTATGTGCACTGGTCATACATGTATGAGCATGCCCTTGTCTCATCACATCAACATCTCTCCCTCCTCTTTCTGGACCCCTTTTCAGGCGGGTGGGGGCAAGAACAAATCCAGTCTTTTAATCTCTCATCCCTTCCTCCAGCTTTTAATCATGACCTCACCTTTTTTTATTCTCTCTCTCTTTTTTTTTTTTATTTTGGGGTTTTTTGGTTCTTGAGTTGGTTCTTTTGATTCCACTTCTGTATCGTCCCTACTGTCATCTTTCTCTGTCTTGAAATACAATCAAGAGTGTGGGAAACTGGAAGGCGATTTAGTACTATGCCCATGGGGTGGGGGTGGAGGTAGGGAACTTCTGGACTTCTGCCAAGCCTGGGGACAGAGACGGGGACCAGGGCCACTCCCGAAGGTCCTGTGAGCTGACCTTGTGGGTTGCTGGGCCCTTTCAGCTCTCCAGGGCTCTCTGGGGCTCAGCCAATGGGATTCATGCCGTCAAACAGCCAGACTCCATCTTTTAGTGAAAAGAAAACATTTTTGCCAGTAACTACTGAGTAATTATCCAGATTACCGCACAAAAAGCAAATTAAATTAACGACATCACCTGCATAACGTGGATTTGGATCCCTGCCAGTTTCCTAACCTTTTAAACTGAGCTCAAGTTAATTAAACATTTTTTTAAATCACTTTGATGGGGATATGGAGGGGGTGGGACAGAGGAGAGGGAGGTTGGGGCGGGCAGTGAGCAAGCCTCCTGCCACATTCTCCTCAAAAATGAGTGTCTGTCATTCTTGGGAAGAACTCCAAGCAGGGAGTGGGGTAATCCTGGAAAGCACTAGATGTGTGCTGCATTAGTACATGAGGTTGAGGGGAGTGGGTTGGAACACCAGCCGGTCTCCTTGAAGTGGGAGGGCGACAGCTGAGGCCTGAGAATGGGTTCTACTCGGGAAATCCCACTGGCGCACAAGAGCCTTTTGCTCTTGGAGTGGGATAGAAAAGGCCTGTGTTGGGTCTCTGGTGCAGAGTGATTGCTCCCAGCCCTGAGTCAGCCAGGACTGGGTCTGGTGAGACCAGCTGGGGACCAGGTTGAGTTAAGCTCCACAAATCTCTGGATTCCTCTCATGTTGCTGCTAAGGAATCACCTCAACTAACGCAGCTGCCTCTCTTAACCCAATAAGCCATGTGTGTGAATTCTCCCCAGCCCTCACCTCCACTCCCCTTCAAGCACTGACCCAGCCATTGCTGGCCAGAGCCAGAGGCCACTAACAGTTTGAAGGAGAGCTTCTCGCTACTAATTAAGCTGGGTTTGGGGGCCCAGAAAGGTTTCTCTGTAGAGCAGGGAGGACAGATAGATCCAAAGACTGGGGATTGAAGAGAGCTCCAGCCCCCACCCCCATGGAGTCAGATGAAGAGGGAATTAAACAATCACTGGGCGCCACAGAGCCTTGGCAGCCAGTTGCTGAGATGCTGGTGCTCCACCTTCCCTTCCTCTCCCAGGAGTGTGGACCTCCTCCCCCCAGCGCCCTCCAAGGGGTAGGGGTAGGCAGAAGTCAGCTCATCTCCCTCACCCAACTCTAGGACTCAGTTTCCAAAGAAGGCTGATGTAGCCAAGAGAATGGAGGCAGCAGCCTACCCCTTCCAGAAGGAACTAAGTGAGCCAGTCGAGTCACGGGATCACACTGTGGCTGTTGGGGACTAGCCAGATATACACTTTGTTCCCAGCAGAGGTGCCCTTCTGACATTTGGTGCCATCCATAAAAGAGGGGCCCAGACCCACAGCCAATTCAGGGCGACCCATTCAGCAAGTCTTTGAGTCCTGAACTTAGTTTTGGTCTTCCCAAGTGGGTTGTGGTGTACTTTGTTTTTTTTTTTAAGTATCCCAACCTTCAATCCTTTGGTATATAATATGAATTTTTTTAGTATACATTTGCACTTTCAGTTATCCATGGGTATCTACTAAAGGCAAAAGTTTTTCGTTACCACTTAGTTTTGAAAGCAAGTTTAAACTATCTGGTCAATGTGCAGTTGGACCAGCTGGCTGGAAGTCCAAACGCAACCCGTTAGCTGGCGAGACCCTTCCTGCCATAACCACAAGAAGCCTCCAGTCCTATAGCCCATCAGCGAAGGAGTCACAGAGCTGCCCTCGCCTGGGCATCAGGCGTGGCTTAGACTTCAGATTTCCCAGGCTGTGATCTCAGAAAGATGTTAGCCACCCACCTTCGTCACACGTGCCCAGTCTCCCAGCCTAGGCCTTTGGAAACTCATCGTAGTTGAACGGTTGCAGTAAGTCACACCCTTGCCTGACCCTTTTTCTCTCTCCTCCCACCCCCTCCACTCTCTGTTCTCTTCGGGATCCTTCTGACCTTCCTGGCCCTGCAGAGCATACCTGGATGTCCAGGCAAGACTGGGCGAAGTTTCTGAGTGGCCCTTTGTTTAGGTGATGTCCTCAGACCTGGACCCCCACAGCCTCACTCCTCATCCCAACCAGAGATGGCTCACTTCGGATCGAGGGTTGACTACATCTCATCTCACGAATCTGCTGTAATATACGACGACAGCTTTTAAATGTGTATATAATCCATGATTTTTGGTTTGGTTTTGTTTTGTTTTTCTTGATGGTTTCCCTTCCCCTTCTCTATTCCCCGCCTCCTTTTAAATCTCTTTGAATCACAATTTGGTAGTAATTTTGACTTAGTCCAGTAGTCACCTAGCTTTAATATCTAGTCAAAAGCTAACCATAGTATAATTGTTATATTAAGGAGTTACATTTTTTTTTCTTTAAACAATTTTTTTTTTTGCTCGTTTTGATTCTGTTCTCACTTTTAAAGGATGCTGAGATGGTGATGTTGCTCTCCATATTTTGGTACCAATTCTGAGACTATGAATTTTTCAGGTGGAACTTTAGCACACCACGCAGCTGTTGTGAGGAGGGGAGCGGGAGGTGGGCGTAAACTTTCTGTTTTGCGTTGTAGACGAAGTGAGATGTAGTAGGCTAATTAACAGACTCTTTAGCGGTTCTTTTTTTGTGATGTCTCTTTGTTAACCTAAGTATCTATTTTCGGCAATAAGGTAAGGACGACCATGTTTTGGGTGTCCTCCTTTTCTATAAGTGCTTTTTTTCTGTTGAAAGAGGTCATATTATAAGGTTTTTTGAAATTGTGAATTCTAAAAAAAAAAAAGAAAAAAAAAGAAATGTTGTAAATACAATTCCATTAACTACATAGAAACTATTAAGAAAGAGAGAATCAAGAAAAAAATATTTTTGTGAGGGAGTCGGTCCCAGGCAGTTTGATGCTCGGGAAGGAGGAGGGGATGGATGGAAGGTTGACCAAGTCCGGTACTGAGACTGAGGAACACCCAGCTGCCAGGACGACCCCGGACAAGTGAGGGCGCTGTCGAGCTCTGTCGTCAGTGCGATAGACCTATGAACTGTACTAGTATCCTACCAGCCTATCAACCTCTCTGTCTGTGCACAGCTTCAGATGTTACCGTCTAGCTAGATTTTTATTTAAAATATGAAAAACTGCTTTTCCCAAGACGTTTTTTAAAGACAAAGCTACAATTTTAATATTTAACATATTTAAAGTTTCAAAGCACACCTGTTTGGCTTGGGGGCGGGTCAGGGAGGGGACATTCTTTTTCAGTCTTAATTTTTAAATATTTGATCATTTTCTATCGTCCAATCATTTCAGCACCTCCAAACGTTCCTAGGACCCTCTGCCTCTCTCCTCCCCCTCCCCTGCCGACCCCAGCCCCAGATCTGGGGGCCCCTGGGCCAGGAGTGGATACACCTGCATGAATACAACCTTTTCTCCATTCACTTTCTATTTACAAATTAGGAAAGCAACCTTTTGGTTTATATATTTTTTTTAATACCTCAGTGCTGCAAGTATCACCAGAGAGGCTATGGAAGAATTCTTTTTTTTTTTTAATTTATTGTAGATGTAAACAGAATTTTAAAAATAAAAAGTATAAACATCACTGCACTGTGACTGGTGGGAAAAACTGACAGTTTCCTGTTTGCACATGTTTAACATTTGGCTGTTATAATATATGGTCCTCGGTTGGGGAAAGACACTTATGATGAAGGATATTTTTTAATTTAACTTTTTTTTAAATATTGGTAATAGGTCAGCAACAGCAACTTATAGAAGTACAACTCAATAGATGGCATTAAAACATATTGTAGTGTGGATATATATTTTTTTCTTTTTAAAAGATGTGATATTGACGTTTTATTAATATTTTTTAAATTGTTACGTTTATAAATTTGGTACTTAAGGCACAGCCAGTATGAGACACTGAATGCGACATTTATTATAAAGAGCTGCTGCACTCCTATTTTTATAAATTTTACTAACAAAGTAGACTAATGTAGACATTCACAGACATGGTAGGGCAAAAGCATCTTTAAACTAAAGACTTCAAAATACTAACTCAGAAAGAAAGAAAAAAAAGCCTTTTTCAATCCTTATTAAACAGCTACAGCATTTTTTTTAGAAGAGAGAATCATGTTCTTTGTTTTTCCAGTAAAATATTAGGTTGTTTGGAGAGATTCGCGGGGGGAGGGGGGATTTTTTTTTCCTTTCTATTTTTTTTTAAATGTATTAATTTCCAAACAACCAGGTTAAGTAAAATGCTGGACGCTTTTAAAATATCAGAACTTCCTCAAATCATAAAATAACAAAATAGAAGTTTTATTTTAAGAAAAAAGAGACAATAAATTCCCAGATTCAGTGTCTAGCAAGGGGATTTAGTTACTTTTGTCCATGTTGGTGACGTACTGTATCCCCTTCCTTTTCTCTGCATCCCCATCACCTCGTAGAAGACTCTTGGTTGATCATTGTCTGTTAATAATGTATAAAATGGCTATCTTGTAAGCGTGCTGTCCTGGTACTAGTGTAGTGACTTTTTTTCTCCTCTTTCTTCTAGTACATATTGATAGGTATAATGTAATTAAGGTTTAAAAAAAAAAAAACTAGACATAGTTATTCAGATTTAGGACCAGTAAGGATAGAACTTTCTCTTATTTATGAAAAGAAAAAAAAATGCTGATAATTTTGGGGCAGTTTTTTCCTTTTAATTTTTTTTTTCAATTTCAAGTTTAATTTGTATTTTTCCTGATCTGATGTGGTTTCATCTAACCCAAGGTCTCACAATGTTCAAATGCCGACCAACTCTACGGCATTTTGTGGATCCCCACCCCCCCTCACTGTGAAGGGGTGTGCCATACTACCTTAAATGCTAATGCTAGATATGCAAAACTGGATTTTTTTAATTTATTTTTTAAAAGAGGGAGGCATGGTATATTAAAATGATTTTACTAAGAGAAAAAAAAATATTTTTTTAAGAATGCTCAGAAGAAATTGATAATCTGTGTGAATATGTTTTAGATGTTTATATACCTTTTGAAGAGACCCAGTAGCCCATAGCACAAATCTCGTGGAAATCTGATATGTTTTAATGTGGCTACCTAGGTTAAGGTTCACGTTAGTCCCCCCACCTCATCTAGAAGTCCATTTCAAATGATTTTTGTAAATTCTTTTAGCACTGATGTTCAGCCTCGTCTTTGTTTCAGTTAAGCTCAGTGGCGAACCTGGGACCCACCTTTCACCTTCCCTGAGGGAGAAACCCTCTTGGCTAATGGCTCTTGGTGTAGCCACCGGGAACTCTGGCTTTCAGATCCATCTGCTGGAAGCCCCAACCTCCTCTTCTCCTGAGCAGAGGAGAGTGAGTGGCCGTGGGGTAGATGGAGTTGGCAAGCCGGGGTCTCCTCTCCAGGAGCCTCTGCAGAGGTTGGTGGTGGTCTTCCTCATCCCGCTCTGGACCACCAGACGGCCTCGTGCTCTATCCCAGTCGCTCATTGGCTTGATTCAAACGAAGCCCCAACAGGCCTTGCGTTTTTATCCTTCATAACCATCATCTTAATTTGAACTTGTAGCTTGGGCTTTAAGGTAGCATGGCTCAGTTGCTGTGGATTTAATGTCTCACTGCACAGCAGTTCACAGCCAGTGAATGTTACACACATCTTGCTAGACTAGTATAAAAATCATTGGGTAATTGTTGGTTCTAATGACCTGAAAGGTGTTCAGTTTTTGTTTTCCTTTTTTTTCAATCTTCGAGTTTTCTTATTTTTGGTTATTTTGTTTTGTTTCATTTTGGATATTTTTTTTTCTTTTTTGGGGGAAAATTTTTATTTTTGGTTCCAACTAGAAAAACAAAACCTATTTTGATCTTTAGTGCAAACGAGGGCTAGGGACTTAGCCTCCACCACCACCACCACACTGCTTCATTCTGCCATTCACTCACTGCAGCATATTCAAGAATAAAGCAATATAGTTTACTACATTTTTTATTGAAGGTCAGCCATGCTTTCTGTATTATATTGCATATGAAATTGTTTACAAAAGAAACACTAACTCATACTTTATCAGTTGGAAGTGACACACAGGGACAGAGGGAGACTAGGGGGACAGGTGGGGAGGGGAGTTTTTTTGTTTTTTGTTTTTTTTTTTTTTATCTTGAATGTGCTTTACCAGCCAGGTGATCTTCCAAGGAAGACAAAAGCCAGGAGGGTAGAGGGTAGAGAAGAGGGACCGGCTGCAGGCAAGCACATTGGATAGAGACACTGGGGAGTTGCCCACCCTCACCCTAGAGCAGAAAACAAGCAGAGGTCAGCTCAGCTCAGTCCTGGGCACGGACACTACACCAGATGATGCTGGAAGTTAAGCAATACTTTAATACTGTCATGTGTTCGTTTTCTTTTTCTTTTTTCCTTTCACCAAAAAAAAAAAAAAAGAATAATAATAATAAGTAAGTAAACTAAAGTACAAAAATCATGTGAATCAAACCCACCCCTCTCGGGGAGCAACCTTAATCCAAATACCCGGCTATCTAATAATCAGAATGTATTGTCTCAGACAGGATTTCGTTTCCGGGAGGCAGGGAGCGAGAGGGGAAGGGAACGGGGACTGAGAGACAAAAGTTCCAGAGCCTCCGTGGAAGGCTCCTGCTACTGTATTCTGTACATACTGTACCATCCCATGTGGAGTCTGTGAGTGTGCTCTTGAGTAGCGTGGGCTAGCCAATCTGCCGTTCACGGTGTGTTGTAAACTCGGAATTCCATATGTAATAGGTTGCAAGTCTAAGCGTTTCATGTGGACATAAATGTATCTAAATAAAACTTTCCCTAGCACTGTGGCTGACCTCACCCTTACTTTTATACTTTAGTATGAAACCGATGAGAACTTTGGTAGTGAGTATTTTTTTTATATATATACATATATATGTATCTATATATATATCTATCTCAAGCATCTTTCAGGTCTTTGTGTGTGGCTTTCTTAAAGCCCTGTTGTAAAAAAATTACTATGTGGATGGCAGTCTCTCACATCACAGATGTGGAAAGTATAATTTTATATTTGTATTTTCAAATAAATAAGTTTGTGAAAGGTTTCCATCCTCTACTGTGGTCCAGAAATCAATGTGTTTGTCTGACAAAAAATAAAATAAAATAAACTGTTTTGAACAGAGTTGTCTGGTGTCCTTGCACAGTGGGAGAGGACTGGGGTGGGGAGAGCCACTGTGGGGGTTGGGGAGAGGGTATCACCGAGTCCCACCTGCCCCGCCTCGCCCCTTGGCTTGAGTGTTGATCTGGGGGCCTCCAACCAAGAAGTCCTTTCCCTGTTGAGCCATTGTAATGAGGGACTGGAGACCATTAAGGTGGAAAAGCAGGCCAGAAAGTAGGGCAGATTAATAGTGGAGTTGCTCAGAATCCCTGGGAGTTCAGGGAATACGTGGCAAAGGTCCTATGAGACTGTAGGACCCAGAAGTGGGGAACAGCATAGAAGAGCTAAGTGACCCCCTCTTGCCTGCCTCGGCTAGTTTCCAACAGTATGTGGGAGAAGGGGCCAGGGCACACTCCAGATGCCTGAACGGGACTGGAAGCCTGGCCTGTGTCCTTAAGGAATTCAGAGTTTTTCCAAATAGAAATAACTAGCATCACAAAATTGAAGGTATAGAGAGAGATCCTCTGCAGTGTTTGCAACCTCCTGTTTACTAAGCAATTGAGAAGAAGCAGAAGAACCAAGACAGCTCATTGAGGACAAAGACCTGGTGATAACCAGCAGGATTCCTCGGGTTTGTGGCCCCAGACACAGACAGCCAAGGCACCGGGTTTGTACGGAATAAAGCATGCAGTTTAGAGTATTCCTGTTGCTACTCCCTCAAGGCCTCGGGAAAAGCCCTGGTCCTCAGGACATAGCCTTCTTGGGTCCCTCCTCTGATTTCCTGCTTTAACAACCATCTTATGAGCATCCCCACTATACCAAGGACCTAGGGAGAGGCTGGAGAGAGTAGCACTGGGTGCCACGATAGCTCCTGTGTGTCTATAGACAGGGCCACAATACTCCAGTGTCCCATTACCTTGAAGGATTATCCCTGCTGTCCTCCAGAGACAGAAGAACCCTGGGGACTAGTGTGAGAAATGCCTTCCAGGAATTCTGAGCCGAGTGGTTCAGAGACCTGAAAAGGGCCATCTTGGCCATCCGCATTCTGATGGCTCAGCTCAAAAGAAGGTGAGGCCCAAGCACAGCCCAGGAGCCTAGAGAGAGGGAGCACAGGGAACAGGCACACCAGCTGTGAGCCAGACGGGTCACAATCTAGTTAGTCCTGCACCTGCTGCGAGCCTGTCTACAAAGAAGATAGGTCATATTTTAGTCAGCCTTTTCATTGCTGTGACTAAAAGACCTGATAAGGACAATTTTTAGAGGAGGGAAAGTTTATTTGGGGGCTCATGGTTTCAGAGGTCTCCGTCCATAGACAGCTGGCTCCATTCCCCAGGGCTCAACGTGAGACTGAACATCAGAAGGTGCAGTGGACAGAAGCAGCTCACATGATGATCTGGAAGCAGAGAGGGACTCCATTCACCTGACACAAAATATGTACCCCAAAGGCACACCCCCAGTGACCCACCTCCTCCGGCCAACACTATCCCCTTCAGTTACCTCTCAGTTAATCCAGTTAGGGATTAATTCACTGATTGGGTTAAGGTCCTCATAACCCAATCGTTTCTCCTGAACCTTCTTGTGTCATCGCACACATCAGCTTTTGGGGGCCACCTTATGTCCAAACAATAACAGGTAATTTGTCCATGGTCAGAATGAAACCTCATCTCTAGGACATCCTGCTGCCCCTGGGTTCAAGGCTGGTGACCAGTGTCAGCATCAGGACTGGGTGAGCCTGGGAGGTGGGATGGGTGGGGGACCTCGAACCTAAGTGCCCACCTAAACCAATGAAGAGGTAGAAAAATACCAATTAGAGGAAAAATATTTTTTCACACTCTAGTGTTTCATAGAGAAACATTAAAAAGAGAATAGAAAAAAATCAAAAACTGGGAAAGGAAAAGAAACAACAGTAGGCAATTTAATATACAAATAAGATGGAAAGAATGAAATTAAGTAAATCCAGCACTGTCTCAATACTAATGGATTGAATTTGCTACTGTTACAAAACAGTAACAGTTTGGTGGCAGGAAGAGTTGGTGGGGAAGAGCCCAGTTCAATGCCGGGTACAGAAACACATATAAGTGATAAAGAAGGCTGAAAATAAAGGGGTGACAAAGAAAATAGGCAAATGCAAACCAAATAAAGGACAGGAATTGAAGTGTCAGTATCAGATGTGATGAAACTTAACTTTTATTTTTTTAATTGACTTTTTTGGTGCCAGGGATTGAACCCAAGGGCACTTAACGACTAAGCTACATCCCCAGCCCTTTTTATTTTATTTTTTTATTTTGAGGCAGAGTCTCACTAAGTTGATTAGGGCCTCACTAAACTGCTGAGGCTGACTTTGAACTTGTGAACCTCCTGCCTCAGCCTCCAAGCCACTAGATTACAGGCATACACCACCAGACCCGGATAGAACTTAACTTTTAGCAAGCACCCTAGACACGATCCTTAAAAACAAGAGAGCAGTGATAAAACTTTGAATAGAGAATATCTATTTTTATGTATATCCATAGAACATACACAAAAATTTACTCAAATAAATTTTGCAGGAAAAAACCCCACAGATTTAAATAGGTAGCAATTTACAGCCCACCTTCCACTATCACCATCCATGTGGCTATAACCATGTAACTGCATGGAAATTAGGAAACAATTTTATGTATTCTTGGGTCAAAGAGGAAAGTTAAAGAAAATTACAAACTATCTAGAAAGTAACAATAAGCACACAGTGTATGGAAATCTATGACATGCAGCCAAAGCTGTACTCTGGAAAATGTATAGTTTTAAATGCCTTTGATGAGAAACTATTTTTTTTTCAGTGAAGAAACAGATGATTCATATTAATAAGGTAGCAGATAGTAACTTTAAAAAACCAGAAAGGAGAAAAGTATGGAGGCCAAAAGTGAAAGAGCAAATAAACATAAAACCTGGATATTTACAAAGATTAATAAATCCTCTTAAATAGAGGGGGAGAGCAAAAGTGTACAATATTAGGGACAAGAAAGAAGACATAAGTCATTGATAACAGAGGAAAGAATTAATAATGGCAACAAATCTAAAAAGTGCAGAGGAATCGGAAAATATCCTGCCAAACATAAATTACCAAAACCAGTAAGATAAGTAGGAAACTGGGATATTACCACAAAGGGTAATGAATGAGTAATTAAAGGATCTAATGCTGGAAAACAGACTGTAGCCAAATGAGTTTATTTTCTGATAACTACAATGCCATTTAAACAAACTCATTTAAAAACCAAATGATAGAAAGGTATACCAAGCACTCCTATTTTATGAAGCACATGGTTCTGATGTCAAAACTCAATACAGGGGCTGAGGTTGGAGCTCAATGGTAGAGTGCTTGCTTCACGTGTGAGGCACTGGGTTTGATCCTCAGCCCCACAGAAAAATAAGATAAAATGTGTCCATCTACAACTAAAAAAATTTTTTTAAACATTTTATTTTATTCATTTATTTAGTTATTTTTTCTATAAACTCAATACAGTACTAAAAAAAATACACCTACGCACTTAGGAGCTCACATGCAAAAATTCCAAATATAATTTTAGTAAGTAGATTACTGCAATGTATCAAGGGTATAATATAATAAGATGAAGCAGGACTTCTTTCAAGAATGTAAGCATATTTCAATATCAAGAAATCTCTGATCACAATCCATTATATAAGGAAGGATTTATGTAGTCCATTATCTAAAGGAGAAAAATGTAGTCATAACATAAATGTTAACAAAGCATTTGAAAAATATGGCAGCTATTTCTAATTAAAACACCACAAAAGTTGAAACAGAAAACAATTATATACAACATAATAAAGACTATTTTCTAAACCCAACATTAATTATTATTATAAATAGTAAAACAAAATATTTTAATTAAAATAAATTTGTAGGTTGCTTCTATCACTAGTAATATTTAATATTGTCTTGGAGTTTCTAAAGGGAATAGAATAAAATACATAAACATTGGAACGAAAAGACAAAAATGTGGTTATATTCCTAGAAACTTCAAGATACCCCAGTAAAACAAACAAGCACGTGAAAATTGCCACTGAAATTGATATTAAACTTGGAAAGATGACTAGATGCATGATAAATATACAAAAAAAAATAGCCTGCTCTTCAGCAACAATCACCTAGTAATGGAAATAGGGAAAAAAAGTTTAGGAATGAATTTTATAAGAAAGATATATGCTCTATAATAATGGTTGAACTCCCCAACACTAGGGAGATGGTCGAATAATGTATGGTACATGCACACCATAGAAAATTAGGCAGCCATGAAAACAAAAGAGACCTATATTATAATGGATGACTTGAAGGAATTTGTGAGGTACTATTGAATTAGGCAAAATAGCTACAAAAATGCATATATTAAATGCTTTTTGTTGTTGTCGTTTTTCAGATTAAGCCAACCAAACTACGTATGAGCCAGGCATGGTGGTGCACACTTATAATCCCAGCTACTTGGGAGGCTGATGCAGGAAGATTGGAAGTTTGCAGCCAGCCTGGCCAATTTAACAAGACCCTTTTTCAAAATAAAAAATTAGAGAAAGGCAGAGATGTAACTTAGTAGTAGAGTACACCCAGGTTCCATCCCCGGTACTAAAAAAAAAAAAAAAAAAACCTTACATATGTATATGTGTGGACCTTACATACATATGTACCTTACATACATGATTACATGAGCACAAAGAAAGGGGTATGATCTATGTTGTTTACATGGTTACCTGGTACGGGGGCAGGATGAGAAGGAAGACTGAAGTGGAAAAATGGGCTAGGGTGAAGAGAATACAAACCAGGAAACAATGCTTAAGAATTGCAATATTAGTTAATCAAAAATTAGCATGATATGTTGAATTTTTAAATTGAAGAGCAAAAAATAAAATATTTTCAAAAGAAAGCTAGAATAGGACTGGGGTTGTGGCTCTGTGGTAGAACGTTCCCCTAGCATGCATGAGGCACTGGGTTCGATCCTCAGCATCACATAAAAATAAAATAAAGATACTGTGTCCACCTAAAGCTAAAATATAAATTAAAAAAAAAAGAATAATCCCCATTCCAGTCACAATTGCATCTTGACTGGTGAAATGGGAAGAAGATTGAGATAAGTGGTCAAAGAGAATTCTGGCTTTATCTATAATTTCTAACTCTCCCAAATAAGCATGGTTTTATATATTCAGCTGAAATAAAATCAATTTTTAAATTATCTGTCTAAAACAAGGAATTCAAGAAAGTCCATGGGAGGAGAAAATAGATTATATGCAGTGTTTATGGAGGTAAGTTTTTTTTTTTTCCTGGTATGTTCTTCTGTCTACATTTTTAAAAATACTTTCTTTTTTTAGATGTTGATGGACCTTTATTTTATTCATTCATTTATATGCAGTGCTGAGAATCGAACCCAGTGCCTTACACATGCTAGGCAAGTGCTCTACCACTGAGCCACCAGCCCAGCCCTCTGTCTACATTTTGGGGCAGTGACGCCCCTGTAGGAGAACCTGGCTTCAGGTGAACACCAAATACAACAGGTTCAAGGCCACCTATATCCCCCTGCCAGAGACAAGGACAGTATTCTCTAAAAAATATATTGAGGTATAAATTACTTCAGTATAATATAAGTATAGTAAGATCCATTCATTTTAAGTGTACAATTCAATGAATTGTACAAAATGAATTTTGAATTGTACACATCTGTGTAATTCCCTCCATAATCAAAATACAGAACATTTCCATCAATGTAAAAATCTCTTAGTCCCATATGGGCACACCTGACCCTGGAAAACAACAAAACTGGTTTTTCAGTCACTATAGCTTACCTTTGCCAACTCTAGAGTTAACTATAACTGGAATCAAATAGAATGGATTCTTCATATCTGGTTGCTTTGTTGTTTTGTTTTTTCCTAAGCACATGCTTTGAGATCTGTCAGTGTTTGTGTTAATTGTTCATTTCTTTTTATTACTGAGTTGGTTTTTTTCATCATATGGATCTACTCCATTCGTTCCCAGTTTGGGGCAGTTACAGAGAAAGCCATTGTAACCGTTTGTGGATAGTTTTGAGGGGGAAGGTAAGTTTTCGTTTTTCTTAAGTCAATACCTAGGACTAAGACACTGAGCTGTTTGACAAGCATATGCTTAAATTTAGCCAAGTCGTTTCCCAGGTGGATGCCCAATTTTACATTCCCACCAGCCGAAGATCAGACTTCTTGTTGGGAGTTAGTGTTGTGTTGTTAGGTTTGTTTGGTTGTTTTGTGTTTTATTGTTGTTATTGATTCTTCAGTTTGTTTGCTTGTCAGTCTGGTAGCAGGGAGTACTATATTATTATGATTTTCATTGTATTTTTCTAACGAGTAATGATGTTGAGCATCTTTTTGGGTACTGCTAACATTTGCATATTTTCATCGATTAAGTATTTGTTCAAATCTTTTGGTCAATTTTTTGGGGGTGGGTACTGGGGATTGAACTCAGGGGCACTTGACCACTGAGCCACATCCCCAGCCCTATTTTGTATTTTATTTAGAGACAGGGTCTCACTGAGTTGCTTAGCACCTCCCTTTTGCTGAGGCTGGTGTTGAAGTCTTGATCCTCCTGCGTCAGCCTCCTGAGTTGCTGGGATTACAGGCATGTGTCACTGCACCTGGCTTGATCAATTTTTTAACCGGATGGTTTTCTTAGTAATTTTTGAGGATGTATATTCTGGATATAAGTCCTTTATAAGATATGTGCTTGCAAATTTGCAAATGTTTTTTTTTTTTTCCCAGTCTGGCTTGTTCATTTTTTCTTTTATTTCTTTTGCTGTATTGTAGATTGAATCCAAATCCTTGAGCATGCTAGTCAAGCATGCCACCATCCTATCATTAAACTACATCCTCAGTCCTTTTTTTAAATGTTTATTTTTATTATGAGACAAGCTCTCACTAATTTTCCCAGGTTGATCTCGAACTTGCCATTCTGCTGCCTCAGCCTCCCTAGTAGCTGGGATTACAAAATACACCACCATGCCTGGCAACGCTGTCTTTGAAAGAGTAACAGTTCTTAATTTTTAAAATCCGATTTACTGGTTTTTTTTAATGGATCATACTTTTATTGTCATATGAAAGAAATCTTTGTCTAATTCAAAGGCAAAAGATTGTCTCCTATATTTTCTTCTATATTTAATAGTCCTGCATTTTACATTTAGGTTATGGCCCATTTTGAGTTAACTTGTATATGTGGTATAAGGTATGGATTAAGGGTCTTCTCTTATTTCATGTATTGAAATCCAAATGCTCCAGTACCATTTTTTTTTATACCAGGGATTGAACTCAGGGGCACTTAACCACTGAGCCACATCCCCAGTTCTATTTTGTGTTTTATTTAGAAACAGGGTCTCGTTAAGTTGCTAAGTTGCTGAGGCTGGCTTTGAACTTGTGATCCTCCTGCCTCAGCCTCCTGAGCCACTGGGATTACAGGCATGCGCCACTACACCTGGCTCCATCATCATTTTAAAAAAGCATTTCTCTATTGAATTCAGTTGTCTTTGTACTATAATCAAAACTCAATTGAACAGCCAGGCACAGTGGCGCATGCCTGTAATCCCAGCTACTTGGGAGTCTGAGGCAGAAGGATCACAGGTTTGATCCTGGGCAACTTAATAAGACCTTGTCTCAAAATTAAAAGGGCTGGGAGTGTGGAGATTGGTTTCAATCCCCAGTACAACAACAACAACAAAAAGGCTGGGTGAGGATGAGGGATGAAGCTCAGTGGTAGAGCTCCCCGGGGTTCAAATTGAAATGTATTTGTGTGGGGTCTTTCTGGTTGCTCTCACTTGTTCTCTCTTCTACACCACACAGTCTTGGTTGTGCTTTAATAGTAAGCATTGAGGTAGAGTCACTCCATCAACTTTGGTCTTCTTTCACAATATTGTTCTGGCTACTCTAGTTCATTTGCTAAATTTTAGAATAAACTAGTTGATTTAGGGATGCAGATATTACTGGTATTGAACCCAGGAGTACTTTACCACTGAGCTACATCCCCAGCCCTTTTTATTTTCTATTTTGAGACAGAGTATTGCTAAGTTGCTGAGAATCACCTCATATTCGCCATCCTCCTGCCTCAGCTTCCCCAGTAATCCTGAGAATACAGGCATGCACCACTGCACCCAACTGAACTTGTTGATTTTTATAAGAAAATCTGGCTAGAGTTTTGGTTGTGATTGTGTTGAATCCACAAATTTTTGTAGATTCAACACATTTTTCGTATATCTCTTTATTTTAAGCATTTCAAAAGATCTTAATTTCTTTGTGTAAATCCAAGTTTATGTGGAATGTTTTCCCACCTGGAGAACTTCCATATTCTAGCGGGTGTGGTGGGGTACACCTGTAATCCCAGCCGCTTAAGAGGCTGAGACAGGAGGATTGAGAGTTCAAAGCCAGTCTCAGCAAAAAGTGAGGTTTGCTAAGTGACTTAGTGAGACCCTGTCTCTAAATAAAGTACAAATAGGGCTGAGGATGTGACTCAGTGGTTGAGTGCCCCTGAGTTCAATCCCCAGTACCCGCCCTCCGCAAAAAAAAAAAAAAGAAAAGAAAAGAAAAAAGAACTTCTACATTCTTTCTACCTAAGAATTTCCTTTAATATTTCTTGTAGTGCAAATATACTAGTAACTAAGGTTTTGTTTGTCTGGAAAACTACTTGTCTCTCCTTCATTTGTTAAATAATTTTTCTGGGGATGTTCTCTGTCGATAGATTTTATCTCCTTTTAGCACTTTAAAGTACCTTCATGGTCTTCCAGCTTGCATGGAAGATAAATCTACCTACTCTTTTTAAAAATGTACCTCTATTTCTCTTTATTCTAGATTTGATTTTCAGCAGTTTGAGTATAATTTATCTAGATCCGTGCATGAGCTTTTTCCTCTTTGTTTACTTGAGGTTCTTTGGCATTCCATCTGTAGTTTTGTGTCTTTTATTATTTTGGAGTCATTCTCGTTCACTATTTTTTTTCAAATATTTATTTTGCCCCATTCTCTGTCTCATCTTTTGGAATTTTTTAAATTTATTTTTTAGTTGTACACAATACCTTTATTTTGTTTATTTGTTTTTATGTGGTGCTGAGGATCAAACCCAGGGCTTCGCATGTGCTAGGTGAGTGCTCTACCGCTGAGCCACAACCCCGGCCCCTGGAATTTTAATTACACATAAGCTTAACCATTTGATTTTTTTTTTGAGAGAGAGAGAGAGAGAGAATCTTATTTATTTTTTAGTTTTTCGGCGGACACAACATCCTTGTTAGTATGTGGTGCTGAGGATCAAACCTGGGCCGCACGCATGCCAGGCGAGCGAGCTACCGCCTGAGCCACATCCCCAGCCCCAAACCATTTGATTTTGTCCTACACCACTTCCTCTTCTTTTCCCACCCTTTTTATCTCCTTGTGTTTATGTAATTTCTTTTTTTTATTATTATTATTTTTATTGGTTGTTCAAAACATTACAAAGCTCTTGACATATCATATTTCATACATTAGATTCAAGTGGGTTATGAACTCCCATTTTTACCCCAAATACAGATTGCAGAATCACATCGGTTACACATCCATGTCAGGGGCTAGAAGGAAATTCTCCTTCAAAGAATAGCCTGACAGCCCCCTGGGAGACATCCTCCCTGGGAGACATCCTGCAGCTACCTATCTCCCTGGAACATCCTGCAGTTATCAGGATCATCAGACATCTTGCAGCTGGCAGTTTTACCACCCACGTCCAGCAATTGCTGATTAGAGAGCTTCCCCATCCCCAGCATATAAATACCCCTGTGTGAACAATAAAAGTTTGCAGCTTGATCAGAACTCCTGTCTTGCTGTCATCCTTTGTGTCTCTTGTCCCTTCACTCCTCCCCATCTAGGTTCGCTGCCCACGTTGATGTTTCCTGCCAGAACGGGACACATCCATGTTTATGTAATTTCTAAAGGCCCATTTTCAAGTTCACTGATTCTTTCTTCAATTGTCTCAAGTCTACTGATCAGCCACAGAATTCAGAGATGAATTCTTCATCTTTGTCCCTGTTTTTCCCCATAGCTACTCTTCCTTGTAGTTTTCCTTTCTCTGCTAAAAAATTTTCCATCTATTATGTATGTTGTTCATTTTTTCCACCACAACCTTTAATATATTAAGCATAGCTATTTTAAGTTCCCTATCTGATAGCTTCCCTGGGACATACCTGAATCTGGTGCTATTGATTGCTTTGTTTCTTGACAGTGGCTTGTGTTGCCTTGTTATTCTGTGTCTCATGACTTTCAATTGAAAACTTAACATCATTTTGAACAGTAGAATAAAGTAAATAAGTACACCTTTTCTTCTGCTAGGCCAGGGATCTGCAAACTATGGCCAATGGGACAAATCAGGTGCACTGCTTTTTTTTTTTTTTTTGGTATGGCCTTTGAGTTAAAAATGGTCTTTAAATTTTTTTAAGGTTGAATGGAAATAAAAAGAAGAATGTCATTTTGAGACACAAGCAAATTACATGAAACTCAAATTTCAATGTCTCCAAAGGAAGTTTTATTGGAGCAAACAATGCCTGCTGTTTGCATATTGTCTATGCATGCTTCATGCTTTAACAACAAAGTTTAGTAGTTGCAGCAGAGACCACAAAGCCTAAAATATTTACTATCAGGCGTTTTAAAGACAAAATTTGCCTACCACTGATGGAGGTAGCTGAGTCAATCTAATCAGAAGTTGACCTGGCTTTGGGTTTTGCTGCGTGGGTTTGGATGTCACCTTCAGTGTGCCACCAGCTTCAAGTTCCTCTAGCTCTCTCTTATTCTTAGGATGGAAGAAAAGTTGCCAGAGGATTTTTCTTGGTGATTCTGTTTCAGTCTTAACTTTAAGCCCCGTGATCCACTTTTCCCTAGTAGTAGGAATTCCTCATGGTCCAGATGATCTTCCTTCCTCCAGAAAGTCAAGACTTTTGTTCCACGGGTGATAAAATCTAGTCTGGGCTTCATGTTTTTACAGGCTGCAGGAAGTTTAGCAGTTTTTTTCACTTTTGACTAAACACCTTCTGGAAGAAGTATAAGTATAAATAATATTAAGATCCATATTAAAGTAAATTCATGCTAAGGCGATCACTGATTCTTTTTTTTTAATATTTATTTTTTAGTTTTCGGTGGCCACAACATCTTTATTTTATTTTTATGTGGTGTTGAGGATTGAACCCAGCACCCCGCACATGCCTGGCGAGCGTATTACCGCTTGAGCCACATCCCCAGCCCAAGGATCACTGATTCTTTCAACCCTGGGAGGGGTAACAGATCAGGGTCTTTCATCAGCTTCCAACACTGCCTTGGAATCCCAGCCCCTTTTTGGTTTATCCAGAATGTTAAGTTCCATGAACTCCCTGACTTCACTAATTCCAGTCCCAGATACATCTGAATGCTTGACTTATCCCTGGTCTTAATCAACATGCACACCCTAAGCTTCAGTGAGTACTATGTCAAGGCTCAAGAATAATTAATAACTCATGCAGCGAATTTGCACTAAATACAAGTGCTATAATTACACCAATCAAAGCAGGCACAGAACATGAAAAATATTGGGGGAGATAAACCGAACCCTTTGGTTTTTATTGAGGAAAAGTTATCAAATCACAGTAAGGTCATAGCTGAAAGGAAACTTTGAGAATATTTGGTCCACCTCCTTCACTTAACAAAGGAGATAATCCAGGCTCAGAGGGAAGTAACATGCAAAAGGTCACACAGCAAGCTAATAGTGAGCACTTTCTGAATTAAAAGCAGGGAGAAGGCAGCGAACCTCCCGGTCTTTGTGGGGGGGGAGAGGCCTATTGGAGAGAAGAGCACCAGGCCTGTGTCTGTTGCTAAGTAGCTGCATGGTTTAGCCAGTGAATGTGACTCAGTGTCCTGCCTCTTTCCCAGGACTAACTCAGCTGAGGGGTGTGATGGCTCTTTAGCAACATTAAGCCTTTTTGTTGGGTACAGTTTTGCTCACAATTTGAGGCCAGGAATTATGGAGACCTGTGGACCATGTGAGGTGATGTTTTGAGGAGCCCCCATCTAAATTGGGGTTCCAGAGCAGTTAGCCACCCTGACCTAACAGGAAGTAAAGGGAGCTGCATATGGGTGCATCTGTCACGGGATAGGGATACTTCTTTTACCCGGAGGGTGGCTTGATGTCTACTTTTCCAACTTGTGACCAGTGAGGTCCCTCACACAGGCCACTTGCTTATGATTCCAGAGCCCTTGTGGCTTTCCTCTGACCCATACCCAGTTTATGCCAGTCTGACCCACTGCTCTGCAACTGTCCCTTGTGTCCCCTTCCAACCTCCTCATCCTAGGGAAAAACCCTGCCTTTAGTTTCCCTGCCTTGGCTCAAATTCAAAGCATCACCACAATAGGAAATAAGTCCAAAGATTGATTACTTATAGATTTTGGGGCAGGGAGGGTGAAATGAGAAGGAGGGCAGTCCCCTGTTACCGGGTCACACGAGGCAGGAATAAAGAGTCAAGCAGAGGGAGAGACTGAGCATGACAACTAGAGGTAGAGTATGTTTGGAGGAATAGGGTGTAAGTCGCTTTAAGTTCACGGACAAATGCCTGACAGGTTCATTTAAAGGAAGCAGCAGGAAAGCCGTGAGCGTCGTTGACCAGGTAAGAAAAATGCCTCAAAGTTCTTGTCTCTGGCCCCCAGCTGGGGCCACTGGAGTGTGGCGTCTATTTCCAATGCCTAGGCAGCCACCTTTGCTGGGTGCTCTTGTTATCCATGAGGACGGGGGCATCTTGGTGGAACTGTGCTGCTGAGATCCTGCTGTCACCTGGGGCTCGCTTCCCTCCATTTTCTGAAGATGAGGCCACCTTGACCAGTGTGTATGTCCCTTCCTGTCTCTCCCAACAGCTTCTGGAGTGATCAGGATCTAATTAGGAATTCAGAAGCAGACTTATGTGAACAAAGAGAAGTTAATATGAGAAACTGGAGTTGGCTGCGTGGTTAAGCGCCCTTGGGTTCCCAGCGTGTGCGCACGTGCACACACACACACACACTTGAGAAATTGGTTGAAAACTTTGGAGGGGCCTCATGAGAATGATTTGGGGGATACTCCCTGCATGAAGTCTTCTTGGACTGTTATGACAAAATAGCACAGACTGGGTGAATTAAACATCAGACATTTACTTTTCCATAGTTCCGGATATTGGAAGTTCAAGATCAAGGTGCTGGCTCACTGGGTATAGGTAACAGGTCTTTTCTTGGCTGATGGTCACCTCACTGCATCCTCTTATGGCCTCTTCTTACTGTGCATGCATAGAGAGAAGGGTGAGTTCTCTAGCATCTCTTCTGAGAAAGACATTAATCCTGATTAATCCTACCATGTGCAGTGGTGCACACCTGTAATCCCAGTGGCTCAGGAGGCTGAGGCAGGAGGATCGCAAGTTCAAAGCCAGCCTCAGCAATTCAGCAAGACCCTATCTCAAAATTTAAAAAATGATAAGGACTGGGAATGTGACTCAATGGTTAAACACTCCTGGGTTCAATCCCTGGTATAATCATCATCATCATCATCATCATCATCATCCTATCTGATCAGTGTCCCACTCTTAGGATCTCATTTAACCTTAATTACTCCTTTAGAGGATCCATCTCTAGCCACACTAGAGATTAAGGTTTTAGCCTTTGAATGAGAGGAGACACAAAACTTCAATTCAAATACCACTTCATCCCAAATAAAAAGGCCCAGAGACTGGAACCTATTGCTGCTAACAGCTGGCTGGAACAGGAAGAAGATAGGAAGAAGAGTGTGCTTCCTCCCTCCTCTTGCCCTGTGGTGTCCTCCAACACCTCCCATAGACAGGGCCTGGCAAAGTCGGCAATGTCACAGCAGAGTGTGGAAGGCTGAGTGTGAAGCCAACGACTGGCATTGTTCCCCAGTAGGAACTCCCTCTGCATCCAAAAGAGATTGTGGAATTAGAACAATCCAATATTTATTGAACACCTATTATGTACTAAAAGTCATGTTCACTCCTCAAGATTCCAAAGTCTTTTTTTTTTTTTTTTTTGGTACCAGGGATTGGATTCAGGGGGCGTTCGTTTAACCACTAAGCCACATCCCCAGCCCTTTTTATTTTTTATTTTGAGACAGAGTCCTGCTAAGTTGCTTAGAGCTTTGCTAAGTTGCTGAGGCTGGCTTTGAACTTGCAATTCTCCTACCTTAGCATCCCAACTCACTGGGATTACAATATGCACCACCACACCCAGCAAGATTACAAAATCTTGAATGTCATATTGAAAAATTTGGTGAGTGGACAATGGCATGGTGGATTTGAGCAAAGGGGTGGTATGATCTCTATCTTCACCTGGTCTCACCCATGCTTCTTCCCCACACTCCTGACTCACCCTACACTCTCTGCTCTTTTGAATTTACATCTTCTCTGCTCATCTGATATGCATGAGGCATTTAAAATGCAGCTGTAGGTGCTTAGGAGAAGGCTCCACGGAATCAGAGCTGTCTCTGCAGCTTCCACGGGAGGACAGGCGTGAGGGCCAGGCTTAGATCTTACCAGGTCCTCAAGGATGTGGCGAGAGTGAGATGGGTAAGTGCCTCCCCAGACCCTGTCACTTCTACACACACACTCACACATTCTCCATCCCCAACACACTACACACAGTCCCTCACTCACAGCCTCTCTAACACACACATGTGCAGGCCAATCTCCTCTTAGTCCCACATCACTCACGTCACAGACTCACACTCTCATTCACCCACACTCACTCCTGCTTTCAGCCTCACATTCACCCTTTCAGACACACCCACTCACACACTTACACTCACACCTGCTCATGTGTTCACACCCACTCACTCTCACCCACTCGCACACACTGAATCACACCCACTCACATGCTCACACACTCACGCCCATGCACACCCATACACTCACATGCTCACACACTCAGAAAAACTCACACTCATGTGTACTCACTCACAACCCACTCACATGCTCATACTCATGCTCACACCCACTCACTCCCATGTACGCCCATGCACACCCACACACTCACACGCGGCTCACACAATCCTTGCTCTCACAGTCGCTGTGACGCTCGCTCATCACTTCTGTCCTCTTGCTGGCTCGCCCAGCCCAATCACTCTTCCCCAAGCTCTGCAACAGACGCCTCTCAGCAGAATTCTGCCATCACTCAGCAAATGGGTACAAACTGGAGCGGTCTCTGAGCTGACGTCGAACGTGCAGGGAGCCGCTTTCTGCTCCCTTTCTGAGAGGAGTCACGTCCCTGCTCCTGCTTGTGGGTAAGGATCTGAAAACAGGACAACATAGAGCTGACGAAACTCCACTACAGAAGACCCTCCTCCCTCTGCTGCCGGGTCCCCCTACCCAGCAGGGCTGGGCACCCGCACACCCCCAGGGAACACCTGCCCACCCTGGGGCTCCCTGGCCTCCCAGGTCCGCCTGGCAGACACTCCAGGTTCCTCTTCCTGAAACTCCCATCTGTCCGTCCTTCCTCTATTCCATCTTTCCTGGATTCTGAAGGCACCTCTGTGTCCTAGGATCGCGTTACCCCAGCAGCAGGCCTGTCTTTTCTCTGATCTGTATCTTCCTCTGAACTTCCTATTAAAGCCTTTTTTCTCGTAAGTTCTGAGTGTGTTTTGTATGACTACTCACCAGGGCTTCAGCTTCAGCCATTTGGGGTCTAGTTGTGTGGATTTGGGCTGCCCTCCTTCATTCTCCCTTAGATTTCCATCTTTTACAAGTGTTCCTTATTCCATTTCATCTTGATGTATTTATTTAAATTGGTAATACAACAATATGTTTCAAAATTCAACAAATACTGGGGGAAAAGTCTCCCTCTCCATTCAACCCTCAGTGACCCCGTTGCTCTCCTTAAAACTCCTTTTAATTTCTTGCAAAAGGCTATGGAACTATACACAAGGGTGTGTGTGTGTGTGTGTGTGTGTGTGTGCTCGCATGGGTGTGCACACATGCGTGCTTTACATAGGTAAGCTTGTTCAGCCATCAAAGGCATCCCTACGACATTCCCCATCTCCTCATGGGGGTCATTTGAGACTGCCCAATCAGAAGTGCATTTGTAAAATTTCTAACCTTCTCATATCATTCTCCCTTTCAGAGTCTTGTAATATGAAGGAATAAATATATATCATTTTCTGAACATCTCGTATTCTGTCTCCTCAAGTCTAGTGATACTGCCACGTACTAAGCCTTCCCCACCTCAGTGACCATGACCTATGAGATTACGAAGGTTGTAACATTGTACCCTTTCCCCCAAGATTCCCATCACTTGTAGTTGCCCATCGATTCTGCTATGATTTCAGAGTGGCTGACCTGCTGGTCATCTTCTATCACCTTGGGAGATGAAATTGTTGGGCAAATTGAAAGAAATCATTGGAATAGTTGCCTCTTTGAGTGCATCTCTTGGCCAACAGATGTCCTTCATCAACCCTCTAAAGCTGAGTGAGGTCCTAGAAGGCCTCTGGGAGACTGGATGGGACATGTGTCTGCACCAGCCAGCCCAGCTCTCCTGCTGCCACCGCCCCACCCTCCCACAGGTCTCTGGTTAATTGCTATGACATATCAATGGGCACTCTCCGAGGAAAGAGCAGGCAAGCTGGCCCTCGGCATCCCAGTTCAGCAATCATTGGTGATTATGAACTAGTTATGAAGCCATGAAGATGGAGTCCTGCATTAACCAAATGACGCCTTCCCTGGCCCAGCCCACAGAGATCGTAGTGAGTGTACAACCATGACTTACAACACTGGAGAATGTTCAGGAGATTTACGGGGTAGTGACAGCATTTGGCTGGATAGGACTCTGGCTCTCTGCTCCCAGATGTGCCTGTGTGTTTGTGGTCTCCCATGGACTCACATCCTATTTGGAGCAGGCTAGCTGGCCTGGGCCTTTACGTGGGTTTAATCTGAATGCGCTGATTGTCTAAAATAGAAATTTATCATCTCGCCAATTTCCTGAGAATCCGAATGAGCTCAGCCCCACTTAATACTGCAACTATCCTGAACATAATTTAATCTTTCTTTAATGAGTCAAAAGGCACTTTGAAGTCTTGCACTAATCAGAGTCCTGGTTATGAATATCAGAATTTATATTGACCAAGTGTAAAAGTGCCCATTGAAAAATTAGGCAAAGGAAATGTTAGGAACCAGCACAGGTAGATGCTTCTTTGAGAGTGAGCGTGACTACGTGTGTTGGTGTGTGTGGGGAAGCATGGCTTGGTGTGAGTCTAACACTGTCAATCACCACATCCAAAGAATGACCCTGTCAAAAAGTCAAGGTCTCCTTGGCTGGCCTGCTCCCAAGGAGAGTTGGGTCTTTGCCAACTTGGACCTCAGTTGAGCAGATTTGGATGAAGGAGAGTGGGAGAGTTGGGCCAGCAAAGGCCCCAAACAGAGTCCCTTTGACAGGCAAAAGAGAAATGGACAAATAAGAGATGGGTCTGGGGGAGAAGTTTTGTGTTTAGAAGGAGAAAGTCGAGTGTGTTAGAAAGCAGGTACCATGATTGTGAGTGTATATGTGTGAGACTGTGTGTGTGTGTGTAAAAAAACAGCGCCTACCTTGTGAGATCTAAGAGGCACCCAGACTTTGCTACAGTCTGAAAGTTTGCATTCCCCAGGCCTAAATTCATATGTTTAAATCTAAATCACCAAAGTGATGGTGTTAGGTGGAGCCTTTGGAAAGCAATTAGGTCATGTGGGTGGAGCCCTTGTGAGTGGGATTAGAGCCTTCATAAAAGAGACCCAAGAGAGCTCCCTCATCCCTTTTCTGCCACAGAATCACACAGAAAGAAGGTGCCGTTTATGAACCAGGAAACAGACCCTCACCAGGCACCAGACCTGCTGGCTCCTTGGTCTTGAACTTTCCAACTTTCAGAACTGTGAAAAATAAATGCCTGTTGTTTAAAACACCCCAGCCTATGGTATTCTATTTTAGAAACCTGTAAAAAAAATTTTTTTTAAATACACACTGTCTGGTGAAAGAAGTTTTGATAGCATCACCATGTGAAATTCTTTGAATCCCTTCAGGAAAGATTTAAATTGCCTTTCAATGCTACTTGGCTGTAGATACCTCTTTGAATACACCCCCATGTGGTCACAGGGATAAGAAGTCAGGAGCCAGAAGACCTGGCCATTAGAGTGGTACCCTTTAGGGCCAGAGACATTCATCCAGGTCCCCCGAGAAGGGATTTCTAGAATCAGGGACAGTTGGAGCCCAACCTGGGAAGTCAGCCCCAGAACAACCTGAGGCCAATACCTCTGCCTTCACCCCCACCACACCAGCCAAATGGCCAATACCTCTGCCTTCACCCCCACCACACCAGCCAAATGGAGTTAATGGAGATGCTGGAACATTCCAAAAGGAGCAGGGCAAAGGGGCATTTCTCCCAACCCTGAGAGATGAAAGATGAATTGGTCTGAATCTGAGTTTTGGGGCCAGCTGTACTTATCTCTGCTAGGCGCCCCCTTTGCCCTCCCCAGGAGAGAGAAGGCTGGCAAATGAGGCTGTGTCTGTGAGCTGGGAATGGAAGACAGATGGGGCAGGGTTATGATGCAGCCAGTGTGGGGACCTAGCCACAGGACCAAGGGCTCCATCGTCAAGGACCCAGTGCAGGGACTTTGTGGAACTGCAGGCCCAAGAGAATATCTCTCTTTGCCAGAGCCTGAATGTCACCCTGCCCGTCCTTTCCTTCCCTACCCACCCCTCCCATACCTGTTCATGGTCCATGAGTCTGAGGAGTCGGGGAGTCCAGAGTATATTACAGGCTCTGCTACAGACCACCCCCCTGCCCTCCACTGCTGACCTCTCAGTGATGTGATGGTCACCAGTGTCCTCCCCTGCCTGTCCTCTCCACCCCCCAAGCTGCAGCCAGGTGCATTCCACACTACAAGCCCCACCCTGTCCCTCTCCCTCAAGCCCATTCTCGACATGGTGTCTAGAAAGGTACAGAGGTGGGGCTGGGGTTGTGGCTCGGTGGTAGAGCACTTGCTTAGCACATGTGAGGCACTGGGTTCCATCCTCAATATGGCATTAAAATAAAAAGGTGTTGTGTCTATCTATGACTAAAAAAAAATTTGAAAAACATTTTCAGAAATTTCTAGAGGTATCTTGGTAGTCACCATGACAGGAGGACTCCCCAAATATTTACTTATCAAAGTATATTTAATTCGGGCTGGGGTTGTGGCTCTGCGGTAGAGCGCTCACCTAACATGTGAGAGGCCCTGGGTTCAATCCTCAGCACCACATAAAAATAAATAATGTGTCCAACTACAAATAAAAAATAAATATTTACAACTAAAAAATAAATATTTTAAAAAATGCATTTAATTCAATTTTGATTACATTTCTCCTTTATAGTACAGATCAAGCATTAGTATACCTACATTAAAGTTTTTTTTAAATACATGTGTACATACGTTATGTTATTGGTGATTTTCTGTCAGGCTGGTAAAGGGTCATTAGATGTTATATAAAAGGGACTTTTATATAAGGAAGGTGTTGAGTCTGACAGATAGGCTCAAGGGGTACTGCCTAAATCTGCTAGGAAGGCTTCCAGACTCTTCTGGTTCACCACCAACAATCTTTCCTACACCCATAACCCCTCCCCACCCTTCCCTTTGCCCAATCCAAAGTTCCTCCATTCTCCCCATGCCCCCCCCCCCCATCATAGATCAGCATCCATTAATCAGAGAAGACATTAGCCTCTGTACTGTGCCACCTACACATGTGCATCATAGGCAAGGCCCTCTGGGGGGCACTTCTGTCATTCAGTACTGGCTTTCCAGGGAGACCCAGCCATGGAGCTGCAGCTCACAAGGTGGACTTGGCCCCAAGGAGGAGGCAGGTGAGTGAATCCAAGCCATCTGGGTGGGTGTGATGTGGGAGGCTGGAGTGGGGTGAGTAGGGAGGTGGGGGCAGCATTGGGCCTGAGGCCAGTCACCTGCAGGGATGGCAGGACCTATGCTGTTTCTATGGCAGTTCATACTATAGACACTGGGTTCATGGTGCCAGGCATGGTATGGGGTAGGAAGGGGACAGGAGGGCAAGGAGGGCTGCAGTAGCAGTTATCTATCTCACTCCTCAGGCTATACCCAAAGGACTTAAAATCAGCATACTACAGCAATGCAGCCACATCAATGTTCATAGCAGTTCAATTCACAATAGCTAAGCTGTGGAACCAACCTAGATGCCCTTCAATAGATGAAAGGATAAAGAAACTGTGGTATACATACATAATGGAATATTACTCAGCACTAAAAGAGAATAAAATTATGGCATTTGCAGGTAAATGAATGAAGTTGGAGAATATTATGCTGAGCAAAGTAAGGCAATCCCAAAAAACTAAAGGCTGAATGTTTTCTCTGAATAGTGGATGTCAATCTATAATTGGCGGGGGAGGGGAGGGGCATGGGAAGAATGGAGAAATTTTGAATTGGGCAAAGGGAAGGGTGAGGAGGGATTATGGGGATAGGAAAGATGGTGGAATGAGATGAACATCATTAACTTAGGTACATGTATGATTGCGCAAATGGTGCGTCTCTACACTGTGTATGACCAGAGAATTGAAATGTTGCACTCCATTTGTGTACAATGAATTGAAATGCATTCTGCTGTCGTGTACAACTAAGTAGAACAATCAAAAATAATAATAATTTTTTAAAAATAAAATAAAAGTAGGAGGTGGGAAAGAGGAGCATCCTGCAGCCATGAGCAAAGGAGAGTCTCAAGAGGCTATTCATCCTCCTGGGGAAACGATGTCTTGAACTCCAAGTGTTGAGCCATGGGGTGGACATCTGCAGGCTGGAGGCGGAGGGCGGACACAGGGAAGGGTTTCTGGTGTTCTCCCCTATTGAAAGACAAAGCATCACTTGAGCCACACGGGGCGCTGGGTTTGATCCTCAGCACCACATAAAATAAAATAAAGATGTTGTGTCCACCGGAAACTGAAAAAATAAATATTAAAAAATTTTAAAAAAAAAGAAAGACAAAGCATCAACCCATCTCAGCTGTTGCACTTAGACATTTGCTCAGCCAGCTCCCCTTTTTCTGGTTGGTAACTTGCCAAGCACCCTGGTTATCTTCTGGCTTTCCAGGCTGACATGAACCATGCCAGGAAGCTGGCCTTCTGGAAGTTTCCATTTCGAGGGCTGGGGGAGTGAGCAGAAAAAAGATCCAGTCTCAGACATGACCCTGCAGGGACTGGACACAGGAATGCATTCCACTAGGGAATGAATGCCCCCTGGGAGCCCTCCTCTGAGGAGCTCCCACACTCTGGTGGCTCTTACTGGGTTCTGAGTGCACTCACCCTCCTGAGCTTTTTACTCTCCTCCCAGCCTCCAGGTAAGAAGGCACACAGCTTACCAAGTTTTCACCTCAGGCACCTGAACCCAGCAAGGGTGTGGGCTGGCTAAGAACGGTTCTTGGTGCATGGTAAACCTCAAATAAAATGTATGGAATAAGCCCGTTGGACGGACCCTCTGGCCACACTTGAGCCCATTCTCAGAAGTGTAACTCAGGCCACCCTCTCTGAAGCCTTCCCCCACCCCTTCAGGGCCTGCTGCTGGTTTTTAGCATTCCTGTGACCCTTCCCTTGGTTCTGTATGGTTAGAAGAGACTTAAGACTATCCTGCCCTGTATCCCGCATGTCCCCTCCCTGGCTTCAGAATCCAGTGCTCCTGGGTGGAAAGCCGGGTTCCTGACCTGAACCTCTCTGCACGGCCTCAGCTGCGGGCGCTGTGAAGTGAGAATCTTGCACCAACTGTACCGGAGACAAGGGGGGTTTTTCTAAAAGCCCCACTGGCTTCATCATGAGGAAGAGAAAGTAAATATTTTTCACAATCCTCCGCAGAATAGTTGGCGACACAAACTCCGCCACCCCGACTCCTGACCTGGGGCACTGCTCTGGGCTCCCGCAAAGAATCAAAGGGGCTCTTTATGCAGCCAAGGTAAGCTAACATTCTGGTCAGGGAGGAAGACGGCATCCCATCTGGAGGGACGTGAGCTCTGCACAAAGACCTGTCCCTGAAACCCTGTTCTGCTCGCCCTCCACGCGCAGCAGCTGGCATCCAGGGGAATCAAGTGACAGCCAGACTCCAGGGAACCGAGCTGGCAAGCCCGAATCCGGTGGAGTGATCTACAGTGACAGAGGAGCCTTCAGCCTGGGGAGCTCAGCAGGGTGCAGGGCGGGCCAGTTAACCCACGGAGGGTCAGGCAGTCTCAAGACCGCGGGCTCCCGCTCTGCTTCAGTGGGTTCATAAATTGTCTTCTAATTCCCCGCTCGCCATTAGCATTCTGGAGGCTGAAAATGACCTTCGATTGCCATCTTCTGATTGCAGGGTGGGTTCTGAACTCTCAGGGCCCCTTTACCGAGCACACAGTGGCCTCCATCCCGGGGTACCTCCTCCACCCCCTGCCTCCCCTAAATGCTTGCTCCTTCCCAGGCAGGGCCAGGCCTTTGTCCTGTGGCTCCTGTTGCGTCCTCTGCCTGCAACAGCCTTTCCCATCAGTATCCCCTCCCACCTTTGGGCGCCTCCTCACCCTCTAGCCCGGTCCAAGTCCTGCCTCTGGGAAAGCTTTCTAGATGCTCCAGGTGGATGGAGCACCCTCCACTGGGCTCCCCTGCCTCGCACTGCCTCTGTGACACCAGTGACCCCTACAGCAGTGAAGCTGCATACCTGCCCCTCCTGGAGGGCATAGATGGCATGAGTCTCCGATTTCTGAACTCTAAGTTCCTGGTACAGAGCCTGGTAAAAAGTAGGCACTCAATCAATGCACATTGAATTTAATTAAATTCCCACCCCCACCATAAATATATATAAAAAATCTCACCAGATTGGGATCACACTGGAATTTCAGTGGTGAATAAATTAGTGAATACTGGTGAATCATGCACATCCAGTTTGCTTTTTGCCCTTGGAAACGACTTTATTGAGATATACTTCATATAACCATAAAATGCACTTTTGAATTTGAAGTGTACAGTTCAATGGGTTTTTAGTATATTCATAGGATGGTGCCCACCACATCCACATCACCCCCAAAAGATGATGCCACCATCACTATTCCCTATTTATTCCCTTCCCCCATCTCTTGGTAACTATTAATCTATTTTCTGACTCCATAAACTTGTCTATTCTGGATATTTCATGTAAATGGGATCATACAATACGTAGTCCATGTTTGGCTTCTTTCACTTAACGTCATGTTTTCAAGGTTCATTAATGTTGTAGTGTGTGTGCCACTTCATTCCTACTTATTGCTACATAATAGTCCATTGAATGGATACATCACATATTTACCCATTTATCAGTTGTTATAAGTCTATCAATACTTGTTTGTGTTGTTTCCACTTTTTGAACTTTATAAAACAGCTTGCTTCTTTAATGCTAAATATATTTTTCAATTTTAAAAGAATTTCAAATTTACAAATTTCACATGAATAGTCACAATGAAACTTTTTTCCTTGAACCATTTCAGAAAGAATGGCTGGCATGGCTGTTCATCACCACTAACAACCCCTGTTCACACACACACACACACACACACATATCTAGTATATACCTATAATGGTACTCTTTTACATAAACACAATATAACCATCAAAATTAAGAAATTAACCTCCATTCATTCTTATTGGATAATCAATCCATATGGACTCATTCAAGTTTCACCAATTGTCCCAATAATGTCCTTTAGAGTATAAGAAACAACCTAGGATCATGCATTACATTCGTCTTGTTATTTTCCCTCAATTTGGAACAGCTCCTCTATCTTTCACAGACTTTTTATGACCTTGACACTTTGGAAAATTCTAGGAAAGTTATTGTTCAGTGTCCTTCAAATTTTTTAAATGATTCCTCATGATAAGAATCAGGTAGGAGTAATTAAGTCAGTCAAGTGGCCTTCATTGAGGCTGAACTTAGAACTTGATGAAGAATGGATATATACTTAGTGTCAGAGTGTCTCCCCAAAACATATTTAATAATTACAAGGAAAAAAAGCAAATTTACTATGGTAAATTCAGCAGGAATCTCACAGAACCGATGGCATGTTCACCTGCGCCCTGTCAGGTGGTACTTGGTTTCTATTTGTCCTATTATCAGGATGTTAACTTTGATCACTTGATTGGTGGGGTTTTCTAGTGCTGAAGTCAGCATCTTTAACATCTCCCAGAGGCCCATGTGGTAAAGGCTTGCATGCCAGATTCTGATGCTCTTGGAAGGTGATGGAACCTGTAGAAGGTAGAATCTTGTGGAAAGGTAGCAGGTCACTAGGGATGTGCTCTTGAAGGGAATATTGGATCTCTGACCCTTTCCTGTCTCCCTCTGCTTCCTGGCTGCCATGAGGGGAACAGGTTCCTCTACCACTTGTTCCCACAATGATGTCCTGTGCCACCACAGACCCAAAGCAATAGGGTCCGACAACCACGGATGTAAACTTCTGAAACCATGAGCCAAAATAAACTGTTCTTCCTCTAAGTTTTTTATGTCAGGTATTTTGTGACAGTAACAGAAAGCTGACTAACACAGCTAGGTCATACCATAGTAAACTTACTTTTTTCCTTGTAATTATTAAATATGTTTTGGGGAGACACTCTGACACTAGTACATATCCATTCTTCATCAAGTTCTAAGCTTAGCATCAACGAAGACCACTTGACTGACTTAATTTCGTCATTTCTTAATCCAATCAAGTTGATGATTTAAATTGGCCATTACAGTAATTATCATTATTTATGCTTATATTCCAATTTTCCCTGATTTATCCAGTGGGACCCCCCCCCTCAAGCTGACTTCTGCATTCTTTTGATATGTCACCATCAGGTTTTGAGCACCTTCTCTTTCTGGCACAGGATACTCTTGTAGGCTCACCTTCTCCTGCTCCAGTCCTGGAATCATCCATTTCTCCAAGGAGTCCTGGCTCCTTTTTAGTAGGAGTGGTACTTAGAAATCAAGACCTGGGCACTATTGTATCCAGTCGTATTGGTGTTGTCCTTCTTTGGCCCTCCCAATGGGAAGAGCTAAAGAACCACCGCTCACGTGTAGAGGTATTCATATGCATCCATACCCATGCTTAATCTGTTTTCATATGCATATATATGGAGACAAATATTGGCAAACACGAATTCACATTACACCTCTAATTCCAATCCTACACCAGCGTTCATTCTCACCTCCCCCTTTTCCATATTTGGGATTCCCTCTCACCGTGAGACACTTGGCTCCCATTATTCCAAACCCGCACTGGATGAACCCAGGTGTGTAACCAATGTCTCATCATGTGGGGGGACCCGCACAGGCACACTCTCCTTACCTAACTCTGCCTTTAAAATCCCACATGAGGCCCCTGCTGTCAGCAGCTCGGCCCCCTGGAGAGTCCCACTTCAGCCCCCTCAGGTTCCGACAGCCTGTGCCCCACTGGGCCTCCCAATAGGATGCTCCTTCCATGTGGACACAGTCCTCCCCCTGCTCAGGCTCCACAAACCCACTCCCTCGTGGATGCCCGCCTCCCTCCACATGGGCTTTACAACCCACCTTCCCCAGACAGAGCAGGCTGCAGCCGCTACACCGTGCCACATAGATACCCTCTTCACCACACTCAGGCCTGACGTCCCACCCTGAACCACTGCCATCTGCCCCTCATGGGGACACCATTCTTACCTGCTCCATTTCTGACACCCTGGGCTGACTGATGCCTACAATGCCTCCCACCCCCACATCCCACATAGACACCCATCTTGCTGGTTGGAAACGGTGGGTCCTTCATCCAGTAGGCTTGTCACAGCTGGGAATTGCTGACTGTACCCTCTCTGTCCTTAAATATGTTTTTCCTCCTCTTCAAAAGAAATTGGTATTTAGATCTGGAGGTTGATGAAATTCAGGTCCATTTTTTGGGGCAACAAAATTCCATAAGTTTTTATCCCGTGCACATAACTGGTTGTCCATAAATCCATGAAGGGTTACAAAATGACATCATTCAAATTTGATTATGAAGAGATACTTTTTATCAACCATGGGTTCACCTATGGTTCACACAGGAAAGGTAAGGGCTTGATTCCTTCTCTTTATCTGCCAGTTTTTAAAATAATGAGTAGTTACCTGAACATCTTTCAAGCATAATCAATGAGTGGGTTTTCTTTTTCCTTTTTTAAAAAATGCTTTATAAAACTCGTGGATTGAAACATATTTGACCTGTTTCAATGCATTGCAGTTATTTTTTATCAATGATCACATTGTCCCATCTTTGGCTGTAGGAACCTCTTCAAGTTGCTACTAACTAGTAATCTTTGATGGCTTCTGATGTAACAAGATGTTCCAGCTCATCTTGGATATGCTGTGTCCTAGACTAGAATGTATTATTTCTCTAAAAAGAAAGATTCAGTAATAATCCAGTCTCTAGAATGATTCAATCTTATGGGGTTGGCTATTATTCTCAGATCTTTGCAATGGATTAAAAAAAAAATAGGCAGAACATGGGCAGAACTAGAAAGTAATGCTATATCTCCTGACTTCACTTTGATGCTTTCAATTTAAGATCCCAGGGCTTAGTCTCATGTCTTACACCTGTATTTCCTTTCTTTCATGAAAATTCCAATTCCCAATGAAAGGAACATAATTTCTCACTTCCTCTATCTCACACTCTAAGTCCAACAGTTTCAGATTAACGGTGCAGGCACTTTCAGCACCAACATGCATATCGATAAGCAGTTTAAGAAATTTTTGCAGTTACTTTTGTTTGGGTACATCCCAGATTCTAGTTGGAATGATCATCACCACAGAGTTTCTTCCCTCTGTGTTCATTATGCCACCATACCAATCAATACACAGGTTTCTTTCTTTTGCAATTTAGACTTCTAAAATTTTAATAGATTTATTTAAACATATTTTCACAGTTCCAAAGTCACACTTACAGAACAAGTTCCCACCACCACCACCACCTTCTGTCCTGGGGATCAAACCCAAAAATGCTTTACCACTGAGCTACATCCCCAGTCCTTTTTACTTTTTATAGGAGGCTAGCTAAATTGCTGAAGCTGGCCTTGAACTTGCAATCCTCTCACCTCAGCCTTGTGAGTTGCTAGAATTATAGGTATGCACCACCACAGCTCACCAGAACAAGTTGGTTTTTTTCTTTTCTTTTTTTTTTTTTTGTGTGTGTGGGGGGGCAGGGGGTGCTGGGGATTGAACCCAGAGTCTTGTACAGTTTTAAAAGAAAACCTATTCGAGTTAAAGAAATTCTTAATCATGCTCAGAGTAGTATAGAATCTTGTGGTTCTATACTATCAACATTCTAGGCAATTTTCAGTTATCCTATAATTAGAATACAGACTTGACCTTGTGATAGAGACCCTCAAATAGCAATAATGTAGCATTCTCACTTAGCTGTTCTTAGGCTTTCCAAGGCTGACGACATAGATGACTCTTGTTACTCTGGTACCCTCCACATATGGCTTCCTTCTTGGGATCTACACAAATGCCTCGGGTCCTGTCATAACATCCCCACTCCAGAGCTAGCAAAGAGCCACTTGGAAGAGAAGGCCAATTCTCCTGAAGCCGTGGCACATACAACTTCTATTTCTATACCATTGACCAATTAGCTATAAGGAGAACTGGGAAATAGAATTTTTTCCTCAAAAGCAGATGTTCAGCTAAATTTTGAGTTCTATTATAAAAGGAAGAGAGAGTAAGATATAGAGGGGGACTGTCTCTATTATGTCCTCTGGATACTAAGTCAAAACATCTTAAGATCCAAGCACTTCTACCAGTAAGGTTTTCATCTTTTTTTTTTAAGTTTTTGGCGGACACAACATCTTTATTTTTTTATTTTTATGTGGTGCTGAGGATTGAACCCAGCGCCCCGCGCATGCCCGGTAAGAGCGCTACTGCTTGAGCCACATCCCAGCCCAGTTTTCATCTTGATAATACTTTTTTAAGTTTGAGGTGAAGTCAGGTGGCCAAACAGGAATACACGCAGACAGAAAATGACAGTGCAATCTACCCTTGTTCTATGGGGGGCGGGGGATCTGAATTTCTACATAGCCAAATCTATCTCTTATGAAATCTGCCTTTGTTTCTATGCTGACAAAGTCATTTTCCACTTGAGTTGACATACATGTTGAGATTGATTTTCTGCAGTTCTTTTCTTTATCATTTCTTTTTCTTCTATACTTAAGATTTTTATTGAATAGTATCAGGGAACTAGGGCTACTTTTTTTCTCTCAGTTGCTAATTAGTACAGTCAGATTTGGGGCAGATGGCCTTGCACAGTGTGCCATGTGACCAAGATTATCCAGGACAATTCTAAGTCTGTGTCAGTGTTGGTTGAGTGCTTAGTACAGACCAGGTGCTTGGCTGGCATCTCAGGATGTGAAGATAAAGAGACCCAATTCTTGCTTTTAGGAGGCAATAGAAAAAGGAAATGAACCAAACCTGCAGCATCGAGTGTAACCTGAAGACAGTGTGAAGAGGAATGTGTGGGGAACTTCACAAAGGAGGTGACGCTTGAATTGAGTCAGGAGGGTCAGTCTTGAGGGTGCCTTCCAGGTAGACCAGTGCAGGAGGGGCATTTCCAGGCACAGGGCTTAGGCTTTCCAAGTGCTACCTTCTTCCTCCAGTAAACATGACGCAGCGCCTCCTTCAGGTTGTGGCTGGAACCTGCACCAGAGTCTTGTGCTGGGTTTTTTGCAGAGCAGAGGACAGAGGAGCACCTGTGGCTTGGGTGCAGTTTGAGCGTCCTGGAGGGTCCATTGTGATTAAAGGCTCGTCCTCAGGGTGGGTGCTGTTGGGAGAAGGTGGAACCTCCTAGAAGGTGGGACTTAGTGGGATGGGAGGTCCTTGGGACATGGGGGGGGGGGCTTGAGGTATTTCTCATGGGACCTCCTTGGTAGTTCTCCCGAGAGGGTTGTTATAAAAGGAGCAGCCCAGCCCAGCCCTGCTCATTCTCTTTCTCTCTGCTCTGGTTTAAGATTAAGGAATCTCTTGCTTCCTCCTGCTTGCATTCCCACTGTGACTACCCGCCACCATGTGCAAAGCTGACTTAGAAAGGACACCCCTGTGCCTCCCCAGCAAGAGATGCCAGCGTCTCTGCCATCTAAATGATTTCTGGGCCCTGCATTCTCTGAATATGGGTAGGGGAGATTCCCAAGCAGCTCAAGGCTTGGTGGAGGGAGAGCACTAAGATGGGCCCCATTTATCTAGGTAGGGATGAGGACTGAGAGGAAGCCAAGTGTCCTTGGAACTGGACTGGATCACCTTCACGGGAGGCAGACTCAGCTTTTTACAGAAAAATAGATTTCGGAGAGAAAAACACAGGTGGCAGGCCACAGAGGCCACGGAGCTAACTCACTGCAAGACTCTGGGCAAGTCATTTCCCCTCATTTGAGAATCAATTCTCCTAGCTCCAGGACATCCAGAACATTCCCTTTGGCCCCAAGCCAACCCAGGGGTGAAGACAAGGAAAGGAGGCGTACACCTTTAAGGCCGTCATCCCACCCTTCACGGAGTCCTCGTGCCAGCTGTCCCACTGCCAGGTCCCCAGGCCAGCAGTTACCATGGTATATGGACTCCAGAGGCATGTTGCTGTAATAAGACGTGTTTATTTGAATAGGAAGGTCAGGGAGTTAAGTCGTTGGTATTCCAGTCGTATAGAGCCGTTCGCACAGTGTCACTAATAATTAAAGGGGGTTTTGACTAATCTAGTTGCTCTTCCTAAATATACTCTGCTCAAGAAACTCATCAAAGCAGCAAAGTAATCTTTGAGGTTATTAATCTCCTCTGCTTCACAGCTGGGGCAAATTTATTTGCTTGAATTAGCATGTAATAAACTTATAATAAAGCTGCCACAGCCCCAGCTTGGTAGAGAGTGGCTCTGTGACATGGGTAGTTACATCTAGGAAATGGGGTGCTAGTCCACGGGCCACCGCTGCAGGCCTGCTGAGGCTGGGGGCGGCCCCCAAGGGCTGCACAGAGAAGGGGTCCCCTGGCGTTGGAGACACTAGCTGAGGGGAGCCTGGCTGACCAGCAGGTCAGCCCTCCTCGCTGCACAGATGAGGAAACTGAGGCTCCGAGAATAGAAAGATGTCAGCGAATTCACGCAGAGGGCAGCTGGCGGAACCCAGGTGAGACGCAGGCGCAAGGCACGTTCCCCACCACCACTGCTCCTGGTGGCCCACCTCATCGTCAGCGGTCTTCTACCAGGTTCTACTGGAGGCCCCTGTGTGAGTCCCCTATTTTCCTTTTACCCATCTTCCTTCCTCTTCCCTGTACCACAGCCCCACCTGAATCTCTGTGCTCCCTTCCCTACCTCTCCACTGTCCTGTCCTCTCCTGTTAGGAGTCTATGTGGACTGTTCTCCTCCTTCCCAGCTACGGGGTCTTGCTGGCCACCGGCCTGTGAGCACACTGAGAGTGGGTGGGAAGGTGCAGGGGGTTCCCTCCCTGAACCAGGAGTCTGGGCAGCGATGGGCCCTGCTCTCAGACAGCCTCCCATGAGGCCCAAGAGCTGCCTCTACTCTGCCTTCCCGTCTCCCTTCTCCTCCCTCAGCCCGCCCCTAGGAACCAGTTCCTTTGGTCTTTGCTCCTTAAGGCTGAGACATTCTGGGCAGATATTCTCCTGATTCCTGTCTGGTGGTGAGTGGTGCTGGGACCCTCACTTCTCAAAAGGAAGTAGCTCCAAGACAGCAGTCTCTCTGCCACCAACTCTGACCACCTTGCGTGGCACTGCTTAGACAGATTGTATAAAAAAATATTCTACCCCACAGGGTGGGGACAGGACAAAAGGAAGAGGGTAAAGAGGCCAGGTAATGCCAGCCTACCACATGCACAGAGCCAACTCCCCAATCCCATCTACGTTTTGTTTTCCTGGTGCTGGGGACCTGAACTCAAGGGCTTAAACACTGAGCCACCCACAGTCACAGCTCTTTTTTATTTTTTTATTTTGAGACAGGGTCTTGCTAAGTTGCTTAGGGCCTTGCTCAATTGCTGAGGCTGGCCTCTAAATTTGTGATCCTCCGCCTCCTCTCTCATCTCCTCATCTCCCAGCCTCCCATCTGCTCACAGAGCGGGGGAGGGAAAGAGAGAGGAAGAAAAAGGGAGTAGAGAGAAAAAGAAGAAGGGGGAAAGAAGGGAAAGACATTGGACTATACCTCAGAGATACTTGGGACACGTCAGGACTTCAGTACTGTGGTCACAAAGTCCCAGAGCAAGAGGCTCAGGGGGAACTAGAAAACCCCAGGCAGGTACCATGAAGGGGTTGGAGAGAGAGAAGAAATACTGAGTTACGATAGCCCATGTTCTGATTTTAGAACAAAATCGAACACGAACTCACAGTTACGTGCCTGCAAGCCTGATAACAACCACCAGTAAGTTTCAGAGTAAGGACTTAGAGAAGGGGAAAGCAGCCATCCCTCAAGGCCAGCCTGAGTTCACCAGGACTGAGCCCCGCACAGCAGAACTCCCATCCCGAAGGGGCACCCAGGAGAGCAGGGACGAGGGTGCCTTCGACAAAGGGCACGGTGCAGCGTTGCAGTAAGACATCTGTCAAAGCCGCTCCAAGCCCTGAGTAAGAAGGCCAAGAGTGGCCTGCCCTGGGGCACAGGTAGAGAGGAAGCCGGGGTGGGGCCCCCATCAGCTCAGCCGGCATCTTCAACAATACTCCAAGGCTCGGCCCTTGACCTTGTCCATCTCGGCCTCTTTCTCGGCATCTCAGATGAAGCAGAATGGAAGACGTGCTTATCAAATTTGCAGTTGACACAAAGCCAGGGGGATTGTTAATAGAAAGAATGGCAGAATCGAGATTCAAAAACATCTTGACAGGTTGAAATAATGGGCTGAAAACATGTAAAAGGGATAAATGTAAATTCCTGCAGTTAGAGTTTTTTTTTTTTTTAAATGTTTCCTAAACATAGATGTGAGAAAGAAGGCTTAAAGGCAGAAGGGATAGCTGGATAGAAGCCAGTGTGGCACAGTTACGTTCAGATCAAAGGAAGGAAGAAAGAGAAGAAAACAGCATTTATTAAGTGTACAAGAAACTGGACTAGATGCTTTAAATTATTGTACACCATGAGTATGGCAGACACTATCCCCAGCCCATTTTACAGATGAGGAAACCAAGGCTCAATGATGTTAACAAACGTATTCATATCAAGTTATTAAGAGATTCATATTAAGCTATAAAGTGATGGAGTCAGAATTTGAATCCAGGGCTAATGTTCTATCTCTCCCCTGCCCTGGGAGTAAATTTTGGTTAATTTAAGCAAATCACTGGGATTCCTCTCACCTCACCAGTAATACTTTTGAAAATTGCACATCCTACAAGAAGACGTGGGAGCAAGTACATTGGGAAAGTTTCCAATAAAGTTCTCCTTTTTTTCCTTAAAAAGAAGCCCTAGAAGCAGCTGCCCGCCCTGCCCCTCTTCCACCTCCAAACATAGTTAGTATGTGAGGTCTGGAACTGTAGCAGCCCTCTGGGCACCTTGAGGAATCGGTCATTCGTTAGATGAGCAGCCCAGTGTGGAGGACATCTGGGCAGAGATGGAAAAGGCCCTGAACTAACAGAGACCGCTCCATCTGGGGACTTCTCCTTGGGAGGTGACACATTTTCCTGATTGGTTAAGCCCCTCTGTAAGCACCCTAACACTCAAAGGAAGCGAGTCCCCTCTGCTGGTCCTGGCAAGACAGCGCTTGGGTAAAGATAGCGCTTGGAAAATATAGTGCTTTTGCACGTGCACGCGCACGCGCACGTGCACTTGATTGGTTTTTCAGTCCTATAGGCTCAGACCCATCTCTGTTCCCAGGACAAATCCTAGGCAGAAGCAGGAGGGATTGAAGCAATGCCAACTCTAAATTCTAGACTCAGCGATGATGGTGTGAAGCTCACCATGCGCCTAGGTGTGTTTGCAGTGGAGGCTGCTGAGACTCTCCCTTCTCTTGGAGTTCCAAGTTTAGAGGTAGGCAGGTCTCTGGGCACCTTGCTGGGGCCTCTCACCTGCCGAAATGTCATCAGGCAGTAAGAGATGGCCACACGTGCAGGTTGAGATTTGAGCTAAAAGATAGGGGAACATGTAAGGTGAGATTAGGCTGCATTTATCCATTAAATTGATTTACTCAACTTCATTCATTCATTCATTCAACAACTGTGTATTGAGCATCTATTATGTTCAAGGTGCTAGGTTCAAAGACGTAGCACAAGGATGGGCAAGCTTTTTCTGTAAAGGACCAGATAATAAATATTTTTAGCTTTGCAGGCCATAGGTCTCTATTGCAACTATTCAACTCTGCCTTGTGAAACAGAAGTAGCCACAGACCAAATGAAGCAAACAGGCATGTCTGTGTTCCAATTAAAATTATTTATAAGCCAAGTATGGTGGGGTGTACCTGTAATCCCACCTACTCAGGAGGCTGAGGCAGGAGGATCACTTGAGCCGGGAGTTTAAGGCTAGCCTGGCCAACAGAGTGAGACCCTGATTTCCTTGCTGTGAGCAAAGCACCCCACAAGAACAACTTAGAGGAAGTTTTGGAACTCACAGTCTCACAGGTTTAGTCCATGGTGGTCCAGCTCCACTGCTTTGAGCCCAAGGTCAGGCGGAATATCATGGAGGAAGGGCATGAGGGAGGCGCTGCTCTGTTCGCAGCAGCCCAGAAGCAGAGGCAGGGAGGGACCCAAGAAGATGAACCCTTTCAGGGCCTGGCCCAGGGACCCGCCTCCTCCAGCCACACCTCTCCTGCCTACAGTTGCCACTTAATTCATTCAAACTGGGATGGGAAGCGCTAATGATCTCTGATAATCTCATAATTTCATCTCTGAATATTCCTGAATTAACACAAGGGCTTTGGGGGGACACCTCATATCCAAACCTTAACATTCCAGCCCTGGTCCCCCAAAGCACAGTCTATCTCACAATGGCAAAATGCATTCAGTCCATCTTTAAGAGTCCCCGTAGTCGTAACAGTTCCAGCATTGCCCAAGAGTCCAATCCAAATTCTCCTCTGAGATGCAAGGTAGACTCTTGGCCATATGTCCCCATAAAAATCAAAAGCAAATTATATATATCCCATATACAATTGCATAAAGTAAACATTCCAAATCCCAAAGTGAGGAATAGGGGCATAGAAATTAGGGTTGGGAGGCTGGAGTTGTGGCTCAGTGGTAGAGCACTCGCCTAGCATGTGCAAGGCTCTGGATTCGAACCTCAGCACCACATAAAAATAAATGTATTGTGTGCAACTATAACTAAAAAATAAATAAACATTAAAAGAAAAAGAAATTAGGGTTGGGACTAAAACAAGATCCAAACCCGGTTGGGCAAACATGTCCCATAATTCCAAACACAGCCTCTAGGACACATGATAGTGAGATGTGCTCTCCACAGGGCTTCAGCTGTCCCACCCCTTTGGCCTTGCTGATCGTAGTGTTCATAGCCTCCCTCTTAGCCTGACTCTCTCTGCCACCAGCAACTTTCCTTGGAAGACAGTCCACATTATTGGCATCTCTTAATTTCTGGGGTATCCATCCCACCATAAGCTTTACTTTCACAGCTTCAGTGGCAGGGGCAGCCCACAGGGACTCCAACCCTGCCACACTTTGCTTGGGCTCCCAGGCCTTCTTTTGAAATCTCAGTGGAAGTCTCTATGACCTCTAAATTCTAGCACCCCATATTCTTGCAGAACCAGCACCAATGGATAATGCCAGAGTGTGCCACCAGTTCTCACAATAACTGGGCTCCCTGAAACCAGGGCTTTGGTGGCTTCTGAGTGCCTGGTCAGCTGAACACAGTGAAACAACTTCCTAAGCACCCCATGTGTTCAGGGTACCCCCATGATCTTTTCTCAAAGGAATTTTCCCTTGTATATCCTTGAGCCTGCATTGGCTGTGGTCTTGCAAATTACTGCAATACCCTTAAGGCATTTTTCCTATTGTCTCTGTACAAAGTACTTAGCATCTCTTTCATGGATATAATCTCTTTAATAACCACAGCTTCCTTAGCTCCAGTTTTTACATGGCCCTTTTCTTCCCAATCTACAAGTTTTAAAAATTCTTCATCTCTGCTTTTTTTCCTCTCAATTCTTACAGTAAACCTGGCTAAAAGCTTCCAGAAAAATCCATGCTACTGACTGAATACTGTGCTGCCTTGAACATTTCCTTCACCAGAGTAGTTAGTCCACCATCTTAAAATTCAACATCACACAGTCTCAGGATATGGGCAAAAGGTAGACAAGTTCTTTGCCAGAATATAACATGAATTGCCACTGGTCCAATTTCCAAGAGAATTCTCATTCCTCTCTGAAACCTCATGGACACAGTCTTTATTGTCTGCATTCTGGTCTTCTGAGCTTCCACCAGAATTGCCTATTAAGCTCCACTTACATCATACTAAAACTTCTTCACCCTGTATCTCCAAACTTTTCCAAACTTCTCCCATACACCAGCTCCCAAAGCTTCTGAATGACACGGTCAGGTCAGTCACAGCAATGACCCCACTTCTGGTACCAATACCTGTGTCAGTCAGCTTTTCGTTCCTGTGACAAAGATACCCCACAAGAAAAACTTAGAGGAGGAAAAGTTTATTTTGGCTCATAGTTTCAGAGATTTAATCCACGGTGGGCCAACTCCATTGCTCTGGACCCAAGGCGAGGCAGAATGTCATGGTGGAAGGGCATGGTGGAGAAGTACGGTTCCATTTATGGCAGCTAGGAAACAGAGGTGGGAGGGCCTGAGAGAAGATGAACACTTCCAGGTCATGCCCCCAGTGACTCACCTCCTCAGCCACACTCCACCTGCCCAGAGTTACGACAACTTTCATAATCCAATCATTTCACCTCTGAATAGTACTGCACTGACACAAGAGCTTCTGAGGGACACCTCATATCCAAATCATGATACTGTTCCAAAAATAATTATAAAAGCAGATGGTAGGCCAGACTCAGCCTCTGTTCATGCCAAGTCCTGACTTAGAACATGCAGTTGGAGTCAGGGTGGGAGATAGATTAAACAAAGGCATGAAGAGCAACAGGAGAGGAATGAACTTTACTAGATGGCTGATGCAAGTCTTGGAGAATCATGAGACCAAAGTGAGCAACGGAGGGTTGACTTGGCTTCAGCCTTCTGGCAGGGAACTCACGACTCCTTCAACTGTTCCGTGAACATGCGTGGAGTTTCCAGGCACTGTCCAGGTGCAGGGAAGGCTAAGTGAGCAAAACCAGTGAGATGCTTGCCGTGGTGGGACTTGGACTCTGCCAAGTTCATGGCTCCTTATTATCTAGCATCATCTACCCGGCTTCAGATTGTCTTGTTCCACTAAGCCCCTCGAAATTCCTAAGTGTTCTTCTCATCTTTGTGACGTTGCACTTAATGTTTTCTCTTCCCAGAATGCCTCACTCCACCTCAGCCCAGCTGAGGGTGCCACCCCATGAAGCCTTTGCCTCCACCTTCCCTGGAGAGGCGAGCACTTCTTCTGGGTTTCCCCAGCACTCCGTGCCTGTCTTCACTCCTGAGCTTCTCGTGGGCCATTGGGATTCTTTGTTGATGAGCCTGTCACCTCTAGAAGACTATGGGCTTCTCAATCTGCTGCTTCCCAACACCTGTCAGAGCTCAGTGAATGTTGAATGAATGAATGGATGAGTTTATTTTGGGAAAGGAGAGAGCAGTGGGACACACCCAAACAAGAGAAGAAGGAGGTCAGCTACCTGAGGGACCTAAATGCTTGGAAGATACAAGGGATCTTATTTACGGGCTTAAAACTCCTGTCCAAAATTATTTGTTGAGTGTGAGCAATAATACAGTCTCTCTCTCTCTCTCTGCAACACTGTGGTGAGGGCTCCTTTGTCTGATTAAGGGCTGTCGGGAGTGATTGATGGGCCCCCGCCAGACAGCTGAAACCTCTCTCCTCCTGACAGCACGAGCGATAGCTGAGCGGAAACTGACCCCAGCTGACACACTCATCTTAAAATATCTCTGTTTCCCTGAGGCCCAGATAAAATAGCTGTCGCACTAAAAGTAAGGGCTCCACTCAGAGGGATGCTGGCTTCTCCCAGGACTGGTGACGGAGGTTCCTGTGATGTCAGGGTTCAGTTGGAGGCCAAACCAAAAGGACCCTAAGAATCCACTCCTGGGTGAATTGTATTCTGTGGAGAAGCTTGGTGCCCGTGCTCTGAAGGCCCCGGCCAGGAAGAAGGAGACACTGTCATCAAAAACAAGAAGTGTTTATTGAGCACGTATTGGCTCGCGGTGTTCTGTTCGCTCCGATCAGAGAGAATGACAGAGACCCAGCCCTTCCCAGTGGCCCTGTGTACCATGCCAGGATGATAATGATCCCAGACACACAGCAAAGTGGGTAGAACAGGTGTGAATTGTGTCCCCGCAAGATGTGTTGGAATCCTAATGGCCAATATCTCCGATTGTGATCTTATTTGGAAATAGGAATTTTGGGGGGATGTAATTAGTTAAGATGAGGTCATACTTGGGGTAGGGGCTTAATCCAAAATGACTGGTATCCTTCTAAAAAAGAAGAGGCATGGGGACGGACACACGAGGGCAGAAGGGCACACGATGATGTGACAGAATGAAGGGCTGCCGCTGCAAGTGAGTAGGAAGGTCAAGCAATGCCAAGGATGGCCAGGGCACCCCAGACACTGGGCACGCACGGTCAAGGAAGCGCCTCCTCCACGGGTTTCAGAACGTCCAGCTGGCACCTTGGTTTTGGACTTCTGCAAGATGGTGGAAAAGGTAGGGGGATGCGAATATCATTTCCACTTTAAGGGTGAAAAAGTCAAAGCTGAGCTCTGATCTCCAGGACGTCCTGCTGTTGGAAGCCACCTATTGGCTTTATTTTATTACAGCAGCCCTAGAAAACGGTCTCCCGGGGCACATACTATAGGAGTCCTGGAGGAACAGAGTCCACAGGAAAAGGACTGCCTGACAGGCCGGGTGACCCAGCTACTGCCAATCCCTGTCCCTAGGGGAGGAAACTGGGCAAACAAATGTCTCCACCCCTGTCTCCTTCCCTTCTTCCTCTGGGTTCCCCCATGCTCCCCAGTGTCTCCCATCAGCCAAAGGCAACAGGGAACCCAGGAACAAGAGGTAGAGGGTGAGGCAATTTGCAGAAGTCACTCTGTTTTAACAGCAGCTGGGGACTGTCCAGCACAGACCCATGTCCCCCCTTTAGCATGCTCATTCAGGAAGGGACCCCCCCAATAAAGAAGGTAGGGCTGGGGATGGAGCTCAAAAATAGGGTCCTTGCCTAGCACATGTAAGAACCTAGGTTAGATCAGAATTCTTTTTAAAAGGGGAGGAGGAAACATTTCTGCTCTTTGGGGACCTAGACTTTCATGAGGACACCACAAATGGGTAAAATGACACGGGAGTATCTGTACGTGCCACAAAGAAACAAGTGCGCAAGAAAGGAATGGGCTGTGGCCAGGGACACCTTTCCTCTTCTCCTCACCTGAAGCCTCATCATCCCTGGTGTAAAACAGGAATATTTCTTCCTTGCCAAGGAATAACTAAATAGAGAAATCACAGTGGGCAGAAATAGGCCAGCAGTCTGGGTGACCTGGGGAAGGGCGTGGTCGGGGTGCTGACGCAATGGCCCCCAACAACTGGACAGTTGGGCCCAGGCTGGGAGAGGAAGTGGGGATGTAAGGTGGTGGCGGGGGATTCAGATGCCACTGGCCTGCCAGCGAGCCGCAGTCTGGCTGGGCACAATTCAGGAGCCACTTGTCAAAAGAAACGAACTTTATTTTTAGAACCACACACCCCAAACAAAACTGCTCCTCAGGAAAAACCCTCAGAGCCCAACTGCCACCACGGGCTTCCCACAAGCCTCTCTCTCAACCACAAGCCTCTCCACCTCCCACAATCCTCCTGCTCTTGAGACCGATTGGCTGGGTCACATGGGCGGAGCCAAAAAAGTCCCCCAATGAGCAGCTCCGTGGTCTGAAAGGGCAGGGAAACAGCCCAATGAGCATCACCGCAGAGGAGCCAATCAGCTAGATGTTGCTGGGGCGCTGCGAGCCAATCATCAGCTGGCAGTCCGAAAGTTTGCTGGGGCCCCTTCGGCTGTGGCTCTCAACACAGCGGACTAACAGAGCAGCTCACCCCGCCCTGTGCCCTTCACCCTGCAGGCTCAGGAGGGGCCTGTCTCCAGAAGTCCCTGTCCAGGACTTCTGTGTGGGCCCTGAGATGCCTGACTCAGCCTGTTGTCACCTGTCTCCCCTTCAGCTGGGGGAGGAGGGGGCAGGTCTGTCTTGTTTGCACTCTGTCTCTGGGGCACAGCACAGGTCCCCAGTAAATATTTATTGAACAAATGAAATAGTAAGGCTCCAGAGAGAGGGAAACACCAAGGGTTGGTGCTTTGAAAAAAATCACCAACCACGTAGCCCCTGGGACGACCAGGGCAAGGCCAGACAAGCAGCCCCATCTGACAGGGAGGAACCCTTCATCTAGAATCCTCCGTCTAGGGGTACCCCATTCTCCGCAGGCAAGCCCCCGAGCTGCAGGAAGACCAGAACTAGAGAGAGCAATCCTGTCCCCTCTGCAGATTGCCGAGTCTCCTAGGTGCCATCTGCCCCAGGCAGGTGGTCTCCCTGGAGTCTCAGCAAAAAGGTCTCCGCAGGGTCCCAGAGTGGATCTGCAGGGCTTCTTGGGGAAATGAACAGATGGAGGAAGCCTGGGAGTGTGGGAACCCCTGCCAGGTCAGTAAAGGTTACAAGGATGGGGGACACCTGCTCCAGCAGACGAGCAGCCAAAGAGAAGGTCCCTGCAGACTTGCAGACAGAGAGGCCTGTCCTCGCCAGTGCGCCTGACCACAAGACTGTCCTCCAGCTAGGACTTCCGCGGAGGCTTTAATTATAGCTTGTTACTCACGCGTCTTCCCCTGGAGACAGCCGAGGCCGAATCGGACGACAAAGGAAATGAAACTCTCGCTTCAGATGGCTCGTCCTGTCTGTCAGGAAATTTCAAACTCACAAACAATAATATCCTGGACTGTGGCAGGGTGGTGCCTCCCCAGGACTCAGCCTGCTCCCCTGCTCTCTCAGGCCCTGCCAGTGCGCTCAGGCCTGTGGTGGGCACAGCAGCCTTTGCAAGAGGTCATTCCTCCCCTGTCCCAGCCAGGCAGGGGCTGGCTCAAGGTCACCCAGCAGAAAGTTGGTGGTTTTTGCTATTGTGGACTCTTTCCCATCACTTTAAAGATGTCCCAGAAAGGAACACCTATAGAAATAACAGGTTTTCTTTCTAATCATCTTCTGCTGGGAGCTATATCAGGGTAGCTGCTATGAATTGGTTGTAATTATTATCCCCCACCTTTTTAAAAAAAATACTGGAGTTTGAACACAGGGGCCCTCTACCATTGAGCTACATCCCCAGCCCTTTTTTATTTTTTATTTTGATATAGGGTCTCACTAAGTTGCTGAGGCCGGTCCTCCTGCCTCAGCCTCCTCAGTAGCTGGTATTTCAAGCCACCCGGCCCAGTTTATGCTCACTTTTCATAAGGAAAAACTGAGAATAGAGAGCTTGTTCAAGGTCACACAGCTAGAAACCAGAACTTGAACCCAGATGGCCCAATATCAGATCCTATGCTCTTAGGCCCCTTAGTCTCCTTACTTGTTCCAGATAAAGAGGCAGGAAACCTAGAAGTCTACCCATTTGTCTCTGCCAAGGAGCACAGATTGCTTCTGGAAGACTTCAGCAAAGGGCATGCTATCCAGGAGCTCAGGGTCAGCTGTGAGCATCAAGGGCTGGGCCGTCTCCTGACATCTGCCCCCAGGCTGGTCTGCTCGGTGCTGAGAGCAGGGAGTGAGCACTGGCTTAGGCGTCTCTGTAGCCCCCGGTCCCAGGACTTGAGTTGGATATTCGGAACGAACCAAGGGGTTAGAACAGGACATCAGTTGGGGCAGGTGTGACCCAGAGGAGCAGGGCCATGCCTTTGAGACCTCTTTCCAATAGCAGGGCCCAAACTCGCTGGAGTTGTTGCAGAACCAGACGGGAGTAAGCAGATGTGAATGACCTAGAGACATTTTCTCCTCCAGAGCAGGAAAGATCCAATATGGTGCTGATGGAAAGAACAGAGCATCCTTGCCTGTTCAGGGTCTAGGATTGAGAAGATGCAGTCCGGGAGGAATGACCTCTTGCAAAGACTACTGTGCCCACCATAGGCTTGGCTCCCATTTAGCTACGTATGGAGCCTGGGCAGGGCCCTTCTTCCCTGGGAGAATCAGCTTCCTCATCTGGATACCCCTCTTTCAGGATGGTGAGGAGGAGGGAGCATGCAGTCTATAGGCCTGAGTCCATGGGCACAGGCCTTCAGGGAGGCACGGGAGAGGAGGTGCTCTATAGTCCCAGGGTTAGGGCTTAGCCTTTTAGTGAACCTGTGTCTTGGGTTGTGAACTGCACAAGAGCCTCTCAGGTTTTTAGTTCCTTAGGTGACACAGGAAGCTAGCTGGGCTGATGTTGGTTATTTCCATTCACCTTGGTAGTTGAGGCTCTGATAAACCCCACCAGGCTTGACTGGTGAACTAGTTTCCCCTAAGGACAGGTCTTGGCAGGAACAGAAAGTTCTGGGCATTTCATACGTCTCCTCCTCTGTTTGCCTTGCCAGAGGACTGGGACTGGGGACGATTTCTCCACTATTCACTGTGAGAACCAGGTCTATGATTGGGTCCCTTGGAGCTCCAACCCCTGGGACCTGTCCACACTGAACCCATAGCAACTCACAAATTGCCGCTCAGGCTTACCCACCCTATCACTGGCTTCCAGGGATTCCCATTGGCGGGCTGTGATTCTTGGGATCTTCCTGTCTGTCTATACAATTCGGGGACAGCAGTTTTCCCTGTGACCTCAATTCTGGCATGCATCTAAGAAGAGTTGTTGATTTCAGTTTGTTCAGTTCTTTGCATGTCGGGATGGAGTGACGGCTCCCAATCTCCCTCTCACTTCAAGCTCATGGAAAGGCCTGGCATGAGCCAGCACAATGGTGGTGGTGCAGGCCTGTCATCCCAGCAGCTCGGGAGGCTGAGGCAGGAGGATGGCAAGTTCAAAGCCAGCCTCAGCAAAAGCAAGGCCCTAAGCAACTCAGTGAGACCCTGTCTCTAAATAAAATACCAAAAAAAGGCTGGGGATGTAGCTCAGTGGTCGAGTGTCTCTGAGTTCAATCCCTGGTAACAAAAGAAAAAAAGAAAAAGAAAAAGAAAGGCCTTGTGGATTGGAGTGTCCTCTTTGTGCCAGATGCGTGTATTTCTCACCACCCAGAAGGAAAATGGTTACAAAATCCATTTCTAGGCAAGGAAACCGATGTCCAGACAAGCTGGTCATGCAGCCGCTGGGGGTGGGGGTTCCTGCCCGCTCCTGACTGTCTCAATTCCCTCCCCCAAACACCCTCTGTTCAGCTGAGCATACAGACCTGCTCCTGGTCCCAAGAGGAGGCTCTGGAGCAGCCCCATCTGTGCTTGGTGAAGGGTTAGCGGCTCCCTTAATGGCAGGGGGCACCAGCAGTCTCCTGACTGCAGGGTCCAGTTACTGGGAAATATGCTCAAATAGTGCCTTATAGTTCTATGAATCCAGCTCCTTCTGTTGCCCTCCGTGGAGAACAGAATTCCCGGGGCCGGCTGCCATCCTTCACAGACCCATTTGTCAAGGGAATTGATTTTTTAAAAAATTAGAAAGTCAAGCTGATGACTTGATTGCTTCTGTTGGAAGAAGAGAAGGACTGCCACCTGTCTCTGCCACCCTGGATTTGGCTGGACCCAAGGAAGTGCTGGCTCTTTGTCCCCAAACAGGAGTGCCTTGAGGAGTACCAGGAGATGCCCAAGGGTGGGGATGGTGGGGAGAGTTGGGGGTGCTGTCACAATGGTGGGAAAGAAGGGTTTCCTGAACCTGTGATCTTGGGACTGTGATGTGGCCTCTGCAAATTACTGCCAGCCTTGGAGGAGGAGACAGAGTCACCACGGAGCATTCGTTCCACTCTGATTCAACTCACCAGGGGCTGCAAACCAAGGCTGCTCCATTTTCAGGGTCAGGGCCCAAAAAACAACTCAGTCAGTTTCTGAGCAAAACCTTCCCAGCCAAAGGGGCCATGGAGCAGATCTTGGGAAGTGGAGGGCAGGATAGGAGAGGGCGGCCTTAAGGGTTCACCTGCCCCATCAGGTAGGAATGGGGTGCGAATACTCTGCCCACCACCGTGTAGTGTGTGTCACCATGGAGGCAAAGCTTGGGTCCCAAGCAAGGCAGCTGGGGTGACTGTGTCACTGTGCAGAGAGCTGCACTTGTCCTCAGATCCTGAAAAAGTCCCAGCATCTCACACCATTGAGTCCCACCCCATTGTTCACCAGAGAAGGAAGGGACTTATCCATCTTGACAACAATGACAGTTGCCAAAGCTGTCACCAACCCACCTCTTGACCCCTAGGTGGCAAGAGGGAATAGTGTCAGCCACCATCTTTGGCCACCAGAACAGTGAGAAAAAGGACACATTTGTCAGGGCAAGTGACCAGATCAACCTTGACCTTCAGCAGGGAGACTGAGGCCTCTGACCATCCATCCTCTCAGCCACCTCACCCAGAGCCCCAGTTTCAGATTCTCATATCCTCTGGAACTGGCCAGAAGAGGCTCCTCAGCATCCCACAGCCCCGACACAAGCAGGTCCCACAACCCAACTCTGGAGCCCAACCCCTCCCTCACTCCAGGAGAGCGTGCAAGCCCTAGAGGGGGACAAGACCCAGAGATAACTGAGCCTGATGTCTAGTTCTCACCCGGCTCTGCATAAACTTACCTGAGCATCTAGAGCTTGCCAGGTGCAGGGATACTAAGACATAAGAATAGCCCAGAAACTTCTCCCAAAGGGCTCGTGGTCTGATGTCAGCAGGTGGCTGCAAGTTGCAGATTGCAACAGGACATTTAAAAGGCCGAGAGGCAGGAGAGCCAAGGTGCTCTGGCAACACAAGTTGTCTCTGGCCAGGAGGTGAGGTGGCCCAGGAAAGCTTCCTTCGAGAGCTGTGTCTGCGAGCAGGTGGATTTGATAGAGCTGAACACCTTACACCAACATTTGTCGACCCCAAGGGCTACACATTACGATCATCAAGGTTGTTCTCCCAAACTCCCTTGATGATTGGTATGTACCAGGCATATGGATCATCTCTTTTTAGATTTAGTTCTCAGTACGATCCTTAACTGTAGGTTATTATTATTGTCTTTCTTGTCAGGTGAGGAAACTGAAGTCCAGGGAGATTAAGTAAAAACCCAAAGCCCAGTCCCACTGGGTGGCAGGGCTAAGACCCAGGGCACTATGACCCCAGTACCTAGTCCTTGGCCATCACGGAGACTACCTTTCCAGCACCATCTTGCTCTTCCTGTGTCAACTTCCATGATGTGGTACCCCCTTAGCAGGCTGATCTCTCTGTGTTCACAAGCTTTCTGTGCTGGCCCCCAAGCTCTGGGCTGCAAGTCCCAGAGCAGGCACGTTCTCTGGGTCTCTATCAGGTCTCTCCAAGCAGACGCTTGTGTCAGGTGAGCACTGAGCCCCCAGGAGTCTGAAATGACTTTGTCACCTGTTTACCTGTCAGTCACCCCACCACCTGGTGAGCCCTTTAAGGCAGCACCCGTGGCTTTATTTTGAGGGAAGAGGAAAAGGTCATTTGACTAAAATAAACAAAAGCTTCCCCCAAAATGCCCCAGCTTGTAAAGGGCTCCACGTACCCGATGGCTGCCCGATGTCAAAAGCATGCAGTTGCTTGCATGCATCACCCTCTCCCCACCATTTCCCTCTTGCTCGCTGGGTCTTGTGACATGAGGCTAATCAGACAGATGCCTGTAGTTTCCTTTCCTGGTTAGAAGAAACTCGGGGAGGGAGTGAGTGTGCATAGCAGATGGTGTGTGCAGGGAACATGGCATCGAGTGACACATGGGTGTGGAGCATGGGGTGTGGTGTGTGTGCGTATTGTGTTACAGGTGTATCTTGTAGGTGGGACACGGATGGGGTGATTTGTGTGCGGTGCACAGAGTGTGTGGTCTGTGGGTGACATGGCATGTACTTAATATGTGGTGCAGTGTGTATGAGGAGTGCTGTACTGTGGCGTGTGATTTGTGGTACATGCTGTTTGTGGCCAGTAATACGTGAGGTAGAACATGCATATGATCTGCTGTGAGGTTGGGGGTGGTGTCTGGGTGGTGTTAGGTATGAGATAAGTGACATGTGGCATGAGGAGGGAAAGAGAAAGTCCTTCTTGTGACCACTCTGGCTTCTTGGCTCAGTCTGGGCTCTGTGGGAGCCTTTGTCCATGTGGGTGAGACCACAGACTGAGACCAGGGGCATCCCATCCCGACAGTGACATAGGAATCATCATCAGGAGAGAAAACCCGGGCACAGTGCCCCCCACCAAGGCGAAGCCAGTTTTCTCAGCTGCAGAAATCCCTAAAAACCTGGGAACTTAGCTTCAGGAAGGCCAATGAGACTCAGACAGAGAAATCCCTGTGAATGGGCAGAGCCCCAGGCCCAGAAGCAGGCAGTGGGAGGGGGAGCCCCTCACATTTTTAACTCTTCTCACACTCAGTGCCAGGATGGTGGCCAGAACATGACCTGGGGATAGAATTCCCACTTATCATCTCCAGTTCACAGTGGGATCAGCTCCATGCCTAATGGAACCCTTCTAAAATCTGGAGCCATGTGGCTGTCTCAGACAATACCCTGTCCCAGAAGCTCAGTGCAATGCCATGCCTTTCTCTTAGCATCAGTCAAGGACATGCAGATCCTTGGATTCCAGCAGCACTTATTAAAATCCCAACCATTGTCCTATCTGCTTCCTGCAGTTGGGTGTGACTCTCCTTAGCCCCTTAAAAAAAATCCCCTTCTAGCCAGGCATGGTGGTTCGCACCTATAATTCCAGCAGCTCATGAGGCTGAGGCAGGAGGACCGCAAGTTCAAAGCCAGCCTCAGCAAAAGTGAGGCCCTAAGCGACTCAGTGAGACCCTGTCTCTAAATAAAATACAAAATAGGGCTGGGGATGTGGCTCAGTGGTCAAGGGCCCCTGAGTTCAATCCCCAGCACCAAAACAAAACAAAACTCCCTGGCCCCCCAGCCCATGAATTTCTCTGCCGCAGTCTGGCTGGGCACAATTCAGGAGCCACTTGTCAAAAGAAACGAACTTTATTTTAGAACACACACACACACACCACACCACACAGCTCTTCAGGAAAACCCTCAGAGCCCAACTGCCACCACCGGCTTCCCACAAGCCTCTCAACCTCCCCCACCCCTCCTGTTCTTGAGGCCGATTGGCTGGGTCATGTGGGCGGAGCCAAAAAAAGTTCCCCAATGAGCAGCTCTGTGGTCTGAAAGGGCAGGGAAACAGCCCAATGAGCATCACCACAGAGGAGCCAATCAGTTGGCAGCTAGAAGTTTGCTGGGACCCCCTTCGGCTGTGGCTCTCAACATTTCTCCCCTCTCCTCTCCCTATCACTCCCAGCACTTTTAATATATGGATCAGCTCGGCTTTTTTTCCCACAAGAAGGAACATTTTTGGTAGGGGGTAGAGCAGGCTGGAAATTTCAGGATTTGAATGATAGGTGTGTCCGGAAGAGCACCACACTAATTTGGATCCTGGTGCACTAAGCCATGTAGCCCACATGAGTTTCACATTCTTCCCAGGACTCTGCTCCCATAGCTGTTAGGGCAACTATTACCCTAGCAACTCTCTGCTTTGCAGAATTGAAAGCTTTGAAAGAGTCATACTAATGTCTGGGTAAAGCAGACATTTTAGGGGAGAAGAATAGTACCTCCGTAAGTTATTTTTCTTATCTTTCTACCACGGAGGCACTGCCCATAGCAGCCCTGCCAAACACCGAGGAAAGCTACAGAGATTCCACTTGAAGCACAAATTGAAAACCCACACCAGCATCTCAACGTCTTTCCATGATCTCATGCTGGGACACGAAGGAAGTCTGGGAGGGTTTGCAGGTGACATTCCTTCATTACCAAGGACAGAGAAAGAGAACACACACACAACGCTTTCCCCCCCAGTCTTTCTACAATCACCTTCAACCTTCTGACTCTCATCTCTCTGGCTTGTAAAATGAAGGTGACCACGAAGTGGAACAGTGCCTTAGAACTGGACTTTGGGACCTGCTCAACCTTTTCTTACTCAATGTGAGGCTTCAGGCCCATTGTTCAACCTCTCTGCTTCAGTTAGCTATTACTTCCAAACAAGCCACTTTAAAACTTAATGGCTTAAAACAGCACTCAGTGATTACCTCTTCTGAGTCTGGGTGGTTCTGGTGAGCCAGGCGTGGCTGATCTTGGCGGAGCTCCCTGGTGGCTCCACAATCGACTGGCAGACTGGCTGGGGCAAGCCGATCTGGGAAGGCTTTGGCTGTGCCACCCTGGCTCTGCTCCACGTGGTCCCTAGTAATTCAGATTCTCAATTTAACTACCTGCCATATATCCTCTAAGTTCAATGTCCCTTAAAAAAAAAATTAAGGTGAATTGCACATAACATCAAACGAACCATTTTAAAATGAACAGCTCAGTGGTATTTCCACATCGTTACACAATCACCACCTGTCTCCAGTTCCAAAACTTTTATCCCCCCACAAAATAAAGCCTATACCAAGAAGTTGTTACCTGGCAACTTTCCTTCCTACCCTACAGCCCCTGCCGGCCAACCTTCAATCTGCTTTATTGGATTTACCTATTCTGGATATTTCATGTAAATGGAGAATGTGTGACCTTTTGTGTCTGGATTCTTTGATTTAACATAGGGTTTTCAAGGTCCAGCAAAGGTTGTAGCATTGTGTCTACACTTCATTCCTTATAACGGCTGAATAATATTCGTTTGCATGCAACTGCCCTAGTTTGTGTCTCTGTTCACCAGTGTTGGACTTTTGGAACGTTCCCCCCCTCTTGGTTCTTGTGAATAGTGCTGTCGTAGCAGCTATTTCAGTACCTGTTTTCAGTTCCTTCGGTTCTATACCCAAAAAGGAGTAGAATTGCTGGGTCACAGAACAATCCTATGTTTAACTTTTTTTGAGGAACCCAGCTTCCTTTATTTTAAGAATAGATATAATGAAATCACTTGGAGGGGTTACTGGGAGTGGTAGAGAAAGTGCACGTGAAGCGCCCTGCGTTGTACAACCTCCAGCAATGGCTTATATAACTATCCTTTGTTCTTTAATCCAATCACCATTTATGGAGTCCAGGATCAGGAATTTGCGAGATGCTCTATAGATATATGGATATCTAAGATATAAAATATCTATAAAACATATGTCTATATTTTTATAGACTTATAAATACATCCCCTGGGTCCCTTCTAGCACAGACTTACAATAGCTCCCTCCTTGCTCCCTGCCTGGTCTGTCCTTCACCATGAGAAGACAAAAGGCTCTCCCCCCCTCCCTCCCTCACTCCCTCCCTGGGCCGATTCCCCAGAAGGCTGCGGGCATCATTGCTCCCCACCTGAATCAGTTCAGACCACCTATTTCAGATCTGTCGGCTCTTATAAATGTAGCCACACACCCGCAAAGTGAGATAAAATGGCAATGTGATTAGTGTGTGTGTGTGAGTACGAAGGCTCATGTGTCCCTGTCTCATTCCTTTTGTAAAGATTAATACATCAGAGCGAGCACTTACGAAAGGAAGAATAAAAAAAAAAAGAAACCAAACCAACAACCCGGTCCAATTCTCTAGACATTCAATAACCAAATGTCACCCCCATGGTAAGCAATAAAACAAAAATATATGCTTAGCAGAGGCAATATAAATATGATCTATATTTTGAAGTTGGATAACAGAACAGTAGCATAAAAATAATACCCAGTGGCAAATTCAGGAAAGAGACCTTTTTAAAATGTGGCATTCCTTTGGGTTGCCATTTCTAAAATATCGCCACGTCTCAAACTGTAAAACGGGCTGGTTTAAATCTGACAGGAGCACTCAGTGTAATGAGGGCATGGGAATTCTTGCCGGTGTTCCAGCCCAAAGCAGCGTCTACCTCCCCCTCCTTCCCACGCCCCCTCCTAAGAACCACCCCCCCACACCTGCTGGCTCTGGAATCCCCTACTTTTCAAAACTCCTTCACAAACCCGATTCCACTTGACCTTCACAAACTGCTGGGAGGTCGTGAAGACAAGTACATTATTGTCATTTTATAGATGGGAAAATAGAGACCACAAAAATGGTCTTAACCTAGGACTAGAAACCCACTTACCTGCCCACTCCAGAAAGAGAACAATTCTTTTCTGCCTTAGAAACTATCGTTTTCTGCTCACTCCCAAGTCATTAGAAAGATTTCCACATAAAACTGATCCATGGTGGATCCTGCCGGTGATATCCCAGCTATTCAGGAGGCTGAGGCAGGAGGATCCACAAGTTCAAGGCCAGCCTATGCCTCAGAAACTTTGCAAGACCCTGTCTCAAAAAAAATAAGGGTTGGGCATGTGGATCAGTGGTTAAGAGCCTCTGGGTTCATCCCCCAGTAAGAAAAACAAAAATTGAAACAAAAGCTGTCAATCCTCTGTAGTCTAGCACAAATATAGATTCCCAGTTATTATTTGTTTAAGGCATAAAAACCCATTTTTTTTTTGCATCAAGCAAACCAAAATATAATCAAAAAGGTAAATCTGAAGGTGTATCAGAAGCATCAAAATATATTTTAAAATAGATTCTGGGTTTCTTAAATATATGCCTTTTAGGAGTCTAAATTACTGAGATGAGATTTTTCTAGAAAATTTGAGTGACTTGTCCACCTCGAAATTAAAGCTCTAAGAATGGGATGTATGTTGTGTTTTGTGTGTGCATATGTGTATGTGTGTGTGTGTGTGTGTGTATTTAAATGTTTTTTTAGTTGCCAGTGGACCTTTATTTATAATTTTTTTTATTTATAGGCGATGCTAAGAGTTGAACCCAGTGCCTCACACATGTGAGGCAAGCGCTCTGCCACTGAGTCAGCCCTGGATATTGTTAATATAGAGAAAAGAGCAACTAGTTACATGTCCCCAAGCAAGTCCCTTGACCTGAGTTTTAATTTCCCCATGATGGAGAGAATAGAACTAGATGATCTCTGATTTGCTTGCTAGCTCTGAAATGTCATAACTTTATCTCTAGAACAAAATATTCAATGTCATTCAGAGAAAGCCTTGTGTTGCTCACAGCAATGTCAGCAAAAGGTCCCTGATGGAACCCAATCTCTAATGCATTCCTGGGTAGAAAAAAAAAGTCTGTTTTAGGAACAAGAAGACTGAGCCCTGGTCCTGTATCAGCCACTAATTCACTATGTAACCTTGAGAGTCTCCTTTGCCAAATGAGGAATTGGTCTCAGTAAGAAAAATATGTCATATCAAGTGCCACTGTCACTAAAAGACTGCAGCTGCCTAGAGTTGAAACTGCATATGACTAAGAGGAAAGAGTGCTGGGATTGATTAGTGATGTCTGCCCCAGGTGAGGGCGTCAGGCAACTGGGCGGGAATGAGCCTTCCCTTGAGTAGATGCTCTCTGAGCTCCTCCTCTGACTTGGCGCTAGTCGGGTGTGAGTGGCACGCAGAAAACCCAAGGCTTCAGAATCACTGATGCACAGGAAGCCGAACTTGGTTTGTTCAACTGTTTTTATATCATCCATGGCTTGGGTTTGAATAATCTGTCCCCTGATACCACTGTATTTCAGAAATTGCTACCTAAGGCAAATTCTCTACTTTTAAACTCATTTCCTGAGTCAGTCTTTTTAAGCCCCACATTAAATATTGATCTGCCCTGGAGAGATCTAACTTATTTAGTTGAGACGTGTTTGACTTCTCCAGAACTGTCAAGCTCAGAAATGGGGCCATACCCCTCCTGAAGTAATAACCATCTAGGAGAGTGACAGATAAGCCAAGGACACTGGAACCAGTGTCTTTTGCTCTGAATCTCAGGGATAAAATCTACACAGATAGCTGTCTTACTCCAGATTTTCAGAGCTCCTCTGAGAACCTTTCCCATAAGAATGGATGTCTGGAAGTCAAGGTCACTATGTGCAGGTCAGACTTTCCACCCTGCCCACCCCCAAAGGGGAACCACAGAAACTCTTCTGCTTGCTCCCCAGGTGTTATTTTGAGGGGTTATCACGACCAAACTGTGACCTTCAGACTCTGTATTCTGCCCTTTGGTTCCTAATTCTGGCTCAGGAACACAGTCCCTGGCTTTAATCCTCAGCCCCAATGAGCTCTGGCTCGGTGGCCTTTCTGATTGACAACGGGATTGCTGTCTCTTAAAGAAATCCTCGTGGTGTGCTTATTGGTTTGACTTCAATGAAGAGAGAGAGAGAGAGACAGAGGTAGACAGAGACAGTGACTTAACCTGCCTTAGCCTGAGAAAAAAAGCCTACCCTGTTCCCACACAGCCAGCCCAGCCCACAGGATGGACCGGAAGATTGGGGGCCTGACCTGGCTTCCCTGGGACCATGCCTCTTCTACCTCCTGCACTTAGAACCACTTGCTTCTCTTCCCTTGCACGCTGGGTGGATCCAGCATGATTCCTCACGATGATCTAGGCTTCTAAGTACAACTGCCAAGTTTCCTTCTAAGTTTATGGCAACATCTGTTTGGGATCCAGCAAACAAGGGTCCCCGAGGCAGGGAACACGGCCTGTCTTCTTGTGTTAGGAAACCAAAGTGTAATTAATAACCTCAGTCCTGCTATCCCTGCATTCTTTTTTCCCAGATGGACATAAGGAGTGTCATTAACCTCATGAGGGATAAAGGGAAAAATCAAGACTCTGAGGTTGTAGCCACTGGCCACATATGGCTAATTAAAATTACATAAAAATTTAAAACCCAGTTCCTAAATCCCACTAGCCGTGTTTCAAATGCTCAACAGGCCCACATGGCTAATGGTGACCATATTGACAGCACAGAATTATAGAGCATTTCCCATCACCACAGAGAGAGTGCTGTCGGACAGCGCAGCAGAGGGTAAAGTCGCATCTCTGTGCCGGACAGAAACTGAGTAGCAGAGCTGGCATCTGAATTCCTCCAGTCTGTCTGTCCACTCCCCTCTCCTGCTGTGGAGGGGAACTCGAACGGAAAGGTGGAGGTGGGCCAGAAGTCAACAAAGACCTCTCACACTTTTGAGGACACCCCAGAGACAGTACCCCTGGAAAGCTTGAGGCCTTTTGACTGCCTCCTGGTCTGGTGACAGCTGTCACCAGCACTGTGGGCCATCTGGTGGTGATGCTTCCGTTTTACCCCACCAGAGATCCCTGGCAGGCCAGGAGGGAGGCTCAGGGCTCGTCTCTCTCCTGCGATTCCATCTCCTGTGTCCCCAGAGAATCAGAGTCTAGCCCACAGGACGAAGAATGTCTGACACACACTGTCAGGCTCCTGAGATTGCTTGGAGATGGTGGAGGCCCATCAGGGCCTTTGGTCTGCAGTTTTGATCCAATTATCATTTATGATATACCAGTCTTATGCCAGTCTCTGAATCAGGCAGTTTTACCTGTATAACTTAAATAATTTCTGGAATCCTTGTGGCTCCAGGATGTCCACAAACTAAAACAACTTAAAATAATCCCAGTCTTTAATTTAAATCTCTCAATATTAAAAGGAGTGTCTATAATAAATCATAGCATCATTTCTTTTTTCCCACTGCGCGTAGGAACTCACACCTTATTTTTTTTTCTTGTTTGTTTGTTTGTTTGTGGTGCTGGAGATTGGATCCAGGGCTTTGTGCATGTGAGGCAAGCACTCTACCAACTGAGCTAGATCCCCAGCCCCACACCTTATTTTTGTACAGCTGCATTGAAATGTAATTTATATAACATATGATTCATTTATATAAAGTGCTCAATAATTTTAGAATATGTTTATCTCTCTAAAAAGAAACCTCACATCTTTAGCAGTCCCTCTTCCTCTGCCATCACACAGCCCCAAGCTACTACAACTCTCCTCTGTGTATATAGATCTATCTATTTTAGACATTTCATACATATGGGACTGTAATAAATATGTGGTCTTTTTTTCTTTTTTGGTACCAGGGATTGAACTCAGGGGCACTCGACCACTGAGCCACATCCCCAGCCCTATTTTGTATTTTATTTAGAGACAGGGTCTCACTGAGTTGCTTAGCATCTCGCTTTTGCTGAGGCTGGTTTTGAACTTGTGATCCTCTTGCCTCAGCCTCCCAAACTTTTGGGATTACAGGCATGCACCACCACGCCCATGCTCCTTTTACTTAACATAATGTTCTCACGGTTCATCCTTGATATAGCATGTGCCGGTACTTTATTCTTTTTATTGCCAAATAACATTTATTGTATGAACATACCACATTTTGCTTATCACATCAGGTGATGGGCATTTGAGTTGTTTCCACTTTTAGGCTGTTGTGAATGATGACACTATGAACCTTCGTGTTCAAGTTTTTATGTGAACATATGTTTTCATTGAGCTGGGTCATCTGGTAGCATGTTGTTAACATGTTGAGAAACTGCCAACTATTTTCCAAAGTGCTTGCCTACCTCATTTTGCATTGCCATCAGCAATGTGTGAAGGTTCAAGTTTCCCACATCTTCACCCACACTTGTTATTATCTGTATCTTATGATAGCAATATCAGTGGATGTAAAATGGTAACCCAAATGCATTGCCCCAGTGACCAAGGCTGCTGAGCATTTGTTTTGTGTCTGTGCTTATTGATCATTTGCCTATTTTCTTGGGAGACATCTCTCTTCAGATCCTTTGCCAGCTTTTTAATTGAATTGTCTTTTTATTTTGACGTTGTAAAATTCTTTGTATATTTTGGATACAAGTCCCTTATCAGACATTTGAATTATATCTTTCCATTCTGTGGATTATCTTTTTATTTCTATTTTTTTTAGTCGTCAATGGATTATTTATTTATTTATTTTTATGTGGTGCTGAGGATCGAACCCAGGGCCTCCCACATGCCAGGCAAGTGCTCTACCATTGCCGCAGTCTGGCTGGGCACAATCAGGAGCCACTTGTCAAAAGAAACTAACTTTATTTTTAGAACCACACACGCCAAACAAAACAGCCTCTCAGGAAAAACCCTCAGAGCCTCAACTGCCACCACCGGCTTTCCACAAGCCTCTCTCTCCCACCCAAGCTTCTCTCCACCTCCCACAATCCTCCTGCTCTTGAGGCCGATTGGCTGGGTCACGTGGGCGGAGCCAAAAAAGTCCCCCAATGAGCAGCTCCGTGGTCTGAAAGGGCAGGGAAACAGCCCAATGAGCATCACCGCAGAGGAGCCAATCAGCTAGATGTTGCTGGGGCCGAGGAGCCAATCAGCTAGATGTTGCTGGGGCCGCTGTGAGCCAATCATCAGCCAGCAGCTGGAAGTTTGCTGGCAGCTGGAAGTTTGCTGGGGCCCCTTTGGCTGTGGCTCTCAACATCTCCCCCTCTGTTTAAATAACAAGCATGTGGCTTAGGGACCGTGCCTGTTAGGCAGTCCGATTCAACATATGGTCCTTACCCGTCATCGGATGAACTGACCTCTAGGCGTCAGCCTCCTGTCTTAGGTTGGTACCACTGCAATTGGATCATACCCGTCACTGACTACCGGTCCAGCATACAGCCATACTTGTGGATAGGCCTTTGCACCTGTTGGGGGGGTGAGGTTCTTTGCCTCACCTCTGTTGGCCCCCAAATTTTAGACCATCACTAGTAGAGGAGGATGCAAAATGCCATGACATTAAGCCAATTGAGGGCTCCTTTGAAAAATTGTACCACCGGTGACACCATCAGCAAAAATACTCCAGCACTACCACAATTCGCTGTACCAACAGATAGTTCACAATGCATACAGGTGAGCTCACAATGTGTCCAGGCAAGTTCTGCAAGCAGTTCAGTGATGGCTATTGTAGAAGCTGTAGATTGGTTTTATCTTTGACTTCACCAGCACTGGGATGAAGATAGGAATTCTGGCAATAATGGCTAAAGAAAAAATTATGTAACATTACAGAAGGCACTAAAAGAAAACAGTTTTCTTAACAATTTACATTATCTTTAAGAGAATTATTAAATATAATGAAAAGGAAAGGTGAAAGTAAACAAACAGATCTGTTAACCTTCTTTTTTGTTTACATATTAAAACAATCCTCAACAGTTGTTTACCCAATTTAAATTAAACCATATAAATCACGTGAAAAAAAAATATTTGGATCCATTTTATCATGAGCGCTCATCATATATGATATATGGACATACATACATTCAAACATATAACACAAAACACAAGTGTGCACACATAATATAATACATACAACACATAACATTATAGTAAAGGCCTTATAACTTTTTACAGGTGAAATCTCCATTGCAATGTTTAAAAACTCTATAGTCAAAAAATAGAACTGATCAGCAAAACATTAACCTAGGTCTGTATGAGCTCAAAAAACAAAATAGAACTTCATGATATGGCAAAGGGCAATAATAAAATAGATATTGAAAAAAGCATCCTGGTTCTGTTGCAGATGTAAGAATAGCCAAACTGGAGTTTTGGATATCGGTTGTTATGGATTTGAGCCAAATCATCTTCTTTTTGGTCTGTAGAAATCGCTTTAGTTAATCTTTCTGGAATCCAAATCGGCTGCTGTTCTCCCTGTGGAAACACATAAACAGACCCCCGACTCCAGACAATCACTGGGTCAGGACCTTGGTTAATCTCTCTGGAATCCAAATCGGCTGCTGTTCTCCCTGTGGAAACACACAAACAGACCCTTGACTCCAGACAATTACTGGGTCAGGACCTTTCCATTGTCCTGTTAGAATATCCTTCCAAAGTACCTTGGGCTTATGTACATTTTTTGGACACATATGCCTTTCCGCAGCAGTAAGTCCTGATGAATCCAAATTTAAAAAGTTTAGAGTAAAAAGGGTTATTTTAAGTTTATCTTTGGGGAATATATACCCCTTCCCAATTCCTTCTTTTTGCTTTAATAAGTACATTTTAATAGTTTGATGAGCTCTTTCAACTATGCCTTGTCCCTGTGGATTGTATGGGATTCCTGTTATATGAGTAATGCCAAATGTTGAGCAAAATTGTTTAAAAGAGGTAGAAGTATAACCAGGGGCATTATCTGTTTTTAACTGTTTTGGAACACCCACAGTGGCAAAATTTTGTAAGCAATGAGCTATAACATCTTTAGTTTTTTCTCCGGCATGAAGGGAGCCCATCAAAAATCCAGAAGAAGTATCAACTGTAACATGCAAATATTTTAATTTTCCAAATTCTGGCAAGTGTGTGACGTCCATCTGCCAAATATGGTTAGGTATCAATCCTCTAGGATTGACTCCAAGAGTAACTTGTGGTAAAAAGGTCACACAATTTTGACATTGTTTTATTATTTGTCTAGCTTGTTCCTTAGTTATTTTAAAACGCTTTTGTAAAGTATTAGCATTGACATGGAACTTTTTATGAAAATTTATAGCTTCTTCTAGTGTAGAGAAAATATGTATGTCATGTGTAGTTTTATCTGCTAAATCATTGCCCAAACTAAGGGCTCCAGGCAATCCTGTATGTGCCCTGATATGTCCTATAAAGAATGGATCTTTTCTGTCCCAGATTAGACTTTGTATAGTGGAAAGCAAAGAGAAAACAGTAGAAGAAGGGGAAATCCTACCAGCATCTTCAAGAGATACTATAGCATTAACTACATACTGACTATCAGAAAATAAATTAAATACAGAATCTTTAAACATCACAAAAGCTTGTAAAACTGCATTAAGCTCTACCTTTTGAGCTGATTGTTTGGGTACTAAAAATGTAAAAGTTTGATCAGGGGTAACTACTGCTGCTGTACCATTATTTGACCCATCAGTGAATATATTTGGAGCATTCATGATAGGTGTTTTTCTTGTCATTTTTGGAAAAATTACAGGATGCAATGACCAAAAAGACAATAAAGGATTAGATGGTAAGTGGTTATCAAATGAAACATTAGATTTGCACATGATTATTGCCCAAGTATTTAGCTCATTAGCTAACTCATCAATTTGATTCATAGTATATGGAGTAATAATTTTATTGGGAGAAATTCCAAACACTCCCCTTGCTGCTTTTATTCCTTTGAGTATTAACTGTCCTACAGCCTCAGGATACCTAGTAAGAATAGTGTTAGGAGAATAAGATAAATGTATCCATAATAATGGACCTTCTTGCCAAAATACTCCTGTAGGAATATTTTTTGTTGGTAGTACAATAAATAATAAAGGCAAACTTATATCAATTCTATCCAAATGCATATTTTCCATATATGTTTAAATGATTTTTAATGCCTTTCTTGCTTCAGGCGTTAACATTCGGGGTGAATTTGGATCTGATGGACCTTTTAGGATATCAAATAAAGGTCCCAACTCTCCTGTTGGTATACCTAAATAAGGCCTTATCCAATTTATGTCTCCTAATAACTTTTGAAAGTCATTAAGTGATTTGAGTTGATCTACTCGTATTTGAATTTTTGGTGGACGGACCATGGTTGAGGATAATAGAACTCCTAAATAATTAATTGGAAAATTTAATTGTACTTTATCTATTGCTATCTCTAGATTATAATTTTTTAATAAGTTTGTAAGTGTGGCATAACATTCTAGCAATGTGTTTTTATCTTTGTGTGCTAATAATACATCATCCATATAGTGAAATATTTGTAGTTCAGGATTTTGATTTCTAAGTGGCTGGATTACTTTGTTAACATAAATTTGACACATAGTTGGGCTGTTAGCCATCCCTTGAGGGAGTACTTTCCATTCATATCTCTGATCAGGACCTTCATGATTCAGTGCAGGGATAGTAAATGCAAAACGTGGACTATCCTCAGGATGAATTGGAATTGAAAAAAAACAATCTTTAATATCTATAACTAAAACATACCACGTTTTTGGCAAAGCAGACAACTGAGGAATCCCTGATTGAGCAGGTCCCATAATAACCATCTCATTATTAATGGCTCTTAAATCTTGCAATAATCTCCATTTACCAGATTTCTTTTTGATGACAAAAATGGGAGTATTATGGGGAGATACAGAAGGTTATATATGTCCTTCCGCTAATTGTTGTTTGACCAGGTCATGGGCTGCTTGTATCTTTTCTTTAGTCAGGGGCCACTGAGGAACCCATACTGGTCTTTCTGATTTCCAAGTAATTTTTATTGTCTCAGTGGCCCTTTCTGAAAATCCAACCCATGTCTGTCTGTTCCTTGATCTATTTGTATTGGTGCTGCTATACCTTGTTCTTGTTTTTCTAATCTTTTTCCTTTCCTAAAACCTTGTCTAGTCATAATAGTGGGTGCATTTTGGTTGATGTTATTTGTTAATGTCAAACCTAATTGATCTAGGACATCTCGTCCCCATAAATTTATAGGAAGATGATCCAATACATATGGCTGTATAGTTCCTTCACATCCTTCAGGATCCTTCCAATCTAATACCATTGCACTTCTATGGGGATTAGTTGCCACTCCTAGGCCTCGAAGCGTTTGAGTGGCTTGTTGTAATGGCCAATGTTTTGGCCATTCTTGACGAGAGATGATGCTAAGGTCTGCACCTGTATCCAGTAGCCCATTAAATTCATGTCCTTGAATATTTAGTTTTAGCATGGGGCGAGAATCTAAATTTAAAGAAAGCATAGCCCAATCTACACCTGTGGAGCCTAATCCCTTGGAACCTCTTTCTATAGTACGACTGGAAAATTTATCATGTAGGCTGGGTATTATTAGTAACTGTGCTATTCTATCTCCTGGTGAAATTACTGATATACCCTTTGGAGAACTGGCTATAATTTTTATTTCACCTTCATAATCGGGATCAATTACCCCAGGACTTATCATAAGTCCTTTTAGAGTAGAAGAGCTGCGTCCCAATAATAAGCCTACTGTTCCTTTGGGAAGAGGTCCTTTCACCCCTGTGGGAATGATTTGAACTCCCATCTCTGGAGTTAGTACTGCTCTGGCGGAGGCGCAGATGTCCAACCCTGCGCTCCCTCTGGTTTGTCTGATGAGGGATCTGATGGACAATGTGTCCTGGGCACTACCCTGATGGGGTTGCTGGGTTCCTCCAGTGCTCCGTATATTTGTGGTTTTGGGCCCCGGAGCATTGGGCCCCCCTGTCCATTTTTTGGCAATGGAGCCCGATGCCTTTCTCCACCATATCGTGGATAAACACCTGGTCCTTGTTCGTTTTTTGATAATGGAGTACCCTCTATGGTGGTTTGAGAACGGCATTCATTAGCCCAATGTCTCCCTCTATGGCATCGTGGGCAAATACCTGGTATTCTACTCCTTTGATACCTAGTTTTGTTAAACCCTCCTCCAATGGGGCAATTCCTTTTAAAATGTCCTGTTTGTTCACAATTGTAGCATGTTCTTGGCCTGGCATCTAAAGCCTGTTTTACTGCAGCTGCCACAATTTGCCCTTGTTCATTAATGTCTCTGGCATCTAAAGCCTGTTTTACTGCAGCTGCCACGACTTGCTCTTGTTCATTAATGTCTCTACATAATTTAATATATGTGTTTAAATCTTCATGTTTCCATGGTCTAATGATATCTCTGCACCAACGATTCGCTTGCTCATAAGCCAGGTGTTTTAGTAATGGCATTGCTTGTTCTGTATTCCCAAAAACTCTGGTAGCTGTTTGAATAAGCCTATCTACAAATTCAGCATAAGGTTCATTAGCTCCTTGTATTACCTTAGATAATTGACCTTGTAAACCTCCATGTCCTTGTAAAGTCTTCCATGCCTTAATTGCATCTGCAGCAATTTGTGCATATACGCCAGGATCATATGCAATTTGTTGCTGCTGATCCTCATAAGGTCCCTTTCCTAACAACATATCTAGATTTCTCTGAGTATAACCAGCTGCTGCATTTCGCCTAGCCGTCTCCTTGCAAAATTCCTCATTGGCAACCTTCCATAACAGGTATTGTCCTCCATTTAGCACAGCTTTACACATATTAGCCCAATCTGCTGGCATCATGTTCAAGTTGTTAATGGATTCGACCATGCTTACAGTGAAGGGTGCTTGAGGACCATAGGTTGTTACAGCCTCTTTTAGCTGCTTCACTGTTTTGAAATTTAAAACTTGGTAAAATCGCTGCCCTCCTGCCTCAAATACAGGGCATGTTAATATTTGAGATCTTGTCTCAGGATCCCAACTATCAACTGCGGGGGTTGGGGGCCTCCCAGCATATGGAGGTGGCGCTGTTGGTTGGACACTTACGCCCTCTGGTGATAGAAAGGTGTTAGTAGCAGTCTCCTGTAGAGGTGGTGCTGTTGGTTGGACACTTACACCCTCTGGTGATAGAAAGGTGTTAGTAGCAGTCTCCTGTTGTAACTTTCCCCCTGATGGTTTTTTCTGTTTTACACTTTCTTTCTCTGTCTGACTAGCTTGAGAGGCCTTCTCTTTTACTTGAATCTTTTCCTCTGTCTGACTAACTTGAGAGACCTTCTCTTTTACTTGAATCATTATGTCTTCTCCTTCCTCTACCATTGTCTGAACTGAAGGCTTTGGACTAAGCAAACAAGATATGAACGTCCACAATGGCAATGTGCCAACTGGCAGAGTCCCTGGGCTTTTCTTTTCTATTCTTTTTAAATCTTCACCATGATGGTTCCATTGTGATATATTTAACAACTCCTCCTTAAAAAGCCATGGGCTACATTTTTGTATTGTATCAACGTATGCCCTGATTGTTCTTGATTTTACTGAGATGCCTCCTTCCTCTAACAATTTACTTAACACTCTTTCAGTTTGTTTTTTACTAATTTCTGATCCCATATTTCTACTATAATACAACCCAACAAGATGACGCCAAACAAAACCGAGACAGAATGAAATAAAAAGGGAACAACAAAAAGTCATTATAGCCTTTCTATCCTCCTGACATGGGCATCCGTCCTTTCTCCCTATCTGTTCCTCAGACGTAAATAGTTTTTCCTCAGATGTGAGCGGTTTTTCTTCCGTCTCACTCATCTCCAGGGACAGGCAACTTAAAACAAAAGTGAAGCAAAATAAAAGAGGAATCTTAAAATGGCTACCCATCCTCTCGCCCTGCCCTCAGGGGCGAGCAGTTTCACTTACCCTCAGTCGCTCCCCGTGCGAGCCACCAAATGCCGCAGTCTGGCTGGGCACAATCAGGAGCCACTTGTCAAAAGAAACTAACTTTATTTTTAGAATCACACACGCCAAACAAAACAGCCTCTCAGGAAAAACCCTCAGAGCCTCAACTGCCACCACCGGCTTTCCACAAGCCTCTCTCTCCCACCCAAGCTTCTCTCCACCTCCCACAATCCTCCTGCTCTTGAGGCCGATTGGCTGGGTCACGTGGGCGGAGCCAAAAAAGTCCCCCAATGAGCAGCTCCGTGGTCTGAAAGGGCAGGGAAACAGCCCAATGAGCATCACCGCAGAGGAGCCAATCAGCTAGATGTTGCTGGGGCCGCTGTGAGCCAATCATCAGCCAGCAGCTGGAAGTTTGCTGGCAGCTGGAAGTTTGCTGGGGCCCCTTTGGCTGTGGCTCTCAACATACCATTGAGCCACAACCCCAGACCCTTTGCATTTTCTTGATGGCATTATTTGCATGACAAAAGTTTTAAATCTCTTTTATTCTGTCCTCCCATTAATTTTTTTTGGCGTCCTACAATTACACATAGTAGTTGGATTCCTTATGCCATGTTTATTCACACACATTACATAATTTGATCCATCTCATTCCCCTCTACTCCTCCTTTCCCTCTCCTCCTCCCTCTCCCAATGCTTGCTCTACTCTACTGATCTCTCCTCTAGTGTTATTATTATTAATATTTTAATTAGTGCATTATATAAAAGTGAGACTCATTGTGGTACATGGACTCGGCATAATTTGGTAGGTTTTGTTCCTCAGTCCTTCTCTTCTTCCCCTTACCCTCTCCTCCTCCCTTATTTAATCCCCTTCCTCTACTTTATAGGTCTCCCTTCTATTTTTGTGAGTTTCTTCTTCTCCTCCTGTATTTCCTCCTCCTCCTCCTCCTCCTCCTCCTCCTCCTCCTCCTTTCTCTCTCTCTCTCCCACATATGAGAGAAAACATCTGACCCTTGATTTTCTGAGTCTGGTTTATTTCACTTAGCACAATGTTCTCCAGTTCAATCCATCTATCAGAAAATGACATAATTTCATTCTTCTTTATGACTAAGTAAAACCCTATTGTGCATATACACTACATTTTCTTTATCCCTTTGTCTGTTGATGAACACCTAGGCTGGTTCCATAACTTGGCTGTTGGGATTTGCCTGCTTTAAACATCGGTATGCAGGTACCACTGTGTAGGCCAATTTTAGTTCTACAAAAGCTTTTCATCTTGAAGTACGATTTACCTGCTTTTTTCTTTTCTTGCTTGTTCCTTTAGTGCCTAAGGTTTACTCCTGTTTCCTTCTGAGAGTTTTGTCCTTTTAGCTCTCACGCCTGTCACTTCCTAACACCTTTCTCCAATCCACCGGATCACCCCGCTCTCCCAGCCAACCCTGCATAGCTTCATCCTCAGGGCTCAGTCTCCACTGCACACTGAAAAGACTTCTCTTTGAAAACCTGAGCCTTCCAGGGTTTTCTTTCTTATTTCTCCCTGTTTCTTTCTACTTGTGTCTATTTTTTCTTTCCCACTAATAAGCCTCAGCCTTTTCTGAAGCAAGACCCTCAACCTTCCTTCTTTAGTTCTGTATCCAAAAAGCCCAGAAATTGGGCTGACCCTCCCAGATGATTGGGCGTGAAAGACTGAAATATCTTATAAATTAACGCCTTTTCTTTTGTCACTTGCATCTGTGCCTCATCTCAACTAACTCTTAAACACGCCAGGGGAATGGACTCCCCTAATCCCATTTTGCAAATGAAAAATCAGAAGTCTCCGGATGACAGAAGTAACGAATGCTAGATAAAGGGCCACATCTTACATGGGTATCTAAGAAACTTCAAAGTCATGATTTGAACTCAGGACCTCTGACCGGAAGCTCCATACTCTGTCATGAAATGTGGCCTCAGAGACTTCTACTCCAGTTAAATGACCTGAAGTCACTCTCAAAGGTTGCATTTATAAATACCACTGGTACCAACAGGCCAGGAAGATGCAGCCACTTTCTATTCCATGCAACAAATATTTCCTGAGCACCTACTCCTTGCTGGGTACCAACTTGAACCACATTCACTTTTGAAGTAGACAAGAGGTGAAGAGGAGGGGAAATGGCCCAGACACTCCCGAGTCTCTTTTGCCTTCTCCCCTCTGACATTGGAAGGAGTTGCTGAGTCTCCTATGTAAATCACACCCAATAGATCTGAACCCAGGGAAAGCCACCTAGACTGACACCTGGTGAGTGTCAGGAAAGATGCCCAGGCTTGCTGTTCTTAGTCACTAAATGGATTGGATCTGATCAGGAAGCAGAGTTCTGCTGTACAATGAAGCCAGCTCCAGATCCAAGCCTCTGCTTCCTATCCATACTGCACAACGCTGCCCAGCCACACTTCTCCCCCAGAGCTCTCCTCCTCCTGGACCTGGGTATCAATTAAGTAGTAAAGATAAGACAACCCGTGCTGTGACAGCTGGGGTTCCTTACCTCCCCAAGCCAAGCACCGAGCTTGTCTTCCCTGCCCCCCGCCCAGCCGTCATTCTGCTCACCCAAGCATCCCAGCTTGCAGCAGACACAGGACTCGGGTTCCAGGGAGGGTTCCCTTAGCGGCTGTGAGTGTTGCAAGATGGAACCGTGCACTAAAGTCTCAGCAGCCCTCTCACTGCTGGGAATGCTCAGGAGGGGCAAGCAGAGTACACAGCTTGGAGGAAACTTTGGAGAACTGTGGCTATCAGCAGGGAGAAACCCATCTGTTATTTTGTCTTCTATTTGTCTTAGAATTTCAGAGCAAGTGAGCAGTTGGGCTGCTCAACTTCATTGTGCTCGGGGGGGGGGGGGGGGGGGGAGAAGGGTTGGAGTGAGGAACGTACCTCTTCCAAAGCTGCAAAAATACCTTTCTCTTCCTGGCTTTTTTGGCTACTGTGAATCTCCTCTGTCCTTCAGGACTAGGTCTTAGCTGCAAGGTGTGACCTAATCAGGAACCCCAATGGTTCCCAGAAGGATATCAAGTTGCTCAGGAAAAGCCTGTCCCTCAGCCAGGTGCTCACGTGTAGTCCCAGATACTCGGGAGGCTAAGGTAGGAGGATCATTTGAGCCCAAGATTTTGAGACCAGCCTGGGCAACTTAGCAAGACTCCATCTAAAATCAAAACAGGACTGGAGGTAGAGCTCAGGGGTGTAGCACTTCCTAACATGTGCAAGGCTCAGCACCACAATAAAGAATAAATTCAAATAAAATAAAAACAGATCAGCCAGGGCATGGTGGCATATGCCCATAATCCCAACTATTCAGGAGATTGAGGCAGAAGGATCGCAAGTTCAGAGACAGCCTGAGCAACATAGAGAGACCCCATGTTTTGTTTGTTGGTTTTTGTTTTTTAAAAAAGCCTTGCTCTCAAACCTCCTTGCCAACCTGAGTTTGCAGACAAGGATCCAAGAGTCAGTGGAGAAGGACAAGTGCTTCCTGCCACAGCGTGGGCAGCTCACTGCATGTGCTTAAAAATATGCAAAGCTCCATCATCCAGGGCTGGGGGTGTGGTTCCATGGTAGAGTGTTTATGCACAAGGCCCGTGTTGGTGCCCAGCATTGCCAAAAAGATGCACCTGGCAAAGACGGCCACCACCATCTTTGTTTCCTGCCCTGACCTCCTGTGATGTGCCCCATCCACAGCCTCACCTGGATCATCCCAAAGTGTCTTTTGTCTAATGCAAGATGACCACCATCCCAATTTGCCCAGGACTGAGACAGTTCCTGGCATGTGAGACTTTTAGTTTTAGGATTTTTTTTTTTCTTTTTGGTGGGGGATTGAACTCAGGGGCACTTGGCCACTGAGCTACATCCCTAACCCTATTTTGTATTTTATTTAGAGACAGGGTCTCACTGAATTGCCTAGCACCTCGTTGTTGCTGAGGCTGACTTTGAACTCACGATCCTCCTGCCTCAGCCTCCCAAATTGCTGGAATTACAGGCGTGTGCCACTGCGACCAGCTGGTTTTTGTTGTTGTTTTGTTTTTTTGGTACCAAGGATTGAACCCAGGGGTGCTTAACCACGGACCCACATCCCCAGTCCTTTTATTTTTTATTTCGAAACAGGGTCTCACCAAGTTGCTTAGGGCCTTGCTGACTTGCCGAGGCTGGATTTGAACCTGCGATCCTCCTGCCTCAGCTTCCTGAGCTACTGGGATTACAGGCATGCATCACCACACCCAGTGGGACTTCCAGTTTTAAAGTTAAACCAGGACAGGTTGGTCACTGTGGATGGTGATGGCAGACACGTGTGAATTGCATCTTTCGGAGCGGCCGCCTATTTTAAGGACTGAGGGGTTTTTAAATTTCCCTGGCGTTCTTTGGGTCATCTCAAGCCTCTGTCTTCAAGGACAAAGCCTGAGTATCAGGCAGATGAGGGTGGAGCAAGCGAAGGCCCTGAGGTCCCTCTGCACCAACACCCAGCCCACTACACTGCACAGCTCTGTCCAGCACACAGAGGTCTCATCTTCTGGGCCCTTAGTATCAACTAAGTGGGGAATGTAGGACTGAGCGATGGCAGCAGGGCTGGTCAACACCTAACAGCCAGCTTCACTAATGGAACTTGATTTTGTTCACACAATGGGTAACTGAAGTGTCCAGACCCCGGAGCTGAGTTGTGACAATTGCTTCCCTTATTGCTCATAATTGGTTTAGGGAGGGTGAGCAACCCAGGTCTGGCCAAAGAAGTGTCAAACGTAAACTGCTGGAAAACTTCTAGAAAAGAATTTCCTCTCTGATTTAAAAAAAGGGGGGGGGGCGCGCTTTCAAAGAAAGGTCTGCCACTGCTTTCCTTCTCTGGCAGTGGTGGAACAGCAGCACAATTTGGAAGTTTTTTGTAGCCATCATGTGGTCCTGAGGGTAGGAGGCAAGGGGGATCAGGAAAGAGAGAAATGCAAACCCAGAGCGCCCTCATTATTGAGTCACTAAATCAGACATCCACTTTGGATGCCTTGTTAGATGGGGAGGAAAAAACCCCCATTCCTTATAAAGTCAGTGTCATGGGTATCCTGTGGCTTAGAGCAAAAGCTCTCCATAAATTATAAGGTTTTAAACCCTGTAGCAGAGAAGACTGTGAGAGGACACCTAGACTTTTACCAGGTCTCTAGGTAGGACACCTAACCCAACCTGGAGAGATGTGACCTGAGCCCTACAAGACAGGAAATCCATGAGCCTCCAGGCCCTTCCTCCAGCACTACCTGGTCGGGACTCACCTGGAGCTGGAGGACCATGGGGCCACCCACTAAAGGACCTTCCAGCAAAGGGAGAAACACCTCATTACTCCAAGTTCCTTCCTTTGGAGTGGGGTGGTGGTCAAGAGAGAGCACTCTGGAATCTTCATTAGGGACATCTAGACAAGAAACTTAACCTCTCTGTGCCCAAATTTCATATTCTGTCCTGGGGGTAACAGTGCCTAACTCACATGGCTATAGTGAGGACAACCCCTTAGCACAGGTCAAATGCATCTGATTCTGTGTTGTGGGTCCCAAGAGTAACTGCAGGGTCTACGACTTGCTAGAAGTTGCAGAGCTAAGAAAAGCTGTCGTGCTTGTGGTTACAGTCTACGACAGCTGGAGGACCCAGATTAAGGTCAGAAAAGGTAAAAGGTACATAGGACAGTCAAGGAGAGACAAGGCCTGCTTCTGGTTGCCCTCTCCCACTGATTGTATGGATGACACTTAACTTCCCAGCAATGTGTTAAATATTGTCAACCAGGGCAGCTCCTCTGAGTACTGGTGTCCAGGGTTTTTATAGGTGTTTTATCACATAGGCATGGAGTGCCTGCATGGCTGACCTTAGCTATTCAGTCTGCAGCTCCTCCAGAGGTCAAACTGATATAGCATGACCCAGGGACCTCACCATAAATCACATTGTTAGCATTAACTATCTGGTGTAGACCAAGGCCCCAGGGAAACGAAGATACTCCCATCAGGCAGTATATTGCAAGGGTTTAGAGGGTATCACCTAGGAGTCTTTGAAATGTGTAAGCTTTTCTAAGATGTTCTCATCCCAAATCTGCTAAGGCAACCCATCTGGGGCCCCCAGATGTAATAGGCATCCAATGTCATTTTTGTTTCTCACATGGGGCTGAGGTCTGCCTCCTGCAAGCACCTGTCCTTTGTCGCTAGTGCTGCCCTGTAGAATCAGCTCACCTAAGCCTTCTTCTCTTGGCTGAGGGTGAGCCCTTATTTCCCCTTCCTCTTTTATGATGGAGGGACCTGCATTCAAGCCGCTGCCTCTCCTTCCCCCCGCCCCCACCTACTCCTCTCCAGGGAAGGGGAGGGACCTTCTGATTGGTGGGTTTGGAGTCAGATCTGCACTCACCTGGCATACTCCTTCCTCTCTCCCAAGCTGTCCCTCTGCAGACAGATGACCCTACACTTCCACAGAAGCCTGCAGCTGTCCACCAGAGCTTGCACTGTGCCTGGAGACAAGGTCAGATTCAAGGACAAAGTCTCTGCCGGTCCATGTGACTGACAGACCCTAAATAAACCCCAAATCTCAAGCAGCTCTTTCAGCTAGAAAGGTGATATTTTGTCTCCATTTTGCCTGGCTCTTGTATTTATCCCTTGACTGGTTCCTTACACAAGCAGGAAGAAGAGGGATGACATTAGCCCCATCACATCCTTCCAGTGTTTGGAAGGATCTCCCCTCAAAATGTCTCCTGCCCACTCCCCAGGTCTTCCAGCATTGCCCTTCCCTCAGATTCCCTGGTCTCCTCCCAACCTCTGCACACACTCCAGGCTATCTAGGACCCCCTTAAACTGTTGGACCAGAACAAAACACAGATGACTCCAAATGTAGTCTGACGGACGGGGATCTCTTGACCTCTTCTCAGTGTTCCCAGGAACTTAACTCTTGGGCAGTTGCAGAGGGCTGAACCTGAGGGTTCCTCAAGTCTTCCATATGAATTCACATTAGATCCTTCACCTCTGCATGGACAGTGGAAATTTGTTACATCTCTTATTAGAAAGCAAAGTTCTCCTTCTCCGATACATTAAACACATTATACACACACACACACACACACACACACATGCCCTACGAGGTTTGAGTACCTCCTCCATCAAACAATCCTTTCTCTGAGAGCTTGCTCAACAATTTGTCCTGTGTATTTGTCCAGATGTATTTATGAGACAACTTCCAAAAAATACTACATAGTAAATATTAGTGAAAAGCAGGGGCTCTAAAGCTAGACATTACTAGGTTCAAATCCCAACCCCACCCACCGTGTAACCTTGGGCAAGTTACTTAGCTTCTCTGAACCTTAGTTTCCTCAGAATCTTAGAAGTTTTTAATAGTAGGTACCAACAAAGGGTCATGCGTGGGGCCTCGAATACATGATATTCTTGGTGACTCTAAGCCATTGTATTAGTAGCAAGGTGAATATTGCTGGTATGACCATTACTATCACTTCAGCTAAGCCCTCTGTGGTAGAAATGACCTAAATTTAGAGTAGGGGATGCAGCCCTTCTGGGTAGCTGCTTGATGGATGGATATTGAAATTAACCATGGCTCACGGGGGCCTTTTGTGAAGTTGAACCCAAGTTCCAGATTTTTTCATTTTATTTGGAGAGTCTGTGAAAGAAAGAGGAGGGGGCTTGGCTGAGATCGAAGGCCAGAGGGCATGGACGAGCTGTAGGTCCCGGGCTGGAGAGACAGAGGCCAACTCTGCTAAGGCGCTGGCCTCCAGGCTGCTCAGTTCTGCTGCACGACAGCATTGGGGGGGGGGGGGGGGGGTCCAGAGAAAGGACAGAAAGGAAACAGAAGGCTAATTGGAAATAAAAGGCACAGGGACAGATGATGAACTCCCAGTCACCCACGTGACAATCTCGTTCCTCCACGACAGGTCCTTGACCAGACTGATGTGGTGATGGGTGAGCAGCAGCAGGATGATGAGTGAGCACAGGTGACCTGCACTCGAAGCCCACTTCTACGGCTTAGCAGCATGGAGATCCGGGGTACAGAACTTGACTTCCTGCGTTGGTGTTTCTCGTGCCCTGCGAGGGCCGGTGGAGGGTATGTGCACTGGCTGATAAATAATCTGGGCAAAGTTACAATTCCTGCTCCGTGAGTCAGACGTGGAAATGGGCATCACTATCGTCTAGTGCCATCTTACGGGTGTCGCCTCATCAGCGCCCTACAGCCCAGAGAGTTCCGCCCATCAGGGTCCTAACAAGCTCTGTCCCATCTGATAGGCCAGTCTGCAGGCTAAATGGAGGGCAGCAGAGGTGGGCAAAGGCAGAGAAAAGTGAAAGAAGACAGGAAAAGCCAACAGGCGAGGACAAGAATTACAAACGCAGAGCAAGCTGGGGACATCTGAGGGCCTGGACCCAGGACCCGACCCCTCTGGGGAGACCAGACATTAAGGAACAAGTCATGAGAGCTTTGAGTCATTCCAAGAAAGGTAAATATCTGTTCAACACAATCAGTTTAAGAATATACAAGAAAAAAGGCTGACATCCAAAGCGATATCACCATTACAGACAGAAAACAGTTCCAGGTGCAAGTCACAGGGGTGGGGTCTGAAAACCGAAGTCTTTTTACCCCTCAGCAAGGTATTATTTTGGTAGAAGGAAAGCAAAGGGAATGGGGGGAAAAGAAGAAAGTGGGTGGGGACTTAGGTTTGTCCTTCCATTTAAAAAAAAAAAAATCTTCCATGTGACAATCTTTGCTGTGGCCCGGGCGGCTCAGTCCACCAGGCTCTTCCTGAGAGCACCCAGTGTGTAGCGGCCCCTGCCCAGCAGCATGTACTCCAGCCACTTGCAGTGCTCCCGGAGCTGCTTCTCACGAGGCAGCAGGAAGGTGAGGACCTTGTTGCGCACGATGCCCCTGTCCTCCTCCTCCCTCAGCCGCTGCTTCACGCGGGCCGCCTGCTCCCCTTGCTGCGCCAGGATGCTATTCATCTCGCAGAAGGAGTCTTCCAGGTAGTGGATGGCCTTCAGCGCCTCCTTCTTAAAGTCCTCCAGCTCCAGTTGCATCCCGATCACCTTCTGCTGCAGGATCTCCAAGTCAGCCGGCAGTGGGAGGCAGGAGGGCCATGACTGGGAGAGGGAGAGGTCTCCAGACTGGAGGCCGCTCTCTACCATCTTCTTCCCTTGTAAGGTATTCACCTTCATGAGGATGGACCCAGCCTGATAGAGTGGATCCATTGCCTTGCTTCCCCGATGGACAGAGAGGGAGCCCAAAGACCAGCCAGATCAGGGAGTTATTTCTCCTAGAGGCACAATCATTTGGAGTGCAGAGATCCTATGCACTGTGACATCAAGACCCCTCTGGCCAACCAGGAGGAAAGCCACAATCTGCTCATTTGCATATGGCTACTTCTTGTTTGGTAACCTGGAGTGACGTCTACTTATCTTTCCAAATTAACCCTCCAGAGATGTGGATGCTCATCCGTTCGTTCATCATCCTTCCAGAATCAGAGCTCCAACTCTTCTTTAACCCCAGGGACAAGCCAAGTCACAGAGCAGGGGAGAAAAACTGGCAAGACATGGCAGGGCAAGCCAGGCTCACTGGCTGCCAAGACCGGGTGGTCTCCATCCCTGGATGGTCTTGGCCTCGTATCTGGTCTTCAGTGGCTCACCAGTAAAACAAGGACATTGTCAGGATGCCTAGTCCTACATGTAGCACTAACATGCTATAAGAGTGATATGATTCCAAATCCATATGCCTATACCAGAATTCTAGATTTTCTTTGAGTTGTGAGAAATATACTTAATTTTTTTTTGGGGGGGGGCAGATACTGGGGATTGAACACAGGGGCACTTACCAACTAAGCCACAACCCCACCCCACCCCACCCTTTTTTTTTTTGTATTTTATTTAGTGATAGGATCTCATTAAGTTACTGAGGCTGCCTTTGAACTTGTCATCCTCCTGCCTCAGCCTTCTGAGCTGCTGGGATTACAGGCATGTGCTACTGTGCCCAGCAAATGTATTTAATTTTGATGTACAGTCCTGAGCAGCGGCTGAATCAGTATTTGCAGGGTGAAAATGAGTCACATTTATTCAGTCTATACTTCCTGAGTGTTCACTGTGTACTGGGACCAGGGAACAAATGTAAACAGGAGTGCTTGTTACTCACCATATCCAAATGTCGACACATATAAGAAAGAAAATATATATATATATATATATATATATATATATATATATATATATATATATAAAGGTGGACCTTGCACTTTTTATACTTTCAGAAAATGTTTATAACATCATCTACATTGGGCTTAGCCAAGAACCAAACTCCATGTTTCAGATTGCAAACTCCTGCCTAGACCTCTCTCCTGGGCTCCAAATCTAATATCTCCCCAACAACAAGCTTCAAATCCAGTCCATCCAAAACTGAATTGATTCCCTCTTCACCCAGACTGGTTCCTGTTCTGGTGTTGCTATCTGATTAATGACATCAGCCTAGGGCAACACCCACTCTGGTACCCATCTGAGAAACCAGTGCCCCAGTTCAAATACTTGCTCCCTCCCAAATTCGTGCTGAAATTCTAATTGCTTTTGTGACTGTTATAAAGAGGTGAGAGAATTTAAGAGGCAGAGCCCTCTTAAAGTTGCTCTCAGGAATGGGCTCTTTATAAAAAGGGTGAGTCTGGTCCCCCCACCCTTTCTTTCTCTTTCTCTCTCTTTGTGCTTCTCCCATGGGAAGGCCTTCACCTGATGCCAACACCTTCATCTTGGATTTTCCAGCTACTAAAACTGTAAGGAAATAAACTTCTTCATGCATTGCTTAGCCTCAAATATTTTATTTTGCTTTAGCAGAACACAGCAGAGTAAGCCGACTGGGATCAACCTAGATGCTTCCACGTCCAAGTGGCTCTAAGTTCTTTTCAATCTATCATCCCTGAGCACTCCACCATCAAAGTACCTGCTCGGAGTCCCAGGTCCATCACCTATAAGCTAGGTCTCTTTGGCAGGTTACTTTGTATCCTTGAGCCTCAGTTTCATTATCTGTAATGTAGGGATACTAATTTAGTGGTGTGCTGCTCTCGGGGAGAAAAATAAAAAGTTAAGCTCTGATTTATAGCTATTGCCAATTTCCATGGAATAAATACTCCTAGTGCAGCCAGTTTCAAGCTACCAACATGATGTTCCTGGGAAGAGAGGCTTAGAATCAGCCTGCCTGAGCTTGTACAAGCACCACAGGGCCCATGACGAGGGGACTGCTGCCTTCTCTCTGAGATGCTGACTGATTATCTAGGGAGACTCATGCAGGCACCAAAGAGGGCGTTTTGCAGGGAGGTTCATGGCTAAACTAAGGTGGAATTGTAATTCACAAGATGGAAAAAGCAACCCTAACTATTGAGACAAAAAAAAAATATTTGGTGGAAAGAACGCTCACTGGTCTAGGAATCAGGAGATCTGGAGTCCAATTGCTGTGTGATCCCAGTCCATCACCTCCTGTCTCTGAACCTATTCCCTCACTGTAATGTGGGGAGGTGGGAGATGGCTCCTCTGAGGGCTACCATGTTGAAAGAACCCACACGGTGTGTTTGCTGGCTTCTCCCTCTTTTTTGTTCCTTGGGACCTGTTAGGCACAGTGACAATGGAGGCCATGTGCATGTCACTCTGTGCACCCTCCAGTGTTCTGCCTGGTGTCTACCAATAATGGCACTCAGATAACTAGATGAAATCAAATTTCTGGAGGTGGCTTCCAAATTGCAGGCACCCTTAGCTTTTCTGCTGACATGATGACACCTACTGGTCTTTGCAGAAATAGCAACTTCTTCCCAATTCTGTCTAAGAGCCAGATGGGGATTCGGTAGATGATGTAAACAGCCTGTGTTTTGGGGATGTGTTTAATTTGAGGGAGGAGGGTGGGTGGCAGTGCATGTCAGGCACATAATAGGCTCTCAATAAATATTTTCTGAATTAGTGAAAGGCAGGATGTGTCTCTGGCTTCCAGTTTCTATTACTCTGTTTTTTCGGTTTCTGCCTCTCATTCTCTCACCCAATCTCCCCCAAACTCTGTCTTTCTAACTCTTTGCCTCTGTCTCCCACAGGGAAAGATGGAACTCACAATCAAAACTGTGAAAGAAAAGTAGCTACTGTCAAAATGGAATAGCAACGTCTCAATTTCCCTGGTGCCTTTTAGTGAGGTTCTTATGTGCTTCTGTGAGCCAGAGGGAAGGACAGTATAGTCCCCATCTTACCTGAAGTTTTGATTTCTGTGATTTCAGTTAAGTATGGTCAACTGAGGTTTGAAAATATTAAATGGAAAATTCCAGATATATGCAATTAATATGCTTTAACTTGTGTGCCACTCTGTGTAATGTGATAAAAATCTTGTGCCTTTCTACTCTGTCACACTGAGGATATGAAGCACCCCTTTGTCCAGCATATCCATGCTGTATATGCTACCTACCCGTTAATGACTTAGTAGCCATCTCAGTTATCAGATCGACTATTGTGGTATTGTGGTACTTATGTTCAAGTAGCCTTTAGCCTTTATTTTACTCAGTGGTGGCCCTAAAGCACAAGAGTAGTGATGTTGACTATGTGGATATGCAAAAAAAAAAAAAAAAAAAAAAGATGTTAAGTGCTTCCTTTAAGTGAAAAAGCAAAACTTCTTGCTTTAATGAGGAAAGTAGGGAAATCATGCTCTAAGGTCAGTAAGGTATTATTGTTAACCTGTAAATTTTGGAAAAAAAAATAGTAAATATAGGGTTCAGTACTACTCATGGTTTCAAGCACCCACTGGGGTCTTAGATGTTTCCCCTGTGGATAGAGAGGCACTACTGTATTTCCACATAAGCCACTGCAAAGACCCAGAGCAGATGAGCTATGTCACCAGAGGCCCCTGGTGTGGTGGCCTCCTGAGTCTTCTGGACAATGACCCCAGCTGTTTTCTACCCGGGGTTTCATGGTCAGGATCTGTGCCTTCCTCACAAAATTTCCTCCCCTGTATCCTAGCAAGGAAGAAAGCTGACACGTCTGTTCTCTCTCAGGTTTGGGAGAAAGGCCTCCAGACATCTCTGGGCTTCGAACCCCACTGTCAGGAGGGCCCCTGCCTCTAGTCTACTTCAGCAGGGCCCAGCCTTTCTGTGTCTCAGGGTGGCAGGGTTCGTGAGGGACATACCGTACCAGCAGAGATCCCGGTTCCACCCCCGAGAGTCAGATTCAACCCTATTGGGATGGGACAGGCTTTAAGAGGTCATGGGTTGGACACGGCACCTACTGGACCCAGCCCACCACCCAAGAATGGGACCCCACCCCCCCACCCCAGGTGTTTGCACCTTTGCAAATGAACTAAACCATGATCCTTTTTAGGATCGGCAGGGACATGACATATGTGCTCCTCCAACGTGTACCTTTGTGAAAAGGAGAAAACGCTCAGAAGCTGGAAGAGCCCCAGGTCCCATTAGTGGGAATGGCATTTCTGGCCCTTCAAACCCATGCCTGGCAAGGGGGCAGAAGTGCCCAGAGTTGGCTCATGGGACCACGGTTCCCTTCCTAGGGCCAGGGCTGAGGCTGGTGCAGAACCAAATGGCTGTGGGCGGTGGGGAGGGGGGTATTCAAGCAAGAAACAGAGGGGATGGTGCCCTGCCCCTGCAGCTGCCCCAGAGTCTGCAGTGGAAACAGCTGTCGAGGGGAACATACCCCAGCCCTAGGCCTCGCCCAGCCCTGGGGTACCCCCTCTCTTGCCCGGGATGCCCCCTCTTACCTGTGCCATCAACCCAAAATCAATTCATTTGTTTTTTTCCAAAATAAAGCCTCGGCTGGCCCTGCCAACTGGAAGGAAAAGAAAAGAAAGGGGGAGGGTGGGCAACCAACCATGTCTCCCACAAAGAATCGGTGTGTTTTAAAAGACAGTTCAGTGAAAGGACCTTACTGAATCCCCGAAGACGACTTCTCCTGCCAGCTTTCAGGCAGAGTCGGGGAACAGGATTCTAGGGGTCTCTTAAAATTGATCTCTCTCTCCCCCATTTCCAAGAGAAAAAAAAAAAAGATTAAAAAAGAATGGCCAGAATTCAGAACAATCTGTCACAAACCCCCGGAAGCATGTGATTGAACGTTTCTAACGCAGAGGGAAGAGCTTCCAGCCTGAGTCAGCCACTCTTCCCAGAGTCCCCTGGTCCTGAGCTTCCCGTGGTGGGCAAGCATATCCCTAGCCAACCAGCACCCTCCCAGGTGTGGCATAAAGGGTTTCCATCCAGCCTTCCACCCATGCAGCCCCCTAGCCAGCCGGCCAGGGCTCCATCCGCCTGTCCATCCATTCACCCATTCACTTACTCAGGGACAGCCATGGAGTCGCCACCCTAGGCCCTCTGAGCTAGGACAAGAGTGAACCTGGTCTTGGGGAGTGGGCATTTCAGCAGAAGGGGACAAACAGTAAAGTAAGTGTTCAGCACAAGGCGGTTCAGGCTGGTGGCTACGTCCCTGGAGGAAATATCTGGGCAAGATGGTAGAAAGGCCCCTAGGGAGGGCCTCTGTGAGGTAGGGCAGCTGGGGTAAGACAGGAAGGCGCAGAGAGCTGGGCAGAATGTTCAAGAAGGGACAAGAAGTGATAGGGCCTGGAACGGGCTGGAGGGACCCAGAGGAGACCCCCGTGGACTGGAGGCAGCACCAAGCCAGAGAGGAGGGGAAGGCTGACAGGGGCCAAGAAGGGGGTGGTAGCCCCAGTGGCCGGCTGTTCCGGCTGGATGCAATTCTCGCCTCTGCAGCTGGAATTCCAATCTGGGGAGTGGGGACAAGACTGGGATTGGGGATGGGGACCAGGATCCAAAACAAAACTTGGTACTGTTCACCATGATTAATTAACCCAGTGCCAGAGCCCCAAGGCACTGTGCTAAAAATACCTGCTTCCCTCTGAGATGCGGCAGCTGCCACCCAGCAACTTTTAGTCATGCCATTTGTCATAATTTGACACTGCGAAGGAGTGTCCACAGGGCTGTGTGTCGGCAAGAACTGGACTCATCTGCAGCCCACCAGCCAGCTGGTCCTCGAACCCTTCCACGGAGCGCTCCAACCTTAACTCTTCTCCCCTCCCAAGCTCTGCCTTACCCACCCCTGGATGGGCCTGCCACCTGCCCACCCCTGCAGCCCACCACCTGCCAAGTTTGCCTGTCCTCCTGGAACCCCGTGGACCCACCTCCAGAGGTGGGAGCCAAAGCCTTCTCTAGAGCAGGAGAGCATCTTGGAAGCCGCCTCACACCGCTGCAACCCTGTGACTCGGATTGCAGCCATCTATCAGAGGCCCTGCCAGCCCACGGTGTCACTTTAATTAAAATATGTAAAAGATTCTGGTGGGGGTTGGATCCAAAGACACCAGGAGCCCGCCCTGGACAGGAGCAGGGCAGGCCTGCCCACCCTTGGGGCTGGCCCTTCTCCAGTCCAGGAGGAATAGGACCGTCAAGGGGACCCTCCCAAAGACTGGGGGCCATGATGTCCAAGATGCACCATCCACACACTCCAGGGGCACAGAACTTAGCTGGGGCAAGAACATCTGCACGAGAGAGCCACCCCAAGCCCATGGGCCAGCACAGTGACTCTTTGCGCATGCTGGGAAGGACAGACATCACCCCAATAGCCAGCCACACTGATTTGCTGAAAGGACCCACAAGGAAGCAGCCCCTGGATGTGTATATAACTCTTTAAGCAAAGCTGTTCCTAGTTCCCAGACCAAGAAGCTCCCAAGTGTATTCTTTATTCAGACTTTGCTTTCCATACCGAGAGGAAGAGCGGTAGAGACACATCGACTAGGGCAGAGAGGAGCAAAATCTTTTGCACAAAGTTTATGCAAAATCAGGGGAAAAAATGTTTCTAGGCCACATTTTTCCATCCAACTTAAAAAAAAAAAAAACAGGAAATGCAATATTTGCAAATTGTTCTAAGCATCCTTGAATTTGTTTCTCCCATCATTGAAGGAATTTGCAATTCTTACTGAAATGTCAGGACTGCACAAGTATCAGGTGCTGTGATCTAATTCTGGGGTTCAGGCCTGCAGCACATTTTCTGGGTAATGACATAAATTGTGGGGAGCATTGAAGGATTTGGGGGCAGAGAAGGCAAATTGGAACCTGAGCCCAGCCAGAGACCAGGGAGACACACACACACACACACACACACACATACACACACACACAGCCCCATTAGGAGTTTCAAGTCTGGAAGAGCAAGAGGTAGGGATGTTTGAAATTGAGTCTCTGGGGGAGAATAAACCAAGATCCAGGAGGAGGAAAGGAGCACCAGGCGCCGTGAGATTGACAGCTTCTCCTTTCCACCCCTCCCAGGAGAACAAGGTGGAGAGGGCTGCCCATAGACTCCAAAATAACCTCTGGTGAAGACAAGCTGCAGCTCCTGCTAGCCCACACCCCTCCATCCAGGGACAGCTTCCTCAGGGCAGAGCCGGAGCTACTGTCTGCATGTCGGGGTGTCAGGCTGAATTATTTGAGCTTAAAAACCAAATCCCCTCCTTCCTGGGTTACTTAACTGTCTGCCTGGCGAGGCAGGAGATTACCGGTGACACACACCAGGGCCTGCTCGGCCGCTCCAGACAGAGAGGCTTTGATCACCTGCGAAACCCCAGACACCAGGACTCCTAATGATGAGTAATGAGCTCAAACATTGGAAAGTTACCCAGCACCGCAGCAGACACACCCACTCCCAGTGGACGTCTGGGGAGCCCAGGCCAGGGAGACAGTACAGCCGTCTAGTGTCCTGGAGAAGACCTGGACCCCAACTCCTACGCCCCACCCGGTCCCACCCAGAGTCCTGCCCACTCACCAATGAGGCAGAAAGGTTTCTAGACCTCAGCACTTGACTCTTACAAGTGTTGGTTTGGAGTCTAGTGGCCTGCATTTTTCTTTGTACCATTCAAAAGTATAGTTGCTTCATTCATTCATGTATTCGGCATACACGTACCGAATGACTGAGATAGACCAGGATAGAAGAGGCCTCATCCAGGGCCTCCATCCTGAGTAATTTGCAACCCACCCCAGGGGACAGCTTCCCAAGTCCAGCTTCGAAAGTCTGCATGGTAAGTGGCCTGATGGAGAGGCTGCCTGGGCATCAAGATCACCCCAAGAAGGAACTCTGAACTAGACCGTCCCTTCTGACATCAAGGACAGGAAGCAAACTGGGGATGGAATTCAAAGATCTCGTGGTTCAATTTGACCCCATGAGTATCCCCGGCCTCAAGCTGTACCTGCTTCACTTCATCTGATCTCTCCTCCTGTCCAGATGCTGTGAAGAGGTCACATTTGAGTCTCCTTTTGGCTCCAGGAAAACTTAAGTCCAGAGATTCTCAAACTTTGTCATGCATTAGAATCATCTTGGGTGAGTATTAAAAACATTATTTATTTTTATTTTTTTGGAGCACTAGGAATTGAACCCAGGGCCTCATGTACGCTAAGAAAGTGCTCTACCACTTTAAAAAAAAAAATCATTTTAAGGTCTAGGTCTCACTCCCAAGAGATTCTAACTCAGAAGGGCTTGAGAATCAGAAGTTAAGGTGATCAATCAACTTGATTTGTCCAGAACTGAGGGGGTTTCCAGGATGTGAGACTTTCACACTTAAGACTGGGACAGTCCCAGAAGGATCAAGACAGGTTGGTCACCCCAAGTAGAGCAGACACTGTTAGTCCCTGCCCAATAACACGCCTTCCTTTCGAGTCATAGGATCCCAATTTTAATCAGATAGTAATATGCTCAGGGAAGGTGAGCACTCACCCAACTGTGGATCATTTGGTAATCCCATTCCCTGTGGCTGATTTTTTTTTTTTTTTTACTTAAGGTGAACCTATGACCTACTTGTGACCAATGAATTGCAAAGGGAAAGCTTATAGAAAGGATATTGCACCTGGAGTAAAGAAGTGAGACAGAGGTCTCTCTGCCTGGGATGCGGTTATTTGAGAATATGAAGGTTGAACTGTGGCAGCCATTCTGCAATCAAGAGGCAACAAATCTAAGGATAAAAATTCAGCTGCACTAAGTATGAACAACTCCAATGATAATATCACTGAGATTATACCCACCTGAAATCATCTACCTCCAGTCTAATTGATATGTGATTAAATATCTTTCTTACCCAAACAACTATCATCTGGTATTCTGTCAATAGTAGCCCAACACAACTTGACTGTTACAAGAGGCCTAGAAATTGTTGCTGTTTTTTAACATGATTTCCCCGAATAATTCTGATGCCCTCCTCTAAGAAGCTAATCCGGTGATTCTCAAAATGTGGTCCTTAAACCAGTATCGTCCACATCACTTGGGCACTTGTTAGAAATATAAATTCTCAGGCCTCCCTCACCTAGACCTTCTGAATCAGAAACTCCCCGGCTGTGGAACTCAGCCGTCTTGTGTGTTAACAAGCCTTCCAGATGATTCTGACCATTGCTAAACTGTCAGAGTCATTGAGCTAATCAACATCTGAGACTCTGGGTAACACCAAACATCAAAACCTTCTGAACAAGACTTATAATTTTTTTATATTTATTTTTTTAGTTATAAGTGGACACAATATCTTTATTTTTATGTGGTGTTGAGGATCAAACCCAGTGCCTCACACATGCTAGGCTCCACCACTGATCCACAACCCCAACCCCAAGATTTATAATCTTAACCCCGGTCACAGCTCCTTCTTTTTATTGCTTGAAAAATAAAGCAGAAGTTCCTCTTCTTTGCTTCTCCTTCTTCCTATCTTAGGTTTGATCCCCCTCACCATAAGAAAACAAAAAGAATCTAAGTCAGGTGCAGTGGTTCACTTCTATAATCCCAGCAATTCAGGAAGCTGAGGCAGGAGGATCGCAAGTTAGAGACCAGCCTCAGCAATTTAGCAAGACCCTGTCTCAAAATGAAAAATGTAAAGGGCTGGGGATTTAGCTCAGTGGAAAAGTGCCCCCGGGTTCATTCTCAGGATCACACATACAAAGAATTTAAAAATCACTTCCTTCTTCCTCCTTAGATCTTCCCTGGGTACTTTTGCATGAATTGGATGGTTTGGCCAGAGTTCCTGGCCTGGCTTATTCAAGGACCGTGTGTTAAAGGAGAGGAAGGAGGGAGTTCTCTGCAGTTGGGCCAGGCAGAGGCGAACTTGGCCAACCCAAGAAGCTAAGGAGGGAGAGAGAACATCAATGCCCCAGGCCCAGTGACCCTGGGGTGAGCATTCACACCCTCTCCAAAGGCCCACTCTTCAGACGCATGGCTGCCGGCCTGGGAGGAGGAGAGAAGGGGCGGCCTGGGCAAGGCCACCTTCCCACCTTCCCTAGGGAAGCTCCGCCTCGGCTGGCCTTGACATTCCAGGTGGCTCCTCCTTCTCAACACAGTTACTCAAAGCCCAAATAAGAAGCCAAAGACAGAAACTGCACCAGCAGCTTCATGTTTGAGGGGCACCCTTTCTCACTGTCCCTCCTCTATTGGAAAGCTTCCTTCTGTGATAATTTTCAGCATTTCCCAGGTGATCTTGAATTGGGTTGTCTTTCTTCCCAACTGGGCACACCACAGAGTGATCATCCAGTGAGCAGCGTGTTGTGAATGATAGTTGATTAAAAATAAATCATAGCAATAACAATTCCTCGTACTGATTTAGTGTCTTCCAATGTTACAGGCACAGGGACATCATCCCTTCTTAACTCATGAGCCACCAGCCCGGGCATAGACATGAGCCCAGGCTTGTCTTTGTCCCAGCTGAATTAGACTGGCGTGTCCTGTAAGAGCGGCTTCACTTTGTCTTCCATTAATATTTATCAAATAAGGCCCAATATGCCATTGAATACTTCAACACGTGTGCCACTTCCTCTGTGAGGTCCACGCTGGCAATGCTGCTGACAGTGACCGGCTGGCCAGCAGCCCCCAGGATGGCTTAGAAAGACCTCATCGGCTGCTGTCTGGCACATGGAAAGGCATCCAGTGGTTCTGAGATGCGCAGTCAGAAGTGAGGGCCGGGCAGATGTCTTATCAGGAGTTCGAGTGTCATGGCTCCCGCTGTGGCTCGTCTTGGATTGGGCTCACCTCTCAGGAGGCCAACCCCAGTGGCCTCTGTTTTCTGACCCCCTGCAATTAAAGCTGCTACCAGGAAGAGTGGAGTTGACTGGTCTTCAGGCCTAGCTCTCACCTGCAGGCCAGCACATCCAGCCCTCGCTGGGCCATCGCCCTGGACACTTGGTGGATCTACTGGGTGATGAACCCTTTTCTTGGCTATTGTCGTTTGGGCATTGTTACAGCTGAGGCCTAGACCCAAATGGTCCCTCTGGATGGGGGAACGACATAGGGTTGCTACTGTGAGTATGAGGGTGAGCAGAAAAGGCCATCAGGCAGAAAGGAAGATTTAGGGCTATTTAGGAGATGACTTGGAAAATCATCAGGAGAGTTGAGCAAAGAAGGACCAATCACTACCAAGCCTGAGGTGGCCTTTGCCGCTACGCCATTAGAGCCAAGCAGAGGTGTCCTCCCTCCTGAATGTTACCTAGTAGCCAGGTAAATGGCCCCTCAGGCAGCCCCCTTTCCCCTTGGTTTTCTGCGGGGGCATCAGGAACACTCCTTGCTAAAAGGCCCCATCCCCACCTCCACCCACCTCCTCCAGACCCTGTAAACCCAGAGGAGGGGCAGATGGCCACAAGAGGACTCCGGGAGCCTGGCTTTTTAAAGTCACCTTCATCGGATCCCTGGCAATGGGGTTAAGGGGGAGTCAAATGACCCCAGGAGCTGGGGACAACCGATCTGCAGGGATTGGTTGAGGCTCCAGAGGAAGCTGCTTTTGAGAGGCAGGGGCCACGAGAAGGCTGGCCTCTAACGGGTTGCCAACTGCAGAGCCCTGCTAGGCCACAGCCCACGACGAACAGCCACTAGAATGCCTGGGCCCCTCCCCAGCACACAACCCCAAGTAACAAAGGCTTCAGGAATCAATCAGCCTGGGCAGGATTCCCCATTCTGTCTGAGCAGCTTCTTATTCTCCCTCTGTTCTCTCTGGGAGGAGGCCAAAGTTCACATCAAATGTCATTAATCATCTTGCTGGGGGCTGGGGGCTTATTGGACAGTCCTATTAATCAGAGGCCTATCACACCCGCAGCCTGGCTGGGTCACCATTGTCCTGTTCCTCACCTATCATAGAAAGATTAGATTATCAGTGACAACTGAGACACCCTTCGAGTCACAGGAAAGCCTGAGAATGGGCTTGCTTTTTTTTTTTTTTATTTATCCTCCCGATTCGAGGATGAGCTGTTTTCTTGTCCTGTCACACTGCACCCTTTTCTTCAAAGAATCAGCTTTAAGAATCCAATTTGTCAAACTGGACAATCATTGGCAAATCCATAAAAAATAAAAAATAAAGCCCTCGGTGACTTTATCAAAAAAAAAAGGTAAAATAAAGCAGAAGGCTTTAAATGGGGCCTGAAAGGATTAGAAAATAAGTTGCATTTGACAACAATTAATCTCTGAAAAGCAGGAGCTTTATAAAAGGAACAGGCAGAGATATGTCCAGAAAGGGATGCTGAGAGTCCACACAAATGGGGACTGTCCATCACCTGTGCCTCCATCCCCCGCTTCCAGGATGGAGTCAAACACAGACCTGGGGCCAAGAAGAACACGATGTCTTCCAAGCTTTCTCCTAACTTCCCGCCAACCAGTGCACGACAATAAAACAAATCAAGGGGGCTGAGCAGATGCAGAGCTCAGCTCCCCACTCCTCCCAATTCTGTGACAGACTTGTCACTCAGCTGCCACTGAGCCTGTCCAGGTGCCCTGAAGGACCAGAAAGAAAAGCGAACCAGGGAAGCAGGCTGTGCAAACCCTTGCAGGGAGGTGGGCACTCTGACAAGAGAGCACTCAGGGACAGCCGTGACCCACCCCCTACTCATTATTGTTCAGATCTATGGATATTTCAGGTTTCGTGAGGTTCTGGAGACCCAAGTTTTCAGGTGAACACTCCCTATTTTAAGTGTTGGCAACTTATTCAAAAATTTTTACCAAAAAAAAAAATTGCTTTAGGTGCAATTTTAGGGGTCACATTTGCCCCCCCTCCCTGGCTTGGGGTTTGGGACATTGATCTAATCCATGTTCCTCGGTACACATAAGGATTAAAAAGGCCAGGGAAACTGGTAAGTGCCGTGGTCACACAGCTGGTTAGCAGCAGGGTCAAGTTCAAGAGCTTGGTTCAGGTTTCCAGCACGGGATTCTCTGCTCCAGTTCTGAACATGAGAGCACATATGTGATCAATTGGCGGTGTCTTCACTCTTAGGCAAGAAAAACGGTAAATATAAAGAGGACAGCATAGATTTCATACCCGTGCCTTGAAACCTGAGAAGGGACTGAATGAGATAAGACCTAGGTGACTGTTGCTGTACCACTGATACCACATGCATTTACCTGTTCCACCTGACAGATTTGCTCTGAGGGAGTCTCTGTGTGTGCTGGAGAGGTCTGGGGCAGGGGGACAGCCAGATGGCTCTGTGGTCCTTCAGTGACAGTTTGGGGCTGTGAGCTCTGGGTAGGTGCATCACCCCCTTGACCACAAGCAAGAACCTGGGGCTACCTTTGCAAATCCTGGCTCTGCCACTTACTAGCTGTGTGACTTCAGGTACATTAGTCAACTTCTTTTTAAAAATGGGATGGTAAGGGTGCAGTAGAGCACATCCCAGCAACTCAGGAGGGTGAGGCAGGAGGATTGCAAGTTTGAGGATAGCCTCAGCAACTTAGCAAGACCCCATCTCAAAATAAAAAGTGCCCCTTAGTTCCATCCCCAGTACAAAAAAAATATATATTTTTTTAATTTTTTATAAATAGGATTAATAATATCTACCTCCAGAGATTGTCACAAAACTTAAACGTGGCTTAGCACAAAGCATGGCAAACAGTAAGTTGTTGTATTATGTGACCATGTTCTGTTGCATCTGCAAAGATACCTTCAAGGTCCCTGGTATTGAGATAAGACGTTATAGAAAGTTGAGTCTGAAAGAAATTTTAGAAACATTCTAGTTCAACCATCTAATTTTAGAGAGGAAAAAAAATAACCCAGTGATGGAGAAGAAATTTATCTTCTGTGGCAGGCGCATGTGAAAAATCTACGCATGTGCCAATCACCTTGTTTTCCTACTATGATTTTGTTGGAATTAAGGAAAGTTTTCACAACAAATGTATTTAAAAGCAGAAGTACACAAGCCTTCAGACTCCCAAGTATGTCTGCAACATAGGTATAGAAGATGCCGAAGCAGTAATACATGTCCACCCCATGCTTGTTAAGAAAGATTTGTGAGACAACTTGGGCTGTATTTGTCCACTGCAAGTTTGAGACCAGCTTCATTTTTTTTTTAAAAATTGTTCCCCAAGGCAGCTTATGATCATTAGTGAGAGGCTGAGCCTCAAAGCAATTTCGGCGTTTTGGGAGAAGGATGCTGTATGCAGTGTTATGGTCAAGCTGGTTGATCATTTGTGAAAACCGAACACATGAACGTGTTAACCGTTGGCGAAACTTTGACAGATATCATGTCTGTCTTTATTAGGTGATTAATTAAATGCTGCTGGAGGTGCTGGCTTGGAGTGAAAGGCCCAGATTTGGTGCTTTGATAGATTTGGGGACAGATCCTGACATCTCGCTCAGCTCCCGAGGCCTTGGGCTAATTTCTTAAACTCTCTGAGTCTCCATTTATTCTTGTGTGAAATGAGAGTAATAAAACCTACTTCATAGGACTCTGTAAGAATTAAACAGAAAATGTATGTGCTGAGGAACTGTGAGCTCCCTTTCACCCTGCTGCGTCGCCTCTGGAAAGACGAGGCGGGTGTTCATCCACGGACAAGTAGTCACGGAGTGACTCTCATATGGAGTCCCTTGTCAAGTGCCGGGATGAATCAGCTCAAAGCCAAATTCAGGTTAATGTCAGATGAGAGGAGAGAACAATGAACACACTCAATGCTTTGTGCTTCCATTCAGGCTTCTGATCTAGAGGCCAATTGTTAAGTGATTTAAATAAGAATCTGCATCCTCCTTGGAGCTGATCTGTAATCTGAAGTTAGAAGCCTGGTTGAGCTCCAGTTGAGGATACTCTTTTTGGTTTACAGATCTTTCTGGAAGCAAACTGAGAGGGGCTACAAGGTGAGGCATCTCCCTAAACAACGGCCTATGGTGCTGGCCCTTAGAGGGGACCCAGAGCTCATGTACCATCCAGTTCAGTGGGGCCCTCTAGCCCTTTCTTCCTGCTCTGGAGAAGAGTTCTGCAAGAGTGACCATCCACTTTGCACGTACAAAAATGAATGACATCACTCCCCAGTAGGAATCAAGAGAAGGAGGCGTGGAGCCAGAGATGTTGACAGCCAGCATTTATTGAGCATTTACTATGAGTTAAGTGTGATGCTTGAAGCTTCACACCCAGCATCTCATTTGGTCTTCACATCAGTCCTTCAAAGAAGATACAATCATTGTCAGAGCTGAGACCATTGTTGGCAAGGCCACAAGACTCCCACAGGGCAGAGGCCGGATTTGAAAGCAGGATGCCTACACTGGGAACTGCTGGCCCCATAGCTTCCTTAGATGCACCCGAAGCCTACAATGCTCTGATAAAGAGAAGCCCAACAACTGTGCCTGCAGCCTGTCCCATCTTAGGCAAAATGCATCTTGGACCTAGCAAAGACATGCTGGCTCTGCACCCCCAGTGGGGTCTTTTCTTTGCATATCAGGATTCTAGAGGACACCTGGGCCTCGTGCTGACCCTACAGTAACAACACACATGCGCACATGTGCACGAATCCTAAACTTCAAATAGAGTTCCTAGTACCTGGCACAGGCTGGGGGAGGGGCCCCTCCAACCTCCCTGCAGGCATCGGTGGGCCGTCCCCTGCTGGGTTGCTGCTCAGGAGAACCAAGCGGATGGGATCCCCCTGGCTGCTTCTGGTGCTGTGTTCTTGGCTTGGTTGACCTTACAATGGTTCTTGCCTTCAGAGCTGTTTAGGTTTAGGGCTGATCACTTAAGAGGCAAGAAAAAAAAGGCAATGAGGAAAATCTGAAGCCTAAAATAAGTATATTGGCAGCCAGGAGAGAAACTCGGGTCTCGTAGAACCAAATGGAGAATTTGTAAGCTTTCAGCCACCTGAAACTGTGGCGCTTTCCCCTGCATGCTTAATAAAAGCTGACAGCCTGCATTGTTCTGCCACAGCAAGGTACGCAGCATCCCAGGGACAGGGTGAGGGTAGCCGGGGGACAAAGGCACCAGTGCTGAGGAGGGGGCACAGGGAGGGGTAAAAAAATAAAGAGGAGGATTGGTGGGGGGGGGGCGACTCTTAATCGGGGGGGCCTGGCAGGAGACCCTGGGAACGGCAGCCACTGACAGCAGAGACCAGGGGCTCCAGATGGCTTTTTGTCTCGTTGCAATAAAAAATGTAATCTGACAGGCCCTGGGATGGGAAACAAAAGTCTGCAGGGCGGGGGAGCAGGAGTGGGCCCGGTTAAAGGTATCAGAGTGGGAGAAAGACGAAAAAAAGAAGTGGCTGTATCTTCAAGCAGTGGTAGGGTTTTGCAAATGACATTTAATTCCAGAAGTGCAGACCAGGGACAAAGCCAGTTGTTCTTCGGTCTTGGCAGGAGAGAGGAATTGAAAATGCACTGGACATTTGGCCCCTGAAGAAAAGGTGAGACTTTGCCAGTTAACCACAGATGTGGGCTCTTTGCATCCACATCCCCCCACCCCACCCCCACCCCGCACCCCAAGTCATTAGAGGATGATATAAAGATACAGGACTTCCCCGGTGCAATTTAATTGCTTATAGACGGAAAAGTGATGAGCTCCGTCGAATTCACAGACGTCCTGTAGGAGACCAGCTGCCGTCTTAATGTGGGTTCTCAGAGGGGGGACACACCCCCACCTGCTTCACCGGGAGCTCACAGACGTCCAGGGAAACAGCGGCACCCCTGTGGCCTCTGATGGAGCTGTCGATTTTCATTAAGTAATCTCTGCCTTTCAAATCACTGCGTGTTTTCTTCCCAAAGGTTCTTGGTGGCTCTGTGGGCCCAGCTCCTGATAAATATTAAACAGTGGATGCCAGTAATGCCCCCAGACCTCACTGTAGCAAACAGCCTGTCACCAGGGAGTGAACCCCACTCCAGAGCCAGGATATGGTCACTGTGGCTGGAGAGCAGGAAGTTTGAGGTGTCATGGGGATAGGGGATCTCAGACAGGGAAATAGGGCAGGAAGGTTAGTGGACATGAGCAAGAACATCTTACAGAGATAAAAATCATGAAGCCAGAAGACACATAGTTCCAGGGAAATGTGGAGACAGGCACTCATGCGGCAGTACAGGGAAAAGGAGCAAGGCTTTTTAAACACAATGTGTCCGTGTTGATCAAAACGTCAATGCCTTCCCCTTTGACCCAGCAATCCCAGGAACCCACCCTACAGCAATAGCAAAGATCCGTTTGAGGTTGTAGACATAAGGGTGTCCATGGCAACATGGTTCATAACAAAAAAGGAGAAACAACCTTAAATATTCATCATTAGGGATATCGATAATACCTCCATATAATGGAATACTCTGCAGTATTTAAAAAATAAAGGCTGGGGATTATCAACTCAGTGGTAGAGCATGTTTAGCATGAGTGAAATAAAAACAATAATGAAGTAAATTTGTATCTATTGATGTGGAAAGACCTTTAAGATAGGTTGCTAAGTGAGGAGAAAAAACTAACTAAAAAAATGCATACAACATGATATCATGTATGTAATGTAAAAAAAAGCGATAAATATGGTGTGTGGGCAAAGCCATATTCACAAATGCATAAGCAGCGGCTATTTAGGAGGGTTTGGGCAAAAAGGATGCTGAAAAGAAAAAAGCAAGGGGCTCTTTAACATTTTGCTTTATAATTTTTTGTAAGGAAAATGTCTGTGCATTACTCACATCATTTAAAATTTAAATTGTACAGTCGACAAACATCAATGCATTTTAAGCAGGAATGCACTGGAGTCTGATCAGGCTCCAAGCCCCAGCCCCGCCTCTCCCGGGGTTTTGACTTCAGATTTTGATTCTCTGAGCTCCTGTTTCCTCCACTATAGTTTGGCGATATTCACGACACCTACCCACTGGGTTGTTGAAAGACTTAGATGAGATATGCATAGAAGACTCCATGACTGACTCAGCACTCCATGAACAGCAGCAGTTAATGTCACTGTGGGCCAAGGGCCTCTAAGTGCCTCCCAGGAATAGGGAAAGGGTAGGAAAGACGGGAAGAGGAGCCCACGTTTCCCAATGAGCCAAATTCTCCCAGGTGCTGGGAAAATCTCCGGGTCTGGGGAGATCCTTATTTCCCCCCCCCCTCTTTGGGTTTCAGGTAACAGAGATAGAAGTTGAACTCTGACCCCTCAGGCCAGTGTTAGATGTGGGGTCCCATTGTCCTTGGCAATGGGCCTCCTTTCAAGAGATACCTCCTGGGCAGGACATCTGGGGTAAAGCAGGTCCTTGGTTGTCATGAGGCTTTGTTCTCAATGGGCACCACCACCTGTCCTCAAAGAATAACAGGCCAGAAGAGGCATCACCAGACCTGTCAACTGAGCAAACCCAAGGTGGACTCACATTGTCTGAGCATGTTAAATAAATGTTAAAAGTGGAAAATAGAAAAAAAAAGAGATTCACACCAGGAAAGACAGGACTGTCCATCACTCTCAGCATGAACTGGGAGGGGTGTGCCCGACAACCCCATGGTGTCTATTTTATCCTAAAGAAGCTGAACCCAGAAATGCAATTGTTCTTCTAGAACTTCCCAGCAGGTGAGAAACCCAGGTGGAATCGGATTCTGAGTTTCTAGACCAGCACTGACCAAGAGAAGTACAAGGAGAATTCTATCCATAACTTACAATCAGCTAGTAGCCAACCTAAAATGGAGAGAGGGACAGGTGAAATTAATTTTTAATAGTATATTTTATTTAACCCAATATATCTAAAATATTATTAAACATATAATCTGTATAAAAATTATTGAGACGTTTTACATTCTTCTTTTTCATACTAAGCCTTCTACCCCTACAGGACATCTCCGTGAGGACCAGGCACATTTCAAGTGCTTCATAACTAACAGCTAGGCCTCTGTTGGGTGGTGTTGCCCTAGACTTCTGGCCGCTTGAGTTTCCTTGCAGGGTCAGGCTGCAATCCCAGGGAGTGTGTTGGGGTCAGGCTGGGTGGGTGTAGAGTAGGAGGCTCAGGAAAGAAATCCAGGATTTGGAAGGGTTGAGGCACATGGACCAGGCCCTGGGTAGCACAAAAGCCACCAGATTACAAGACCGATGGGAACGAGTGGTGGAAGAGCTGCAGCCACCCGGGGAGACAGAGATCCCAGGGAAGGGGCCGGAGAAACCAGGCCATGGGGACTGAGGCTGAGTGAGCACTAAAAATGACCCAGTCAGCCTCTTCCCTTGTGTCACAGGACCCAGCTCTGAGTCCAGCAAGTTCTGCCAGCAAAGGGCCCAGCTGTTCTTGGGTAGGTACCACCTGTGGCATAAGGCTTTGTCCACCCTAAGCCAAAGTGAACAACATGAGCTGGAGGGCAGCATCGAGGGTGACATTGAGGCAACAACCACCCCATCGTGGCTTGGCACCAGCAAGCCTGGGTTCAAATTTCTGCCCCCAACACCGGTGCATCACAGAGGCAAAGTTACTTTCAGAGCCTCAGTTTTCCCAGCTACAAAATGGGCAGGCTAATTGTGCCGACCCTAGTGCTGTCCTCACAGGACAGTGGAGCACACTGCAGGAAATCATGCCTGTCCACCCTCCGCAAAGACTGCAGCACACCAAAAGCCTGCACAGGACAGCTGCTATCTGTGGACAGTGCACCTGGTTGGCATGATGTTCAAGCAAGAGGTAGGCTTCTGGGTCGCCTGCCTGAGAAATAGAAAGAAGGTCACCCAGTGCCTGGCCCAAGGCCTCACAGCTAAACCTGGCTCCATGGCTGCCCTTGGAGGGCTCCTTCCAGGACCCCTTTAAAGACATTTCTGATGAATTTATAAACTGAGATTCTTTTTCCTTTCTCTTTTGTTTTTGTGTTTGGTTTTGCTTCTTACCAAGAGGTCGGGCAGAGCTCTAAGGAGCTAACGTCTTCTTGTCTCTTCTTTTGGCCAAGGGACTCAGGGTGCTAGCTGGGCAGCGCAAAGCAAGAACTATTCAGAAGGTACAGTGTCAGGTGCGGTGGTGCACACCTGTAATCCCAGGGGCTCGGGAGGCTGAGGCAGGAGGATCACGAGTGCAAAGCCAGCCTCAGCAAAAGCAAGGTGCTAAGCAACTCAGTGAGATCCTGTCTCTAAATAAAATACAAAATAGGGCTGGGGATGTGGCGCAGTGGTCAAGTGCCCCCGAGTTCAATCCCCAGTAACCCCCCCCAAAAAAAGGTACAATGGCATGGTCAGGTGTGTGGAGGGGAGCAGCCCTTATTTGGAGGCTATGAAGGTCAGGGAGAGGATGCTGGACTGGGCTGACCTACCACAGCTCCAGGGGGTCTGGAGGGCAGTTACTTCTTTCAGGAACTCTGTGTGAGGATCTAGAAGCTACCTCTGTGCAGAAGAGGATGGGGTTCTCATTTCCAGGGCAGGGAGCTGGCCAGCCAAAGGCCATCAGTCCTCCACAGCTGCCCCTTGTGCAGCTGGGACAAAATGGTCATTTTATTTCTTAATCTGTGTCCTGGAAGCAGCGCAGGAAGTCATCTTGTCCACTTGGTTTTGCAGTAGACAAAACCGAGGTAGAAAGAGACTGAGAAATATGTTCCAAGTCACCCAGCTGGAGAGAGCCAAGCTGGGTTTTATGTAACCGGTCAGAGAAGGTGGGGACTGGAGGAGCAGCAAGAAGGGGCACAAGTGGGGGAGGAAGGGCTGCCAAAGCATGCTTCTGCAAGGGCGGGCAGAGGGGCCTTCCCAGACCATCCACAGGGAGGGAGGCCCAAGCCCTTTTCATTCGGAAAAGCAGGAAGTGGCTTCCAGACAAATGGCTGAATGGAGAGGACTGTGGAGAGACAATTCCACAGTGAGAGACCCTTCCACTCGGGCCAGACTCCAGAGGTCCATCCTCAACACAAGTCATCCTATGATTGCTAATTATACAGCAGTTAACTCTGAAGAAGGAACCAAAGCGAGCTGGTCTAAGTGTTCATACAAGTCGTTCCCTGGAGGGGAGGCCTACAGCCCCAAGTCAACTGGGGAAGACGGACAAAATACAATGGCACTGGGCCGGGGCTGGGGCTCCATGGTTCGAGTCTCAGCACTGCATATAAATAAATAAAGGTCCATCCACAACTTAAAAAAAAAAAAAACTATAATGGCACTGCAGTCAGTGGGACTTACATCAGGAGACAAGAAGACAGTCCCAGATGTCCCAACCCTGATGTTGAGGGGACCCAAAGAATCGGCCATCTGTTTCTCTAGGGCCTCGAAGGGCAGGGTAGATGGTGGTCACTGGAGGAGGTTTGAAGGCTTCGGACCTTGAGGTAGATCAAATAGCCTCTTCGGGTTCCTCCTCACCTGAAGTACTGGTTGAATAGCTGATGGTTCCATACCTTCCAGATGCTTCTTTTTCAAGCATCATGAGAGAGAACCATGACCTGCCAGCCCAGAGCTGGCTTCCAGCTTGGAGCGTGCTTGGGCACAGGGTCAGGGTGCTCCTGGGGAGTGGGATTCCCCGGCCTCTTCCCACCTTCCCGGCTCTGATGTCCTTCTCTCACCTCAGGTGAGAGCGGGTAATGGCTCTGGGCAACCCAGGTGGTCCAGCAGCGAGAGGATTAATTAATGTGGCTCCCATGCTCAGAGATCCCTGAACGAGGCCGTTAGCCAAGGGCCAACGTTATTAGAGTGACGATGGCGATTAGGATCACGCTATTGTTATTATGTTTGCTCTTCCAACCCTTAAATCACTCTCCATCTCGTGTTTCTGTAATTATAGCTTATATAGGTAACAAATGGGTCTTTCTGCAAGCCTGGGAGAGAGCCTTCTGCATACATTAATTTGCTTGATTAGTTCTTGATTTGGTATGCTTTATTTCTCCAACCACCCCCCTTCCCTGTCCAGCTTCAACAGAAAATTAATGAGTTTTAACACCTTGCAAAAGTGGGTTATGGCCTGGGAATACCTCGAGTGTACTCTGGGTTTTAAATCCACATGTTCGGAGGCTTCCTAAAGGTTAGACAAAGGTTAACAAACAATTAATATGTTGAATCAGTGTGCTGAATCTGTTTACCCAGACTTCGCCATCTAAAGGCCACTAGCCATCATCAGCCTCCTGCTTCACATTGATCTCTTTCTTTCCTAACCCATCCCCATCCGGTTCCCTGAATAGCTCCGGTGAAAAGAAAGAGATTTCTAGGTGAGAGCGGTAAATATCTCTGGAAAGTTTTGGATTTGCTGTTACTTAAAGGACCGAAAGTTTGCGATTTCCTGATAGACTTGGTCAAGTGAATTGAAAGTTTTGAGAAGACATTTTTGCAAGGTGGGAAGCATCTCTGCCTTTTTAACAATGGGTAAAATGTGAGTTTGGCTCACCTGTGGGTTTGTGTTTGGCTCACGCCTCTTGTGTTGATTGGTTCCCTTGTTTATAGGAAGAAGGGGATGGAGAAGAGGGGTGAGGTAACCTACCTTGGGATGGGTGCAGGAAGGAGGATTCCTGCCCCTGTAAAGGAGCAAACATTGCAGTGTTCAGGCCCAGAATGTTCCTTTCCTTAGGAGGCAAAGGAAGAGGGAAAGAAGAGCCAAATGTAAGCCAGGTGGTGTGAGTCCCCGACTCAGGGCCTCCAAATCCGTAAGATCCTCGCTGTTCTCCTGTTTCAGAATCCTGTTGTGGATGACAATAATGAAGACTGAGACCTTGATGAGATCATCACGATTTAGCATTAGAATCCAGGTTGGTGAGAAAAGAGACGTGCTTGTCCTTTCCAACCTGGTCCCTTTATAAAGAACTGTCCTGCCAGGTACAGTGGTCCACGCCTCACATCTCAGAGAGTTGGGAGCCCGAGGCAGGAAGATTGCAAGTTCAAGGCCAGTCAGGGCCACTTAACAAAACCCTGTCTCAAATTTAAAAATAAATTTTATATTTTATTTTAAATAAAATTTATAAAACAAATTTCATATTTTTTTAAAATAAAAAGGGCTGGGGTTGTAACTCAGAGCACCCCTGGATTCGACCCCTAGTACTGCAAAGTAATGACGACAATGATAAATAATCATCAAAAGAGCTGTCCTGCCCACACACAGGGGGTCTCCAATTTGGGTTCAGCAAAAACTTCCTAGAGCCCCTAGAGCCCCCTTGCCTTTGCCAAGTCCCAGCTTCTCGGACTCGCTGGTCACCTTGTTTTCCTGCCCAAGCCTCCCTTCCTGATGACCATTCTTGCACACAGACTGCCTGCTCTGGCCCTGGGGGGGCTTCCTGAGACCAGACTTGACATTTGCTCTGGGACTCTCAGCCCATATGCCCGACTTAGGTCTTCTCGTCACTGTCAGAAGCAACTTTGGAGAGCTCCAAGTGCGGTGTCATTTTCCTCCCCAAAGTAAAGATTACCGAGGACTGAGCTGGCTCGCTCTCTGGTTTTAGTTGTATTGGTTGTTGTTGCTCAAAACTTGTACCAACCAGAAAAGCACAGTCACCGACCCATCCAAATGGGACCAGTCCCACCAGGGCCTAAGCGTCTGCCCTGGTTGTCAACGTACCTTTAGGAAAGAGCGCTCTCTGAACGCTCTGCTGGTGAACTTTCTGTAATACATTTGGCTTTTTCACTGTTGGTAAATTTTGTCTGATTTTATTCCCACTGGTGACTCATCGGTGTGTGTAAGTACCTCTGTTTCTAAAAGGTCCTGGATGTGGATTCAATGGTGCTCCTGGAGACATGTGCCAGGCACTGTCCTGGGCAAATTTGACATAAGTGATCTCATTGGGATCCATCTGGCAACACTCTGAGGGCCGCATAATCACCACCCCCACTTCACAGATGAGGTGAGGAGGATTATCGAGGTTGGTGGATTTGACCAGAATGTACCGCTCAAAAGTGATGGAACTAGCTGTCTTTGATGCCGAGCTCCGAGCCTTTCGCAGCAAGGTTATACCTCCCAGGAGAGAAAAAAATAATATTTTATTTAACAAGAATTAGACACTGTCTCTTATCCCAGAGCAAACCAGATGAGTCATTTAAGCCCTCTGGCCTTTTTTCATTACCTGGAAATGAGGGTGTTTGATGTACAGTTTAGAATAATAGGGGGAAAAATTAGAAAAATCAGAGATACCCGACAGTCAGAAAATGGAAAAATAAATGACAATATAGCCCCTTAGTATATTATCAATCATTAAAAATAAATTTTACAGTGTTTCATAACATTCAAATAGGTTCATATATCAACATAATTGAATAAACAGGGTACAAAATAAGGTGTTGTGTTAGTAAAGCTATTGATTATTTCATGATTCCCCTTGATGGAGGGGGTTCATTGGGTCCTTGGGGCCCATGGCAGCAGCTGCTCTCAGTGGGAGGGTCGACTGGGTGGGTGAAAGACCCAAGAGGGCTTCCTTACAGGCTTAGCACTGGAGCACGGGGGTGGGCCTTTCTGTCCTCGGGGGCTTCTCCAAGGTGGCAGTCTCAGGACAGTGTTCCAAAAGAGGAGAGCAAACATGGAAGTTGCAAGGACCCCAGAGGCCTAGCCCAGAAGTTTCCTACCATTTTTTTCTGCCCCATTCTATGTGGACAAAGCAGGTCCCAAAGCCAGCCCAACTGCAAGGGGTAGAAAACAGACTCCACCCCTGGATAGGAGGTGTATCATGAAGGGACACGGTCTTCAACTGGAATGAATCTGGAGGCATAAAAAAAACCTACATCTACTGCAGCTAGATGTTAAGATGGGATTCTTGTCTCAGTGTTTCTACTGAAGCCCCAAAGTGGAGAATAATAGGTGTATTCATCTGTTCTGCGTTAGTAAAATAAAAGACTTTAGGTCAGATAACTTTATAAAGAAAAGAGGTTTGTTTTGGCTTGCGGTTCTGGAGAGTTGAGGGGCTGCATCTTGTGATGACCTTCTTGCTGGTAGAGTCCAGAGGCAGCACAGAGCTTCCCATGGTAAGAGACAGGAATATACATGTGTATGCCTGCATGTGTGTGTGTGTGTGTGTGTCTGTGTGTGTCTTCTGTAGGGGTAGAGCAGAGCAGGATGAGGGCTGCCACAGGAGAGCTTCTAGCTCGGTCGGCATTTGAACACCACTGACTTCCAGTCTGTTCTGTTGGTTGGCTGGTTTTTGCAGTGTTGGGGATGAAACCCAGAAGCACTATGCCACTGAGCTGCATCCCCAGCTATTGTTTTTTTTTTTTTTCCTTGTTTGTTTGCTTTGGGTTTTTTTTGTTTTTGTTTTTGTATATTTTTTTTTGAGATAGGGCCTCAAACTTGTGATCCTCCTGCCTCAGTCTCCCCAGTCACTGGGATGACAGGCATGCACCTCTGCACCCAGTGGACTTGCATTCTATTTAAGGAAGTCACGGAGTGCATGAATCAGGGTGAAGAGATGGAGAGTAAAGATTTCTTTAACGACTGCTGTTGAAAGCCAGGGTGAGGGAAACTTAGAGAGAACCACTCAGGGAATTTGGTCTATGTCCCTGAGATATGAAGGTGCAGGCAGGCAACTGACTTATGCTTTAAAATCAAAGATTAAAAATCAAAGGTCTAGCAGGGGCACCTGCCTGGGGGGGCCCTCGGGGGGCAGGGGGTGTGCAGAAACAGGTACGGTTCCCATGCGTACCCCTGATGTAGACTCCCTTAGAAGACGTAAACTCCTACTGAGGAGCAAGGTGACCACAACAGAGGAGTACAGCTGCAAGGGAGCCCCATAGGTAGCCGGCTGGGGGAAGCGCTGTCCAGGAGAGTAAAACCATTCCCGGCCATGGGGGAGAAGCTCCGTGTCTCCAAAGACCCCCAACGAGAAACACACGCAGAGGGTACCAGGTGACATCTGTTCCAGGCACCAGGACCTCGCTGGCCACTTCTGCCAGTCCCCACCTTCCTGCACGCAGCAAGGCAGGCCAGCCTACCAGGAGCGGGAATTGGGTGGGAAAGCAAGGGGGAAGACGGCCGGCGCTGACCCACGGTCATTGCTGACCACAGTTGTTGCTGACCCACCGAACGCTCCAGGAGGGGGAGGCTATAAATTGCACTCGAGTTTGATGGGACCTGGGACTTGGCATTTTATTACCCGAAAAAACAAGGCTCTTAATTAAAACCTGGGAGTATCCAAAAAGCAAGAGAAAGGAAAATGAATCCACAGAGCCACACGCAAGGACGTGAGGGGGGACAGCAGAGACTTTCTGCTGAGCCCAGCTCCATCGCCTACTAACTCCCCATTTCCCATTTTTTATATTGAATTGGCATGACTTACATAGAGAGTGAAAAATAGACCTTATTTTTTTCTTAAAAAAAAAAAAGGAGAAGAGCTCTGTGCTCTAAATTTCAAAGTTTTAAGATTGATGAGAAAGTGTCCTGACAGGAGCCTGGATCGACCGGGAAGGAAGGAAATGAGGTGCACTCTTGGGATTCAGGAAGTAGGTTTCTTCAAGGTTTTGTGTCTAAATAAGACTATAGAGTTCAGCAAAAACCAAGGTAAGTGGCAAGCTCTGAAGTCCCTTGGCCACCCTGATGAGTGGAGTCCAGGCACCTCGCCCCAAAAGACACAGCCTGGCAATTTGAAGCTGGCCTAACTGCAATTTTAGAATCCTAAAGTATCCCTCTAGCATAAACACACTCTTTCTTGCAAGTTCCTGAGAAATGAGCACTCCGCCGGTTTCCAGGTCACACCGGGGAGAGACCTTAGGGAGAGAACTGCTTGCAGCCGTTCTTTATGGAGACCCCAAGAGAGTCCAGATCTCCTGACTTCAAGTCAAGGTCTCGGAGGCCATGTTTCATGTCTAAAGAAAGAAAATGCTTTCATTGTTTTAAAGAAATGCCAAGCTGATCCTCTGAAGGAGGGAAAAATAGATAAGCACCACTGTGCCCTATGAATCATCGGGGTGTTTTATGCATAGATTTTTATCCTTAAACATAGAGGGGGGCTGGAACTGTCAGATCTGGCTTACCCAGCAGCCAGCCTCTGACAACGCGCCGTGTATTGATTGTGGAGGTGACAGCCCCGGGAAAAAAGATATTGTGAAGACTGATCTGAAGCTACTCGCTCTGGAGAGGTCACCGGTGCTGGACAATTAGCACATCTGTAAACCAGGCCCTTGTAAGGAAAAAGCAGGCTGTGTCCGAGCTGACCGGGGCCTGGTGGATGGAAACACTCCAACCCTGTCTCCCCCCATGAAAGAGACCCCAACCTGGCTGCTGCATCCCCTTACCAGCTGATGGTTTCATGTGGTCTCCTTCTATCCTTGATCTTCCTCTCAAATTGGGAGGACCAGGAGGGAGACTTTCTACAAGATCACGTCCCTATTTACCACTCAGAAAAACAAGTGCTCAGACCCTTCCAAGCCCAGGCTGGGGACAGAACAGGGGTGGGAGCTGAGCCCTTGTAAGGAGCTGGGGAGGGACACTGCCACTTTTACCAAGTGCATCTGCTGATCCTGACAGAGGAAGTCAGCTCGGCCACTGTGAGCTGCTTCGCAGTCCAAGCCCCAAAGTGAGGGCACCGGAGGCTGTTGCCCACCAGCCCCCTCAGCCACTCGCCCTGACTAGTTCTCTGTGGTCTAGAACACTGTTGAACCTCCGTCACTCTCCCTTCTTCCTGAGCACGTGATGAAACTACAGTTCCCAGCCTCCCTTGCGGTAACTAAGAGGTCCTGCAAAGAATGAGGTGCTCAGGTCCAAACCTGAGCCTTGGGGTATGTGGCTGTGCTAGGCTCTCTTCCTGTCCCTGTGGCTGGAGCCGTGGCAGCCCCGTCTCAGCCCTGCAGACAACAGCAAGACCGGGTGGAGGGAGCCGGATCTCTCAATGACTGGGTGGTGAGCTCACCTCCAAGCCTTACCTAACAGAGAAGTCAATGCTTACATTACAACGACTACTCCATCACAAGTAGGTCTCCTCGTTACAGCAGCCAAACCAACTGGTCCTTCTGACCCGTACCCCTGTGCCTACAGACCAAGGATGCTACAGCTTCCTCCTCATCCTCAGACCCCCGAAAGGGGAGGACATGAGAAAGGTTTCCTGGAGGCAGAAATCACAACATAGAAAGGCGTTCTCCCTCCGACAAAACCTAAGAGAGACCAGAGGCCAAGGAGACGAGCCCCAAACCCTTCTCATTTCCCCTCCTTTCTTAATTATATTCCCATTTGTAAGCCAAACCCTGTCATTCTGTCTCCCTTAATGGCTAGTTTCTATTCTGGTCCTTTCTCCACCCTATTATCTTTTGCAATATTCAAGAGCTCAGGCAAGGAAGGGGTAAGCGGCTCCCTTAGACTGCCCGTCCCTTCCCTATCTTTTTAAATATTTCAGTTGCTCCCAAACCTTATTTTTGCATTTCGATTTCCTGTGGTACAGTAAAATTTATCTTGGTCACTCAATCAAGTTCTCCCCGGCTTCTCCCCCACCTTATCTTTCCTGCTCCAGGCTGACTGAAAATACCTACATTATCTCTGCAGCCAATATGCCGACTGGAAGGAAATCTACAGATTGTCTTGATAGGGAGTCGTCTGAGGGAAAATTTGGAAATGCTCACTTGTCAGGACAAGGGTAAAGTGTGAAGCCTCCATCTGTGACCTTCTTTCAAGGTTAACGGCATGGTGCCAGCCTCTTCCAGAGGCATTTATTTGTAAGGATTCTCCACCGCTTTGTTTCAGCTAGGATCCAGACCTTCACCTTTCCCTGTATCTTTGTCTTCTCACAGAAAAGGTTTCCTACTAACCTCACCCCGTCCCCAGGCCTCCAACAACCTCCACCGTGAACACCTGAGCCCCAGACTACCCACCAGGGATATCAACACACCCTTTGTAGTTTACTGGGAGATTCGTACATAGCTCCCAACGGAATCCCAAAACCAAAGTTCCAGAGACAAACGAGTCTTATCCTTGCTACCTGGAATCCTGAGACCCTTGGATTGGAGACTCTCTCCTTTGACCATGTTGCTCCCCATCATGGAGATCAGGGCACGGAGAGGATGGCCAGTGAAAATCAGTTCTTTTGAAAGATGGCAACGGGATCCCGAAACACATCTCTGAGTGGTGGGCCCTAATGAATTACCCTGAGTCCCCTCAGCCGTGGTGACAGGTGGTCTTGGCCTGTTGGTCCCTTGCAGGGAAAATGCATGCATATTCCTGCACTGGGCTTCTAGCTGGCTCCGTTTCCACCAAACTGTAAAGGAACTGACGGTCACTCCTTGGGTAGAATGCTGGCCAGTGGGTAGGAGGGCGATTGTAGGTGGTTGCTAAGTGGCCTGCATCTTAAGACTGGGTCAACCCACCTGGATCCAGACCACCATCGACAGTCCTCTGTCTCAGGTTTATGTTGTATGGTCTAGTCTGTTCAGAATCCACAGATAACTTGGGGTTCTGCACCTCACAGAGCACGGGCCTTCAACCTCAGCTCTTAGCCTTGGGCAGCCTCTCCTCTCACCGTTGGTAAGAACACATCCTTCCTTCTCCCCCCCTTGACTCCTTTCTTCCCCACCCCTCGGGTTCCACTTCTATTAAATCCCTGGCACATATTTCAATCATTTGCTTCTACTGCATTTGATGACTCTGGAATTAGGGGCTGGGGAAAGAGATGTGCATTTGGATCTTGCCAGATGTACTCCTCTTAGCAAATCTCTTGTGCGTAATAAGAGCGGCTCTGGTTTCCTCTCTGAGGCTTTAACACTTAGGAATCGCATTTATCTTCCTGTAAGAGAGAACTGATCGATGTCGTCTAAACAAGGTAGAGATTTATTTCTCTCTCATTGTATTAAAAAAAGAAAGAAAGAAACGAAAAGAAAGGAATGAAGAAGGAGTCCAGAATAAGAGAGCCCACAGCTGATCTGGTAGATCTCAGGATCATCCTCTGCTTCCATTCCGCCATCCTCAGCACATGGCTTCCATCCTACAAGATGGCTTCATCATGGCTGCTGGGGCACCAGTCATCATGTTTACATTCCAAGTAGCAGGAAAAAGCCATAGCCAAAGCACTTCTATTGCATCTCATGACTGAGCCTAATTGCAAGGGAGATTAGAGACTAGTTTGTCACCTGGGCATGTTGTCCAGGGTCCTGACACTAATGAAGAAGAGTAGAATGGACTTGGGACAGTCAATGAGAGTGTTTGTCCCCAAGGCAGTCAGAGTCGTGGTAGGAGTGGAGGGACCAGAGTCAGTTCAAACCTTTTGCTCCTCTAATCACCAGCGGCAAATACTTGGGCAAAGTACTTAAACCTGTTTGTTCTTCTAGGTCCTCATCTGTGTTAGTCAGCTTCCTGTTGTAACAAAACACTTGAGAGAATTAACTTACAGAAAGTTTGTTGAGCACAGGGTTTCGGAGGTTCCTGTCCGTGATTGAGTGACCACATTACTTTGGGCCTCTGTGGGAATGCTGGACAGGACTGGTGGGGAGCCAGTGACAGAGCAAACCACTTCCATCACCTACCAGGAAACAGAAGGAGGAAGAGACAAGGGGCCCACAATCCCCATTGAGAGCAAGCCCCTGTGACCTCAGGACCTCCCCATAGGCTCCACCTCCAAGGGCTCCACCACCTCCCAGTAGTGCCACCCTGGGCACAAGGCCTTAACACATGGACCTTGGAGGACAGTCAGCATCGTCTATGCACTGGGAGTAACTCAGTGCTGACCTTTGCTGGCAATGCGGATAGATTATGGGGTGGGTTGTGTGGGAGTCTACAGTGCTCTGGTGCACGGTAAGTGCTCAGCGAAGGCTGATTATTGTTATTCCTTTGCCTATGGAGCATTATTTTTGCCCCTGGCTGGTATGCACCTTGTCCAGAGAAAGAATTGTTCTTGGGCTCAGCTGAGGGTGGGGAGCAGAGAATGAATATAGCACAGTCTTGAATATCTCTCTCCCAGGGCCAAAATGGCTCAAGTGATTTGGAATTTCTCTCCCTCCTCCCACTAGAGGGGCAGGGGTGCAGGAATACAGAGGGGCTGATACAGAATGATGGGTCCGTGACCTGCCTCAAGCCCTCATGTTCAGTATTGAAAATGTCAGCCCTCCCACCTGGTTGTAGTCAAAGGTAATTGTGCAGAACCCCACTCCAGGAATCCACTTGGCCCTTGACCCGGGGAATTCACAGTCTAGAACAGAAATCAGCAAACCACAACCTGCGGGCCGAATCGAGCCTGATGGCTATTTTTGTGAATAAAGTTTTATTGGAACCCTGCCAGGCTTGTTTGTTTGTATGTTGCCCGCTGTGACTGCTTTGACGCTACAACATCAGGGTTCGGGAGCCACAGCAGAGATGGCTCCCAAAGCCTGACATTCTTGCCACCTGCTCTTTACAGAAAAAGCCTGCCAACCTCTGCTCCAGGAGGAGAGAAAGAACACATATTTTAAAATATCAGCAGGTGCATGTAATCAAATACCACACTGGAGTGATATGTGTGAAGGTAAAGAAGAGGGCCTGGAAAAAGAAATGAAAGCCACTGGCCTCTACAGAAGAGGAGGAGGAGGAGTAAGGACAAGGTCAAAGTCCACTCTAACCTGATCTGCTGTGCTTTGTTTTACAAGGAGAGAGACTGAGCATTAAAACTAATTTTGAAAGAGTTTATTGATTGCTGGACAGAGTGTGACATGTTTAACACTTTTATAGATACCTAATAAAATATAAATTAATATAATCCTTTTGGAAAGCAATTTGGAACGATACATTCAGTGTCTTAAACATGTTTCTACTCTTGGCCTCGTAATTCTACTTCTGGGAATCCATCCTAAGGTTATAAACTACAATGTCGCAAATCCTTATGCACAAATATGTCCATTGTGATGTGACTTATAGTAGCAAGAAGTTAGAACTACTTTGACCATCAGTCATATGGGGATTAAATAAATGATACCTCCTGCATACGATATCATTTACAAAGAGCTTATAAATAACTTGGGGAAGGGCTAAATGAATGAATAGGATACAAATTGCTTACATTTTCATCACAGTTTTATTTTTAAAAATTAACACTACAATCAGAGCACACCCAAATGTCACAGCAGTTATCTTTGAAGGGTAGAGGAGTCATGTTTCTCTTTTTTATACTTATATTCCCTCTGTATGTTTGTTTCCAGAACATGGTTTGACTTTCATATTAGAGAACTTGTATATCATCTTGAACTCTAAAGGCCTTTGAAGGGTGCTATCATAAATTAAATGTTTGGGTCCCCACCAAATTCATATGTTGAAATCCTCATCCCCACCAGCTGAGATGGTTCATGCCTGTAATCCCAGCAGCTCAGGGGGTATGTTTGCAAGTTCAAAGCCAGCCTTGGCAACTTAGTGAGACCCTGTCTCAAAACTTAAGAAAATTAAGTGCATTCTGCTGTCATGTATGACTAAATAAATAAATAAATAAATAAATAAAAACTTAAGAAAATTAAAAAGGGCTGGGGATGTGGCTCAGTGGTGGAGTAGCCCTGGGTTCAATTCCTGCTACCAAAAAATAAAAAATAAAAAGAAGAAAGAAAAAAATCCTCACCTCCAATGTAATGGTTTTAAAAAGTGGAACCTTTGGTGGGGGGGGGGTGAGTAAGTCACAGGGATAGCGCCTTCATGAATTGAATTAGTGTCCTTATGAAAGAGACCCCCAAGAAACTCCCTCTTCCTTCCACTATGTGAGGACTCTGGGAGAAGACAGCTGCCTACAGACCAGGAAGCCAGCCTAGGAGAAACTGAATCTGCCAGTTTCTTAATCTTGGATTTCCCAGCCTCTAGAATTGTGAGATAAAATTCTGTGGTTTGGAAAATGCTTAGTCGATAGTATGCTGTTCTAGCAGCCGGAACAGACCAAGACAGGTGCCAAGTGGATCAGAGAAGATCCCAGGAGAACAGAACAGAAGGTGGAGTGAATCGACTCATTTCCATAAAGCTAGGAAAGCAAAGTAGATGGAAGGGGAATATTTATACTCTACTCCACCAAACGGGCAGGTAAGGAGTGTGCTGTGTCCACAGCTCAACCACAAGCCACTTTGCCCTGCACAGTCCCCTGGTGCTGAGGATCTGGAATTTGGGGACTACGGGGCTGGCCTCTCCTCACCCCACAGACAGAAGTTTCAGCATCCTCCAGGAGCTTGGGTTGAGCTCCTCAGCTGCACCTTGGTGGACATCTTCTATAGATGGAAGATGGAGGCGGTATGGGGTGGAGAGGAGGCCTGCGGGAGGCGGGGGAGTCAATTCATTTTCTCAAGATTCACTGGGATCCCCCTTCTGAATGGTTTCCTCTGGTTCCGACTTTCTATCCTATTCCAAAATCTGCAGGCACACTCCACCTTGGTGTTTTGTTCTCTCTTAACAGCACTTGTTTAGCTTTCTCTTCCCCTTATCCTAAAAAAAAAAAAAGTCAGGAAAATAGTATCAAAACTGAAACCTCAACCCCTGAAGTATTTCAGGAGGATTCCAAGACAGCAAGTCTGCTCAAAATTGGGAAATTCAGCATTCATCCCGGAAAGCCCTTGAAAACAGCTACAGACGGGGCCCCTGCGGCAAATCTCAGTCCTTCAGCTTTGGGGTCAGGGCCCAATGCTTGGCTTCACCCTGACTTAACCCCTTGACCCTGGGCAATATACCTATGCTTCATTTGAAGATTAGGATAGGAGATAATCTTGCCATGAGTGTTGCTGAAAATATCAGAAATAATTTTTTTAAAGTGCCCCATGCCATAATTGGCACATAGTAGGTGCTCATAAGAGATCATTGTTATTTTTATAAATTATATTTTCTGGGCACCCTGATGGTGTGAGGGGCAGTAAACCAGAATCAAACACTAATTCAGAAAGGACAGTTAGTCTTTTCATGCTTTCCAAACAAAACAGGATCCCTAGTTCTTTTTCTAGAGAATCAGATGCATTCAGCCTTGAAGAAGCACCTCAAATGCAAGCCTCATTCCCACCCCCACCTTGTCCCAGCGCAGCCCTTCCTGACCACACAGGCCTGAAGCACTCCCCCTCTCCCCTCAACCCGGAGAGCAATCACTGTCAGAACCATGCATCTGATAATTCATCACAAAGGGACCTGCGACATCTCTTCTACTGTCGCTGAAACGGTTACTTGCACGGTTCCCTGATACTGAACTTCCCATGTATTTGGGTCTCATCTCTTCAACTAGATGACAAGCCCCTGGAGGACTGTTTCTTGTATTCAGTAGGTGATTGACACTTGTGGTACATGTGATCTTTGTTTAGGTCTAGCCCACAGGAAGTGCAACTCTTCTACTCAGCTGGAGCAGCTTGGGTAGCTATAGCTCTAAATGCATCAGAACCATCAGAACGGCTTTTAGAATGGTGCTTCCAAAGGCGCTGTAGAAGGAGGTGGCTTGTAGTGCCCCTCAGTGGGTGGCTCCCCTGCTTCTGGGCTGGGGGTGGGTGCAGAGCCAGTGAGTACTAGATTTGTGTTTGGGGCAATGCCAGGACATTGGTTGCTTCCTAACACCCACAACTGCTTCTAGGAGCCCCAGGTAGTGAACACCCTGAGGAAGTCTGAATTAATCAGGACTGATGGGGGCTGCCAGCAGGGGACCTCTGACTACAGCCTAAGCCAAATCCGGATTCATTTACAAAGGGGAGAGCCTCCAGCTCCTCCTCCTCCTCCCTCACATCTTTGCTCCCTGGTCTGGTCTTATAGACCCCAGAAAGTAGAGATTGCCATGCTCCCAGCAGGAGCAGCTGTGTTCCCACTCTCCCTCTGTGGCCTGGGGAGCCTCTGGTCAGGCTGGGAGCAGTCACATGCAGCTGACAGCTGGGGTGGCACCAGGGCTCAGGCGCCCACCACATGGCTTCCTTTTGATTCTGACCCTCCCTGGGGAGGACTGCTCCTCCCCGACATCAGAGCAGCAAATGGCCAGTGGTATCCTTGGAGAAGGGGCAGGGAGGAGGGTGGGAAAGGGTTAACAACACCTGCTTCCCTCTTCACCCAGCCTCCTGTGACATTTGCTTCCAAGCCACAGGACAGAGCTTCTCTTTGTTGCATCCCTGCAGATCCAGGATTCTGGTTTTCCAACTAGAAATTCAGAACTCAGTGGCTGGGATCTCAAAAAGAAGCCAGTTCAGATGGGAATTCAGGAAAGAAAGCCCAGGTGGATTGAATGCCTGCCTAGCATCAAACCCACACAGCATCCCAGACCCAAGCTAGACAGCTCCAAGCCGACTCCAGGATAGAGAGGAGGATCTTAGCCTGCTGCCCCATCCCTTTTGAGCCCCTGTCCCCCATTTTAACATCAGCCTCCCCTACTCCAGGATCCTTTGACAAGATCAGAGGTTTTTTTGTTGTTTTTGTTTTTGTTTTGTTTTGTTTTAGGAATAAAGGTTCTGCCTGATCCTGTGAAGTAGTTTTACCAACAGCCACAGCCACAGTAAGCTCTGTGGGGCAGGAGCCCCGGAGCGGGAAAGTCCAGCCAGAGGCCGCTGGGGGCAGGGAATCTTCCCTGCATTGTGGATCTGGGGCGCGTCTGGCCGGCCTCTTGTGACAGGAGAGCGCCCCCTGCTGCCCGAGCCCAGCTGGTGTCGCACATTCTGGACGCTCAGAGCGCTTCAACGCAAAGGGACAGCTGGTTACCCAGGGAGTCTCAGCCCGGCAGAAGGAGGACGCAGTCTCTCTGTACCTACATCTGCCCTCAGTGACCACGATCTGGACCGGCTCGTCTTGTCAGGGATGGAGGGCAGAAGGTGGCAGTTCTCAAGAGCATCTTCCTTACGCAGATGGGTCTAATTTGGAGCCTGGCTCCACCACCCACTGCCTGCTGGCCCCCAGGCATATGGTTTAACCTCTGAAACCTCAGTTTCTTTATCATTACACTGAAATAATCAATAGTACCTACATCACAGCGCTATTTCACAGAGATAATTCATGGAAAGCACATACTAAACTTTCAATAATAGTAACTTGTTATCATTGATTGAACTCACACCTCTACAACTAAGTGATAAGAGAATAAGTAGCAAGGTCTCGTGCACAAAAGTCAGGGGATTTGATTTTTCAAAGCATATACATCATTAAATGGATCTATTCTAGTTCCATGGGCATATTTGAGGGAAACAACTTTGCCTAAAGGGGAAATAAATGCCAGAGACGTTCACAGAAACATCAACAGCAAACAATTACTAAACACATTGATCAATGCTCCAAGCTGTACAATAATAGAAAAAAGAGAAAGTTATGTTTAGGGAATGTCTGTCCTGCACTATCAATTTTTCACATTTGCTAGATTATATCTATTAACTACAAACATGCAGAAGTATCTCCCATATGAAAAAAAAACACAACCAAACAGAAAAATCACCCCCCTCCAGCTGGCTGCCTGCCCCACATTCCTTTCTTCCCCTGTATGACCAGGTGTCTTGAGATCTGCCCAGAGACTCCACTTCTTCCCTTTCTGTTAGCTCTTGAACCTGCTCAGTCAGGTGTCTGTGCCCATTCCACTCCACCTGCCCTTGGCAAGGTCACCATGACCTCTATGCATCCCCTGCTCTATTTTCATCCAGCATTAGCAGCACTTATGTAGTTGTTGGGTCCCTCCCTCCCTGGGAGCACTGTCTTCCTTCTCCCTGCCCCTGGGTCTCCTGTCTTCCTGGCCAGTCTTTCCCAGTCACCTTTGGCTAGATGGTCATCTTTGCAATCTTTGAATGTCCGGGTGCCCTGGGCTTAGTATCCAGGGCACCTCTCTAGTTACACCTACTCTCCAGTCCCATGCTTTAACTACTGTATAATGACACTGCCCACATGTATGTCTCCAGCTCCTCTTCTCCCTCACCTCCAGAATGGCCCATCCAGTGGCCTCTTCACCCTGTGCACTTGGATGACCCATAGCCCTCTAACTGGATACATCCAGACTCAGCTCTCTATCCAGCTCTGCTCCTGCCTTTTCCAAAGGCAACCTCAGACTTGCAGTAGCTCAGGCCAAAGAATGTGGTCATCCTTACTGACTCTGTTCCGCCTCCTCCATCAGCAAATCCAGTCAGTTTTACCTTCCAGATGAGCCTAGAATCTGCCTGCTTCGTGGTATCTCCACTGCTACTCCCAGTCTGAGCATATAGAATCATCTCCTGGGTGGTCTCCTAGCTCCTACCCGTGATCCCTTGTTGATATTTCCACATAGCAGCAGATGGAGTCTTAAAACAAAAGTCAAATCATGTCTGTGCTTTGCTCAAACTCTGAAGTTTCCTCTCTCCTCCTGAGAGTAGGATGCAAGAAGCTTCCCAGGTCTACTGGGCAGCCTGTGATCTTGCCGGTGGCTTCTTTTCTGACTTCATCTCCTACTCCCTTGCTCCTCACGCTCGACTCCCACCTGCCTCCTTCTGTTGCTAGAGTGTGCTGAGCAGGATTCCACCTCCAGGCCTTCACCCTTACGGTCTCTCTTCCTGGATTGCTGGGACCCCAGGCAACCTGGGGCTCCTTCCCTCACTTCATTCCGTCTCTGCCCATCTCAGCAACCGGTCTTCTCTGTCCATTCTATATAAGACACAGTCTAGCTTCTCCGAGCTAGACTGATTTGTTTCTCCTTGGTGCTCTTGGACCCTGGGAATGCAAAATCCTCCCTGTTGTGGTTTGGGTGTAAGGTGCCCCCCAAAAGCCACGTGTGAGACAATGCAAGAAGGCTCAGAGGAAAAATTATTGGGTTGTGAGGGTCTTAACCCAATCAGTTTAACCCCTGAAGGGATTAACTGAGTGGTAACAAAAGACCCAAGGCCAGTCTCAGCACTGGCTTTGGAGATGTCTCATAACTGCTCTGCCTGTCACCAATGACCTATGAGACAGTCTTGCATCTAGAACAGGAGCAATAGCACCTCAGCCTTTTTAGTCTCAAAAATAGTAAAGCTTGAGGGGCTGGGGTTGTGGATCAGTGGTAGAGCACTTGCCTAGCATGTGTGAGGCACTGAGTTCAATTCTCAGCACCACATAAAAATAAATAAAGGGCCATCAACAACTAATAAAATATTTTTTAAAAAAAATAGTAAAGCTTGAAAGTTCTGATATAATATAATCTCTTCCACTTCTGCATTGGCCAATTCGATTCCATTTTTTTTCCCATCCTAGGAGCAGAGACCAACTTGTGAAAGAATCCATCCCAGATTTTCTCTCTGATGTATCGTGTCGTCCGTCTCTATCACTCACTGTTCAGTTATATGTTCAAAGAAATGAACGTTCAGGGCGACGCCAGCTGGGTCTGGGATGGTCTGGTGTTTCTAATAACACTCTTAAATAAAACAAGAGATGCACCTGACCTTGTGGGATCTTGGAGAGAAAGAGGAACAATGCTTCTAAATCTAAATCTCCTTTCTTGTTTCACCTAAAGATCAACTGCACATTGTGTGCACTACAAGAAAGCCAAGAAAATACTTAAAAATTGACAGGAGAGTGGCTGAGAAATCTCCTTTGCCACAAGTTTCTCCCTCCTCGAGTCGATCAGTTTCCCAACCATGTCGTTCTCCTGTGCTCTCGTTCATTAGGTGGATGAGGATGAGACGTCTTCAGATAAACGATGTTTCCGTCAACTCCTCACCTCCAGTTTTTTGGGTTTGTTTGCAGTCCTGATGATGGAACCCAGGGTTGCTCCACCTCTGAGCTACATCCCCACTCCTTTTTACTTTTTATTTTGAGACAGGGTCTTGCTAAGTTGCTGAGGCTGGCCTGAAACTTGAGATCCTCCTGCCTCAGCCTCTTGAGTGGCTGGAATTAGAGGTATGCACCACTGTGCCTGGTCCTTGCCTCGAGTTATTTTGGAGTATCTTGAGCTGCCACCCGACAAAGGATCCTACTCCTGATATTCACGGAACTTTTAATTTACCACATTTAGTGTTTTGTATCTTCAATTCATAGGGGCAAAGCGCTGACATCTTCCAGCAACACCCCGTTTCTAGTTCTGTCCCTAGCCTCTCAAACTAGACTGATTTGTTTCTCCTTGGTGCTCTTGGACCCTGGGAATGCAAAGTCCTTTTCTACAGAAGCCACAGGTTTATCCCTCTGGCTTCATATGCAAATTCACCATTGATGTGACCTCACTCTTTCACCCAAGGAACATTTGCCTAGATAGACAACCAAATAAATTCACAATTACCATTGATGTGCTAAATACTACATATAGGTATTTACGAAGCCCCTCAGGAAGGGGGAAGAGTACTCAGGAGCAGGTGGTGGTATAGAAGATGGGTGGGGGTGCCGGTGGCATCTTGTCAGTTGGGTGTTATGAAACAGGCAAGATGCTACTGGAACAATGGCCACAGGGTTAGTTGCTATGGACCAAAGGCACATTACCAGGAGTAACTGGAGAGGAGGGAGAGGTACAAATTCACGTCAACTCCCGAATTTGGGGTCTAGATAACATGGAGTTGTTTTTTTTTTTTTAAGAGAGAGAGAGAGAATTTTTTAATATTTATTTTTTTAGTTTTTGGCGGACATAACATCTTGGTTTGCATGTGGTGCTGAGGATCGAACCCGGGCTGCACGCGTGCCAAGCGAGCTCGCTACCGCTTGAGCCACATCCCCAGCCCAACATGGAGTTTTTTAAGAAAAAAAAAATCATTTGCAAGACAGGCACAGTGGTGCACACCTGTAATCCCAATGGCTAGGGAGGCTGAGGCAGGAGGATGGCAAGTTCAAAGTCAGCCTTAGCAATTTAGCGAGGCTGTAAGCAACTTAGTGAAACCCTGCCTCTGAAGAAAATATTAAAAGGGCTGGGGATGTGGCTCAGTGGTTAGGTGCCCCTGGGTTCAGTCCATCTAACTGTCCCCAGTCTACCCACAGCTCCAAACTACCAGTCTCAGCACACACCATCTCTGAGGCTCAGTCTCCTCATCCATAAATGGAGGCAATCACAGTCATTTCCACATACGTTTATAGTGAGGAATAAGGAGTTAATCCACGTATAGAGTTTTGGACCGCAGCTGGGGCATAATAAGTACTCAGATGTGAGCTATAGTTATCATAGTCATCATTGTCATTGCCGTCGTCCTTGTCATCATCGTCCTTGTTACCGTCATTCATTTCCCAGTCTCCTACCCCAAATCTCTGTGCCCCTTTCTCTTCTCCAAGAGTTATTGTTGCTGAAAGCTTGGTCCTTGTCCCCGATGCCAATCCAATAATAAGAACACAGTTCAGCAGGAACAGGAGGCTTTCAAAGAGGTGACTCAGAGGCTACCTTCCACGAGTTCTCTGTTGGAGTTGTCATTCACCTGTTAATTTGGGAGATAGTCATTTCTGAGATCTGGCACCATCCCCGAAGTCTGGATTACTTCGTTCCTGTGTGTACTCTCTGCCTAACGTGGGGGAAGAAAGGTCATCCTGTTTCCCCTGAGATTAGGGAGCGGGGAGATTAGGGAGGAGCAGGGAGAGAGGAAGAGAAAGAAACATGTCCATTAAAACTAAGTTGCAGTGACAGAGCAGCAAGGGCTATGTTCAAAGCATCACGCAGACCCCTGTTACATTATCACTGTGTTCTTGGTTCCTGTCTTCAAGATCTATGTACGGTCTAACGTCATTTCAAGCTTCATTTTTTTCTGGCACTTTCCAGATCCCCCAAATTTCTGCAGCAAAGGAACTCTTGGCCCTGAGACTTTAACTTTCAATGTAAGTTGAACTAAACTTGGAGGTCCCACAGCCACTCTCTGCTCCCAGTGAGCCCACAACACTACAATCAGGACAGAAATTCCCTCCCCTTGGGCGCGGGGGGGGGGGGGGGGGGGAGACACTGCCACCCTCCTGTGGGGCTCCCAGTGAAGCCTGCTTGTTTCTTTTTCCGCTGTCTAAGCGCTCACAGATGTCTGTCTGTTTTCCTCTATTACATGCCTTCCAAAAGAAGGAGGCCGATCAGACACTTGTAAATATTTTAATCTCTCCTTTTCTTTCTCTCTTAATATCAAAAGAAGCAGCGGGTAAGCGAGGGGGTGTTTTTCCTCTTTCGAGGTGGAGTTTAAGTTGGCAAAACCTGCAAGCAATTTCATTTCCTATCCTAGGGGGACAGGAATGGTGAATTCCTTGACCAGAGAGCTCGGCTGAGCTCTTAACCCCTTAGTGCTCATCCCTCCAGCTCCACCAAGACTCTGAAAAGCATCAGAAGGAACCAGAGCCAGGGAGTTGCCAACATGGCCAACAGACTGGAGGGGTAACTAGGCAGGGTCCAGCTCAGGCAGCTGGTTTCTAAATTGCTGCACAATCTTCAAATTAGGGAACAGTCCCCAGGACAGCAGGAAGGACCACCAGTGAGAACAGCAGAAGAACATGGATCTACTACAGGCCAAAATCACGGCCTAGGACTGCTTGACCGCATCCTTCAGGGAAGGATGAGAAGGAAGGAGCCAGTTGCCCTGTGCAAACCTATAATCCCAGTGATTCAGGAAGCTGAGGCAGGAGGATCCCAAGCTCAAGGCCAGCCCAGACAACTCAGCAAGACCTTGTTTCAAAATTAAAAAAAATATAGCCGGGTAAAGTGGCGTATACCTGTAATCCCAGAAGCTCAGGAGGCTGAGGCAGAAGGATCATGAGTTCAAAGCCAGCCTCAGCAAAAGCGAGGTGCTAAGCAACTCAGTGAGACCCTGTCTCTAAATAAAATACAAAACAGGGCTGGGGATGTGGCTCAGTGGTCGAGGGCCCCTGAGTTCAATCCCTGGTACTAAAAAAATAAAAGATGAATAAATAAAACCCACTTTATGAAAAATATAATGGGAAATATATTTATTGTATAACCAGGCTGGAAACTATATATTCCTGGAAACTGGGGAATATAATTCAGTGGTAGAGCAACCCTAAATTCAATCCCCAGTACAAAAAAAAAAAAGAAGAAGAAGAAGAAGAAGAAGAAGAAGGAAGGAAGGAAGGAAGGAAGGAAAGATGGACCAAAGATGTTAGATAAGAAGGGGATATTGTCTCGGGTATTGAAAGTTCTAAAGTTTATATCTGCATAGGAAAACATTTACTATAGAAAGTGTGGCACATGAGACGCTGTGGCTCCAAATTTAAAAACTCAAATGAGAGTCCCTGTGGGAGTGTAAATTCATGCAAAATCTGTGAAAAGCAAATTGGCCAAATGAGTCAAGAGTCATTAAAAATATCCCAAATTCTTGACTCAGAAATTCCGCTTCTGGGCCTGGATCCTAAAGAAATCACTCCAAATACAGAAAAAGATGTTTGCTGTGGTGTGTAATAACAAAAATGGAAACATCCCGTGTACCCATTTGTAGGGGAAGGGTGAGGAAAACCAGGAGGATCTTCCCGAGGAGCCATCTGCCAATGTGCCTCTTAGGAAGAGCATATGGAGGCATTTTATAACCAGGACGGAAATGTGTACACTGTGAATGTCGTGGTTGTAATAAGCCGTGAAGATTAAAAAAATTGTGTGTACCTGGTAGACTCTCAGCCACTAGTACAAGATGATGGAGACTGCATTTTGGGGGGGGAAAAAACTAGCCAAATAAAATAGATGAAAATGTACTTATCCTTGTGTTTCCATGATGGACATGTCCCATACCTAGGTCTGTTTTCTGTTTATTTGGAGTTTTCTCTTTTTTTCCTCTCTTGTGTTTTTCAAGAGTTCTTTCATGAAGGGTTTCCCTTTTAAAGTGAAAAATAATTACAGCCCTTCCAATTAGAAAACCCATCAAGAGTTTTTGTTTTAACATCTAAATGAAAAGTTTTACATGGCAGTTTTTTTCTCAGAACTTTTTTTTTATTCCCTTCCAAAGTCTATGGGTGCTCAAATCCTGCCACCCCAAGCAGGTGAACACACCTTTGCTCCCTCAGAATGCCCATGTTCCCTTCCCTTTCATCTCCAAGCAGGGAGGGTATCCAGTGGAGCAGAAGCAATTGTGGTACACACGGCTAAATATAGAACGCGGCTTATGCAGGAAGGCCCAGAGGAAGTTAGGATGAAACCTCCCACTGGATGACCTGATTTACCTAAAATAAAGCACGCCCTTCCCTGCCAGTCCTGGGCAGGTCTTGCAGAACTTCCTGCCATCCGGGTTCTAGGGCAGGGGCTTGCAGATACAGATGTGGGAGAACCACAGAAAAGGACAAGGAGGAGGAGTTTGAGAAACATTCCCCTCAGGCCTGCAAACAGTCCAAAACCCGTGTGCTGAGGATAGCAGGAGGAGCCAGGGTTGGGCCCTCATAACAGCCACTCAGAAGTCCCCTCCCAGGAGCCCCTGCAAAAAGGAGAAACCTCCGTCGGAAGAGACCAGTGTGCCACACACTGAATCCTGAAGACACAAGCTACTGTCAGGGATTGACCACCTGAGCCCCTGCTCAGACTTCCTGTCTCACAGGCCAACACTCCCTGAAAAAAGCAGAATCAGAGATTCTCTTGGGAGAGCCAGGGTGAGGGAGCTCCCAGCCAGGGCTCCTGTAGCTTCAAGGGCCCATTTTGCACACTGTTTGAGAAAAGCTGGGAGGCTCACCTGTTAATCAGGACGTTCTGTGAAACTGAAGGGAACGAGTTGATAAATGCCTAAGGAAACAAACAAAGAAAAGGAGGCCCAGCCTCAGGAGGCCCCTCATTTTCTCAGAGCCAGCTCTGGTTTGGCAGCCTCCAGGTGACTTCTTGGAGAGTCCTGGGTCTTTGAACCTTCTGACTTTCTCCCCACTGATGTCTCTCCCCATCCTGAGCACCCAGCCCACTTCGGCTCTCCTACCTTTTATTTGTTTAGACAATCCAAGATGGAACTAATTTTTTAAATAAGGAAACAGATCCTCTCAGATTCAATAATGATCAACTCGTAGCCGGTTTTATTTCATCTGCACCCTCCCCCCTTCCTCCTTCCCCACCAGTAAGTTGGAGGCACGTCCCAAACATTACATCATTTCATCTGTAAAAAGTTTGCCAAGTAGAAACTCTTTTGATAAAGTCTTTTTAAAAAACATTGTCACTATACCATACTTACCCTAAACAAAATTAATAATAATTCTTAAAGATCATCCAATATCCAGGCAGCCTTTAACTTTTCCTGATGATCTCATAAGTGTTTTCAAGTTTGTTTATTTCAATCAGAATCCAAGAAAGCTCCTTATCATGGTGATGGCTTGTTATGCCTTAAGACAAAGAACTGGACTCGGAAACCACAAAGAGCTGAATTCTGAAACCACAAAATACAAATTTAGGGCAGGTGGCAGAGTGATAGTCTTAACAGGTGCCAGTTATTAAAGCCAAGCCTTGCTCATTCACTTACTCAACAAATATGGATTGAGGACCTTCAATGTGCCAGACCTGTGCCCCATATCGAGATGCAGTGATGGCAAACACGTCAGAAAGGCTTGTTCGATTAATTTGCATCCAACCAGTGTATTATCGTCCTTCTCCTTGAACATTATTCCAAGTACCTTCTTGTGGGAAGCTAACTTCATGCTGCTGTTTTTCTTAGTAGGAGGAGTCCTTAGACAGCTCTTTGTATACCCTGACTTGGCACATGTGGCAGGCGCTACTGAAATGCCCTGCACCCTCTGGGAGCCCTTTCACCAGCTGGTGATTTTCCAAGATTGACACTGGGTACCCAAGCTGCTTCACACTGGGAATTTCACACTTTTCCCTGGGCAACTATAGCCAACCCCTGATGAGTTTGAGAGTATAAAAGCCCAGCTCCTCGGATTCAAGATGATAAATTTCAAGGTGTCATTTATACCCCCCAGAACTCCCCAGTGGGTCAGGCTAAAGCAGGGAACCCAATCTGGCTTCTTCTCCTTCCTTATCCTGCTTATCCCATCCTACAGATTTCTCCTGAGGGCCATTTCTTTGTAAATCTTTTGCATTGGAGCTCTTCTTTTGCCGAAGTCAAAGCTTAAGAGAAAATTCCAAATTTCACCCCAGTTACTCAAAATAAATTCCTCCTACCACCCCCACACACCTGCTATCCTCTACCTTCCAAACTCCCCCAAAATGAGGGTGCTGGACTTTACAACTTGATATCTGAGAATTTAGTCTTGCTCTAAAAGAATAAGTTTTTATCTTCATTTCACACACACACACAAAATTCCGCAACAGGGTTCTTAATATAGGGAGTCCCACTTATGTGTTTAAAATAAAATGACAAAATCTTACCCGAAAATTGACCTAAAGCAACTTTCCAGAAATAACATATCCCACATAAAGCAATGTCCCATGTAGCAACCCAATAATTGAGACTTTGAAATTCCTCAGTGTGAAAGTGGCTTTCTCCTGGACCCCCTGGTACGTCTCCTACGCTTTTTCTCAGCCCCCATGGTCATACTCTGAAGGGAGTTGCCATGGTGACCGTGTGACTGTGACCTCCAGGGTGGCTCAGGCTCAGAAGAAAGGGTTTCCCCCAGTGTGGCTGAGAAGCAGGGAGCCGAGAGGCAAATGGCATTCTCCTCGGTCAGCCGGGCAGATATTTAACTGGCTTAGCCTTGGAGACGTGAGCAAAGTGTTCAAATGCCTTCAGATGCCTGGAGCTGACACCAGCCTCACCCGCCGCAGTGTGCAATGGCGCTAGCACCATGCGGCACCCTGGGCCTGGTTCAGAACCCAGTGAAAGTCCTCAGGGAGGTAGCTCAGGACTGAAGGACTCTAATTAATTTATTACCGAAGTTCACTGGTATAAAGAAAGGGTCACTACATATGTAAATGACTCTATTTTTATCCTGGGATCTAAAAACCCACTTAACCAAGAAAAGAAAGTCATCTTAACTTTTGTTTAATTAGCTTATTTGAATAGAAGAGAAACTAAGAGGGGGAGGGAAGGACATCTAGGCCTGAACCAGGGACCTGCTCACTCTGGTCAACCCTGAGCCCTAACACAGGGGCCCTGCCCGATGCTTTCCTCACTCCTTTCCTCCAAGTTATTAATATTTGTAATTGTTTTTTTTTTAAATATTTATTTTATTTTTTTAGTTTTCAGTGGACACAACATCTTTGTTTGTATGTGGTGCTGAGGATCGAACCCGGGCCGCACGCATGCCAGGCGAGCGTGCTACCACTTGAGCCACATCCCCAGCCCAATATTTGTAATTGTATAAGTAGTCTGTGTTCGTTGTAGTAAATCAAACAATACAGATCCTTTAAGTTATTGTCTCCCCTTCCTTCACTCCAATCCCAATCCCTTTAGGCAATCAATGGCCTTCCAGATCTTTCTTTGACATCTTTTATTATTTATTTATTTGGTACCCAGGATTGAACCCGGGGGTGCTTAACCACTGAGCCACATCCCCAGCCCTTCTTATTTTTTGAGACAGGGTCTCAAAAAATTGCTGAATTGCTTAGGGCTTTGTTAAGTTGGTGTGGCTGGCCTTGAACTCAGGATTCTCCTGCCTCAGCCTCCTGAGCTTCTGGGATGACAGGCCACTGTGTCTGGCTCTTTGGGATCTTTTAATCATACAATAACGATCCTGTCAGGTCTGTCCCACCCTCACCCTCTATTACATCGCCCTTGACGCTGCTTTTGTGCTTTTTGCTACTTCATTGATACCATGGTATCTGGGGATGTCCTCCCAGGCAATGTGTGGGGGTCTGGTTCACTCTTCACTACCTCCACAACATTCTGTAATATACATGGACTAGAATTTATCCCACATTTACCTATTGATGAACAATTCAGATTCTACCCTGCTTTTTCTATGAGGAATAATCTTGCAATAAACAATATTGTATATGTGTGTAAAGATACACACCTGTATAATAGAGAACTGTAGGCTGATGCCATTATTCCCACAGAGTACATTCCCAAAATTGGTGTTGCTGGACTAAAGACTGCGCTCATTTTTAATTCTAATAGTCACTTTCAGACTGCTTTCCCAAAAGAGTTTAAATACCCATTAGCAATGTATGAGAGCCCCTGTTTACCCACATCCTTGACAACACTGGATGTTATCAATCTTTAATTTTTGCCTATCTGATGAGTGAAAAATGGTATTAATTGTTGTTTCATTTCACATTTCCCTGACTACATAGAGTCGAGTGTCTTTCATTTGTTTATCGGCTACTTGTATTCTATCTGTAAAATGTTGGTGTCCTACGTCCTTTTTTTTTTTTAGTTTTTTTCTTTAGCAGGTTATGTATTAGGGTATTATTTCTTGTCTGTCATATGAATTACCATTAGTCTTCTGACTTAGTGAGACTTGATCATTTTTGTCCTTTCTCTGTCAGCTTCATTTGTGAATGTCAGTTTTCACTGCTTTTTTTTCCAATTTAATGGGAAAAGATGTGGAAATGCAAAAAATAATAATAATAATATTATCCCTACAGAGTAGAGAAGAGGTGAAAGTAACCAGAGCAGAGGGCTGTTGCTGGGAGGCTGGGAAAAGAAAATTGAACAGCATTTAGCATCAATAATTCTTTTTTCCCCTCCAGATCAATTATTTTGTTTTATTCTATTAGTAACAACACTTAACATGAGATCTACCCTCTCAACAACTTCTCTTATTTTTGCAGTGCCAGGGATCGAACCCAGAGTCTTCATGCGCATGAGCCAAGCACTCCACCATTGAGCTACATCCTCAGCCTGTGAATGATTTTTCAAGTGTACAATACATTTTTATCAACTGTAGAATACTGTTGTACAGCAGATCTCTGGAGCTTATCCATCATGCTTGACCTATAATACTCATATCTGGTGGAGAGAGAGGCGAGTGGCTTTTCCAGAATTCGCTCTGTTTGCTGCTGCTTCAAATGTTCCGCCTCCTCTTGGAATAGAGCCCTTCTCCCTTATCTAGTCCACTCTCCCTCAGTCTTCAAAACTCAGCTCAAGCCTCACCTCCTCAGAAGAGCTTTCCTGGACCTGCAATGAGCTGAACTAGCGCATTAACTAGAGTGCCTGTCACATCCACGACAGCGAACGCTCCTTTAGAGCAGGACCCCTGTTGGAATACATTTCTGTCCTCAGGGTCTAACACCATTTCTTCAAAGAATGACTTCAACAAATTCAGAAATGTTTCTCCAGCCCAGGTGATGTGGAAGGTGACAGAATTATAACACATGGTCCTTGACCTTGGAATGATTCAAAACTAGCTGTGACATAAGAACACACTGAAATTGAGACAGTAGCACCTGACAGCAATTATGCCTCAGTAGAATATTATGTAATTGAGAATTTTCAGGTTCTAGAAGCGCTGGGCTGGGGTGGGGATTGTAGCACGGAATCATGACGACGCGGGACTCTATCTGGATCTTGGTAGGGGGTTGGGAGATAGAGAGTAAAAAGCAGCCAGGCAGCAGGGGAAGGGGAAATGGGCAAAGGTTAGGGGCTAAAGGAGAGGACGGGGTGATTAAGAAACAGCAGGATGGGGGGGATAAAGTGATCCAGAGAGTTTGTGCTGGAAAGAGGAGGAAAACCAGGTTGGGCTGCATGTAGCTGCCCATCAAATAACTTCTGACTTATGTATAAATATGCCTGTTGCACCCACCCCCCAAAATCCTGATGCCCGGCCATGGCACGCTGCCATATGCCCTGAAAATGTGTTCATGTGTCTTTTCCCTTCAATTGTGAGCTCCTGGTCTGGAGTGTGGTTAGCAGAATTAGGCATCACACCCTCCACCAAAAAAAGAGAGAGAAAGGAGAGAGAGAGAGAGGTCTGTGTTCTAATCTCTGGAAACAGTGAATATGCCACATTACATGTCAAAGGGGAATTAAGGTTGCAGATGAATTTAAGGTTACTAGTTAACTGACCTTAAACAGGGAGATTACTTGGATTATCTGGGCGAGTCCAATGTCACCACATGGATCCTTAAACAACTGTCTGGTTGCAGTGGCTCACTCCTGTCATCCCAGCTACTCAGGAGGCTGAGGGTCTCAAATTCAATGCCAGCCTGAGCAATTTAGCAAGCACCTGTCCCCAAATAAAAAACAAAAAGGGATAGCTCAGGGGTAAAGCACATCTGAGTTTAATCCCCAGCACCACACAAAACACAAAACACACACACACAGGCAGGGGAAGAGGAGCAGAAGCAAAGAGTTGGAAGGCAATATGACTAGGGCAGAAAGTCTGACAGCAGCGAGAGGAGGATCTGACATGTCCTTGTGCCTTTAAAAATGGAAAAAGAGGCCACAAGCCAAGGAATGAAGACAGGCTCTAGAAGCTGGACAAGGCAGGGAAAGAGATCCTCCCCTGGAGCCTCCAGAAGGAGAACAGCCCATCAACATCTTGATTTTAGTCCTTTCAGACTTCTGACCTACAAAACCATCAGATAATAAATTTATATTGCTTAAGCCACAAAATTGGAAGTAATTTGTTTACAACAGAAACTGGAAACTAACATTGAGGGGCCTCTCTGGGCATGTGTCTCATATGTTTTTACATCCACGCACACCATGGCCCCAGTTACTGAGGTGCTCAATCAGAGCTTACTTAACAAAATTACATAATGAGTTCTAAGTGCATCAACATCCCACCCGGAAAACAAAAATGAAAGTCTAGCAATATCCATGTGTTCCAAATCAGTTTGTTCTGTAGCACGGCCTCTGCTTTTGCTATTATAGGTAACACCAAAGCAAACATCGCTCTGTTTTTGAAGCAATTTGCTTATGCAAGTGGAATTCTTGGGTCAAGATGATGCACGTATTTTATGGCCTTTTACTCATTTAGCCAACGGACTTTCCACGGTTTGCACTAATTGACACACCCACTCATGATGCAAGGGAACACCACCCTCGGACACAGCCAGGCCCTACAGGGGCCTCATGCACAGCTCCTCCCTACACATCAAACTTGATCCTTCTCCAACATCAACTGGTTCAGTTCCTGCCCCACAAACTCAAGTGGGGCCTCCAGGAGCAAAGACCCCCAGATGTGGTACTAACAGTAGCGGGAGTGACTTCTCAACAAGGAACATTCATGAGGGATAATGCTGGTCCAGGAGGGAGGATCCTGACACAATCCCTAGCTTACTTTCTCGGCAACTGCAATGAGATTTTTTTTTTTTTTTTTTTTTTTGGTGTTGTTGATGGTGTTGTTTAAGTTGCAAGAAATGGCCTGCCGGTTTAGGAAGCTGGTAATTTTCCAATGTTCCCACATAGGTGGCCTGGGAATTGCCAATGACTGACCCAGCGGGAAAAACTGGTTTATTTGAAGGTTTGATTCTTTGTCTTCCTTTGCAATAGAGTGGTAGTTTTTTTGGCTTGTTCTTTTTGTTGTTGTTGATGTTGTTGTTGTTGGAGTTTAGGGGTTTGTTTGGTTTTGTTTTTGTTTTTAATGAGTCCCCTGTTGACTGTGCTAATAAGAGCAGACTGGAAGCAAAAACAAGATCGGTAATTTCCCCACCTGCTTCCAGTCCACAGGACAGAGACTGGCCTAAGGCTTCAGCTTCTCTTAGGACTATCTTTCCGGTTTCAGGGAAGGAAAAAAAAAAAAATACATGTAATGACTCTGTTTGCCTCTGCCTCCCCTCTGGAAAAAGTCTCATTGTACTTGGGTGTGGGGGGACGCATCCAAGTGTAGAAAGGTGGCTAGGTAGGGGTGGAGGTCACTGGGCCTCCTAAGAGTCTGGGAACAGAGCATCCAGGGAGATAGGACTGTCGCTGTTCCAGGCTCCATAATGTACACAGTCTGGTGACCTTTTCCTCGCCCTTTTTCCTCTTCTCCCCCCACCACCCCAGACGGATGCTTCTACATGAAATAGGGTCATTAAGTCTAGTCCTTAAGAGGACAGAGAAATGTTCTCCAGCACTCAGAAGCACAGTGTGGGACTCTTGACAGGCCTAAAGGTCACTCAGTGGAGACTGAAAGTGTTTGACCCAAAGCTTGGAAAAAGCCTTTGGACTTCGGAGATCTTCAACTGTAGTCCTGGCTTTTACCCAAACTTCCCCTGTGACTTGGGACCTTCAGTGCCCTGGGCCTTAGGTTCTCTGTGAAACAGCCAAACAATCCTACTACCTAGGGAGCGATCATGGGGCATGCCTCAGGAAAGAAAGAGCCACAAATATTTATAAATCTATCACTGAGGTGGCCTCTGAAGCAGCTGGCCGAGCAAAACCAGACCCAATCAGGGCCTGGACCCTCCACGGGCCGCTTCCTCCCGCAGCCTCCCACCCACACCTGACAGGGAAGGGCAGGCCTCTCGCCTCCCGGTGGGGCCCCAGGCGACTTCACAGCCCGTGAATTTCCTTTGGCACTTTGAGGCTCCCCCAGGAGGATTCAGGCGACCGCAGCAGGAAATGAGGAACATATTTTTAAATCAGAAGGGGAAGCAATGTCTTTGTGTCAGATAAGTGGCCTGGATCCAGGGCTGAGAGACTGTGGCTCATTTCTCCTCGCAGACAGCAGGTGCTCTTCGAGATGTGGTTATGGCAACAAAATAAATGATGGATAATTGCTTTTGTGACAACTTGCCAATTAAATTAGACTCAGCAGAATAACATAATGACAATTTGTTATGCTCCGGTGGGCACTAACATACCAATCATAATTAAATGCTATGACTGAAATAGAATACTGCTCAACGCAGGAATATATAACCCCAATTCCCTCTCCGTGAAACATTATAGGTTGAGGCTTGATTTTAATTTCAGGAAGATAATGGCATTAGTGCATATCCGAGTGGGTTTGCGGAGAGGCCTGTGGTGAGAGGAGATGGGGGTGAGTGGAGGCTAGGCCTGTGAGGAACACCCCGGGGGCTGAATTGCAAGGTCACTGGGGAAGAGCCCAGGGCCCTGTTGTGAAAACAGTGCTTCATGGGCTGGGGCCATGCCTGCTCCTGCCCTCGGAGCTTGGGAGGCAAAGGAGGAGGCCTGTGCCAAAGGCCTCTGCAGCAGCGGGTTGGTGTTGTGGCAACTCCAAGGCTCCCAACCAGAACATTCCGGGGGCATGTCCTTGGGTGAGAAGACAGTCTCACGCCCTAGGATGAAGAGGCTTGCTTTTGCCAGGCATGTACTCACTGCTGTTCAACCATAATTCATTTTCTCCTCAGAACCCTCCAGACTCAGAGGCAAGGGTCCTCCTCAAAATCACAGCTGGGGGATTGGGGCATATATATAGTGCAGTGGTGGGGCACGTGACTAACAGGCCAGACACAGGCCCTGATTCAATCCCCAGCACAAAAACAAACCAACCAACAAAAACCACAGGTCACCACTGGTCAATTGGAACCCAGAGTTCTCTGTGCTTCTACCTTGCTCTTCTCTCCACATTCTTGCTGCTGGTTGCATGAAGCATTATGTCAGTTAACATCAGGGAAGGAAATGCCAGGAGGGCATGGAGAAAAAGTTTTGTTTTTTTTTTTTTTTTTAATGAAACATCTGCCAAATTCACAGTCACCTGCCCTTCCTGACATCCCCTGCCCCACCTCCCTGGCCATAGCTGATTAGGCCAGGAGTGAACAGTGGACCCAAGGTGATCCAATCAAATTCTTCCTCTGGAAATTGCATCTGAGCTGTCAAGCTAATTCCATGAAATGGTCATAAATTACACATTGATTTGTAAGAGCTTCTCTATAGTATGATTTCCATACCACAAACACAACTTGTAAAGGCTATAACAAAACCGTCAGAAACTTGACCCAACTGGATACCGTTAAGCACTAGTTACATATTCAAGTTTAATCCCAGACCGATCCATAAAAGAGTCGCAGTGAATTTTTTTTTTAAAACCAACTAACAATAATTTTGTTTCCTGTTTTTAAATCTTAAAAGTAGATTCTATTTAAATAAAAGGGATGGTTGAGCTTTCTCACTGTGTATCTTAACGGTCAGTGATGACCACCGATATCAAATTGGTATATGTTCTCTGGGCCTTTCTTCTGTCTTCAGGATCCTTTCCTATGAAGGTGGGCCTGATTACTATAGGCTCTTTGGGATTTATTTCAAAGCAATCCATGGGTGGGAAAAGCAAAGAAATAGAATACTTAAGAATACTTAAGAGTTAAAAATTGCTGCATCCAGGTGATGGGAATAGGGGGATGCAGACACTCTTTACTTTTTAAGCAGTTATAAATTTAGCTTAAATAAATAATAGCTTGTATTTAAAAATACTATTTTACTCTTTTTAATATTTTTTAAAAATGGACATTTGGTTTAAGTGTTATTAGTTTACTTTTTTTTTTTTTAAACTAACAGTGTGGCCAGGGGTGTGCAGCTCAGTGGTAAGTTGCTTGTGCCTGGCAATGCTCAGTCCCAGCACTGCCATCAGCCAATCAATAAACTAACAGCTTATTGTGAACACGGCTCCATATCTGTACAGCTATTCTTTTTAACAACTTTCCATTTTAGGGATTTTTCACAACTTTATCCAACCTTTCTTACACTGATGGATTATTTGCATTGTTTTTCTATAACAAACAATATTAAAAAAATATATAATTAAACATATATCTCTTCTCTCTTGAAAGAAGGTTTCCATATGATAAAAACCCCAAAAATATTAATTTCTGAGTCAAAAGGCAAATTCATTTTAAATTAAATGCAATTGTCAAATTCTTCTTTAAAAATGGTACAGAAGGGCTGGGGCTGTAGCTCAGTGGCAGAGTGCTTGCCTAGCATGTGTGAGGTACTGGGTTCAATCCAAAGCACCACATAAAATTAAATAAAGGCATTCTGTCCAGCTACAACTACAAATTTAAAAATAAGTTACAGGAAGTTTTGGTTTCACCAGTATGTATGCCTTTTTGTCTGTATCCTTCCAAACACTGAATAGTAGCCATCTCTTTAATTTTGCCAATTTTGATAAGGAAAATATATCTTGGTTTGCTTTTATTTATATTGATTTGTTGTTGCTGAGATTGAATATCATTTTGTGCTTTATATATCACATCATGTATTTCTTCTGTAAATTGTTAGTTTGTCACCCTTGCTTGTGTATCTATATTTCTTCTTAGTAGTTTGTAGCAGCTCTTTGTATATTATGGATGTTAACCTTTGTCAAGTATATATAGTTTGGGTATATACACGAAAATACCGTTTATTCTTCAGAGAAGTAGAAAAAAAAAACAGTCCTAAAACAGTCATTTGAAAGAATAAAAGACCTAGAATAGACAAAGCAATTATAAGCCAATAAAGCAATGCTGGAGGCATCACAATATCTGAAATTTCTAAGTATCCTACAGAATTATAGGAGCAAAAACTGCATTGTACTGGCATAAAAACAGACTTATAGACTAATGCAACAAAATACATGACACAGAGACAACCCCACACAGATAGCCATCAGAGATGGGGCACAGTCACTGAGAAGGAAGTGGATCTGGGTAGCTACAAGAGTGGTCGTCATGGATACTGTCCACCAGATCCTCTCAGGGTCCACATACCCATCCCTCACCTGCTCAGAATACTGGTTTCTGATGGCTCAGAGCTTCCTCCCTCCAGTGGAAATTGTTTTACCCAAACAACATACTCTGCTAAGGCGGGGGTCCAGTCAGTCAACAACTGGCTGATGGGGACCGGAGTGTGAAGACCCAGTTCTCTTACCTTAGGGCAACCATGAAGGGCCATCCCAACTCCAGAGCTCTCTGTGGGGTTAGCTGAGGTCTCCAAGCAAATTGTGGGGCAGCTTCTTCCTCTACCCACTCCGCCCTCCTTACCCCTTTGCAGGTACATATCCTGAGAACACTCCTAATTAATGTTCTGCATACAGCTTTCCAGCTGTTTTCAGGGAGCCCAACCTCAGATAGTCCCCCAAGCTCAGGCCAGGTTGTAGGGAAACCCAAATGATGCTGACTCAGCCCTTGACTCAAGGGACCCTGATGCTTATCAGCAATCTGTCATCAACAGTGGACCCTATGCCACACTTCACTGGTCACTTCCACTCATGTGTCCTTCTTCCCCACTTGAAAGCATATGACTGGAGAGAATTTTAAATAATAATCTTAAAGCCTTAGTAAGACAAGGACAAATCCAGGGACCTCTGCTAGAGAACAGGACCAAGCTTGTCCTTCAGAAGGGAAGGGAAAGGGCTATTAGCATTTATGAGGTCCACAGGATTCAGTGTTACACAAGAGTATTTTTAGTAAACGACAGAGAAAAATGTGGAAAACCAGTTGATTGATTGACAGACAACCCAATTTTTAATCTGGACATCTTTAATAAATTCTGCAATGCAGGATTATCCATCTTATCTCACCTGGATTTCTACCCTTCACAAGGAGATGGCCTTGATTTTAGAGGCCAGAGTAAGTGCATCTTTATCAAAAGGCTCAGTGTAAAGACCCAAGTTGGGCAGCTCTGAGTTCGTCCCCAGGAGCCAAGTTTCATCAACTTTTCATGGTGACTAGTTACACATGGGAAACCAGTAGCTTTCCATAAGGTCTTCCTGGGTTTTAATGCAAGCAAAATGCAAATGCCAACTTCTCCTGGATGCAGCCATGCTGTTCCAAGAAGCCAAAATCACAGTGGCGAATCTCATACTTAAGGATCACTTGTTCCTTCCCACCCTCAGAAGTAGGGGCAGTGCTATATCATCCTCATTTGGCAGATGAGCAAACTGAAGCCTGCAGAAGTTAAGCAATTTGCCTAAGGTTGCGAAATGTCATAGCTGGAACCCCAACCGAGTCTCATCTAATGCAGAACTCATGTTCTTAACCATGCTGTCCTCCTCCAGGACCCAAAGGATTTTCAGCAATTTCTTCTACACATTACAACATCATAGTCACTTATGTTTCATACTAAATATATCAAATTGAATATTTTCTACAATGTTTTAAAATTTTATTTTTGAGTTTGTTTTTTGTTGTTTTTTAAGGTACCAGGGATTGAACCCAGAGGAGCTCTACCGCAGAGGTACACCCCAGACTTTTTAAAATTTTATCTTAAGGGTCTCACTAAGTTGCCAAGCCCAATCTTAAGCCTGACATCCTCCTGCCTCAGCCTCCTGAGTCACTGACCTATGATTTAAATTTTTAAGGTTGAACAGTGTGGGTATGGTACCACCCTGGGGCCCAGATTACTGTACAGAAGTGCTTCTTTCCTTGTGGCTGTCTCCTGTCTGTGCCTTCTCTTCCAGCCAGGCTGCAACCCCTTTGGGGGTCGCAACCCCTTCAGCCCACCCAGGCTCAAAGAGAAGCAACTTGCATACCCATTCCCCTCTCTGGTTCTTGCTCTTCCTTTTCTCTGTTAACCTAGTCATTTCTTACTGTCTTATGAGCAACTTAACACTATGGAAGATCTCGAAAATATTTTATGCAACTTTTATAGTTGTCTCCAGTAGAGAGTTGGTCCCAATAGTTTCACCTGCCATTGCTAAGAAGCCTTATCTACAAGCTTCTCAAGAAAGAATCACCTGCATCAAATTTGGGAACCCTAAAAACAGATGTTACGGAACACCTAAAGTTTGATTTATGTGTCTTAAAATAAAATAATCAAATTTTCAACAAATGAATCTTTAATTGTGTTGATTGCGATCTGGAGTTCACAGAAGCTCTGCCTCCAAGAAAGGGGGGCTTTGGGGTGGAAAGAGAAGTGTCTAAGAATCACCTGCAGCATCAGGTGCACTGAGCAGCTATGCAACATCAGCCAATGAGGCCGGCTCTCAGCTGGTTTTCTCACCTGGAAAATGAAGACAATAATAATAATAATAATGTCTGTTTCGAAACGTTGTCATGTGGATTAAGTGAGATTAAATAATACACGTAAAGCCGTTAGCACAATGGTAGGTACCTGTTAAGCATTCAATAAACATTATTACCCCTAAGATCCTGATGTCCTGACACACTGTGCCCCTCTCTTCTGCACACGTGCTCACAGATCTAGTTGATTAGTTGAGAACCTCCGCCTTAGTTAATGACAATTTGAATAAATCACTTGGTTCTAGTGGCCCAGTTGCTAGGGACATTATTCTAAAGACCTGAAAGGCAGGCCTCCTGGATTTTATCTCCCTTAACTCATTCCGTGACCTACAAATTGAAAGGAGGACAATAATTCAGATGTGGAAGGGGACTGGCGATCTCCCCTGATAAAAGGTATCCCCGCAGCCACATGGCAAGTTGTGCTGTTGTGATAAAGCGGGAGGCTGTTTGAAAATAATCAAAAATTCTCTCGGGAAGCCCAATTATATTTTTACATCAAGAATCAAAATGCTGGTGCTGCAGACTTCAGCCTATCATTCACAAACCTTTTATCCTGTAATTAAGCCAGATCTGCCGCTGGGCTAATTCTTCCCTGAATGACACCACCCTTTGAGCCAGCCCGTATGTCGGGAGAAGACTTCACTCTGATGATCTATTACACCAATACATCACCGCGGTGAGCTGCCTCCTTAATGATTTATCCATAACACATCATCAGAGTGAGGCACACTCATAATATATTGCTCAATAAGTCTGCGGTGGCCAAGGGAGAAAGCCAGCAACAGCCGCCGAGTCTGTGCCCCGACATGGCTGGGGTCAGAGCATGGGCCCATGCTGGGTTCTCCTTTCCTAAACAAATGTTTTTATAGGCAGGAGGGCTCTCATGCCAACAGGCTTTTAAAACATGAAGAACCATGACCTTAAGAAAGTCCTATAAATCCAAAGCAGAAAGATTCCTCCATCGTGCAGTTTATCTTCTAAGCCAGCCATTTTTAAGCATTTTCTTTAAGCTCCTGCTTAGCAGAAGGCCAGGGCCACTGCTCAGTACAATCCCAAGGAGCACCATTCACACTGTAGTCTGAGCAAATGGTGCCAGTTGTGCAGGGTGCAGCCTGTGTCACCCCACAGTTCAGCCCTATGGTTAAAATAATAGACCATGGAATCAGAATGCCTCCTTTGAATCAAGGTTTTGGGAATAGTCCTATTTCATGGTTTTGCAGTGAGATGGGAGAAAATGTACAGAGAGCACCTATTAGACAGTAAGCTCTCAGTCAGGGTTCGCCACTACTGATCACTACCTTAATTTTGAGAGCCACAAAGCTTTTAGGTCAAAGGCGGGAGCAGAAGGGAGCGCGTATACAGTATGTGCTTCATTCTGTGGAAGCCTGTTGAATTTTTATGCATTTATATGCTACTTCATTCAATAGAAGGAGGGAGAGTGGATAAAACTATACTTACAAAAGCACATACTAAGATACAAATAAATAGATGGGAATATTTGGGTAAAAGGGAAGAAAGAGTAAAAAAAATTAACCAAAAGTAATACACAAAAGTGACTGCAAGAATCCGTAAGGGCGTGAGCCCCAGGCATGCTCATGGACTCAGGAGTGCAAATCAGTCAAAACACTTGGAGAGCAACTGGGCATCATCACCCAGAGAGCTAGGGGTGGGCTACCCCACATCCTAGCAGTCCCACTCCCCGGGGTATGCCCTGGCTCAGAGGAACTCCTTCCTGTATATGTGTTCAATGAAACATATGATAATGTTTCCTGAAACATCCTAAAGACAGCAAAAACCGGACACAACTTAAATTTCCACAATATCAGGAAAATAAATGTTTAATAAGGATAGTCAACTCTCAAATAGCACGTGTCCTGTACCATGAATACTTTTAATGCTTTACACCTATTAGATCCCTTAACCTTCTTATCAAGTCTACAAGGTAGGGAATAACCTCCATTTAATAACTGGAGAAACCGAAGCACAGGAGATGTCATTTTGCCCAAGGTCATAGAGCTAGGAAGAGGCCGAGCTGGAGTTTGAACCAAGGCAGTCTGGCACCAGGGCTGTGCTCTTAAATCCTACATCTGCGGGATTTGGAAGGAGCTGCCCTGAGAGGACCCATTTCTTCTGCCAGCATCTGGGACATTTCAGAGAGAACATGACTTCCTGAAGCAGGTGGGAGGCAGGCCGCCCCTAGGTGTGTTCTTGGGAATGTGAGACAACATGACTCTGGGCAGGACTCTCCTCGGATTCCTGGCCCTGGCTCTAGGACCAGAGGCAATGGACACTCCATCAAGGCCTGCTACAAGGTCAGAATAGGAAGGCCAGGGCCACAGCTACAGCCCTGGGATCTGAAGGAATCCACTGTTTAGTGCTTCTTGGGATCACTCTAACTTCTCAAAGAACCTTTGCTTTAAAATACTTCAAAAAATAGGGCCAGGGATGTGGCTCAGTGTCAGAGGGTTTGTTTAATATATGCAAGGCCCTGTGTTCAATCCATGGCAGCAGCGTGCGTGCATGTGCGTGTACACACACACACACACACACACATGCAAATACTTCAACAAAAAAATAAATACTTCAGAAATATACAGATATATAAATATTGATGAGAAAACAAAATAGTTACAACTACAGGCTAAACATATGGAAAATCATCATACTTTTCTCTCTACCTTTGAGTGTTCATTCCCATAATCAAATTTTTAAAGTGTAAAGATTTTGTTATTTTTATTTACTAAGTCTTGGAATATTCTTGTTCTCCCAATCTTTGCAGTGCTTCTTAAACTTGCAGACTCCCAAAAAACAGGCTCTTATAGCTAGACAATTTAATTTTTTTAATTGCTTTTATTTTTTAAATACATGACAGTGGAATGCATCACTATTCTCATTACACATACAGAACACAAATTTTTCATATCTCTATTTGTATATAAAGTATGTTCACACCAGTTCATGTCTTAATTCATGTACTTTGGATAATGATGTCCATCACATTCCACCATCATTGCTAACCCCCTGCCCCCTCCCTTTTCCTCTCACCCCTCTGCCCTATCTAGAATTCATCTATTCCTCCCATGCTCCCTCTCCCTACCCCACTATGAGTCAGTCACTTTAATCAGAGAAAACATTCGCCATTTGTTGTTTTTTTGGATTGGCTAACTTCACTTAGCATTATCTTCTCTAACTCCATCCATTTACCTGCAAATGCCATGATTTTATTCTCTTTTATTGCTGAGTAAGAAATATTCCATTGTGTATATATGCCACATTTTTTAATCCATTCATCTACTGAAGGGCATCCAGGTTGGTTCCACAGTTTAGCCATTGTAAATTGTGCTGCTATAAACATTGATGTGGCTGTGTCCCTGTAGTATGCTGTTTTTAAGTCCTTTGGGTATAGACGGAGGAGAGGGATAGCAGGGTCAAATGGTTAGACAACCTAATTTTACAAGCAGCTAATAAAGTATAGCCAATTAGTGGATGAGCGGGGGCCTGGACCCTCATGCAACATCCCAGCTACTGCTTCATTTTGGACTAAAGGACTTATTTTTAAATGTCAACGAGTAACAGTGGCACACCCAGTTCAGTTCCTTTTTTGGTTTTTGGCTGGTTTAAGGCAGACATTGCCCATGCGTCATTGGGTTCTCATAAGAAATCTGGTCAGGTGAAGTCGTGGGCACCTGGAATCAGAGCTACTTGGGAGGCTGGGGGAGGAGGATTGCAAGCTGGAGGCCAATCTGGGCAATTTAGAGAGACCTTGTCTCAACAAATAAAAAGGGCTGGGGATATATATCAGTGGTAGAGCACTCCTGGGTTCAATTGCTGTACTACAAAAAAAAAATTTATTTAAGAAAGAAATCTTGATTATACCCCAAAAGTTTTATTCTCTTCAACATAACTACCAAGTACATGCAAATCCTTTAGATCTTAAAGGAAACCCTTTGGGGTTTGGCAATACATGTCAGCTAAGTAATAAATATGTCAACGATCTTTTATTAATATTAATTATAAATAGCCAATGGCTCAGAGGACCTAAGCCCTACAGGTGAGATTTTTCCTAAATTTGAACTTCGTAGAATTCACAGGTGTTCAAAGTGGTTCTTTTAAGAAGCCAGTCTAGCTACTTCATTAAAAAATAGAGAAGAAATAAAACAGTTCCAGCCCTGAGAACATGCTGTGTTGGATTTTAGGTTCCTTAGCAGGCCAGGAATGACACTGCTGGAATGTCACAGGACAGTGGATCCTTCAGGCACCCTTTGCCTGCCTGGAACTCAGGTTAGCTGACCCCTCCTGCTCATCTGGCCTTTGTCCCTCAGCCTCTTTCTCTTCTCTCACATCCTAAAGTAAGACAATTAGAATGGCACAGAGCTGCCAAAGACAAGCTTTACCTTCTTAGGATTTGAATTGGAGTTTTTCAGGGATTAAGCCGGCTGCCTGTTGCTCCAGCCTCAGGGAACCCATCCCTGGGAGATGTGGCCAGACACACTGAGGGGAACCAGCCCCGGGCACTGAGTGTGAAGATGGAGATTCTGCTCATGCTATGTGAGATGGCCTGGGGTGCCTGGCAGTAATGTCAAAGTAAGTCCATTGTCCCTGACATTGCATCCTTAGAGGGCTGGAAGCGATATCCATGCCAGGCTGGTTCAAGGCAGGAAGCTGGGCCTGAGGAAGGCGATGAGCTCCAGGAGGCTGAAGGAGGCCATGGGCAGCTGGAAGGATGGAGATGCAACAGGGCTTTTGCCTCTCACAGCAGGAACCAGAAGAAGCTGGTGATAAAGCTCTGGATCTCCTATGGAGGCAATTAATATTCAAGAGATAACCCTGAGCATGCTGGGGTTTTAAATGGGGCACCTCAGAGAGAGTCTGAAGAGCAATAGGCCTTTCCTGCAGAATTCCTTAGTAGATAGAGACCCGAAAGCTGATGTTCTCACCAGTGGGCCCTGGCTTACCCCACTGGTCCACCTTTCCCAGGCCTCCATCCTGCATCCTGTCCCATCACCATCAGCTCCATGGCATTTTCTTCTTCCTCACATCTTTAGGTTTAGAAGTCTTAGGAGTTCACAAAGCTCTGCTGCAGCCAGTATCTTGTGCCGGTTTGTACCCCAAAATATACTTGTGCTGATACTATTATCCCCCTTCATTTGTTCATTTATTCACTAAGTAAATGAACTTTCAAGAATCTTTTAGGTGCACCCTGGCATGATGGTTCGTACCTGTCATCCCAGCGGCTTGGGAGGCTGAGGCAGGAAGATCAAGAGTTCAAAGCCAGCCTCAGCAACTTAGTGAGGCCCTAAACAACTTTTCGAACCCTGTCTCAAATTTTTTAAAATTATTTTTAAAAAGTGCTAGGGAGGAGGCTGGGGTTGTGGCTCAGCAGTAGAGTGCTCACTTAGCATGCACAAGGCCCAGAGTTCAATCCTCAGCACCACATAAAAATAAATAAATAAAATAAAGGTTTTAAAAAAAAAGTATTAGAGATGTGGTTCAGTGATTAAGCATCCCTGGGTTCAATCCCTAGTACCACCACCACCAAAAAAAAAAAAAAAAAAAATCTATTTGCTTCTACATTCTGTGCTGGAACTGAATGACTAAGGCTCAGAATAACTGACTTGTTCAAAGTCACAGCCACACAGTACCAGCATCAGGAATCAAACCAAGCTCTTTCAACTAAGATTTACAGAAGAGGCCAGAACTCTCCCTTTAAGTGGTAGGAACCACTTGAACCAGCCTAGCATGTAAGGTCACCCCTCTAAATGATACCCATAGCTCTTGTGCTCCTATGGCCTAGCATCCCAAGTAACTGGTCAGAAGGTCCTACCACCCACCTGCAGGTCAACCAGGGTAAAATGGAGGAAGAAGGGTAGGAGATAATGGGAAGAATAAGAATACACCTTTCTGAGGCAAATATGAGACAAAAAGTTAAATGCTGTCCAGTGGTTGCCAGGGGCCAGAGGTGGGCTGTAGAGATCTTATTGGAATGCTAAAATACTATAAAGCTAGTTATGTAGGTATTTACCCAATGTAGTAAATGAATTAAAAATTGTACATTTAGAAGGAGTGAATCTTATGGTATGTAAATTATATTTCAATAAAGCTATTAAAAAATAGAATAGACCTTTCTGGGCATCCAAGCCTCACCCCCACCCTGCCTACCACTACAACCCTGGTAGCCCATGGCGTTCTTATTCCCTTCATAGGCAGAATGATCAGAGGGGTTCCAGAAATTCCTGCCTCAATTGCTGACCAGCTCTAGGCCCTAAGGCTAGACCCACTTTCTTCAGCTAGGCCTCTAGGTAGTGACCTTCCAGCTTTCCTCCATAATCTGGGGTGTAGGGTAGGGAGATAAATTTAAAAAAAAAAGGGTATACAAATATGGAGCGGGGAGAATTATAAGAAAGTAAAGGAGGGGTGAGGGAGTGCCACTAAGATATTGATGTCTACACATGTAATCTAAGAAATAACTAAGTAAAAGCAAGTTTGTCAGTAAAACCCACCAGTATTGGGTAAGTTCCAAGAGTAGAAAAGTTCCTAAGATGTTTGATTTTCTCCTTTGTTCTTTTTGCTTTTCATCTTTTAAAACGTTAATTAATTAATGTATTTTTTATTATTTGGTGCTAGAAGGAGATAGTAACTACTACAATGGGGGATTGAGAGAGTGGCCGGTGAAAGGGGACAAAGTGCCATTTTTGTTTCTCTCCATGTTAATCTAATGCCTGGTCCTCCCCTATGAAGCAGGATCACAGTTGCTGAGAGCCTTTGGGGCATGGAGAGCAAAGACTGACGACTGCCAAGAACTCAGTTCATGTTCTCATCTGATTCTTACAACTTGATGAGACAGATATTATTATTCCTATCTTAGATAAGCCCATTGAGGCTCAGGTTTTTCACTAACTCCCCAATATCACAAGACAAAGCACTAATGAGGGTTTCTGTTCCTCCCAGGCCTGGGTTTTTTCCAATGCTCCTCACTGCACTGTTCTCTCCCATCATCCTCCACTGCAAATTTGCAGATGTGTCATTGACTGGAGGTTAGGAAACACTGCTCTGGGCAGAGTCTCCAGGGGCTCAGCACAGTTAGTTCCTTCCTCTCCTGCTCCTATTAGGGTACAAAAGCAAGAGTACTGATACCACCTGCCCTCACCACACACACACACCAGCAGGCCTTTGTCACTTGTCCTATGGCCTGTCCCCTCCATCTTACCCCATCTCAAAAACACCCCAGGACCTCTGCTTCCTAAATCTCAGCCAGAATGTTATTTCACAAGGACACTCGCCAACCTTGAAAGGCAAGGTACCCTGAGGCAAGGAAATAAAATACTAGTTGAACAGCAGGAGTACAGTGCCATCTAGTGGTGCAGGAGCTGGATACTCCCAGGCCGTGACATTCTCAGACAATCAATACCTCATTATTAACCATAATCACAACCTGATGTTTACTTTTGGAGAAATGTTCAGCAGCAAGGGATGCACATGCACTTTTCTGCATGTTTCCAAGGCCTGCGATCCTAAATGCCACAAATGACTATTAAACAGTGTCCTGCCCGTGAGCAAACAGGAGGGAGCTGAGATTGATTGTATATCTTTTTCATCTAAACTGCTCACCAAAAACAAAGCATCCATTGAAGCCACTGACCTTTCACTAACTGCTGGAAGGAAAATGCTTGATAAATAATAAATAGACCACTACTTGATGTTGCTTAGAATCATCTTTTAATTAAAAGAACTGAGCAATTAGAAGGTCAGGGGACTGACGTTTACTTAAGTTACAGTCCAGGAAAAGCGTCAATCAAGGGTAAAAAAACTACACTCGAAATGTAGTTTCATTGTCAGCTAGCAATGAAGCTCTCTTTATTCATGGAAGGAAGGTGGTGATGGTGGTGACATTTTTAGGGGACATAACACCTTGTTTCCTGTTTCCTTCGCCCTCCCCTAGCAACCTTCTCATTATTGTGCCACAGTAACCACCTGCCTGGTTCAGCATCTCCACACAAACTGCCTCAGTGCAGGACTCATCCAATCAGAGACCTGCCTGCCACACTGAGGGCCACCCTAGGAGTGATATGAATGCCATTTCCTGTATTTCCACAGGAGGGCAGGTGCCCTTCCTCTGCCAGCCAAGGTGACCTCAAGCAAGTTGCTCTGAACCTGCTCAGAGCCTTCATCTCACTGAGCAGTCAGAGGCTGGAAACACGACTCACCAAGCCACAGCCAGTCTTCCACCTTTGGTTATTGTGGAATAGAGCTCGGAACACAGTAAAGGACCCATTTCCCTGCCCCACCCTGACCTGACTCACCTTTCCTTGTTCCTAGCTCCACAGTGCTCTGTGCTCGGGCTGCGACAGTGCCAGCTCACTTTCACTTTTATGTCTTATGTCCCAACCCGCATGGAATCAGCTGCCATCCCGGCTCTGAGTCAGCAGGCTTGGTTATAGCCTAGAGCTGAGGAGGATGCACGAGGCCCAAGGACTCCTGTATGCCACATCTGGACCCTCAGGAGCAGAGGCGGGCACCAGTACTAACCTCAGGTACTTTTATCATCCCTCTTGAATTTGTTTCAAAACAGGAAATCTGCTGGATGCTTTTAAGGGGCAAGTCATCATTTATTTAAAAAGAAAGGCATAATTTTAACAAAATCAAATCCTCTGGATTCAAAGAGTACAACACAATTAAAGAAAACTAAACTACATGGGCTGGGGTTGTAGCTCACTGGCAGAGTGCCTGCCTAGCACATGTGAGGCACTGGGTTCGATCTTCAGCACCACATAAAAATAAATAAAGCTATCAAAAAAGAAAGAAAACTACAAACAGGGCCTGGGGATGTGGCTCAGCAGTAATGTTTACCTGGCATGCACAAGGCCCTAGGATCAAGCCCCAGTCCTGGAGGGAAATTTTTTATTCTTTAATTGGACTAGTTTTCTAAGGACCCCCAAGCAAGAATCAGGTCTACCCAACAAAAGCAAAGACAGAACTCTGTACAACCCAGTGGATCCAGAACCACTTAAACAAGCATTGATATTGGGATGATGGAAGATGTAGGAGTCGTTTTCTTTTGCTATTTTTGTCCTTCCTATCCTTTAATTAAGAGCACTCACCTGGCCAATCCCTATATCCTGTGTCTTTCCACCCTCCTTAGAGAGTTCAATCATTCTCCTTGCTCCAAACCTGACCCCCGTATGAGAATTTCCTCCCTCTCTCCAGACACCTGTCCCACAGCTCGTCTGTCACTTGGACATTGCTGCATCATCACCTCCAACTTAGCAGAACTGAAGCTCTCTTCCTGAAAGCTCAGATTCCTCTTCTCTGTCTGATAATGACACTGCTAGATTTCTGGTCATTTGGGTTTGTAACTTGGAATAGCTGTCTCCTCCTTGGCCTCCCTGCCCACTCCCCCAACTGCATTCTTTATCCCAACTGAACTCCTCCATGTGTCTGTCAAGGCCACCATGATCTGATCCCACCTTATCCATCAAACCCGTTTTCCACTACTCAAAATACTAATGAAAGCACCAGTTACACGTGATGGGTGAACTTCGTACCCCTTATCTCAATCCTCACAACACTAACTGGTCACCAACAAAGCAATCACTCTCCTTATTTCATAGACTGAAGACTGACAGGGGCTACACCAGTAAAAACTGGATATCCACAAATACCCAGATTTTCTGACTTGTGCAAAATTCACTATAACCTGGATACACACTTCCTCTGCTTGGAGGAGGGTGTGTTCCTAAAAGACTGGCTGAGAATCTCTGCCCCTATTTATGCTCTTGATATGGAATGAAGGCCACAGTACATCAGGCAGGAGTAGAGATAGCAGACCAGGTCTACTAAGGGAAGTGCCTATGAGTGCTGTCTGTGTGGGAGTTCAACAGGGACTTGACATTGGATACAAACAAGAGAAGGTTCTGAGCAGACACCAACTGAAACACCACTTAAGTTACCCTCTGAAGTCCTTGGTGGCAAGGAGAGTGCCTCTGGCAGAAGAGACGGTGCACACACTTCATCCCCGCCCACCCTTCCCGGCTTACATGCAGGACACCTGGACTAGTGCAGGGCTGGTCTCTCGCCCAGGAGCCTCTACAGTATATTTATATCATGATTCAAAAGGTTCCCTGCTCGTCTTGCTGTTCTCAAGTCACCCTTGTCTTCCCAACTTGATTTTCAGCTTTTTAAAGGCAAGAATGTCACACTTGCATTCCCTTCAAGAACACTGTAGGGACCAGATAATGGCTTTTGCCCAAACTGTGGAAAAGGTTCTCAATTTCCCAAGTAAGCTTCATACCTTTCACACATTTCCACCACTGAGACTCCACGGGAAGAAGGCAGTGTGTGACAGGAGCCTTCTTCCCCTCCAGAGGTTTGCTACCAGTCAGCCTCTCACCCCTCTACAGGCCCAGGCCCTCCTCATGAGCCCATTTCATTTAACAAGATCAGAATGTGGGGTGAATGAGCATTCTCTTAAATTGCTGGTAAGGACAGAACTGAGCACAGTTTCTATGAGAGAGATTACAAAAATTGAAGATGGGCTTTTCCTTGACCCCCGCACACTATACTACGCTGGCCCATTTGCAGTTCAGTAAAACAAATGATTATTCTCATCAATTGGGCACTGGCTAAATCACGAAGCATCAGTGCAAAGGATCTCTAAGACATATTAACTGCAAAAACAACGTACAAAACAGTGTGCATAGTGACTCCATATATACACTCAAATATTTCTGGAAGGTCACACAAGGAAATGTAGCCTGGGGAGAGGATGGGTGACTGAGCAATAGGGATGGGACTTTTTACCTTTAAATTTTATATCCCAATAATATGTAAGTTCTTAAAGAATTACATAACAACTTTTAAAAAAAAGTTTTCAGCTGGGTGCAGTGGTGCACACCTGGAATCCCAGCAACTAGAGAGGCTGAGGCAGGAGGATTGCAAGTTCAAAGCCAGCCTCAGCAATGTAACGAGACCCTAATCAACTTAATGACACCCTATCTAAAAATAAAATAAAATTTAAAAGGGTTGAGGATGTGGGGGAGTGGTTAAGCCCCTCTGAATTCAATCAATCCCTGGTAGCAAAAGTCTTCATCATTTTGGTAAAGAAACTGCTTTTTCAAAACCCCCAAAACATGGGCTGGAGTTATATATAGCTCAATGGTAGAGTGTTTGCCTAACACATATGAGGTACTGGGTTCAATCCTCAGAACCACATAAAAATGAATAAAATAAAGGTATGGTGTCCATCTACAACTTAAAAATAAAAGCAAAAAAACAGAATCATGAGTTTTAGAGACATAGTGTGACTTCCCCTACTCCCCGAAGTGTTACTACCTTGTTCACCTGCTTGTTAGATCCTCTTCCCAAGGTCTGGCCAGATATTCAGTACCCAACTGCTCAGTCTTTGAATGAATGAAATTTACGCCCCCCATCTAAAAGTGAAGTATTCCTTAAACATAAGGAATTGGAAAACAGTGACAAATGTTGCGGGGTGAGGGGAACTCGGCTGAGAATTGTTTTTGCCTCATGGACTCAATGGCCTTCATGCACTGAGCACCCATATGCAAGGAGGCATTGAAGCTGTAAGAGGCAGACCCTCTTTCAGCCTACCAAGAGAAGACCACACACAGAACAATCGGGTGGAAATGCTACACCAGTTTTAAATCAAGAAATTTTGGAAGCAACTTAGTCACAAATAACAGAGGAATGTTTCATTTATTTAGTAAAATCCAGGGAAATGAGAAAGTCAATTCATATGTCCAGCCAGTGAGGATGAGGGAGGGAGGATGCTCATGGAGTACATCTGAATTAGATGCTCCCCACCACCGGGGCGATCCAGTGACCTCCAGAGACACCATTTAAATTCAGTCTTGAGTTGGATGTAATCATTCATTCATTCACTCATTCAACAGACATTTTCCAAGCAGTCTACTATGCGCAGGCCTAAGCCAATTGTCTCCAACACACTTAATCCATGAGATTCAAGTTCTGATCTTTGTCTAAAGACAGGTCCTCACTCTCCCCACAAAGCACAGGTCAGCTCAGACTCTTGAGCTGAAATTAACAGTTTTATGGCAAAAAGTACCAAGATTATCTGCCAACAGAAACAGCTGTCAAGGGAGCACACTACGTGTGCAGGTAAAAACCTGAAAGATCCAGACAAGATTCATGTCAGGGAATCAAATGCAGCCAGCTACATGCTAACACACACCTCTGAGCAAACCTATTCAGAACAAGGCCCGTTCAAACAATCTTTATGAAGGTTTCTTCATGTTATTTACAAATTCAAAGTAAATTTACTTTATAAGCAGCCAGGGAATCCTTTATTTAGTAATGTCCTGAAAGTTCACAAAACTGCTTCTTTCAAACCATGATACTGAGCTTATAACAATCCGGAAATAGGAACTAAGACAAGGCAAACACAGTGCCTTAGAGATCAAGAAACATTTACATAGTTCAACTGTTAAAAATAGCTCAGCACCCATCCAGTGAGCACAGCGTGTCCGTCAGTGTTCACAGTACATCAGTCCATCAGGGAGGGGAGAGGCCTTTAGACTGCACTTCAGGTGTCTCCAAATTCGGGTCCTGGGCAACGTCTTTCTGAGGCTGGTTTCCTTCTAATGCAGTTTGAGATGTGACGCTTGCATGTTCAGATTTCCAGGAAATGTGACTACCTTCCTGCTGCTTAAAAGACCAGATATAAGTAACACAGATGTTATCATTTCCACTCAATTAACTGGCTAGAGCCATATGACTAGACACAGTCTGAAAAATTTAGCACTAACAAATTCTGTAATGACAAATAGTAAACATGATAAAAATCGATACAGAATCACAATTTCAAGAGCCCTAATGACAACTCACTTGTTCTAAATGGCAGTCATTACCACAAAATTCCAGTACATTCAATCTAACAGTATTTGACCTGAAGTTTTAGAATATGAGCCAAGGTTGCAAAAAAGAAAACAAACAAACTCCCCTTTAATTTCTGTCAAACAGGAACATAACCCATTTTAACACCAGCTTCTTTTTTTCAGTGCAGAGGGTAGAACACCGGGCCTCACAAAGGCTGGGAAAGTGCTCCACCACTGAGCTACACCCCCGGCCCAACAGTAACAATCTTATAATAAAGTACTCACAGTCTTTGTTTCTCCTACTCGTCTTAAAATGACACCTTCTGCCAATAAAGCCTTCCCCGTTTCCACAAATAATTTATCTTCATCTATTTCTCCAAGCTTCTGCAGCTCAATGTACTTCTCCACAAACCTGGAATCCCAAGCAACCACACCTGAGGTCTGTGTGCAGGGCAGTCAGGATATGTGCTACACAGCACCAAGCACTACATCTTTTTGTGAAGTAAAGTTCAACAAAACTCCTCAGACTGATGACTAAATCCTTGTAGGGGGTAACTCAAAGCTTGAAAATGGCTTACCGTTGACAGTTTGACTTGAAGTTTGGGTTGAACAGATCAAAAGCTTTTGGGCCAGACCCATAGGCAGAATAAAATTTCCTGGAAAATACAAACAATATGATATAAATCTCCAATTATAGATTGTGGACAGCAGGGCAGAAGGAATACAGAATAATTTCTAGGCCATGGGGAGTGAAGAGTTAATACCCCTCTCCCTTCTGCACCCCAATTTCCCAGTTCCTCTCTCAGGAAGCAACATGAACCAGTTTCTTGCACATCCACCCAGAAATATCCCACACCAGCATCTATCATTCCCCGTCATAGTCACATTCCCAAAGAATGGGAGATCCTGCTCTATATCTTATTTTTTTAATTGCAGTAAAGTTCACATAAAAATTTACTCAACTAAGTGACATTTAGTATAATCACTATGACCGCTTTCTAATTCCAAAACATTTTCATCATCCTTAAAAGAGACCCTGTAACCATAATGCAGTTATTCATTCCCCCCCTCCTAATGTCTTGTCTTATTAACAATTACCTCAAATCAGTAAATACAGAATGTTTCCAGTTCTTTGCTGCTCTAGACAGTGCTACAAGAATTATCTGTATCTATAGTTCCTCCTGCGCTGTGCACATAAGTCTGTGAAATAAATTTACACAAAAATGGTATTTTTGGATCAAGATATATGCATTTGTAAATAAGCCTTCCAAACTGCCAAATGCTTTCCAAAGCAGCTGTACCAATTTATATTCACACCAGTCGTGTAGGAGTGCCTGTCTTCCTGTATCCAGACCAAGCTATTATATTCCAACTTTTTGATCTTTGCCAGCTTAATAGCTGAGAAATCATAACTCACTCTAGTTGTTTGTTGCAGTAGGGAAGATTGAACCCTGGCTCTGTACTTCCTAGGAAGCACTCCACCACACTACACCCTCCAGGCTTGCTCTTTAATTCTTTCTCTGTTTTCTCTCTCTCTCTCTCTCTTTCTAGACAGGGTATTGTTAATTTACCCAGGCTGACCACAAACTTGTGATTCTCCTGCCTTAGACTCTCAAGTAGCAGGGATTATTAGTTTTGTTTTTGTTTTTTAATGATCTTTTCAAGTTTAAAGGCAAATTGAATTTCCTTTTCTGTGAACTATCTATGCTCTTTTCTATTTGGTGGTTGCTGTGGACTGAATGTTTGTGTCCCCTAAAATTCCTAGGATAAAACCCTAATTCCCAAGGTTTAATGATGGGACCATTGAGAGGTTATCAGGCCACGGGTACAACCTGCATGGCAGGATTAGTGCCCTTAGAGGAGAGGGCTTGCTTCCTCACCCTGCTTGCCTCCATGTGAGGACAGCAAGAGGACCCTCTCTGAATTGGGAAGAAGGGTCTCACCAGAACTCTGATCTCAGACTTTCCAATCCCCAAAACTATGAGTAATAAATTTCAGTTGTCTACAAGCCACCCAGGCCACAGAATTTCTTATAGCAACCCAAACTAAAATAGTGGTCTTTTGCTCACTGGTCTATGAGCAAACCCTGTAGTTACGTAAATAGAAAATTAGTCCTTTGTCATGTGTGCTACTAAATTTTTTCCCAGTTTCTTTGCTTGTCTTTTGACATTTGTCTTTCCACATTCTCCAATGACCTGTCATCTAGTTCCAATGCCATCCACAGAGGCACAAATTATGTCAATGTATAAATGAAGCACAAAGCATCCTGTGCAAGTACATGCAATGGATCTAAGCAAAAACATAATAAAAAAATCTGATTCCCCCAAATATCTCATTCCTATCTTGAAAATTTCCATATACTTGTTCTGCCACCTTAAGAAAACGCTGTGGAAAAAAAAAGTCCTCAAATAAAAGATGCCTGGATCCTGCCAGACATTGGTGGCACAGGTCTGTGACCCCAGCAACTCAGGAGGCTGCAGCAGAATCCCAAGTTCAAGCCTTGCCACTTAGCAAGACCCTGCCTCAAAATAAAATAAACAGGACTGAAAATGTAGCCTGTAGTGAGGTACCCCTGGATTCAATCCCTAGTACAAAAAAAGAAAGGAAAGAAAAGCCGAGATCCCAATTAAGTAAAGACTTTATCAATCCATTTTCTTGCACTCAGGACTAATGATTAAGAATAAAGGATGTGTATTAACTTCAATTAGGCACAAACACCAATCTCAACATTTAAAATAAACTGTAGGTACTAAAACTGACATCAGTGTTTGAGGGGAAGAGCTGTGTCAGTAAATTCTCAGCGAGTGGTGCAGTGCAGATCTATGTCTGGGAAAGCTGAATATGGCCACAGAAGTGGCTTCTGATCCACTGTTCCAGGAGATGCTTCAGGGAGCTCACAAAACTCTGTTGGCTATTCTCCAAACAATTCTAATCTTGTTTCTTCACTCTTCCTCTTCAAGGACTTTCTCTTTTATTTACTTAGGTTATTGAGGTTTGAAGGGAAAGGAGAGGGAAGGAGGAATGGAGATTAATGAACAAATATCTCTACTACTTTCAACACCTAATTTGCACTTTCAAAGTAACTCTACTAGAGTGATTCTAATTAATCTATTAATTTCATTCATTAATCTATTAATTTCTTCATCTGGGCAAAACTAATGAGCAATTTCCATGTCAAGTACTGGGCACTAATTACAAGGATAAATCAGATAGTAACTGGCCCAGTGGTAGTGCTTAATAAATGTGTATTGTTGCCAGGCACAGTAGCACATGCCTCTAATCCCAGCGGCACGGGAAGCTGAGATGGGAGGACTGCAAGTTCAAAGCCAGCCTCAGCCTGGGCGAAGCACTAAGCAACTCAGTGAGATCCTGTTTCTAAATAAAATACGAAATAGGACTGGGGGTGTGGCTCAGTGGTTGAGTGCCCCTGAGTTCAATCCCCGGTAGCCTGCCCCTCACCCCCCACAAAACAAACCTAAATGTGTATTGTTGGATAAAGATGGTACTTGGCATGCAGAACTATTAAAGACAGGCTTCAGGGCTGGGGATGTGGCTCAAGCGGTAGCGCGCTCGCCTGGCATGCATGCGGCCCGGGTTCGATCCTCAGCACCACATACAAACAAAGATGTTGTGTCCGCCAAAAACAAACTAAAAAATAAATATTAAAAAAAATTCTCTGAAAGAAAGAAAGACAGGCTTCAGACCCTCACAGGGGCAATATGAATAAAGTACTCAGAATATTCTGGAAAGACACTAACATGGGGAGGCAGCAGAGAGCAATCTCTAAGAGTGTGACATCTGAATTGTTCTTTACTAAGAAAAAATAGAGGACTTTAAAATCATTTTTAAGAAGGTTGATGACAAACCATTAACAAGTACATGCTATTTAAGCTATTCAAGCTGCAGGGGTGAGGATACTCTAGCTTCATTTGCTTTTAGTTACTTAGGTTATTTAGGGTTTGGGGGTTTTTGAAGTTTTTTTTTTTTTTTTTTAAGATACACACAATATCTTTATTTTATTTTATTTGTTTTTATGTGGTGCTGAGGATCAAACCCAATGCCTAACATGTGCAAGGCAAGCGCTCTGCCACTGAGTATAACCCCAACCCCAGTTATTTAGGTTTGAGGGAAAAGGAGAGGAAAGGAAAAATGGAGATTAAAGAACAAATATTTCTACTACTTTCAACACCTAATTTGCACTTTGAAAGTAACTCAGAAAAAGATAATTGAATTTACTGAAAAAGATCTTCCTAAACACTCTAAAACTAAGGGCAAAGAGGCCAACAGAAAGAAAAAAAATCGGTATATTTGAATACATAAAATATCCCAGTGCTCAGCACAATGTTTGGCACAATAGTTGGCACATAGAAAGCACCACAGAAAACATTCATGGAATAAAATAATCAATTTCTATACACTAAAAAAAGCATTATGGATAACAAATGTTTGCAACATTTATCTTTGTTTCTATAAAGAACTCTTAATTGAAAGCGGAGTGTGGTTGCATGCACCTATGGTACCAGCTACTTGGGAGGGTGAGGCAGGAGGAGCTCTTGAGCCTAAGAGTTAGAGGCCAGCCTGGGCAACAAAGCAAGACCTCACCTCAAAAACAAAATAAAAATGATTAAAAAAAAAAAAAAAAACTCTTACTGATAAGTAGTTATAATTATTGCTGGACATGGTGGATCATGACTATAATTCTAGCTACTCAGGAAGTTGAAAGAGAACAAGTGTGAAGCCAGCCTCAGCAAAAGAAGAATAAAATAAATAGACTAATAGCAATAATTGTTACAACAGATTAAAAAAAAAAAAAGATATTTCAAACAAAAATATAATGGCAAATTAACACCAAAGTGGGGAAACTTACTAATCAAGGAAACAAATTAAAATCTCTAGACAGTATTTTAAAAATAATCTAGATCAGAAAAAAACTTTTTAAAATAATTATCAGTGCTGGCAGGTAGAAAGAAAGAACTCTCAGATACTACTAACTCTCCACCCTACAGAGTGAAAGTAGGACAATCTTTTTAAAACAAACTGGGTATCAGCAGCAAAAACTTTAAAATTTTCACAATGTTTGACCTAATCAACTCTAGTGGTAGAAACACACCTTAAGGAAACAATCAGTGTTATAAATAAAGGTTCATTGACAACTAAAAAATATATTTAAAAAACACAAGGAAAGACCCAAATGTTCTTAATAACAACAATCATTTATTAAAGGCTTACTTTGTGCCAGGTAATGAACTAAAAAACTTTTATGCATTATCTTAATTCACCTTTATAACTCCAGAAGTACTATTATTATATTTTACTGTATGGAAACTGAAGCTTACGGGGATAATTTACCCAGGCCACAAAGGTGAGTCAAGTAACAGGGCTTGCCTTCAAATCACTGTCTCTAGATGGTGAGATTTTGGGTGATTTGTGCTTTCCTCTTTATGCTTCTCCTTTGTTTTTAAATTTTCCATAATACGCATGTTTTTACTTTTTTATTAAAAAGGAAACAGAGGCCAAGTAAATAAAACATGTAAGAACTTTCCTTCAAATTTAGTGATGATTGTTTTAAATCCCCCGCCCCAATCCCTTGGACTTTTAAGCATCATTCTGAATGACTTCAAAGATCCCAACTACTAGATCCATAGACCACATATCCCCTATCTCCACTCCCGGAGAAGCAGACACAATGACCAACATGAGCTTGGAGTCAGAGATGTGATTCCCAGAGCTGCTGCCCTCCTGTATAACCACAGGAAGTTAACCTCCTTGACTCTCACAGTCCTCTTGGATAAAATGGAGATAAGGATACCCACCTTACAGGTATAGAGTGAGGCCTACAAGATGCTAATTGAAAAGAGTTTAGCTGTGTCTGGAACACAGCAAATTGGCACAAAACAAGGCCGCTACAACTGCAATGATCTGTCAGTTGCTAGGCTCCACTTCTAAGTAAGAACTTCTGTTTCTTCTCACCATAGGGAAGGGAGGGCTGCTGATGCCCTAATTTGACTTTGATATACAAGATCACCTCCGCAACTTAACTTATTTTCGTTACCAGACTGCTACCTAAATCCTCCCTTTTTAACTTCTGGTGTGTTCTGATCACTACACAGGCTGCACACTCACGCTCTTATCCGATCCTCGTGGTACCAGATGTCCTGAATGAGAGCTTTGGCTTTGCCATATCGCAAGCGCGGTCTTTGGAAGACCGGCTCCCTCAATGGTGGGAAGGCCTCGTATACGTCATACCAGAGGGGCTTCTCCTTCAACACCCCAGCCCGAAGCAGATCCCGAGTCCTTAGAGAGGGAAGAGAAACAAGGTCAGTAGATTACAACAGCCTGCCAAAGACCTTGATCAGTCTAGCAAAGTCTGGAACACCAAAGGCACCAGGCAGTCCACCGCACGTAAGGTGGGAAGGACAACGCAGCAGGTGTTCTCCACCTACAGGGAAGGCACTGCCACGTACCACATCAACCCAGCAACACCCAGGAGTTAAATCCCTTTCGCGCGTCCCACCGGGTCCATCACGGAAAAGGACGGTACAGTCAGACCCATCAGCCTGGATCTTCCTCCCTTCCTCTTCCTAGAGACCTCTACTGGGAAGGGAGGCAGTTTATAAAGTCAGTTAAAAATACTCCGAACCAGGAGAGAGCATTAGCGCTCCGCCTGACTTACACTTTCTGTCTTCTTGAGTAGGGACCTCGCCCTGCTCAAGCCCATCCAAGAACGGGGATGGCCCACCGAGACCGGTGCAGAGGTCCGCATCCTCTGCCCACGCCCGGCTGCAAGTACGCACCGCGAAAAGACGCTTCCTACGGTTTCCAGCCGGCTCCCAGCCATGACCCGTGCCTGGGAGAGAGTACGACCGGCCACTACCGGAACCGGAAGCGGCGCCTGCGCCGGCGACGGCAGATAAAGGGGACAAAAGTTGCTGGTCGAAAAGAGGATCCAAAGCCTACGCCACGGCCCCAACCGCGGGGCGGAGCCAGGCGGAAGCAAATGATGGTCCGAAGCGGCGCGCTCGGGGCTCTCACCGGGTTCAGACAGGAGCACTCGATAGGCGAGCCAAAAGAGAGGGAGCGAACCAAAGGCGAGTAGATTAAGTATGGAGCGATTAAGTATGATGTTTGCTTTACCTTTTCTGGCCTTCTTAGCCAGGTTTCCATCAGAAGTTAGGGCGCAGAGGGAATATGGTGGGGGAGAGTAGGAATGAGAAGCCCCCCGATGGAATAATAAAGAGACGAAGTCACTAGCTCTAGGGCGGACTGAGCCCACTCTAAGTCAGAGGGACAGGCTACGCAGAAGGAAACCGAGTCTGGGACGGGCAGTCACTTTCCCAGGTTACTTAGACCCCAGTCCTCTTTCAGCGCACGCCACCTAAGCCTTCCTCCCTGCAGTGGGTGTGTCCTCCGCTGGAGGCGTCACCGGCTTGCAATCGGAACCTGAAAAGTGAAAGTGTCAAGCATAACACATTCTGGGAAGGAAACTCGAAAATCCGGGGGAAATAACTTCTCGGTGCTAAACTGTTAACAAATAAGTGGTCGGGTGTGTAGCTCAGTTATCAGACTTCAGTACTCCCTAGAAATTAAAGCATACTTAATCTGGATGTTTGTACAAAAATCATCATTACGGTATTTTTGTAGTGGCAAAAAAAAAAAAAAAAATCGTCAAATGGAAAGTAAATGGAAAACTTTGGTTCATAAATTGTATGGACACTTCTGCAGCTATTGAAATAAAAAAGCTAGATCCATATGTATTTATTTATATTAATTCCTGGGGCTTATGATTAAATAAAAAAGGAAGATGCAGAAACACGTGGGATTCCAACCTGTTAGAGGAAAAAGAAAACATCCATCTGTGTGCTTGTGTTTATATGAGGAGAGAAACTCTGAGAGGACACAACCAGGCTGTGAACATTGGGTGTCTTGAAACAAAATTGGAAGAGGGGGATGGAGACTTTTTCCTTTACGAATGTCTTAGAGTTTGACTTGTAAAGAGTTTGTATTTATGTGTGAACTTTTTAATCCAATGAATGTCTTGAATCACACCTTAAGACTTTTTGATGAGCGGTTACTACTTGGTTGTGTTATCTCACTGAATCCACAGGCCTACTCACAAGGTAACTATTGTCATCCTCATTATAGATGAGAAGCAAGGCTGAGGGAGGTTAAGTAATCTGTATGATAAGCAACTGATAGAAGCAGGATCCAGTGGGCCTGAGCCCTTTCCAGGACCCCACAATGCTATTTAAACTATCTTAATTCTGGACACTGGAGAACTGAGGGGGGTGGAGCAAAACTGGCCCCAGAGTCAGGGGGTACAGTGACTAAGGGCTAGGTCCCAACTGAGAAGTGGGCTTCACTGCTGCCTCGGGACCTGCAGAAAAAGCAAAGCTCTGGCCTCTGGGCCAATTGTGGAGGCTCCAGTCTCCTAATCCTAAGGAGGTCTAGGATATGTTTCTCTGGGGACAGCAAACATGCCCCTAGCTAAATATAGTTTTCCTGGGCCTCATAACTTTCTAATTCTGTCTAAGCCAGAGCTATCTGCCAGCCAGTAGTACAGACACACTTCCCTTCTCCCACCAGAGCTTGACCCTGGAGGCTTGCACAGTCTTTGCTGCTAAAGAATTAGAAGGGTTTATTTATTCCAAATTTGGGAAGGGGAGCCAAAGACCCAAACCCTCAATGGGAGAGAAATTACAAAGCAGGAATTTTCTCTCTGAATTATCCTGGAGTGATCCCTTCCTCTTTTGAGTCTTTGAGGTTTCCTTTTCCAGCTTCATATTTAATGTTTCTGCAACTCAGAGAGCAGAATATTGGTGGGCAGAATGGGGAGACCAGGGTGGGAGCATGACTGACTGGAATCCCTCTGATTTGGTTCATAAATTGTATGGACACTTATGCAACTTATGCAACACTCTTGAAGGTGCACCCAAGAAATGTTCACACATCATGCAGTGGGAAGTTGTTGGGCAGCTGGGGACAGAAAAAAATAGGCATTTGAAGCTTTCTGTCTTCTTGAGTAGGGACCATAGTCTCTCAAAGCTGAAAAAAGCTGGGGCATATAATGAGTGCTGGTGTGAGCAATAGGCTGATGATATTCCATAGATTACCTGATTGTTTTATTTTATTTTTTTGAGAAATGTTCCATTCTTATCACAAGCATTTAAATGACTCTGTGCCGAGTCCTAGAGATATCAGCTGTCCAATAGGAGAGTTGAAGAGGCAGAGACATAATTAATACGTGATGCACTGAATCACTTGTCGATTGTGTTAGGTTTTCCAGGGCTCCATAACAAAGTATCACAGAGCAGGTGGCTAAAACAGCACTAATGCATTTTATCACAATTCCAGAGGCTAGAAATCCAAGATCAAGGTGTCAGCAAGACTGGTTTCTTCTGAAGTCTTGCTCCTTGCCTTGTAGATCTCCCTGTGTCTGTTCATGGTCTTTCCTCTGTGAGCAAAGATATATCCTATAGGGAACCAGTCATATTGGATTAAGTTCCACCATTATGATCCTACTTCAACTTAATTACCTTTTTAAAGACCATATTTCCATATACAATCAATTTTGAGGTATTGGGGGTTAGCCCTTCAAAATATGAATGGGAGGTTAGCCCCTAACATTTATTGGCAAGTGTTTGTGCTGAGCAGCCCACATTTGTCCTCAAATCCACACCCACCCTCTGCCATTCTTCACCTTGCTCTATGCCAGAGGAGGCTGACTTCTATGATAGCATCCTCTAACCCCTATACTGTTGGACTGGAGATGTAGCTCAGATACAGTGCTTGCCTAGGGTACATGAGGCCCTGGGTTCAATCCTCAGAGCTGCAAAAAAAGAAAAAGTGCTGATCCAACTGTTTGCTCCCTGCTTCCAGATGGACTCCAGTTGGTACTGCCAATGGGAGGAGCTGGCAGAGGGCTAGAAAGGTAGGAGGAGGATACAGTCAGCCTATATTCCCCTGGCTCCCTCCCTGCTCTGTCCAGGAACATAAAGTCTCAGCCCCTGTGGGCAGTTCTTTATGCAGAGCTCTCTCACATCAGGTGCAGCTCATGCACTGTGCCCTCCATCATTAGCCATGGGGTCTAAGCCATCTCTCCCTTCTGGCTTCCCACATCTTTGTAAACAGCGCCCTATTTAAGTAGTGCATGCTAATTTATCAAACAAAAAGAAAAGCATCCCCAATAGTGGAAAACCTCTGAGAAGTCAAAATTCCAGCATATTGAGGAAATCATGGATACTGGTACTCACCTATCATAGAGAGCTAGGATCCGGGAGCAATTAACTCATTGCTTTAAAAGGGAGGAAGCAATAGTATATATGTAATACATAGTGTAAAATTATGGGTCTGATTACAGGTCTGCTGAGTCCCGGGACAAAGAGGCAGAAGTGCCTTTTCTTATAGATATAGATATAGATATAGATAGACAGCATGCCTTTATTCTTTATTTTATTATTTTTTTTTATGTGGTGCTGGGGATGGAACCCACTGTCTCACACATGCTAGGCAACTGCTCTGCCACTGAGCTACAGCCCCAGCCCAGAAGTGCCTTCTCTTTTCTCCAAGCTGTTGAGCTCTGCTCCCTCTCCTGGATGAGCACTCCCTGTGGGACACTCACTTCTACAGCCCTCCACATATTCAGCCAAGCTGCATGAATGCCCTGACCTGCTACCTCCTTCATTCCCCCACAACTCTGTTTCTTGTCTAAGTCTGTCTAACTGAGTCTCTTTGAAAATGCAAACTAGGGCCTTTATCTCTGCCTGCCTTAACCCAGCCTGCTGGTTGGCCTGGAGCTGGCTATTAGAGTTGCCCAGTGAACAGCAAGGATGCATCAAGCCAAGTTAGGACCAATGAGGATGCAATGATCCCAACACTGACTTGGTGCCTGCCCACAGCTGGCCCACCCTCTTAGGGTTTTCCTTTAAGGGCTTCCCCAGATGCACTGCCAGAGGGAAAGCTGTGGTTGGGTGGAAATAGTCACCCACCCCACCTTGCACTGGATATCAAGGTCTGGGTCTTCTCCACTTCTCCCTGTCCTCTGTGCCTCACGGATAGATCTTTTTGACAATCCTCTAGGCCTCAGCCTTGTCATCTGTAAAATGGAGATAATCATAGCACCTAGAAGAAAGCCTTGTTACAAGAAGTCAGTGGGTTAACACCTGCAAAGTGCTTAGAACAGTGCCTGGTGTCTAATAACAGTTCAATAAATACAAGGGATGATAACAATTCTGACTATGAGCAACAGTGTCCTACAGTTAAATCCCATCTAACAATTTGCAAGGTATTTTCACATGGCTGCTCACTCTTTTCTTCACCAAACAGGGGCTTGCCTCCAAGGAGAATTCAGTTGAGAGCTCAACACTTTAAGTCAACACATGCCCTGTAAGGTCTGTATCACCTTGGCTCCTTTCTGTATCCAAGGAGCCAGCTGGGCCTGGAGCAACCATTTGACCTTTTACTGTTAGAATTAAAAGTCAATTAGAATCATTCTGTGAATCATCTTTTGCATCCCACTAAGGATGAAACCCTCTAAGACAGATAATTTGGGGTTGCTGTGGACCCTTTTCTTCCTGCAGAAGTTAGATCTTTAGGGTGCATGTGAGCCCTCTTGATATCTTGAGAAACACAGAGTCTGATTCAAAAGGTCTGGGGTGAGGCCTGGAACTCTGCGTTTCTAACAAGCATCCAAGTTGACACCAGTGCTGCTAGTCTGCAGTAAGGATACTAACTCACCTAAGTTTGCATTGAAAGTTTTAAGAGACTTTTTTTCATTTTAGCATTGAAAGTTGTGCATCTGGACCACACTAGGTAGGCTGCTTACACCGAGTCTATAGTGAGCTTCACAACTACTCACTTCAGATTCCCTGGAATAATCCTCTTGACATGACAGTGACTCTTAGGGTTGGGGTGTAGCTCAATAATACAACACTTGCCTGGTATGCCTGAAGACCTGATTTTGGTCCCCAGAGCCATTAAGGAAAACAATAAGGTAAATAAAAAGTATTTTTAAAAAATAATAGCAACGGCGCTTTACTACCTAAAAATGATAACCAACTCCAGGCCTCAGCCTTCCTGCCAGGGTAGACACTGGTTTTGTGGGGCCTAAGTAATATTAGTCTTATTTAACCTCTTAAGTTTAAACAAATCTTCGTTCTGCAAATTTTACAAAACATGTCCATGTGAACAAATTCCCTTCTGCTTGGCCTAAGGTCAAAGGGGTACTCACATCTTCCTTCTGGAAAAATGGTTTTCTTTCATTGGCTAGTGACTGCCATTTCTGCAAAGTGACCTCCAGGTGGCAGTAGATTTACACAGCCACTTTTAATCCCCACAGTCTCCAGAAATTTCCACCGTCCCCCAGCTGGCCCAGCCTGTTAATCCAACAAATTAATCTATGCTGTGATAATGGGCATAAGGAGTTCATGTGCTTCTCTCTCAATAGCATATTTGCCATTTAGTGGAAATGCTAAGAGATTGTTTTTCAAACCAGATAAAGAATGCTAATGGGGGAGTTCCAGGCACACTGTTGGATCACAGATCACTGTGGAGCTGTTTTTGAGCATATGGATCCTTTTTCTGTTCCACAAATTGAATCCATGCCGGGCTTCTGGGTCTTATCACCTGCTCCCTACTTACCCACAACATATAGCATAGTATTTGAACATCAGTTTTGGAACTCAACTGCCTGGATTCAAATCCAGGTACTAGAACTTACTGAGGATAGATGTTGAACTTGAACTTGAACATCTCTGAGCCTCAGTTGCCTGACTTTGGTGTGTGAAAAGTAATACTGATTTCATATAATTGTTGTGGAGATTATGTAAAAAAATAATATGCATGTGAAGCACCCCCAAAGGATGACTGTCATGCCACAAACCCTCGCTAAGTTATTATCTTCATCATCCCATACCTTGCCTGCCTCCTTTTTCTTCAGACCAAATTCTCCTATTTTTTCTCTAATCCCTATCCTGTACTCCCAAGTAAGGTGCTTCTAGAGAAACAAGAAAGGGTTAAGACCCCAGCATTGTAATAGCCAGGCCTGTTCTTCTGGGCTTAGTGTTTTCCAGACCCATGATCTCCTTGGGGCTGAACCCTGGGGATACAAAAACCTATAAAGGACCAAACTGCAGAGAACTTGGCTCAGCATTTTTGCAGAAGGTAAACACCTTATGGCTACCAGGAGCCTAGTAATTGCAGATGCATGTAGGGTGCAAAGGCAGGTGACAGGCAGTCATCTGGCCCAGCCTGTCTCTACTCCTGCATCCTATCCACACCTTTCAACCTAGTAATCTCTTTTTCCTTCTCTCCATCTGTGTGGTTACCATCATCTTCAGTCTCATCTACAGTAACAGGCAAAATGGCATATGGTTCTCAAACTTTTCAATCATCTGAGATTTTACAACTGGATTCTCAGGCTAAATCCCAAATCAATTGGATCAAGAACTCTGGGAATGCAACCAGTGCATCCAAATGATTGTACTGTGCATAGAGGTCATCTGAAGAATTGTTCAAATGCACATTCTGGTTCAATAGGTCTGGGACAGAGTCAAAGATTCTGTCTCTAACAAGCTTCCAGGTAATACTGCTGCTGCTGGACCACAAACCAAATATGAGTAGCCAAGTTGTGGAACTGCAGTTCTCAGAATTGTTCATGTATCAGAATCATCGGGAGGACTCGTTACACTGCACCCAAGTTGCAAGTTCAGCAGATGTGGATAAGGCCTGATAATAAGTGGTTTTTTGTTTTGTTTTTTTGAGGTAGAGATTGAACCCAGGGGTGCTCTACCACTCACTACACACTCAGCTCTTTTTCCTTTCTTTCTTTTCTCTCCCCACCCCCATTTTGAAACAAGGTCTCACTAAATTAGCTGAAGCTGCAGTTGAATTTGTGATCCTTCTGTCTCAGCCTTTTGAGTAGCTGGGATTATAGACATGCACCACCACAACCAGTGATTAACACACTCCCAGATGATGCTACACTTTGAGCAACAGAGGAATAGAAGGTGCTACACAAGCTCTGGCAAAAACAAAAACTTAAAAAAAATAAAAAGGGTTAGGGGCATAGGTCAGTGGTAGAGCACTACTGGGTTCAATCCCTAATACCACAAAACACACACACTCCCTATCAGTTTTGGGATCAATCAAGCAAGCCCTTGGTCTCCTTTTCTGACCTAATGCAGTACTAGCTCTGTAATCGTAAAGGAGTTACTTAAGCTTTCTACTTGTTATTTCAACATCTGTAGCTGTTTGGGGCAAGCTCAATTGGGCTAATATAAACACCTAACAGAAGGGCTGGTCTTTCAGTCCTCAGATTTGAATTTCCTGGGGGAATTTATTTTAAAAAACGAATTTAAAATAATCCCAAGTCATTGATTTAACTGCTCTGGGGTACTGAGCATTGGAATTTTTAAAAAAACATTATATGTGGCCAGTACTAGGACTGGCCTATTACTGCAGCCTAATCTGCTTTGGTGTTCATAAGGATCATGGCTGGGCTCCAGGCCCCTGGTATTTCTGACTCAGTAGGTCTGGAATTAGACTGAGATTTGGCATTTCTAACAAGTTTCCAGGTGGTTCTGGGATATGCTCCGGGTATTACACTAGTCCATGGCAATCATCAATGTGCAAAATTAGATTGTCAGAGAATCTTGTTTTGCTTACGACACAACACAGGCAGCACCACCAGTTGTCCCAGGTATGCCATTATTCAAGCCTACCTTGCATAGTGGGTCTGATGGGGGTGCAAACAGATGCTCATGGGGAACTTCTTTGTAGGAAGGGCAGAAGGAATAGTTGTTCGTCCTGGAACATGGCATCATGAGAAAGAGGAGCCACATTGGCCCAGGTGACCCAGAACTCAGGAACAAGATGTGTGCGTGGAAGTTACAAAGAGGCCTTTGGCTCAACACAAGGAAGCATTTTTAACCTTGAGAACTGCCCTGTCTGAAAATGGCATCAGCTTCCTCTTTTGGCAACCAGTTTTCCTGTCCCTGTGTGGGAGGTATTCCAGCTGAGCTGGGGACCTGGGGTAAGCTAGAGATGCATGAACTGGAAGGCCTCTGCATTCCTTTTTAAGTCTGAGGTTGCGCTCCAGTCTGCCTCTCTGTTAATCCACAAACTTTCTATTTAGGAAGGTGACCGTCTGGAGCTTTCCCAACAGACTAGCTTTCCCCATGGTGTTTCTGCCACTTATCAGCAAGCGGTTTACTTTCCCAGGGGAAACCCAAAGGCTACAATGCTGGATAGAGCGGGCAGCAGGTGTCACCTCCTAAGCACTGTGGGGAAAGTGCTGGAGCCCTTTGGGCCCTAGATAATGGGGTTAATGGGGGCAGGTGAAGCAGGTGGGCTGCAGACTCGAGACAGATCTCCAGAGGCCAACCCCTGTCCCCAAGGGAGAAGAGCGGGTAAGGGCGGGGGGGGGGGGTCCAGCCCACGCAGCTGGCCACATCAGAGCACCAAGAGAACACGAAGTCTTTATTACAGGAATTCCTATGAAACCGCTCCAAGAAAAAACCCACACATAGGAGGAGAAAAAAAAATAACAAAGCAACACACACACACACACACACACACACACACACACACACACACACGGAGTTGCGGCTTCCTTGCGTGCACTTGGCCCCCGCATGGGGAGGGGTCAGGGTCACAGCCCAGACCTCTTCCTCTGCCGCTCTGGGTCAGACCCATCTGGGCATCCCGCTGACAGCAGGCTGACTGGGGAGGGTTGCTCTTCCTCCCAATAGAGGGCGGGCGGCCCCACGCCAGGGCCCCTGGCACCGTGCGCTGCTTCCAAACTTGGTCACCCTCCTAGCGCAGTGCTTGCTGTTCTCGGGAGCTAGGGAAGCTCCGCGCCAGGAGTCGCGCAGGGGGCAGGCGGGACGAGGAGCTATCAGGCCCTCGCCATGCACACACTGTCTCTCGGCCCCTGGATGCCACCAGGGCCCAGCCAAAGATGGAAGCTCATTCCCAAACTTCCAAACCCGCGTCCCTCCTCCAATAACAGATGGCAACTCTGAAGTTCTAAGAGTCTCGTGCCTGCCCAGGCTTCCCAGTTCCCCGGAAAGGTCAGCGCGTTCCCATGTCCAGGGAGGGGCCGAAGAGACTCACGGCCTCTTTCCCCTTGGCAGTGGTTGGTGCCGGTTAAGCATTCGTAGAATCGGAGTTTCCTTCTTAGGTCACCTTCTGGACTTTAGCAAAGGGCACCTCGTGAGCCCTTCAGTCCTATAAGCCCTCACCCAGGCTGGCAGCCTCTTTGCCAGCTTCATCCCTGCACATTGTCAAAGGGGGTTCACTCCTGACCACCCCCTCCCACCACTGCCACCCACCCTAAGAGTCCAGCTGGGGAGGCAGGGTCCCTGGGAGCTACCACTGTGGTGTGTGACTCCAGACTGGCTTTTATCTTCTGCCAAACTAAAGACCCTGCCCACCAAAAGTCCTCCAGCTCCGGGGGGGGAACCACCCTCCCCATCCCTGCTGGGTGAAGACAAGGCTGGGGGGGGACCCTGCCAGCCCTCAACAGAAGCAGTTTGATGAGCCAGGCCTGGGCCGGTGACAGATTCCTCCTTGTGGTGACCTAGCACTCCTCAGACGGTGCCTGAGTGACTGTCCAGGGCTCTCCCACACCAAACTCTGTACAAGAGTTGTGCAGAGGGTCAGGAAAAGGATGGGATGCAGGAGACCTTGGGAAGAAAGGGCACGAGTGCCCAAAGGGAGCAGGGAATGGGGGTAAACCAGGCAGCCCATTGCCTGGCAGGAGAAATGGGGAAGAGAGAGAGGCAGAAGCTCTACCTGCAGGCCAGAGAGCCTCTGGTAGGATTATCCTGCCCTTTCCCAAACTCCAACCTAGGCCACCTGCTGGGATTTTTTTTTTTTTTTTTTTTTTAAGGAAAGGTTGGTTCCTGCATTCCCCATTGCCCAGAGAAAAGCCTGGCCACAAAAGGGTCTGTGACCAGCTGCTGGCTTAAGGGGCCCCAGGTCCCTCCTCCAATAACAGATGGCAACTCCAAAGTTCTAAGTCCCATGAAAAGTGGCAGTGGCTGGGCTGGACTGTGGCCGGAGAACCACTGGGCCTCGGTATGCAAGCACCATCTGTCCGGCTGCAGCTGGGCCCTTCAGCTGGGTGCCGGTGTTGCTCTCGCTGTCCCCACCGGGTCAGAGCATCTCTGGCAAGGAGGAGCTGCTGGCATCTGGCAGGGAAAAAGGATGGATAAAGTCTCTTTCAAAGAAGCCCCTGGTCTTTCTTGGTCTCTAGTTCCTGAGGAGTGAGTCTGGGGTAGAAACAACCAAACACAGAAGCTCCTTTCTTTCTCCAGGGCCTCTGGATCGACCTGGAACTCTGCCTGGGGTCATTCCTGCACCCAAATTCCTAGAAATTGCACAACTGTAGCTAGTGATTGGGTGGAAATATGGGACAGGGAGGATAGAGCTGTATGGGAAAGGCTCAGAGGAAGGAAACTGTCTGACTCATTTTGTGATACACTGGTAGTTCGGGTGAGCTAGACCATAGGGTCCTGGAGGAGCAGAAATGTAAACTGGGGTCGGAATTTGGTGGGCCCCAGACATGGGGCTGAGGAGGTCATAGACTGTGCTCAGAAGATCCACTCAAAGGCAAGGGAGAAATGGAACCAAAGGGATTTTTGGTGAAGGGATGAAGAGAGGTGGGGCAGCAAAGAGACCAGGGCTGCTAAGTAGACGATGTGTCTAGCAGAGCAGTGATGGGAGGAACGGGGAAGAGAAATGGATGGCCAAGTCAGGAGGAGAGACTCTGGCTTTCAGAGAGTTGACATCCAGGGCTGGAAAGATAATCAAGGGTGCAGCTGAGGATACAGAGCAGATCTGGAGGAGTAACTGTGCTGGAGATTCCGATTTTGAAGCCAACTGCACACAAGTATTGCTGATGTTGTAAAAGAGGATGGTGGTGCTGCCAGAGAGTGGGGAGGGAGAAGGCTGAAGAGGGTCAAGGACAGAGCAACAAGTGGGTATTTAGGGAGTGGGAGGAGCAACAGAAGCCTGGGAGGGAGGAAAGAAAGCCAGGGCTCCCCAGGGTTACCGGAGCCCAGGGACGGTTTCAGGAAGGACTGTGGGCACATAATGTAGACGTGAGCACACAGTGTAGATGTGTGCACACCAGAAGAATGCAGGACAGGATGGGAAAAGGGTGTAGGGGGCAGAAGTAAATGGATGCAGGGCGAGGGGCTGAAAGAGGGGCAGATGTGCTCAAGTCCTGCAGGAGGGGTCTGCATTCTCTGTTCATTCCCAGAGAGGCGCACAGGGAGACAGGAAAAACAGTCTGGGACCAGGGGCGGCAGCCACCACAGACCCCAGATCATCCAACCCAAGCAGGGGACTGGACATAGTTGGGGGGAAGGAGGGTGGCACCTAGATTTTCTTCAACTGGCTTCTCAGTATGCCACGTGTGTCCTGGTCTGTCTTCTCAACTGGGCTAGAAACTATTGGAGGTCAAAAGCTGATTTTGTTTTCCTAACATCTGTCAAAGGCAGGAATGATTGCCTTTTGTCAAATGAATAAAGAGCTAAATAAAAGAAATGCAAAAGACGGGTTTGCATGCAGAAGCCCATATCCCCTGCCACCACCCGAGGGAAGAGACCCAGGATCTGCACTATCCAGCTACTTGAACCCAGCACCTCTGGACCCCTGGGAAGACAGGGGTTGTGGGGTGTGGTGGGTTCTGCCCTTGGGCAGTCCCAGGCAGCTGTGGCTCCAGGACTTACCTCTTACTGTCCTTCTCTCAGGGCTTCCTCCACCTTGGGCACCTCCTGCCGCTTTCCGCGGAAGTCTTCATCTAAAATGCAGAGGGACTGCCTCAGCGTCCACCCTGCAGGCCTCACTCAGGATGTCCCCAGGATGCACAAGAGAGCAACCCTGACTCATTCTGCCCCCTCTGTCTGATGGGACACGTGCTGATTCCTGGGTGGCCAGTGCTTGGGTCTGATGAAAGAGGCAACAGGACACCCAGGGGTTGGTCTGACTCATCACTGAGCTCAGACCTTGGACAAGTTCTTCCCACTTCTTTGGGCCTCACTTTCCTTATCCATAAAATGGGTTGGGGAAGTTGGACTATCTAGATGACCTCCAAGGTCCTCTAGTCCTTCTTTCTAAGGCCCAATGGCATGGGGTTCAGCTATGTGCACCCTGGTAGGGTCTGAGGCAGGGTCTTCTGGCCCCTGTTGCATTTGGAAGGGACTTAGTGAAAGTTGAAAAGTCTGTGGGCCCTCAGACTAAAGCTGCCTAGTGCTCCGTTCTTCATGTGGGCAGTCCTGTCTGTTCCCTCACACTCTGGAAATACTGCCTAGAATATTCCAGTGCCTGGTGCTTTGTGCTATAGGTAGAAACAGGTGGAAGAGGGGCTGGATCCCCTTTCAGGGACTGTAACAAGGGGCAGACATTGTGCACCACTCTTTTTTGGATCACCTGCCCACCAACTTTTGATGTGTCTGTCCCCTGGTTGGGTGCCCCCTCCCTGACATGGAACACCCAGGCTCCTCTTGTAGGATAACCCAGCACAGGCAAGACAGAGCTTAAGGGTCCCCTCCCTGCCTCACCACAAGCATGGCCCTCCACGTCTTCCAGAAGATTAGCTGTTGATGCAGCAGCCCCCAGCCTGTCCAGCTGTTCAGGAACACAGTCCCAGAGACGGACAAGTACTGCCACACCCCATCCCATCCCCAAACCCCAGAGGCTTATACCTATCTCTCCTACCCCACAATACCCCAATACTGCTAGTTCCTTTCTTGGGGTCAGCTGAGCAACCAGGCCCCAACCCTCTCATTTTGTTCCCATCTCTGGGAACAGGAGAGCAACTTTCTCTCTGCTCCCCTTTTGCTGTTTAGCTTTTAATATCCTGGGCCCTGTTTCACAAGAAAGGATAGGAGTTTAGGTAAAAATGTGGAAAAAATTTTTCTTTTCCCCTAGTACTAGGGATTGAACCCAGGGACACTTTACCACTGTGCTACATCCCTGCTCCTTTTAGACAAGGTCTATATTAAGTTGCCCACACTGAGCTTGAACTTGTGATCCTCCTGACTCAGCTTCCCAATTCATTGGGATTGCAGGCATGCGCCATCATGCCTGGCTTGAATTACTTAATTTCTACTCAAGGAACCAAAAGTGAGAAGGCAACTAAGATGAGGAGACAGGAAGACTGTGGACCAGTTCAACTAGAGAAATCAGGAAAAGGTTTGCTCATTTCAAATGAACTCAGTGATTCAATTTTTCTCCCAAGGAGAACTTTCCACAGAGGGAAGCCCAAAGCCACTCCCCCACTCCCCACGTCTGGCCCCTGGTGTTCCAAGTGATGGGCAGCCAGCTGGTGGCCTGGCTCCCAGAGCTAAAAGGAGGCTACAAAGCCAGGGCCCACTCCTGGGGAGGGTAGAGCCTGGGGGAGTCCAGCTGGGGTCTCAATCAGGGCCTTTGGCATCCACCACACCACCCAGAGCCAGGCTGGAAGGATACGATGGATGCTTCTGCAAGTGCTTCCTCTTGGACTTCCTCATTTTGGTCTTCTCGGAGAAGGCCCGGGCCAGTTCAAACAGCTTCCTCCGGGTAGCTGGGGCAGAGAGACCGAAAGACCTGTGAGCTGTTTTTTTCTCTTGGCATCCAGACCACCATAGGGTCTCCCCCCAGGCCTGGGGGAGGCCAGGCAACACCAGGACCCGCCCCCCCCCCCCCCCCCCCCCCCGGGGGTGGAAGCTGGAGAGAGGGAGGTGACGAGAATCCCAGACAGGAATGCCACCTCAGGAGCAAGGCTGCCATCCCAGGTCTGCCTGCAGGGGCAGCACAGGCCACCAAGAAACAGGCCCGGGCCAGCCAGCAGTCCAAGATCCGGGTATTCCTTCCCTGGCTTTGACAGACAGCCACGCATCTTGGCTTTCTTTTCTGCCCGCGGCCCCTGCGCCTGCCTTTCCACCCTCCCCTAGCCATCGCCAGAGTCGGTCCTGGAATTTCCATGACTAATCCGAGATTTTCCTTGAAATAGAGCCTGAAAGAATCTTCATTCACACTGGATGTGGGTCAACATGGTGGGGAGGTGAGGGACACGGGGACATTCAAGATTGGCAGGACTTTGTGGAACAAGGTCTGAAGGCCTCCCACTGCCACAGAAAGTGGGCTTAGGAAGGGCCTCCCGCTCTCCGGCCCCCCATCAGACCCAGCCAAGTGGCCGCAAGCCACAGAGAATGTGAACAGTGACACTGGGTGAGGGGATGCGCAGCACATTATTTTTCTGCAGACAGCTGGCTCAAGAGGATTTAAACTTAATTTGTCTCTAGACTCGGCTGTAGAGGGAAGTGAGGTAGGAAGCCTGAGAGAGCCAGGCTGCGATTAAAATGTCACTTCAGTTCACCAAGAGTCAGCAGCACTAAAAATTCTGGTGGGGGCTCCTTCCCTCCCATTAGGCCACAGGGCCTGCCTCCAAAGAGCTGGAGATGGGAGGGGACGTGGGCTGGACTCACATTTTCCCATGTGCTTCAACTTGTCCCTGAATAAGGCATCTTCAGACACAGCAGGGTTGGCATCACTGGTTCCTGGAAGGTGGAGACATGCTGAGGGATGGGCCCCCTTGGGTTTCTCAGGTCCCACTGGAGAGGGAGAGCAAGCTGCTACCAAGGCCCTGCGGAGGTGGGTCAGGGCTGTTGCAGCCCTATCCTTCCATTTTAGCAAAGATGCAGGTTTCTTCCTTAACCAGGAGGGAGTTTAAAGCAAGGAGGATTTGGGGGGTTCTCCTTTCTCCTTGTAAGCCGTGTTTTTCTCCTCTGTGAAAATGGGGGTACTCTTATGGTCTGCTGTATGTATGGAGAGCCAGATGAAACAGGGTCCTGACTATCCACTTCTCTGACAAATTCCACACTGTGAAGTCATGTTGGAAGTTTGAAATCAGCGGTGTGTGTGGGGGGGTGTTTACACTATGGGGGTCACCCGGCATTGCACACTGGGCTGCCACTGCACGCATTCACCAGCTAACTGGGGGGCTGCCTGAATCCTGGAAAGGGTATGAGTCAAAGGAGGAAGAGTACAGCCCAGAGTGCCTGGGGAGATTCCCTTTGTCCTTCCAGGGTTAGCCTCTCCAGGACTTCCTCCCAGACACTAAGCAAGAATGTGAATAGGGTTGGGCCAGCGTCGGAACTCAGCTACCCCTCAGAGATGCCCACTCACTCAGGTACCAGTTGGGTCTCCCACAGCCCTTCTAAAGCCACTGTTCTCCATCCTGCAACCTGGCTAATCCCAAGTCACCTTGCCTGCTAAGTCCCCTTTGAGTCATTCTGATCCATCTCAGCAGCTCTGGTTTCTCTAGTTAATTCGGGATCAAGGACAAGAGGCTCCGTGAAAACTCCCAGATGCGCATCTGGTGGGGCCTAAGCTCCTAGACTGTTGCTTATGAATCAGTTCCGTGGGATTTTCTCTCTCCAAGCTGGGATCAGCTGAGCCCCACCCCCACCCCATTCCTGCACGCCCCACTCTACTGTGCCATGGAAGGTCTGTTCAGGCAAAAGCTGCTGAGGCTTTCTGTGAGGCAGGCAGTTTGTGGATGTATGTGGAGCGGGGGTAGTGACTGTGTTCACAGGTACGGCATCTAGCTGTTGGGTGTGACGGCAGGGCACCTGGGCCTCAGCCCCACCTTCCTAGCTCCAGCTCAACCCTCTAGTCTGTGGATCCCAGCAGCACTGCTGCCCAGGCCCTCGTCCCCCTCAGCATCAGGCCTCCTGAGCAGTAGGGCCTGGCCCTCTTTGAGGCAATTCCTACTTCTCACCACCTTATACTCCAAACTCAAAATTTTCTTCCTTCAACACCAAGGGCAGATATTCCCCAAATACTTAATAAATGAATGAATGAACCCTTCCCAGGTTAACCTTGCCCTCCTTCTTGGCGTACATTTGCTATAATCAATAACATGTCCTCAGCCTTGCTGGTTTGCTCCACCTATCTCTTGGACATACCTCCTTACACGACCATAAGCTCCTCCAGGGCAGATACCAAGCCTTAGAATAAGGCTGAATGGGGTGGGGCGGCCTGGGGTTGTGGCTCAGCGGTAGAGCGCTCGCCTAGCACATGCGAGGACCTGTGTTCGATCCTCAGCACCACATAAAAAAATTAATAAAATAAAGGTATTGTGTCCAACTACAATTAAAAAATAAATATTTTTTTTTAAAAGAATAAGTTTGAATCTTTCCCACACCCACTTGCTACCAAGGGACATTATGTGGAGTAGCATGTCCTCTGGAAGACACGCTCCAAGAATTAATTGGGAGTTCAGACAACCCATGTCAATCCCATAGCCTCTGGGTTAGTAAAGACCCAGTGAAGGGGACATCTCACTCCATGGCCCATGTGGAAGTGCAGCCAGAGTCATCCCCTCCAGCCTGCTGAGGGGCCTCAGGCCCCTTCCTGGGTCTCTTTCCTCATCCTCCCCCAAACTCCAAATATCCAAGGCAAAGTTGGGGTGTAAGTCCCCCCCCACACACACCCCCTCCAGGCTTCCTTCTCAGGAAGGCAAGGTTACCTGTGACTGAAGAGGGAAAGCCAAAGTCATTTCCGACAGCCACGCTGCGGGATTTGGATTTCTGGGACTCATATTTCAATCGATCTGGAAAAGGACCACGTTCCTGTCAGCTCCTGGGCTCTCCAAGGCATGCTGGAGGTGACAGAGGCTGAACCCCCCAAATCACACACAAGTGCACAAAGAACACAAAATATGCAAGCACACAATATGTCCCCACTCTTAAAGAACCAGAGATAGTGGGTTGGGGTTGTAGCTCAGTGGTAGAGCCCTTGCCTGGCATGTGTGAGGCACTGGGTTTGATTCTCAGCACCACATATAAATAAATGAACAAAACAAAGGTCTATCAACACCTAAAAATATATTTAAAAAAAAAAAGAACCAGTGATAAGCCAGGTGTGGTGGCATATACCTATCATCCCAGCTAATTGGGAGGCTGAGGCAGGAGAATTACAAGTTGCCAGTAACTTAGTGAGACCCTGTCTCAAAATAAAATAAAAGGACTGAGGGGGTAGCTCAGTGGTAGAGCATCCCTAGGCTCAGTACCACAAAAAGGAAAAAAAAAAAAAGAAGAACCAGCAATAATAGAAACTGCGGTCGACAACCATTTGGAATGTTACAATGTCAGAATTCAAAGGTCCTTGAGATGGTTGAGTCCAATGCCCCTAATATGAAAGAAAAGGCCCTGAGGCCTCCACCAGCTTGGCTGAGGAGCCAGGGCCAGCCTTCAGAACCGGTGTTCTCACAGCACAACTTGCTCCTCCTTCACCGACATGGGTCAGTCACACACACACACACATACACTCTCACACTGTGACCCTCACAAGACTACTTCCACAGCCCCTTCTTTATATGTCACCCTAAATACCATGCTATCCTGAAAGGATAAGGCAGCCAGGCTGAGGAGCAGGACACCCCACCCAAACACCCTAATGTGCTAACTAATGTCCTTCGCTCAGAGAGCCTCCTACTCTGGCACCCATGGAGCCAGTCACTCTGTTCCTGGGGCTCTAGACCCCTCATGTCTGCCCTGTGGCTGGGGCTTGGTGAGGAAAGGCAGTGCTCTCGTCCCTGCTGCTGAACACAGAGCGGATGTGCAAGGGGAGGGAGAGGCCTACGTGGGCACACCCCTCTCCTCTGAGTCCCAAGGTTCCCCAGGCCTCTGTAGGCAGAATTCCAGCCTCCCCCACGATAACATGATGAAGGTTGTGCCTCATCAGCACAGAAAGCACCTGGCACCTTGGTCTCCATCCCAGCCCTTCCTGAGCCCCAAGGCTAAAGCCTTCGGTGCCTCCGTAGTGCCCACCTCTCTCCAGGGCGAGGAGGAAGTCACGGTTGCGTTGCAGCTCCTTCATGAACTCCTCATTCTGCAGGAAGAGCGCAATCCTCTCGTCTTCCAGGTACTGCTTCCAGCGGCTGTCCTGGGCCCCAGGCCCGGCCACGGAGGGAGGGCCTCCCTCTCCACTCACAGGTTTGGAGCCCCCGGGGTTACCCTGAGGAGAGGGCGAACATGCTGAATGCCCACTGACATATGTCCTTTCCCAGGATCCTCCAGCCCCACACCTCCCAACGGGACCTAATGGTCAGTCAAAATCCACAGGAATAGGTCAGAGCCCTCTCTGCTGTGGAAACAGAGTGGTTTAAAAATGACTTTTCCTCCTGACCTTGGACCACCTCGTTCCTTCATCCACAACCTGAGTAGTCCTGAAAAGGATCTGCTGTTCAACAGCCCACCCAGGAACTCTCCAACTCAAACCTCTTCTGCACCATCTGCCTCAGGGTGAGACCCACCTACCACAGGGACACCTTGGGACATGCCAACACCTGGGGAGAAGCTGCCCCTGGCCCTTTCCCAAGAAAGGGGAGGGAGGTACCTTGGCCCTCTGCCATTGACTGCCAATGGCTGTAGCCAGAAAGCCTCGCAAGCTGTCTCCCTCCCTGGGTCAAACAGGAAACCTCCTGGCCCAGACAGGAAGTGAGGCTTTTGGTCCAGAGTTCTTTTCCTACAAACCCAGGGCAACAGAAATAGCTCAGCCTGGGCTTAAAAACTAGGAAACAAAACTGGCCGGCACCAATTGTGTGGGCAAAGAGAAATGCTGGACAGGCCGGGGGCATGGAGGGTGGGGACAGATCATTACCTGTATGCTGTCCAGCTGCTGGGGCAAGATACGGAGAAAGTCATCAGGGAGGTTGCCCAGCAGTGGCGGGTTCCAGTTCCGATAGCGCCTCTGGCTTGCGGAGGGTCCAGAGCAGAGTACATCGATCCTGGGAAATGGGAGGTGAGGGAGCAGTGAGGCCCAGCGACAGCATAACAGATCCTCAAGCAGGTGGGATCCTACTCAGAGATTCCAGCACCTTCCACTGCCTCTGAACAAAGCTGGTACTCTTTCTCTCATCAGTAGCCTCAACTGACTCCCAGGCTGTGGCTGGCAGTCATTGCTCTCCAATCACTCAGTGACCTCACAGTCCTAATGCAGATATTGTGTGCATTAAGTGTGCTTTTGTGAATGGCCCCTAGAGAGGCAGGAGTTCTACCCCTCTGTGCTTATATCCCTAGCATCTAACACAGTGCCCAGCTCATGGCCGCTGGGTAACAGGTATGGTCCAAATGAATAGATGCAAAAGCCACCGACAGCCTGGTTTGCCTGCTCCTTGGTTTGTTGGGGAGGGAAGACTCCAGAACCCCCAGGGGCGGGGGGAAGCAGATCTGAGCTCCCATTCTGCCTCAGCCACAAGCCAGCAGGGTGGTCAAGACACATGAGCTGAGTCTTGAACAACTTTCTGAGAAGTTGGAGATGCCAGTGGAAGATTCTTGTTCCCAGGGACGCTCAGGGTCCACTATTCCTAAGCAAGGTGTGTGGCAGGAGGTCTGTGCCAGGGCAGAGGCCAGCTGAGAGGCAGGGGGCATGAAAGGAAGAGAGCGAGGCCAGCGGCCTCCCTGACCCCCAGCCTCCTGCTCTGACGCCCATGCCTGAGGGCAGCCTGGAGCCGGGCCAGGAGCTCCCCACAGCTCTTCGGCAGCCTGCAGCGTGGCAACCGCAGGACACGTGTTCTGCTGAATCAGGGAAATGACACACTGCGAAGGGCTCGCTCGCTCGCTGGGGCTGGGGCCTGGCTTTGATTTGGCCTCCAGCTCCAGGAATCCCGCCCGCCCCCTCACTGGAGGGGAGCTTTTCCGGGCTGCAGCTGACTGTGGAAATAACTTCCTTTCCTTTTCTATTTTGGGCGGGTGGCCGGCGGGGACAGGGGAGGGCGGGGGCGGCAGCAGACGGATAACCAGCTGCTAAGTGCTCGGTGGGAGCTCGGTGCGCTCAGGCGGGAGCCAAGGGAACCCTGAGCGCCGTCCACCCTCTCGCTGCACGGGCGGCGAGGGAAGCCTTAAGGAGGAACCTGCATCATAACTGGGACTCCCCTTGCTAGACCAGGATTCCTTCTACATCACTCCACCACCGTCCGCCCCTGGCAGAGGCTCCACTTCCCTCCCCAGTCCTGAAAGGCAGGGAGAGGATGCCCCATCTCTCAGGACCTGGAAGACCACCTCCAACCACAGCGGACAGAAATCCTCTTTAGGGTCATTCCCCTTCCTTGGGTCTCAGGATCTTCATCTGGGACACAGGTGCCCACCCCCAACTCAACCACACCTCCAAGTCATCCAGGAAAGCTGCAGGGGGAAAGCCCAGAGTTCTATCTGGACCCCCCCTCCCACTTCCCCAGCCCTTTGTTACTAAGATACCTAAATTGGGGGAGGGGGCATGGTCAAGGTGGAGGACCCCTGCATTGTTTTCCTTGTTGGGGTCCTGGAGGAAGGACAGAACCAGCCCCCTCCTGGCCCTGGCCCTAGCAGAGATGAGGTCAGCCCATAACTGCTGGGTTGGGGAGGTGGGGGCATGGGCAGCCCAGGCAACGCCACTGTGGTCAGAAAGGAATGTCAGAAATGAGCTGAGAGGCAAATGAATAACTTCCAAGGCTGTAATTTCAGTGGAAAAACAACAGGCAGCAGCCTGTGTGGTGGGGTCCCCTGGGCTCCAGAGACTTGCAGACAGATGGAGGGAAGGACAGGCGGGGGGAGGGGAAGGAGACTGAGGCTGGGGAAGATCTCCTGGTGCTGAACCTCTAGTCCCCAAAACTAGACACCCCCTACATACACATTCCAGGTTAACTCACAGAAAGTCAAACCTGGCTGAGAAGGATTGCCAAGACGGGTCTCCCTGGCAGGGTTTTGGATGAAGCTGGACACTGAGGTGCATAGTGCCTATGTCAGGGCAGAGAGGTCATCCAAGCAAAACCAGGGTGCAGGGCTCTGGGCATTCCAGGCTTGCTCCCCTGGATGGCCCTGCCTCTCTGGGTCCAGCAAAGCAATGTTCAAGCTCCCAAACTCCACCCCATCCACAGGCTCTTAGGTACCCAGTGACAAGGTGGCAGAAGGGAGCCAGACCATTTGCCCCTGAAAGTCTGATCTCCCTCAGCAGCCAGGGGGAGGTTCCTAAAACACAAAACGGGACCACACACCACTCTTCAGCTGAGACCCTTTCAGGGACTCCCCACGGCTGCAGGTAAGATGAAAGCTCCTTAGGAGGCCACGAGGCCCCTGAGATCTGCTGGCTGGCCTCTGCAGGCTCATCCAGCCATGTGACACTTCCAGGAGTTCCCTACACCCCTCTTCCCCGCCTCCAAGCCTGTGCTGTTTTCTTTTTCATCAGGCTAGGGCCAAAGTGAGTGGCCTCAGGTCATAGCTTGAATTGCAGTTCTTTTAGGCAGCCTTCCCACCCTGTGTCCGTGGCTCCCCTGGACTCTGCTCTCTTATGGGGGTAAAGGGACAGACCTACCCAGATCCATCCATTGACTCCTCACCTCCCACCCCAGCACAGCCTGCAGTTTCTGGGTATCACTTGTGATAGACCCCAGCTCTGCTCTTATCCCTAACTCAAAACACTAGCTATTCCCCACCCTATAACTTCCTACCACTCCATCAGCTCCCTAAGCTACAGTCAGAGACTTCTCATTAGGGAGGCAACAGCACACAGCAGTGAAGTGTAAGTAGCTTTGAAGTCAGAAAGAAATGATCAGGGCACAGTGGCACAGGTCTGCAATCCCAGCTACTGGGGAGGCTGAGACCGGTGGATTGCAAATTCAAGGCCAGCTTGGGCAACTTAGTGAAGCCCTGCCTCCAAATAAAATCAAATAGAACAATTTGAATCCCAACCTTGAGTCTTGGGGAAGTTTATTAAGTCTCTCTGAGGCTTAGTTTCCCTCTCTGTAAAATGGGGGTAATGACAGTGCCCACCTTCTACGTAGTTAGGTAAAGAACGATACCTGTTCTTATTAGCTGTGCCTGTACAATAACACAAGTTTTCCACCACTGGTCTGGGGTTCCCAAGATCCCCAGAAGGGAAGATCCACTGTGGCAAGTCGCCTTTCCTCCTCCCCCACTCCCACCCCCTGCATTATTCTAAGGAACAGCAGCCTGAGGTCCAAGAGACAACATCTGGGCTCCAGGAAGCCCACCACAAACATGGAGCCCAGAAAAACAGGGTCCTAGACCCATGGGACCCTGTTGGTAGCCTGCTTCATTTTAAGCTTCCAAATCACAGGCTCAAACCTGGAAGAAGTCTCTAGGGACCTTGAAGACTACTCTCCTACCTCCAGTTATCAAACTGTCCCAGAAAGGGAGACATACTCCTATTGCTTAAAAATCCCCACAACATCCCTACCCTGGGATGACAAACCAACAGCCATTCTATCAGTGACTGATGACTAGTTGGGGGTGCTGTGTTGAGGAGGATGCTAAGGTTCTGTCTTGACTCAGCAGGAAAGTACGTAGTAATTAATTAGTAATGTTTCCATGAGCCAGGTGTGGTGGCACATGCCCCAGCTACTGGGGAGGCTGAAGCAGGAGGACTGTAAAAGTTGAGGCCAGCTTGGGCAACTTAGCAAGACTCTGCCTCAAATTAAAATAAAACGGGCAGCACTTGCCTAACATTCATGATGCCCTAGTTCAATCCCCAGTATTGGGGGGTGGGGAGTAATATTTTCAAGGGCTCCAGAAGGGAAGTGTCAATATGTCTCCAGTGGTGGAGAACTTGTGTTATTGTACAGGCACAGCTAATAAGAACAGGTATTGTGCTCTCCCTTCCTACTCTGCATGTACCTTGAGAATAAGTCCCAGAAAGCAGAGGTTAAGCCATACTTCAGTGCATCCCAAATAGTAGGGGACATGCTACCTAGCCTAGACTAGGAATTAAGTAAATGTTTGCTTATGCAATCCTTAAACTTGGAAAGTTCTCCTTGGTATCTAGCTACAATGTTTCATGCCGGTCCTTGGTGGATTAATATACTGAGAGGTCCAGTCAAGCTTCCCTGTCCCTTCCCTGCTCCCCTGCACTCAGACAAGATGGATTCTCACCGGGGAGGTGGAGTGGGGGGAGCGAGAGGGTAAGGCCTGTCGAACATGTGCATGTGGTAGGCCGGCGGGGAGTACACAGGCGGGGGCTCTTCATCGGAGCTATCAGGTTCCAAAGTCCTTTCCAAGATCTAAATCAGAGACAACAGAGAAAGAAATATTAATAATCCTTCCCTGAATTTAAATGGCATTCAGACAAAACCAAGAGTGGGTGAGGACTGCTAATAAGGAACTCTGTGTATTGCTGGAGGGAGTGTGAATTGATCCAACCACTTCTTTGGAAAACTGGCTTTATCTGCTAAAGCCGGACACACAGCTACCCCTGCCCCTACTATCCCAGGATCTTCAGCAGACGTGAAAGTACATGTACCCAAAGGCCAGGTCAGAGCAGCACTGGCCATCCAAGTCAGGTTCAAGAACCGGAAAAACACACACAGGGACAGAAGTTAGAGCAGCAAGAACTCTGTGAGGTGGCTAAGGGGGGGAAAGGGCACCAGGGGACTCCCAGGGGCACTTAACCACTGAGCCACAGCCACAGCCTGTTTTGTTTCCTTCCTTCCTTCCTTCTCTTTCTTTCTTTCTTTCTTTTTTCCTTTCTCTTTCTTTCTTCTTTTTAATTTTGAGACAAGTTCTCAAAAGCTTGCTAAGTTGCTGAGGCTGGCTTTGAACTCAGTCCTCCTGCCTCAGCCTCTCGAGCCTCTGGGACTACAGGTATGCGCCACTGCGCCCCAAGCTGATGATGTTTCTTTTTTTAAAAAGCATTCTTTTTTTTTTTTTTAGAGAGAGAGAGAATTTCAATATTTATTTTTCAGTTTTTGGCGGACACAACATCTTTGTTTGTATGTGGTGCTGAGGATCGAACCCGGGCTGCACGCATGCCAGACGAGCGTGCTACCGCTTGAGCCACATCCCCAGCCCTGATGATGTTTCTTGATCTAGACTTCACAGAGCTGCTGCGTGCTGGAACTTTGTATCCTCTTCTTCTTCTTAATTCTTCTTTTTTTGGTACTAGGGATTGAACTCAGGAGCACTCTGCCACTGAGCTACATCCCCAGTCCTTTTTTGTATTTTATTTAGAGACAGGGTCTCACTGAGTTGCTTAGTGCCTCACCATTACTGAGGCTGGCTTGGAACTCTCCATCTTCCTATCTCAGCCTCTGGAGCCCCTGGGATTATAGGCGTGCACCACCGCGCCCTGCTCTGTATCCTCTTCTTATGCATGTGCTGCGTGTCCTTTGATGAGAACATCATTCACATCCTTCTCAAAGTACTTCCATATCTGTTGTCTTAACCTCAGATTATGACACCCACTTTATAAATGAGGAAACTGAGGCCCAGGTTGACTAAATGACATAGCAAAAGCTACTACCCATGGTTTTTAGAACCGAGTCTTCAACTTGGATCATGGACTCCACAGCCAGAATCTGAACACCCAGGTTGAATTCCCAGGATGGACAGGGCCCAGATGCCTGCTCTCCCTTTGAACTCTTCTCTTCATCCAGGAGTGAGAAAGAGGGCAGGAAGAGTCCCAGGGTTGGGCAAAGGCTGGGTTCTGGTACACAGACTGACCCAGACCTTACCCCAGAGGTCCACAGAGGCATTTGGGGCAGATCCCTCAGCATACACCCCAATTGGCTACTCCTCAGCCTCCTGCTCCTCTCTCTTCCTCCTGCTAGCTCTTTTTCCATCTCCTCCAAGACCAAGGAAACTGGGAAGGGCTCTGAGGCTGTGAATCAGCCCAGAGTCGCCAAGCCTCACATTTACCTCCAAGTGAGTTTGCAGAAGTCACCCCTAAAGCAGCCTCTGTTTCTGCCTCTGCAGGTCTGGGCTGGGCTGCACTGGCTGGCACACCTGTGCTCTAGACCAGCCATGTTCTGCACGCAGAGCCTCACAGGGACACCTTGGCAGCGAGCATGCATATGTGAGCACACACACACACTGCAGTGCTGTACGCGCACACAGCCAGACTGACCCAAGGCGGCCTCCACCCTGGAATGCACTAGCGTTTCTTCTTTTGAGCAGAAAGTATTTAAACAGATGCTTTTGCAGGAAAAGAAGAGTGTAGCTGCTCTGCAGGCCACTGCTTTGCTTACCCCAGATTTTCACAAGAAGGAAGACAGAGACAGATAACAAACACTCAAGGGCTGTTCCTGTTCACTGACAAATCTCCGATGCCTGGCACAGGGTAATGGCTTCACAAGAGGACCTGCTGCTGCCATGCTCAGCTCACACATCCCATTTCTCAGACCCCTCTGCTCTGTGGGGTCCATCCTGGACTATCCTAGCTGAGACTGGTCTCATGAGATAGGTGAGGACAGGAGGAGGGCTCAGGGGGACTTTTCCCAGAAGAAGCCACTTGGGTTTCCTTTGGCTGTGGCCTGCAGCAGTCAGCCCCCCAGACTCAAGGACACTGCAGCTTCCTGGGACAGCAGGCCCAACCTTGCAGAGGCTCCTGGAGAGGAAATGGGTCTGTGTGGAGCCCGGAGACAGTGGGCCTGCAAGCTCCAGAAAGGCAGATCCCCAGCCCACAGAGAGGACTCCCCGTGCCTCCCCAGCCTCCCCTGCTGCTCTCCTCCAACCCCACTAGTCACAGGAGCTTGTTCTTCTGGCTCTGAAGGTGATGGGTTTTCAGCTCTGTGGCCTCCCTGGCTTAAGTCATTGTGGGTGATGGATGCCTGCCAGGTGCTCTGGGGAGCAGGGTCTGGGCCATTTATCTGACAGGAGATATTTCTCTGTGGCAAGGATACCCCTCGGGCCAGCCCACCATCCATCAGCCCCCAGAAAGGGGGCTTTTTTCAGTCAGCAGTTATTGTCATTCCAGCTGCTGCTCATAAATTTTCTGCAGCACTTTCTGCTGGCTCAGGAGCTGCCTGCTGATGGGCCCAGGCAGGGCTCCAAAGGTAGGGGCTAGGGAAAGAGCCAAGGAAGGGCAGGGGTGCTGAGCAGGGGCTCCACCGAAGGGCAAGGGTCTTAGAAAACAAGTGAACACCGAGTGCAGGCAATTTGGGGGATGGGGAAGCCATGCAGAGGCTCACCGGGGCGGTGCACTGTGGACAAGAAGGAAGCATCCTGCCTGCCTGCCTGTCAGGACAAATGGCGCTGTAGAAAGGGTCAGAGTTTGCAGGAAACTTTCCAGCTTACACTGAAAAAAAATGTATCTGCGCGCATGTGCGTGGGAGCACACACACACACACACACACACACACACACCCCTCCTTTCCAGTAGCTAATCAAGGCAGATCAAAGGAATGGTCTCCCCTGGGAAAGAGATGATAGAAAGCTGGGCGAAGACAGCAGCAACGTTTGCTCATTCAACAAACATTCCCTGTGTGTTTGTTGTGTGCCATGGTGTTGCAAGTGATACAGGAATAAACATCACTGTCTACACAATTTCTCCTCCACTGGAGAGAGAGAAATTTCACGGGCACCCAATAAGAAAGGGGGAAGCAAGGAGGATGACCTGCAGGATGGCGGTGTTTGACGGGGAGCAGGTGCCTGCAGGGCTCTTGAGGACTCTGAGGCCATATCTGGGTTGTAATAATGCTCTTCACAAAATGTGTGTGGATTAGAAGAGAAAATACCCCGGAAGCACCCAGGATGGTGCCTGGCACAGATTCAGACTCAATAAAGAGTGGAGTTAAGTCCCATCTTACATGTCCCCCCGATGCCCCTGCAGCAGTGACCCTCTCACTGACAGACTGCGTGCCTTGCCCCTTCTGCAATGAGCACTACAGATCCTTTGGAGACTGGGTGGGAAGACAGATGTGCGCTGAACTCCCAAATGAGGCTGGAGAGGGCCAGACACTCCCAGCAGGTGGCCTTTGATGTATTGTGGCGGTTCTCTCTCCCCAGTCACTTCCCTGGACAGCCAGGAGCAGAGCTGCATGGGAATGGCTCATCACCACCTCTATCACGCCTCCTCAGGGGGACTGAACTGGCAGGTCTGAATGCCATTCTCCCTCCAGGCTTCCTGTGCTCTAGGGATCCAGCTCCACTCTTCTTCAGCTGCAGAGACTTGTGGCCTCCACAGTCTCACTCTCTCTCTCTCTCTCTGGGATCCTGACATGGTCCTGGGGCCACTTCCTTAGTCAGTCGGGCACTCTTTCCCCTCTGAGTGTCTGCAAAGCTGCTTCCTTTACCCACACATCCTTTCCGGGCTCTTCACATTTCCGCAGGGTGTCAGGTGGGGAGGTCAGCCTCCCTCTGCCTGCGCTTGCATCTCTCCCCTGTAGCACTCACCACTCTGGGTGGTCAATGCCCCACTCTTGCCTCCAGTCCTCTCAGGACTGTGAGCTCCAGGAGGACAAAATTTCCAAGGTCCTGGGGGGTTGACCCAGAGGTTTTACCACTAAGCTACAACTCCAGCCCTCTGTATTTTTTATTTTGAGACAGAATCTGGCTAAGTGTCTTGGGTCCTTGCTGAGTTGCAGAGGCTGCTGGCCTCGAACTTGCAGTCCTCCTGGTCTCAGTCTCAGAGTCTCTGGGATTACAGGCATGAGCCACCACGCCTGGCCATGTTTGCATTTTTAAAATGAGCACATTGATTCTGATGACCAGGACCCAGAGTCTAGTACTGTGCCTGGCACACCCTGGGCAGGTGCTCAGCGTTGACCGCCTGCAGGGTTTCTGCCCATAAAATAAGGCCCCTGCCTGACCAGACGATTCCCGGGGGAAATGGAGGGCTGCTTGCTGGGTAGAACTCAGGCAGGGGACTAACCCAGATCCTCCTAAGAGGTTCAACCAGGTGGTTGAGCTACAGGTGAGTTCCGGGGCCGCAGCCCTACCTCCGGGGGAATGCTGTCCTCGGAGTCGGAGCTGTCCTCGTAGGCGCTGCCGCTGCCCCCCTCCAGGTTCATCTGCAGCAGCTGGTCAATGGTGGCGTCCACGGCGCCGCTGTTGGCGCGCAGCACGCACTCGATGATGTCGTAGTCCATGTTGGGAAACATGGTCTTGAAGTCGTCCATGGCCTGGTTGAACTCGAGGCGGCGCACCTGGCGGGCGGGCCGGCTGTTGTTGAGCTCCTGGGGGGCCGCGCCGCCGCCCCCGGCCCCCGCCCCGCGGGCCCCCGCCGCGCCGCCGCCGCCGCCGCCGCCACTGCCGCCGCTGCTCCGGCGGAACAGGCTGGTCATCTTGCCGAGCCGCGTGGGGAGAATGTTTCCGAGGGGCCGCGAAGCCCTGGCCGGTCCCCCTGCCGTCGGCCGCGGGCTGGCTCCTCGGCTAGGGCCGCTCACGCCTACGCCTCCTCCGCCCCCGGGCGTCCGTCTGTCCGGGATGGATGGGCGGCCGGCTCCGGGTCAGGAGTCTGCCGGCGCCGGGCCCCAGGCGGCCCTCGGGGAGCGGTCGTCGCGGGGAGGCGGCATGCGGGCCTGGGCCGTGCTGGGGCTGGACGGCAGGTCATCCGCACCACCGGAGCATCCTGCCCCCGGCTCCACGGAGGGTCCCACCTGAAACGAGGGAGACAGTCAAGGTCAGGGGCGGGCAAACCTGAGCTCAGGGTGGTGGCCAGAGGCTGTGAGAAAACGAGGGCAGGTTGGGACAACCTCTCTCCTGCTGGAGGGAGACCTGCTTTTGTGTTTTCTCTCCAGTGTCGATTCTTAACAGCCACAGGACACAGGAGAGCTTCAGTTAGCAAGGACTTCCTTTGTGCCAGGTACCATCCTAGTGCTCTGTGTGGCCTAACCCATGACAACACTCCGAGGTAGTGAGGCAGACGCTAGCATCCCAGGAAACAGGGAGGCATTGAATAAAAGGACTGGAAGCAGAGAAGCCAGGATTCCAACCAAAGTCATGTACCACCCCCGCCCCCACCCCAAGCCACTAGTCTCAAACACTACACATACTGCCAAGGACCCCTGAGGACCCAGCTAGGCCAGAAGGGGCTTTGTATAGGTGCCCTGCCCCTCTAGTTTTGAGCCACAACTAGTTACTGCTTTCTTCATCTTGCCACCTCACCACCATACATCATGGTCCCACCTCCTTGTGCAGAGCCCCCAAAGAATCCTGAGGACTCCCCAGCATCACCAAGAGTTTCCAACCTGAGAGAGGAAATGTCATGTTCATCCTTAAAGACCCTGGGGCTGATGGGGAGCCTGCTCCCACTCTTGGAGGGATCACATTGGGCCCTAAAACTCAGCCCTTGCCTCTGAGAAATACCAGCCCAACAGAGGGAATCACAAGGCTCCAGTCCAGTGTCCACCCCTGGATTCATTCTCCTCACCCCAGTGTTACACTGACATGTTTCATTTATATCAGAGGCGCAGATTTGTTTTTATGGAACACTGTGTCCCCATATCTTACAAAAAATAAAAATAAATTCTAGAAGTATCTTCTCAAAGTTGTCTTGAGGAACCAGGTATGTCTTAAGTTCTAATCTTATCCCCCAAGGAACCAGTTACCCTGACCCAGCCAACCTGGCCTTTGGTCTCATGCCAGGAGAGTGTACCTGAGGACATGGATGGAGAGGGGGACTGAAAGTCAAGCACAGTTAGGGACCTAAGTCTGTAACCCAGCCCACTCAGGACCAGGCCTGTAAATCTCTGCCAGTGTCACACCCTGTTAGTGCAGACAAGGGAGAGCAGAATGTGTCTACAAACATCAAGTTCTGACTCTCCTTTTTTACCTCAAGATTTACAGTAATTTTGTTAATTGTAGAAAAGTGGCAGCTCTTTTAAGGGACTGTTCCATCGAAGGATATTCTTTGTGTGTGTGTGTGTGTGTGTGTGTGTGTGTGTGTGTAACCAGGGATTGAACCCAGGAGTGCTTAACCACTGAGCCACATCCCTAAACCCCCCCCCTTTTTTTATATAATTTATTTAGAGACAGGGTCTTGCTGAGTTGCTTAGAGCCTTACTAATTTGCTGAGACTGGCTCCTGCCTCAGCCTCCTGAGCCACTGGAATTACAGGTGTGCACCACTACATCCGGCCCAAGGATATTCTTAAATTTGATGAAACAGGTGCAAAGATCAAAGGGATCTTCCTTACCACTGTCTCAACATCACATGGCTGAAAGTGTGAGAAACACAGGACCAGAGGGGCGCAGGAAGAGCTTCTCCACCCCAGAGTCAGAAGACCCATCGATTCCCTGTTCCTTTAGGTCATTCCCTATAGGTTTGTAGGGACCTCAGTGCACAGGTGGCTTCAAGTGCACCTTGCTGAGGTTCTTAAAACTTTAACACCTCTGCCTCCTTGGAGGGCTGGGAAATTGTCTAGGGCTCCTGTTCTGGTGTCTGCTTAGTCCCAGAGAGATGGGTTGTATTTTAGAACAGAAAACTAGAGGCACATGGACACCAAGGTTAGGAGACTGAAGTCCTCTCCCACCGGGAGGAGACTTGTTAGTATAATCCTGTACCTATGTGTAGGTATTTGTTCTTTGCATATACTACCCTGTGTATGAATCTATTTTACTAAACTGTGATCAAACCATAAATCCTACCATGCCTCTAATGTTTTCTACTTAATAGTGCACTGTGACCATCTTCCCATGTCAGAAAATACAGACCTACTTCATCATGCTTAATGCTTGAGTGGTGTTCTGTTAACTGGGTGAAGCATGATTTATTTCCAACTCCCTCTCCCCAACCTCTTCTGAGGTGAACCAGTCACAGCCCAGGAATACATCACCATTTCACAAGGGAAAACAGAGATGCAAGCTCAAATGATCAGCCTAAGCATTCAGTTATGAAAATGCACACAGGAAGTCAGCCCAGTATGACACGGCTTCCTAAGCTGGCTTCAGACACCCCAGCCTCTTGATATTCCCCACCTATCCCATCACATCAGAAGGTCAGGGGATGCTGCTGTGGCTTTGCCAAAATGCCCTCTTGACAGACACTTTTGCCCTGAAGCCTCTAACACAGACCTCTGTGGGTCAGGAGGCCCCGAAGCTAATGCCCTGGTCATCACACATAGGGGTCACAGTGTTACGTTAATGCCTCTGGAGTGAAGCCGCTATCTCCCTGCCCCCTAGTAATCAGTAAGAAGGCTGGGGGACCCAACTCTCGCTTTGCTAAGGGCAGTACCCCAGAGGAGGCGGCCAGGACCTGGCCCACCCCCAGAAGAGGAAGAAAGAAAATGGTGAGGCCCATATTTTCCCCATTAACAGCCCCCTGGACAGGTCCCTCAGGCTCTGGCCCCCTTAGTGTTGAGAAGCCCCTGAGAGGCACTCAAGAACTCTCCCATCAACAATGAGCAGGCGCTGGTTCAGACCCAGGCTATGGTTAACGCAGCTGTGCCACTCCCCAGCAGCAGGGTTCGTGTAAGTCTCCTGTCCTCTCTGTGGCCCAGGACCTGTCTCCCTCATCTGCCTGCAGCCCTGAGGTGGCTTCAATGAGAGTGAAGCAGCACCGGGCATGGAATCCAGCGAGATGCATTCTCAGGTCTCTGCCGCGGGAGGCCGCTGAAGAGCCTGGAGCAGTTGGTGTGCTGGCCAAGATGCTCCCCGAGGCACATGGAGCCGCTGGAAGGAGTCTTCCCCACCATCTAGATGTGAACCCCTAGAATTCCTTCTGCTCTCTGCAAGGAAATGTGGCGGGGAGGCCTGGCTGGCCCCGGCAGCCAGAGACACCACGGTTCAGGCAGCCTCTTCCATTTACTCCGGGTGCAAAGCCTTGCGTGTGGGCCATGACCTGTAAACAGTTGACAGCAGTAACCCAGCCTCGCACACCCTCTCGGTGTTAAATGGCAAAGCCTCAGCCTGTCCATCAAAGGGCAGGTGTGTGGATGAGAGGAGAGAGGTCAGAAACAGCAATGGGAAACATAGGGAAACTGGGTTTGATTCTAGAAATACCATCTCTACAGACCCTACAAGCACTCAGGGACTCCCCAAAGCAGGCTGCCTATAATTAGCACCGAGTAGGACTGTGAGGCCCCCCCCAATTCTCAGAGGACTGTTCTCTCTCCTCCTTGTTAAGCTTGAGCCACAGTTGGAGCCACAGTTGGAGACGAGGGCTGAGAGTGTCTAGCCACCGGGAAAGGAGAAGGACTGTCCTTAAGGTCAGTGTCATCCTTGTCAGGCTGCCTTTGCAACCAGCACTGCTCAAATAAGAAGCAATGTAAGCCAGGCCTGGTGGTACACGCTTACCTGTAATCCCAGACATTTCGGAGGCTGAGGTAGGAGGATTGCAAGCTAGTGGCCAGCCTCAGCAATTTAGTGAGGTCCCAAACAACTTAATGAGACCCTATCTCAAAATAAAAAGGGCTGGGATCTGCCTCAATAGTAAAGTGCCCCTTGGTTAAATCCCTAGTACCGAAAAAAGAAAAAAAAATTAAATACATGGAAAAATTAAGACATGCAGGTAACCTAGGTTTACAAGCTTGTGCCAGGCACTGTCAGTCTTTTTATTTTTTTATTTTTTGGTAGTGCAAGGGCTCCAACTAGGGTTTATCACACTCTGCCACTGAGCCCCAGCCCCAGCCCCTACATGTAATCTTCATTACAACTCCACGAGATAGGTGCTGTTGTCTCCACTTTAGGGCTGTGGAAACTGACTCAGATAAGCTAGATGATTTGCCCAAAGTCGCACGGCAAGTCTGTAGAGAAACCAGAATTAACAACCTACTTCCCAAGAGCGGAAAATGCCAGGTAAGGTTGGGAGGGCTAGGAGCCAAGAGCCTGAGAAAGGCAGCCCTGTGTGCTCCAGGCTCGGGACACTCCAACAGAGAACAGACAGCACAAGGGAGGGCTACTGGCTCGACCCCAGTCCTGGCTCTGTGACCTTGGAGAAACCATGCCACCTCTCTGAACCCCAGCTGCTGAGCACTGGCAGGGAATCAGAGGAGATAACCCCTGACTGACTTCTGACAAAGGAAATGAATCAAACCTGCTGAGCCCGTTAGACCTCTCCACGGATGCATGGTTGTGGGTGACCTGAGGACCTGGAAGCAGAAACGTCACACCTGTCCTCCCCCATGTCCCAGGGAGCCAGTCTCCACCTCCCTGTGAAGGAATGCAGGCCTGGCAGGGGGCGGCACAGAGCCAATCTCCACTCCTAGTGTGGGTATCAGCCAAGCCTGAGTCACTCCCGGCCTGGCTCAGGGAGGTGGGCAGGCTGCCCCAGGGAGGCTCACCCGGCCTTGTCCAAGGTCAAACCAGGCAGCCTCTTCTTGCCTGAGGAAGGCCTTGGCATCAGGGCCAGGGTCAGGTCTGTATAGTGAGTTGGAGAGTCAGAGTCCTGGGTTCACATTTGACCCTAGGAAGGCTGTGCAACTCACTTCACTGCTCTGAACCTCAGTGTCCTCGTTGGTTGAAACAGGGATAAAATCTACCTGGAAGGAATACTGTAACGGAATTTACCTGGGTGCCTAGAGCCTAATAGGCTCGAAATGAGACAGGCTAGTGTGGCCCAGGTATAGGCCTTGGACAGTATGCCAGGCCACACTACTCTCAAGCGATCTCACCCAGCCCCGCGGCCTTAAGTACCATCTGCACTCTGCACACTGGCTCTCATGATCCTCTCACACTTCCTGACCTCTCCACCTCGACTCTTGCCTGCTGCTGTCACATGGATGTCCGTAGCAGATCCAACAAATGGGTCCATGGCACGTTACCTTGTCCTCTGACCCCAACCTGCCCCTCCCTGCCTTCTCCATCTTTGTTAATGGCAACTCCGTGTGGCTTTGGCCAAAGCTGTGCAGTCATTGCTGAGTGTTCTCATTCTCTTATACCCTACACCCAATCCTGTCTTCTCTGACTTCAAAATGACTTCAGAACTGGCTGCTCCTTACCATCTCCATGGCTACTACCTCTTGCCTATCTCTCTGCCTCCCCCTTGCCTCCCTACAGACTGTTCACTATGTGGCCATGTCACTCCTCAGCTCCAAAGCCCCCAGCGTTTCTTGTGTCCTCAGAATACAGACTAGAGCTTTAATGTGGCCAACCAGGACCCACAGGGTCCTGCTCCTGCCACCTCTTTGACCTTGCCATCGAACGTGCAGAGACTGACCTTCCAAACTCTGTCCCACTACCCAGCATCCTTGCCAGATTATCAGCGAGCCATGCATACTCCCATTCAGGGTCTCTGACGGCACTCTTCCCCCCATCTGCCGTGTCCTTCCCTCACAAATCCATGGGGTTCCCTCCCTCTTCCTTTTGGTTGCAGTCATATTATCAGGGAGGTAGCCCCCCCAATCCTCCAACCTCTGCCCTCCTTTGTCCTGTGTACTGGACCACCTCAGATGGTACATGTGCCATTGACCATCTCCTCCACTAGCTCCAAGCTCCACAAGGGCATGCTGCATGCTGTATTCACTATGAGACCCCCAGTACCTAGCACAGTGCTGGGACGATCAACAGATGTTTGGTAAGCGGATCAGTAAAGATGGAGGCCTGCAATCACTATGGCTTTTCTTCTTTTCTGGCACCGTATTAAACTACCCTGAATTACATCCAATGTGCGCATGTGCAAATACACACAGGCCTTTTCATTTTTTGAGACAGGAGGCTACCCCACTCCAGAGCTGACCTCAACTTCCATTCTGCCCCCTGGAGGACCAGGGTCAACCTGAGAGGTGGGGGTTAGGATAGGAGGCCTCAAGAGGAGGTGAGGCGGGAAAGCCAGAGGTCTCAGTGGCCAGCATTTTCTGCCCCTTCTGTCCCCCACCCCCCCAAAAAAATCACCCTTCTGGAAGGAGGGATGGGATTGCCCCAGACAAGCTTTATTCCTTGTGCATCCTGGACTCCCTCTTGTGAACATCACTCAGGAATGCCCCTGGATCTTGTGGTCTGTCTCTAACGCTAAAATCCCTGCCTGCAGAGGGACTCTTCTTGCCCAGGATCTGGGCCCAGCCCAGTGGCACCGCTAGGCCAGGCCACTAGGTGGTGTCTGGAGCGCTGGCCCTGGCTGCTCTAGGGAAAGGGCACACAGCAGCTTCTCTCCCAAGGACCCGCGGATGTGCCCTGCCCCCACCCTGGGACGGCCCAAGGGAGCAAAGAATCTGCCAGTCGCCCCAGGAATCTCAGAAACCTGAGGTGGGAAATACGTAGCATTCTGCCACCACTTTCAACCCCTTGTCCTTGGCAGACCTGGCTGATCCACCCAGGTAGTGTCCCATGGAGCCCGCGGGACCCTTTGCAACAGGGCGTTCTAGATGAGCCACTGGCCGGTGACTAGAACTGGCATGTGAGATGCAGCAGCTGCCAGGGCTGTCACTTCCCATCCAGGAAGCCTGGGCCCAGGCTTACTTGGTCTCATCAGGAGTCCAGGCTGCAAAAGCCAGTGGGGGGCCAGAATGAGGTCATCTGACCCCTGGGAGGCTTGTGTAACCATGGTTAAGTCCTGGGGAACCTCAAGTGGGTAATGGCAGTGTGAAGGGAGAGGCTGCTGGACCCAGACAGCTGCATCCTCGACCAATTGTCACCTCCAACGCGATGGGGGTGGGGCACAGGGCAGTCTGCAGAGCTTCTTGGCTTCTGAGCTAAAGAGGCTCCAAAAGGGAGAGAAAGGAAGGAGGGAAGAGCAAGGGACAGAGCGGGGCTATCAGGATGCGTGTGTGTGTGTGTGTGTGTGTGTGTGCACACGGAGGGGGGAGAGCAGAAGAGGACAGCCCTGACAGAGCCTCCTTGTCCTCCTGCCCCTGCACAGGCTTGTTTTCTTCCCAAGCTATTAATGTCGCTGCGGCTTCAAAAGCAGGGTGACCTTTAAATGCTGAGCCTCCTGCTCCTGCCCAAGGCGCGGAAACGGCTTAATGGAAACTCGGCCCAAATGGCCACAGCTGCTGGGGCTGCCACAAAGCCAGCCTCATTCCCGAGGCTCTCGGAGCTGCTGAGCAGCCACACCTGTGCCCACCCAGGAGTGACCATTAAGGGCAGAGAGGACCCTCAACACAGCCATTGGAGAAAGAGGATGGGCTGGGCGTGAGAGAAGGAAGAGGAAGAAAAACAGGAGAGACACAAATCTGAGTCTCTTGCTGTGTGACCCTGGATTGGCCCCTTACCTCTCTGGGCTAGGAAGAGGGATACAGAGAAGGAGGACATATGGCTTCCATGCAAGCCGGGGAGTGACACGGCCTGCAGGGGTGAGAGGCTGGGGGCAGTACCTGTCTTCCCAGGGCTACCACCTGTTCCAAAGTTGGCACCTGTGGACACCCCCACCCCCAACATGTAGTCAGATCTATCAAGCATTCTAATAGTCTTTATTTATTCATTTTTTAAATCTTTACAAAATCTGAAGAAGAAAAAAGAGAAAAAAAAATCTTTTGCTATTTATTTTTCTTTCTCCTGTATCAATGCTTGTGGCCAGGTCAGTAGCTAATGAGAGAAGCAGGGTAGGGACCGAGCAAAAGGATTCAAAGGAGGTTAATGTCCCTCTCCCATGGGAAGATGGGCCCTGGATCCTCAGTGGGGTGTGTGTGTGTGTGTGTGTGTGTGAGACTAGGGATTGAACCCAGGGGCTGAGCTACCACCCATCTCCCCCACCACCTTTTTTTTTTTTAATTTTGAGGCAGGGTCTCACTCAGTTGCCCAGGCTGCCCTCAAACTTACAGTCTTCCTACTCCCCTCCTGAGTAGCTGGGATTACAGGTGTGGACCCCCGGGCCCAGCTGGGTCCTCAGTCCTAAGGACATTCATCTTTGCTCCTGATACCAGAATATGGTGGTTGGCTGCCATAAAAGACAACATTAAGAAGCCAAGTCTGTCCTGGCCGTAGTGGCACATGTCTGTAATGCCAGTGACTCCAGAGGCTGAAGCAGGAGGATGGCAGGTTTGAGGCCAGCCTGGGCAACTTTGTGAGACCCTGTCTCAAAATTTAAAATAGAACAGACTGGGGATATAGCTCAGTAGGAAAGCGTCGCTGGGCTCCATCCCCAGGCCCCAAAAAGGAGATGCCAACTCTGCTTTCCAGTTGAAAAGATCCAAGATAAAGCTCATCAGACATAAATAATCTGTCATTTGTTTGTCTCATCATGGAAAGATAATGATAAGAATAGGAATAATGACAGTAGTTAGCACTGCCTGCTTCCTTAGGAGCCACTGTTCCCAGCGCGTTATGCCTGCTGTCTTCCCAGCCCTGAGAGGTTCACGTCACTCCAGCCCTTTCCAATGTATAGATAGAAATGCGAGGCACAGAGAGTGGAGTGACGCGTTCAAGGGGCCAAACTGAAATATGAACCCAGGCAGTCTGGTTCCAGATTCAACACTCTCCATCCATCAAGCTTGGGCAGCACTCTGCTCCCTGGAGCCAAGCACAGGGCCAGGCACACAGCAAGACTCAGGACCGTGTGCTGCACTAACTCCTAAAGGGTCTGAGTCATCCGGGGAGATGCTGGGGAACTGGGTGGGAAAGAGGGGAGGCCTAGGTACCTCCAGAGTTTGAGAGCCACGGAGCACTCATGCTCAGGAAGCAGGAAAGGAGGAGTCTGCAGGTGAAACCTCACCTACCAGGACAAAGAGAAACCTTGCAAAAATCCGTTTCCTTACAAAAAACTTTTTCTCCACCCCATGGAAGTTGTCCGGTTGCCTGAGCAACAAGCTGTTTAGTACCCCAGCCTGGGCCAGTTGGGGACTGTCTCCACAATTCCTCTCTCCAGCAGCAGACACCAGAAGCTCAGCCAAGATGCCTGGGAGGAGACCGAACCTCCATGCACAGAGGGGTGTTACTCCACTGCCTCTCCCCCGAGGTGCGGCAGCTCTGGGGAGCCCTGCTGGCCTGGCAGGAGCATATACATACCTGGGACCAAGTGGAATGGCCCAGACTGGAAGAAGAGGGCCACTGGCACCTCTGGTGCAGGGCCAGGAAGCTGGGCCGGCTCCAGGTGTGAGCTCATGCTGGCCTAGGCCCAGCTTCTGAGGAAAGAGGGGCCTGCTACTCCTCCCTGGGTCTCCCCTTCAGGCAGGCAGGCAGAGGCTGGAGCTGCAGGGTCTGTGCCTGAGGTCTGAAGTCCAGACAAGAGCAGGCAACATCTCTGGGCCCCCGGGATAGGTGGGCAGTCAATGCCCCACAAATTAGAATCTGAGCCTGCTGGGGAATCCAGGCCAAGGAACCTAAGATTAGGAGGTGTGTTCAGGATGGGCAGAGGAGGGTGCTAGGAACAGAATTCCCAAGCTCTGCCCCACCCTCATTAACACAATGCACCTAATTACCCACAGATTCCTGAATTCCATTTCTGTGAAATTTACCTATCATCTATTCGTACATGTGCCCAATATGTCCATAAGGATGTACTGTGCCACACTGTGACAGCGGAAGATTAGGAAAGTTCTAAATGTTCACCAATAGGAGGCTGGTGTAGTTATGGTACATTATCATCCCCATATATACAATGGAATATTATTCAACGGTGAAAAAAATGAGGCATTTCAACATTTCTCCTTTGATCGAGACCTATGGGAACAATACAAGGCACATGGAGTATATTTACTATACAATAGTGCATTATGGGGTGTGTGTGTGTGTGTGTGTGTGTGTGTGTCTGTAGAAGGAGAAAAAACATTTGAAAAGAATTCATAAGAAATGAGTAGTATAGTATAAGTTTCCCCTAGGGAGAACTGAGCCATAAGAACAGATCGGAGAAATTTTCCCTGTAAATTTTTTATACCTTTTCAATTTTGGTTCATATCCATTTATTAATTTTAGAATAAAATATGCAAATAACCTAAAGAACATTAAAGTAATAGCACTGCCAGTGATTTTTATGTTCTTTTTGCATTTGTGTATGTCTATTATCTACAATGGACATGAGTTACTTTTTCTTTTTTTCTTTCTTTTGGTGATGGGGATTGATCCCAGGGCCTTGCACATAAAAATCATTACTCTATCCCTGAGTTATACCGCCAACCTCTTGAGTTATTTTTTCTTTTTTTAAAAAATAATATTTATTTTTTAGTTGTAGGTGGACACGATATCTTGATTTCATCTTTATGTGGTGCTGAGGTTTGAACCCAGTGCTTCACATGTGCTAAGCGAGCACTCTACCACTGAGCCACACCCCAGCCCCCCTTGAGTTATGTTTTTGGTAATAATTATAGCAAATACCCTCGAGTACTTGTTCATGTTATGTACTTTCTAAGTACTTGGCACGCACTATCTCACTGAATTCCCACAGATAAGGAAACTAAGGAAACTAAGGCTCAGAGAGGTTAAATGACTTACATAAGATCACACAGTTGGTAGCAGAACTACAGTATGAACCCAAACAATCTGGCCCGTAGCCCATGTTTTTCTTAACATCCACCTTATACTGTCTCTCCAATTAAAACAAAACAACAAAGAAAGAAAAAAAAATCCTAAGAAACCAAGTTGCAGAGCCTTCAGGGCTTACACCTGTGGCCACCCTTAGACTCCCCCACCCAGTCTGTCCTGTTGTGATTCCTTAGGCAGATGGTCCAGTCCTGCCTCAGTGGGAACCAAGCGTGTCCCTGCACTCTGCATCTTCCACCCTGGCCAGGGACCTGCTTGCTCAAGGTAGGGATACAGGGGAGGAATAAAGGCCCAGGGGCAAGGGATGGCCCAGGTCGCAGCTTTTCAGGGGCAGAACATGGCCAGAGGCAGACACCATCACAAGCCGGCGTCCACTTTTGAAGAGTGTTTGGGATAAGAGGCAGCAGAATGGCTACGAGCAGGCAGATGTCCTGATAGCTCAGAAGCCCTGATTTTTCAGCTAACTGGGTGAGGCTGGAGTCTTTCTCAGCAAGTTTTCTTATCTGTAAAACACAGACACCTAGGCAGGCGTGCTGGTGTACACCTCTAGTCCCAGCAACTCAGGAGGCTGAGGCAGGAGGATCACAAGTTCAAAGCCAGCCTTAGCAATTTAGCAAAGCCCTAAGCAAATTGGTGAGGCCCTATCTCAAAATAAATAAATAAATAAAATAAACAGGGATGCCTAAGCCCTCTCCAGTAGGGCTAGTGAGGGGATTCACTGTGGTGGATACATATAGCACCCCACAACTGGGGGCAGCTGTTAGTAAGACTGGCATGGGCCCTTCACGCCCTAAGGCCACACAGTTCTCAGGAGCTGAGACTAGAACCTGGCCTACAAGTCCAATCAGGCCAGGGGATGTGATCTTGAATCCAGCCCTGCAGGGGGAGAGTCTAGAGCACAAAGCCCTCAGTTCAGGCTGGGGATCTGGGGCCCCTGAGGGAGAAGCAAGGAGCAGGCCAATAGTCCCTCTGTCCTTTCCTGCCCATACCCTGCTCTCAGCAAAGTTTCCAAGGGGAGAAGTGATTGGAATATTATCCAGGGCGTGGGTTGCCCTCCTCTACTCCAACTGGGGAGACAGCCTGCCACTTGGGGAGGAGTTCCCAGGCCCCAGGCAGCAGGAGCACAGGCAGAGTGGCCCTCTCAGAAATCTGGCCTCTGGCAGCCCAGGAATGCAGGCTGGGGGGAGCTGAGGCTAGGAGGCGGGTGGCTGGCCATGGCTAAGCTTCAGAAGAGCAGGCAGCAGCTGTGGCTAGGAGGGCCACCCCCTCAGGCAGCCAAGACACCATCAGAAATCCCACCCAGAGTGAGAAGGGCCTGCCCAGACAGCAGATGGGACTTTTCGGAGCCGCTTCCTTGGGGCCAGCTACTCCCCCAGCCATAGGCCGTCCCCTCCACTCCTCCTGATCCAAGTAGCAGCAGAGCTCCCCACAGCCAGGGGCACCCAGAGGCCAGCACCCAGGGACCTCTCCGCCTTCCCTCACGCACACTCCCACGTGCCCACACATGCACTCTGAAGTTCTGCGGTTAGGAAGGCGAGAGAAACCTCAGGTTCTCACTTCCAGAGGATGCAGGTGGCCAAGGGTCACCAAGCTCAGTGACTGCAAGCTGTGATTTGAACCCAGATCAGGAGACTCCTGAACCCAGGGCACCCTCCTTGTGGAGATGCACACAGCGGCATGTCCCCACACACAGCTCACGTGCTCATCGGCTCCTGCTGGCTGCCACACACCAGCTCAACTGGCACAGTGCTGCACACTCGCCCCAGCCCCTCACAGCCACTGACACAGACGCTATCTTCATGAACCCTGCCCTCCAGCCCAGGCAAGCTGTTTTGAAAATCGTCACTCTCCTACACACACACACGGTACACTGTGCTTCCCACAGCTGCCCTGCAAGTCTGGCCCTTCACTAGGCAGATGATGGGGCCAGATGAGGCCCAGGACCCCTCCCTCTCTCTTCCCCATCTGTGCTTGTGATGGTTTATTCAGCACTGAGGTCAGGCTGACCTGACTTGCAGCAAAACAGGCCAGAGCCAGGCAGGCCCACACAGTGAAGGCTTGGCTTCCTGGCTGCCTGCAAGCCCAACTCCCGCAGGCGGGCATGCAGGGAACCTCAAGCCAGCTGCGCTGAAGCCCTGGCCCTCCAATGTGACAGTCAGGAGGAAGGGGCAGGAGCTCCCAGGGGTCCCATAATGAGCTTCCTTCACCTCCCAGTGGCCTCCATCTCTACTTCTAGCAAATGGATATCAACAATCCTTGCTCAGTCTGATCACTGAAATCCTCTGGGAAGGCATGGATATAGAAGTGGGGGTGGGGCATTGGGGAAGTGGGTCAGGGCCAGAGAAAGCTACTACTGTGCTAGGCACAAGCCAGGATGACACCTCTGCAGAAGGTCACCGAATCCCAATCCCTCAGGGCCAGAAGGTCCTGTTTACTTCTTTAGCTTCAGAATCAAACCCTTTCCCTCAAGTGAGGCCCACAGAAGTCCATTATTAGAAGAGATCGAACCCAGGGGTGCTTAGCCACTGGGCCACATCACCAGCCCTTGCCCTTGCCCTTTTTATATTTTACAAGATCTTGCTAAATTGCTTAGGGTCTCACTAAGTTGCTGATGCTGGTCTTGAACTTGTGATCCTCCTGCCTCAGCCTCCAGAGTTACTGGGATTTTAAAGCCTGAGTTTAACCCCTCCTGTTCTTCTCTCTCTCTCTCTCTCTCTCTCTCTCTCTCTCTCTCTCTCTGCGCTGAGGATTGAACCCATGGCCTTGTGCCTATGAAGCAAGCACTCTACCAACTGAGCTATGTCCCCAGCCCCAATCCTGTTCTTATCTCTTAAACTGTCTTCATATCTGCCTGTTCCCCTCTCTGCTGCCTATGAGGCTTTAGGAAATGCAAATATGCTTTTCAGTGCTTCTAAGAAGCAAATGATCTTTGCACTCTAGTGGCATATCAAAGGGTGGTGAAGACAGCTGTCATCAGACTCCCCTGAGGGGTTTGCTAGGAATGCACTCTCCACCCCACTGTTAAATCAGAATCTGTGGGGTTTGGCCAGGGAATCTGCATTTTTAACAAGCTCCCCAGTTCATTATGGTGCATAGTAAATTATGAGGACAACTAATGCAGTTTGGAGATGGGGACACTGGTTTTAGCTCCATCACTAACTAGCCAGCCTTTAGCCCTTGACCTTAGGCAAGTCCATTTACCTCTTGGACTTTCAGATTCCCATCTGGAAAATGGGCAGGTCTAGATGAACTGCAACATTCCTTCCACCCCTGGCATATCTGTGTCTGCTCTAAATCCCTAAATGGTCCAGATGTGTAGGAACTGAGTTTCAAGGACTGTTAGGTCAACATACAATTTGGCACTCATTACAAAGAGTTCCTGTCTAAACCAGGTGCAGCAGCACACACCTGTAATACCAGGAAGCTGAGGCAGGAGGATCACAACTTTGAGGCCAGCTTGGGCAACGGTGAGACCTTGTCTCAAAATAAAGTAAAAAGGGCTGGGGATGTAGCTCAACGATAGAGCACACGCCTACCATGCACAAGGCCCTGGATTCAATTCCCAGAACCAGGGGGAAAAAAGTTCTTGTCTGGGGTTTACTTAGGGAAATCCGCAAAAATACCTTATCTTTAGCTCCAGGACCCTTCCTCCTCCCTGAACACCTATTTTCTTCATTCCAACCACAGCCCTAAGCCAACCAGGATTCTGTAAACATTGGGTCTGCACACCTGGGCTTAGTCAACAGTCATCAAACAAAGGCACTGCCAAATCACCTCACAAGCCCAAACTTGCACCAGCTCCATCTCTCATGGGAAGCAGCCAGCTTGGGATGTGCATATGGTGAGTTCCCGTCCCCCCAGCACAGGAGAAGCATGAGGGGCTGGGCTGGATAGAATGGCTCAAATCTACCAAAGGGTTGTGTTGTTATCCAGACTGAAGGGCTATGAGAAGACAGCATGAGGAGCAGCCAGAAGCTGTTTTCAGGAATGTTCTAGAAGCAGCTGGACACTATTCAGTCCATGGTTCCTTTAATAATCACCGTTAAAACATGACATATTCAGCTTAAACATTTCTTGCTGGTGGCAAACGTAAGACTGACTGATCCCTTCAGGTCTGTGGACCCTTGACAGTGAAGTTGTAGGGATTATCAGACATGCAACCCAAACGCTTACCATTGCCTATGGTGAACCTGTGTATGCCAAATAACTAAAAGGGAAGAGCAGACAGGAAAGGCAAGAATGGGAACCCAGTTTCCACACTGGGAAACATCTGTGAATCGTAGCCAGGATCTGCTGATCCTTGTTGTTTAAGAAAAAGAAAATAGATCATCCTCTCCCTTTGACTATGCTGACTGCTCAACATGATTGCGCCGCACTTAACAGTATGCAATGCTGTTGGAAAGTTCATGAACTCTTTCCATCAGCCAGGCTCCAGGCAAGGCACTTTAGCTACATGGAATACTCCACAACAGTCCTAGAAAGTAGAACTGCTATTTTGCAGACAGGGAAATCAAAGAATAGAAGAGTTCAATAACTTGCTCAAGGTCTCATAGCCAGGAAGTGACTGGGTCAGAATTCTACCCCAAAGCCCACACTCTTAACCCCACTTACAGTAATGAATCTCTGTATTCTGCAAGGAGCAAAGAGGAAAACTTGCCCAGAAGGGCTAGGCACATGGGGTGAGCCTTGCAAAAGTCTGCCCTCTAGCCCTCCTGGAGCAGGAGAGAAGCAACTGCATGGAGCATGTGGCTCCAGTGGGTGGACCCAGAAGTGGGGAGATGAAAGAGAAATGGAAGCATCCAGCTCAGAACCAAGCAGGTCCCCCATGTCTTACATCTCTTCTGTCAGGTCTGGAGGGGACCTTGCCAGTCTCCATGGCTACTCCCAGCAGAACCTCCCTGTCCTGGTCTGAGCCCTCTTCTTATATTTCCAGTGCAACCACATAGGGGAACAGCTAGGGTGAGTCAGGCCAGGCAAGAGGAAGTGGCCACACTTGACAATCATTAACATGCAGGGCTGAGCTTGGGTCCTTTGTTCTTAAGCAAGGACTGCAGCATTTCACTTTCAGGAAGGACCTAGGAGGGTGGGGCAGGCTCAGAATTGCACAACCAAAGCACAGGCTGAGACACACACAGGTCCCATGTTCAGGTTTGCTTAGACAGGCCACCTGCAGAAAGAGCACATGGCCCCTCCCACCCAGCAGGTCTAGAGAGAGCATGAGCAACCCTTCTCCACTGCTTTTTATTTTATTATGTATTTATTTGGGAGGGGGGTGCCCAGGAGGGCTCTACCACTGAGCTATACCCCAGCCCATTGTTATTGTTTTAATTTTTAAATTTTGAGATGGACTCACTAAGTTGCTTAGAGCCTTGGCAAACTGCTGAGGCTGGCCTTGTACTTGCTGTCTTCCTACCTCAGCCTCCCACAAGTTGCTGAGATTACAGGAGTGCACCACCATATTGGCTCCACTGATTTTTAAACCAGAGAGGGCTTCCAAAAGGGGATAAAGGGCTGGAGTTGTGGCTCAGTGACAGAGTGCATGCCTAGCCCTGGGTTCGATCCTCAGCACCACATAAAAATAAAAAAATAAAATAAAGATATGGAAACCCAGTTTCCACACTGGGAAACATCTGTGAATCACAGCCAGGATCCAACGACAACTAAAAAATAAATATATTTTTAAAAAGGCAGGGGGTGGATAAAATCGGAGCTTTGGGAGCAAGTCTTCCAAGTCAGAGAGGCCAAGACAAGAGGGGCAGCAGCAGAAGAAGGGGACCAGGCCAGCAGACCCTGAGGGAGCTCTGCATCTGAGAGAGATGGACGACATCCCCTCATCCCCCCAGCTCTGAAAATCCTGCCTTCCTACACCCTGCTTCCCCAAAGACAGCACATGCAGGTGTCATGCACCCCGACCCTGTGTCCCAGGTGAGAGAGAAACACTGGTGATAGTCCTCCGGGCACCTGGCAGCCCTGACACACTGTGGCTAGGGCAACTTGCCAGGGCTGCAGCTGTTCCCCGGAAGAGTCCCATCTTGGCCCCCAGCAGAGGCCCAAAGGCTGTGAAACGAAATAGTTCATTTTGGGGAAGAAAGGATAAAGGTTGGGGAGGTGAGAGGGAAGGAAGGGAATATGGTTACCAGGGCAGGAAAACCCGCCTGCAAGGAGAAACCTGTTTCTAAAAATGTAATACAAACAATCATAAAAATAGACTTTGAGCAAGCCCCATAAGCCCCTTGGACCCAGGACTGTATCTAGGTCCCAGGGTATGTTAACTGCCCCCCCCACTGCCCACCCATATCACAGGGGTCCACAGGAGGCTGAGATTTTACTCTGCTTCCCTCCTGCACCTCATTAGAGCTGAAACCCTGGGGCCCTCAAGGAAATTAGGAGAAACGGGACCCTTGCCCTTTGCCAATTACAAAGTAAACAGCTCTAGGGGACTGCCCTTCTTTGAGGGGGGCAGTCTTCTCACACTCTCAGATACCCCCACCCCCGGGACTTGGCCCCCCTCTCCCTAGACTCAGCTGGGTGGCAGCAGAGAGAGGTGGCAAGGAAAGGGCCTGTTTAGGGAAGCTGTTACTCGGCGCTATGTGGGCTGCCTGGCAGCAGCAGGCCACCCACCAGGTCTAACTCACCCCCCTCAAAGCCGTTCTGTTTGTAAAGGGCTTTCGGGGACAGGAAGCAATAAACAGAGTCAAGCGGCCAAGATGCAGGGGCTGATTATGCAGTTGGTGGATTTTCCAGGCCTCTGTGTCCTCTCCCACCAGCTGCCTGCGGCTCTGCAGAAAAAGGTACTGGCGAAAGACCGGCTGTCCCTGGCTTCACAGGTGGCCCTCTGCCAGGCCTAACTGGGTCTTTCTGAGCACAAGAGAAAACTGTGTGCTTTTGAGGGTCCCATGAGCCACCATGAACACCCTGCCGGTGACACTCCTGGAGCCCAGCCTGCTAAGGTCTCCAGCTCTGCACACGCTGGCCTGCAGCTGGCTCTCCACCCTGCTCTAAGTTCCTAGGTGGAGGGAGACTCCCCATATAACGGGGGAGGGGGGGTGTGCCTGGCTGTGGCTTTCTCTTTGCTAAGGGCAGGTGGGTGGCCCTCCTTCACAAGGGAGCTCAACACTCAGCCTAGTTTGGCTGCTTGGGGAGTGGAGAGCCATTGGGGCAAAGCCGAGATTGTGGGAAGGTGGCTCTGGCCTACCCCACGAGAGGCCCAGTGGTCCTGCATTCCCCCAAATGGACTCTGACCCCGCAAAACAGTAGGTAACCCCACATGTGCAAAGCCATAAATACAAAGTGGTTTGGGAAATCAAAAAAAGGGGAAATCACCCACTTATCTCTCAATACCAGAAACTAATAACACAGGCTATCGCCACAGGCAGCTGCACCTTTAGGCGCTGACACAGAATCACACAAAAACACCAAGTGGCAGTGCCAGCTATATACTACCCTACTTTTGTTACTATGTGTGGGTGTGTATGTGTGGTCTAGATGGGCACGGAGGATATCTGGGTGGATATGCACCAAGCACTGAGCAACAGTTACCTAGAGGGAGGGTTGCAGGAGGAGGGGATTTTGCTGTTTACCTTCTATACCTCTGCATCCTTAATGATTTTACAATATATTTGCTTTATTTTTGTAGTTTAAGAACTTAAAAAAAAAGTACATTGCTGGTGGGAATATAAAATGGGCCAGGCATGGGGCACAAGACTGTAATCCCAGGGACAGAGAAGGTTGAGGCAGATGGATTGTAAATTCAAGGCCGGCCTCAGCAACTTAGTGAGACCCTGTTTCAAAATAATAAGAAAGGACTGGGGATATTGCTTAGCTGGGTTCAATCCCCACTACCCACCCCACCCCCCAAAAAAGGAATGTAAAAATTATATAGTAATAGTGAAGAAGTTCGGTGGGTCCTCAAAAAGTTAAACACAGAATTCCCACATGGTCCAGTAATTCCACTCATGTATACACATCCCAAAGAGTTGAAAGCAGGACTCCGATGATTACACACTGGCATTTATAGCAACACTGTTCTCAACAGGCCACAGGCAGAAGCAACCCAAGTGTCTATCAACAGCTGAGTGGTAAAGTGTGTATTCAGAATAAAGAAGTATTACTCAGTCGCAAGAAGGAGTAGAATTCTGATATATGCTCTAATGGGGATGAACCCTGAAAACATGCTGAGTTAAATAAGCCAGAATAAAAGGACAAATATTATAGGATTCCACTTATAAAAGATACCTAGAATAGGCAAATTCATAAAGATGAAAAGTGGAATAGAGGTTTCCAGGGACTGGTGGGCAGGGAATGGGGAGTTATTGTTTAAGGGACACAGTTTCTCTTTCGGATGATGACCAAGTTCTGGAAATAGATAGTGGTGATGGTTGTACTGCAATGTAAATGCACTTAAAAATGGTTAAAATGGTAAATTTCACTACAAGAAAGAGAGGGAGGGAGGGAGGGAGGGAGGAAGAAGGGAGGGAGGAAGGAAGAAGGGAGGGAGGAAGGAAGAAAGCAGGGATTAAGGGCAGGATGAGCCACTGATTGCAGAAGACACTGAATCATGGGCAGAAGGGGGCACTGCTTGGGAAATTCAGAGAGAGGCAATCAGCACACAGGAAATCCTGGTGCACACAGAGGGGCTCTGTCCCCATCTGCACGGAGTGGGCCGGGACACAATGGCTGCCCTGTTGTCGAGGACTGTTCACATGGCCTGCAGTCACACATGCCACGGGGCTGGAGAGGTGGCAGGGCAGGCATACTTTCTGGACATTTGGAAGGGCTGGATCATGATAGATTGGGAAACAGCCTTTAAAAAGGTTCATATGCTGGAAAAAGAGGGCTGCAGCTGAGCACCTCGGACAGAGGGAAGGGGAGGGGGTGGCTGGGGTAGGGAGGAAAGGGCAGAGTCAAGGCAAGAGGACAAGCCCAGTGTGGCTAGAGAGCGCCCGCCTGGCCAGACTCACACATGGAGCACACACTGCAGAGCACTCCCGGCCCTAGGCAGTGGGGAGTGTGACCAACAGGGGATACAAATATCCTCAACTTTTATGGGGTCACATCCTGATAAACCCATTGTAAACTGAAAATATCATAAGTCAAAAATGCATTTAGAACCTTAGAGCTAGCCGGGTGCGGTGGCGCACACCTGTAATCCCAGCGGCTCGGGAGGTTGAGACAGGAGGATTGCAAGTTCAAAGCTAGTGAGTTCAGCGACGGCGAGGTGCTGAGCAACTCAGTGAGACCCTGTCTCTAAATAAAATAAAAAATAGGGCTGGGGATTTGGCTCAGTGGTCGAGTGCCCCTAAATTCAATCCCCAGTACCAAAAAAAAAAAAAATTAGAACCTTAGAGCTTGGCCTAGCCTACTTTAAACATGCTCAGAAAGTTGCATCAACCCACAGGTGGGCAAAATCATCAACACAAAGTACATTTTGTACTAAAGAGTTGTGTGTCTCATGTAACTTATTAAATACTGTACTAAAGGTGAAAAATGGAGCAGGTATGCTTTCACACCAACATGAATATGAAAAATCCTAACTTGAAACATCACAAGTCAGGGACCATCTGTCCTTCTGTGCATCTTCAGTCCTGCCACCTGCCTTGCTCAAAAGTACGTACATCTACAAGAAAGAAAAGGCACCCTATCCCCCCCTATACTTTTTTTTTTCTTTTGCAGGACTGGGGATAGAGCCCATGGACACTCTACCACAGAGCTACAGCCCCAGCCTTTTTTATTTTTTGAGACAGGGTCTTGCTAATTTGCTGAAGCTGGCCTCAAACTTGTGATTGTCTTGCCTCAGCCTCCTGAGTCACTGGGGTTACAGGCATGCACCACCACGCCCAGCCCACCCCCACATTTTTGCAGAAGGCTAAAATCCCTCTGACTTGGGAAAAGCTCTTCCTGAGGTTTTACCCTGCTTATCTCCACTCTGCAAGAACAAAGAGACAATTAGATCCAAAATAAGATCAAACTGCCAGCGTGGGCTGAGCACCCTCGTGGCTGGGCTTACATGATCGTGCCCGTCAGCCAGTTACCAGGCATCAAGGAACATTGCTTCTTCCTTTCTAGGAGGAACAAGCACAGGGGAGCCAAGGCACACCCCAGTGGGATGCCAGACTCTGAGGCCCAGGACCACTAGGGACAGACTTCTTGGAGCACAGTTTCCTGGGTTTCCGTTGCTATCTCCATCATACACAGACAAAGAAAAGCTGTGCATGGGGCACGTTTGTGGTCAGGGGCAGCTCTACCTCACTCGAGATAAGAATATTTCAACAGAGGACTTTTTATAAAAGGACATTGTATCCAGGGACTTCCTGAAATATGCCAGATAATATTTGTGCCTGTGTGTGCGTGTGTGTGCACCCTCACACACCCATAAGAAAGAAAAGAATGTGCAGTTCTGAAAGATCTTGACATGACACTATGACCTCCTCAGAGACCCACTTCTAGAACTGTGCTGTCCAAAAATGTAGCCACTAGTCACATGTGGCAATAAAAATTGAAGTTTTAATTAAAATTAAATAAGATTTTAAAAATGCAGTTTCTTGGGCTGGAGTTGTGGCTCAGTGGTAGAGCACTCGCCTAGCCCGTGTGAGGTACTGGGTTCAATGCTCAGCACCACATAAAAATAAAATAGATTTTGTGTCCACCTATAACTAAAACATGATTTTTTTAATGCAGTTTCTTGGTCACACTACCACATTTCAAGTGCTCAACAGCCCTGGTGGCTAATGGCCATCATGATGAACAGTGCATATTTCAGAATATTTCCAACACTGCAGAAAGTTCTATCAGCACCATTCTAGAAGCTAGAGGAGAGTCCTCCTCCTTAGTAAAACAAGGCCTTGGTTTTCTGTACCTGCAAGGGAGAAGACCAAGGAGGGTGGACAGCAATCCCCAATTAAGGACCCTTCCACCTCCCATCCTCCTGGCCAGGCAGAGCTAGGGTGAGCTCTGTGCCTTTCACCACCCCTGACTTTGGCCTCATCCAGGATCAAAGCTTTGGCCTATTTATTGCAAGCCTGACACCCCAGGCAGAGGCGACCCACAGTCTAGCTGAGAGCCCTGATTTCAGAAAGGGCCTTCCAGATTGCCTTGTGGGAAGGGTGTTCTTAGCATCCCAACGCTCCTCCACTGGGCACCCGTGTGCATAGCCCTGGCGCTGCCTACTTGGGGTTTCTCCAGTTCAATGAATGGGAAGGATTCAGAGGAAAAGGGCCCACAGGAGATGGGGTGGGCAAGTTCTTATTAAAAATAAAAACATTGTTTAAAAGAACACAAGTCAGGCCAAGAAAGAGGACCTGAAGAGGTTCTAACCACGAAGACCATGACTGGGTGTTTGGGCCTGTATCTATAAACTAACCAGAGAGATGGAGATAGATGGAAGTCCCTCCCGCCCCTCAATACACACCATCACCCCTGACTCTGCAGATCTTCTTTTTTTTTTTTTTTTAAAGAGAGAGTGAGAGAGGAGAGAGAGAATTTTTTTAACATTTATTTTTTTAGTTTTTGGCGGACACAACATCTTTGTTTGTATGTGGTGCTGAGGATCGAACCCGGGCCGCACGTATGCCAGGCGCTTGAGCCACATCCCCAGCCTCTGCAGATCTTCTTAAGAAAGTTCCCATTTGAATCAAAGCAGCATCACTATCTCTCCCCAAAAGTTGACAAAAATGATCTGTAAGCCTGTTTTTGTCACAAACAACACATTCGAAGTTGCTGGCTGAGCAGACAACACACCAAGTTTGGAAACAAGGAAGAATAAAGACTTTGAGGGCTGGGATTGTGGCTCAGTGGTAGAGCACTTGCCTTGCATGCAGGAGGCCCTGGGTTCAATCCTCAGCACCACATAACAATAAAGAAATAAAATAAAGGTATTGTGTCCATTTACCAAAAAAAAGAAAAAGAAGAAGAAGAATGAAGACTTTAAGGAGAGACCTGTGAACCTAGCGAATCTTGTAACAGATTCCTTTTAAATTTCAAAATTTTTTACATTAAAAATTACATGCATAAAACACACATAAGCTTAATAAAGTATTAGGCAAACACCCTCTAACTACCCATGTCAAGAAACAAGACTTCGACAGGCATGGTGGCACACAACTGTAATTCCCAGGGACTCAGGAGGTCTGTCTGAAGTTCAAGGTCAGCTTCAACAACTTAGCAAAACCCTATCTCAAAATTAAAAATTAAAAAAAGGGCTGGGGTATAGTTCAGCAGTAGAGAGCCCCTGGATTCAATTCCCAGAACTGCAAAAGAAAAAAAAAAAAAAACCAACTCTGCCAGCCGTTCCCAAACCCCCTCACACCACAAACTGACTTTTGCAGAAATCACTTCCTTGCATTTCTTTATCACTCAAATGTACATCCCTGAACACACTGTACTTTACTCTTGCCTACTATTTGTTCTTAAATCTACAATTTCTCTTTCATCCCTTTTTTTTCCTTCATAATTTATGAGTTGTAGAGCCCCGGCTGTAGCCGTCCGCCCAAGTCCGTGGACCAAGCTTCCTCTCCTCTCTGAACCTATTACCTGCCCTGCCCAACTCATGGGGCACCTGTGACAACAAAAAGAGACAGCCTGAAGGCGCACAGGGAAGTGTTTATGACACTTTGTTAAGCAAAGAATGCAGGATGCAAATTGAAAAATAAACAAAGTATACACATGTACCTGTGTATGTATACACAAAGAAAAGGATATATGAAAATATATCTTTATACATATATTTTTAATGATATACTTTAAAGCATATATAGATACAAATACTAGGAAAGGTGACTAGAAAGAAATGTACCAATATATCAAAACTTGTCCTGGATGGTGGGATTCTGTATCACCCTGTTTCTCTTTCTTAAGTTTTTCCACAATTAGAATATCATAATGTGATCATGAGGGGCCCAGTGGTTTCTAAACATTAAAAAAAAAAAAGAGGGTTCTTAAAAACATGGCACCAGGTGGAATTTGTCTCCAGGCTTGCCCATTTTCCCTTCCCAGTGCCTACTGGCTCTGCTCTGGTTTCCCACAGCCACCAAGAATCTATATAATCAAGACCCTGGGCATCCCAAGCTAACTTCCCTTGATGCCTACTAGCTGATCTGCCATCCTACACCCATCTTCTCTCTGTACCGGGTCACTTCCCAGCATCCCTTCCTTTGTGCCAGCAGACATCTGGTCACCTGGCACCTGCAGGGCCTATTAAACATGCACTGATGGGCTCTCCTCTTAGAGCTCCTGGTTCCCCAGGTCTGCAATGGGGCCCAAGAATGTACACATCCAAGTTTTAAGGGCTGCTGCTGCCTCTGGTCCAGGAACCACACTTTGAGAAGTGAGCATCTGATTTTCACCTCTCCTCAGAATACCTAAAGAAGCCCTGCCTATCCTAGCTCAGGTTTCCCTTTTCCATGAGGCGGTCCCTGAAAACTTTGGCCATTATTGACCTCTTTCTGCCCTTCCTCCACCCTTAGCGCTGAAGGATAGTCTGGTGAAAGGAGAGGGTACTTAGGGGCATTGATGGACAATGTAGCATTTTATCATCTGCTGTCTTTTGAGGTCAGCTCCCCTCCATCATATCAGCCCCTAAAGGCAGACTCTGGGGCAGACACTTCAGTGTCTCACATTATCCAGGAAGCATTGCTCATGTCCCGAATGACATAAACCTATCTCATTCACAGGCTCTCCAGTGACATCACGCACAGACTTCGAATAATTGCACTTACTGAGCACTGACTATATGTCAGGATGCATAAGACAAAATTCTCTTTTTAGGCCGGGCACAGCGGCATATGCCTGTAATCCCAATGGCTCAGGAGGATGAGGCAGGAAGATGGCAAGTTCAAAGCCAGCCTCAGCAAGGGTAAGGTGCTAAGCAACTCAGTGAGACCCTGTTTCTAAATAAAATACAAAATAGGGCTGGGGATGTGGCTCAATCCCAGTACACACAAAAAAATTCTCTTTTCAGGCTGGGGGTATAGCTCAGTAGAGCACTTGCCTAGTATTTTTCAAGGCCCTGGGTTCCATCCTCAACACCATGGTGGGGGGAAAAAATAAAAGGAAAATTAAAATGGAAATAAGTAAAATTTAAAATACATTTAAAAAAACACCTCTTTTTGGCTGGCTATAATGGGATGCTAAGGCAGGAAGCTTGCAAGTTTAAGGCCAGCTTGGGCAACTTATGGTGACCCTCTCTCAATATAAAAGAAAAGGGCTGAGAGTATAGTTCAGTGGTAGAGCACTTGCCTAGCACATTCAAGGTCCCATTTTCAATCCTCAGTACCACAAAGACAAAAAACAAACAAAACTCTTTTCTTCCCAGAGCCCTAGAATTACAGAGCATAAATTACAGGAGAAACCTACTGAAAACACTCTATGAGGAATCCTTCCAACTGCAGCCAAATAGTCCGACCCTCTCGGCCAGAGACTGCGACAGACTTACAACTTGGCCCCACATGCAGGTGCTTGTGCCCACCAACAAGCACACACAGTAGCAGTCACACCCTCGTGTAACCATGGTGAGGGCTTGTCTGCTGGCCATAGGCTCCATTGTTCCCCCAGCTAAGCCACTCAGGACTGGCCGGCAGGGTTTGTGGGCAGACATTGTTAGGAGAACAGATGTCTAGGCAGATGCTGTGACTTCGCAGGCCTGGAATGCACCAGAAGGAGGCGAGAAAACACTGCCTCCTAATGACAAGACGGTGACAGGTAGACCCAGGCCCCTTTTCATCATACATCTCGGAGTCCAGACACTTAGGCCTCTGCCCAACAAGACATTCCAAGTCCCAAACAAGCCAAGTAGGCTCTAGGGTATTGCAGGCCACTCCTAGTTAAGAGACACTACCCCAGAGGTGAGGTCTGTTAGGTAGCAGATACTCATCTGAGAAGGGACAGGGGCTGCAGGGGTTGTTGAGCACAGATGGAGCCCAGAGGCCAGCAGGGAGGAGAAACAATGTCAACATTGATACATTGCTTATTTCTGGCCCCCATCCCAAAGATGTTTCCAGGCAGGAAATAGCATCCTCCTCATACAAGAAAACCAGTCCTCCAAGAACCAGCTGTTTTGGCCAATGCACGATTGAGTCCTGAGCCACTCCTCCTTCTGGCCACCACAGACCACTGACCCATCCCTGCAAATTTCCCTGCTCCTAAGCCCTAATTCCCAGGTCCCAGCAGCCTCATCGTAACCAACTGCAGTTCTATTTCAGGATTCACATTGCAGTCCTTTTCTTCCAAGAAGTCTTCCCACATGCATATTTTTTTCCCCTTTTGTATGTGTGTTGAGAGGTATTGGGAATGGAACCCAGGGGCCCTCTAGCATTGAGTGACATCTCCAGCCCCTTTTATTGTGAGACAGGGTCTCACTAAGTTGCTGAAGTTGGCCTTGAACTTGAGATCCTCCTGCTTCGGCCTCCCAAGTTGCTGGAATTACCATCGCACCTGGCTCACATGCACTTCTTGCTCATTCCCACATGGCTTTGGCCTGTCAGACCCTCTCTTCTCCACCATCCACACAGCAGCACTGATCACATGATATCATAACTGCCCTAAGGACACTAAGGAGAGAGAGTAAAACCTGGAGTAAAATAGCTGCCTCCAAAGTCCTTATTTCCTGTGGCTTAGGGTCACAGTGACCCCATAACTTCACCCTTTGGATGAAACACAGATTCAGGTTGTTGTCCACAGGAGCAGGAGCAATCTCTCTCTCCTCAAGGCCCCTCTCCATGAGATCACAGGAAAACCATTGCATGGGTCTGGCGGGGCTGGGAATCAGCATTCCTAACCTGGCGCTCTGGGAGATCAATGTAGATACAGGGAAAAGGATAATGTTATGCAGGGCCTTGCAGGAGAGGACTTTTCTCTGCCATGCCCAACACTCCCAGGTAAGGGAGAAGGGCCCAAGTCTCCTAGCTACAGGTTCCAAGACACCTGTCCACTGGGCCTCTCTGGGCCCAGGAATAGGCCAATGTGGATGATGTCCCACCAGCCCAGGGTGCTTTTCTCAGGAGAGGCTGCAAAGAGAAGCAGAAGTGATGAATGGCATAAAAGTGGGCAGGAAATAAAATGTATTCAGACTCAACCAGAGTAATTGAAAATGAACCATATGCCAGGCACTTGGCAAGGTGCAGCCCCACAGTCTTTATTTGATTTTCACACCAACCTAGTGAGGCAGCTACTATTCTCCTTGTTTTACCAACAGGGAACTCAGGCATTGTTCTGCTGGAAGGAGAGAAGCTGAAAAGGCAGCCCTCAAACATTAGATGTGTTTGGCCAAGGCTGAGGGGAAGGTTTAAACATCTTTGAGTAAAGCATGAAGGATACTTGTCCTTTATTAGCTATCTTCCTTAAAGACAGAACAAAATAAAATGGGATTTAGGTTAGATCCTAGAAAAACTTCTTGACTGTAAAGAGGTGTTTGAATTCACTTCCCAGGAAAGATCTGGGAAGCTGCAGCTGAATCAATTGGTCGTTCTGCGGGCAGGAGACTGGACAACTTGGCCTTTACCACCACAGGAACATCTGAGGTCTTTTGAGGCAACTTGGCTCTACCTCCAGTTTCAATTGAGGCGTTTGGATACAGTGCAAAATCCAAGGTCACAGACATCCTTTGCTAAATTTAACAAGCAGGTGGGCTGAGGATTCAGATATTAAAATAAAGTCTTTTTTTTTTTTCAACAAATGAGCCGAGTTTGGAGGTTGCTGATTTAATCAATGAGGTTAATGTGAATGCATTAAAGTTAGTATGCTTTTCACTAAAAGCCACCATTCATTTGTTGGACAATGTAGTTCATCAGAGCAGCAGTGACCGAGATGTCTAGGCAGGCAAGGAGATCAGGCAGGAAATTGCCACCCCACCTTAGGAAGCTGCCTGGCTGCCCTCCCCACTCCTGAAGTATTGGAGGACCCCAGGGACATAAAGCAGATCTGCTGCTGCCCCCGGCTGCTCAGGCCAACTCTGTGTAGGCCTGGAACAGAAAACTCCCTGGTAGGTTATGATTATCCCAGGAAGGCTGAACATTCTGGGCAGTAGGAGAGGGCTGTCGTAAAGCAAGATGCTATCCTGAATGCTTCCTTTCCAACCCACAACTTACTGAATTAAACAGAATTTACTATTGATCACTGGATAATTGTAAGACAAAAACTGCAGATGTAGATTTTTTCCTTCAGGCAAAAGAATTTCCATCACCAAAGCCCTGTCTTCTCCGGAGATGTAAACCTCTTAGGAGAAGCCTAGGCCTGGAAAGGTCACAGGGCTTGCCCTCAAGGTCACACTGAAGAAGCAGAACTGGTGCCAGCTCACTGACCCCTACCCAGCAACCCTCCCCAGGTGGCCAGCAGCTGCCTCTATGAATACAGAGGGCTGAGAGGGGCTGAGAGAATTTATAAATCACTGCACACCCCACTCCACCTCCATGGCCTCCTGATGCCGAGGACAGACTATGCAGGGCAGGCCAGGGCAGGAGCCATGCTGCAGGGATGCCCAGCTGGAGTACTGACCCAGGCCGCCACAAGGCCTCCTGCTATCAGTCCCTGCAATGCCCCCACCTCCCCCTTTGATCCCAAAGAGAGGAGGGGTGGGAAGCAAAAAAAAAAAAAAAAAAGTCCCCACTAGCATCGATTTACCCAAAGCAAAGGCAACACAAAGGCTGCACCTGTTTCCATGGAGACGCGATTGGCTAAGCAAAGGAACAAAACAGAGCAAGAAACACAAGCCCGTCACCACCTTCCGGGCCAGCGTGATGGATGTTGGCCAGCCAGAGCCCCGACAGGAAGGATGAAAGGTAATCAGCAGATCTCGGAAGCCACACCAGGAGCCCTTTCAGTTGTGGGGTGGGGGGGAGGGGGGGATGCAGAGGCCTCCCCCACTCCCAGGCCCACTAGCTCACCTGCCTGGGCCCCACTCTTGAAAAAGATCCTGGACAAAAATCCAAAGGGAGAGATTATTCCCTTCACAAAAGAATTCTTTGCTTGACAAAGGGATTCCTCCAAAGGACATCCCAGGGTGGGTGGAAGCCTTTGTCTCATTACTGCTTCTCTGAGGCTGAGGCTGAGGGAAGGGATAACTTCCAGTGGGAGGTTTGCAAGAAAAGATGACAAAATACCTAAGGGGAAGGGATGGAAGGGTGAAGACAGGTCTCTGCTTATGAACTACCTGCTGGGAGAGACCCACAAGGAAACTGAGACATGGCAGCTTTGAAACAGAGAGTGAGCAGAGTGCCCTGGGCCATTTGACAGAAAGGACACAGGAACAGAAAGAAAGAGTGGAGGAAGCTGGGCAACAACAGGTGTCCAACAAGGGCCCTCAGGTGGCCACGGATCTCAGCAGGGTGCATGGACATTGGGCTGAGAGGAAATGTGGGGAGTATCCCTCATCTCCCCAGGGACCACAGGGAGGAGAGAGGCTTGAAATGTGCCCAGGGTGGAGGCCAGAAGAAGATGCCAACAGTGTGCTCAGCAGATGGCAGAGGCTCAAGGGCAGTCATAAGAGCCCGTTGGCTGGCTCTAGCTATTCATCAGGTGACATATATTAAGCACTTCTTTGCACATGGAAAAGGGGACAAGGCCACACACCCTGCCCTTGGAGAATCTCTCCAGAACTTCACTCTACTGGGTTTTCCCCTTGCTATAATTCCTACAGAGAACGAGGAGAAAAAAACAAGGATAACAGCATAATATTTAAGAAGCATAAATAACCATGTGTCCTTCATGCCCTCAGCCACTCCAGGAGGAAGAAACTACTACTCTTGCCTCATTTGCTGATGCAGAGACAGGCACAAGGAGCTAAGTAACTCAGTCGAGGTCATGGAACTGAAAAGTAGAAAAACCTGGCTTCAAATACAGGTCTGCCTGCCTTCAGAGCCCCTGACCACCAGCAGAACACCAGCCACATCGGCCCATTACAGACACTGAGCATTCGAGAACACAAGGGGCATGCTCCGAAGCACAAGGAGACGCTGGGGCGCAGGTGGACGCTGAGGACCAGGTCTCCTAACCAACACCAAGGCATTTTCCCTTATGACGCCTCCCCCAGGAAGGCCAGCTGGCTTTCTTGGTAGGGTACGTGACCAGCTCTGTGGTCATGAAGTCACTCTCCTGTTCTGGGCCTCAGTTTCCCCCTCTGCAACCAGAAGCCATCACTGTAGCTTGAGCCCCCTACCACTGTCTTCTCATTGAGAAGAGTAACATGGGACATGCATCCAGGATGTCACCAGGGAGCCAGCAGAAGGAGCAGGCTCAGTACTGGCTGCAGCAAATATTCCCCAAGACCCACAGGTTCTAAAATGAGCAGCGTAATGTTTACAGAGAAAACCCTGAGCACCTCTCCAGCCTCTGGTTGGATGGACTTCCCACCAGGGTACATTTGGGGGAACCCAGGGACTTCCAAAGTTGTTCCACTATGGATGGCTTCCGGGGAATCAATTTCCACCCATACTCTGTCCTAAAATTGATCTGCTGAGAACCGTCTGGGTCTGCCAGTTCTCTCTTCACAGCTGCCCTCTTAACCAATTCCCAAAAGAAAACTTTAGCCCAGTCACCCCAACTTTACCCTGGTTCCCTGCCCCGAGGTGAAAAAGCCACCAAAGAATTCCATCCTCTGGAGAGAATTCCAGTAAGACAAAGAGAGAGTCCTTAAGACACTGAGGAAGACAAGCCTGGTGTGGTCGGGCACTTGGGGCTGAGTCAGGAGGATCACATGTTTGAGACCAGCCCTGGAAATTTAGCAAGACCCTGTCCCCAAATAAAAATTTAAAAAGGCTAGGAATTTAGTTCAGTGCTATGCATTTTCTTAACATGTGTGAGGTCCTGGGTTCAATTCCCAGGACGGGAGGGAAAAAAAAAAAAAACCCAACAACAACAAACTCATCCTGAAGAGGGACTGGCTTTATTTTTACCTTCAATTCATCAGTCATCTTCTTATTTTAGGGTTAGAATTAGGGAACAAGAAAGTGAAACAGGGACACGTATGCAACACAATTCTTTGAATAAAAAAAAAAATGAAGTCAGACTTTTTCTGACCCAAAGGATGACTGGCTGGCTGGTCTCACAACGAGATCCAGTTTCGCCAGTTAGGAATCACAACAGACATTTTCCATCACTGCTGAGTTTGCAGCTCTAGGACTTTAACAAAAATATATCTAAAGCAAATATATGACATATTAAAAAGTCTGGAAATGGTCTACTTAAAATTATGATAAAAATTCTATGTCAGCTTAAAAATGTGTGAGAGGATCCAGTTTTTCAAAATTCCTTGTGGCAGTGAAAAAGTTTTAAGCCTGTTGCTTTACTTCCATGGAGCCTCGTTCAAGGGCTCTTGCTCCCTCACGGACAGAGCCACTGGGCCACAGCTGTAGAAAGTTCTCAAAAGAAGGCAGAAGCACACTAAAAAATCAAAAACAAAACAAAACAACAACAAAAATCCCAATCAATAAACGGGCAAATCAAATAAGCAGACACTTCTCAAAAGAAGACATACAAATGGCCAACAAATATATGAAAAAATATTCAACACCTTTAGCATTCAGGGATCTGCAAATTAAAACTACACTAAAATTTCATCTCGTTCCATTCGAATGGCAATCATCAAGAATACAAATTACAATAAATGCTGGTGAGGATGTGGGGAGAAAGGAAGACACTGTTGGTGGGGTTGTACATTCGTAGAACCACTGTGGAAATTAGTACAAGTACTACAGAGGTTCCTCGAAAGATGAGGAATGGAACCAACCATGTGACCTGTTTATACCACTCCTTGGTATTGATCAAAAAGAACTGAAGGGGGGCTGGGGATGTGGCTCAAGCGGTAGCGCGCTCGCCTGGCATGCGTGCGGCCTGGGTTCGATCCTCAGCACCACATACAAACAAAGATGTTGTGTCCGCCGAAAACTAAAATAAATAAATAAATATTATTAAAAAAAAAAAAAAAAAAAAAGAACTGAAGGAGCGTGCTATAGTGATACATGCATACCAGTGTTCATAACAGCACAATTCACAGTAGCCAAGTCATGGAAACAGTCTAGGGGTCTGTCAACAGATAAACTGATAAATAAAATGTATATATACACACACACAATGGTGTTTTATTGAGTCATAAGGAAGGACAAAATTGCGTCATTTTGCAGGAAAATGGATGGAATTTGAGAGTGTTATGTTGGGCAAAATAAAGCAGATTCAGAAAGTCAAGGGTTCTATGTGGAAGGTAGAGAGAAAAAGAGAATAAAAAGAAAGCAGGAAAAAAATGGAAACATTTTTTTCATAAAAATAGAAGGAAGACCAGAGGAGTACAGGAAGAAGACCAGGGGCAGAAAAGGGAAGTACTGGGGAATGAAACTGACCAAATTATGTTCCGTGCATGTACGAACATATCACAGTGAATCTCACTATTATGAATGATATACCAATAGAAATGAGGTTAAATGTTTATATATATTAGTTTTAGGTGGACACAATATCTTTATTTTACATTTATGTGGTGCTGAGGATCAAACCCCATGTCTTGTGCATGCTAGTCGAGCACTCTTCCACTGAGCCCCAGCCTCAGCTCAGGTTAAATGTTTTTAATTAAAGAGAGAGAGAAAGCATACAATAAGTACTAGATCTAGATCCTGGGTATGAATTTGCTTCTGATGCTTCTTAACTGTGTTGATCTGAGTGAGCCCCCCAACCTCCTTGAGCCTCAACTTCCCCATAAGTACACGAGTATAATACAAGCCATGTTTAAATTCTGATGATGCCAGGTGCAGTGGTGTACACCTGTGATCCTAGGGACTCTGGAGGCTGAAGCAGAATTACTAAGTTTGAGGCCAGTCTTAGCAACTTAGCCAGACCTTACCTCAAAATAAAAATAAAAAGGGCTAAGGGTGTAGCCTTGTGGTAGAAAGCCCCTGGGTTCGATTCCCAGGACTGAAAAACAACATTGTCATCCTGGAGATGACGACGACATTAAATGAATAATAGAGGAGTGCGTCAGCACAACAGCCCCAAATAGGTAGCCAACAGCCAGGGTTCTCTGGTTTGGGCCACTTTATGTCATTGGTCTCGCGGTGATATTAACAAGGGTCTTTACTGTGCACTCACTGTGTGCCAGGCATGGAGTGAGTGCTCCATGGGTCTTTACTGTGCACTCACTGTGTGCCAGGCATGGAGTGAGTGCTTCTCAGGCCCCAGTGCATTTTGTTTTCCCGCAGCCCTGAGTCAGGTGCCCTTCTGATTCCCGATTCACCAGCACAGAGAGCTTGTATACTTACTTAGCTCACTCGGCTCTCAACTAAGAGCCCATGGGTCTGTTTATTTCCAAACCCCAAGCTCTAGAAGCCTCTCTACTCGTGGCACAGCCCTTCAACCAACAGCACACCACATCAACTCATTAGCAAAGCAGGATCCCAGGACCTTGTCCAAACATATTGAATCAGTAGCTGCATTTTAGCAAAATCTATGAGGGATTCATATGCACATCCACGTTTGAGAACTGCTGCTCCAAACCATCAGTCCGGCAGGCTAACCATCCTGGTTTTATCTTGCTGAAGGTAATATTAGAATATTTGCTTTCTCCATGCACACAAACACAGCTGGCAATTAGAGCAAGCAAGATGGTTAGGGATTATAATAATCCATCAGTAACACGCGCCAAATGCATTTTTTAAAAAGGGTTAGGAAGATTCACACAAAACTGTCCTCATTGGTTTCCTCTGAGGAGTGATATGGAATGGAGGGTGGAGGGAATTAAAAGGAGCTTTATATTATTTGAAAATTTTCATAAAAAGATGTGGCTGTATATTAGTGATACAATTTAAAAGGAAAGTATGCTTTTATTTTATTTTATTTATTTTTGGGTACCAGGGTGCTCAACCCCTGAAATACATCCCCAGTCCTATTTTTTAAATTTTATTTTGAGACAGGGTTTCACTAAGTTACTTAGGGCCTTGCTAATTTGCTAAAGCTGGCTTTGAACTTGCAATCCTCCTGCCGCAGCCTCCCGAACTGCTGGGATTACAGGTGTGTGAGAAAGCATGTTTTAAAACACAAGTAAGATCACTGGAAATGGATCGTATGAGCTCTGTCTACCCAAGGGGGTGTTGCCAGTATCTAGCCTTAGTCCCTAGAAGGCCAAAGTAGTCAACAAGGAGATGTCAGTAAAACAAAAGCAGAGCTGTGCCTGGAGCTGGGAGACCCCAATTCAAGTCCAGGCTCTGCCCTTAATTTTCTGTGGAACCTCAAGGCTCTCACCCTGAGCCCATGTTGCCTCTGTTGTAGGAGAGGGGTCACCCGGCACCACCCTCGGCCTCATAGCGTGGGCACAGGAGCGAACAACACAGGGAAGTACATAAAAGGCCCTTGTGAACTGCACAGTGCTGTACAATGCCAAGTGCTTTCATGAAAAGAAGAGATGAAAAAAAGCAGTGAGACATTTACCCTCACTCATTCCATTCCCTAACACGGATATTCCATGACTTTATAAGGAAGACATACAGAGTAACCTGGATTTAGATTCCGTGGGAGCCTCAGGCTGATTTCCAAATCCTTATTCCAACTAAGAAGTTAGGTTTGGAAATAGTTCAAAACATGAAAAGAAAGGTCTATTTCTCAATGTCTGGCCTGTTTTCTTTGTGCTTCCCGCCTGGTCTTTCTGCAGGCTCACAGGTCCTCAGGAGTTCCATTTGAGGGTTCTGGGTACCTCCTGCTGCACTCCACGTTGCTTTCTTAACTCCTGACAGATCACCATCTCCAGCACTGCCTCCCAGTTGCCTCTAGGTCAGTTCACTTCTGGCCAATGCCTCGATTCCCACTTTTTAATCTTAGAATTCAGATTTGCTCATGTGGGGGTGGGCGCAGAAGGATAGAGACTTGCTTGAACCCATAGAGCTAACTTAATATAAACAGAGTTGGTTTGGGTTCCCTGGCTCCAAAGTCCATATCTCTGTATAGCCTTGGGAAATACCTCCTTCCCTTCGGACTGCTCTGTCATTTGTCTGGAACTAGTCTGTCACTGATCTCACCTCTCCACTCCTCATTCTAAGAGACATGACTCTGAGGACTAAAAGCTGCTGTACTTTTCCTCAGACTGAACAGTCCTAAGACTACATTGTCTGGAGGTATCATTGCAACTGATTCAGGAAAGAATCCCCAGCCAGATTTTCCAAGGAGAACCAGACCCATCTCAACCATCATGAGCATCATTATAGGAAAGTAATGCCAAATGAAGCCTTGGAGCAGACAATTCCAGCCCCACTAACTATGCCACCTTAGACAACTCAGTTCACCTCCTGGGCCAGTTTTCTCCCTGTCTTTACAGGGAGAGCACTAGTACCTCTCACGTTTGGAATGCAGACAACAGACTAGGATAAAGTTCTTTGTGCACAGTAGGAGCTCAATAAAGAGCAACTATTACCATCATGATCATCCATATTTGAACCACCCACCCAAAACAGGGGTCTAAATCAGTTCTCCAGCCCAACTGCACATTAGAACCACCTAGGGAACTCTTTTTTTCTCTTTTCAAAACCAAAGCCAGGTGGGCTGGGGTACTGGCTCAGCGGTAGAGAACTTGCCTATCATATGTGAGGCACTGGGTTCGATTCTCAGCACTGCTTATAAATAAATGAATAAAATTAAGGTCCATCAACAACTATATATATATATTTTTTTTTCCTCCAGATCTTATTCTCTGATTCTGATTTATTGGTCTGAAGGTGGGTCCTAAGGAACTAGTATTTTTTTTTTTAATGGTACTAGGGATTGAACCCAGGAGCACTTAACCACTGAGCCACATCCCCTGGCTTTTAAAAATTTTTTGAGACAGAATCTTGCTAAGGTGCTTAGGGCCTCACCAAGTTGCTGAGGCTGGCCTCCACCACTTGTAAATCTCTTGCCTCAGCCTCCAAAGGTTGGGATTACAGGTGTGCACCACCACTCCTGCTGGAGACAGTTTTTTTTTGTTGTTATTGTTTGTTTTTTTTCGAGAGAGAATTTTTAATATTTATTTTTTAGTTTTCAGTGGACACAACATCTTTATTTTATTTTTATGTGGTGCTAAGGATCGAACCCAGCGCCCCGGGCATGCCAGGTGAGCGCATTACTACTTGAGCCACATCCCCAGCCCCGAGACGGTACATTTTTAAGAAACTCTCCAGGTGATTCTGATGTGCACCAGCAGCTGAAAACTGTGGTCTAAATCAGAACCCCTCACCCTTTAACGTGCACATGAATTTTCTAGGGATCATCCAAGAATGCAGGTTCTGATTCAGTAGGTTTGGTATGAAGCCCTGAGAGTCAGCATTTCCAACTAGCACCCAGATGATGTTAATGGCACTGGTCCCTGGCCTCAGGAAGAATGGTGCCCAAAACTCCAGGTTGTAGGAGGGTGGCTGGAAAGGTTACAGGATTCTTCTTCCTGCACAGTCTCAAAGGCCAGCTCTGTCAAGCCAGACTGCAATGCCTGGAAGTCAACTCTGTGACCTCATACTGGGGCACAAAGACCCAGAACCAAAGCCTGTCCCCAGATGACTCTCTTTGGTTTCTTGTTGGCTTTTTGGCCATAAGTGTAGCCACAAAGACACACTAGCAAAGTAGGAACTGCATTCATGCAAGTTGCCTTCTGAAGATCTCCAAGGGAGAAGTCGGAGGAAAGGGCCCTAGTTACTTTCACTCTCTTGAGCAGGCTGTAGGAGATCATGGCCTGACTTGGCAGGATGTCCCAGCCAGAAGGAGTTGGAACAATAGCAACTCTGGCCAGCCAGACTCCTCTGATCAGTCAAGCAGGAAAGCTTCCTGCCTGGACCTGGCTTGGTAAAGTCACAGTTGAAGGGACTCTGGGAGGGATCTGGGTGGGCCCTGCCTTTGAGGTCGGTACATTTTTTTTTTTTAGCTAATTAAATCTAATTTTATTTTTGTTTATTTTAACATTTTCTATGAGATTTTTAGGATACATATTTATTTTATTACAGAATTTTCTCAATGTTACATTATAACATTTGAGGTCGATACATTTTGTGACACTGACTGGGCACCTACTGTATGCCAGGCATTTAAAAAAAAATAACTTCATGGCGGGTACAGTGGTGCACGCCTGTATGCCCAGCGGTTCCGGAGGCTGAGGCAGGAGGTTCACACATTCAAAGCCAGCCTCAGCAAAAGCAAGGCACTAAACAACTCAGTGAGACCCTGTCTTAAATAAAATACAAAATAGGGCTGGGGATGTGGATCAGTGGTCGAGTGACCCTGTGTTCAATCCCTGGTACCAAAAAAAAAAAAAGAATTTCATTTGCCAGGTGTGGTGCTGCACACCTGTAACCCCAGCTACTCGGGAAGCTGAGGCAAGAGAATTGCAATTTTGAGGCCAGCCTGGGCAATGTGGCAAGATCCTATCTCAAAACAAAATAAAATAAAAAGGTCTGAGGTTATTATACCTCAGTGGTAGAGCATTTAGCATGCATGAGGCCCTGCTTAACATGCATGAGGCCCTGAGTTCAATCCCTGATACCAAAAAAAAAAAAAAGAGGAAGAAATACTTTCATTTGATCTTCACATCAACTTTGAAATTCAGGGATTGCTGTTTTCATTGTACACTGAAAAGTGAGTGAAACTGGTTGTATGACGTCAGAGACTGAGATTCAACAGGTACATGACAAGGGAACACACACAGGTCAGAGTTAGGATCACAATCTAATCCTGTCCAATTCCTGCTGCTAGAAATTCGTAAATCCCTCAGTGACTCAATTTACCCTTTCACTGGGATAGAGAAAAAAGGGGAAAAGTGTAAAATCAACAGAACTGGCAGTGGCTTTGGGTCCCCAAAAGCAAAGAATAAGGCTTATTATAATTATTATTAATCATTCCCATAATCAAGTATAATTAAGAGATGCTGAGACAAAAGGTGGGTTGTCTATCCAGTGTTTAGGGAGGCTAGGCAAGACCCTGGCCCCAAGCGGTTTCCAACAGACCAGTCCCTCTGGAAAGCTGGACACCACCTGAGGCCTTCAGGGTGAACACCAGTCTTTGTGAGAAAAGTCTGTCTGTGGGATTAATCAGAAGCCAAGCAATCCAACAGCTCAAGGAAGGAGGTGGCGTGAGTCAGAGAAGCACGCTCCTGGCACCTGAGCCACCACCTAGGCCCAACACTAGGACAGCAACTCAGTCAATGTGCTGCTGGGCCCCAGGAGCCAATCTCAACCTGCATTCCATTACTCCACCTCTGCAAAAGCCACAGGAAGCTTTTTGAAGCAGTCAGAGGACACTCAAATGAGTGTCCCCTCTAAGGAGTACAGAGCTGAGGGTAAAGAGGTCATGCTTGGAACCTCTGTCCCATGATGGCCCCAGACCTATCTGTACCATAGCCCAGTCTTTCTTCCTAGTGCCTTAGCAAGAAGGGATCTTGGCAGAGGCCCCAGTCCTGGATTAATATTACACCTGTAGAACCCAACAAGTGGCTCCTGACTTTCATGCTCCATAAAGTTCTGAGGCTTAAAATGGAGAAGTGTGTGATTGTAAGAGCCTGGGGGGAGACAAGAGTAAAGAATGGAGGAAATGCTTTACATTTAGCATAATTTTTTTCTTAAAAAATAAACTATTTAATTTTAAATGCTCATGTAGTATTACATGAAAAAAAGCTAGATTCAAAGTATGTAATCACAACTAGTTTCTTTTTTTGGTCAGTGCTAGGGATTGAACCCAAGGGTACTCTACCACTGAGCCACATCCCCAGTCCTAGTTTGTATTTTATTTAGAGACAGGGTCTCCCTAAGTTGCTTAGTGCCTCCCTTTGCTGAGGCTGGCTTTGAAATCACTATCCTCCTGCCTCAGCCTCCCAAAATGCTGGGATTACAGGCGTGTGCCACGATGCCCAACTATTTTTTTTTCCTTCAATTTTGAGACAGGATTTTGCTAAATTGCCCAAGCTGGCTTTGAATTTGTGATCCTCCTGCCTCTGTCACGTGAGTTGCTAGGATTAGAGGCAGGTGCCCCCACATCCAATTCATAACAAGTTTTTGAAATCTATGTACATTTGAAGAAAACAAAAAATGAAGGGAAATACAACCAAATGCTACCAGGGGCAGTATTTTAATGATCACAGTGACCCATCTTTATTGGAAATGAAGCATCTTCCAGTTTTTCTTTAATGAGCATGTAAACTACCCAGAGGTAAGAACAACGTATCCTGGAGGAGTTGGGATGGAGACCTGTTGAGGTGGCACAAACCCTCAGGAAGCCCGTAGCTGGGAAAGCACAGCTGCAGTCCAAAGGTCCGGGAGCCCTGTTGTGGTCAGTCAAGGCCCTGGGTGCCTTCCCCAGAGGCCCAAATTCTCCAGGGAACAAAACAAAAAGCCCATTCGCCTTTCAAGTGCTCTAAAAGAGTTTGGCAAGACACCAGAAAGAAACAGCACAGTCAGGTGCTCTGCCCCAGGCAGAGGCAGAAAACAGCTGCCCTGCAGGGTCCAGCTTCCCTCAGAGACCCCCAGTACATGAGGATTCCTGCCTGTACTGCCACCCCCCCAGTACAGGGCCATAAAAGAGACCAGCTTCGCCATATGGGGCCCAGGAGCCTCCTGAGGACGACAGCATGAGGGAGAATGGCAGGTCCCCCACCATGTGCACATGTGAGGAAGGAAGGGGGTTAACAGACAGGAGCCGCAGCAGCTGTCTCCAAAGAACACTAATTACCGGGGCTGTGCCGCCTGAGCGAGGCCTGGGACTGCCAGCAGAGGCCCCAGAGCTGGGGGCACTCATAGGCCACCTGTGCTTGGCTGCCTGCGGCTGGCCCTGGGGTGGCAGGAGGTCTGGCTGGGGCTCAGGGCCCCTCGTGCTTCCCCATGTGGGCAGGGAAGCCCCTGGTCCAGCTTCCTGTCCTCATCAGAGGGTTAAGAGGCCTGTTCTGGGGGCCGGGGCAGGGAGCTCCTGGAACACGGGGATAGCTAGAGAATTTCCTTCCCTGGAGACATTAAAGACCTCAGCATCTGGAACAGCTCAGCCCTGGAATAGGAAAAAGGAAGGTCCCAGCCCCTGGAAGCTGGAGAAACAGGCAGGGTCCAGTGGCAAGGCAAAAAGGCAGTTCTCTAGCCTCCCTCACCACATCATCGAAGGTGCCCCTCCTGGATGGCCTCTTGTGGTGGCATTCCAGCTGAGATACAGGACTGAAAAAGGCCACCCTTATAATACCAAGGAGACAAGCACAGTAAAGTGCTGGCCCGGGAGGCAGAACTGCTGGGTCCTGTGCCTGTTCAATCCTCCTCTCCCTGAAACAGGGTTAGTGACTCCCGTCCCCAACTGCTGCACCAACCTGCTCACAGATCCACGTGTGGCTCCGTATGGGGTGGCATTTTGAAAAACCATTCAACTGGGGCCAGAGTTGCGGCTCAGTGGCAGAGCGCTTGCCTGGCACGTGTGAGGCACTGGGTTCGATCCTCAGCACCACATAAAAATGAGTTAATAAAGTGAAGATAGTAAGAAAAAACTTTTTTAAAAAATCAATTCTAAAAATAATGGAAGGCGATTCCTGGACATCATTATAACTTGGGAAGTTTTGTTTCCTCTTAGGACAATACACAAATTAGAAGCAAAACCAGATGAGCGCATTTGTTATTATTCCAAAGCACTCAAGCAAACGCCCTGAAACAGGGTTGATGGGGCTGCTTCAGGAACCCAAGAGATGGGCTCGGAGGCTGCCGCCTTGCTGGGCCTCCTGGACCAGGGGGCAAAGGAAAACACACAACCAAAGAAACCAGGGAAGAAGTGAGGTGGTTAAAGCCCCACATCCTGGGAATGAGGCTGGGATGAAAGAGAGGCACAGCTGGGGGAAACAGCCCAGAGAACAGACCGGCAATTGTTCCTGGGACGGCTGGCCCGCGATGCACCAGGGGCTGGCATGAGCTTTGTGCGTTAATGTAATTAAGGGCCCTGTGGGGGCCAATGTTTGGAATCTTTTAACTCCCGCCATTCTCACAGCACAGCGGAGAGAGCAGAACACAGCACTGTGAGAGGTGGCGATGGGTTTCCAAGCAGCTCAGCTAAAAGAGGGCAATAAGGGGCAGGCGGGCCTGGACAGTGGGAGGCCAACCCCCATCGCAGGATGCCTGAGAGGCACTTTCTCCTCTTGTGCATGGTCCCAAGGCCCCTGACTCCTCGGCCTAAGCCTTGCCACTGCCATAGCCCCAGTTAACATTCTCCCCAATAATTGGGGTTGCAGAGAGTCTGAAAGCCCAGGGAGCAAGAGTCAAAGTTAATCAAGGGAAGGAAAAATGTCTCTGCTCTTCTTTGAAGCTCCCTTCCTTCCCACACCTCCTGGCTTGGGCATCTAGTTTCAGAAAGCTCCCAGGGCGAGGTTCTCCATGTCTGGAGCAGAAAGAAACAACAGCACATGGACTTGCTGGACAGGAGCAGCGGGGTCAAGAGGGCTTCTAGAAACCTTGCTCCCTGGAACTCTGAATTTCCCAGAGGTATGGCAAGGAGTCCACCCCCTGCCCATTCAAAGGAGAGCCTCATCTTCACCTACAGTCCAGGTACCTGTTGCTCAGCAACAAAGGCAGGATGAGTTCCTGCTACCAAGGTGGGATTCCCCCAGATGGCACGGGGACATTCTGTAGGCTAAAAGACAATAAATTACACAATGCAAGCATTTTACAAACATCATCTGATCTAAACTCCTAACTACCCTATGTGGTAGGTATAGTTGTTACCCCACTTTACAGATGAGGAACCTGGGGCTTAGAGAGGATAATTAACGGTACCCAAGGTCAACAAGCCAGCAAGCAGCAGAGGAAGGATACAAAGCCCAGCACCCTGACTCCAAAGCCGGTACACATAACCCCTGTCCTCTCCTGAGGGCCTCTCCGTCACTGGACAGCAGAAACAAGCCTCATGGAGCTTGCAGCCTGGTATGAGGTTCTTAGCTGAGGGTCTGTGAGGTTTCTGGGAGACCTGCGGCACCCCTGTGAAATTGAATGCACAATTTAATATGTTTGTGTGTGCCTGCGTTAAGGTGGGAAGAGCTTCGAAGTTCTCTGTAGACTATCAAAAAGGGTCTGGGACTAGAAAAAGGGTTAAGAACCAAGGGTCAATTTATAGGTATCCTCAATGTCTTGCTAAGTTGATTTTAGAACACAGATCTTCTGACTTGAGTTGAATCCTCTACTTTTTCACTTGACCTATTTCCTCTCCTAACAAGGGGGCAGTCTGAATTCCTCTAGAAAGGGAAGGCATATTAGCCTTTGAGAGTTTTGGGCAACTGACTTTGAAAACCCACCAAGCCTGGTAGTATATCCAGGAGGTATACTGGGTGACAGGAGGGAAAAAGTTAACAGCCAGGTCCGGTGGAATTAAAGGATTTCCTACTTCTTTCCAACACTTAAAACCAAGTTCCAACATTGTTACCAATTCTGGTCCTGGGTTTTTTTTAGATCTACATAGAGAAAAATTTATTCTGAAGCCCCCAAACTATCAGAAATTAGCAGAGAGGAACAAGTTTCTGTTCTAAACTAATTTGCTACCGTTTTAAAGATCACAGGATATCCTTTAGCTGAAGCTATCTTCCTCATTTTCAGATGTTCCAAGACAGTACACAATCACAATGATGCTGCTGCCAACTTTTGATCCCCAGCATTGTCAAGCACAAATTCTGTGTGCTGGGCTCCAATGCTCTGCTCACCCCTACCCTAGGGGGCAGAGGCATTATTATCTCCAATTTCAAGATGACCAAATTAAGGAGCAGAGAGGCTAAACAGCCACCCAAGTATACACAGCAAGTACATGGCAGTGCCAGGATTCAAATCTGCATCTATTTGACCCCAAAGATAGGGTTCTCAACCAGGGGCATTAAAAGTGCATCTGTAAACCACCCACAAAAGGTTAGTTGTGGGTCCTTGGCAAAATTAGCATAGGAAAAGAAAGTAGGGAAGAATTCAAAAATCTTTCTAGCAAGTTGGCTGTAGCACAACATCCAAGCACATGACCTGCAGACTTGCCTCCCTGGTAGGATATACAGTAATTCAGATGTTGTCAGACTCACATGAACTGCTCATTGGTCCCTCAACAAATTGGGGGGGAAAAGATGTCTTTCAACTCAGTCTAAAGCCAGAGGCATGTAAGATGCTCAGATGAGCCCTCAGCTATCCTTCAGCTTCCAATGGACTCTACTGTGCACATGAATCACCTTGTTAAAATGCATTCCTATTCCATGCCCCCACCCCACTCCTCTCCACCCAACCACATCCTTCCCTATCTCCAAATTCTGTTGGAAACACATTCCCAGAAGGTCTGGTCCAGGCACAAGAGCAGGAGTTTCCCATCTTGGCCACTATAGATATTTTGAGTCAGATGGTTCTCTGTTGGGGGTGGAGGGCTGTCCTGTACCTTGGCAGACACTGAACAGCATCCTTGGCCTCTACCCACAAATGCCAATAGCATCACCACTCCCAGCTGTGACAACCAGAACCGACTCAGACACTGTCAATGTCTCCTTAGAGGCAAGATTGTCCCTGTTTGTGATCCACTGCACTAGAGGGGATGGTTCTTCACCCTGGGGCACATTAGAAGCACCTGGGGGCACCTATAATCTTAGGTATGCCTGGCCCCACCCCACACAGGCAGAATCAGCTATTCTAATAGGCAGCAAGGGGAGACCACTGCACGGAAGTACTCTCTGTCTGATCCAAGCTTCTACAAGTAAACAGAAATGCCTTGTCACTTTAGATACTCTAATGCTCTTCTAACGTGTTGGTTGGCTCCTCTGTTAGACCAGATCTCTCCAGATGCAGGAACTGTAGTATCTAATTTTCCCTTGCCGACTCCCCCGACTCCCGCACAAAACCCAATATAGTGACCAGAATGGAGGGCATGAGGCTGGGGTCATCAGCAGTGAACTCCAGTCTAGCAGACCAGATGCTACCTTCCTCAGGCTGACGGTGACTTGAGGATTAGTGAACACAGGCCCCGACCAGCTCCTTTCTGGGTTCAGCTTCTGGGCTGGGATCTTTTCCCATACCTCCCTCAAGGGTCTCCAGGAGCAACGGGGACCTGACTGAGAGGTCAGCCCAGCGTTCAGACACAGAGTCACCCTACATGGAGGCTGCCCCTGCCCACCACCCCTTCAGACAAGACTAAAGAGAAACGGAGCATCAAAGCAGGGTATCTGGGTGCGGACGTGGCTCTTCCCTGAGAAGTCGCAGTGCACTCATCAGTCGCTCATTCACCAGGGCGCTCAGAGAGAGGACACGCCCTCCTTACTGACTGCCATATTCAGGCACCTTAAAGACAAAAGGTTGAGCAGGGGAATTCAGGGACCAAGCTTCCTCAGAGACAGCAATGACTCTCCAAGTACCCACGATCAGCTGGCTAATCCAGAAGAATGCAAATTGCCACTGTGGTCACCTTACATTTAATGAATGGGTTAGTGTTCTTTCTGGGATGTTACTTATTTGGTATTCAGTGCCAACAGGATGAGCAGTGCTTAAAGCTCTGCTTCAGGTGGCCCTGGCCAGCTTGCCGAAGTCATGCAGGGCAGAGGGCCTTCCACTCGGTGGTGGCCAGAGTTGACAATGATCTTTCTTCCCTCCCCTCAATTACACGCACACTCACAGCCTGTTGCCTAGAGACGGACGCATTCCTGGTGCTTACTCTTCTTTTCAGTCCTCAGAAGCAGGAGCTCTGGAAACAGGGGCCTCCAGGAAATATGCCTGGGGCCAGGGGGAAGCCAGCCCCATCCCCGCTGCCCTCCCTATCCTCCCCAGGTTTGAAAGCCCCAGTAGGCTGGAACTGAAGGGCTCCCACAGGGAACAAGGCCCCCTTTGAAAGCCTGTGTTTACCCCAGCTGCCTGCAGCCAGGGGTTGCTATGGCCACAGTCCACCTTTGCCAGCCAAGCCTAGGCAGACTGGGGCCTGACCAGTGTCAGCACCCACTCACCCCACCTTGAACCCCTTCTAATGGACTCTACTCCTGGACCCTCACTACTGCTGGAAGCTCCCCAGGCTGAAAACATAAGCCTGGAGAGTAAAAGGGACCTGCCGGAGAAAGTCCAGGGCTGCCTCCCTCCAGGGTCCCTGAGAGAAAAACCAGGCAACTCAAGTAGCCGGGCTGGGGAGGAGATGCTGGCCAGGTCCACACATGCCTCCCCAGGAACCACCCTGCCCCCTGGGCAGCCATTGGCCCAGCTGCTGATGGGAATGACTTATTTATGTAATTCATTATCACTGTGTCCTGGAGCCAAGCGGGATCTGGCAGAGGCAAGACCTCAGCCGCTGAGGGAGGGAAGGGAGGGACTCTCCTCCCCGCCTCAGCCTGAACCAGGCAGCCCAGCCGCTGCTGCTGCTGGAAACTGCTGGGCCCTCCCTGCCCAGGGACAAAGGTGGGAAGCCGAGGTCTGGCAGTGTGGGCTCCACTGGGCTCCTGAGCCAGAAGGCCCCTGAACAGAGGCCCTCCTTGGCTCCCCAGATCTCCCTAGGCCCTTCCCCCTAAGGAGGCAGAGAGCAGAGGCTCTGAATAATTCAGCCCTCAACTGCTCTGTGGTCAGAAGGGCTTCTTCATTTATTTTTTAACTCTGGGCTCTGCAGTTGCAGGACCGGAAGCACTCTAATCCCAAACCTGAGGCCTGGTGGGAGAGCCAGCACCCAGGATTTTGCAGAGTCACCCCTAAAGGCTCCAGCCAAGGGGCAGGGAAGCAGATGGGGGAGGGAGGAGAGATGGTCAGCACTGGCTCAGAGGCTGTGGCTCCACCTGAGTGTGGACAGCTCTGAAAGAACCGGATTAATAGGAAGACCTGAGAAGCAGAGTGGATAAGGCCCAAATCCCTCCATTGGCAGGCTCTCCACGCCTCCCTGCTCTCCCTCCAGCTTCCTGTCCTCTCTCAGGGCTTCTTCTTGCACCCCCAACCCCAAATAGACCTCCAAGTGTATTTCACTTGTGAAGGGCCTGAGCGCTGACCACCTGCCTATAGATCCCTGGAGTTGGCATGGTCTCGGTTTCTATTAGTAATATTACTTAATATTTTACTGGGAACTCATTCATGTAATCCTCACAACACCACCTGAGGTCAGTAAGGAAACTGAGACTCAGGGAGTTAAGAAATCTGCCCTGGTCACACAGCTGACAGGCAAAGAACAAGGATTCAAACCCAGCCGTCCCATCCCAGCCTCCATGCCTGCACCCGCATTGGTTTGGACATAGGCTGCACGCACAGAGTCTGCATAGGACAGAACTAACTAAGCTCCGGAGAGGAGGCTTGCTCATAGGTACACAGTTCAGTGTGGGGACAAGGACTGAAGTGCTAAATCCGGGTTAACATCCCTTCCACGTCACACAGGTTCAACCATAGAAGCATTTGTATTTGTGGAGGTGAGAGATACACACTTACTCCCTCTTTTATGATGTTATGCTCTAACAGCCCATAAACCTAGCTGAACCCTTGGCAACAGCTGGGCTGGCTTCACCACTCCCTCCCATATCCATTTCCTGACCTTCCAACAAACAACTCCTCTATCTCCACCAAGAGTTTTATATTCTGGTTTACACCATTATAATCCATCCTACGCCCTTTTAGGGCAGTGCAATCTCCAAATTTCCTAACAAGAGGTCCCACACCACCATACCAGTTCATGTGTAAGCAGCTCCTTACAGTGTTCAAAGCTTCTAGAGACGTTATCCAACCAACCCAACAACCCTTGGACCAGCTCAGCATGGCCAGGTTTCTGAGGTGTCTGCCCAGCTCACATCCTTTCTGTGAGGACTGGCTCCACCCCCATTCACAGAGGAAGACCCTCAGTGCCATGGGGGTACTATAGGACCATGTTTCCTAGCCATAGCTAATTGAACCAGCAGTAGAAGCTGACCCAAACTAGCCAATCAGATACTCTCCCAGGAAATTCAAATCAAAGTTCAGACACTTATTTTGTCTCTGATGGTTACTAGAAAGAGGATGGGTCTACTTGGGAGCCAAGGGACCATGACATCTGACACATGTCCTCAAAAGCAGTGGCAACCTGCAGGTGCATCAGAGGCACCGAGAACAGCTGCCTTCATCCCAAGCACCCAGGAGGCCAGCTGTGTTGAGAGCCACAGCCAAAGGGGCCCCAGCAAACTTCCAGCTGCCAGCAAACTTCCAGCTGCTGGCTGATGATTGGCTCACAGCGGCCCCAGCAACATCTAGCTGATTGGCTCCTCGGCCCCAGCAACATCTAGCTGATTGGCTCCTCGGCCCCAGCAACATCTAGCTGATTGGCTCCTCTGCAGTGATGCTCATTGGACTGTTTCCCTGCCCTTTCAGACCACGGAGCTGCTCATTGGGGGACTTTTTTGGCTCCGCCCACGTGACCCAGCCAATCGGCCTCAAGAGCAGGAGGATTGTGGGAGGTGGGGAGAAGCTTGTGTGGGAGAGAGAGGCTTGGGGAAAGCTGGTGGTGGCAGTTGAGGCTCTGAGGGTTTTTCCTGAGAGACTATTTTGTTTGTCGTGTGTGGTTCTAAAAATAAAGTTAGTTTCTTTTGACAAGTGGCTCCTGATTGTGCCCAGCCAGACTGCGGCATTTGGTGGCTCGCACGGGGAGCGACTGAGGGTAAGTGAAACTGCTCGCCCCTGAGGGCAGGGCGAGAGGATGGGTAGCCATTTTAAGATTCCTCTTTTATTTTGCTTCACTTTTGTTTTAAGTTGCCTGTCCCTGGAGATGAGTGAGACGGAAGAAAAACCGCTCACATCTGAGGAAAAACTATTTACGTCTGAGGAACAGATAGGGAGAAAGGACGGATGCACATGTCAGGAGGATAGAAAGGCTATAATGACTTTTTGTTGTTCCCTTTTTATTTCATTCTGTCTCGGTTTTGTTTGGCGTCATCTTGTTGGGTTGTATTATAGTAGAAATACGGGATCAGAAATTAGTAAAAAACAAACTGAAAGAGTGTTAAGTAAATTGTTAGAGGAAGGAGGCATCCCAGTAAAATCAAGAGCAGTCAGGGCATACGTTGATACAATACAAAAATGTAGCCCATGGCTTTTTAAGGAGGAGTTGTTAAATATATCACAATGGAACCATCATGGTGAAGATTTAAAAAGAATAGAAAAGAAAAGCCCAGGGACTCTGCCAGATGGCACATTGCCATTGTGGACATTCGTATCTTGTTTGCTTAGTCCAAAGCCTTCAGTTCAGACAATGGTAGAGGAAGGAAAAGACATAATGATTCAAGTAAAAGAGAAGGTCTCTCAAGTTAGTCAGACAGAGGAAAAGATTCAAGTAAAAGAGAAGGCCTCTCAAGCTAGTCAGACAGAGAAAGAAAGTGTAAAACAGAAAAAGCCATCAGGGGGAAAGTTACAACAGGAGACTGCTACTAACACCTTTCTATCACCAGAGGGTGTAAGTGTCCAACCAACAGCACCACCTCTACAGGAGACTGCTACTAACACCTTTCTATCACCAGAGGGCGTAAGTGTCCAACCAACAGCGCCACCTCCATATGCTGGGAGGCCCCCAACCCCCGCAGTTGATAGTTGGGATCCTGAGACAAGATCTCAAATACTAACATGCCCTGTATTTGAGGCAGGAGGGCAGCGATTTTACCAAGTTTTAAATTTCAAAACAGTGAAGCAGCTAAAAGAGGCTGTAACAACCTATGGTCCTCAAGCACCCTTCACTGTAAGCTTGGTCGAATCCATTAACAACTTGAACATGACGCCAGCAGATTGGGCTAATATGTGTAAAGCTGTGCTAAATGGAGGACAATACCTGTTATGGAAGGTTGCCAATGAGGAATTTTGCAAGGAGACGGCTAGGCGAAATGCAGCAGCTGGTTATCCTCAGAGAAATCTAGATATGTTGTTAGGAAAGGGACCTTATGAGGATCAGCAGCAACAAATTGCATATGATCCTGGCGTATATGCACAAATTGCTGCAGATGCAATTAAGGCATGGAAGACTTTACAAGGACATGGAGGTTTACAAGGTCAATTATCTAAGGTAATACAAGGAGCTAATGAACCTTATGCTGAATTTGTAGATAGGCTTATTCAAACAGCTACCAGAGTTTTTGGGAATACAGAACAAGCAATGCCATTACTAAAACACCTGGCTTATGAGCAAGCGAATCGTTGGTGCAGAGATATCATTAGACCATGGAAACATGAAGATTTAAACACATATATTAAATTATGTAGAGACATTAATGAACAAGAGCAAGTCGTGGCAGCTGCAGTAAAACAGGCTTTAGATGCCAGAGACATTAATGAACAAGGGCAAATTGTGGCAGCTGCAGTAAAACAGGCTTTAGATGCCAGGCCAAGAACATGCTACAATTGTGAACAAACAGGACATTTTAAAAGGAATTGCCCCATTGGAGGAGGGTTTAACAAAACTAGGTATCAAAGGAGTAGAATACCAGGTATTTGCCCACGATGCCGTAGAGGGAGACATTGGGCTAATGAATGCCGTTCTCAAACCACCATAGAGGGTACTCCATTATCAAAAAACGAACAAGGACCAGGTGTTTATCCACGATATCGTGGAGAAAGGCATTGGGCTCCATTGCCAAAAAATGGACAGGGGGGCCCAATGCTCCGGGGCCCAAAACCACAAATATACGGAGCACTGGAGGAACCCAGCAACCCCATCAGGGTAGTGCCCAGGACACATTGTCCATCAGATCCCTCATCAGACAAACCAGAGGGAGCGCAGGGTTGGACATCTGCGCCTCCGCCAGAGCAGTACTAACTCCAGAGATGGGAGTTCAAATCATTCCCACAGGGGTGAAAGGACCTCTTCCCAAAGGAACAGTAGGCTTATTATTGGGACGCAGCTCTTCTACTCTAAAAGGACTTATGATAAGTCCTGGGGTAATTGATCCTGATTATGAAGGTGAAATAAAAATTATAGCCAGTTCTCCAAAGGGTATATCAGTAATTTCACCAGGAGATAGAATAGCACAGTTACTAATAATACCCAGCCTACATGATAAATTTTCCAGTCGTACTGTAGAAAGAGGTTCCAAGGGATTAGGCTCCACAGGTGTAGATTGGGCTATGCTTTCTTTAAATTTAGATTCTCGCCCCATGCTAAAACTAAATATTCAAGGACATGAATTTAATGGGCTACTGGATACAGGTGCAGACCTTAGCATCATCTCTCGTCAAGAATGGCCAAAACATTGGCCATTACAACAAGCCACTCAAACGCTTCGAGGCCTAGGAGTGGCGACTAATCCCCATAGAAGTGCAATGGTATTAGATTGGAAGGATCCTGAAGGATGTGAAGGAACTATACAGCCATATGTATTGGATCATCTTCCCGTAAATTTATGGGGACGAGATGTCCTAGATCAATTAGGTTTGACATTAACAAATAACATCAACCAAAATGCACCCACTATTATGACTAGACAAGGTTTTAGGAAAGGAAAAAGATTAGAAAAACAAGAACAAGGTATAGCAGCACCAATACAAATAGATCAAGGAACAGACAGACATGGGTTGGATTTTCAGAAAGGGCCACTGAGACAATAAAAATTACTTGGAAATCAGAAAGACCAGTATGGGTTCCTCAGTGGCCCCTGACTAAAGAAAAGATACAAGCAGCCCATGACCTGGTCAAACAACAATTAGCAGAAGGACATATACAACCTTCTGTATCTCCCCATAATACTCCCATTTTTGTCATCAAAAAGAAATCTGGTAAATGGAGATTATTGCAAGATTTAAGAGCCATTAATAATGAGATGGTTATTATGGGACCTGCTCAATCAGGGATTCCTCAGTTGTCTGCTTTGCCAAAAACCTGGTATGTTTTAGTTATAGATATTAAAGATTGTTTTTTTTCAATTCCAATTCATCCTGAGGATAGTCCACGTTTTGCATTTACTATCCCTGCACTGAATCATGAAGGTCCTGATCAGAGATATGAATGGAAAGTACTCCCTCAAGGGATGGCTAACAGCCCAACTATGTGTCAAATTTATGTTAACAAAGTAATCCAGCCACTTAGAAATCAAAATCCTGAACTACAAATATTTCACTATATGGATGATGTATTATTAGCACACAAAAATAAAAACACATTGCTAGAATGTTATGCCACACTTACAAACTTATTAAAAAATTATAATCTAGAGATAGCAATAGATAAAGTACAATTAAATTTTCCAATTAATTATTTAGGAGTTCTATTATCCTCAACCATGGTCCGTCCACCAAAAATTCAAATACGAGTAGATCAACTCAAATCACTTAATGACTTTCAAAAGTTATTAGGAGACATAAATTGGATAAGGCCTTATTTAGGTATACCAACAGGAGAGTTGGGACCTTTATTTGATATCCTAAAAGGTCCATCAGATCCAAATTCACCCCGAATGTTAACGCCTGAAGCAAGAAAGGCATTAAAAATCATTGAAACATATATGGAAAATATGCATTTGGATAGAATTGATATAAGTTTGCCTTTATTATTTATTGTACTACCAACAAAAAATATTCCTACAGGAGTATTTTGGCAAGAAGGTCCATTATTATGGATACATTTATCTTATTCTCCTAACACTATTCTTACTAGGTATCCTGAGGCTGTAGGACAATTAATACTCAAAGGAATAAAAGCAGCAAAGGGAGTGTTTGGAATTTCTCCCAATAAAATTATTACTCCATATACTATGAATCAAATTGATGAGTTAGCTAATGAGTTAAATACTTGGGCAATAATCATGTGTAAATCTAATGTTTCATTTGATAACCACTTACCATCTAATCCTTTATTGTCTTTTTGGTCATTGCATCCTGTAATTTTTCCAAAAATGACAAGAAAAACACCTATCATGAATGCTCCAAATATATTCACTGATGGGTCAAATAATGGTACAGCAGCAGTAGTTACCCCTGATCAAACTTTTACATTTTTAGTACCCAAACAATCCGCTCAAAAGGTAGAGCTTAATGCAGTTTTACAAGCTTTTGTGATGTTTAAAGATTCTGTATTTAATTTATTTTCTGATAGTCAGTATGTAGTTAATGCTATAGTATCTCTTGAAGATGCTGGTAGGATTTCCCCTTCTTCTACTGTTTTCTCTTTGCTTTCCACTATACAAAGTCTAATCTGGGACAGAAAAGATCCATTCTTTATAGGACATATCAGGGCACATACAGGATTGCCTGGAGCCCTTAGTTTGGGCAATGATTTAGCAGATAAAACTACACATGACATACATATTTTCTCTACACTAGAAGAAGCTATAAATTTTCATAAAAAGTTCCATGTCAATGCTAATACTTTACAAAAGCGTTTTAAAATAACTAAGGAACAAGCTAGACAAATAATAAAACAATGTCAAAATTGTGTGACCTTTTTACCACAAGTTAATCTTGGAGTCAATCCTAGAGGATTGATACCTAACCATATTTGGCAGATGGACGTCACACACTTGCCAGAATTTGGAAAATTAAAATATTTGCATGTTACAGTTGATACTTCTTCTGGATTTTTGATGGGCTCCCTTCATGCCGGAGAAAAAACTAAAGATGTTATAGCTCATTGCTTACAAAATTTTGCCACTGTGGGTGTTCCAAAACAGTTAAAAACAGATAATGCCCCTGGTTATACTTCTACCTCTTTTAAACAATTTTGCTCAACATTTGGCATTACTCATATAACAGGAATCCCATACAATCCACAGGGACAAGGCATAGTTGAAAGAGCTCATCAAACTATTAAAATGTACTTATTAAAGCAAAAAGAAGGAATTGGGAAGGGGTATATATTCCCCAAAGATAAACTTAAAATAACCCTTTTTACTCTAAACTTTTTAAATTTGGATTCATCAGGACTTAGTGCTGCAGAAAGGCATATGTGTCCAAAAAATGTACATAAGCCCAAGGTACTTTGGAAGGATATTCTAACAGGACAATGGAAAGGTCCTGACCCAGTAATTGTCTGGAGTCGGGGGTCTGTTTGTGTGTTTCCACAGGGAGAACAGCAGCCGATTTGGATTCCAGAGAGATTAACCAAGGTCCTGACCCAGTGATTGTCTGGAGTCGGGGGTCTGTTTATGTGTTTCCACAGGGAGAACAGCAGCCGATTTGGATTCCAGAAAGATTAACTAAAGCGATTTCTACAGACCAAAAAGAAGATGATTTGGCTTAAATCCATAACAACTGATATCCAAAACTCCAGTTTGGCTATTCTTACATCTGCAACAGAACCAGGATGCTTTTTTCAATATCTATTTTATTATTGCCGTTTGCCATATCATGAAGTTCTATTTTGTTTTTTGAGCTCATACAGACCTAGGTTAATGTTTTGCTGATCAGTTCTATTTTTTGACTATAGAGTTTTTAAGCATTGCAATGGAGATTTCACCTGTAAAAAGTTATAAGGCCTTTACTATAATGTTATGTGTTGTATGTATTATATTATGTGTGCACACTTGTGTTTTGTGTTATATGTTTGAATGCACGTATGTCCATATATCATATATGATGAGCGCTCATGATAAAATGGATCCAAATATTTTTTTTTCACATGATTTATATGGTTTAATTTAAATTGGGTAAACAACTGTTGAGGATTGTTTTAATATGTAAACAAAAAAGAAGGTTAACAGATCTGTTTGTTTACTTTCACCTTTCCTTTTCATTATATTTAATAATTCTCTTAAAGATAATGTAAATTGTTAAGAAAATTGTTTTCTTTTAGTGCCTTCTGTAATGTTACATAATTTTTTCTTTAGCCATTATTGCCAGAATTCCTATCTTCATCCCAGTGCCGGTGAAGACAATGTAAATTGTTAAGAAAATTGTTTTCTTTTAGTGCCTTCTGTAATGTTACATAATTTTTTCTTTAGCCATTATTGCCAGAATTCCTATCTTCATCCCAGTGCTGGTGAAGTCAAAGATAAAACCAATCTACAGCTTCTACAATAGCCATCACTGAACTGCTTGCAGAACTTGCCTGGACACATTGTGAGCTCACCTGTATGCATTGTGAACTATCTGTTGGTGCAGCGACTTGTGGTAGTGTTGGGGTATTTTTGCTGATGATGTCACCGGTGGTACAATTTTTCAAAGGAGCCCTCAATTGGCTTAATGTCATGGCATTTTGCATCCTCCTCTACTAGTGATGGTCTAAAATTTGGGGGCCAACAGAGGTGAGGCAAAGAACCTCACCCCCCCACAGGTGCAAAGGCCTATCCACAAGTATGGCTGTATGCTGGACCGGTAGTCAGTGACGGGTATGATCCAATTGCAGTGGTACCAACCTAAGACAGGAGGCTGACGCCTAGAGGTCAGTTCATCTGATGACGGGTAAGGACCATATGTTGAATTGGACTGCCTAACAGGCACGGTCCCTAAGCCACATGCTTGTTGTTTAAACAGAGAGGGGGAGATGTTGAGAGCCACAGCCAAAGGGGCCTCAGCAAACTTCCAGCTGCCAGCAAACTTCCAGCTGCTGGCTGATGATTGGCTCACAGCGGCCCCAGCAACATCTAGCTGATTGGCTCCTCGGCCCCAGCAACATCTAGCTGATTGGCTCCTCGGCCCCAGCAACATCTAGCTGATTGGCTCCTCTGCAGTGATGCTCATTGGACTGTTTCCCTGCCCTTTCAGACCACGGAGCTGCTCATTGGGGGACTTTTTTGGCTCCGCCCACGTGACCCAGCCAATCGGCCTCAAGAGCAGGAGGATTGTGGGAGGTGGGGAGAAGCTTGTGTGGGAGAGAGAGGCTTGGGGAAAGCTGGTGGTGGCAGTTGAGGCTCTGAGGGTTTTTCCTGAGAGACTATTTTGTTTGTCGTGTGTGGTTCTAAAAATAAAGTTAGTTTCTTTTGACAAGTGGCTCCTGATTGTGCCCAGCCAGACTGCGGCACAGCTGCATTTCCTGTCCTTGATTCTTCAATTCCCCCATGGCTTCAAGTAGCTGGTTTCTGTTCCTTACACCCAGTCAAGTCTGAACAGAGATGGCTGGTCTTACTATCCCCAAGTACAAAGGAGGAAAGAGATTCCAGAAATGGAGTATGTGAATATCGCATGACCAACATGCGATCACAGAGCAGTTATAAAGCCTGCCCTTCAGGGCCACCTCTTGCCTCCTTCCTCAGGCCAAAGGGAGGGGCAGGTATTCCCTTCCTGTCTGGGATGCTCCAGTGTGATAAGGCCAGGAACGAGAAACACAGAAATCCTCTCCTTTGAAACTGTGAAGACAGCCCTCTGCTCCTCTACAGGAGCCTGTCCCAGCCTCCCTCGAAGCGAGGTCCATGCCATGTGGCTACTTCTGGCCAGTGAAGTGAGAGCAGCAGGTAGTGTCCTGCCAAGGCAGTTCAAATCCAGGATGCTGCTCTTCCCTTCCTGCAGTCCCCTTGAAGACTCCATATTCCAGGAGGACTGACGACAGATGGAGAACTGCCTCAGCCATGTCAGAACTCCCGTGAGCTAAAGACAAACCTTGACTGTGTCAGGCCCCCAGGAAGCAGGGTTTTGAGTGCTCCTGTGGCACAGTCTGGCCTCTCCTGAGGGAAGCACAAAAATGACCCTCACATGCCCTTCAGCACATCCTGGTCTGGAGGATGCTGCATTCAATTGGCTAATGTTCACCTGTGTAGCAAGTATTTCTGGAGCATCAGTGCCAGATGTCATAATGGGTACAGCCAAGAGCACAGTACTAAGGGGAAAAAAACAAAAACACCCTAAAAGCTACCCTGAAGAAGCTCCCTCTATGTTGACCCATAGGCCCCACTGGGGACTCAAAGAAATAGTTCTACAAGTGCAAAAGCAGAGCTTCCACAGGACCCCTGGCTGACAGAGTCCTGAGATATGCCAAGTTACAGGAGGCAAAGACAGCGTGTCCCAAGAACTCCAGGAAGGTGGCAGCTAACAGCAGTTCACACCAGGCTTTCCCACCCTGGACTCCACCTCTCCCAGCCTTGTGGCTGTGGCTGCAAAGTGCCTCCCTGGCCCTGGGCACAGGTCAGAGGGGGGAAGACATCAAGGAGAAGTTGTCAAGAGAGTATGAGGCTGTAGAAACTGGGAACAGCGAAAGACCCGGTGCATCTGCCTCCACCCTCCTCTGCAACAGAAGGAAATTCTTCTTCTGGGATCATCTCCCTGCTTAATTTTTAAGTGGAAAAGTCCTCAACTTCTGAATTTTTACCCCATCAACCCACATAGCTGAGAATTGACCAGAGAAGTCATCACTTTGTGAAGTGTCCAGCTACACAGTCTCCTTTTCTTATGCCAAAAGCTAGTTGAAAAGAGGAAAAGTTAGGCAGGCAAGGTCACTGTAGACAGTCGTGCAGGCTGTTGGCTGCACCAGGTGCCCCTCCAGAGGAGCCAACAGAGCAGGAATCCAGCCCACACTCTGCTTACCAGGCTGTGGGCCCTGGAGGAAGGGACCTTCTAATTCACCCCACATTGTCTGCTCGGGCTTCTCCATAAGAAGTGAAGAAGCTTGGAGATGGGTACCTAGAAATTTACTATATTAGACACTCTACTTTTGTGTAGGTCTGAAATTTATCACAACAAAAGATTAAAACAACAACAACAAGCGATCCCATCCAGTAAGTGGACATGTTACTTGGACAAGTTACTCAGGCTCAGTTCCCAGATCCCAAAAGATAACAATCCCTGGCTCTTCGAGCGGGTGTAGAGATTAAATTAAATTACATAAATAAAATGCTTGATACAGAATTTGTCCTCTTCCAAAAGGGAGCTATTAACCGTAGCTGCTGCTGATGGCTGGGGCAGGAAGAAAACAGGCAAACAGTAGGAAAGGGACACTGTCAAGAAAAGTAAGCAGCCTGCGAAATGCATGACCAGAAGTCAGAGTCTGAAAAAAGGACCACCTTATTAATGTTCCTAATTGAGCCTGGGGCCTAGGCTGGGCTGAGATTTCTCACGCACGCACTCCCTCCTTGGCAGTATTCAAGTCCCTTGGGGAGCCCCAGCCTCAGCTCAGAATCCACGCTAAGGTCACTGGCCTACAGAAAGGTCATGAAGAGTGGCCCTGCAAAGGATGTGCTCCCATCCTCCCAGCAAACCTGAGGTGGGCTGGCCAGGCTGGAAGGCTCATGGCTGGAGTCCTGGAAGAGAACCAGACGACCCCACAGATGTCCCAGGGGGTCAGTCACAAATAGGACCCTGAGTATGAGTGATCATTCACATCCAAGAAAGTCCAAAACTGTTTTCAATTGTTTAGTCTTATGAGATATATTCTTATGCTAATGTCTTCAACATGACCATGGCTGAGGATGACTTTCACCAGCAGTCTACTTTTAAAGACACATCCCCTCTGTGTTTCCCTTTAAGGCCTAAGGTCCCAGAACCTCACCAGGATGAAGAGGGCCGAGGGTGGCAGTGACGGAAGCTGGAAACCCTTCTGAAAGCCCCTGGAGGGAACTTACCCTTGGCAAAAGCCACCAGGAACCTGGTACCCACCCTAAGAGGCAGGTATAGAAGGCTCTGGCTTCAGTCAAATGCCATGTCACTTGGCTCTTGCGCTCTCTCTCTCTCTCTCTCTCTCTCTCTCTCTCTTTCAGGATGAAAACTAAGAGGATGATTCATTCTCTTATTAAATCAACTCCTTAGAAAAAGGGAAGTCACCCAAGTTCCCAACCTTCTGTAGAATACAAGCTACTTCATGGCTCACCCCCCACATGGACTTAACAGAAAAGCCACTAGAATCCCACCCTTCACCTTTCCTTTCCTGTCTCAAGCTGTTGAGAGCCACAGCCCAGTCAGAATGATGCCTGGCATTTGCCAGAGGGAATGGTTGAAAGGTGATGCCAGCGAACCACTGAGATGATGATTTGAGTTAAGCTATATATAATTGCTGTGATGCTGGATTGATTGTATTGTATATTTGACCTTTACTGTCGGGCAATAGGGCGGCTCTTGCTGCCTCGGGCGCCCGCTACTTTGGAGTTCCCATGAGTTCTCGCGGGGGTTCTGAGAGACTGGACGGAGCCCAGGTGAGGGAGTGTGTTCCCGTGTGGTGTGTGCAGTGCCGGTGAGAGTTGGGGAATAAAGAGTTGCTGTTTGAATCTACAAGGCTTTGTGGGGGCTCGGTTATTTGTGCCCAGCCAGACTGCGGCATCAAGCATTCACTACCTTTGGCCATTTTCTGTGTTCCCATGGCTGCTGCCGCTGGGGTCAAGTCATGGTTTAAAGATAGGTTTCCAGGGGCTGGGGATGTGGCTCAAGTGGTAGCGCGCTCGCCTAGCATGCGTGAGGCACTGGGTTCGGTTCTCAGCATCACATAAAAATAAAGATATTGTGTCCACCTAAAACTAAAAATTAAATATTAAAAAAAAGACAGGTTCCCAATAAAAATGGGATAGGAGGGAAGGGGATGTGCAGCTTTGAAAGCCACAGGTATGCAATCCCTCCCAGCAGATAGTAAAAACCCACCCAGAAAATGTCCTTCTCTGTCCCTGCCGAATCTCCTCAGCTCTGTCCCAAACTTAGAAACAGCTGTTTCACTATAACTCCAAAATAAGCTCTCAGATGCTCTGTCTCCTCGTTCCAACACTGTGATCTGTACACTTAATCTGCCTGCAGGCTCAGTTTATCCCTCCCTCAGCTTGTCCAGTAAGAAGAGTAACAGTCACAGAAGAATCGCAACACTACAGTGTTACAGAGCACTCTGGTGAACACACAGACATAGTTGCCGAATTTTTGAGTTCAAACCCCACTTCCTCAGCTAACTAGTGGTATGATTTTAGGCAAGTTCACTTAATCTCTGGGTGCCTCAGTCTCCTCCTGTGTAAAGTGGTGGTAATACTATCTCCTAGAAAGTTGATTAACTCCATTAATATTCCTACATGCTTAGGCAACTGACTGGTGCGCAATAAGTATGCAATAAATATCAGCTGTTATTACTAGACTATTACAACAATCCTGTGCAGCTGGGATCATGATTTGCAGCTCTATTTAACAGATGTGTTCAAAAGTCCCTTGCTATAATGGGGTAAAACCATAGACTAGCCTCAAGAAAAGTACAAATTAACAAGTTAAGTGACCTGCCCACACGGCAGAGCTAAGACTAGATCTCTGGTCATGGACTTTAATTTGCACGCTCACAAATTTCACACTATAACACGCTCCCTCCTTCAGGCGTGGAAACTTGAGCCGTCCAATGGATCTGCATCCAAAACAGCTTTCAATTCCACATCCCCTAAAGAGAGGCAGAATCTCAAGGGAATGATGCAGGATTTGCGAAACAAAAGTAATTTCCCTTCTTTTTCATATTCCCAAGAAAACACTCCAAAACATCCTCAGGGAAAGGGTGTCACCCCATCAAAGGTGTCTAAGACTGCTCAAGACCAGGGATTACACTGGCTCCAACACTGTTGCAGCCTAAAACAGCTCCCTTGGGAGGCTCCTGGGCTGTCAGCAATTTTGCAAAAGGTCAGTGCAAATCATTTGGGAACACATTTGGGTAGGCATGGTCTAAGACTGGTGGACTTCTGCCAAGCCCATATATTTTTTTAAAGCATCTGCACTGTCTTCACCCTTGATACATTGCAGCCAAGTTTTACAGGAATATTTCCATTACACTCAAAAGTCTGCTTTGCCATCGCTACTCATGGAAATGGATGTTTCCAATTTGAGAACTCCTCCTCAACAAAAACATCTAGAAACACCCAGACTTTCCAGCAGAGACAACGAATGTGGCATTTAGAAGACTTCTAAATGCTAGTGAATGATATATGTGGAAGCAAATGATTTGGTAATCATATACCCTCATGTCCAGAGTCCAAGTATATCTAAAAAAGGGCTTACTCCCATTTCTTCTAGTTCTTTTATGAGCATTCATTAGAAGTCTTCTGCACAAACGCTTTCATAAAGCTCTTCATATGTTTCATAACTAAGGTAAAATCACCTTATGGTCATGCAGGAGAGAACTAGGATTAAAAAAAGTTTAACCATAGGGGTCTGGGGTTGTGGTTCAGCTATACAGTGCTTACCCCGGACTTGTGAGGCACTGGGTTTGATCCTCAGCACCACATAAAAATAAACAAACAAAATAAAGGTATATTAAAAAAAAAACATTGAAATTCTTAAAAAAAAATTAACACTACAGCCCTGGCTCTATCACTAAGTAGCCATGGAATTTCATGAAAAAAAATTTTAAAGTAATAATAATAACATTAACATTGAGAACTTACAATATATACAAAGCATTGTGCTAAGGGCTTAATAATTATTTGATCCTCATTAGCAACCATTCGTAATATTACTACTTTCAATATATGAATTAGGAAGCTAAGACTCAGAGAGGTTGAGTAACTTGCTCCCAAAACAAAGCATCAACTAGCAGAGGCTGAATTCAAACACAGGGAGTCTGATTCTGTGCTCTTAACCACATACCATCCGTCTTTTCAAGGTGCTTAATGACCCGGGACCACAAATTCCTCTAGGAGCAGACTGAAAAAATCTTCAAAATCCTTTCAGGCTTTAAAATTCGGGGCTCCTCTCCTTTAGAAATAAAATAAATTTATGACTTCGAAACATCCAATGCAATGATGCTCTAGTTCTGCTAAGATGGAATGAAACATCTGTGTATGCCTCACCCAGAACCAGTCAGGGGAGGAAAACCACTGATTTTCTGGGGTAATGATGCCCTGTGAAGCAACCCGACTGGCCCCAACCAGGAAAAATGACAGCTTGAAGTTCTTTGAGGGTGCACCAACATGCAAAGGTCTGCAAGTTCACAACCATCGGTTCTCAAACTTTCATTTACTTTTTTTTTTTTAAGGAAAGCCAAATGCAAGAAAATGCTGCTCATTTTGGTCTACAGCTGCTCTTGGAAAATCCACCCTCTCCCAGGTAATCTGTGTATTAAGACTTCCCTGTGACCTAGCCACAGCTCAGTAGTCCTGTAATCACGTGGGGTTTTGTCCTAGGCACACCTGATATCCTCATACGCTCCACCACCCAGCCTAGCCTCCGAGGCTCACTCAATCGCTGCCTTCCCCAGCTCCATCTGGGATTCGCCTCCTTCCTCTCCCTGCTCAGCACAGGAGTTCCCTCTCCACCCACCTTGCCACTTGCCCACACAGCCCGCGGTGAAACTCTCTCCCAGCTCATCCCTCCCCTGGCTCTCACCAGCTCTCAGCTCCTGGTACAGCCTGAAACTGAAACTAATCTCAGACCTGAACAAAGTGAAGCCATTTCCTGAGCCGGATCACCCTACATGACCACAGAGCATCTTCACCTCAGCAGAGCTCCAAATCCAGCTTTGGAAAAATACAAAGGTTGGCAGGCTCCCTCCTAAAACCAAATGCCTCCTTAATGAATGGGGTGTCATGGGGCTAGAGGAGGAAGCACGAGCTTTTGCCATGGTGGTTTCTGCTACTTCTCTTTAATTTGCACAAGTCAATTTAAATTCATCCTGGGAGCTAGAGTTCACCACCCGGTGTTTTAAATTCCTTGTCCAGCATGTGTTCATATTTGATTCAATCTTAATCAGAGTCCCTTCTGAGAGCAAGCTTGCTCTCTTCTGAGACCTCTGGAGCCATCTTATCGAATGCAGTTGAGATGGTCGTACATTTTCCCCCCTAAATTTTGAAGCCTTTTTACTTTTGTGCTTGGAACAACAAAAAAAGAAAAAGCCATTATTAATGTACATGTCAGCCCTTGATGATCTTTCAAAGAATTATAAATCTTAAGAAAGATTGGTAATCTTACCCATGCCCCTCTGCATAGCTGTTGGCCCCTCTCCCTATTGCTAAAGGTAATTTAAAATGATTTCACTGTTGGTTTAAGCAAAAAAAAAAAAAAAAGAATAGGAAGGGTAAGTACATTGGCCTAGCAAGCATATGGTCAAAGAGAAATACCTTGGATTATCTGTTATTTACTCATTCATTCAACAAAGTTACTGGGTTTACTGCCTATAGGTCCTGTAGGTGATGGGCCAGAAGGTGCTGGTCCACCTGGGAACGCCATTCACAGAAATGTCTTCTGAGTGGGAGTGGATGCTTTTTGAAGCTAAAACCCAGAGAAATGCTCAACTACTTCCAGTTCTCCTGTCTCTCTTCTGCCAAGGTTTGGATCTCATCCTGGAAAGCTGTGGGTCACTCCTGTTAGTACCCCCACTGGCTGGGATTCACTCAGGGCCAGAGCCCCAGCTGCTAAGATGATGGGCCACCCAATGTTCCTGTGCTTTTTTTTTTTTTTTTTTTTTTGTCACTTCATGGTCAAATGAGGGCTTGGGCCAGATATAAGCAACCTTCTAGTCCAAAACTTCATGTCCTTTTATCCCCCTATCACTGAGCTGACATGCACCTCTAGGGGCCTCTACTTCATCTTCCTGTCTCCAGAGGAAACAAACCTCTTAAGCCACAAAGATAAACGAAACTCCAAAGACCTTTGTGGGGAGGCCATTCCCCTCTGCTCCTATGAGTCACTTGTCTTACATCTCACATCCTATCTGGAACGTCCTCCTCAGATCTTAAATTTGAGTCCCTCCTCCGCAGTTTAAATGCATTTGCCTCGGGTTCTTCTTCTAGGGCGCAGAGAGACAAGAGTGAATCACTGCCTTCTGAGTGGCAACCCTTAAGAGACTTCTGTTTCTTCAGCACAGGAGGTGACAGTGACACTCAGCTATTAAAAACCACAAAGGCATCGAGGAAGCTAACCACACTGCCCAGTTCCTGCCTCACCCAGCCAAGGGTGCTGCAGGATCAAGAAAACCTGACCTCCTCTGAGGCCCATGCATCGGCCACTCCACTTTACTTGGAGTTCATGGAGCAGGAGAGTTATGTCCTCCTGTGGCCAAATTAAGAACCTAGAAGACAGCAGCCACCTTACTCACTCAGTTCAAGTGACCCCTTCTCCAGGAGCCTACCTTGATCCAGTTCCTCCTCAAAGTAGCCCATTCTTCAGGGCTTCATTGGGTTTTTTTCTTCTTTGTAGCACTGGGAATTAAACCCAAGATGTCCACACATGCTAAGCAAGTGCTCTACCACTGAGCCACATCCCCAGCCCCAGGGCTTCATCTTGTCACAGCACTTGCCATGATGATAGGAACTCTAGGCTAAATTGTTTGTCTTGCTTCTGAACTACAGGCCTCTTCAGGGCGACCTTTGTGCCCTGGGTCAGACATCAGCAGAGTGCCTAGCACTTGGCCAGTGGCTCTCAGCAGACTGTATTCAGCGGAAGCCTCCAGTCCTGTTCCTGAACACTGAACACACCTAACACTGCCCCCATCGGCAGCCCTTCAACAGAGCACAGCCCCCCATTTCCAGAGACACCACAGTTTGGCAAAGGCCTCTTCAAGAATGTCTGAAAGGGTGTGAGCCTAAAGCAGGCCACTTGAATTCCAAATCCTGCCTCTGCCACCTCCATGATCTTCGGCAAGTTATTTAACCTCTTGATGTCTCTTAGGTTTCTGTTTCTTCATCTGACAAATGGATGTATCTCACAGGGTCTTGTGAGGCTTAAATGAGCTAATCCATGGAAGCACTAAGGACAGGGTCCCATCCACAGCAGTGATCTGACCTCTCTATGAGTGTTGGAATTAGGTGTCCCAAGCCTAGTCTCCCATGGAAACCCCTCACCACCCACTTCCACTAGACTGCATATTGGGTCGCCCCCATCCCCTCACTAGGCACCCTGTCCCTCTGGACCGACGTTAGCATTATTCCCATGCACCCTAGTCTCCAGCTAATAGGGCAAACTCTCCAAGAAAGGGAAGGAGAGTTGCTTCCACAGGAGGGATACAACTGCTGAGTTATTGTATTCCTAACTATGCTTAGCTCTCAGCCCTGACGTTTCAACACCTGCCCCCCTGCATACACCACCAGATTCAAGAGCCTCACCCCACCTCCTCCCATCCCTCCAAAGCCAGCCTCAGCTACTACAGTATTTTGTTTGTTTTGGTTGGGTTGTGTGTGTGGTACTGGAAATTGAACCCAGCGGTACTCTACCACTGAGCTACATCCCCAGCCCTTTTTTATTTTTATTTACTATTTATTTGTTTGAGTACTAAGATTGAACACAGGGGCACTTTACCACTACATCCCCAGCCTTTTGTATATTTTGTTTAAAGATGTGGTCCTACTAAGTTACCCAAGCTGGCCTTGAACTTTAGATCCTCCTGCCTCAGCTTCCTGAGTAGCTGGGATTACAGGTGTGAGGCACTGCACCTGGCTTTACTCTTTAATTTTGATATTGGGTCCATGCTACTGCATCTATATGGTTTTGACCAAAGGTTTTCCTTAATAACAAATCTCCAAACTTTTTCACCCACATGCAGAAATAATAATAATAATAATAATAATAATAATAATAGCTTCTAACAAATGACAACTTACTTTTCAGATCTCTTTCAACTCCTTCTAAGCATGAATACTTCTAAACATGAGGCACTTACAAAGATTTAGAATAAGATAAAGAGCTGGGATTCTACCTGGGGAGCCCTAACTTCAGATCCTATGCCCTAAACCATTAAGCTGTGGGGCTGACCGGAGCTCAGTGGTAGAGCACACACAGGCACTGAGTTTAATCCCCAACACACACACACACACACACACACACACACGGAAACCAAAAAACCACTAAAGCCTGATGGAAATGGGAGCAAAACGGCTGGATTGCTTCCTTGGGGTGCAGGTTAGGCCACTAGAGTTAGATCTTTCATATCCCACCAAAAATTCCTTTAAAACCTTTGGTGCTGTCATAATAGAAATGCGGTGATCACATTGTATGAGAAAGGATTTATGTTTATAAGCATTGCTATTGCATTTATTATTTATGACCTGTTTTAAAGATAAGAACTTTAAAGGCATCATTAAGAGTCCATTATATTGTTCTGACACATCCAAGAGGTTGGAAGCAGACAGATAGGGGAGGAGAGTGAGCCAACACAGAGGTCACCAACTCAAGGCAGCAAGAGCCACAGAAGTCACACACTGGGGAAGATGAATTTTCAGTGGTTGCCATTTTAAGTGCTACTAAGATGACTTCCAAATCCAAAGTCAGGGACCACTGGACAGCCCTTGCCAGTGTCCTTTTTTATTTATTTATTTTGAACCCAGAGGTACTTTAACACTGAGCTACATCCCCAGCCCTTTTTCTTTTCTTTTCTATTTATTTATTTATTTTATATTTTTGGTACCAGGGATTGAACTCAGTGGCACTCAACCACTAAGCCACATCCCCTGCCTATTTTATATTTTATTTAGAGACAGTGTCTCACAAAGTTGCTCAGGGCCTCAGAATTGCTGATACTGACTTTAAACTCGTGATCCTCTTGTCTCAACCTCCTGGGCCACTGGGATTACAGGCATGAGCCACAGTGCCCAGCTTTATTTTCTTATTTTGAGACAGGGTCTTGCTAAGTCACCAAGGCTGGTCTCAAGCTTGCAATGCTCCTGCCTCAGCCCCCCAAGTCACTGGAATTACAGGAATGTACCACCACGCCTTCTCCAGGGTCCTTTAAGGCTCTTACTTCCCATAAATGTAGGAGACAGCAGACCAGAGACACCACCTTCTTCAGGTCACTTTGTATAGTCAGAAGTGATCCCAGTCTGAAGCCCAGTTTCCTGTGCCCAAGGGTTCTAAAAACTCCCAGCTCTGTTGTTTAGTGCCAGAAAGAGTAACTGTAGAATAGGCTCAAGGAAGAAACTGGAGTGAGTGGTCCATATGCCAAACACTGTGTTCAAGAGTTCAACAAAGAGAAGTCCCCATGAGCTGCTATAGTCAGGGGATGGGAGGGACTTGAGATGAAGGAGGGCTTATCAATACCAAGGCAGAAAAGTTACACATAGCAGATCCTCCTAAAGGCTCTTCTAGATCCCTAGTAAGTGCAGACTCCACAAACACCTGTGCCACAGCCTAGGGCCCAGTGAGCTGTGGGTAAGAAAGAAAAGGCAGGCCAGGCCTTTGGGCTGCACTATCTCTGGCTTCTACTTACCTTATAAAATCCTGAGGGATGGAAGGAAGCTATAATACTCAGATCCTATTCTTGGGCAATTCTGCCCCAAGGTCTCCTTAAGAAAGTCTTTCACTTTTTTTTTTTTTTTTTTTTTTTTTGGTACCAGGGGCACTTAACCACTGAGCCACATTCCCAGAATATTTTAAAAATATTTTGTTTAGAGACAGAGTCTCAATAAGTTGCTTAGGGCCTCACTAAGTTGCTGGGGCTGGCTTTGAACTCAAAATCCTCTTTCCTACCTCAGTCTCCTGAGCTGCTGAGATCACAGGCATGCACTACCACTGGCTGGCAGTCTTTGACACTTAGCACTCTCCACTTAGGCACCTCAACACCATTTCCCCAAGATGTGAAGGGGCTCCTAGAGGGCCTAGCTTTTGCACCTAGTTAAAAACCCCAGTATACCCACCCCACACTAGTGCATTTATTTTGCTCTAATTTAGTAGCCCAATTGCCCCAGCCCAGGGCCTCCACACCACAAAGACAGCAAACTCAGCCCCTGGAGAACGGTCACCTCAGCTGTCCCCATCCTCTAGTTAGCTGTAGGGAGCTGGGAGCCAAACCAGAACCTCCAGGTCCCCAGAGTCCAAAGTTGCATGGGAAGGTCATGAGAAAAGACCTCACAAGAGGTATAGTTTTTGCACCCTGGGATTATTCACTACTAGCAGCAAAGGAGGGAACTGTTTCAAATGGACTAGGCTAGACCACAAACTCTAGAGTAAGGATCTAATCAGAATCCTGCATGTGTGCATGTTTGGGGGATAAGAGGGTAGAACATTCACCAGATTCTCAACAAGACCCATGACCCTAACTTCTAGCTTTAATTCCTTCCTTCCCCGTAGTCATTTCACCATATCTGGGCTATCCCAGCTGTCCAGGATCTGTTCCTCTGCCTCCTGCTCCTTCCAGTGGCAGAAAGTAGACAGAAGTTCAAACCCATCCCCTCTGCAGACATCCTCCAGCTTCCTGTTGGATGAGAGATGCTCCCATCCCCGAGATACCACTCTCCATTCAAAGGGAGGTCCCAACTTCACAGTTGTTCTAGCAAGGGCCAAACCGAGTGATGAGATGACTTCCTCCATCAGAGAATTCCCACTCACCTCCTTCAGGCAGCCAGGCTAACTCCACCAAGCTACAAAGAAATGGTCAGTGAGGCCCAGATCATCCTTTCTCCTGGGCCAGGTGGCTCGAGGGCTGCAAGATAACCAAGGGAAAGGCTTTTCCCCCAACTCTCTGTTGCTGCCTGAGGAGCAGGTGGGGAGTGGGATGGATCGTCTTCTATCCAGTATCACCTCTAAGACGTCTTATTTCTAAACTCCCAGTTAGCCCCTTCAATCTCTACTACCACCAAAGGAAGGAAAATCTAAAACCTCCCTCCCCTTAAAACAAATTCCTTCCTGGAATTTAGCTCCTTTCTTGGAGTTAAAACTTTTTAAAAGAGGAAATGAAATGGCTAAGCCAATGCTGGGTGCATGGCAACAATGCACAAGAGAAAATGAAGAGGACAGAAGGAATAAAGGCAACCGCCAACCCCCTGGAGCTTAGCGCCCTGAGCACTTAAGAGCCAGAGGGGCGGGGTGGGGGCAGCAGGGGCGGGGACAGCGCATTCTGAACTTTCCCTAGCCCAGTCTCCGGGAGATGCAGCTCCCAGGGGACGGGGTGGGACCAGATACGGCTAAGCCGACCTGTGACATCGGCGGGAGCAGGAAGCGAGTCTCCCCTCCCCCTAAAAGGAGCTCTGCTCCCAGCCGGCACCCCAGCCTACTGTCGCCGCCCTGCCTGCACCCCCAGGCCGGGACAAAACGGGGAGGGGCGCCCACACAAAAGGGGGAGCGGCGGAAGAGGGGACTCAGGCGGCGCCGGCTCCGGGAGGCCTCCGTTTCCTCCCCCGCCGCGCCGGCCGGCGACCACCCCTCTAATAGCGCGCCGAGCTCCCAGCCCCAGGTGCCCGCACGCCCCCCGTGATCAGGGCCCGGGATGAGGTGGGGTTCGGGAAGAAGAGGCGGGCGGGGACCTGCCACACGCGACTGGCGCGGCGCGGGCTCCGGGGAAGCCGCGGCGACAGCACGGGGAATCAAACTCGCGACGGCCCGGCCCTCGCGGCGGCGCCTAGGCAATGGGTCCGCGAGAAGGTGGGGCCGCCGGGCCGGGACCGGGATTGCGCGGGGCGCCCGGTGGGGTCCGCGCCCAGGCCCGGGCGGAAGCCGGCGAGAACGAAGGAGGGTCTTACCGAGCAGCCGCCGCGCGCCTCCGCTGCCCGCGGGCCGGTGGGGCCGGGCGCGCCGGCGGGCGGGGGAGGGGCGGCGATCCCGCGGCGGCGGCGGCGGCGGGCCGGGCTCCGCGGCGCGGCTGGGCGCGGGGAGGCGGAGAATGCGAGGCGAGGCCAGCTTCCTAGCGGCGGGCGGCGAGAAATGCAGCTGTCCCTGCGCGGCTGCCGGCGGGGCCAAAAGTGGGGCCGTGCAGGGAGGAGCGGGGCTGCAAGGGGGGCGGGAGCCAGGGTGAGGTGCCCCCAGACCCACCCAGGTGCCCGACCCCTCTCCAGAGAAGAGTGAAGCAGAAATGGGGGTCCCGAAACCAGCGCGGTGGCGGGAGGCTGGGGGTACCGGGTGAAGATCAGGACAATCCCCTCCGTGTCCACCCCACACCAGCTGCGTGATTCCCTGGCTTGCGGGGAGCCTCAGTCTCCCGGTTAGAGCGGGGTGCGGAGCGCACTGCCCCTCCCGGTAAGGGAGCAGCGCGTGGAGGTGGTGGGGAGGGGAGACACAGAACCTCGGAAACTTGGATGGGGGGAGCCTAGGAGCAGAGCTGATCCATGAGATTGGAGGTGTAGACCAGAAACCCACGGTAAGGGTGCAGCATGTGGACGCTTACCTGGGGCTGGGGACAGGAGGAGTGTGGGGGAGGGACGGCTCCCTGGGAGTTAGGGCCCTGACAAGGAAAACAAAACGCTGAGGTCAGAGCAGATGGTGGGGTGGGGCAGGAAATCAAAGCTATTCCGCATTCACATTCTCGGGTACCACTTGCCATCTTCTCTGGCGCCCACCTCCTCACTTAAGGGACTTTTGAGCCCTAGAAAGATTTGTTTAATAAACGGGAAAACTACTTTGGCTGTTCTTTTTCCACGTGCTTTGGTTTCCAACTCCAATTTAGTGGTGGTAGGATGGGGCAGGGGGTGACTACCAAGCAAGAGGAACTACTTAGGAATCTGAGGAGGGTGAAGGCCAGATCAATTCCAGCTCTGCCTCCCAACAATTTGCAAAGGATTGGGTCTCTTCTGGGAAAGCCTGTCTTAGAGACCCATTTGCCCCTCTAGGCAGGGACTTAGAGGAATAGCTCCCTCTCCCCTCCTCTAAAGGCTTGCAAACTGCTAGCCTTCCTGAGAAGAATCAACATGCTTAGCCACAGAATCATCTGATGATAAAAACCACAAACCAAAGTACCACAGACACCAATGTGTTTCCATCATTTGCATGTCAAGGGTAAATTTCAGCAAGTTGGGAACCTGGAGAAACAGGGAGAAACCTCAGAGGCCCAATATTAGGTTAGCATGTTGAGCTGAGCTCCAGGACCCGGTTCCCATACCCCTCTGAGAATCTCCTGCGTTCCTTTGCTGGTGCTCCTTCACTTGGCTGTGTATTCAATTTCTGGGAGCCTCAAAAGTCCAGGAGATGATCCCTAGAGCCCAGATTAGAGATTCTTATTCTAGAGGTACTGACCCATGCCTCTTTGCTGACTCCTGGCTCCTCTCCCATGTTGTGTGCAGTTCATCTGCCACTTTTCTGCTTACTGGTAAGATCCCCCTGGGGTTCATCCCTGCCACATTGGCATTTCAAGACTGCAAAAATGCATCTGTGAACTTGGAGATTTCCCTGTTTGCACCTGCCACTGAATTGCTCATAAAATGTACAAATATCATTATAGTCGTCAATAAAACCAGTCTCTGTGATAGACACTCTTGCTTGTGTAAGTTTATGGGTATTACCTCTTGTAATCACCACGAGTGTATTACCACTTGTGTAACCTCTCCCACCTCCAACGGCTGCCTCTGAGCCCCCAGGGTTCCAGGCCTGATCTCCCTCCCACACTCCAGCCCCTCGTGCCAACTGGCACAGCTTCTCCACCTGAGAATCCTTTGGACACCAGGAACTGAAGGAAGCTAAAAGCACACTTACAGCTGTTCTGTCCCAAGCCTCCTTCTTGTCTCAGTGCCACTCTGGCCCCAGAAGTAGGAAGCCTCAACCCTTTACCCCACCCCTTCCTGGACATTCTGTCGGTTTCCAAGTCCTATTTATCAGTCCCTCCTTTCCCTCCACTTCCATCTATCCCCCAGCTCCTGCCTGGTTCAGGTCCCTACCATCTGTGCTCTTCTCAGAGAGTGAGATGTCCCTATTGCTTTCTAGCCAAACCTCCTGTCTGCCCTCAGAAGACTCTTAGTTCTTGTTCTTCCTGTTTCAGACCTACCAACATTTGAAGAGGCCTTGCTGTCAAACCACTGCCCTGTTGCTGTCTTCCTTGTTCATCAATAGACCCTCCAAGATGTGCCCACTTATATGCTCCCCGTTTCCTCAGCTTCCTGCAATTGGGCCTTCTTCCCCATCATTCCAGGGGCAGCTGTCAATGGGAGGCACTGGCACCTCATTGTTTTAACTCATGGGCCTCTTGCTTACCCCACTCCTTGGCTCCTTCATGGCCCTAGATCCTATTAATGCCTCTAAGAAATTACTCCCACCCCCATGGCCTCCTAGTTGCTTGGTTTTTCTACCTACTCCTTCATTTCTTTAGCTCTGACTCTCCAGGTCTCAGTCCTCTGTCTTACAAACCCCTCTTCCCAGGTTGTGCTCACAGAGTTTAATAGCATGGAGCAGGTACCAAGCTCTGACAGCTTTTCCTGTATGCTGCAAGACCTTAGGATAGTTACTTAACTCTCTCTGTGCCTCAGACTCCTCTTCTGTATTTGGGCTAACACTAGTACTTAACCTCAAAAAATTGTGTTAAGAATAAAACAATCCACACATGTGAAGAGCTCAAAACAGCACCTGTCCTGTAACATAACTGCTGGTATTGTTATCTGTGTGTGTGTGTGTGTGTGTGTGTGTGTTGCTGGGGATTGAACCCAGGGTCTTGTGCATGCAAGGCAAGCACTCAGCTATATCCCCAGCCCTGGTATTGTTATTAATAATTATATATCTACCCTCAGGTAGAATGTACTGATGACCCCTCTCTGCATTCCATTCCCTTTCTCAAGTCCCCTGTCTAGAATTTGAACATTCCAGCCATTGGAAATGCTGTCCCACAGCGACCTCATTTTTAGCGTGACAAGCCTGGAGCTCATCATCTCCACACCCTCCTTTGCCAGAATCTCCATCCTGGATGAGGACACTTGCCATTCACTTGAGCTCCTGACCTACATGCTGCCTTCCCCATCTCTCACATGCAAACTCCACAGTAAACATAGGGCTTTCTAATTTCTGATTTTTTTTCTGGAATCCACCCCCTATTTGTTCCCACATCCTGTCCTATTTCAGGCCCTGCCACCAGGGTCCCGCCTGTCAACTCATCCTCTTCACCATTAGTAGCTGTTTTTCTTAGCCAGATGTGGCGGCTCATGCCTGTAATCCCAGCTACTTGAGAATATGAGGCAGGAGGACTGCAAGTTCAAAGCCACCTCAGCAACTTAGTGAGGCCCTAAACAACTTTATAAGACCCTGTCTCAAAATAAAAAATAAAAAGGGCTAAGAATGTAGACTGGGGTTGTGGCTCAGAGGTAGAGCACTCACCTACTATGCATGAGGCACTGGGTTCGATCTTCAGCACCACGTAAAAATAAAATAAAAATATTGTGTCCGCCTATAACTAAAAAGTAAATATTTTTAAAAAAGGGCTAACGATGTGGCTCAGTGCTTAAGCACCCTTGGGTTCAATCCCCAGTACCAGATAGATAAATGATAGATTGATAGACAGACAGACAGATAGATAGATGTTGAGGGCCACAGCCAAGTCGGGATGAGGCATGGCATTTTGCCAGAAGGGAGTGGTTGAGAGGTGAAGCCAGTGAGCCATTGAGATGATGATGGTTAAGTTAAGCTGTGTATTCAGTTGTATATAGACCTTTGCAGTCCGGCAATAGGGCGGCTCTTGCTGCCTCGGGTGCCCGCTACTTTGGAGTTCCCGTTGAGTTCTCGCTGAGGTTCCGGGGAGTGCACGTGGAGCCCGGTGGAGGGTGAGAGGGTTCCCGGGGAGTGAGTGTGGAGTGCCAGTGAGAGTTCGGGAATAAAGAGTTGCTGTTTGAACCTACAAGTGCTTCGTGGCGGCTCAGTTATTTGTGCCCAGCCAGACTGCGACAAGATAGATAGATAGATAGATGTTGGATGACTCCCCATTGCTTGGAAAATAAAATTAAAATTCTATTATAGTTTGGATCTGGAATGTCCCCCCAAGGCCTATGTGTTAAAAGTTTGGTGCCTGAGGAGGCAAGGCCTAGCGGGAGATCTTCAGGTCACTGAGAACATGCGATGAACAGCCCTCTTTTCTTCCTGTCTTTCACTTTCATCCAGTTTTGCTCTGCAATGTACTCCCTGCCAAGACGTGTTGCCTTGCCACAGGCTCAAAAGCAATGGGGGAGACTGGGGTTGTGGCTCAGCAGTAAAGCGCTTGCCTTGCACTTGCAAGACCCTGAGTTCAATCCTCAGCACCACATAAAATATATATGAATAAAATAAAGGTATTGTGTCCAGCTACAATTAAAAAATAAATATTTTTTTTAAAGAGAGAGAGAGAGAGAATTTTTTTTTAATATTTATTTTTTAGTTTTCGGTGGACACAACATCTTTGTGTGTATGTGGTGCTGAGGATCGAACCCGGGTCACACGCATGCCAGGCGAGCGCGCTACCGCTTGAGCCACATCCCCAGCCCAAAAAATAAATATTTAAAAAAAAATTTTTTTTTAAAAAGCAATGGGGCCAATTGATCATGAACAGGAACCTCTGAAACATGAGTCTAAAAAAACCCTTATAAATTGATTATCTCAGTTATTTGTTACAGTATCAGAAAGCTGACTCTTTTGATTTTTAATATGCTTTTTAGTTGGCAGTGGACCTTTATTTATTTATTTTTTTTTAATTAAGAGCCACTCTTGGTTGACTCTCATTCTTTTTTTTTTTTAAGATTTATTTTTCAGTTTTCAGCGGACACAACATCTTTGTTTGTATGTGGTGCTGAGGATCGAACCCGGGCCGCACCCTTGCCAGGCGAGCGCGCTACCGCTTGAGCCACATCCCTAGCCCATGGACCTTTATTTTTATTTTTTATGTGGGGCTGAGGATCGAACCCAGTGCCTCACACATACTACTAGGCAAGTGCTCTACCACTGAGCCACAACTCTAGGCCATACACAAACTCTTTACAGGGTCGTTCCTAGCCAGTCCCTCACCTAACTCCCAGTTCCTTTCCTTTCCTGTCCTCATCCTGCCCACACACCCATGCTCTAGAACCCACTAAGAACACTGTGGGTTTCCATAGAGTAAACAGGAAGGTGAAAGGAGCCTTTTGTTGAGTCTGGGCCTCTGCTAAGCTCAGACGATTGGGAATGCACATCATTATCCACTGTGAAGATGAGGACGATGGAGAGCTGTTAGGCTCAGGATTATAAAGGGTGGGCTGAGCAGGACCATAGGGAAGATAGGATATTTCCCTTCCAGATTTCCCCAGCTCTGGGCAAATGCCAGGGCATGAATGGTGCAGATTTGGAACCGACCACATTGTCCCTGCCACCATGAGAGCCACTCCTCCTAGCACCCAGGTAAGGCAGCTTAACAAGGCCCAAGGTAGAAAAGCAAAATGTAAACACCAGAGCATGTGGATAATCCTGTCCCTTTCTCCATCTTGACTGATTTAACCAAAAAACTCAGGAAACTTTTAAAGAATCAGTAACATCATTAGGAGATTTGAAAGAACACCTTGGTGAAACATGGAAGCAGTGGGGATGGTGGGGGTAGGGGGTGGGGCGGTGGAAGGGCAGTTCCTTTTGGGGATAATAATTAAGTGGATGCTTGGGGTTTGCAATCCCATGGCCACCAGAAGGGGTCCCCTGCCCTTCTGCACTGAGGCTGCCAGCCTGTTCTCTACAAGGCGTTGGAGGGGTAGAGATTCGCAGAGATAAATGGAATCCCATGTAACCAGTAACATTGGCTTCCCTGGGGACAGTGCCTCATGACTGTGATGCATATCTGTGATCCCAGCAACTCAAGAGGCTGAGGCAGAAGTGGGAGAATCACAAATTTGAGGCCAGTTTTAGCAACTTAGCAAACCCTGCCTCAGAATAAAAAATAAAAAGGGCTGGGTTTGTGGCTCAGTGGTAAAGCACACCTGGGTTCAATCCTAAGTACCACAAAAAAATAAAATAAAATAAAAAATCAGTTTCAAAGTATATTTAATGTCTGTAAAAGCAATCACAATATAATATTATAGGTGTGGGAGACCAACCTTACATGTGACTGAGTTACACTCCCTGGCTGGGTGCTAAGGCTCTCAGTCACAGAAATGTGGCACCCTTCTTGGGTGCGAGGGTCAGTGTCTCGTGCATGGGTGTATCTTGCTACAGCCCCATGGGTGAAGCTATGCTCAACTGTTCCTTTGTAATATAATCCCTTGCCCTGTTTAGGATAGAATCTTCCATGGAAGTGCCTTTGTGTGTGTTCCCTTCTCTTACTGTGCCCTTGGGTGTGGCCTACCAGGTGTCAGTCAACTTGCTGACAGTGGACATCATGAAGATCCTCAGCCCCCTGAAACCTGACTACTTGCCTCATTTGAATAGCTTCCCTCAATAAAAGGGGTCAGCACGGCTCTCGCTCTCTCTCTCTTTCTGCGGACCCTTAAGGTCAGAGGAGCCATCACAGCGACCCCAAAGAAAAAGGTATTTGTGTCTCTTGTGTGGTTATTTCATGCAGCCCAGTTAGCCCAGTTTAACTGGAGTGACCCCTGAGCCTTTTAGTCGAGAGATTAGAAACCCGGAATATAGGAAAGGAAAGCTACAAAAGAGTCTATGTAATATGATCCTATTTATTTTTATTTAGTTAGTTATAAACATAGAAAAGACTAGAAGATATGCCAAAATGTTAACAATTGTTGAATGAGGATTTTATGTATAACTTTTAGTTTGTTATTAATATTTTTCTAGATTTTACAAATTTCCTAACTTGGACGTACATTTCTTTACAATCACATGTATATCTACATTCAGTCTTCAAAATCGTTATGACTAGAAGGACAAAGATTAAACATAAGTAACTTTCTTCCTTAATTATGTTTAACAGACTTTCAATCCAGTTCCATGACTTTTTCTTTTCCGTATTGGGAATTGAACCCACAAGCGTTCCACCTCTGAGCTGCATTCCCAGCTCAGAGGGCCTTACTGAGTTGCTGAGGCTGGCCTGAAACTTGAGATCCTCCTGCCTCAGCCTCCTGAGTCACTGGGATTACAGGCATGCGCGCCGGCTCCTGGATTCTTATTAAACATTTTTATTCACCTTCCCTGTGCTTACACTAAGATCCCAAAGACAAAAATAGGCAGCACCTTCACACCCACTACCACCAAGTCTAAGGGGAAAGTAGATGTGAAGCAGCTGGAAAATAATACAAGGTAGCGTGGGATGCTTGCTAAAATGTGACACGTGGAGCTCTGGGGCTCCGCAGAGAGGAAGTGGTTAGTTCTGGTAGGGGAGGAGCCACAGAGGGCACCTTAGAAGAGCTGGCATGTGAGCTGAACCTTGAACAGTGAAAATAATGCAAACGAGGGAGAAGAGTGTTCCCCTCCAGAGCACAGCTTAAGCAAAGGCAAGCGGGTAGGGATTTGAATGTAAGTGAGTGACTATCTTCTGTGGCCAGAATGGTGGGGTAGATGGCGATTACAGGGTGGGTGGAGGGTAGCAGCTAGGTAAGCCTGGAAAGATAAGGAAGGCAAGACAGTGAACTATTTGGAACAAAGGGAAGAACTGCAGCAGGTGGTGGGGAGGCATCGAGGAGGGCTTTTTAAGGACAGTAATCACAAATTGACAGTCAAATGTACTTTAATTTCCCAAACAGTACCAAGAACTGAGGCAGTGAAGAACCCCAGCCACTCAACGGAGCAGTTTGTGAGTAAAGATGGCCTGGAGTTAAGTGTTTGCTACAAACACTTTCAGAGGCTTGAGGCAGGCTTGCTGGTCCATGGTTAAGAGTTTCAGTCTGGCCGGCAACAGTGGATGCCTCTTTCGTTCTGAACTCCCTCTAAACCCCCAGAACATAAAGTAGTGGCTAAGTGCCAGGACCTTAGAGCCAATAAGACCATGGTACAAATAAATCCCTGTCGCACCAGTTCCTAACTCGGTGACCTACCGTGGGCTCATTACTTAATCTCTCTGAATCTCATTTTCCTTATCTCTAAAATGGCAAAGAGAATATTGACTGGGCTCTCACTAGATTTAAAATGATAATAGTAGATGATAAAGTTTCTTGAACATTTACAATGTGTCTGGCCCTGTTTTAAGGACTTCTGCATGTCTTACTCATTTAATCTTCAGAAAAACCCTAAGAGCCAGGCTTTAGAGATTCGGAAATTGAGTCACACAGGTGTCAAATAAGTTGCCTAAGGTCCCACAATAAGTATGGAGCGAGTTATAAACCTTACCCTGCCTCAGCCTCTTGAGTAGCTGGTATACAGGAATGTGCCCCTACGCCTAGCTGGTGCCTGTTTTCCTTATTGTCCTTCTTTTAGTTCTGAGTAATCTTTGAGATCAAGAGTCAAGAAGTTCAGACCCACAGAGGAGGTTGGGAGTGGGGAAGGATGAATATTCCTGAGTGGGACTTGGGGGAGCAGATTCCATAAGTACTGTGGTGTCCTGGGGAGGGGTCCTTTTGGCTTGGAGAGGAGCCCTCTGCTGGGTCACTACTGGCCAGGGAAAGAAGAAGAAGAGGAAGGGGGTCTCTGGGCACTAGTGGAAACAGCAAAAATGTCCTACTCTTTGGTGAAATAACTTCACTCTGGTTGTAAAACAACATTTCAAAATGGTAAATGAAGAATCCTGAGGGCTGAGCAACAGCTTTGAGCTTTTCATTTATCAGGTCTCTCTCTCTCTCTCTCTCTCTCTCTCTCTGCACCAAGGATTGAACTCAGGGGCACTTGACCACTAAGCCACATCCCCAGCCATGTTTTATGTTTTATTTAGAGACAGGGTCTCACTGAGTTGCTTAGCTCCTTGCTTTTGCTGAGGCTGCTTTGAACTCACCATCCTCCTGCCTCAGTCTCCCAAACCGCTGGGATTACAGGCATTTGCCACCGTGCCCAGCTCAGGTGTCTCTTTAAAAGAGAAAACAGGGCTGGGGTTGTGACTCAGTGGTAGAGCGCTCACCTAGCATGCAGGAGGCACTGGGTTCAATCCTCAGCACCACATAAATGTCAAATAAAGATATTGTGTCCACCTAAGACTTAAAAAAAATAAATATTTTTTTTCAAAGAGAGAAAACAGATCCCCCTCCCTTGTGTTCCTTAGGGCAAGAGGACCCTGCGGCTATGGCTGGACTGAGTTTCTGGGGGCCAGATCCTCAGCCTTGAACCATCCACTTGAACTTGAAGGTCTTGCTCCCTTTGGGACAGGAGGAGATAGAGCCCAGGGCTCAGTTCAGCTCTTTCCCTAGCCAGACAAATGTTACATTAGTGTGGCAGGTCAGGGAACAAGCATAGATGGACCTACCTTCCACTGTGGGGCTGGTTCACAGAGGCTGGACTGAGATTTAAAGAAGCAGGAGGATTTAAGCATTCATTTATGCGTGGTTTCATGGATTATCATTTTTCTTCAACAGTTTAACATTTATTATTATTATTTATTTCAGTGCTTAGATTGTGGTAGATTGGGCTATTTGCTGTCTCTTGATGTTCTGATATGTTCCTGTCTTCTTTTTCTCTTTTAATATTTTTTTTTAGTTGTAGTTGGACCAATGCCCTTATTTTATTTATTTTTATGTGGTGCTGAGGATCGAACCCAGCACCTCGACGTGCTAGGTGAGCGCTCTATCACTAAGCCACAACCCCAGCCCCTGTTTCTATCTTCTTTAAGCTCCTCACTTTCTTTTTGATCATCATGGTAAAGATTGAATCAGAACATTAATGGATGCTACTTCTCAGGAAAAATCTTTTTTTTTTTTTTTTTTGGCAGGGGTGGGTACCGGGGATTGAACTCAGGGGCATTCAACCACTGAGCCACATCCCTAGCCCTATTTTGCATTTTATTTAGAGACAGGGTCTCACTGAGTTGTTTAACACCTTGCTTTTGCTGAGACTGGCTTTGAACTCGAGATCCTCCTGCCTCAGCCTCCCGCTACTGGGATTACAGGCATGCACCACCACACCTGGCCCAGGGGAAATCTTAATGAAGAATAGGATATTTGGAAGTTCTTAGTGTCTCCCTTCAGATTGCTGATTAGTTATGTGTAGGGGGAGGCTTTCATATGGTGGGGAAATTAGACAACACTTTGATTAGATGGTCCAAATTCATGTCATATGAGGGAGTCAGGGACATCACATGCCTCCAGATGGGATATCCTGGGGACACATTGCTATGCAGTATTCCAGCTAATGCATAATAATGCATAACTTCATGAGGAAATGTCAGACAAACACAAAATGAGGAATGTTCTAGTAAAAAAATAAGGCAGGGATATCTTTAAAATTCTTCAGATATATAAATGTTCCAGAATTAAGAAGACTAAAGAAACATGACAATGACATGTGGTACCTGGCCCTAGACTTGATCTTATACTTGAGGAGAAAAGAAATATTGATAAAATTGGATTATGGATGGTAGATTAAATACAATAAATATAAATATATAAAATTAATAAATGGGCTATGTAAGAGTATTTCCCCATTTTTTAAACTTTTTTTTAGTTGTTGATAGACCTTTATTTTATTTATTTATATGTGGTGCTGAGAATCGAACCCAGTGCCTCACATATGCCAGGCAAGTGCGCTACCACTGAGCCCCAGCCCCAACCCACAAGTATTTCCCTATTTTTAGTAAAGATTGAATCAGAACATTAATGGATGCTACTTCTCAGGAGAAATCTTTTTTTTTGGGGGGGGGTTGTGGCTCAGTGGTAGAGCACTCATCTAGCATGCACGAGGCACTGGGTTCAATCCTCAGCACCACATAAATGTAAAATAAAGATATTGTGTCTTTATTTTTAGTAAACACACAGGAAAGTATTTAGGGGAGGGACTATAGATACAGAACTCTGAAATAGTCCTGAAAAAAATTAGGTTTATAGAGCCCACAAGTGATTAAGCAAGGGATAAAGTGTCAACTCATTAAATCTGGATAAAGGGTACATATGTGTTAACTGTAGTATTTTCAATTTTGCAAATTTGGAAACATTTCCAAATAAAAACAATTTTCTTTCCCTAATGTTCACTTTGTGTTTTCTCTGCCTAAGCCCGGCCATCAGCTTTTTCCTTTGAGGGAGATCCTAGTTAAAATAGCATTTAACTGCATTTTGGAAGTAGATGAAGGCCAGCCAGTTATGCCCACCTGTAATCCCAGCAACTTGGAAACCGAGGCAGGGGGATCCCAAGTTTGAGGCCAGCCTCAGTCAGCATCTTAGCAAGGCCCTAAGCAACTTTAGTGAGACCCTTTCTCAAAATAAAAAAAATAAAAAGGGCAGGAGATGTAACTCAGTGACAAAGTGCCCCCCCCCCGTTCCAACCCCAGAAAATTAATAAATAAAATGTACTAGGTGATAGGTGAATGAGAAGAAAAAGCATTCCTAACACGTGGAACAGTGTGATCAAAGGCAAGAAATGTGACATAAGTATAGATAGTAGAAAGGACTGGTGCTGACCAAAAAAAAAAAAAAAAAAAAAAAAAAGGGCCACCCTAGCGAACCACCGACCTCCCAGGATAAGCCATAGCCTTGCCTGGGTGTGCAAAACGCAGCCCTCCACAGTTTCCCAGAGGCCTCTTCCAGATCTCTTGCACACGAGGGATTTGGAGGTAGGATGCACTAAACGGACAGATTCAGTCATCCTTGAGGGAACCAACTTTGCATTTGACAGCACATGATCTGCGAAAACAATGGAACTGAATCTTGCCTATTTACATAGAATGAGTACAACTATTGTCGGAGCGCAGAAGGTAGACACAGTAGTAAAGCTGTGAATGAGCAGCCTGACCGACATCCGACCAATCACAACCCAGGAGATAGCAGCCAATCCCAGCTCGGCGATGCTCCAGTCGGGGCGGGGCCGACACGCCCAAGAGTTGTTTGTCTGCCCTCCCTACCCCACCCCTGCCCCGGGCCCAATCCCTGGCTCCAAGATCTAGGGAGAAGGAGACTGAGAGGATGCCCAGAAGCTGGCAAAAGGAGGTTAGGCCCCCAAAGTGGAGAGCAGCGAATGCTAGGCCTGCATGATCCAGCCATGACAACACCCGCATTTGTCTTGCGCTCTGTGGGACTCCTCCCTCAGACCCTGAGTCCAAGACCCCCCGTGAGAGCAGATGCAATTATGAGGACAGCTTCTGGAGCGACCTGGTCTAGAAGGATGTCAGGCCTCTTCTCCAAACAACCTTGGTAGGTGGTGGTGCCCTCCCCTTTCTTCTTGGAAATGAAAGAAGAAGTTTGCAGCTAGCTATTCGGAAGAACTAACTCCCTGATTATCAGGAGGATGAAATTGCAGCTATACAGGAGCCTTCTCTGGAAGCAGTTAATATGGGGAAGAGAAGTGCGATGGAACACTTCTCCAAGCAGGATGTACCATCCCCAGATAGGCACGAGTCTTCCAGCTTGGTGGTTCTTCCCAGGGTTTAACCGAAAACCTCCCTGTCATATCTAGATCCAACCTTCCATTAGCTGCTTCTCAGATGTTTCCCGTCAAATTTTCTCATTTCGGTAATGAAGCTTTTGTTTCCATATCAAGTAAAAAACAAAACAAAACAAATCTCTGAGGTGAGGAAGCAATGGAAGATGGCAGTCAGCTCATTTGCAGGTCTTTCAAGGGATGTCTTTGAGCAAACTAATGTTGCCATGACTGAGACAGGAAAGAAGGAAGACCAGGTGGAGACACGAAGCATTAGATTTGAGGGTTCATATTCTATATCAGGCTCCGTGCTAGCCATTTTGTATGAATTGAATCAAAACTATACTATATTGGAGTTATTGGTGTCCTTATTTTACAGCTGAGGAAAGAGACCGAAGAGGTTATACCTTGCCCAAGGTCACACAGCTCCAAGTAGCTCATCTTAGATTTGCTATACCTGGCCCTGTCAGATTCTAAGCTTCTTCTCTTGATCACAACCCTATATTGTGATCCCCCACCCCTTCATTCCATCCCTCTGCTCTGGATCCTCTGGAGGGCCTCCTCACTTACTTTGCAACCTACTCCTGTTTCTAGCCTTGGCTTGATTCCTTGTTGTATTTCAGATCTCCTAGACATTGGGATTTATCCATGAAGGGCAAAATCACCAAAAAAAATCTCAGTCTGCCATGCCCTACTAATTTGGAACAGATTTAGGCCTGGCAAAACTTTTGGAACCTACAGTCCAAAAGTGTGTTGGAGGGTTGATTGTGGGGAGGGTATTCTAGGCCCATGGGACAGTGGAAGCTATTGTTTTGCCTCTTTTCTCCTTCTCTTCCCAAAGACCCACCCCATTCTTCTCCCTTAGAGGTCCCTGATGACAAAACCCTTGGGCTGACAAAGTGACAGAAGTCCCTTATATTGGAGAGGGCTCCCTTGGAATCAGGGCCTGGACTCTTGTGAAACTCGGAGATTCCAGGAAGGAATGGGTCCTCTTCCTCCTGTAGCAGGAAGTGGCTTATAGGTTCCAACTCCTGGATTCCCTCCTCATTACTTGAATCTTGCCTGTTTCTTCAGCTACTGATTTTATCTTTTATCTGGCCAAGAAAAGCACACCTTCTTTTCTGCCTATTGACAGTAGTTGAAATGATCACAGCTGGCTTGGACTAGCAGCCTGACTAGAGTCCTCTGAATAATCAGATCCAGCTCAGGGAGAGGTGCCTGGGGAAAGAAGGGAGGTGAGGGAGGGGTGATGTCACAGTTAGCCCAAGGATATTGTCTTCAAAATCTCTCTCTCCTCTTCCTTAGCCTCTTTGTAATCTCCAAGACTTCCTTGTCCCCTTCCCTCACATACACAAGACTGATTTCCCTCTGGCTCTTTTCCCACCACTAACAAAGGTAGGAATTTCTTGGTTCTGAAGCAAGGTCCTTAGGGATCCAAGTCAGATCTTTAGATCTGGTTGAAGGCTCTGAGGGCCCTGACTGCCCCTAAGATTTACAAAAGCCTAGATTCCCATCTCAATCTCTTGGAAGCTAGCTCTGTTTTCAGTGAGCATTCTCTAGAATTGGCACATCTGCCCCAGTCTTGAACCTGAACACTGCCTGCCAGCCTGAGCTACAGGACCATTTCTGAAAAGGTATGTCCCTTCTATTCCCCCTTAGTCTTCTCAAACTACCCAGCCGTCATGCCAAAGGAATAGCTTCCTGCAGAACAGAATGTTTTCTTCAAATGTCCATCTTTAGCCTGGGTTGACACAGCCAAAATGCAGTTGGACTTCACTTTGAGGAAATTCCAAAAACAAGAATTTACAAAACACTCCACATTTTTGTTCCTGCTAATAACTTATGGCTAAGTTACATACACTAGAAAGGATTCATTCCAATATGAGTAGTGGTTTTAAGTTCTTATTTTTTTGTTCTCTTCCACGGGATATTTAGGGGTTGGAAGGCAGGATATTAATTTAACATAGTGATGAAGAAAATGTCTAAAATTATGGTGCAAGTCAGTGGTGATATAGGATCTGAAGTATGTGAATTCATTCCTTTACCATGGCAGGACAGTTTTTGTACAGCGATGTATATAAATAAATCCTCATGGTCCAAAGTCAACGTCTGTGTCAAGTGCCTGTCTTGGGAAAAGGAAGACTAACGAGCCAACCCCTAGTGGGTAAATTCAGGGAGAAGGCTTGATTGACCACACAAAGATCTGAAGTAAAGCCCTTGACCCTCCATCCCTTTTTTGGGAATTAAATGGGCCTTACATTGCCCAAAGGTGGCCACCAAGAGAAGCTGGAATCTGGACTACTGCCCAAACTCAGTTAGCATTCAGCCCTGCCTGGATCATTGTACACTGACCTGCCTGCCCCATGGGTTTAAGGAGAGATGATCCAGTTACCTGTTTTAGGTACAGGCCAGCAGTAGACAGATGTAGAGATCCATATGGGAACAAATGATAACTCTTTCAGGCTATAAGGCTCTTCAAAGAGGAAATGCAGAGAATAGTGTATTAGGGTAGGAGAAAGGTAGGAGGGGAAAGTGATTTCCAATCCACCAACAGATTGGACTTTCTGTCCAGTGATTCTTAAGGATACTGAAATAAAAACTTCCACTATCCCCTCTACCTCTCAAACCAGGTCTCTCCACAGAGGACCAAACAACAGGGCCCTTTTGCAAAGAGCAGAGACATCTGGATAGCTGGGACTGGAAAGATTAACTGCAATTCAGTGAAATAAAACTTCCCCTGTTCACAAGAGAAAAACAGGACAAATACTTTACCTCCAGCTATATTCACTGAGTCAATAGAGACTAAAGCAATTATCACATTAAGTTTGGGAAGCCTCAATTCTATATAAACAGATGGAGGTGTGTAATACTTTCTTGATAAATGAAGTGTCAGAACCATCTTGATTCACTGTCTAGTGATACTGTCATTTGTGTATTGGTCATACCTCCATTGACAGCTGCTTTGGTAGCAGCAACCATGTCTTAATCACTTTTACAAGACCCTTAGTGCCCACTATAGTCCAGCACGTTGTTGGTCCTCAGTGGAGATGCTTGGCAGGGGTATTTTCCCTCTGCGGTCAGTCTAATGCCTTTTCACCCTTTGTCTTCTGTGGTATGGAGATAACAACCAGCCCAACATGGTCCCTCCCTCCCTTTCAGCCCAATACTGAGAAGTATACACTTGGAGAAGTAGTGCTTCAAAAATTTCTCTATCATCGAAAATTGATGAAGCTTCTGAGGTATTAAGCAATCCATCATAACATTTGTGACTGGTTAACTTTAATTTGTCAAAATAAATCTGCAGTATTTTGCATGTTAGTAATACAGTGCTGGTATTGACAGGTAAAATCATCATCTGCTTACATAGAAACCTTCATTTAGGAGCACACCTTAGGAGGGAATGGATACACAATACAAGGCAAATGCAGGCCAAGCAGCGAGCCCTAGAGCATAACAGGTTGGATGTCAGATTTGAGGATTATCTAATACAACCGTTTAGCTGCCAATCTGATAAAGGGGAAGCTCTCAACCACGTTATAACCAGAAGGGAAAAACATACTCTGCCTTTCAGAAGAGCGGTGGCCGTCGTGCCTTCAACACCTGGCTGAATCAGTTCATCAGCATCACAACTCATTTCCAGTTCCAAGACACAGGAGAGTTTCACCACATAACCCGTTTGGCCCCCTTTGCAGTGGCCCGCCCTCACTCCAATCCTGCCATCAACTTGCTCCCTCCCAAAAGAAGACACGACGTCGTTTCATTATTGCAGACAAGCTTCATAAGTGAATAAAGAATGCATACAAAATAGCATTTTAACTGAAGTCATACAATGAAGTCTCACTCCTGTTTATTATACAATGAATTGATAAAACAATCATTTCTAGTATATATCTTTTTTTTTTCTTTTTTAAGAACTAATACTTTCAGGATACTGACAACCACACTCTAGCCTGGGGGTAGAGCCCATCACATCTGCCCCCATTGAGAACTGCTCCTTGGGCCACTATGGAGGAAGCCTGGGCTGTCTAAATCATGGAGAATTATGACTGCCAGTATACCAGAAAGAAATGACTGGACCCAGGCAGAGCCAAGAACCCAGTCTTGGGTGGTCTGCACGCCAGAAAATGTGGGCTTCCTCCAAACGTGGTCCTTGCCCTCCCAATCCAGGCCTCGGAAGGGCCATTCCTGGGCCTTCCCTACATGAGTCCTTCCAGTAGTCCACACATAATGCTCTACATATTAAAAACAAACCATTTTTGTACTGTGGATAAGAACAATTGTAACAAAGTCATAGCTACATATTTTTCTCTACATTTTGTTTATTGAGACAAACTAATTAAAAGGCACAAACATAGGGCATGTTTACATGGACATTATAACAAACATATACATTAAAAGTGTAGGAATGTGTTGCCTTCCTGCTAAACAGAAAGTTCCTAAGCTTTTATATATACAAAAGTTGTACAATTTAATGTCCTAAAGTACAAAAGATCATTTATAAAATTATTTTACACTAGGTACTATTTATTTATTTATTTTTTACTATGTAGTTCAACCCCCTAGAACTGTTTTGTATAATGACATACAGATACCTATCCCTGATATAGGAAGTCTGCCTCAGACACAAGGTATTTTTTATGCTTGAACTGACACAGTGGGGTATAAACGGAAGCCATCCAGTTTGATAGTCAGTCCTGCAAACATTCTGCAGGATCAACACAACTAATTTCCATTTGTCTTAACTGCAAGATTAAAAATGAAAAAAAAAAAAAATCATTGCAACTAAAAAAAAAAAAAATCACAGCATCCTGGTTTTAGTTAACTCTTTTTAAACACAATGCTTTACAAACATTAATGTGTGGCATGATGGTGTAAAGAGCATCTGTTTCCCTAGCTTTTGGTTTCTACCTTATGTACAGAGATAAAATGTCCTGCTAAAAAATAAAAAGTACATGTCTCAACGTGCACAATCATTGCTGGGTTTCTACAGAGAGTACAGACAGCCGTCTCCCTGAAAACACCACAAAGCTGATACAAGTGTTTTATCAAAGAAAAAAAAAAGTGATGTCCATATTTACAAAGTTGAACAAATCTGCACAATACTTGATTAAACGGAAGGAGGAAAAAAAAAAAAGATATACTCTGCTTGTTCTGAAGGGGCATACTACCTAGTTAGTGGTTAGAATAAAAACTGTATACAATTTAATATAAGACATAAACTCTAGTGAGCATCTAACACATCTGTCCCTGTTGCAACATCAACAGGCTCTGATTGGGAGAGAGAGGGGCATATTACATCCCAGTGCCTCCAGCGTCTTCCAATTTAAAGCAATATATTTAAATTGTTCCAAAGTACACCTTGGCTCCTGAACAGGAGTCCCACTGGCCTCTGTTTGTTATGACCTGTGGGTCCTTACATTTGACTTCTCCTGTCAATTGTGGCCTTTCTTACCAAAACACAATTTGTATATATTTTTAAAATTTTTTTTAAAAAGTCAACTACAATGCTATATTCCATCAGGATTAATATGCTGAGCAATATTTACATCTCCAAATATCAGGTCACAATCCCTATTATATGTTGAAGTTAGAATGATAAATTATCATATGCTTTGCATATCAGAGCTGATATCACCTTTCCCATAGGGAATGCTGCCTGAAATTAACATATTCCCAAAGGTAAAATGCATATTCTCTGAAATGCATTTTATTATGATAATGCATGTATTTACTCATAAAAACAATAAACAGACAATTCTACACTAGCTCTCAATCTGTGGATTTAGAATTTTAAGTTAAAAATCAGCCATCCACCTTGTATAGGGAGAAGTTTCTGCTAGTGTTTAGAATAAAATGATTTCTTGGGATTAGAAACAGTAATGCTGTTTTTTGTTTGTTTTGTTTTTGAATTTTGATGGGTTTTATTTTTTTTATGATTGGTTTTAATTCTGGCATTTCATCTTGCCAAGTACTATTCTTTTTAAGCAATGCTGTCAGCTAAAAGGAATTTCTGATTAAACTAAAGTGGTCCAGTGATAAAGTTACATATACACCCTACTTTGAACAATCCCAGCCAAATTGGAGGAAAATGCTACTACAGTCTTATTAACTAATGTAATATAATTCCCCAATTTCATGGTCTGCTTTTTGCTTTAATCAACTAAGAGTAAGTTGCTGGTAAATATTTACTTTAACCCATATTTTGATATTATAATACTGTTTACCAAGGCGGTGAAGTAGGCAAAGCTTGGGGCAAGAAAGGCATGCTTTCTACAGGCCTCATTGCTATATTCAGAGGGGCAGCTAATGTCATAGGTGTGGGCAGGTTCATTGGAGATGTGATCGTGACAGGGTGTGCTATATTCACTGGGGCAGTGACAGGGGTGGGGAGATTGACGGGGGTAGTGAGTGTTAAAGGAGAGGTCATGGATAATGGACTCGTTATAGTTACAGGGTGCCCTATGTTCATTGGGCTGGTTATGTTAACTGCACTTGAAACATTTACTGGACTTCTCATGCTCATTGCAGCTGCCACTGTGACTGGGTTTGACATAGTCCCAGAAGACACAGAGGATGTTATATTGAATGGAGTAGTAAGAGTCACAGGTGTCGTAGCAGCCGTGGAGGTTTGGCACAGGTTAGCAGCTTCTAAAATGAGAAGACAAAAGGGGATTTAGACTCTCAAAAAAATGAATAAAATTCACAAATAGTTTCTGTATTACTTCTTTTAATTAAAAAGGACAAACGTTTAATAAATCAAATTACAGTTTTCTATCAGTGGCCAACAGGAAGACAGGTTCCCTCTGAATACAACCCTGGGAACCAGGGATCCCAGTATACAAATCTTTTCTCTGGTGCTATACCTCCTGTAAAGACTAAGGCAACTTGTTTACCTTTGGGCTTTTGGTTTAAAATTCAGATTTACTTACCTACCTCATAGTGATGTTGGGAGGATCACTTAACTTCTGTTAAGGCATTCTGGGGGGCAAAGATACCAAGTAGAGCTAAGTGTTCTCACTACCTCTTCATGCAGTTCTTCTGAATTTTAAAGACTTTCTGGGTCGAGCCAACCACCAGCAGACCAAGCAAAAAGAGATTATTTACACAGAGCTGGGCCAATGGTTACACAATAATAGATAATCTGAAAAATCTTCTCATAAAGCACACTAATTAGCAGAGAGAGGTGTATATACTTGATGGTATATTAAAGCCTTCTCAGGAGTGATGCTATATTCTGTTAAGGTTTTAAAAATGTATAACTAAGGAATGGTTATGCAAGCTATTTTAATATCATCTATTTATTTGAGTCATAGAAAAATTGTTCTAGTTAAATAAACTTGTAGTTTCTGAATTTAAAAAAGACTACAATAGGTTTGTGTTCTCCTTCTCACACACACTTCCTATTCTTTATCTGATGCTGACAAAATCACCTACTTTATGCCCAGTTATCTTTTGATGGCACATATAACACACACCACCAAGCATACCAAGAAAGAAAACCAGGCAAGAAGACCATAAAGAGTTGGGGGATACTTGTTATCCAGCAATGCCTTAGCACTTCTTTAAAAAACTTCCCTTAAAGGTGACACCCCTAGCCTACCTCTCAAAAATTCAGCACCACCAGCTGATGTGCCATAAAACAGCAATGAGGACAGAGTGGTGGACTGGTGGTGATTTGGCTCTCAAAAATGAGAAGTGCATTCAAAATTAAAGATGGAGGTCTGTGCGTGGTCACTTAGGGTTCAAATCACCTCAGGTGCCCCCCCGCCCAAACTCCCCTCCAGCCCTTTATTGATCAATATAACTTTGATATACTTCAAACTCCATGCCAGGAATTCCTAAACCTGGCTGATGATCAAAGTCATCTATCTAGGGAGCTTAAAAAAAAAAAAAAAAAGTATCCCTAGGAAGTTCAATAGTGAAACTGAGATTAAAACCTGGGAAATCTGTGAAGCTCCATCAGTGATGATCTGATTTTCATTTAGGTTTGGGAACTCATATTACTTTTCTTGGGTCTAATATTTAAAAGGTCATTGCTGATTCAAATTTGTGTTTTCAGTTCAGGAATCTCCTCTCCCCCCAAAAGCAGCATATACTAACATGGATATAGAAGTTTCTAACATCAGTGGTCTTTTCCAGAGACATTCATGGTACAAAAGGGAGCACAATAGCATTTTGTTCCACAGAGGTCAGAAGATGAACTAAACAATCAAATCTTATTGTGCAAAAGCAAACTGAAATACAATACCAAACAGAAGAGTGTAGAAAGAGAGAGAATGGGAGAGAAAGATAACTCACTTTTGAGGTAATGGAGGCATCACTAAGGATAGTTTTCTCCAAAGCAGGAATTTTCACGTTGTGTGCCATCCCCAACCTCCAGTGTTTTCTTTTTGATCTAACAGTGTCTTTTTTTTTTTTTTTTTTTCAGTGCTAGGGATATCAAATCCACAACCTTGCAAATGCTCAACCACTGACCTAAACCTCTGGCCTTAACACTATCCTTTTACTAAGACTTAAAACACTAATTTCTACTACTTCTCTAATATCCTTTCAACACACTCTATATTTATCATAGCACTACATTTTTTGGCTCCCACTGCCAGTTCCTATCTTCCTCCCCATTCTCCACCCATTTTCATACCACTAAACATTGTATCAAAATGACAAATCTTCCTTTGGAAGATAGGAACAAGAGGCACACCTCCAATGCCAGTAGATATATGAAGAAGGATGCTATTCCTTTTATCTTTATTCAAGTACAGTATGTTTAGAGGGAGCTGATGAAGGGAACAGCCACAATATTTGAAAGTAGAATATGGAAGGAAAAAAAAAAAACCTACACAGCAAAGGAATTATATACAGGTGATCCTATATTCAGGAGATTCCTTAGATCTTAAAGCAGTAAGTCATGCAGGAAAAAAACAAGGAATTTAGTAACGGCCTATGGCTCATAGTGGGGATGACAAAATGATTTATTTGAAATAACTTATACAATAGTCCAGAAGTCAAATCTGTAACTATTAAATTGAAAACTGATCCTCCAACTGATATATGTAGAGAAAATGAATCAATCTTAACTTTTAACATTTACAGCAATGTCTCTACAGAAATGCAAAGAAGTTAAGCTAAGGCTAGCCCCAGTGATAGATGGAAGGAGATTAAGGGTGAGACATGGAGAAAGACATCAGCATTATAGATTCTGAATCATGTAACAAAGAATACAATGCAGAAAGAACACTAAAATGCAGAAAACAACATAGTTACAAGAACTTCCATACACCCAAGGATATTTAATCCATCTATCTATAAAGATGGGAATATTTTAGAAAGAAAAAAAAAAGGAGCCCAATTTTCTAGTAATAAACATTTGTCTGTAAACTGTTGCCAACAGGAGGTATTTACATGTTTCCATAAAGCTAGATATCCTAAACTGTGATTTCTCTCTTTTGATTACTTGGCATACTAAATGAAAAGATTTCTCAAGCCATACTTAGAACACTAGGATGCCTCATCTTACCTTTCTTTCTTGCTTTGACAGCTTCTTCCCACAGTCTCAGTGTCTCTACCTGCTTCCCTGGCCAGCTTGTCACGTGTTGTTGTTGTTGCTGCTGCTGCTGCTGCTGTTGCTGTTGCTGCTGCTGCTTCTGATTGCTGGTCTCTTCACTCATGCATGCTATTCCAAAGACAAACCCCAAACACTATATTTACCTTGAAAAAGTGTGACCATTTTTCCAAAATCTAAAGTACTTTAACTCCTTATGCCTTTGTGACCTCTATCATTTAATAGCACTTACTATAGTTCATCTTTTCTTCTGCTTGTTTCTGTATTTATCAAAATAAACAAATTGATTTAAAAAAATCTAGAGAACTAGGAAAAACCTATACAAAGGAGAAAAGAATTCTTTGCTATATTTAAAAGCAAGTGTCTTATGGCTATGGATGTAGTTCAGTGGAAGAGTGCTTGCCTCACAAGCATGAGGCCCCTGGGTTCAATCCCCAGTAACTCAAAAACAAAGCAAGCAAGCAAGCAAGCAAGCAAAATACAGTATGGTAAATAAAGGAACTGTCCTTTAAAAAAAAAAAAGTGTCTTGGGCTGGGGATGTGGCTCAAGCGGTAGCACACTCGCCTGGCATACGTGCAGCCCGGGTTCGATCCTCAGCACTACATACAAACAAACATGTTGTGTCCGCCAAATACTAAAAAATAAATATTAAAATTCTCTCTCTCCCTCTCTCTCCTTCTCTCTTAAAAAAAAAAAAAAAGTGTCTTTAAAAATGGAGGTTGAGGGGGCTTGGGTTATGACTCAACAGAAGCACTTGTGTAGCATGTGTGAGGCACTGGGTTCAAGTCTCAGCACAGCTTATAAATAAATAAAATAAAGGTTCATTGGTTCATTGACAACTTAAAAAAAAAAGGGGGGGGGGTGGGCTCAGTGGCCCATGCCTGTAATCCCAGCAGCTTGGGAGGCTAAGACAGGAGAATAACAAGTTCAAAGCCAGCCTCAGCAACTGCAAGGTGCTAAGCAACTCAATAAGACCCTGTCTCTAAATAAAATATAAAATAGGACTGGGGATATGGCTCAGTGGTCAAGTTCCCCCGAGTTCAATCCCGTTACAAAAAAAAAAAAAAAAACAGACGTTGGGTAATATTAGCATAGATTCACCAACATTTGTTCATTAAAATATCCAATATATTTGCTTATTTGACATACACTAAAAGTAAATTTTTGTAAAGTACAAGATGCTAGATAATAAATACAATGTACTTACAAATAAATAAAGATGGAAGAGATTTAAAACACAAGATTTTTTTCCCATTCCCTTTGGCTACCTATTTTGTTGTTGAGAATTTGCTATTTCTGTTGCATAAAATACATATACAATAAAATGAAAAATTAGGAAAATACTTTCTTCTAGTGATTATGGTAATTTTTTTTTAAAGTCTGGGTAAATGCAAGTATTAAATTTTATCCGTATATTTCTGGAATAGTTTATCTTCAATTCTGAAATTAAGGTGAGCAAAGCATTTAAACTTTCAAATGGATATGATATTCCATTTCTCTACAAATTTGAATTTGAAAAGCAAACTTATTAACATAGTTTTCATCTATAAGGTTATCATTAAAGACATTTTATTAATATGATCTGGAATTAGGAGATGCTGATACTCAAGAATCTTAATGATAAATAAAAACAAAATTGTCTAGTATTCAACACAGCTTCCAAGTAGGTTTCTCCTGCCTCAGTTCTAATAAACTAGAACTTTTTTTTTTTTATATTTTATTTTTAGTTATCGGCGGACACAACATCTTTGTTTTTGTATGTGGTGCTGAGGATCGAACCCGGGCCGCACGCATACCATGCGAGCGCGCTACCACTTGAGCCACATCCCCAGCCCCCATAAACTAGAACTTTTTATTCAAACTCTTTAGAAGAAAGGACACACTGAAAAGGTGTTGTGGAGAAATTTTGCTCTTCTGGTATGGTTGTTATTAGTAGACAAGCATGGGGAGCTTATCAATGGTGTTTGCATACATGCATGTAAAGCACAGTTGCCACACTAACATACTCTCCACTGATGCATGTTTGCACATTTTAGTGATAGGAGGAAACATGTAAGATGAACATTAATAGAGTCCTGAGAACATAGTGAAAATACCTTTGATATATTTTTCAAAATTTAGATTTCATCACTCTGAAATGCAAAAGTCAATCTGAAGCAACACCTACTTTTACTGATGCCCTGTTTACATGTATTACAGTTGATACTTTGGCTCTGTCCATGCGTCTTTAAGTGGCTGGTGATGTATGCTGCACTCAGGAGCTTCCCACAGATATTACATGATACCTTGCCTTCGTGGCGCACCATGTGTGTCCGTAGTCTGTCTTTGGTGGCAAAGGCAGCAGTGCATGTCTGCATGAGGGAGGAAAACTTTTTTTAAATATAGACTATCCTGTTCTACTCATTTTAAAGTACGTTATATTCTATGCATTACTCTACCCATGTCAGCCAGCAAGCTGACTGAATTAGTTGAATTTTAATTGCATGTGTTACTTAGAATCATAATCATACTAAAATACTTGGTGAATTCTAGACTATTCCATTTTGGTAGAAGAAAATATATCAACACAGAGTAGAGAAAGGATGTGAGAACCAGAATCAGTTAAACCTGGATTTAAATTAAGCTTCACCATTCACTAACCACTGTAATGTTGAACAAGTTAGTTAACCTATCCAAATCTGTAGATTTGGATTACAAAACTATTAGAGGATTTAAAAGCCTGGCACACATAGCAGGTATTCACTCAATGACATTAGCTTCCTTCCTCCAACCAGATATTTCTTAGAATTCAAATCATTTACTTAAAAAAAATCAGTCATTTGGGCTGGGGTCGTGGCTCAGTGGGAGAGCGCATGCCTAGCATGTGTGAGGCACTGGGTTCGATTCTCAGCACCACACATAAATAAATAAAATAAAGGTCCATCAACAACTAAAAAAATGTTTTTAAAAAATTTCAGTCATTAACAAACATAACTAAAGCAGACTTTCTAACAACAAATTAGGATTTGTTTAGATTAGTGATATTTAAAATAGTCAATTAATTTAACAAAGTTCTTAACCTTTTGATTATCATAACTTAGTCAAATAAAATTGTTAACCTGAAGAGATTTCAACCAACTAGAAAATGTTCCAATTTGGTAACATAAGACAAAAATCTAGTCAATAATCACATCTGGAATAAAAATTCTTATTTTCTCCTATTACAGTTAAAACACCCTTGACCATCAGTCCAAAAATCAATTTAAAACCTTTTATAAAATTCATTTTAATTATACAACAACTTTTGCAAGATTACAACTTTCACCCTCTTATACCAAAACCGCTGTTTCACAAGGAAAGGGAAATATAACTTAATAAAAACAACACTTACATTTTTCAATGATCTTGCTTTATAGAAACAGAAGCTGTCATTTATATTTTATAAAACTAGAATTCAAATGGACCACATTTACTTAAGTCAGTGATTTTACACCTTTCAAGAACGGCGAGATTTGACTGACTCAGACTTTCTGGATAATGTGCATTAAGTGCTACACTAAGGATAAGTCATTTTAACTCTTACTTGGCATTTGAAGGGTCTTTCTGTTGAATGGACATGTTTTACGTGACAGCTTAAGTGGTCAGGCCTGTGAAAGAGAGAGTTTCAATAGAAGATGTAATGGAATACACACAGAGAAATGTTATTTATGTGATGCTTACGTGCTTGAGATTGAGGGGAAGCATTTTAAAGAAAGTAGCAGAATTACCAACTCCACCTCCCCCCAGTGCAATCCTCCTTACCTCTCTTACCATAAATAAAAAAAGTCTTAGTTGTTAATTAATTAATTAACAACTTAATTTTCTCCTAGCCAACATCAAATCATATTAGGTCTTGATTCTTTACAATCACAAAATACCCGAAGTTTTAGTCCTAACATTTACCAGGAATGGCTACTACCATATTAACTCTAAAAATGCACTTAGTGAAATGTTAGTGCCCACAGAAAAATGGGAAAACATTCTACAAGTTTTATTAAGAGTATCCAAGGTCATCCCAACTTCCAGGAAATAGGTTTCCTTGATTTGCACAGTAAACCTCATGTCTAGTTGCTCAGCTAAATTGGAAGCTTTTGTAATGATAAGAAGTACCCACATGCTAAATGAAGGCCTGAATCTGAGGGACTTCTTAAATGAAATAACAAACTAATCACCATGACACCACTTGTCAACCACACCAAACTGGAATCAGACCTGGAGGCGTAATATTTATCTATCATCAATCTCCTCTAATAACACAGGCCTGCCCACATCTATTCTCATATACATCTACTAGATCACACAGAGACAAAACTGAAGTTCACGGATAACCATAATGAAAAAAACAAAAACAAAAACAAAAACAAAGCAAAACACAGTACCTCGAGAATCCTTTCCCACAAACACTGCAAGTATAGGGTTTGGTGATGCCTCCTTCATGAGACCTCACATGGTAAGTCATCCGGTCCTTCCTCTTGAAGCGCTGATTACAAATAGGACACTCGAAGGGCTTTTCGTCCGAATGAGAGAGCTTGTGTCGATTGAGGTGATACACATCTCTAAAAGCCTTCCCACACATCTCACAAGCATGGTTCTTCTTGACAGGCTTACTGGGTTTCTTGACAGACTGGGTCACAGGCATAGCTGTGGTGCTGGCACTGCTACTGGGGTTGGTGCCCGAGGAAGATGTAGTGACTGTAGACAAGATGCCTGCAATGGTGGAGACCAACGAAGTTCGGCTGCTGTCCCCTGCAATGGTGGAAATAAGGGGAACCACCGTGGTGGGGGTTTTCTTTGACCGGGACACCAACTTGATCCCTGTGTGGCAGGACTGATGGCGCCTCAGGTGATAGCTGTCCCTGAAAGCTTTACTGCAGTAAGTGCACACAAATGAAGTTTTGGGTTTTTCTTTTTTAATCCCAATGGCATCCTTTAATGTTTCTGGTGCAGCCTGAGGTTTCTGAGTTATTGGTATTGGAAGCAAAGGTTTCTGATCAGGGGGCTCCACAGCAGAGCTCAGGAGGGGCAGCAAGCTGTTCTGTGCTGCCTGCTGTTGGTGATGGGAGGCTTCATGGGCCTAAAACCAAACATTTACACTTGAGAAACTCAGCCTCCCACAATGACCTTCAAAATTCAACATGTTCCAGACAATAGAGACCAGAAAACAATAGAAGAGCCCATGACTCTCTACAGCAGAGATCCAGCAATCACCTCAGAGCTCCAAATACAAAGAGTTGAAAATCACTGTGCAGACACAAAACTTTTGCAACTAAGTTGCTGACAGTGATCTTGCTTTCAAATAGCTGACTGAATTACAAACTACTCTGGTTCATAAGGGGCACAACAGCTGATGAAATCAGTTTGCATTTGTCTGAAATCAAGTTTAAATAACTTGTCAAAAAAATTATACCCCAGACTTAAGTATTTAACAGTACCTTACTGCAGCAACACACAAACACACACTCATACACAATGACATAATCATCTACTTGCCTATTACCCAGTAAAGGAAAAAGCACCACGTTCCTCCCTTTCCATCAGCAGAAAACTTTTAAGTGACTGAGTTACTGATATTGGAAGCAATGGTTTCTGATCAGGGGGCTCCACAGCAGAGCTCAGGAGGGGCAGCAAGCTGTTCTGTGCTGCCTGTTGTTGGTGATGGGAGGCTTCATGGGCCTAAAACCAAACATTTACACTTAGCTGTTGCTAAGTGGTGAAAGAAACCTAGCTCCCAAAATACATATGCTAGTTATTAGTTTTAAAGTTTTCACTTTATTAAAAGATTTGGATGAAATGACATCTGCTATTAATCAACCTGCAAGGCATCTGTGCAGGTAGCCCATGGCAAAACACCTGTCACTTGTTTCTCAGGTCATTTAATCTTCCACTAGAGTCTGTATCCTTTAGCAACACTAGCTGTTCAAACCCTAACTCAAAAACAGATTTACGTAAAACAAAACAAAACAAAACAAAAAACTGTAAACACTTAAGTTCCTTTCATGTCCATCTTCTTCCAGCAGTTGTAGGTTTAGATAAAGTATTATATATTTGCTGTATACTGTGCTTTTCCACTCCAAAACTGGGGGTTGGGCCACTGTCTGGAAATTTTCTTTAGCTGCACTGAAACCAAAATTTCATTGTGGATCAGGTTCTTGGTATCTGAAGTTACTCTCTTGGTTTTGATTCTTTCAAACTTCTCCACACCTCCATATAGGCACAGATTTAGAAAATAATGGAAAAAAAAATCTGAACTAGTTTTTTAACAATATTATTTTGATGCCCTTGAGAGTAAGCCCAAGATCCCATACTTGAGTTTTGTAATCCTAAAAGAACACAGACACTCAGAGGGTAAGAGCTCCAAGTATTTCACACGTACAATGTGCTAGGAAGGGCCCATCCCATCATCTTAGATACTTTAGACTGTTATTTACCCTTTTCACTCTATAATCACTTGATCAGCTAACCTCATTAAAGAAGGAAAGAAACAAGGATACACACTTACACACAGCTCCTCCCCTGATGGATAAGAACATCTACCATACTCCATGTTTACTTAATGGCAGCACAACAGCTTAGCCTGGAATTATTCTTCCCAAATGATAAGGAGGTGTGGTATCCAGAGTTATAAGTTTCAATTTAACAATTCTGATTTAAATAAACTTTGGGTCCTGGAAGCACTCTCAGAAACTGATTACTTATGAGTATCTTTCTAGACTTAAGGCTTATATTGAATTACAGTCCACTTTTAATCTAATTTGTGGAGCTCCTATAACTGTTGGGGGTCTACCTACTAGGTGACATTAGTAAAACTACTGAATTTGGACTCTAGTATTATTCCTTTTCCAACCTGGTTGTAGGATAACCAAGTTTCCATACAGTATGCAAATGGTTAATAGTTGAAGACAGCTCAAGATATACAATTTCAAAAGGTGACAGATCAGATGGTAGGGAATGAAAATCTTTTGGACACAGTTCAAACTTATAACATTTTGAGGCATTTTTCAATTCTAAATAACCATTAGTACAATGGAGTACTAAAAGCATTTACTGCCATTTTACCAATTCAGATGTCTGCAGCAACATATTTTTACAGCATTGCTGAAGTTTACTCTCACACAAAGGTCCTATCAGGTCCCTGCTTCTTGGGTGAAATGCTGTAGAACCACTACTGGAATCATTTTCTGAGGATTCCTACGCTTCTACATGTAGCCTTCTTAGAGGGGAACTGGGTTTTCCCGACTTGCCATATCTACCACCCTGGGTGATGCTTATTTTTAAAATATAACTTCTAGGGAGGTTTTCATATGACTAGCATCATTGACTCAAAGTTTTAATTTTATCTCCTCTTTCAAATGCAAGGATTTTTTAGCCTTGCCCAAGCTTTCCTTTTTCTGGAGCTTGCAAAAAACAAAACAGAAATGTTATTTCATCACCCAGGGTGGTAGATATGGCACCATGAAATCTCCAGTGCCAGAGGGTAAAGATTTTGTACTGAAACAAATTAGCATGAGTGAGTCACATCTTGAATGTCCTGTTAGGAGAACCATCCATCAAACATTTTAACAGCAATGGCTTTCACTTTCCAAGTTATCTGGAAAGCAAGCAGGTATTAAATTGCTTTAAAGTATAAATTCAACAGGATGCTCCAGGAAACAAACAAGAGACCCTAATTCTCCATTTCCCCAGTGAAAGTTACTTAAAAATCAGAACTGATTAAGGTTTATTCATATCTTTTTATAGGAAAGTTTGAGATATTTTTACCCTCTTAACTGTTCTCAGCTCTAAATTGTTATCCAACAATTTTCACTGTGCACATCGCCAAACCCAGGATCAAATATTAGCTTTCACATTTCTCCATCAGGTGGAGAAATGATTTTAAGTAATATAAAAAAAATCAAGTAATACAAAATCTTATTTAAAAGTTGATCAAGAGGGCTGGGGGTTGTGGCTCAGAGGTAGAGCACTAGCCTAGCATGCATAAAGTACTGGGTCTGATCCTCAGCACCACACAAAGTAAAATAAAGACATTGTGTCCACCTATAACTAAAAAATAAATATTTAAAAAATTGATTAAGAAATACTAGGCATTTGCTTTGTCCAGGGAAAGAATTATAATTTTTTAAAAGTATTATAAAAGATATTTTTAAAAGCTTTTCAAAAATGAGTTATCCTTTTGCATAAAGAACTTGGTTTTTCCCCCCAATGTCCAGTAATTTTATAGTCACAGGTTTAATATAGTTTTAACCACGTGAAAATTACTTCTAAGGCCCATCAATCCTTTATTTTAAAATGACCATCTGAACTTTTTCTAGAGAAGGCATCTGACACCTTTACCAATCTGGATGCCAGCTAGTTAATATACCCTTTCTTTTTCAATGCATTTTTAGATTGATTTATCACATTAATATCAAGCTCATCAAAACACAATAAAACAACATTAAAATCAAAAGGGGAAGCTCATGAATTCCATAATTTTGAGTATTTTTCAATTTTAAGAAGCCCCAAAATATTTGACAATTACTTAAAAATCAAATTGCCCACATTTGAAATATACATCCTAAAACAATAAACCAGGTCTACACAAAAGGTGATTTGAATTCTCCAATTCCCTATATTAACTCCACTGGGATAGCATCGGAGGCTAGACGGATAATTTGAAAATTCTGCATCCGTTCCTGGTTAGTTTCGAAAGGCCTCGCGCCAAAGATTCGCGTTGGGGATTTCACGAAGTATTCAAACAAGGAAAATAACTCAGAGAGGCGGGAAGGACGCACTTAAAAGTGTCGAGCTTCCTAACCTCCTCCAGTTCTGAAGTTTCTTGGTTCTGAAGTTTCTCCGTTGAGCTCATCTCCACTGTCCACTAAATGCTTCGTTTGCAAATAGAAACGAAGCAGAAAAAAAAGTTCCAGCCTAGATCTTCCTAAAGTGGGAGGGTTAGAGGATGGTCAACATATCCGCAACAACCGCTTTTAAGTTTCTTGCAAAAAGCGAAGACCAACACCCCAATGAGTGACTCATCTAGGGGCTTTGTAAGCGGACTTTGTTTGCGCTCTCCGCTTTCGGTCTCCCCACTTGGCTGAAGGAAACGTTCGAGCGGGCCGCGAGAAAAGCGCTCCGGGAAAGGTCGGGCCTCCAGGAGTCCCGGCCCCCGCCGCTCCCCCCGCGCCCCCGCCCCGCCCGGCCCGGCTGGGGGATTCCCCGAGCTGAATGGGACGGCGGGAGAGATGGACAGAGGGAGAGGGTGCCAGCTGCCACGGCTCGGCTGGGGCTTGGGAAAGAAAAAGGAAACCCAGTGAAAAAGTTTGGGGAGGGGAGACACAAGCACAACACCCCCTTCTAAGTGGGTAAACACGAGGGGGGCGGCGGGAAGGGGGAGTGGCGGGGAACCCAGGGAAACCCGCTATTCCGCAGGATGTAGGAGGAGGTCAGAAAGTCAACACACACGCACACACACAAAAAGAGAGAGGAGGGAGGGAAAGAGAAAGAAGTGCGAGAGAAAGATGGATGAACTGTGTCGGGGGGAGGAGACTCAGAGTAGGACCCGGGGACCCCCTCACCCCACGGTGCGCGGCCCGGGCCAGGCGCGCAGTGACCGAGGGCCCGCGCTATCCAGCGGCCCGGCGCCCTTCTTTCTCTGGGCCGCGAGGTGGTGACAGCCACCGGCCTCCTCCCTTCCCCTTCAGAGCGGGAGGGAAGGGTGTGTGTGTGCGTGTGTGCTGGGGGGGGGGGGCCGGGGTTCACCCCGAGGCCTGTTCTCTCCCCCGCACCCCGTGAGGCCGCCTCCTTTCACCTCAGCAGCCGGGCTCCGCCGGGGCGGGCAGGCGGAAAAACAAAGGGGGATTAAGGCCGGGCCGGAGAGCGGAGCCGGGAGGGAGGGGAGGAGGAGCGCCCGCCCGCCCGCCAGCCCGGGGCCCGGCCCCCCTGTCCCCCCCGGCCCCCCCGGGGGGGCCCCCAGTACCTGGAACAGGAACGCGGTCCAGTTGGCCTCCATGGCTGCGGTGGCCGACCCCCCTCCTCCCCACTCCCCCCGCTCGGGGAGCCTCCTCAGCCGGAGGAGGCGACAACAAAGCGGCGGCGGCGGCGGCGGCAGCGGCAGCGGCGGCTCCTCAACATGGCAGCGCCGAGCGCGGCCACTTCCGGTAACCTCCGGGACGCACCACCGCGGCGGCGAGCGCGGGCGGGGGGGGAGCCCCGGCCCGGCCGCCGCCGCCCCCAGTTGCCCGGACCCCTTCTGAGCGTCCCCGCTGCCGACTCACTGCCTCGGAGCTCAGCCAGTGCCCGCCGGCGGTGGGGTCAGGGCCCCCGCGGGGGGGCTGGGGTGGGGCCGGGGGCGGGGATGGGGCGCGGCGTCCCCCCCCGCGGGGGTGTGTGGTGCTGCGGTCCGTGGCTCAGGCAGCTGGAGCAGGGGGAGCTCAGGAGAGAAGATGGAGGACGCCAGGGTCTGGCGCTGGCCCGCTGGGCACAGCTGGGCCGTCTCGCGTGACTCCGACACGGTGCCCAGCAGCGTCACGTCCCTACCAGACCCTCAGGAGAGGGCACGAGCCACATCGGTCACCTGGCACTTTAGCCACTAGTGCATAGTCCCCACCTACAAGCTGGGGGATGCCCCTGCGCCTTCCAGTCTCTTCCCTGTCATTTCATTCCTGGCCGGATAAGCCCTTGGCGCTCTCATTATGATATGCCATCGCCTTCTGAATGGCCTCCCAATTCAAGCAGGGAATCCCACTGGGGTGCAGTCTCAGATCCTCCCAGTGTGGAGGGAAACACTTCCCACGCGTACAGATGTCATTACTGGGTTATTCTTGGGTGAAGGGCTGAGCTTTCCCATCCTCCCTCCTTTCACTCCAGATGATGTGAAATTCTACCCGAAAGCCCCTCCTCTCCGCCAAAATAAAAAATGTGAGAAAGTCAGCCATGAAATTATTTTAGTTTTTTAGTACATTCTGCTTCCTTCTTCATCCCCACCCCGCAAAAAAAAAAAAAAAAAAAAAAGGAACTTTTGGTTGGACAGCGTCTAGAGATGTTACACTGAGGTGACCCCAACCTCTGTCTGCAGTTCCAAGTCTTCTGTGTAGGCGTCACTGCTGCTGGAACTTTGTAGATGAAGAGTCTGTAATGATGATGTCCTGAACGTTTTCTATCCTTTCCTCACATAAAGGTAGCTACTGAGACAAGCTATTATTAAACAAGTGTCTCCACTTGTCCAGATCTGTAGTGGGGGAATGAGGGGACACAGCCTATTATCAGTGGTATTTTTATAAAGGGTTTTAATATTTAAAAATTCATCATATGGGCACATTATTTCAAGGCTTCAACATCTTTCAAAACCAACTGACTCTTATCCCCTCCAGACACTTCTAATGAAGGTCACCATCTCTAACTTTCCCCAATACATATATAATACAAACAGTATGGTTGCAGAATTCTATGGTACTAGAGGTATAGTAATTTGCCGGTCTGTTTGTTTTCCATCCACTAGGCAAGTATATCCCTCCTCCCACTCTTTGTTCCTTCCATCAGTCATCAGAATGAAGGGGCTGGAAAACGTTGTTCTGGTTTCCATTTAGAGCTGATTGCCCATTGGATACTGCCTGGAGGCCTTGGGGATGAAAGAAGTTCTGCAGTTTGCAACAGTGGCAGAATCAGGTAACACATCAGGGAACCGGCCAGCCTAAGACAGGAGGGGACAGAAAATGACGATGGTTTCCGATACATTCCTCAGCTCAACTGTTCTAGTTAGTGGTCCACATGCCTCCTATAAGTGGCCTCTGTGACTTCTATAAATGTCCATTAGTATCTTATAGAAAGCCTAGATTTGAAGATACATGTGAGGTAAGGAGGGAAATAAGATGCAAACCTAAAGAATGAACAAGGTAGAAACTCTTGTGTTCTTGCTTTGACCTTGGTTACTGCATGTCCATTTTCATTTAGTGTACAGCTTCTTCCCTGCCCTAACATTAACTTCAAAGTCTGTAATGTATCTCCTCAGTTCTTCTCCCCTACATGATGTCTTATGCTTAATGTCTTTCCCCTACACGACCTCTTATGCTTAATGTCTTTCCAAGTATGGTGAAAACAAATCTTCAGGATTAGGAAAACTAGTACTTAATAAATACCATTCTTCTAATGGCAATTCGGTAGACTCCCTTGAACTTCTTACCTTGGCATCTAGAAACCCTCTCCCCAATCTAGCAATCTTTCTCACAGCACCTCCGCAGAGGAGTTTCCCCACGAACAGGAAGTAGAGGCCAAGCAAACACAGTCCAGTTCTTATTACTGAAGAGTTGAGATTCAGAAATATCGCTTTTCTTGAGGAAAATGGCTAATTTTCTCTCTTAAGACAAAAATCAGAATTCCTGATAGTTGCCCAAACTCTTCCCCTAAAAAGAAAAGTTAACAAACTTTTAAAGTCAGATGAAAATTTTAACATTGGAATATTTTCCAGAGAAAAATACCTTAAAGTTTAGAACAAGTATTTATGATCCTTATATACTTATGATCTTCCTGCCTTTTGCTTCCAAGTCACTGAGATACAGGTCTGTGCCACAGTGCCAGGCCAGGCTTTAAGTTCTAAACTAAAACTCTATTGTTTCTAACAAGTTCATATACTCAAAACTCCAAAAATGAGACAAAGTCACAGAAACACATTTATCACTAACTATTCTTGACTGGCAAAAGTCAGTGCTAAACCTATCAGTTTCATCCTTAAAGCATTTGTGCAAAAATACTAACTTCTATTTTATAACTCTTGAATGACAGACTATCCAACAAAGAGCAAGCAAAACAGCATAGGCCACAAGCAAGGGGGAAAAAAAAAAAAAAAGACAAGTCAAAAATATACCAAGTAAGAAATTTAATGCAACTGGAAAACACAAATTTCTCCTTTGGACACCTGTTCCTCACTGCCCTCAAATGCCCCAGCCCTGGGGTAATGGCTAAACTTGAAAAACAATTGATATTTAAACAGCTATATAAACTTGGTTTGCCTGAACCAAACTACAAAGCTTAGCCTCCGTTATAATGTGCTAATAGTCAAAAACATAAGCCAAATCCTTAAATCTTCTGGGTTTGCTTTGTACCTGATGCACAGGTGGTAAGGAGACGATGACTCTCTTTCTTAGTAGCTATAGCCTATAACCCAAATAATTAAAAGAGGAATACAGCTGGGCATGCCTATAATCCTACTGACTCGGAGGGCTGAGGCAGAAAAACTGCGAAGTTTGAGGTCAGCCTTAATTTAGCAATTTAAAGAGCCTCTCTCAAAATTAAAAAAAAAAAAAAAAGGCTGGAGACGTGAGTCAGTGGTTAAGCACCACTGGGTTGAATCCCACATTAAAAATAATAATTTTATACATATATATGGCACTAAATAGCATTGTATCACCCATCTGCATCATCAGAAAAACTATAAATGTTATTCATGCACACACAAAAAAAAACAAAAAACACCTATCATGTCTGTTCCAACGTTCTTATAAAGAACAGGAGCAGGGCAAAATCGTAACTAGTGAATAGTCTTTACCCAAACTCCAACAAACATTTCTCATCAGTTTCTTCTCTACTGGGTCAATTTGATATTCAGTCGGGGGTGTGTGTGTGTGTGTGTGTGTGTGTGTGCGCGCGCGCGCCCGCGCAGGGGGTGTCCCTCTGTTCTTGGGACAAGAAGGGAACAAGAATAATGACATAGGTGTTGAGTAGTTTCCCTAGGTAAAGAAAGTGAGCAGCAGTGACCTAAAACACTGATATGACAACATACAACTAGCCAGACAGAAGTTTGAGGAAGCCTGTTCCATTCTGGAAAACAATGCCGACAGATGGCAACACAAGCTAAAACAGCGTTAAGATCTGGCTACATTTACAGAACAGAGAATTAGCTCTTTTCTTGACCTTGAGTCTCTGAACCAGCAGTTGCCTAAAAATCTACATTTGGTCAACTGGTCCAGGCACAGAAAACATGAAGAAGCTAGGTGAGCTAGTTATTAAAAGCCCTACTTAAGGACAAAAGCTGTACTCAACATTTACTTTTTAAGTCATAAATAATAAATGCATCGAGTTTACCTACTGCTCTCCACAAATACTTCATCACCTGCCCGAGCACTGGCAGCAAGAATTAGATCTGAACAAACAAAACCAGAATTCCAGGAGGGCAGGATGGATTTTGACCCAATGAACAATTTACTAAGGTAGATGGAGAAGAATCCAGAATTTCCTTTGAAGTACCTTTGGTCTCTTTAACAAAGTATACAATGCTTTAATCAAATAGCTTGCAGAAGTTAATTAGCTCTCTACCCCTAGGACCTGACCCTGCCCTCTGTTTTTTTGTTTTACTGACCTTACATGAGTCTCACACCCTCCTCAGCTTCCAGCTGTTTCCTCTATTTCTCCAGCTTCCTCTTTCTCCCCATCTCTCTTTTCACTTTCTCTCCCCTTTCATTCAGCAATGAATGCTCAGGGAACAGATGGCAAGTAGTCAACTCAAGCCAGTGAGAACAGTTCCTGTGCATCAGGTACAAAGCAAGTCCAGAAAACACTTTGAGGGTTGGAATAAATTCTAAGAAAGGCACAATACTCATTTCTCACATATGAAAGGATATTTCTGTACCAATTTGTTAAGCCAGATAAACAAGATGGAAAGAAAAAAAATCCTTTATAGATATTTAAGAGTAGTTTGTATCAGAACTTGTCCACAGTCTCCTACATAATATATTTTAGTCAAACTGAAAGCCTGTCCATTGTTTTTTTACCCAAGTTTATTTGGTGGTGATAATTGCATTGATCATCCACAAAAAACACATGGATAAGAATCCAAGTTAGTACTACAGCCTGCAATCTGGTGTGATTAGTCCTCTCACCAGTGAGGAACTAAAAATTCAAAGGTAAACTTGACTATTAATATGATAGCTTAAGAATTGGGGTGTAGTTTCAACCGTAGAGCCTTTGCTTATTAGCATGCTGGAAGCTCTGGGTTCAATCTCCAGCACTGTGATTAAAAACAACAAAAAAACCCCTGAAACTAGTACTGAAGTTTCAGAATAGAAATTCATGTGAGGAAGAAGAGTGGGAAAGGGGCACCTTAAGTACAATATCTCAAATCAGCGGTTCTTAGTTTTTTTGGTGGTGCTGAGAATTGAACCCAGGGCCTTATGCATGTGGTTTACTCTAATGTAGTCTGTCCTGGTGGCTAAAAGACCCTCCCAGATAAACCTTCAGTTTAAGAGATTATCATACAGCTGGGTGCGGTGGCTCATGCCTCTAATCCCAGAAACTCAGGGGAGGCTGAGGTAGAAGGATTGCTAGTTCAAAGCCAGCCACAGAAATTTAGCAAGTCCCTGTCTCTAAATAAAAAAATAAGGGCTGAGGATGTGACTCATCGGCTAAGCACACCTGGGTTCAATCCCCAGTGCCACCGCCCCCCAACAAGATGAGATATCACAAAGATGGCACCTAAAAAGAAGTTTAGCCACAGCCCCCAAACTCATGTCACAACGAGAATCTCAACATAGAACAATGTATTGAACACTGGGCAAAATCAACCAGGATATCCCAGGGACTACCTTTCCAGTTCAAAATTAATCTCAACTATCTTAAAACAACACCCCCGCTTTTTCTGTGGTGCTGGAGATTGAACCTAGGGCCTCAAGCTTGCAAGGCCAGCACTTAACCAACTGAGCTATATCCCCATCCCCAAAATTCCTCTCTTCAGAAAAGTAGTTCATACATAGACTATCTCAGATTATGGAAATGTTGCTATTTCAATTAAAAAAAATAGCACTTCTTAAATAAAAGGGGCGGCCCAGTGGTTAAGAGCCCCTGGGTTTAATATCTTGGTACCAAATGAACAAATAAAACTCACCTTCCTAGTAATGGTAATAATTCAATCTGATTTTGCCTTTGTGGATCTATTTTAATAATACAAATTTAAGTGTAAACTCAGGCATTAAAACAAATGCTGTTTGTAGACACCCATTCTTTTGCATGCTAGTGTCTTTTGTAGGGATGCTATCTAGTTATTCAGCGTGTAGCCAATTCCTGGCCACTGTGTGACCTGTCCTAGTTCTCAGCTAAACCCAAACTGACTAGCAAAAGAGGGCAAGGGTTTAGCTAAGAACTAGCTGTGTACTGCACATTGTAAAGCTAGGAAGCCAAGCTTTCTTTTTGTCTTGGGGATGGACTCTAGGCCATGGCCACTCTTCAAGAACTGCTCTGAAATAGCTCCAAGAGTAAGTACCCAGATCAAAGATAGTACCATGGGACACCCTGGTGGCACCAGGTAGATATTACAGGTGGTATTCACTTGAGGCAGACTTATTCTTGTCCTGAAGAACTTTTCGAATAGAAAAGGCAGACTGGCTTAAAAGTTCCAGTTTTTGGCCTGCCAGGGATTGACTCACGAGTATTCACTGAGAAACATCCCAGCCCTTTTTTGAGATGGGGCCTTACTAAATTGCTGAAGCTGGTTTTGAACTAACAATCCTCTTGCCTCCCGAATTGCTGGGATTAGGCATGCACTACCACACCTGGTGGGCCTGCTACTTTTAACATCTCTGAGGCTGTTTCCTCAAACTACAAAATGAGGTTAATATCAATTAAGGAAGAGTCAAAGTACTTTGCAAAACAGCCATTATTTTAATATCAGGTATTTGTACCATGGCCTTGCATTTTTCCTCAAATGTTTTCATTAGAAAAGGTAGCAAGGGCATGAACCCTTGAGTTGACTACTCTGGGAATAAGCCCAATCTGATTGGAAGAGCTCTCAGATCTTAGGTATGCAGACTCTTGCCTCAAGACTTTGTTAATGTATTTCTTCACAAACATTTACTGAGGTTTGTGTACTGACATAGTGGGCACCTTGTGAGGAAGTTAAAAACTATAGCCCTCAAGTTCTGCTATAGAGCTGGGAGAAACAAGACATACACATGTAATAACTAAAGAGTAGTTGTAAAGGGATATAAGTACATGCATATGTCACATACTGTATAAACAAAAGTGAAGCAGAAATAGAGTGCAATTAGTTCACAAATGTCTCACGTCATTGGCTGATCAAGAGAGGGTGGAAGGGTCAAGAAGATCAAGAAGGGTGCTAAAGAATGGGGCTGCCTGTGGGATCTGGGGCATCTAGAATTAAATACACGTATGCTGGGTCTCCTGGCCTTGAGAAAAACCACTTAAGCTAGTTGCCCTTTATCAGCCTTAAAAAACAGGGTCAGGGTCCTGAAATAACCAACATATTGCCCATCTCCCCCCCACCCCCCTCTAAATCTCTACCAACCCCAGTACTGGTGCTTGAACCCAGGGCCCCTCTATCATTGAGCTCTTTATATTTTGGAACAGGTATCTGTAAATTGCTGAGGCTAACACCTCGAACTTGCAATTCTGCCTCAGCCTCCTAAATATCTGAGATCACAGCTATGTGCCACCCATGCCAGGCTCACTCTAAATCTCAATGTAAGAATGAATCCTTTAAAAGTTATTGATAAGAAAAAAGGAACTGAATTGATTCAATCCCAAAGGGAAATCTGCAGGGATTCTAAGGCAAAATCACTGAAGTCAGAAGTGACCTATGGCTTCCTCTTTAAGGATCAAGCTTAAGAATGACATCAAAAGGAGACCCAGGAGGAAGTAGCAACATAGGAAACAATGTCATTAATTCTCATGACATGCATATACTGAACAGTCAACATACATCAAGGTGTGTTTTTTTTTTTTCAAGACCATTTGGGGGCAACATTTACTTTTCCAATTATACCTGGGCTTAGATAGCATATAAATTAATTTGAATATCTTGGCTTCATATCTAAGGAGGAATTATTTAACCCAATGTTAGGATTAAAATACTTTCTCCAAAAATCTGTTAACCACTAGTTTTGTGAAATTCAGACTTCAATAACACTGTGTTAGGAGTACCATTATTAAACTATCAGCATTGCATTGGGTTCAATGGGAAATAGTATTGCAAAAATTTCTGTGATAGGAAAAATCAACACATACTGTCAGTGGTTATAACTTGTGAGGTGACGAAGTGAAAACTGACAAAAAGAGTTAAAGAGCTTTAGCAGCTTGTTTTTTAGATTCTGGAATGAAATATGATTTGAGCTGAACCTTTAAGGACAATTAGGATTTGAAGAGGCATGTTGCTAAGGGAGGGAAGTGGGGGTCTGAAAATATAACCAGACCACAGAAGCAAAACCAGATAGGATCAGTACATTATTTACCACTGAAGATGTGATTTAAGAATAGTGATACATTGGAAAGGCAGAATATAAATTCATCATTGATTCATAATAGGGGAGTGATAATGTTTATGAAAGTCAAGACTGCAAAGACAGTATGAAGACTCAAATCAGATACTAGCTTCAGTACTAAAATACTTCAGTGACAAATTTGGGTATGCAGACAAGAATGCTAGTGGAGAAGAGAAGCAAACCCAAACAGCAAATTCTGAAAAACCATCTGGCAAGCAAACAAAACCTCCAGTTTGACCTGTCATAACTGCAATGGTAGTATTGACTGTCACCTCACTATAGTTTACTGCCTGATTTTAGAGGGCAAAGGAACCATTTTTGGTTTTTGTTGTTGAAGCATATTTGATGTACTACTAATCAGTACTTTACATTTCTATTCTTAAGATGTGGATGTCACTTTCAGTATTTTTTGTAACTTAAATTTCTAGGCATGCCACTGCTATGAAGAATGTAAGATATTCAGCCTAAGGCTTCTCTAGTCCATTTAAAGGATGTAGGTTTCCTTTTGACAAATGCCATAGTCTATTCCTATTATTAAAACATGTTTAGCCCTCCTCTTTTATGAAGTGAATTTTGGATTATTAGTGGCTTCAAAGCACCTTTCAGAAATTAGTAAAGGGACACCAGAGCTAACATTTTTCAGATTGATACTCAAATCCAATTTGCAACACACCTACTAATGAACTTCTTTCTGTAGCCTCCCTTGCTAGCCTCATAGGCAAGAAAATTCCTACTGTATAATTGTCAATTCCATCCTTTCTCTTATAGGAAAATAATTTACTTGCCTAACTGCAGACATATTCTTCAAAACAGGCAATTCTAACACTAAAATTTTTGCAGGAGAGTAGGGTTGACAGCAGCAGCAGTACTAGGGATTGAACCCAGGGCCACTCTCCACTGAGTGCCCATTCTAGTGCTCCTGGCTCAGCCTCTGGAAATAACTGGGATTATAGGCATGTGCCTCTATGCCCAACTCTAATATTTAATGGTTTTTTTTTGTGCTGCTGGGATCAAACTGCCCTCATACATGCTAGGCTCTACCACTGAACTGTAATATCCCCAGGCTCAACATTGTTTTAATGCTAGTGTTCCCACATGCATCTTCTTAATGACTAAATCCCATCAAGAGGGCTTTTAAAAAATCACTAATATATAGTATTCTTAGTGACAATACTTTATAAACAGAAGGCAAATCTGTTCTTTCCATTTCCACAATATAAACTTGGGGGCAGGGGATAATGGGAATAACAAATGCCAAACTGTTTCATTCTCAATATCATTCCAATTCTTTTTGGCACTGTGTGTACTGATTTTTTAATCAAGGCGTAGGTAGTAAATAAGTAGGATTTTAAGATAAGCTATCGTTAAAAGCCCCTAATAGAGCTGGGTGCAATGGTACTTGACTATAATCCCAGCAGCACAGAAAGTGGAAGCAGGATTGGAAGTTCATAGCCAGCCTCAGCAACTTAGCAAGATCCTGTCTCTAAATAAAAAAATTAAAAGGGATAGGGATGCAGCTCAGTGGCTAATTATCCTGGGTTCAATCCCCAGTACACACACACACCCCCAAGGAGCAAGGGGATCACTCTTAAAGTCACTTCACACCACAAAAACTATAAACATCCCTGAAAGCATGTTCATTTTTCCTAGTCTGTGACCAGCGTCACACCTAGGTTTTTCTGCATGGGACCTACTCCTGTATCAAGTTCATGTTCCTCGCTTTATACCTTACCTAAAGATAGACAGAAAAACAAGCAAATGCATGTCATCTTCTAATAAGTCCCAGAATCTAGGCATTTTTGTGATTTATACAAGTTGAATTACCTACAAGGTAAGTACTATTCAAAACCTAAATGGATCCAGAAGTTGAAAAGGGAAAGGATATTGTAACATACAGGAAGGCAGAGGTGATCATAACAAAATTTACCCAAATCATCTTGATCCAGATCAAGGAAGCTGGTCTCCCTTCACCTTGCTGTGTGGATTAGTAACAGGGATAATTTCCTGGCTTTTTTGTTATAGCTCCCTCTAGTGGCTATGTGACTTTTAGACACCCAGGGGACTTGATGGCTGAGCTACATCTACAGCCCAGCTGCTTAGGGCTTCACTTAGTTGCTGAGATTGCCCTCAAAAACCTGCAAGCCTCCTTCCTGCCTTAGCCTCTGAGCCACTGGGATTACAGGCATGTGCCACCATGCCCAGCAATTTCTATCATTTATTCCAAAGGGGTGTGGAACAGAACATTGTAAAAAAAAAAAATTACTAGACACTTTAGTATCCCTTTTCAGTCTATGTGGTAGGATTTAGTATTCAACAGAGGTTCAATTTCCAACATCTCATCATGGTGATAGGGTCTAATCATAGCCAACAACTGATACTTGGGTGATGACAACTCAAATCAACCCAGTGTTTATCATCTCCTTTATACAAAGGTTCAATGCTCACCCCCCACACACAGTTGTAAATGAGGTTATTTCTAAGTTGAAATTATTTCAGATGAAACCATCTGAGCTTGTGGATTCATCCATTTTGCTTATCTTAAACATAACCTTATGGCAGGCACACTAAGTAACAACAGTGAGACCCTGTCTCAAAATAAGGAACTGGGGATATAGCTCTGCTGCCAAGTGTTCCCGGGTTCAATTCCCAGCACCAAAAACAATAACAGTAACCTTATGAAAAGGTATTTGTTTCTCTCCCTGATAACCCAGTTTAACACCTGCTAAAATGTAAATTGGGGGCTGGGGATGTGGCTCAAGCAGTAGCGCGCTCGCCTGGCATGCGTGCGGCCCGGGTTCCATCTTCAGCACCACATACAAAAACAAAGATGTTGTGTCCGCTGAAAACTAAAAAATAAATTTTAAAAAATTCTCTCTCCTCTTTAAAAAAAATAAATTAAAAAAATGTAAATTGGCCCAAAAGCTTGGGAGGCTGAGACAGGAGTATTGTTGAGTTCAAAGCCAGCCTCAGCAACAGCAAGGCACTAAGCAACTCGGTGAGAATCTTGTTTCCAAATAAAATACAAAACTGGGCTGGTGATGTGGCTCAGTGGGTGAGTGCCCTTGAATTCAACCACCAGTAACGCCCCCCCCCCCCCAATTCTTTTCAGGCTGGGGGTGTAGCTCAGTGGTAGAGCACTTGCCTAGTATTTTCAAGGCCCTGGTTCCATTCTTCTAGCATCCCTGACATAAGTAAATTGGGCTCTGGTTATAGCTTGCTGAGTGGTTATGCTGCTTGCCCACGGTATGTAACAAGCATGTGGCTCTGGGTTCAATGCTCACCACCACCACCACCACCACCACCACATATAAACACACACACACACACAGTTGTAAATGAGGCTATTTCTACCTCTGAAGTTAAAATTATTTCTGAAAAAATCACTTCTACACAACAAAAACTTCAATTTATTTTGTTTACTATTAAAATACTATGTGATCTTTCCCTTGATTACTACACACACAACTCAGGGTTATCAAGTATAGCCTTCAAATCTAACAAGCAGTAGTCCAAAGTTATCAATCACAGAAGTTCTGGTTTAAGTATACTGTAACTTCTTAGGTCTATGTTTAAAGCATAGTAATTTTGCCAACGTTACTATTTATTCAACAATCCCAACATGCAATAAGCAGATTTTTCCTTACAATCTCTACTTCATGCCAATCTTAACCTTTCCCATAGGATCAGAATGATTAATGTCAATGTACCTTGTAAGTATTAAAATAGAAACAATTACCTCAAAACAACAGAGTAATATATTATACTGTGTACTTTGGATGGATGAATAGTTCCTTTAATAGTATAAAATGGTGAGCCTACTGTAGCAACAGAATAGAAATGTGGTCATACCTTTTCTTCTGTTATCTGCTTCAGCCTAAAATAACGAGAAACTGAAATCTCAATTAAGGAACCAAACAAGCCGATTTTCACTCACACCCCAAACTATACACCGAAGCATTAAACCTGTGTTTTAAGACAGTTCTCCAATCCCTTATCCAAACTTGAGAGCAGATGTTATGAGTTCTAGCTGTCTGTACTTTCGTAAAAAGGTATATCATATGTACTGTTACATAATGCCCTAGGCAAAGACTGGCAACTGTGTGATGATTAATCGAAGTACATGAATTATTTCTACAGGAAAAAATGCTTAGTCACACTAAGTGCAAAAGGCAGGCATCAATTCTTGTCAGCTTTTACATTCTACTGGATCAACAAAATTTTTATTCAGGTTAAGATTTCAAAATAGTGGATAAGAGATTGTGAATCTGTTTTCTGCCTTTGTATTCACAGTGATAAAAATAAGGTAAGCCAAAAAATGGTTACAACAGAACTTCAGTCTAATACTTTCTGACCTTTTAATACTATTTATGGTATACATACATATATATAACTTGTTTCATTTGTAATTACAAACTTCAGATACAAAGCAAAAAGCCACATATAAGAAATTCACCTTGACCACAGAAACCTGAAAATAGCACCAGCCCTAATGAAGACATTAGACAAAACTGAGAAAGGTTGAGGTTCTAGAATTAATCATATTGAACTCAAGCACTAAAATGGGTTGATTTATGAACATTTGAAATTTATTTAAAGTATAAAACTTAGGGAAAACATTTTAAGTGAGGGAAATATTCACATTCCAAACACCAAGTTAAAAAATATTAGCTTTCAAAATATAATTCAGATCCCAAACAATTAGGAATCAGAAAATTGGTCTTACCTTTTGTTTCCAGTAGGATGTGGGCTGAACAGCAAGGTAGGTTATTCAATCTGATGTTATGAATAGTAATTGCTTCTTAAAGTGCTTTCTTGGTTAGAAAATAAACTATTTATAGATTCCTTACAATATTATAAGGGGACACAGAAGGGAAAAATTCAAGGTAGCCTTTGTAGTTCCAAGAGGGTGTGACTTTCTTCTAATTGCCAATATTGGTAGAGGGTCATTTCCTAGGACTAAAAATAACATTTCTAGTTTCTGTCTGGTCACTAAACTACATAACCTGTGCTCCTCTACCTTTCATAGTATGCACTAAGTCCTCTCAAATCTTCATTCTTAAGCCTATTTAACAAAGAACACCTTTCTATCTCATTTCAATCTCGGGTTGAACTACTAAAAATTTTAGTACAGCCTCTCATTTAACTTAATAGACAACCTTGAGTAAAGGCCATTTCCATTTTGGTCCTATTTCCAAACATTCGGTGAACATAAATGAAACCAGGTTTGTACAAGTGTAGAAGTCTTATCTATTAATAGTATTCTGCACATGAGACTTAAAACTTCAAAAAGCATGGCATGTATAATTTTTCAGAATGTTAAAATAGAAAATCTACAATTTTGGCTCATATTTTGAATTCCTACATTACTACTTAATGTAATGAATCTACAAGGAATATTTTTCAAGTAAAATTCTTATTTTGAATCTACTCCTTTCAATCAGGTAATTACATGAGACCTTATACAAATCTCTTTTGCCCATTTCTTCCACTACAAATATTATGCGTGGCTTTTTCTGTTTTAAATTGTATCACCTGAATAATCATTTTTAATTTATCTTGCAACTATGATTAGCACCCAAGGAAAAAGTTCAAAGATCTAGCTATTTCTTTTGGACTGAGAAAAGAGTGGTTTCTTGGTAACTATGAGGAAATCACAAGACCAACAATTTCAAGTAAAACTTCAAGGGGCTCTTTCTAGTAAAAGTATTTAAAAAACCCAAAACTTTACAGAACTATGGTCAAGAAGGGTTTACAGGTGAAGATTCACTCAAATTAGCAGTTAAATCCTCTAGTGCACTGTTCACATTTCAAAAAGGAAAGTCATTTTGTTGAGTTCTAATACAACTGTGTTAAAAGTTAACATGTACTACTCATTAATTTTAAGATAAGTCTCATTGAGAATCTCAAAGGCTATCTCCAAGCTGATATTTATCAACCAACCAATTTTACACAAACCTGTGTTGTCTAAATGGTCACCAAAATAAGCAGTATCTAAGTTTTAAACCACTTTAGCAAAGTATGCAAAACATCTTTTAGAGACTAGATCATAGCCTCAATTGCCATATTACATAAATTTCTCCCTTATTGTCCCCTTAAGACTATTACATAAATTAAGATAGCTAATACCATTGAGATAGTAAATTAAAAGTTCTTGAAAGGCTAACATAAACACAAGAGTCAGAATCTTACTAATTTAAAGAATTAACTGATAAGAGTTAAAATCTTACATGAAGAGGAAAAAGGACAACCATGCATAGTTTTTTAAAAAATGTTTATTTTTTTTCAAAGAAAAACGGCAATAGCCAATTGGAACCTACTTATTCTTCAACTCCAATTTTGTTTTCTTTAAATTTAGAAGTGACTTACTGATTTACTATTTTAAACAAACCCCCCCTTTCCCCTTTAAATGTTTACCATCTACTCGTGCTGAATCCTTCCAAGGAGATTGCTCCAGCGTATATCTCCAGGTCCTCGCTTTGCTCCTTTTACCAAAAAATGCAAAACACAATTCCATCGTGCATCTTAAGGGCTCCAATCGTCAAAAATAGGAAAAAAAAAAACCTTTGGAATAGCCAATTAAGTTGAATAAAAAAATCCACACGAATACGGTTTGGTTGGGGCAGGAATCCACTCCTATGTTCCTGGTAATCTGATCCCGCTCCATGAATCCTTGTAATTCATCCTCCCTATCCTATCCACATTATGATTTGAATCCAATGATCCAGCTCCAAGGATTGGGATCCAGTGAGCCCTCTCCAATCCAAACCTTTATAACCAGCAAAACCAAAAAAGAGGAGGCAAAATGTTAGATACTGTAATCAAAAAAGGTTTCTGGGGAATGATGAGTTATGTCTGTCATCAGTTTAACAGATGTACATCAATAACTATCAAATTCCCCAAAACAAGTTTCTGAATGGTGTTCAGATAAATTTTAGAAACTTAATCATCATAGAGACTAATTGGAAGAAGCATTTATATTTACAGTTCAACTGATAATGCCAACACTTGTTACTGTACAGCGTATTACAGGTTTTGTGGTTGCAAAAAGTTATGTAGTTGAAAAGTTTAATGATATTGTTACCCACCTAAACTAAACTAAATCTAACGCTCCCATCTGCAATTTAATTTGTAAATTAAAGTGTCTTAAACATGAGTCAATTATGAATATTAGTTTAAAGGGGAAGGTGAGACTTAAAAGTATTCCCAACTAGATTATCTACACCAATACATTGGAATTCTATATTTTGCTTTCATTTTGTCTTAAAAAAAATGAAATAGCAACGCTCTTATCAGTCACACAGAGGACATGCAGATTTAGCAGTATTGATATTATACTCTATCTTGTTGGAATTAAAGACACCCTGTACCCACATGTACACCAACAGCAGGTCACACATTAACAGTTGTAACTAAGCACTGTGACAAATTAGCCAGTTCTTCCCACATTAGTCCCTATTAAAACAAAAAAGGGGGGGAAGGGAGCAAAATAAATTGTTACAAAATGGGCGATGTAATTTTGCCACAATTGCCAAGGTTTAAAGAGCAAAGCAATTGTAGCTAAAGATACCTGCATCAGATGTTTGCAAGTTTTAAGATATATATATATATATATAAAATCATTTTTAACCCTTGCCTTTTAGTATAAGGTCAATACTGCCAATTTCATCTGTGACAATAGCACTTGGAGTCATACCATTGCCTCCATTATTGATCTGATCCTCCTCAATCCTCCTTTTGACAATCCTAAAATGATTGAAATGTGCTCCACAATCCTTAATCCAAAGCATTCTTAATCCATCTCTTCAGATATGTCTACAGAAAGACACATGAAAAGCAAGATAAACATAAGAACTTCCCCAGGTGAGATAACCACAAACACCCCCCACATCCCAGTTCACACAAACCAGAGCAGAATAGACATTTACACAATATCACAGTCTGAAGAGCATGGAGAGTTAACTAAATTTAAACAATCCTGTCTATGACATCACTTAAAATACAATTTATCAAAGACATGAGGGGAATGTAGATGTTAGGAGCAAGGGGATATTACACAAGAATGCAATTCAACACTTTAGCCCATTCTGAACAAAACAGTTTGAATTAAAAAATGAAAAGATTGTACTGAATAAAGGAAAACTGTATACAACATGGGTGCTACAAAAAGTGTCACCAATCATCTTTATGTACGAGAGCGAGATCTGCTATGACGGGGAGAATAGCGTGGTGATCCTCTGCTTCTCCTTGGGGAGTAACTGCGACTCCTGCTGTTGCTTCTGCTACGGCTTCTGCTACGACTACGGCTTCGAGATCGAGATCTTCCATAACTTGGACTTCTGGGCCCATCAACTTTAACCCGGATGTAGGCAGTTTCTCCCTATTGGATAGACAGAACTTTCCATTGAAAGATCTAAGCTTTCACCTATCTTCAGGCATGCTGAATGAATACAAAGTAACTAAAACCAGATATCTGGTAATTTAGGTGGACGCCTTTGCCTGAATCCTTACCTTCAAATTCCACTGTTAAGACCACTGTATCCAATCTGGCCAAATAAAAGAATAAGTGTATAACCTACCTCATGAGATCTAAACTTAGTGTTATCCAGTTTTCGAACTGCATAGGTCATATCTTCTTTCCGTACAAACTCCACGACACCAGTGCCATCTCGGTAAACATCAGCATAACATACATCACCTGCCTCACGCATGTGATCCTTTAAATCCTGCCAGCTTCCACTTGGAGGCAGTCCTGAAAAAACGATTTTTCCCCTTAAAACCAATTACCCTAACTTTTACGTTAAAACTTATAACATATATTAGAACAAAGATTACTTAAAAATGCTTAATGATTGTACTTAAGTGATTCCAGGTAAAGAGCTGGTAAGATTCTGAGATCCAGAGTCCAAATTTATTTGTAAAGGATCTTCATATTCTAGAACCGCAACCTAATTTGGGCAAATCACCACCACAGTAATCTTTATTTACTAAATTCACCCAAAAACCGAAATAATTTTAAGGCCCAGAATGAACAAAGAGCAATTGTTATACCGGCCATGCAAAGAAAATATCTTAAGCGATTCCTGTCCCTTCCCAACCCACAAGAGTGACATAAGCTCACCAGAGACAACCACTCTGTTTTCAGAACGCCTAGATGGGGGGCCATAGCGGCCTCGGGGAGCTCCGCCACCTCCACCCCCGCCGCCGCCTCGGCCTGTACCACGGCCGCTTCGAGGAAACTCCACCCGCAGACGGTATCCATCGTAATCATAGCCGTCGCGACCATATACCGCGTCTTCCGCGTCCCTGCATGATCACAGAAGGCAAAAAGGATGAGAAAAGAGACCCGCGGGAAAAAAACTCACTCTGTGGGGAATGAGAGGACCCCGGCACATGCGCACCCACCGTGGAAGAGCCCACATGCGCTGCATAATAGGACCGGCCCCTCCCCCACCCAGAAACACGCTAGGCGCCCGACCACTACACAGTCCTCGGCGCCTCAGTTTCCCGTTCCGGGCCTGCGCGTGAGCTCTGGGGGCGTCCAAGGCACCCAGCCACCAGGGACACCATACCGACTCGGCTCCGTGCTCGACTTCTGCAGGGGCGATATCGTGTCGCCCCAGCCTAAAAGCCCCTCCTTCCCCATTATGTTAAGGCCTCGGAGCCTTTCCCCAACTACTCCGACCTATTTCCTCAAGGCTGCAAGCCCCACGCTGCCTCACCGCGGGTCCTCGAACTCAACGAAGGCGAAGGGCGGTCCTCCACGGCGATTCTTGAGATCGATGTCGCGGATAGCGCCGTATTTGTAAAACACGTCCTCAATGTCCTTGGTCCGGATGTCTGGAGGTAAGTTACCCACGTAGATGCGGCAGTCGTTGTTCCCTGCAGGACCACGAATCACACCACCTCCCGACATGGCGGCGACAAAAAGCGCGGACTCGAGAACAGGCCTTCCCACCAAGCCTAGCGCACGGCAGAACGAGCCCGCAGCGGCACCACGTCTCCCGCGGCCCCTCCAAAATGGCGCCTTTATCAGCTCGGCGCACGGATATGGGGGGAGGGAGGAAGAGAAGCGGGAGGAAGCAGCTATTCGACCTCAATACGCACGCGCAAGAGCGTAACGGGTATCGGCGATACGCTCACGCACGCGCAACGTCACCCTCCGCACGAAGGGGAAAAAGTCCCCCGCGTTCCCGGCTTGCGGAGTGATTGGTTATTGGAATGAGCAGCTGTTTGTTGAAAATTAAATACAGAAGCCTCGTGAAAGGTGTAATTAATCCCCGCCGGATCTTCAAGCAAGCCAGTTTCCCCAGGAGTGGTCCTCTTTGAAAGCCAATCTGCTCTCGGAAAGGCCTAGGTGAAACCTAGCCTGTAATCTCGTCCCACCATGCTTCGCGACATTAACGGCCTTTGGCGGGAAAGGCTCCGGGGGCGGGACAAAAGGGGGAGGGACCGGGCGGTTGCTCCGGAAACCAGGGTATCTTCGGATGTTTCTTCTAGTCCTGCAGCCGGGTTGTAAGTGATTCCATCAAAAGCCCGATCGGAGCCGTACCTTGCCGCCCTTTCTGCGAATAGGTGGTGGTTACTTAGACAAGAGTCCAGTTTAGATTTCTTAAAAAAATACACCGCTGATCCAACTTCGATTCAGAATTTATATGGCTCAGTTCAGCCGTGTTTCTAGTGGCAGTGGGTCGTACCCTGATTAGTCACTGGTGGCACTAACTAATCATACCGCTCTTCAGGACCCCAGACCCTGCTTCTCTCGGTAATTGTTTCTCGTTAATTGCCTGTTGCTTCTCTGCTAGCGCAGAGAAGCTTGGTGAATGCTTGCCCAGTGAGTTGTGCCTGCTGTCTTCCTCTTTTCAAAGAACACATAAAGAAAAGGGTGTGTGTGTGTGAATGAATTCTGAAATTTATTCCTTTTTCAAAGGTTTCCCCCTAAAACTTTTATACAAGGGGATGCAGAAGGATCCTAAGTTCGAGGCCTGCCTCGCAACGTAGCGAGACCCTGTGTCGAAAAATAAAAAAAGAGCTGAAGGTGCAGCTTGGTGGTACACCAAGTGCTCCTGGCCCCAATATGAGGGGAGGAGGGAGAGTGGGGAAAGAAGGAAGGAAGCTTATATACAAGAGTTGTCAAATGAACAACATGGATGTTTGAGAACTGTTACCATGGCACAGAACTGTGATCTTGTTTGCATTCTGGCTTAGGGAAATAAGGACTTTGCCTTTCTTCCAGAAACGTCTGAAATGTGGAATTTTATATGAAATTATGTGTTTGTTTCGTGCAGTGCTGGGATTGGACCCAGGTCCTCCTGCATGAAATTGTGGGATTTTTAAATGTTGGTATAATTAATTAAATTAAAAATAAAATCCTGTAATTTTAAGTATACTAAAACAGATCTGCGCCTTAAGATGATTTTTTCATATTGGTATTTACTTACAACTGCCAGTCTCCCCAAGGATGTGAATCAGATTACAGAGATAACACAAAAAGTTAAAAACTTGATGAAGAATTCAGGAGAAAGGGGAAATGGGGTGGAGGGGATTTGTTAAAATCTTTTGACTTCCTCTATAGAGATGGACTGCAAATTTGACTATTGTTATCCCAGAAGTAATAGTAAAGAAGAGAACATGAGTGTATTCAAAATACAAAGTGACTTTTAAGTTAAATATGTTTTCAGGAGAATATATTTTCTATCCTTTTTTTTTTTTTTTGGTGGGGTGGTGGGGGGTACCTGGGATTGAACTCAGGGGCACTTGACTCAAGTCACTGAGCCACATCCCCAGACTTTTTTTTTTTTTAATAAGACGGTCTCACTAAATTGCTGAGGGCCTCTCTAAGTTACTGAGGCTGGCTTGGAACTCTATCCTCCTGCCTCAGCCTCTTGAGTTTCTGGGATTACAGGTGTGGATGACTGTGCAGGACTCCAAGAAGAACATATTTTCTTAATTCTAAAACTGTTTAAAATGTATTTTGCAATTATATCGCAGTGATGCCAAAATACAGATTCAAATTTGAAATGAGCAGGGATACTTAATATTGGGTCTGGATCCTCAACAGCCCTGTAGAAGCCCTTGGATAATCCCTGAACTCTGTACTGATCTCCAAAATTATATGTATGTGCTGATGTACTTTATCCTGGAAAGAGGATTTGAAATTTTAATCAGCTCTTTAAAGAGATCTATAGATCTCTGAAAGGGACCTTTGAAAATTTTAGGGGAAGGATAGATTATCTACCCTTCAGACCATCCTTAAGTGATATTTATGAAGCTGGACTTTAAAAAAAGGGTGGGGGTGGGGGGGACTGGGGTTGTGGTTCAGTGGTGGAGCACTTGCCTAGCATGTGTGAGGCACTGGGTTGGATTCTAAGCAATGCATATAAATAAACGAATAAGATAAAAAGGTCCATAAAAGAGACACTATTTCAATAATCATTCACTTTCTAGCACTGTCCCATTCAGTTAGTGGCAGAAAAGATGAGATTTTAAAAAACAGTTTTAGCCACTCTTGTGTTGATTCCTTCATTCACCGGTTACTTGCTAGGCACATTTTCTTTTTTTTTTTTTTAATCTTTTAATTGAGATTGGATATCTTCAGACTCCTGTTGATTCATGTTAAATCAATTATAACTGAAGTGATTTAAACGTGCTTTTGATTTGAAGCTATTTTCATTCCAGAAAAATAAAGAGAATCATGAATTCACTGTGATAAATTCTTTTCTAATTTAATGCAATCACTTATTATTTTGTTCACTTCAGAGGGATAACTTTATAATAAATAGGATATTCTTGTTTCTCTATTTGTGTCTCTATTTGAATGTAATGGTAGGATAGGCCCTGGAGTGAACAGTGAGGTCATTTGTGGCAGGAACAGTGGCTCTTTATCAGGGTCTCCCAGGATGGTTTTAGCTTGATAATTATTATAGTTAAGAATGTGATTTTATTGCTATCAGTACCTCAGAGTTGATTAACATGCTTGTAATCCAGCAACTTTGGAGGCAGGAGGATCCAAAGGTCAAGGCCAACTTCGGCAGCTTAATGAGAACCTAAACAACTTAGACCCTGTCTCAAAAAAAAGGCTGGGACCAACCAACCTCAGAAACATAGTGAGGACCTACGCAACTTAGCAAGGCCCTGTCTTAAAAAATAAAAAGGGCTGAGGATGTGATTCAGTGACAAAGCACCCCTGGGTTTTAAAAAAAAAAAAAGTGTTGAAAGCAGATAAACTGGGAATCAGAACAAAATGAGGTGAATCGTTTTGAGGGATATTTTGTTCAGATCATGGAGTGAGGCCCCAAAGCAATATAGCTCTCCAAGACAAAAACTAGTGCTCCGTGCGCAGTCTGGCTGGGCACAATCAGGAGCCACTTGTCAAAAGAAACTAACTTTATTTTTAGAACCACACACAACAAACAAAATAGTCTCTCAGGAAAAACCCTCAGAGCCTCAACTGCCACCACCGGCTTTCCACAAGCCTCTCTCTCCCACACAAGCTTCTCCCCACCTCCCACAATCCTCCTGCTCTTGAGGCCGATTGGATGGGTCACGTGGGCGGAGCCAAAAAAGTCCCCCAATGAGCAGCTCCGTGGTCTGAAAGGGCAGGGAAACAGTCCAATGAGCATCACCGCAGAGGAGCCAATCAGCTAGATGTTGCTGGGGCCGAGGAGCCAATCAGCTAGATGTTGCTGGGGCCGCTGTGAGCCAATCATCAGCTGGCAGCTGGAAGTTTGCTGGGGCCCCTTCGGCTGTGGCTCTCAACATCTCCCCCTCTCTGTTTAAACAACAAGCATGTGGCTTAGGGACCGTGCCTGTTAGGCAGTCCAATTCAACATATGGTCCTTACCCGTCATCGGATGAACTGACCTCTAGGCGTCAGCCTCCTGTCTTAGGTTGGTACCACTGCAATTGGATCATACCCGTCACTGACTACCGGTCCAGCATACAGCCATACTTGTGGATAGGCCTTTGCACCAGTGGGGGGGTGAGGTTCTTTGCCTCACCTCTGTTGGCCCCCAAATTTTAGACCATCACTAGTAGAGGAGGATGCAAAATGCCATGACATTAAGCCAATTGAGGGCTCCTTTGAAAAATTGTACCACCGGTGACACCATCAGCAAAAATACTCCAGCACTACCACAATTCGCTGTACCAACAGATAGTTCACAATGCATACAGGTGAGCTCATAATGTGTCCAGGCAAGTTCTGCAAGCAGTTCAGTGATGGCTATTGTAGAAGCTGTAGATTGGTTTTATCTTTCATTTCACCAGCACTGGGATGAAGATAGGAATTCTGGCAATAATGGCTAAAGAAAAAATTATGTAACATTCCAGAAGGCACTAAAAGAAAACCAATTTTCTTAACAATTTACATTGTCTTCACCGTCACTGGGATGAAGATAGGAATTCTGGCAATAATGGCTAAAGAAAAAATTATGTAACACTACAGAAGGCACTAAAAGAAAACAATTTTCTTAACAATTTACATTATCTTTAAGAGAATTATTAAATATAATGAAAAGGAAAGGTAAAAGTAAACAAACAGATCTGTTAACCTTCTTTTTTGTTTACATATTAAAACAATCCTCAACAGTTGTTTACCCAATTTAAATTAAACCATATAAATCACGTGAAAAAAAAATATTTGGATCCATTTTATCATGAGCGCTCATCATATATGATATATGGACATACGTACATTCAAACATATAACACAAAACACAAGTGTGCACACATAATATAATACATACAACACATAACATTATAGTAAAGGCCTTATAACTTTTTACAGGTGAAATCTCCATTGCAATGTTTAAAAACTCTATAGTCAAAAAATAGAACTGATCAGCAAAACATTAACCTAGGTCTGTATGAGCTCAAAAAACAAAATAGAACTTCATGATATGGCAAAGGGCAATAATAAAATAGATATTGAAAAAAGCATCCTGGTTCTGTTGCAGATGTAAGAATAGCCAAACTGGAGTTTTGGATATCAGTTGTTATGGATTTGAGCCAAATCATCTTCTTTTTGGTCTGTAGAAATCGCTTTAGTTAATCTTTCTGGAATCCAAATCGGCTGCTGTTCTCCCTGTGGAAACACATAAACAGACCCCCGACTCCAGACAATCACTGGGTCAGGACCTTGGTTAATCTCTCTGGAATCCAAATCGGCTGCTGTTCTCCCTGTGGAAACACACAAACAGACCCTCGACTCCAGACAATTACTGGGTCAGGACCTTTCCATTGTCCTGTTAGAATATCCTTCCAAAGTACCTTGGGCTTATGTACATTTTTTGGACACATATGCCTTTCCGCAGCACTAAGTCCTGATGAATCCAAATTTAAAAAGTTTAGAGTAAAAAGGGTTATTTTAAGTTTATCTTTGGGGAATATATACCCCTTCCCAATTCCTTCTTTTTGCTTTAATAAGTACATTTTAATAGTTTGATGAGCTCTTTCAACTATGCCTTGTCCCTGTGGATTGTATGGGATTCCTGTTATATGAGTAATGCCAAATGTTGAGCAAAATTGTTTAAAAGAGGTAGAAGTATAACCAGGGGCATTATCTGTTTTTAACTGTTTTGGAACACCCACAGTGGCAAAATTTTGTAAGCAATGAGCTATAACATCTTTAGTTTTTTCTCCGGCATGAAGGGAGCCCATCAAAAATCCAGAAGAAGTATCAACTGTAACATGCAAATATTTTAATTTTCCAAATTCTGGCAAGTGTGTGACGTCCATCTGCCAAATATGGTTAGGTATCAATCCTTTAGGATTGACTCCAAGATTAACTTGTGGTAAAAAGGTCACACAATTTTGACATTGTTTTATTATTTGTCTAGCTTGTTCCTTAGTTATTTTAAAGTGCTTTTGTAAAGTATTAGCATTGACATGGAACTTTTTATGAAAATTTATAGCTTCTTCTAGTGTAGAGAAAATATGTATGTCATGTGTAGTTTTATCTGCTAAATCATTGCCCAAACTAAGGGCTCCAGGCAATCCTGTATGTGCCCTGATATGTCCTATAAAGAATGGATCTTTTCTGTCCCAGATTAGACTTTGTATAGTGGAAAGCAAAGAGAAAACAGTAGAAGAAGGGGAAATCCTACCAGCATCTTCAAGAGATACTATAGCATTAACTACATACTGACTATCAGAAAATAAATTAAATACAGAATCTTTAAACATCACAAAAGCTTGTAAAACTGCATTAAGCTCTACCTTTTGAGCTGATTGTTTGGGTACTAAAAATGTAAAAGTTTGATCAGGGGTAACTACTGCTGCTGTACCATTATTTGACCCATCAGTGAATATATTTGGAGCATTCATGATAGGTGTTTTTCTTGTCATTTTTGGAAAAATTACAGGATGCAATGACCAAAAAGACAATAAAGGATTAGATGGTAAGTGGTTATCAAATGAAACATTAGATTTGCACATGATTATTGCCCAAGTATTTAACTCATTAGCTAACTCATCAATTTGATTCATAGTATATGGAGTAATAATTTTATTGGGAGAAATTCCAAACACTCCCTTTGCTGCTTTTATTCCTTTGAGTATTAATTGTCCTACAGCCTCAGGATACCTAGTAAGAATAGTGTTAGGAGAATAAGATAAATGTATCCATAATAATGGACCTTCTTGCCAAAATACTCCTGTAGGAATATTTTTTGTTGGTAGTACAATAAATAATAAAGGCAAACTTATATCAATTCTATCCAAATGCATATTTTCCATATATGTTTCAATGATTTTTAATGCCTTTCTTGCTTCAGGCGTTAACATTCGGGGTGAATTTGGATCTGATGGACCTTTTAGGATATCAAATAAAGGTCCCAACTCTCCTGTTGGTATACCTAAATAAGGCCTTATCCAATTTATGTCTCCTAATAACTTTTGAAAGTCATTAAGTGATTTGAGTTGATCTACTCGTATTTGAATTTTTGGTGGACGGACCATGGTTGAGGATAATAGAACTCCTAAATAATTAATTGGAAAATTTAATTGTACTTTATCTATTGCTATCTCTAGATTATAATTTTTTAATAAGTTTGTAAGTGTGGCATAACATTCTAGCAATGTGTTTTTATCTTTGTGTGCTAATAATACATCATCCATATAGTGAAATATTTGTAGTTCAGGATTTTGATTTCTAAGTGGCTGGATTACTTTGTTAACATAAATTTGACACATAGTTGGGCTGTTAGCCATCCCTTGAGGGAGTACTTTCCATTCATATCTCTGATCAGGACCTTCATGATTCAGTGCAGGGATAGTAAATGCAAAACGTGGACTATCCTCAGGATGAATTGGAATTGAAAAAAAACAATCTTTAATATCTATAACTAAAACATACCAGGTTTTTGGCAAAGCAGACAACTGAGGAATCCCTGATTGAGCAGGTCCCATAATAACCATCTCATTATTAATGGCTCTTAAATCTTGCAATAATCTCCATTTACCAGATTTCTTTTTGATGACAAAAATGGGAGTATTATGGGGAGATACAGAAGGTTGTATATGTCCTTCTGCTAATTGTTGTTTGACCAGGTCATGGGCTGCTTGTATCTTTTCTTTAGTCAGGGGCCACTGAGGAACCCATACTGGTCTTTCTGATTTCCAAGTAATTTTTATTGTCTCAGTGGCCCTTTCTGAAAATCCAACCCATGTCTGTCTCTCCCTTGATCTATTTGTATTGGTGCTGCTATACCTTGTTCTTGTTTTTCTAATCTTTTTCCTTTCCTAAAACCTTGTCTAGTCATAATAGTGGGTGCATTTTGGTTGATGTTATTTGTTAATGTCAAACCTAATTGATCTAGGACATCTCGTCCCCATAAATTTACGGGAAGATGATCCAATACATATGGCTGTATAGTTCCTTCACATCCTTCAGGATCCTTCCAATCTAATACCATTGCACTTCTATGGGGATTAGTTGCCACTCCTAGGCCTCGAAGCGTTTGAGTGGCTTGTTGTAATGGCCAATGTTTTGGCCATTCTTGACGAGAGATGATGCTAAGGTCTGCACCTGTATCCAGTAGCCCATTAAATTCATGTCCTTGAATATTTAGTTTTAGCATGGGGCGAGAATCTAAATTTAAAGAAAGCATAGCCCAATCTACACCTGTGGAGCCTAATCCCTTGGAACCTCTTTCTACAGTACGACTGGAAAATTTATCATGTAGGCTGGGTATTATTAGTAACTGTGCTATTCTATCTCCTGGTGAAATTACTGATATACCCTTTGGAGAACTGGCTATAATTTTTATTTCACCTTCATAATCGGGATCAATTACCCCAGGACTTATCATAAGTCCTTTTAGAGTAGAAGAGCTGCGTCCCAATAATAAGCCTACTGTTCCTTTGGGAAGAGGTCCTTTCACCCCTGTGGGAATGATTTGAACTCCCATCTCTGGAGTTAGTACTGCTCTGGCGGAGGCGCAGATGTCCAACCCTGCGCTCCCTCTGGTTTGTCTGATGAGGGATCTGATGGACAATGTGTCCTGGGCACTACCCTGATGGGGTTGCTGGGTTCCTCCAGTGCTCCGTATATTTGTGGTTTTGGGCCCCGGAGCATTGGGCCCCCCTGTCCGTTTTTTGGCAATGGAGCCCGATGCCTTTCTCCACGATATTGTGGATAAACACCTGGTCCTTGTTCGTTTTTTGATAATGGAGTACCCTGTATGGTGGTTTGAGAACGGCATTCATTAGCCCAATGTCTCCCTCTACGGCATCGTGGGCAAATACCTGGTATTCTACTCCTTTGATACCTAGTTTTGTTAAACCCTCCTCCAATGGGGCAATTCCTTTTAAAATGTCCTGTTTGTTCACAATTGTAGCATGTTCTTGGCCTGGCATCTAAAGCCTGTTTTACTGCAGCTGCCACAATTTGCCCTTGTTCATTAATGTCTCTGGCATCTAAAGCCTGTTTTACTGCAGCTGCCACGACTTGCTCTTGTTCATTAATGTCTCTACATAATTTAATATATGTGTTTAAATCTTCATGTTTCCATGGTCTAATGATATCTCTGCACCAACGATTTGCTTGCTCATAAGCCAGGTGTTTTAGTAATGGCATTGCTTGTTCTGTATTCCCAAAAACTCTGGTAGCTGTTTGAATAAGCCTATCTACAAATTCAGCATAAGGTTCATTAGCTCCTTGTATTACCTTAGATAATTGACCTTGTAAACCTCCATGTCCTTGTAAAGTCTTCCATGCCTTAATTGCATCTGCAGCAATTTGTGCGTATACGCCAGGATCATATGCAATTTGTTGCTGCTGATCCTCATAAGGTCCCTTTCCTAACAACATATCTAGATTTCTCTGAGGATAACCAGCTGCTGCATTTCGCCTAGCCGTCTCCTTGCAAAATTCCTCATTGGCAACCTTCCATAACAGGTATTGTCCTCCATTTAGCACAGCTTTACACATATTAGCCCAATCTGCTGGCGTCATGTTCAAGTTGTTAATGGATTCGACCAAGCTTACAGTGAAGGGTGCTTGAGGACCATAGGTTGTTACAGCCTCTTTTAGCTGCTTCACTGTTTTGAAATTTAAAACTTGGTAAAATCGCTGCCCTCCTGCCTCAAATACAGGGCATGTTAATATTTGAGACCTTGTCTCAGGATCCCAACTATCAACTGTGGGGGTTGGGGGCCTCCCAGCATATGGAGGTGGCGCTGTTGGTTGGACACTTTCGCCCTCTGGTGATAGAAAGGTGTTAGTAGCAGTCTCCTGAAGAGGTGGTGCTGTTGGTTGGACACTTACACCCTCTGGTGATAGAAAGGTGTTAGTAGCAGTCTCCTGTTGTACCTTTCCCCCTGATGGCTTTTTCTGTTTTACACTTTCTTTCTCTGTCTGACTAACTTGAGAGACCTTCTCTTTTACTTGAATCATTATGTCTTCTCCTTCCTCTACCATTGTCTGAACTGAAGGCTTTGGACTAAGCAAACAAGATATGAACGTCCACAATGGCAATGTGCCAACTGGCAGAGTCCCTGGGCTTTTCTTTTCTATTCTTTTTAAATCTTCACCATGATGGTTCCATTGTGATATATTTAACAACTCCTCCTTAAAAAGCCATGGGCTACATTTTTGTATTGTATCAACGTATGCCCTGACTGCTCTTGATTTTACTGGGATGCCTCCTTCCTCTAACAATTTACTTAACACTCTTTCAGTTTGTTTTTTACTAATTTCTGATCCCGTATTTCTACTATAATACAACCCAACAAGATGACGCCAAACAAAACCGAGACAGAATGAAATAAAAAGGGAACAACAAAAAGTCATTATAGCCTTTCTATCCTCCTGACATGGGCATCCGTCCTTTCTCCCTATCTGTTCCTCAGACGTAAATAGTTTTTCCTCAGATGTGAGCGGTTTTTCTTCCGTCTCACTCATCTCCAGGGACAGGCAACTTAAAACAAAAGTGAAACAAAATAACAAAAGAAGAATCTTAAAATGGCTACCCATCCTCTCGCCCTGCCCTCAGGGGCGAGCAGTTTCACTTACCCTCAGTCGCTCCCAGTGCGAGCCACCAAATGCCGCAGTCTGGCTGGGCACAATCAGGAGCCACTTGTCAAAAGAAACTAACTTTATTTTTAGAACCACACACAACAAACAAAATAGTCTCTCAGGAAAAACCCTCAGAGCCTCAACTGCCACCACCGGCTTTCCACAAGCCTCTCTCTCCCACACAAGCTTCTCCCCACCTCCCACAATCCTCCTGCTCTTGAGGCCGATTGGATGGGTCACGTGGGCGGAGCCAAAAAAGTCCCCCAATGAGCAGCTCCGTGGTCTGAAAGGGCAGGGAAACAGCCCAATGAGCATCACCGCAGAGGAGCCAATCAGCTAGATGTTGCTGGGGCCGAGGAGCCAATCAGCTAGATGTTGCTGGGGCCGCTGTGAGCCAATCATCAGCTGGCAGCTGGAAGTTTGCTGGGGCCCCTTCGGCTGTGGCTCTCAACAGTGCTCCGTGGATTTTGTGTCTGTTTCCTGGACAACACTGGGTAAAACTGGCAATTCTCATTCCACAGACTAATCTACATACTTTCTCTAAAGAGTGTACTGATGATTGTTTGGGTTTTTACCAACTGAACTGCAGACACTTCCAGTTTTGCTTCCTGAGATTGCATTCACAATTAGAGTTTGGACAGGAAGGGGGTTCTATACTCCTCAGTTACACCATGCACAAGCAGTTTTATGGATTGCTCCACAACCAACTTATAAATTATAAGATTTTAGGAGGTTTATTCTCAGAAGCTACCTTATTTTCAACATTGTTGCTATTTATGAGAAGTTACTTCCCCCAAAGGAAACATTTAAAATGCTTTCCATTCTATCTAGTATTTACTAGAGTCTGCACCATACTTTACTCCGGAAATGATTACTTGAGGCTGGTGAGGGGTGGAGTTCAAAGAGTTATTTATTGTAAAGGTTGAAATCACAAGACCCAGTTTTCCAGCAATTTGCTTAACCCTGAAACCTTTATACTTGGGGTGATAATTACACAACTCTGAATATACTAAAAATCAATTAATTGTATACTTAAAACAAGTAATTGTAAATTATAACTCAATAAAACTTTTTTGAAAATGTCTGTATGTCTGTATCTCTACAATCAGCCAAATTGCTTCCTACTACCATTCCTGCAAAGGCATTACTGGGGATGCACTGAAATATGGGTTTTCAAATTTGAAAATGCTGTTTTCAACTTTTTTTTTTTTTTTTTTGATGCCGGGATTGAATCCAGGGGTGCTTAACCACTGAGCCACATCCCATTTTTAATATTTTATTTAGAGAACAGGTTCTTGCTGAGTTGCTGAAGCTGGCTTTGAACTCGAAATACTCCTGTCTCAGCTTCCCAAGCAATTGGGATTACAGGCATGTGCCTGTTATGCTCGAATTTGGGACCCCCAAAAGACCACCAGAGACCAAGATCAATGTAAGCAGCAAAGAGGTGTTTATTGCGAGCTACCTTGGTCCTCGGCGCATGCACATAGCAACTGGTGATGCTGAGAGGCCTGAGCCCAGGGTTTGCAGCAGTTTTATACAGTCTTTGGGGAAGGCAAGGGACTTAACATACATCATAGCATCTCTTAGCAAATCATCACACACCGCGGGAAAATCATAAAACATGATTAGCAAGTTGGGTAAGGGTGATTGGTTAGTACAAGAGGGGGATTCATTTGAACTGATTGGTTTAAGCCATGAGGGGAGTACTTGCTGAACTATATGGTTTCCCAACAAGTTATCAACCACCATAAACTATTGGGAGGGTCATCTGGCATCCCAGGTATTTTCCCTGTCTCATGCTGATTGGGGGTTGCTATGGGTCCTCACCTAGCCTGACTGAGTCTGGGACACCTGGCTCCACAGAGCTCTCCTCAACTCAGCAGGGTGGTATGTGCCTAGGAGTGCTCTGTGGGTCTTTCCAAGGACAAGGGTCATGCCCCCTTCCTTGGACAGGCTTTGCTCTGAGGTAGAGGCTGGCTTTTCATGCCAAAGTGCCCCACTCAACATTTGTGTGTGTGTGTGTGTGTGTGCCTATCTTTACTATCCTCTGGAACTACATCTGTTATTTTTAGTAGTAGGTGAAGACATGTTTGTTTGTTTTGTGGTACTGAGAATTGAACCCAGGGACAGTTTCCCTCTGAGCTAGGCTTTGCTCTGAGGTAGAGGCTGGCTTTTCATGCCAAAGTGCCCCACTCAACATTTGTGTGTGTGTGTGTGTGTGTGTGCCTATCTTTACTATCCTCTGGAACTACATCTGTTATTTTTAGTAGTAGGTGAAGACATGTTTGTTTGTTTTGTGGTACTGAGAATTGAACCCAGGGACAGTTTCCCTCTGAGCTACACCCCCAGCTCTTTTTATTTAAGACAAGATCTGACTAAATTGCCCAGGCTGGTCTTCAATTTCCCATCCTGCCCAGCCTGCTAAATTGCTGGGATTACATGTCTGTAGCACCATGCCTGGCTAAGAGTCACTTAAAGGGTTAGGAATACTTGAGTCCACTGTGTAGGAGAGTTTACTCCTAAAAGAATTTGCCTGCATAATTCTCTGTTCCTATCCTCTACATATTTTGGTGATGTTCTCTGAAAAGGAAGGACATTTTTCAAACATTGGAGAAACATCTAAAGAATATATTTTGTGATATGAAGATTATATGAAAATAAAATTTCAGTGTCCACTAATTTTTTATTAATTTATTTTATCTATATGTCTTATATCCTTAGTAAATTATGTTGAGAATGGATTAATAATTCCATTTATTTATTTATCTATATTTTTATGTGGTGCTGAGGCTCAAACCCAGTGCCTCACTTATGCTAGGTGAGTGCTCTACCTCTGAGCCACAACCCCAGCTCCCAATAATTCCCTTTATTACCAGTATATTCTCTGTTAAAATGAATATTATTGACTACCAACTGATCTTTGAAAAAGGTAGGACAGAAGATGAGCAGAATGTTGTTTCCATGGGAACTTCTTCATGTTGTTGTCAATGGATAGACACAATGAGTGCATGAATTGTTTTTCATTGCAAAGTATAATAAAAGTAAGCCACTTTTAAACCCAAATAAGTCATCTAATAATACAGTTTTGATCATTTTATTTTTACTTTGGACTGACTTCCCTCATTCTTTGATACTTCTTATTTTAGCTAATTCTTCCCATTTTCATTGTCACAGTATGGATAGCAATAGGATATGATTTCCCTAGAAAATAACTCCTTTTTTGCCGGGAGGAGCTGGGGCTGTGGCTCAGGGGTAGTGCACTTACCTGGTATGTGTGAGGCACCGGGTTCGATTCTCGGCACAATCAATCAATCAATCAATCAATAAAATCTCTTTAAATGATGTATTACAAACTGGGCGTGTCGCCTGTAATCCCAGTGACTCCCAAATCTGAGGCAAGAGGATTGCAACTTTGAGGCCAACTTCAGCAGTGCCCTAAACAACTTAGTGAAAGTTTGTCTCAAAATACAAAATTTAACTGGGCGTGGTGGTTAACACCTGTAATCCCAGCAGCTCTGCGCTCAGCTCTGCCTCAGCAGCAGGGAGGCGTTAAGCAACTCAGTAGACCCTGTCTCTAATAAAAAATACAAAATTGGGCTGGGGGTGTGTCTCAGTGGTTGAGTGCCCCTGAGTTCAATCCTTGGTACCCAAAATAAATAAATAAATAAATTTCAAAAAATAAATAAATGAAAAATTTTACAAGGGCTGGGATTTAGCTCAGTGGTAAGGGCTTCAATCTACAGTACAAAAAGAAAGAAAAAGTAAGAAAGTATGTTGTATTACAAAAGTAGTACATATGGGCTGGGGATGCGGCTCAAGCAGTAGCGCACTCGCCTGGCATGCGTGGGGCCCGGGTTTGATCCTCAGCACCACATATGTTGTGTCCGCCGATAACTAAAAACTAAATATTAAAATTCTCTCTCTCTCACACACTCTCTCTTAAAAAAAAACAAAACAGTAGTACATATATTTTCACTTTTTTTTTTTTTTACTCCCACTTCCCTCTTCATGTTTGATTCTTTCTCTTAAAAAAACTCCATATTATACACTTCCTAATTGGAGTAAGTGGATCTTTTAAAGTATTACATAGAAAATATAGCAGACAGCTTTATTTGCCAAAAATCCTACCTTTCTATTTTTGGAGTACTGAACTAGGGGTGGAGCCCAGGACATCATACACTCTAGCAAGTGTTCTACTACTGAATTACATTCCCAGCTCTCTTTATTTTTTATTTTGAGATAAGGTCTCACTAAGTTGCTGAGGCTAGTCTGGAACTTGCAATCCTCCTGCCTCAGTCTTCCAGGTCCCTGGGATTCCAAGCATATGACACTGCACTCCACTCTTGCAACTTATTTTTATGGTGAAACTCCAAATACGTGTTAGTTTTTGTTTGTTTGTTTGTTTTGTGGTGCTGGGGATTGGACCCAGGGCCTTGTGAATGCAAGGCAAGCACTCTATCAACTGAGCTATATCCCCAGCCCAGTGTTAGCTATTTTTAGAGGTTGTAGTAGTGGTGTTATGTTCATACTGCTGCCAAGTGTGTTCGAAAATTAATTTCAATAAAATTCTTGGAAGTTTTGAAATGTGACTTTTTTCCCTCTTTCATATGAAGATTATATGAAAATAAAATTTCAGTGTTCACTAAGGTTTTTTTTGGATCCAGCCATACTTCCTTATTTGCATATTGTTTAAGACTGGTTTTAAGCAACAAAGGCAGACTTGAGCAGTGGCATCATAGACTCTGTGGTCCACAAACCTAAAATATTTGCCATCTGGCCCTTTATGGAAAAGGTTTGCTGCCCCCTACCAAGAAGGAAATTACCTGCTTTTGTAATATTTGCTTGACCTAATTTAAATATTCAGTTTTGTCATGTCCCCCACCTCTTGTATTTGTCATGGGTAATATATCATTATTAGTTGTAAACATAAGTAATACTTTTTCAAATGACATATTGCTTATATGTTCTTCCCCAGCCACCACTACAGGTAATAAGATACTGAGAACTGGTGATAATAAACTCTCCTGCCATCTGCCCAGCCCAGAAATAGAGGTATTGCTCTGCTCTAATTGGTTGCATTTTTTTGTAGTCTACTTGATTCAAAATTGTCCAGCATTTGTAAGAGTACAAGTTTCTATTACATTCTTGCATTGAAATAATACTGCACACTTTAGTCCATAATAATTTTTGTTTTAACTACATATTTATTAATGTCCACTCAGTATGGAATTTTCAGGTGAAATTTCCAAATTTGTAGGCTTTTTTTTTTTTTTTTTGTATTAGGGATTCAATTCAGGGCCACTTGACCCCTGAGCCACATTCCTAGCCCTATTGTGTATTTTATTTAGAGACAGGAGCTCACTGAATTGTTAGCACCTCACTGTTGAAGGGGGCTAGCTTTGAATTCATGATCCTCCTATCTCAGCCTCCCAAGCCGCTGGGATTATAGATAGGTGTGTGCCACTGTGCCCAGCTGCAGATTGTTTTTCTATGGTTCTGAGATCACTTACTTTCAGACTGGTGCTGGTACCACCACACTGGACGTAGTGGGCTACTAGATGTGCATACCTGTGCAGTCTACAGTCCAGATCCATCTCCTTCTTTCTTTGTTTTCCATCTGCCTCCACATGGTCAGGGCTATTCTGCCTCATGAACTGCAGTTCCCTCTAAATTAATGTCTGTAGAATTCAGATTACAGGGGAGAAAAATTCTTTCCTTTGAATCTGATTCTCCATTTCCTATCTTGGTATCTACCTTCACATAGGATGACTGTGAGAATTTTTGCCTTTATAAGATTGTCCTCTCTTTTCTGCAGAGCTAAAACCTTTCCCTCTGCTCCTAACAGAACAATTTTGTCACATCATAAGGGGCCAACATTGTTATATTTTTCAGAGTCTACATTGTTCACTGTTAACACCATATGTTAGATATCATCAATACATAGTCAAGGTTGAACTTTGCCTGCCAAACAAGGTCCAATAGTACCATTTTTCCTTTTCCAGCTCCATTTCCTCTAGTTAACAGTGAAAAGTCTGAATATCCCTTATATGGTCTTTTAGATCTCAGTTTCTGGTATAGTGCAAGCAACAGCTTAAACAAGAATATACACATTCCCACAAAATATATTTACACCCATACATACAAAGACAAGAAATATATCTATACATTCCCAGTCTCCCACAGTAACTGCAAAGGCAAAGCTTGCCTTCACCAAAACAACTTACATGCCCAAGTAATTGACTAGCCTCCCAATCTCAAATATTTTTCTTTCTTAATAATTTTCCCCAAGATGAATGAGTGTTGCTTTAAATTTGTTCAAATAAAGGACCCCTTTATGTAGACTATCTAACCAAAGGAAACAGTCTGCAGTAAATTATTGTTCAGCTTCTACCTCTGTAGCCAAAATAACTTTATCACCCTAATATATATTTTCCTCACTTCAACTAAATCCAGGTTTTAAAATGCCAGTATTGGCATTTCTTCCTGGGTTCCTTGTTAGTGTTATGTCACAATGTCATAATTGTAAAAAGTTTCCAAATTATTTTGCAGATATATATGAATATCTGGGGCTATAGTTACATATCTTATCTGACAATGTTTCTTCAGTTGCCCTTAAGAAAATATAGTTCTGAGGATATTTGTGCAATAATTTGTGTTCAGCTATTCGAGTGCCAAAGTCATACCCCAACAGATTCACTCACTGTTTTGTCTTCAGAACTTCAGTCATTTTTGTACTTTGTCAAAATGAAAATAAATATTTGTTTGGGAATGGTATCAATTAATAGAGGTTCTTACCAGGCATGGTTTGCACTGTACTAAGTTATTATAGCACTTTCCAAAATTTATACCACTACAAATGCTGTTGTCAGCTAGTCTCTGTTGGATAAGCCTGCAATAATAAACAACCTCCCAAATCTCAGGGACTTAACAAAACAACTCAGGTTTACTTCTTGCTTATGTTTCATATTGACAGCCATAGGATGGTGCAAGACTCTGCTCTGTGTATCTTATCACTAAAAGGCATATAATGGTGTTGTGGAAAGACAGACTTTGAATAAGAAGGATTTGGGTTTGAATTCCCTAAATCATTTCTTAACTACGTAATCTTGCACAACTCCCTTAACTGCTTAAGCCTCTGTTTCTTCTTATGGGGATAATAATAACACTTCTAGGGCTGTTGGAAGACTAAATAACATGGAAATCAACTAGTTGTAGAGTGCCCTGCACATAGAAATTCTCAGTAATGAGCAGTGATTCTTATTCAGGCTCTGAAAACCTTTACTCTTAGTTTTCCAACATTAGTGCTTTAGACTGTGGTCTACTTTATTCTTGAGGAAGAAATGAGAAGTAAAACTCTAGTTAGGAGCTGGGGATGTGGCTCAAGCGGTAGTGCGCTCACCTGGCATGCGTGTGGCCCGGGTTCGATCCTCAGCACCACATACAAACAAAGATGTTGTGTCCGCTGAAAACTACAAAATAAATATTAAAAAATTCTCTCTGTGTCTCTCTCTTTAAAAAAAAAAAAACTCTAGTTAGTCTGCTTTATGACCAATTTGATATTGTGGATAAATAACAGTGAAAAAGAAATTTAAGTTCTTGCCTGAACTAAGGGGTTTTTGTTTGTTTGTTTGTTTGTTTTGGTACTGGGGATTGAACCCAGGAGTGCTTTACCACTGAGCTATAGCTTCAACCCTTTTTTATTTTTTTATTTTTGGGAAGAGGTCTCACTATGTTGCTGAGTTGGGTCTTGAACTTACAGTCTTCCTGTCTCAGCCTTCTGATTTGCTAGAATTACAGGTATGCGCCTCTGCACTGGCTCTGGACCCAGGTTTTTGTTTTATGTGATCTTCAAGAGGGTAAATATAGGGGCTGGGGATGTGGCTCAAGTGGTAGCGCGCTCCCCTGGCATGCATGTGACCCGGGTTCGATCCTCAGCACCACATACAAACAAAGATGTTGTGTCCACCGAAAACTAAAAATTAAATTTAAAAAAATTGTTAACTGTACATACACTATTTAACATTTAAAAAAAAGAGGGTAAATATGGCCTAGAAAGAAAAAATTAAGTTGCAAAGTTCCCTCTATATATCACCTAGGGAAACAGAAATGTTCCTGATCATAAAGGACCCAGCCTCTGATGCTGCCTCAAAACTGCAGAAAATATAATGTAACTCTTTTGCCTCCTAAATTTTCAAAGAATATCTCTATAATGGAAAAATGTTAAAACCTCCTGGTTAATGCTTTTCTCTGTTGCTTAGAGCTTATCTAGATGTTTTTAAACAACCAAGTATTTGGAAACACAACTCAGGTTTCCCCTTATCTCTCTGGTGTGCTGAGCTGCACCTATTCTTGGCAAAGTAGATTTTGGAGTTAAGCAGATTTGGCTCTGAATCCTGACACCTCCACTTAACTAATTGTATTATCCTGAACATCTAAATTAATGTCCTTTTATTCATTGGTTTATTTTCTCTCATTCAGAACATATCAAGTATTCTCTCAATCCCAGAACTAGGCTAAACTTAGGAGTACAAAGTAAAACCATGACACCTGCCCAGAAGAACTTGCCCTTGGTCTACCATAGTATCCTACAAAGGTTCCTGATCACTCATGCCACAAGTAAAATATTTTTTGAGCACAAAGCCATTGTGGATGTAATTTTTATACATTATATACATGGACTTCCACACTATTGTGTATATAATACAACATCTGATTAAGAAAATAGTAGCACCTCACATGCCACCAGAGTGTATAGATCCTATTTTAGAGGCTACCTGATCTGGTGATAAGCTACTCTGAACCACACTTTCCTCGTCATTAAAACTGTGATGCTGAAAGCCTTTGCATAGTATGGTCTTAGTCCTTTGCACTGCAATAACCAAATACTGCAGACTGGATAATTTAAAAACAATAGAAATACTTTTCTCATAGTTTTGGAGGTTAAGCCCAAGATCAATGTGCCACCTGGTTAGTATCTAGTTAGGGCTGCTTTCTGCTTGCACAATGGCACTTGTTGCTCCATCTTCCCAAGGGGATGAACTCCATGTCCCTCACACAGTGGAAAAGATGGAAGGGCAAACCTGCCTTATCAAGGAAAATGTGTAACAAGAGAGAGAATAAAGCAGACATAGGAAAAAGAAGGTCCACAGAAAACAGACATTATGTGGGGAACAGGATAAATCTTCAAAGAGACTACAATTAACAGCTACCAAAAGATAATGTGTACACACATACACAAGTATGCACATGTGTATGAAACAAGGAACAGGAAGGAAATTCAAAATTAAAATATTGAATTAAAACTTTTCTAAACTGAAGAGTGGAAGGTAAGATCAAGGAAACCTCAGAAATCAAAATACAAAAGAAAATGACAGGAAAAGATAAGAAAATCAGATTAATATAAAAAGTTTAAAAACTGGCCAAGGACATAGCTTAGTGGTACAGCATTTGCCTAGCATGTGTGAGGTCCTGGGTTCAATCCCCAGAACCTGCCCCCCAACACACACACACACACACACACACACACACCAAGTTTCTGAATGCTTCAAAAAGGCAGAACGATGGGGAGAAATTTTCAAAGAGATAGCATAAGAATATTTTCCAGAATTAAAGGACACAAGTATTCAAATTGATAAGGCCTAGCACCATGAACAAAAAGAAGATCCTCACCAAATTACATCATTGTGAAATTTTAGAATACCAAGGATAAAGAAAATATCCTAAAGCCTTTAAGGAGCCAGGCATGGTGGTACTCACCTGTATTACCAGGGGCTTGGGAGGCTGAGGCAGGAGGATTATGAGATCAAAGCCAGCCTCAGCAACTTAATGAAGCCCTAACAACTCATCATTTTTTTGTGTATGTGGTGTTGGGATTAGAACCCAGGGCCTTGTGCATGCAAGGCAAGCACTCTACCAACTGAGCTATATCCCCAGCCCTGCTAAGCAACTCAAAATAAAAAACAGGCTGGAGATATGGTTCAGTGGTTAAGCAACCCTGGGTTCAATCCCTAGTACAAAAAAAAAAAATTAGCTTTTAAGGAAAAAAATAGGTCACATACAAAAATGAAATCCAGTAATCAGAAATTTCAGATCTCTAAAGTTTTTATTCAATTAATTATTCAAATAAATTATTATTTCAAACAATCAAATTTCTCATTAACAATGCTAGAACCTGCATGGTGACATCTCTAATCCCAGCAGTTTGAGAGGCTGAGGCAGGAGGATCATTGTGAGTTCAAAGCCAGCCTCAGCAAAAGCGAGGTGTGCTAAGCAACTCAGTGAGAACTTGTCTCTAAATAAAATACAAAACAGGGCTGGGATGTGGCTCAGTGGTCAAGTGCCCCAAGTTCAATCCCTGGTATATACCCCACCCACCCACCCCCCAAAAAAGAATAACAGTGTTGGAGGTTAGAAGCAACAATAGTGAAGCAATTTCTTTACAATTTTTCTTTTATATATATATATATTTTTTTAGGTGTAGATGGACACAACACAATGCCTTTATTTTTATATGGTGCTGAGGATTGAACCCAGGTCCCGCCTGTGTTAGGGGAGCACTCTACTGCTGAGCCACAATCCCAGCCCCTTCTTTACATTTTTTTTTAAATTTATTTTTTAGTTCTCAGTGGACACAACATCTTTGTATGTGGTGCTAAGGATTGAACCCGGGCCACACACATGCCAGATGAGCGCGCTACCACTTAAGCCACATCCCCAGCCCCTTCTTTACATTTTTTGAGTGAATATTATTTCCAGTGTTGAGTTCTATACCCAGCCAAACTCTCAATTGTGAGAGTTTTCAGTGTGTACTGTTCACTATTTCTCAGGAGGCCACTGGAAGATATGTTCCAGTAAATAAAGAAGTAAGCCAAGAAAAAGGAAAACACTGGATTTAGGGAACAAGCCATATATAGAGAGGGGTGGGGGATTTCTAGGATGACATCAAAGAGCAGACCCAGTGAGACAATTCTGCAGCTGCTTTAGAGGACAGCTGGCCTAAATTGGTGAAGGATAATGGAAAACTGCAGATATGGTATTTCCAGGATGGGAAAAGAGAACTAACAGATCATTTGACAAAGTTAACCCTGTAAAACCGGCATTGAAACATTTCAATTTGGGGGAGCATTACAAGATTTAACTGTAAGTTCAAAGAAATTTAAGTGCACATAAATGAGATTGGTACAGCTGCATCACGGACTCAGCAATCAGAAGAAATGAACAATCACCAACTTGATGGCAAATGCCTGTGATCCCAGTGATTCCAGAGGTTAAGGCAGGAGGATCCCAAGTTCAAGGACAATCTGAGCAATTTATCAAGACCCTGTCCCAAAATTAAAAAATATAAATGGCTAGGGATGTAGCTAAGGTAGAGCACCCCTGAGTTCAATCCTCAGTACAAAAGAAAGAAAAAAAGGAAAAGCGGGGCACGGTGGTGGATGCCTGTAATCCCAGCAGCGCAGGAGGCTGAAACAGGAGGATCATGAGTTCAAAGCCAGCCTCAGCAACAGCGAGGCACTAAGCAACTCAGTGAGACCCTGTCTCTAAATAAAATACAAAATAAGGCTGGGGATGTGGCTCAGTGGGTTGAGTGACCCTGAGTTCAATTCCTGGCACTCGACACCTCCCCCCCCCAAAAAAAAGGAAGGAAGGAAGGAAGGCAGGCAGCTGAATCTTAAATGCGTATAACTAAGTGAAAAGAAGTCACTCTCTGAGAAAACTACATACTGTATTCCAATATATGCTATTCTGGAAAAGGCAAAACTACAGAGATATTAAGCAGATCAGTGGTCAATAGGGTCTCAGAGAAGTGCTGAATAGGTGAAGCAAAGGGATATAGGAGCCAACTGACAGAGGATTCCAACAGTTGAACCTGGGACAATTTGAGCAATGAGGAATGAAAAAAAAAGTAATATTGGGTTATAACCTTAAGTATAAAATAAATAATCGTGAGTCTATACTGGTGTAAATAAATGATTGAATAAATATAGGGGAGACAATAGACAAATGTTTATATATAGAGAAAACTCCTCACTAATTAAAAAAATAGTGTTTGCTAAAAAGCTGGCCAACATTCCCTTAAGCCAGGTGATCACGGTTAACAACAACAGTGATAATAAGTCATATTGATGATATGTGCACTTTTGATAGAATTGACAATCTGTGGTCTCACTCCTCCAAATATATAACCCCAGTCTAATCATCAGAAGAACATCAGACAACTCTTGATTGAGGATTAATCTACAAAATAGCTAAAAAATGTCAGTCATGGAAACAAGTAGAGTCTAAGGAAACATAACAACTAAATATTGTGGATGAGATCCTGGAATATAAAAAGGACATTAGGTAACAACTGAGGAAATCTGAATAGAGTATTGACTTTAGTTAATAATGTATCTTTCTTGGTTCATTAAATATGTGACAGATGTGCCCACTGATGCAATAAGAGAAACTGTGGAGTACATAGCCTCTTTCTGTTTTATTTTTGTAATAACTCTGCAAATTATAAAGTTCATTTTTTAAGATGAGGCAATTATTGATTCTAATAAAACAAAAATAGTTTTATTAAAAATGAAATAAGCCGGGTGCAGTGGCACATGCTTGTAATCCCAGTAGCTCAGGAGGCTGAGACTGGAGGATCATGAGTTCAAAGCCAGCCTCAGCAAAAGTAAGGTGCTAAGCAACTCAGTGAGACCCTGTCTCTAAATAAAATACAAAGTAGGTCTGGGGATGTGGCTCAGTGGTTAAGTGCCCCTGAGTTCTGTTAGGTGCAGGACAGGGCCACTTTCCTTTCAAGTTAAATCCCTGGTACCAAGAAGAAGAAGAAGAAGAAGAAGTAAAATCAAGCTGGGCTTGGTGGTGCATGCCTGTAATCCCAGTGGCTCAGGAGGCTGAGGCAGGAGGATCGCAAGTTCAAAACCAGCCTTAGCAACTTTTTGAGTCCCTAAGCAACTTTGTGAGACCCTGTCTCAAAATTAAAAAATAAAAATAAATTTAAAAGGGCTGGGGGTATGGCTCAGTAATTAAGCACCCCTGGTTTCAATCCTTGATACAAAAAGAAAAAAAAATAGTCTAATCAGTTGGGCACAGTGGTACACATCTGTATCTGTAATACCAACCATTCAGGAGGCTGAAGCAGGAGGAGTGCAAATTCAAGGCCAGCCTTAGCAGTTTAGTGATACTCATCTCAAAACAAAAAATAAAAAGGGCTAGGGCTGTATCTCAGTGGTAGAGCACCCCTGGGTACTCCCCGCCACCCCCTGCACACACACACAGAAAAAGAAAAAAGTAAAATCATAGTATACAATTGGCTTATCTTTGAACCATATTTACATAGTCGTGGCATTTAAAATATGAAACATGGATTCAAACAAAACTATGCTATATAAACTATATTTGGCAATTGGATGGGAGATATGAGAGTTAAACACTTTTGTTTGCCAAAATAGGAAGTCATAGATATTGTTACAGAGCTGGGGCCTTCCAAGAAACTGAGGCAATACAAAGACACCCCTTCAAACTCTGATTCTTGGGGGGTCAAATCAGAAAGATTTCAGACATGTCCCTCAGAGTAACAGGAATGAGTTTATTGAAGGGATAGGAAAGGGGACGGGGACACTCTCAAGGGAGACAGTGGGTCCTCTTAGAAAGGAGAGGGACAATGTGCCTCTCCTATACTCCAGTTTTACTGGGGATCCCAGAGAAGTTTTCAGAGAGTCCGGCCCAAGTCCACTTCTTGGCTTTTGCCTGACAGCAAGGTGACATCAGACTTTCAAGTCCCTACTGTCATGGCAACCCTAGATCACCTTGGCCTGTGCCGACCAATTATAATTGGATTCTTAACCATAAAATTCTTATAGATTTTTTTGTTAGGAGAAACTATCCTTATCTCCCAGAGTTTCAGGATCTGATCACAAAGGTCTCCTCCTTCAGTGTAACTTGGATTCTTCTTATCAACATTATTTTGGGCCTGCATTTCTCCTTCAGTGAATAGAAAGTTTCTGGGGAACGTGACATATACTGTCCACTGAGGCCAGGCAGGGTTGCAGTAAATTGTTTCTTGGAAAAAGCTTATAGGGGTCGGCGGAGAGGGCCCATTTTATAGAATTATTCCCTTAACCTCATGTTCCCGCCATTCACATCTGTGTGTCCCCTAATAGTACTATTTGCAACTGATGGGCCAGATTGAAGTAGCAATTTGGAAATCAAGGGGGAGATATTGAGTCTCACAGGAAACACCCATGAATTGTCACAGGAGAGGGGGAAATTGAAGCTCCAAACCTCAGTTCTTGTGTCCCAACAAAAGAAAATGTAAAGTCAGGCACAAAGTCAAGAGAATTTTACTGAGTGGAAGGTAAGTAAGGCTCATGCAAAAAATACTTTCAAGAGAGAAAGAGGGTCCTCTTGGAGCAGAGAACAACAAAGGAAACAGTGCTGCTTCCAAATTGATTCCTGTTTGGTGTTTGTCAGGAGAATTGGGTTCCACTTTCTGCAGTCTTTACCAACAGGATATTTTTGATCCTAATTGGTTCTCTCTGGACCATCCTATTCAGAGGCCACCTATGTTAATGTGGGTGCTGGGGTTAATGACTGGGTAGACTTCATTTTAGTGTGCCTGCTATTAATGAAATTTCCCTTCTGAAATGAAACATATGGCCATAATTCCTAGCCTCACAATTATCTCAGTAAACCTTGCAAGGAGTTAGCCAGGTTGATCTTTCTCTCTTGATGTCTTTCTTTCTTTCTTTTAATATTTTTTAGTTGCCAATGGATTTTTCACTTTGTTTATTTGTATGTAGTGTGAAGATCAAACCCAGGATCTCACCCATGCCAGGCAAGTGCTCTACCACTGAGCTACAACCCCAGTCCCTGATGTATTTCTTAATAGGCTCCCTTTGTTTCCATATGTTTATTCTCAGGGTTAGTATACCTGTTGTTTTAGGAGCTACTTGTTTATTAAAGGCAATTCAAATAAACCCTATGACCCTATCAGTGTTATTGGTTCACTACTCATTACTAAACTACTGCCTAACAGAACCATGGAGATGCAAAAAGCACCCAGGAACAATTGCTACTCCTGAATGACATGCCCCTGGGCTTGTTCCCTTAACCCATGCCCTTGTAACATGAGGGGAATGCCAAGCTCAAAAGTGTGTAGCTCAGGGGCTGTGGCTGTGGCTCAGTGGTATATTGCTTGCCTAGCATGCGTAAGGCACTGGGTTTGATCCCCAGAACATGTTAAAAATAAATAAATAAATAAACAAACAACATGAGGGGAGGGGAGGGGAGGGGAGGGGAGGGGAGGGGGGATAGTAGAGGATAGGAAAGGCAGCAGAACACAACAGACACTAGTATGGCAATATGTAAATCAATGGATGTGTAACTGATGTAATTCTGCAATCTGTATATGGGGTAAAAATGGGAGTTCATAACCCACTTGAATCAAAGTGTGAAATATGATATATCAAGAAATTTGTAATGTTTTGAACAACCAACAATAAAAAATTAAAAAAATAAAATAAAATAAAAATAAACAAACAACAAATGTATTGTGAAAAAAAAAGTGCTCTGTGGCTCTGGAGGTTGAGACAGGAGGATTGCGAGTTCAAAGCCAGCCTCAGCAAAAAGTGAGGCGCTAAACAACTCAGTGAGACCCTGTCTCTAAATAAAATACAAAAAAGGGCTGGGGGTGTGGCTCAGTGGTCAAGTGCCTCTGAATTTAAAAAAAAAAAAAAAAGTGTATAGTTCACCCTGCCTCCATCTCTAATTAAAAGGGCTGGGAGTGTAGCTCAGTGGTAGAACACCCCTAGAGTCAATCCCCATTACTGGAGGCAAGCTGGGGGGAGTCTAATATGTTTAATATTCTAAAATATTTTAAACATCTACTTTATATATACCATTAGGGGATGACAAAGTCTTTTATCTAAGAGAAGCCAACCAACTAGACTTATTTAGTCAGTATAATTATAAATTTGAAGTACAGGCCATTCTGAAACACTGGACTCCTTCCAAGATAATTGGAAGTTTTCATGTCACTTCCTTGTTAGATTCCTGGAGCTAATCTCCATCACCTTTAGATGGAGACAATAGAGGCCCCTGCTCTGAGTCTGAAGCTTTCTAGAACCTTATATCACAAACACACATTTATTTTAAAAACAACTACCTTGGCCTCTCCAGATTCTATACTCAGCATGGAACCAGTATAACATTATCCTAAACATCCATTCTCATGAGAAATGATCTCCAAGTACCTGGGCAACGCTTCTCTGCTTCTATGCATGCCCAGTGTCTGAAACAAAATGATTGGTGCTGCTGCCTGTGTTGCAGACAGAATGTTTTGGATTTGAGTGGCAGGGGGCTAAGGTAAGAAAAAAGACAAATTAACTTGTCAAACCCTTCCTCTCAGATAACATGAATGCAATAGATTCTTGCATAATGAAGGATTGTTTCCCAGGAGTGCCACGCAGCCATTTTCTTGCTTCTCTTTATGTTCTTTTTGTGGTACACAATAATTAATGTGGTATTTACAAAAGTTGCAGATAGTGACTGAGGAATATTTTGCAGTATTAAACAATTCGTATTGATAGGTAGCAAGCAAACATGAGTGATAAGAACCTGGGTTTGGGGTATGGTTCTGTAGACTGGGCCTGCTGTGCTGACTCCTCCCCAACGTACCTTCTTTTGAAAAAAACAGTTTACCTTGGGGGACTCTGGCCTTGCCTTGGCTTAAGTCAATAGGATATGTGACATTCCTTGTGCATTTGAGGCAAACACTCTACCAACTGAGCTTTGTCCCCAGCCCCGGATATGTCACATTTTTCAGGAAACCTGAGATAACCTGTTATGTACAGGAAAAATGCAGATCAAAGATTCCAGGACTCAGGAAGACAATATTTCAGGGGGGTTTAGCCTCTTCCAGGTCTCCAGAGCCATTCTTATCACATCAAAAGGGAACAAAATTTCCTGGAGCCAATTTCCAAATTTCAGCTGGTTTCTAACTCCTTAAACACTCTCAGTCCTGTGAAGTTTGGGTCCATCTCTTTTCCAAGTAGCGAATTCAGTCTCTGTGCTGCATGTTTCCCTCATTTCTCGAACCGTCTAATAAACTTTTTCTGATAAACTCTGGCTTGTACTTTATGGGGCTCACTCCAATTCTTTCCAGCATGTTTTCAGGAACTGGAGAGCAGGCCTTGCCCTGCAACAATATTACTCTTAAATGCGTATACATGTAGGTAACATACTGTGAGAAGCATGATATAGATTCTTTACACTGGTCACTAGATGGAGATTGAATGTTAGAATTGTGTTACGGTCTGAATGTTTGTGTCCTCTCAAAATTCATACCTTGAGCCGGGTACAGTGGGACACATCTATAATCCCAGCAGCTCAGGAGGCTTGACGCAGGAGGACCACAAATTTGAGGATAACCTCAGCAAGTTAGCAAGTCCCTAAGCAACTTAGTGAGATCCTGTTCAAAGTAAAAAGGGTTGGGGATGCAGCTCAGTGGTTAAGTGCCCCAGGTTCAATCCCTGATACCAAAAAAATAATTTTTTTTTTTTAATGTTTGAACTAGGCAAAGTGATGCCTGCCTGTAATGCCAGCAACTCTAATGGCTGAGGATTGCATAACACTGTATAACATTATCCTAAACATCCATTCTCATGAGAAATGATCTCCAAGTACCTGGGCAACGCTTCTCTGCTTCTATGCATGCCCAGTGTCTGAAACAAAATGATTTGTGCTGCTGCCTGTGTTGTAGACAGAATGTTTTGGATTTGAGTGGCAGGGGGCCACCCTCAACAATTTAGTGAGGCCCTAAGTAACTCAGTGAGACTCTGTCTCTAAATACAATATAAAATATCCCTGGGTTCAATCCATGGTACCCAAAAAATAAAATAAAAAGGACTGGGAATATAGCTCAGTGGTAGAAAGCCCCTGGGTCAGTCCCCAGTACCACAAACAAGAAAAAAGGATTAGTGACAAAAGAAAACAACAGATAAATTGGACTTCATCAAAAGTAAACACATGGGGGCTGGGGTTGTGGCTCAGCAGTAGAGTGCTAGCCTTGCACGTGCAAGGCCCTGGGTTCGCTCCTCAGCACCACATATAAATAAATAAATAAATAATAAAGGTATTGTGTTCAACTACAACTAAAAAGAAATATTGAAAAAAAAAAAGTAAACACACATACTTCAAAGGGACCATGAAGATAGTGAAAATACAACTCACAAAATGGGAAAAATATGTGCAAACCATGTCTCTGATGAAATATAGATGCAGAATATATAAAGAACACAACTGGGGTTGTAGCTTAGTGGTAGAGCACTCACCTAACATGTGTGAGGCATTGGGTTCAATCCTCAACATCACATAAAAAATAGATAAATAAAGTCATTGTGTCCATCTAAAGAAAAATATTTTTAAAAAATAATAAAAAAGACAACCTGATTACAAAATGGGCTGTTGGCAACAGGTCCACCTTGGCCCCTGGAGCCCTACCTCCACTAGTTTGTTCTGCATGCCAGTGTGGCCAGCTCACAAGGCCATGGCGAACTTGCGGTTTTTCTGTTCCTGCTTATCCGTCTGAGACATATGTATCCCACGGGAATGCCTTGACCTTTTCTGGTCTGATGGACTTATTGTTAAGGGAGGTTTCGGTACCTGACAATAATAGATGTTGAAACTAAATTTCTCCCCCCTCCCTCCTGCTTTTGGGTAGTTTTCCACTTCTGCTGCTTGGGGTATAAAAAAAGGTGTGTTAGCAATAAAGATTATTGACTCCTGGATGAAGAACCTTGGTGTCCTGTGTGTCTTTTAACCTCGCCGTCCCTCGCCGGACTCGGCTCCCTTGGCCGGACGCGGCAATTGGAGGCTCCCACCGAGATCCGGAAAGCAGGGGTAAGCGGACGGGGCTCACCTTCTAAGAAAGAAGGGGGAGGATTGGTTTAAAGATATTTTAAAGAGACAGGGTACGTACCATGGGTAACTCAACAGCGAAGGTTCGTCTGGCCAACGAACTGAAAGAGCTGTTAAATACACAAGGAACAGGAATAAAAACTAAGACTGCAACCGAATTCGTTGAAATTATTGCCCAGGCTTGTCCTTGGTTTCTGACAGGAGGATTTCTTAATAATAGTGACTGGGACCTGGTGAGGCATGACCTTCAGAAATTATTGAGGGACCGGGGCTCGGACAGTGTCCCAGTTGCCACCTTTTCCTTATGGAGGTTGGTAAAGGATGCTTTATTAACAGATAAAGTAAAAATCAAGGATCAGCTTGCTGAATGTGAACAGGCCCTTAATCAGGTGCAGGAGGAGCAAATGGCAGAATCCTTAAAGGATGAGGGTCCTCTTGAGGACTCGGGCTCAGGGGGTAAGAAACACCTCCAGATTTCTAAGCCCAAAAATGATCCTGAGGACCTCAGTTCTCTCTCTGAGGAAGAGGAGGGATTAGAAAGGGAGATAGAGGAATTAGAACATCGCCTTAAAAGGGCAAATGTGAGGGTGCCTAGGGCCCCCTCAATTGCCGCACCTCCTCCCTATAATCCTGATTGGAATGAGGACGCCCCTACTAGACGGGCGGGGGTCCACTGGGGTTCTAGAGCGGCTCAGGTTTTTCCAATGATTGAAAACGCCGATGCTGATGGACAGCCGGCCAGAGCCCATGTCCCCCTAGCCTTCAAGGACATAAAACAGCTTAAGGAGGCGGTCATTAATTATGGACCTCATGCCCCTTTCACATTGACCCTCTTCGAGTCTTTCTCAGCCAGTCAACTGATACCCAATGATTGGCAGCAACTTTGCAGGGCTGTGTTATCTGGAGGGGATTTCTTATTGTGGAAAAGTGAATATCATGAAAGGTGCCGCGAGCTGGCTCAGATTAACCTGAATGCGGGCCATCAACGGCGAAATGCTGAAATGTTGACAGGAACTGGGCAGTATGCCACCATAGGCCAACAAATTAATTACGACCCAGGTGTTTATGCTCAAATAGCCTCAGCTGCAGTTCATGCCTGGAAAGCCCTGCCCATTTCTAAGACTGAAGCAAAAATTTCCAAGATCTCTCAAGGACCCTCTGAACCTTATTCAGACTTTATAGCCCGCCTAATGCAGGCTGCTGGAAAAATATTCCCTAATCTGGAACAGGCTATGCCACTTATTAGACAACTGGCATATGAAAACGCTAACACTTACTGCCAAAATGCTATTAAGTCCTCCCGGGCCAAAAGTATAGATGACATGATTCGAGCATGCAAAGATATAGATGGACCTCATATTACTGGTCAGGTTTTGGCTGCTGCCCTTAAGACTGGAATGCAAAAAGCTGATAACAGGGGAACCCGCTCTAAGGGGTGTTTTAAGTGTGGGAAAGAGGGACATATAAGGAGAAACTGCCCGGAAAGGAGCGAGGGTGCTGGCAGAGGGATGCCTAGAATTTGTCCTAGATGTCATAAAGGAAATCATTGGAGCAGTGAGTGCAGGTCAAAATTTGACATCCAGGGTAACCCAATACCGTCGGGAAACGGGAGCAGGGGCCCGCCCCGGGCCCCGGAAGCCAAAGTGTACGGGGCAGTGCAGGGACAGAACAGTGCCCCAGGGAGTGGGCGTCTCCGCCGCCTCCCACTGACCAACCCCTTTCTATCTGGGAACTCCCCAGGGGAACACCAGGAAGCGCAGGACTGGACCTCAGTTCCACCTCCCGAGCGGTATTAACTCCCCAAATGGGACCTCAGACGCTGCCTACTGGGGTTTTTGGACCCCTGCCAGAGAGGACGGTGGGACTAGTGTTGGGACGAGGTAGCGCAACTCAGTGGGGCTTGAAGATTCTTACGGGGGTTGTTGATGCTGATTATCAGGGAGAAATAAAAATAGTAGTAGAAGCTACCCAAGGAATTGTTATTCTTCCCCCCGGGGAGCGTATAGCTCAATTGCTGCTGCTACCTTTAGCTTCCATTCCTGGGCACACCCTCCGTGGGTTCCGGGGCGACAGCAGCTTTGGCTCCACTGGAACTCCCCAGGCCTTTTGGGTAGCTCATTTGGATTCGCGTCCCAACCTGACCATTGAGATACAGGACAAGGCTTTCAAGGGAATACTAGATACGGGGGCGGATGTCTCTGTCATTTCTGAAAAACAATGGCCACCTGCCTGGCCCCTCCAGAGTCCCTCGGCCATATTACAGGGGATAGGACAGACCCGACCAAAAAGAAGTGCCTCCTTTTTAAAATGGAGAGATGGCGAAGGACATAGTGGCCATTTCCAGCCCTATGTGGTGACTGGACTCCCCACGAACCTTTGGGGGAGGGACTTGCTTCATCAAATGGGGGCTATTCTCACTACCCAGACTTTGAAAGGAAATAATGACTTTGTTAATGATGCAATGCTAGACATGGGATGGATCCCTGGAAGGGGACTAGGAAAGAGACATGAGGGCAGAATATCACCCGTGGATCCAGCAGAACAGGTTACCCGGCGGGGAAGAGACCGGAGAGGACTGGGAAATTTATCCTAGGGGCCACTGAAGTGCGGCCACCTCCACTGTCCATTACTTGGTTATCAGATGACCCTGTGTGGGTAGAACAGTGGCCCCTAACTAAGGACAAATTACAGGCCGCTTCCCTATTAGTTCAAGACCAGCTCAAGTTAGGACACGTGGTGCCCTCTACCTCCCCTTGGAATACCCCTATTTTTGTTATACAAAAGGGGTCTGGGAAGTGGAGACTTCTTCAGGACCTACGAGCTATTAATAAAACTATGCAACCCATGGGACCCTTACAACCAGGGCTACCCTTTCCTACTGCGATCCCAAAGGATTGGCATCTTATTGTCATAGATTTAAAAGATTGTTTCTTCTCTATCCCCTTAGACCCACGAGACCGAAAGCGTTTCGCTTTTTCCTTGCCTTCCACAAACTTTAGGGAACCTTACCAACGGTATGAATGGACTGTCCTACCTCAAGGGATGACTAATAGTCCTACAATGTGCCAATATTTTGTAGCTGAGGTTTTGCGACCCTTTCGACAGCAGTTCCCACAGCTCTACCTCATTCATTATATGGATGACATCTTACTGGCAGGGCCCAAGAAAAAAAGTCTTCTTCAATCTTATGAAGTCCTCCAATCCCTTCTAAAAGGGGCAGGGCTGGTCATAGCACCCGAAAAGGTGCAGTTTCAACACCCTTACAATTATTTGGGATACATCATTAATAACATAGGAATCTTTCCCCAGAGACCCCAGTTCCAGATAAATCAGCTCAAAACTTTACATCAGTGGCAGACATTCCTCGAGAAATACAGTGGCTGCGCCCATCCTTTCATATTCCAACTGGAGAGCTCAAACCCCTGTATGACCTCTTGCGAGGAGATCCTTCTCCTACGTCGTGTAGAGTACCTACACCAGAAGCCTTACGAGCACTGAGGCTAATAGAAGAGGCTCTGCAGGACATGCAGATTACGCAGATAGATTATTCTCTGCCCTTGTCATTTATAGTTCTACCTTCTAAAATTACTCCCACAGGAGTGTTCTGGCAAACGGGTCCCATTTATTGGGTCCACTTGCCGGCTTCTAACCCCCGGGTACTGACTCCCTTTTATGAGCTAGTTATTAACTTAATTTGGAAGGCTAAATATTTGGGTGATGCATTGTTTGGAAAAACCTTTGACATACTTATTCAACCTTACACTCAAGATATGATACACAAGTTACAACAAGAACATGACCTTTGGTGTCTTTTCCTGTGCAGCTTCAAGGGTCAGATTGATAATCACTTCCCTAAACATAGACTTTTGGAGGACTTTAAAAGGTGTCCCATTATCTTCCCAAAGATTATGAAAAGGGAACCTATTCCAAAGGCCCAAACTATATATACAGATGGGGCCAAAAATGGATTTGCTGTCGTTTTTGATGGATCTCAAATTCTCCGACAACCTGTGTCAGGTCAGTCGGCCCAAAAGGCGGAAGTTGAAGCTTTAATCATAGCTCTCAAAGTCTATAGCTCTATTCCTCTTAATGTATATACTGACAGCTTATATGTAGCCAATCTGGCTCTAGTCATAGAAACAGCATCATATATTGGCAAGCAATCCACCATCACAGAACAACTACAGGTAGTTCAGCTTCTCATTTGGGCTAGACGAGATCCTTTATACATTGGCCACATCCGAAGCCATTCAGGGCTCCCTGGACCTTTGTCAGAGGGCAACGCAAAAGCAGACGCTGCTACTCATGCTGTTGGCCTTTCCTGTGTGACGACCGAATATGATAAGGCCTTACAATTCCATAACAAATTTCATTTAAATGCACAGTCTTTACGCTTCCACACAGGATGTTCACGAGACCAAGCTTTACAGATTGTCTCATTATGTCCAACCTGTGCACCATTTATTCATTCTCCTTCCCTTGGAGTTAATCCAAGAGGACTACAACCTAATGATGTCTGGCAAACTGATGTTACACACTTCCCTAGCTTTGGTAAGCTCTCCTTTATACATGTTTCCACTGACACATATTCTGGCTTCATTTTTGCCACCTTACATACTGGAGAGAAGGCTAAGGACGTAATCAGTCATCTTCTAAAAGCCTTTTCCTCCATGGGCACCCCACGATGCCTCAAAACCGATAATGGTCCCGCATATGTAAGCCAGGCGGTTCAACGGTTTTGCACCCAATGGGAAATTAATCATAAGACTGGAATCCCTTATAATCCACAGGGACAAGCTATCGTGGAACGAGCCCATCAACATTTAAAAACTTATTTACAAAAAACAAAAGAGGGGGAGATATACCGGAATTGTCAGGGACCACAAGCACTTCTAAGCATAACCTTATTTACTTTAAATTTTTTACTCACTGACACTGGAGGGCGCACGGCTGCACAACGCCACTTTTCCCCTCCCACTGTACAAGATGCTCAAATAAGGTGGAAAGATTTATCCACCGGAAAGTGGCAACCCCCGGCTCCACTCTTAGCTAGAGTGAGGGGAGCTGTATGTGTTTTTCCCCCAGGAACTGAGAAGCCCATTTGGATCCCGGAGCGCTGCACCAGACCGGTGAATGAAAATTCAAGACAAAATGAAGTTCCCAAGATGGCTGATCCTGCCGCTGTTGTTCTCACCCCTTCAAGTGAGTGCCGAGACACACCTCATGAGCTGGACCCCTCTTGTGGCATTCCTTCTGGACAGGTTTGCTGAAGGAGGGCTTGACCCCCCACCTGGGAATATTCATGAATATCTTTTTGGAGCCCCTTGTGAGTGTAAGGGAGGGCCCCGGCACTCGGCCCCCTCTGGTTATATCCAGAGCATTGACTGTGGGACTAAAGTAGCCTACATGGCGGCTGAACTCAATGAAAACATCGGAGGATTTAAGCAACCAAAATGGGTATGTGTTAATAGGCCCGGACTTGTTGTCCCTAATCCGACTGAGACTCTTGGAAGCTGTCCCGCCACTTGTCATTACACCCCGGCAATGCACATCTCCTGTTATACATCGGCCTCAATTTGTGTTAATAATCAAGGAAAACAGTATTTTGAGGCCATCCTAACTAACACCCGTGGAGAATGGGGGACCACTTATAATTATATTCCTTTTCTTGGTGACCGGGGAGGGGAAGGCATCACGACTCGGTTAACGGAGGCGGGATGTGAGGGCGTCGTGGGTAAACCTTCCTGCTGGCCCATGCAGGCCCCTATCGGAATCTCTGACGGAGGGGGACCCACTGATGCTATCAAACACCTTCAGGTGATTAAGCTTTTAAAGCCGGAGATCCCTAAGCCTACATACCACCCCTTGATATTGCCCAAATCCCAGTTTCCTGATTTAGATGCCAATACATTAGATATCCTAGAAACTACCTTTTCTTTACTTAACAGTTCCAACCCTACCCTTGCTGGTGATTGCTGGCTCTGCATGACGGCAGGTGCAGTCATGCCATTGGCAGTTCCCATCAATTATACCATTGATGATGACAACACATGTCAATCTGGGCTACCCTTTAAGGTGCAGCCTCTAGGTGGTTTTATGTCATGCCTTCTAGGCATGATGCAAAATAATACCTATGATGTTGATGTTGGAGTCTCTTCCTTTGGAAACTGCTCATTAGTAAAGAATTACTCCTCACCTACTCCACCCATTTGTCCCCCTAATGGTACAGTTTTTATGTGTGGTGGAAATTTAGCTTTTCCCAGGCTCCCAGCAAATTGGACTGGTGGTTGCGTTCTGGCATTACTGCTTCCTGATATCACAATTATCTCAGGAGATGAACCCCTACCCATTCCTAGCCTAGACATCTTAGTTAGAAGACACAAGAGAGCTGTGCAGGCCTTACCACTCCTTGTTGGCCTTGGAATAACCGCTGCTGTGGGTACAGGCACGGCAGGATTGGGTACGGCTATACATTCTTACCGCCGCCTATCTCAACAGCTTATAGATGATGTGCAAACCCTGTCGGGAACCATTAAAGACTTACAAGACCAGATAGACTCCCTAGCAGAAGTAGTTCTTCAGAACAGGCGGGGTTTAGACTTGCTTACTGCCAATCAAGGGGGAATTTGTTTAGCCCTTGGGGAGAGGTGCTATTTTTATGCTAACAAATCTGGCATAGTTCGCACAAAAATTAAACAACTCCAAGAAGACCTAGAAAAAAGGAGGAGGGAATTATTTGAGAACCCTCTCTGGACTGGACTTAATGGATTTTTGCCTTATCTTCTTCCCTTATTGGGACCATTGTTAGGCCTCCTTCTAGTAGTGGCAATAGGACCCTGCATTGTAAATAAGATAGTACAATTCATTAAGGATCAAATTAATATCTTAGCCTCTAAGCCAATACAGGTTCACTATCAACGCTTGAAGATGGATGATCGCCTCTCTGAGATATACTTCAGACCTATCCGAAGATGAGTGTCCTCCTTAAAAGAAGAACTCCTGCCATATCTTTTCTCTATGCATACCTCTCCCTCTTGCCTTCCTGTATTAGGATCTTTGCTGTCTAATCTCTCGGTCCAATCACATCTGCCATTCGGCGGTGACGGTCATGGGTCCCGTAGGTGGAGACGGTTAAGCGTTTACCGCAATAGTGTCTTGATAGGTCGTAACACCTTGAGCTGATCTTGTAGTACCCAGTGACGGGCAACTTTCACGCTTGCTGTGCGACCTAAGACAGGGAATCGGGGCCTTCCCAGAGACGGGTAAGCATCGCAAGGGCTGTGAACGACCTAAGACAGGGGCTACTTGATTCCCACTGGCATGCAAAAAACAAAAGAGGGGGACTTGTTGGCAACAGGTCCACCTTGGCCCCTGGAGCCCTACCTCCACTAGTTTGTTCTGCATGCCAGTGTGGCCAGCTCACAAGGCCATGGCGAACTTGCGGTTTTTCTGTTCCTGCTTATCCGTCTGAGACATATGTATCCCACGGGAATGCCTTGACCTTTTCTGGTCTGATGGACTTATTGTTAAGGGAGGTTTCGGTACCTGACAATAATAGATGTTGAAACTAAATTTCTCCCCCCTCCCTCCTGCTTTTGGGTAGTTTTCCACTTCTGCTGCTTGGGGTATAAAAAAAGGTGTGTTAGCAATAAAGATTATTGACTCCTGGATGAAGAACCTTGGTGTCCTGTGTGTCTTTTAACCTCGCCGTCCCTCGCCGGACTCGGCTCCCTTGGCCGGACGCGGCAATGGGCAAAGGATCTAAATAGATATTTCTCTAAGAATGATACACAAGTGGCCCATAAGCACAAGAAAAAAAATATTAAACATTATTATCCATCAGGGAAATGTAAGTAAAAACCACAATGATATACCACACCTCCCAGCCACAAAGATGGGTATAATAAAAATGTCAGATAATGGCAAGGGTGTGGAGAAATTGAAACCCACATATACTGCTGATAGTGTAGGGTGGAGCAGCCACTTTGGAAAAGAGTCTGGTAATTCATCACACACAGATTTACTATATAACCCAGCAATTCCACTCCCAGGTAAACACCTAAAAAATGAAAACATATATCCACACAAAAATTTGTACATGATCTTAGTGAGGTGGTAGTGCACAACTGTAATCCCAACTACTTAGGAAGCTGAAGCAGGAGGATCACAAGTTTAAGGACAGCCTCAGCATTTTAGCAAGACCCTGAGCAATTCAGCAAGATTCTGTCTCAAAATAAAAAGGACTGAGGATATAGCTAAGTGGTGAAGTGGCCCTGCTTCAATCCCTAGTACCAAAAATCAAAAACAAAAAAATACATACATGAATGTTTACCATGGTATTATTTATAATAGGCAAAGGGTGGAAACAACCCAAATGTTTGCCAACTGATGAACAGATAACAGAATGTGTACAGTAGTTTCTCCTTATCTCTGGAGACTATTTCCAAGACCTCCAGTGGATACTATACAATCCTGTATATACTATGTTTTCTTCTATACATACATACCTACAATAAAGTTTAATTTCCAAATGAGGCTCCATAAGAGATTAACAACAATAAATAACAAAATAGAGCAATTATAACAATATATTATAATAAAATTTATTTGAATGTGGGTACTGCACTATAATGTACTGTTCTTACCCTTCTTCTTGTGGTTAAAATGAAAGGCAGTAAGTAAATGACAGAGGCATTGTGATGTGACCTTAGGCTACTATGTGGGGGTTGCTTGAACTTAAGGTCTGCCTGATGTGACAGACAATCTGATAACCTAGATGACTACTAGGTAACTACCGATGGGATAGTATGTACATAGTAGGTATGCTGAACAAAGGATTGATACACATCCAGGGTGAGGCAGACCCAGATGGCATGAGATTTCGTCCTGCTACTCAGAATGGCATATAGTTTAAAACTTATGAATGTTTATTTTTGGAATTTTCCATTTAATATTTTTAAACAAAGACCACTGGTAATTGAAACTAAAGAGAACAAAACTGTGAATAAGAGACTACTTTATATCCATGCAATAGGGGCTGGGGATGTGGCTCAGTAGTTAAGTGCTCTTGGGTTCAATTGCTAGTACCAATAAATAAATGAATAAATAAATAAATTCATACAACAGAATATTATCTAGCAATAACAAGATATTAAATACTAATACATGCGACAACATGGGTGAACCTTAAAAACATTACACTAAATGAAATGTTAGTCACACACACACACACATACACACACACACACACATCCAAAAACAAAAAACAAAAAACAAAACATTAATCTGGGCACAGTAACACACATCTGTAATTCCAGCTATTTGGGAGGTTGAGGCTGAATTTGAGTTCAGCCCATGCATCACAGCAATGCCCTGTCTCAAAAAAACAAAAACCCCACAAATTGTATATTTGTATTTATATGGAATGTCTAGAATCAACAATTCCACAGCAGTTGCCTAAGGGTGTGGGTTAAGAGAACATTTTAGGGGAATGGGGGAGGGGCTGCCAATGATGTGTAGTTTCTCTGAGCAGTAATGAAAGTATTCTGGATTTAGATAGTGATGGTTATTACACAACTCTGTGAATACACTAAAACCATGGGACAGTATAGTTTGAATGGGTGAATTGTATGGTATACAAATTGTATCTCAATAAAACTATTTTAAAAAAATACCACCAAGCCTATGGTTGAAGCTGAAGTAAAAGTTTTCTCTGATCCCTCTTTTCCCAATGAGGATTCCCTGAAAGGTCTTCCTAGATTTTTCATCTCAGGCAGGTCTTAAACTTCTTAGGGATCAGGGTTTTCTCCTCAACACAACACCATATCCTTTAGGTCCTCCCCCTTCCTCTATTGCTACCCACTCGTCACTCAAAGTAACATTCCTAGCTTGAAACAGCTTTACCCTGTCTCTGGGCTCTGCAGGATCTCTTCCTTCTCCACAGTCACTTCACAGCTCAAGCTGCACCCTTCAGTGCTCCTGCCTGCATCACCCTTCCCTCTTTTCATTTTCTCTGGTCAAGCCAGACTAGCTTTCCCCCAGCTCCCTGAATTAACGATACCAGCTTTTTCTGTTCAGATGTCAGGTTTACAGGTCAGTACAAGCACATCTTAACAAAACAAAAGAGGAGCCAGGCATGGTGGTGCGCACCTGTAATCCCATTCTCTCCCGAGAGGATTGCAAGTTCAAGACCAGCCTCGGCAATTTAAGGAGGCCCTAAGCAATTTAGAAAGATCTTGTCTCAAAATAAAAAATAAAGGAGGTGGGGGGTGGGCTGCTGGGATGTAGGTCAGTAGTAAAGCACCTCTGGTTTCAATCCCCGGTACCAACCAACCAATCCACTGTCAAAAACAAAAACAAATAAAAAGAAGACAGGAAATATTTGTTTCTCCACAACTTTCTGAAAATTGACTCATCACTATTTCCCTGGGTCTCCAGTCAATCAAGATCTCCCTGCAACAATCTTACTGTTGGTTTGATGTTATCCTTTGCTTATCTACACGATGAAGCTCAAAGGTGAATGGAGTCCAGGTCCTCTGTGGCCCCTCCAGTTCTTACATTTTACCTTCATTTAACCTTTCCTAAGGGTGACTCCTAGTAACTGAGCATCCTGCTGCCTGAATGTTTCTAACTATATTTATAGCATTGGTGCTGAACTTAGGGGAGGGGTGCTTTGAAACTCATGTTGAAGGCAAGAAGATACAGAGAACAGGATTAGAACCTGGGGCCCTGAATTCTCTGTACCTTCTCCTTATCCAACCCCCTTCTCTGGTGCACACAGCCAGGTGACAGTGAGCACTTGGAATAGTTACTCATACTCTATTGTGCTATGAATCACCAGTGCCAACCATTATGAAGAAAGATTCTTATGGAAGAGAAGCACCAGAGAAGGTAAAAAAAATGTGGGTGCTTGAGGCCACTTCAGGACTGGGGCTTCGTGTATACTATCTTATTTAGTCCTCATGATAACCGTATTATTGTTTCCCATTTTATAGGTAATATGCTGGGACACAGAGAGGGTCAGGCTCTAGCCCATGTTCATTCAGCTGGTAGATCAACTGTCTAGGATCACTACCCAGGATGCTCAGTTCTTTAATGCAAATATTTGCATTTCTGAGGGATGGCCGTGTCCATCTGAGTAGAATGCTCAAATGAACTTATGATAGAAAAGAAGGGCAGGCACCATGATCTTTGGGACTCAGAGTGTGATAAAAAACGGTTACCAAAAATAAGTCAGCAAGCAATCTTAACATCACTTGGCAAGGTTCTTGGAATGTGAAAGCCCCCATCCAGCCTTTCCTGAGTGGTGAAATTTCAGTCTAATTTGAGTTTTGAAAATATTGTAACTAATCATTTTTGCACTTCCTCTCCTTGAGGATCCTGTCCTTGTGACCCCAAATGAACCCAGGGCCTTTCGTGTCCACTTTTTGGGCAGCAGAATATTTTTAAAATCAAAACAAAACATCAAATTTTCTTCACTGATAGAGATGCTCATCTACTTTGGGAGACCAAAAGAGAGAAATTAAAGACTGGCAGAGAGAGAAAGTGATCTGTCATGGTACTTCAATTCATTTGGGCCTGGAAATTATCCAAAAGGTAAAGTTTTTCTTGAAAGCAGTGTTGATGTGAGAATCATAAAACTTTTGAATCAAGTTTCAAAATCAGTCTAATAATTGAAAAAAATTTCTAGTTGTAGATGGATACAGTATTTTTATTTATTTTTGTGTGGTGCTGAGGATCCAACCCAGTGCCTCACACATGCAAGACAGGCTCTCTTCCACTGAGCTATAGCCCCAGCCACAGTTTAATAATTTTATGAGGGAAGAAAAGAAAGGATCCCTAAAGATCAGTTACCTCCAGGTGCAGTGGTTCATACCTGTAATCCCAGCAGTTTGGGAGGCTGAGGCAGGAGGATTGAGAATTCAAAGCCAGTCTCAGCAACTTGGTGAGGCCCCAAGCAACTTAGTGAGAGCCTGTCTCAAAATCAAATATAAAAAAGGGCTGGGATGTGACTCAGTGGTTAAGTATCCCTGGGTTCAATTCCTGGTACTACAAAAAAAAAAAAAAGAAAGAAAAGAAAAGAAAAAGAAAAAGAAAAAGAAAAAATCAAAGTTACCAGCCAGGTGCCATGGCACATATCTGTAATCCTAGTAACTCTGGAGGCTGAGGCAAGAAGATGGCAAGTTTGAGGCCAGCCTCAGCAACTTAGCCAGACCCTGTCTCAAAATAAAAATTTAAAAAGTTGGAGGGCTAGAGATGTAGCCCTGAGGTAAAGCACTCCTAGGTTCAATCCCCAGTACAAAAAAAAAAAAAAGTAAAGCTGCGTCCTGAAGGCTGAAGGTCACAGTTCTGAAGAATGGCAGAACCAGGCAGCTCCAGGCCTCTCTGCTCTATGTAGCTGAGGCTGCTGGAACTCTGTTGGGTGAAGCAGGGAAACAGATAAAGAGGAAAATGTGAAGCATCTTTGGGTCTAGTAAGTGGAGCAGTGTAACTGCAGAGCAACAGTTGTGTGACAGAGAAGCATCAGAGGAGGTTAAAAACATATGTGCCTTGAGGGCTGGGGATGTGGCTCAAGCGGTAGCGCGCTTGCCTGGCATGCGTGGGGCCCGGGTTCAATCCTCAGCACCACATACAAACAAAGATGTTGTGTCCACCGAAAACTAAAAAATAAAAATTCTCTCTCCTCTCTCTTTAAAAAAAAAAAAGCTTTAAAAACACAAAAACAAAAAAAAACATATGTGCCTTGAGTCCCTCCCAGGGCTGGGGTTAGAGCTTGGAGGTAACAGGGAATCCAGAACTCACACTTGAGGAAGGGGCGAGGTTAAAATAGGGTTCGGGGATATTAATCTGGTGGTGTTATGCAGGCTGGCTTTGAGGGGGGATATTTTGAGGCAGAGAGGCCAGTAGGGACTTTATTGCAGTAGGAAGGAATGTATCAGAATTGCTGGCCTCCACTCTTGACCTTTTTATGTTTTATTTACTAAAGCTGCAGTTTGTGTGTACGTGTGTGTGTGTGTGTACAAGCATGTGTGCTTGGGAGATTGCAGAGTGGGGAAAGAACAGGAAGGGCAGGTCTCAGCCTGATGCCCAGCTTGAATTCAGACTTGCTGGGACATGTCTGATGAACACATTGGGCTGGCTTCCAAAGGCATGACCTCTAAATTACCTTGAGTAATTTCCACATGGTCTATTTCCATCCTCCTTTTCCCACCTGCGTGCTTCAGCTGAAGTGGGTCCACTTACCCCAGGCAGTCATATGTACAAAGAGCCTATTGATAGCACATTGTGAACAAAGAGACAAGGGGCACCCACTGCTCCACACCCCTCCCACTCAGCCTGGGGTAGAATTCCTCCTATATGGACAAGTGAAGCGGACTGTGTATTCATAGCTACTTTTGCACCAAAGCTCAGCTGCATAATTCTCTCTCTCTCCCATCCAAGGCAAGCTGGCAGAATCTTGAGTCTCAGGACATCTGGGCGTCCTCAGAATAGGATGGTGGTGTTCTACCAGCTGCAGACTGTGACAAAGACCTGACCTTGGGAAACGATTCCCTTAGGCCTGCTCCTGACTGGCTGCTTCCCTCAAGTGGGTGACGTCAAGAGTGGAGGCCTCTCATTGGCTTATCTCCTCCCACTAGCCCAACACCATCTGAGGACTGGGGTCTATTTTTTGAATGACTTAACTGTTTCTGGTTTTCTTTTCTTTTCTTTTTTAAGAGAGAGAGAGAGAGAGAGAAAATTTTTTTTTAATATTTATTTTTTAGTTATCAGCGGACATAACATCTTTGTATGTGGTGCTGAGTATCGAACCCGGGTCGCACGCATGGTTTTCTTAATAAAGCAATTTTAATGAATTATTCAAACAACTGTCACACTAAACAAGCATAATGCATGGAATGATATTATTAAAAAAAATTGTTTGCTCTTTCATTAACCTTTCAAATTTGGTGGGGCTGGGCCTGGTGGCGCATGGCTTTAATTCCAACTACTTGGAAGGCAAGGCAGGAGAATCACAAGTTTGAGGCCAGCCTGAAGAAGTTAGTGAGACCCTGTCTCAAAGAGGAAGAAGAAAACATGTTGTGGGCTGGCACATTTATACCTGGATAAAAATTGAAGCAGACTCCAAGACATTTTAAAAACTACATTTTTATTATTGACACATAGTAATTATACTTATTTAAGGGGGACATTGTGACATTTTAATACATGTATACAACATGTAATGATCAAATCAGGGAAATCAGCATATCTGTCACCTCAGACATTTGTCATTTCTTTGTGTTGGGAACATTGAAACACCGAAGGCAGGTGTGGTATCATACAAGAGACCAAGGCAGGAGGATCACAAATTCAAGGTCAGTCTCAGCAACTTACTGGAAACCTGTCTCAAAAAAAAAAAAAAAGAAAAAAAAAAAGGGCTAAGACAGAGCTCAGTGGTAACCCTTGGATTCAATCCCCAGTACCCAGATACATATGCAAATCACTCTCTACTACTCTACTATTTTGAGATATTCAATGAATTCCCATCAAACATGGTCATTCTACAGTGCTATTGTATATTAGGTTATTCCTCCTATCCAACTATACCGCTGAACCCCACAAATTTCTAGCTCTTTCTTAGTTGCTTTAAGTCTGAATAGTCTCAACTCAGTGATTAAGATGTTTATATATGATCAATAAAACTCCAAATGACATAAAATTGAGGCTTCTCCCCCTCTCCTTTGGCTCAGGCTGGACACCTAGAAGAGGTTACCCTTCTGTCTCTGCTCTCCCACATTTGTGAACTGTGATTTCTTATCCTTGAAGCGCTGGAAAAGGAAGAAGTAGGTAAATTTCCTCTTGCTGGGTCTGTTATGGGGATTTGGCGTCGATGTTCCCTGGACTTGGCAGGTGTTTATTGTTGACATCTTGTTGGTGCTTTGTGCACACATAACCACACATACCCCCTATTTCTGGGACCTCTTAGCTCAGGAGATTTTCCTCCAGCAAAACTCTTTCTCCTTCCTTCTCCCTAGGAATCTAGTCACACCTCCAGCTTCTCTTGGTGAAAAACCAGCCTCTACCTCAGAGCAAAGCCTGTCCAAGGAAGGGGGTGTGACCCTTGTCCTTGGAAAGACTCACCGAGCACTCCTAGGCACATCCCCACCCTGCTGAGTTGTTTATCTACAAATAATAGGAGAGATCTGCGGAGCTAGGTGTCCCTGACTCAGTCAGGCTAGGTGAGGACCCATAGCAACCCCCTAGCAACCCCCAATCAGCATGAGACAGGGAAAATACCTGGAATGCCAGATGACCCTCCCAGTAGTTTATGGTGGAAACCATGGTTGATAACATGTTGGGAAACCATGTAGTTCAGCAAGTACTCCCCTTGTGGCTTAAACCAATCAGTTCAAATGAATCCCCCTCTTGTACTAACCAATCACCCCACCCAACTTGTTCCCTCCAGTGAATGTGAGAATCATATTTTAGAGTTGTTTTATGATTTTCCGGCAGTATGTGATGATTTGCTAAAAGAGCTATGATGTATGTGAAGTCCCTGCCTTCCCCAAAGAGTGTATAAAACTGCTGCAAACCCTGGGCTCGGGGCCTCTCAGCATCACCAGTTGCTGGGTTTGCGCGGAGGACCGAGCTTGCTCTTCTTTGCTGCTTACATTGATCTTGGTCTCTGGTGGTCTTTTGGGGATCCCGAATGCAAGCATAACATTGGCTGAAATTTCTTTGACCTTCCAGGCTACCCTCTTGGATGAAAATCTCTGGTCATCCCAGGTCAACCTTACCTGTCATCCACAGCTTCCACATTTACCCCCAACAACTCTGTGAGGACAGTTCCCCTGTGTAATCTTCTATTCTGCTGTACCTCTTACCATTTCTGTTTCTCAGGCTTGACACTTCAGATTGAGCTAGGGATGGGGTGGGACTCACAGCACAACTCTCTCCAAAGAAATTCTCATCCAAAATGTTCGCTTGACTTTTTTTGTGTGTGTACCATATATATTCTTGGCCGCTTTGAAAATCCTTAGCACTTCTAGTTGGGATTCAGCTAAATATCTAGTTGGGATTCAGCTAAAATATCTATTTTAACATCTTATTACATTTGATTTATGATACAACTTGAATTAAAGCACTCCTATTATCCGAATCTTGAGTATTCACAGGAACATTTATTTCTATTTTTCAAACATAAGAATTATCTACCATTTGAGTTTATTTCTCAGACCAGGCCTTCACCAATCCAAGTGTGAGTTCTAGGAGAGGGAGGTCTAATTAGAAAGAGACTTGTTGTTTCAACCAAACTCTATAAGGCCTCGGGCATCCCTGAATGGTACTCTAGCCCCATTAGGGCTTCCTTTCTGTTTCCTGGCATGCCCAGGGGCTGGTGTGAGATGGTGGAGCGGTGGCAAGGAAGAACTTCTTCAAGAGCAGATTGAAACATTGCTGGGGACTTCTTGCAGGAAGAGGCAAGAGTCAAAGGAATTCAGAAATTTGGGCCATATGTGACATTAAATATGTCACTTAAACCCTTTTGAGCCTTGGTTTCCACATCTGTAGAATTAGAATAATAATCTCTATGTTCCTTAAAGATAAGTTTGTTTGTTTGTTTTTTAACTTGTGATTGACTTTAGGGGCACTCACTCAACCACTGAGTCACATCCCCAGTCCTTTTTTGTATTTTATTTAGAGACAGGGTCTCTCTGGGTTGCTAAGTACCTCACTAAGTTGCTGAGGCTGGTTTGAACTCATGATCCTCCTGCCAGAGCTGCATAAAGAATGCAGCCTCCTGAGCTGCATAAAGAATGCAGGCGTGCGGGGCTGGAGTGGTGGCTCAGTGGTAGAGCACTTGCCTAGCATGTGTGAGGCACTGGGTTCGATTCTCAGCACCACATACAAATAAATGAACAAAATAAAGGTCCATCAACATCTAAAATTAAAAAAAAAAAAAAAAAAAAGAATGCAGGCGTGCATAAAGATGAGATCTTGTGAAATGCTTCCTACATTGAGAAGTGGATCAAAGTGTCAGTCTATCTTATACTTAGATTCTATTTGGTCTCCCTTCTCAGACTGTGGTCACCTTGCAGTGAGGAACTCATCCTGGTTTTCTTCTATTCCAGGTCAGCACAATGCATTGAGTAGAACTGCAACGCTGTTGGCACGCGTCTGTTTGGCATATCTGTGGGCATTGATTTGCTCTGCAGAGCTGCATGTTTAGCTCACGTGTGCACTCCATCCAATGACTCTGGTAAAACTGAGTGAATACTCCAATACTCCCAGCCTCATCTTATTTCTGAAAAGTCAAGCCCCAAATCCTTTAATAATAATTTGTCATTACTTAGCTTCATTATACAAGAAATCTTTGAAACATTGAACTTAATTTCCTTTGCCTCGACTTTCACTGTGACTCAAATTTCCTTGCTTTCCCCCATAGTCTTTCAACCATGTCACTTGCCTCTGGGGTTTCAGTTTTCCCTGTGAACGGTACTCAGTTGCTGAGACGGGGGTGTGGAGAAAGCGTAGGCCAGAAAACCCCAGCAACCTCTAGCTAATGCACGGGAGCCTTTAGCTTGGTGATTACTACAATTGTTGCTTAGTGGAACAGTGAGCCATTAACTGGGTTCTTACCCCCCTATTAGTATTACCCTATAATTTAATGATAATTAGAGTCCCAGAAACACAGACATAGGAAACAAGTGGGCAAAAGAGGCAGATGGCAGAGAGCAGCAGCAGCCAGGGGTTTTAATTAAAGGCACAGCTTCCAGAAGGTGCAGGGCTAAGAAAGACAGTGGGAAGGGTCTGAGCTTGGAGCAAAGCAATCAGGCAAATGATTAAGGGGATTTTGCATTGTATTTTTGGCTTGGAGGTTGGGGGCTGCTGGAGCTGGTCTGAACTGGTTTGACAGCAATGGGGATTGAAAGATCTTGAGAGGTGACTCCCTCTACCCCTCCCCCTTCTTCTCCCTTGAACTGTGGAGAAGAAGGTCTCACAGAAGTGTCTCCAAGGAGGTGCTTCTTGGTCTCACCTGGCTTCCACACCTGGGGCCCAGAGTAGACTGTTGAGTGTTTGTTGGAGCCAACATCTTTTCTGTGGTGCCACTTCAACCACTCTGAGGAACTCACCAAAGGCTCAGGCCTGGAGATGACCATTCCCCATTGGCTATGCATGTTACTAGGGAGTGTAGACCAAAGCAGTGTATGAAGCTAGGACTGTACTATGGCCTGGATGTGGTTTGTTCCCCAGAGGTTCATATGTTAGAAGACTGGTCCCAGTGTAGTGATGTTAAAAGGTGGTGGGACCTTTATCGGATATCAGTGAGAGATCATTAAGTCATTTAGGGTGTTCCCTCAGAAGAAATGAAGTAATTTTGTGGAACTTCAGTCTCTCTCTGGCTTCCTGTTCTGCTGCATGACCTCTCCCTCTTACAAGTGCTCCTACCATCATGCTGTCTTCCATGAAGCTAACATTCATTAGACCTTCACCATTGCCAAGCTGATGCTGGCACCATACCTATAAACCTCCAGACTATGAGCTAAAAAAAAATCTCTTCTCTTTATACAGTGCACAGCCTCCAGTATTTTGTTATAGCAACAAAAGCTGACAAATACAGGCTGGAAGGAGAAGTTGTGAGATAAGAATATTGGAGAAGAGTGTCCATGGACCCTTTCACAAAACTATTTTCCTATTTGAGCTCCAAAAACCTGAATCTAAATGTAGAAGTGAGGAGCCCCAGCATTTGAGGTCCCAAATGACAAGGAGATTATTATGTCACTCTCCTACATTGAACCAATCCATGAAGAAAAGAGCCAATTGTGTAATTTTATCCCAGTGCAGTCTTTCTTCATTCTTTTTTTATTTTGTGGGGGTACGGGGATTGAACTGGGGCATTTGACCACTGAACCACATCCCAAGCCCTGTTTTGTATTTTATTTAGAGACAGGGTCTCACTAAGTTACTTAGGGCCTCACTAAGTTGCTGAGGCTGGCTTTCAACTCGAGATCCTCTTGCCTCAGCCTCCTGAGCCCTTGGGATTACAGGTGTGAGCCACTGTGCCCAGCCTCTCTTCGTTCTTTAATAACAACAGCTACGTTTGGCCATAGTCAGGTTGTTAATGGCAGCATTGGCTGAGGGGACTGTGGGGATATGGTAGAGAGTGAGGGGGGGGGTGGGATCAGGACTAAGGATCAAGACGCTGGGAACTTAAGAAGCTGTAAGCAAAATTAGGAAACACTTCTGAAACTTCTCATTTTCTTTTATTCTTTACTTCTCCTCTTACCAATCAGAATCCAATCCTCCTACAGATTCATTAAACTATTTAATAACTGAACATCCTCAAAGGTATTTGGAGGAGATTCAAATACTCCAGAATGTTCTGGAAATACAAGCTTCCTTCCCATTTATCAGAGGGCAAGACCTGGGTCTTGAGAGAAGAACTTTTCCCTCCTTCTGACTCTCTTGGCATTAAATTCTCCATTTCTCATGGTAACCATGTGATCCCAAGTTGGGGACTTTCCAGGACAGTTCCAGTTTTAAATATTTTATCCTATTGTCCTTATAAGTACATATGAGGCCACATGCCCTGATTCTTTTATGGAAAAAAACCATAGGCATAAGCCTAGCTCAAAGCATTTCCTGTCTGGCTGAGTCTACATAAATCTTGAGCTTCCTTGGTGTCTAGGTATCCTGGCATTTGTGAGATTTGTTGGAACCCAAGCTAAGGAAAAGTCACCCTGCAGGTTGGTGTAGCAGCAAAGGATGGGTGACCTCCTGTTTTTCTGGGAATAGTTTGATTCTGAAGCTCCCAAAAACTCATAGAAAAACTCACCATCCCTGGGCCTGGTGGAAAAATGCCTGTAGTCCCAGCATCTTGGAAGGCTAAGTCAGGAAGAACATGAGTTAAAAGCCAGTCTCAGCAGTTTAGCAAGACCCTCAGCAACTTAGCCAAACCCTGTCTCAAAATAAAAAAGGCCAAAGATGTGGATCCATGGCAAAGTGCTACTTGGTTTAATCTCCAGTACCAAAACAAACAAACAAACAAACAAACAAAATCTCACCCTTATCACGAATAGAGACTCAGATTATTTCCACCATTAAATCTCTGTGGCTTTTAAGAAAAGCTTCCAGCTTTTCGGAATTCTCTTTCCCATTAACTACTTAAGAATCCCTTTAACAAAGAACAGAGACTTCTGATCCATAATGAGAGATGAGGGCCTTTTCCTCCTGGGACACTTTTTTTCCACACTGGATATCTTAACCCTGGTTGGGCCATTAATTCAGTTTAATGGATCCTGATCTTTGGCAAATTATCAAAACTATTCTATATAAAATATAACATAAGTAGAATAAAACATGTATATAAATAATACATATTGCATATTGACTATTATGTTCTGTAGTTTACATATATATATATATATATATATACATATATATATATATATTATATGATATAAATAGAAGACTATATGATAGAAAAGGAAAGGGAAGAGGACAGAACAGATCAGAATGCATCCCACTTGGGTGTCAGGGCACACGCCTGTAATCCCAGCAACTGAGAGGCTGAGGCAGGAGGACTGCAATTTCGAAGCCAGCCTCAGCTAATTAGCCAGGCCCTTTTCAAAATAAAAAGTAAATTAATTAATTAAAAGGGCTGGGATGTAGCTCAGTGGCTTTGTAACAATGGTCCACTTTTTGTTTTAAATATAACTCTTGCTGCTCTGCCGCTGCCACTTATTTTTAAATTACTGTCTCGCAAATTAACAAGTGATTACAACTCAACAGAAAGCCCATGGAACGCAGCCTTGGAACCACCTCTTTAGAAGCCCCTTGCTCCCCTAGATGGGCATAATCCCAGTCTCTGGGACAGGAGACCCTTATGCTTCTCCTTTGCTAGTAAAGAAATAAACCTTCTTTTTCCTTTTCTCAAAACTGTGTCCTCTTAAGAGCATGAGAAGAAGATTAACATTAAACAGGGACGAGAGGTGGGAAGGAAAGGGAGAGAGAAGGGAAATTGCATGGAAATGGAAGGAGACCCTCATTGTTATACAAAATTATATATAAGAGGAAGTGAGGGGAAAGGAAAAAAAAACAAGGGGGAGAAATGAATTACAGTAGATGGGGTAGAGAGAGAAGATGGGAGCGGAGGGGAGGGGGGATAGTAGAGAATAGGAAAGGCAGCAGAATACAAAAGACACTAGTATGGCAATATGTAAAACAGTGGATGTGTAACCGATGTGATTCTGCAATCTGTATACGGGGTAAAAATGGGAGTTCATAACCCACTTGAATCAAATGTATGAAATATGATATGTCAAGAATTATGTAATGTTTTGAACAACCAATAATAAAAATAAATAAAAATTAAAAAATGAAAAAACAAAAAAACTGTCCTCTTTATTGGAGTGGCATCAGGGACAAGGACCGAGCTTCCAGTAACAGTAAAGCTCTCCTGGGTTCAATCCCCAGTACCAAAAAAAAAAAAAAAAAAAGCAAGCATCCCACTTAGGAATCAACCTAACAAAAGAGGTGAAAGACCTCTACAACAAAAACTACAGAACACTAAAGAAAGAAATTAATGGGGCTGGGGCTCAGTGGTAGAGCGTCTGCCTCTCATGTGTGAGGCCCTGGATTTGATCCTCAGAACCATGTAAAAATAAATAAATAAAGATATTGTTTATATCTACAACCAAAAAAAATATTTAAAAACAAAGAAAGAAATTAAGAAGACCTTAGAAGATTGAAAGATCTCCCTGGTTCCTAGATAGGCAGAATTAATATTGTCAAAATGACCATACTACCAAAAGCATTATACAGATTGATCTTTCTATCTATCTATCTATCTATCTATCTATCTATCTCTTACTATGCACAAAACTCACAGTGGATCAAGGACCTAGGAATTAAACCAGAGACCCTGTGTCTAATAGAAGAAAAAATAGGCCCAAATCTCCATCATATCAGATTAGGCCCCTACTTCCTTAATAAGACTCCTATAGAACAAGAATTAAAATCAAGAATTAATAAATGGGATGGATTCAAACTAAAAAGCATCTTCTCGACAAAAGAAACAATCTGGGGTGGGGGGCGCTGGGATTGTGGCTCAGCGGTAGAGCGCTCGCCTAGCACGGGCGGGACCCAGGTTCTATCCTCAGTACCACATGGAAATTAAGGCATTGTGTTGTGTCCATCTACACCTAAAAAATAAATATTAAAAAAAAATATGTGAGGTGAATAGAGAGCCTACAGCTTGGGAGCAAATTTTAACCACTCACACATCAGATAGAGCACTAATCCCTAGGATATATAAAGAACTCAAAAAGCTAAATTTCAAAAAAAACAATAACCCAGTCAATAAATGGGCAGAGACTTCTGTTCAGAGACTTCTCAGAAAGTGATATACAATCAGTCAACAAATATATAAAAAAATGTTCAACATCTCTAGCAATTGGAGAAATGCAAATCAAAACAGTAGTTTTGATTTCTTCTCACTCCAGTCAGAATGGCAGCTATTAAACATACAAACAACAACTGGGCTGGGGTTGTGGCTCCAGAGGTAGAGCACTCGCTTAGCATGAGTGAGGCACTGGGTTTGATCCTCAGCACCACATAAAGTAAAACAAATACATTATGTCCACCTATAACTAAAAAACATTTTTTTTTTTAAAAAAAGAATACAAGCAATAAGTGTTAGCAAGGATGTGGGGGAAAAGGCACACTCATGCATTGCTGGTAGGACTGCAAAATGGTGCAGCTGATATGGAAAGCAATATGGAGATTCCTTGGAAAACTGGGAAAGGAACCACCTTTTGACCCAACTATCCCACTCTTTGGTCTATACCCAAAGGATCTAAAAAACAGCATACTACAGGGACACAGCCACATCAATGGTTATGGCAGCACAATTCACAATAGCTAAACTGTGGAACCAACCTAGATGCCCTTCAGTAGATGAATGGATAAAGAAAATGTGGTATATATACAAAATGGAATATTACTCAGCAATAAAAGAGAATAAAATTATGGCATTTGCAGGTAAATGGATGGAGTTGGAGTAGATAATGCTAAGTGAAGTTAGCCAATCCCCAAAAACCAAATGCTGAATGTTTTCTCTGAAATAAGGAGGCTGATTCATAGTGGGGTTGGGAGGGGGAGCATGAGAGGATTAGACAAACTGTAGATAGGGCAAAGGGGAAGGAGGGGGAGGGAGGGATCAAGGGGGTAAAAAAAGATGGTGGAACAAGATGGTACTACCCTAAGTCCATGTATGAAAAAGACAAAAATGGTATGAATATACTTTGTACACATGCAGAGAGATGAAAAAAATTTGCTCTACTTATATAATATGAATTGTAATTCATTCTGCTGTCATATATGACAAATTAGAATAAAAATTTAAAATAAAATAAAATAAAATGACACTGGGAAAATAAAAGCAACCATCCCACTTGGTTTGGGTAAGTATTATCTCATGAAACTTACCTTGCTGTTTTATCTACTGATAACGTGTGTTTCTCAGCCACTATGTAAAATATATTTTGTTCTGAGTCACAGTTTAAAAAGTTTGAGACCATTCTCCTAGGAGAGATCACATATGTTCACACTAAGATTGAACCGGTTCAGACAGACCCCTCCGCATGAGTCAGTTTCAACAGGGAAGGGAAAAAGAGCCCCTGTGGGGGAGGAGCCTGACCCAGGGGGTGAGATGGTGCAGAAATGAGAGGGAAAGGGCCAGAGCCAAGCCACTTCCCACCACGATAGCAACCCCGGGGCCCAGAGCACAGCAACTCGGCCAAGTATCATAAATTATTTATCCCTTTCAAGTATCACCACATCCATAAGGAAGATCGGTAATCTTACTTCTATCCCCATATTATAGATAAGGAAACTGAGGCCCACTTGCCTGAAGTCATATCGCTTGTAAGTTGCAGACAAAAACTTCATCGGGATACCAGGGGTGCTCATTTTCTCAGCCCATGCTCTCCTGCTGTCACAGAAAACAATTCCTCTTTAGCCTGTGAAAGGGGTATGGGGCTAGTCCAGCATCAGTGATCAAGGGGTACCAGTCATGGGATCCTGCTGCAGATACAGGACACGCAGGGCCAGGAAGGGAAACGGGTTTTGCAGTGCAAAGCTGGGGGGCTGGTGGCTGCGAAGGTGGCAGCCCTTCCCCAGCCCTGCTCCTGCTCGCTGCCTGCTCTGCCATCGCAGAATACGCTGCTAATTATAACCAAACACAATGAGCAATCACAGCCTGCTGGCAGTGGAGCTCTCGTTAGAGGTCTGGCAGGCTTTTCATTAGAACTTTCCGGCAGCCTGAAGGCTGCATCAGCAGAGGCTGTGGGCTTCAGCTTTCTCCTTCTGGTCCTGCACCCTTTCCACCATGCCTGGTCTACCGAATTCTATCTGGAGAGAACTTCTTAGCTCCCACTGCGTACAGCACAGGCTCTGTGGCCCTGTGTTCCCTGCCGCAGGGGGATGGGAGCCAGGACTTTGTTCTTGCCTTTAGTGAATTCATCATCTTCCCAGCAGTCTCTTGATTAGAATTAAAAAAAAAAAAAAGCCAGGCCCGGTTGAGCATGGTGGTCAGGAGAGAGCTTTTAACAGCTCCGTCTGTGGAGTCAGGTCCTCAGCTGCTTCTCTGAGGCCCTTTCTTGGTCATTGTGAAAAATGTATTTTCAGCCGTTCAATACTGCAGAGAACAAAAAGCTCTTGTTCTAAGTGATGAGTAGTACTCCTCTCTATGGGATGTCTCAGGGAGAGGAACTCTTTCAAAATCTTGGGGACCATATACCTGGGACAATAAAAGAGAGGCATGAGTCATTATCGGCCTAGGGTACGAGAGAAGGCATTTTGAAAATGCCTATTTCGAAGATTTAGGGCTCAGAAGAGCGTGAGGGGCAAGAGCCTCAGAAGTGGCACATCTGCGTCAGACTCTGGGGAAATGGACACAGTATCCATTCCTAGGATGGACAGTGCACAGGCTGATCCTTGCCAGACTTCCAAGTACCTCTGGGTTTTTCTTTTGGCCCCTTTGTCCCTTTCTCACCTTTCTTGGCATCTGAATTCTTTCAGGGGTCCCCAGAGGACCACTCCTCTTGCTTGCTCCCTATTAGAGCTTTCTTATCTGTTGTCAAGCAATCACATTAAGGCTTCAATTGAAAAACTCATCACTACATTAAAAAAAAAAGAAGAAAAGAAAAACAAAATTATTTGCTAAGATAACCTTCCTTTGGAAGGGCCATCATGGATGTTGGGGATGCCTGGGTTCTGTTTGCTGGGGACTCCCAGATGCCTCTGTAGCAGAGTGCATCCTCCAAATAATGGGACATGATACATATTTACAGGATGAATGAATGAAGGGCTGGGAGTAACATGAGAGGATGTAACAGTGGTACGCTTCATGCTTTGAATATAACCCTTGCTACTCTGCCACTGCAACTTATTTTTAAAAAGGACATGTTTCTTTCTCTTCCTCTTTCCCTGCTCTTCCTTAATCTCTCCCCCTTCCAAATCTCAGGGGAAACAGGATTACCTTTCTTCCCTGTTTTAGGCGGATTTATTTGCCCTGAGTACATACCCATAAGAATGAAGCAGAAGTAAATTCAGACTTTGGCGATGGCACCAGAAGATCTCAGAAATAACTATCTCGCAAATTAACAAGCAAATTACAACTGCAACAGAGAACACATGGAATGTAGCCTTTGAACCACTTCTTTAGAAGACCCCTGTTCCCGCTGATGGGCAGAATCACAGCCTCTGGGACAGGAGTCTCCTGTGTTTCTCCTTTGCTAGCAAAGCAGTAAACCTTCTTTGTTCTTTTTCTCAAAACAGTGTCCTTGTTATTGGATTGGCCACAAAGACATTTGGTCCCTGTTTGCCCTGGACTGAGCAATCTCTAGGAGGTGAGACTTTCAGTCATATCTTTTTTGGTTTTGCAGTTCTGTGGATTAAACCGAGGGCTTCCCACTTTCTAGGCAAGCACTCTGCCCCTGAGCTACATCCCAGCCCAGGACTTTTGAGTTTTAGAACCAGACAAGGCGGTGCCTTTGTGGGAGGTTGTGATTAGTAAACCCATGCAGGCTGAGTAGGTGGGGAAGAGGAGTGGTGGGATTGTGTTCACTAGAAAGGGGGGGGGGAGCGCGCACCAGAGGAGAGAACAAAGGCCTTTCCTTAAGAGGAAATTCTTTGTTTTTGTATTTTGCAGTGCTGGGATTGAACATGCTGGGCAAACCCTGTACCACTGAGCTACATGCCCAGCTAAGAGGTAGTTTTGTTTTTTTTTAAGAGGAAAAAAAAAAAAGTTTTATTGCTTTGCCAGCAAAAGAGAAACACAGGGAACTCCTGTCCCAGAGGCTGTGATTCTATCCATCAGCTGGAACTGGGGGTTTCTTAATAGATGATTCAAAGGCTACATTCCAGAGTTCTCTGTCATGATATTGTAATTCACTTGTTAATTTGGGAGATAGTCATTTCTAAAAACCTTCTGGTGCCATCCCCAAAGTCTCAATTACTTCATTCCAGTTGTGTTTGTGTGCTCAAGGACAGATAAGTCTTTCTTCCCCCTAGGATGGGGAAGAAAGATAATTGTTTTTCCCCGAAGATCTGGGAGGGTTGAGATTAGGGATGGGGGAGTAGAGAGGAAGAGAAAGAACATGTCCATTGCATAAATAAGTCTCAGCAGCAGAGCTGCAAGGGTTATATTCAAAGCATGAAGTGGACCACTGTTAAATCTCCTACTGTCATTTTCTACATTCCATTTCTATAGAAAAATGGCTACAGCATCTCCAAGTTGCTTCCTGCTGATAGAGGGCAAAGTTGGGGTGGGTGACTCTAAGGTCCTTGCTTAGCATCTGGATGACCATCTTAGGTGACAGCTGCCATTTTAAGGGAAAAGTTTCGTTTTCCACCCAAGGGCATTTCTGAGAAAGGCTCACCATACCCTCATACCAACCCAACCCCTAACTGATGCATTAGGACCTGCCCAGTTCTGATTCCTGAGCCTGCCCCGAAAAAGTCCCGGAACCCAAGCCTGTTTTGCCTCTCTCTGCTGTAGAGAGATGGCCTTTATTGGCTGGCTCTGACAAACTCTCATGTGTTATCTCTGCCTGGTCTCCCTCTTTCATTTCTCACATACCCATCTCTAGTTCCTCGCTTTCCCTTGAGTGACCCTAAGTCCTTGTTCTCTATCAGGTATGGCATGGATTGTTAAGGGTATTTGGCATCAGGGCAGTCCAGAGGTCCATGGTGGCAATTGGTGGGTGACTGGACAAGACATTCATAGGACAGGGATCATGCTAGGACAACAATGAAAAAGACAGCAAAACATTACATTTTTGTAAACTATTAGCACAAAAAATAGTATTTCAGCCACTCTCAAAAACTCATGACAAACTTGTGACTCTAGAGCCTTTGTGATAGTATTAGGCACTCCCACCCAAGAACCCTTCCTTTGTAGCCCCCAGCTTTACTTACTTTTGGTGGAGCTGACTAAAGTATACATCTTAAGTTATATTAAGAAAAACATTGTCTTTTCCTTTTAAATGTCCATGTAGGACCGTGCCTTGGTTATACTCTCCTGCCAGGTGTTTAAGACCAAGTCGGTCAAAACTGATCTTGTTCTTATCTACTCTTAGAGTCAGCTGAGATTGCTCAGAGATCACTCTTGGGAAGACGTCAGAGGACTCTTGGCTCCATTAGCCTTCTTTTACCACTCATGCCATTAGCCAGGATAGATCAGAGTTTGATGACCATACCTGGTTTCCTCTCCAATGACTCTCCTGCTAAGAGATAATTCTTTTTTTTTTTTATTGTTGGTTGTTCAAAACATTACATAGTTCTTGATATATCATCTTTCACACTTTGCTTCAAGTGGGTTATGAACTCCCATTTTTAGCCCATATACAGATTGCAGAATCACATCAATTACACATCCATTGATTTACATATTGCCATACTAGTGACTGTCGTGTTCTGCTACCTTTCCTATCCTCTACTATCCCCCCTCCCCTCCCCTCCCCTCTCCTCTTCTCTCTCTACCCCCTCTACTGACCTTCATTTCTCCCCCTTGTATTATTTTTCCCTTTCCCCTCATTTCCTCTTGAATGTTCTTTTGTATAACCCTGAGGGTCTCCTTCCATTTCCATGCAATTTCCCTTTTCTCTCCCTTTCCCTCCCACCTCTCATCTCTGTTTAATGTTAATCTTCTCATGCTCTTCGTCCCTACTCTGTTCTTAGTTACTCTCCTTATATCAAAGAAGACGTTTGGCATTTGTTTTTTAGGGATTGGCTAGCTTCACTTAGCATAATCTGCTCTAGTGCCATCCATTTCCCTGCAAATTCTATGATTTTGTCATTTTTTAATGCAGAGTAATATATAATGTATAAATGCCACATTTTTTTAATCCATTCGTCTATTGAAGGGCATCTGGGTTGGTTCCACAGTCAGAGATAATTCTTAAAAGGAGAAATAGATATGGCCAATAAAGACATAGGGGAAAAGTCCAAACCACTTGGTAATCTTAAAATACAAACTAAAGAAATTTTCATCTATTTGTCACAAATTTAAAAACATATGGTCAGATGTCATGGAGCACGCCAGTAATCGCAGTGGCTTCAGAGGCTTGAGGCAGGAGGATTGTGAGTTCAAAGCTAGCCTTAGCAACGTAGCAAGGCCCTAAGCAACTAAGCAAAATCCTGTCTCAAAATAAAAAAAATAATAATAAAAAGGGTTAAGGATGTGGGGCTCAGTGGTTGATTTGCCCCTGGGTTTAATCCCTGGATCCCAACAAACAAAAATTCACACATGAACACCTTGGAAAACCAAGCACTTTTTATTTACCACTGGCAGAAATCTAAAATGTTTCAATCTTTCTGGAAGGAGTTTGGTTCCAGATTTAAAAAAACAAGAATAACAAGTGCACCCTCTAAGATATCCATGCTCTATGACCAAATAGTTCCATTTCTTGGAATTTGGCCATGTCATCAGTTTGGGGTACTGTACAAGGATGCTTCTTTGTTCAAGACAAAATTGACAATAAAGTCAAACTGGTGGCAGCCTAAAATTTCTTCTTTGGAGGCTAAATGAAAAAAAAAATTCTCTCTTTGCTTTTAGCAAAGCAATTCTCCCTTTGTTCTGCCCTCAACTTCCAATTCATTCCCTACAGTTCATTTTTTAGGCTCCAATAGTTCTTTCCCAAAGACGAATTTTGCCATTGCCACTTAAAATATTTTTTTCAGTCACTTTTTTTGATTTGTTTTTTATTGGTACTGGTATTTTTTCAGTCACTTTTTTTAATTTGTTTTTTACTGGTACTGGAGATTGAATCCAGGGTGCTCTAGCGCTGAGTTACAGCCCCAGCCCCTTTTATTTTATTTTAAGATAGAATCTTACTAGATTTTCCAGGGTGGCCTTGAACTTGTGATCTTCCTGCCTTGGCCTCCTCAGTAGCTGGGATTATAGTTTGCTCCACCACATTTTCCAGTCACTCTTAGCTTGTAAAACTCACATAGGCTATTGTGACTGCTGGCATAGTTTGGTCAGAGCATTTGGGTTGTAAGGAACAAAAACCAGGGGCTGGGGTTTTAGCTCACACATGTAAGGCACTGGAGATCCTCAGCACCACATAAAAATAAATAAAGGCATTGTGTCCATCTATAACTAAAAACAAACAAACAAAAAACCAACCAACCAAATAAACAAACAAAAAACCCAGAAACCAACTCAGACTATCTCAAGAGGAAGAAGAGGAAAGAATGATAGCAGATATTGTTGGATGTAGGGGGTAAGAGTTCATCCTAGGAAGCCGGGTGCGGTGGCCCATACCTATAATTCCAGCAGCTCTGGAGGCTGAGGCAGGAGCTTGGCAAAAAGCCAGCCTCAGCAATTTAGCAAGGTTCCAAGCAACTCAGTAAGATCCTGCCTCTAAGGGCTGGGGATGTGGCTTAATGGTTAAGCGCCTCTGGGTTCAATCCCTGGTACAAAAACAAACAAAAAATGTTCAACCTCAGAGAGGATTAACCTAAAATACTTCTGGAGTAGATGCTCCTTCAATAGTCTGGCTGGAGGTTGAGTCATAAACGCTTTCAAGCAGTGAGGAGATGTGAACCTCTTCTGGGCTAGGAATGTATCCACATGCCAGGAGGGTGGTACATCCAAACTCCTTGGGGACAAAGGTTCTGTACTCTTCCAGGTCTTGCCCTGTGTATCTCTTCATTTGAATGTTTATTTGCATCCTTTATATAAACCAATGGAGGTAGTGTAACAGGGGTTCACTTGATGATTTGACTATATTCCCTATGGCTTTGAAACTTACGTTTGTTTTTCTTCTTCTCAATCTTTTTTTCCCTAAACTTCTCCTCCCTGATTTTCTTTTCCCTGATCTTCTCCTTCCTGAGCTCTCCTCCCTAATCTAATTTTCTCTGAATCACCTCTGTAAAAACCCCCCAATTCCTATGGATAGGCAGAATCATAGCTTTTGGGATAGGAGGCTGTGTTTCTCCTTATTCTAGCAAAGCAATAAATCTTTTTCCTTTTTTTCTTGTCGTTATTGGATTGGCATTGGGGACAAGGACTGAGCATTCAGCAATAGTAGCTGTTCTACCAAGTTACTGAATCTGAGTGGGCAAGTCATAAAAACCCCCAAGCAGCACACACTGTCTCTGTCTGTCTCTCCTCTCCTCTCCTCTTTTCTCTCTCTCTCTCTTTTTCTTTTTGTACTGGGGATTGAACCCAGGGGCACTTTACCACAGAAGTAGATCCCCACTTCTTTTTTTCAAAATTTTTTTTTTGGGGGGGACAGGATCTTGATACATTGCTGAGGCTGGCCTCAAACTTGTGATCCTTCCACCTCAGTCTCCTGAGTCTCTGGCATTACAGGCATGAGCCACCCCTATCTCACTTCCCTAGTACCCTCATTCCTGTTTTCCTCCATTCGAAGAGACCCTCCTTCCATTCACTGTTCCTCCAGTACATTCATTCATTCCTCCATGCCTTTACCTCTCTCACTTCTCAGGTTAGAGTTCATGATCCATTACAATATAGACTGACCTTGGCCCTTGAATTGATGTTGGAATAGGTCTGCAAGTTCTTTGAAGTTTATATCAGTTGGCTTGGGCTGCCATCACAAAATACCATAGACTGGGTGGCTTAAGCAAGAAAAATTTATTTTCTCATAGTTCTGGATGCTAGTAGTCCAAGATCAAGTTCTGGCCAATTTGGTTTCTGGTGAGATTTTCTTGCTGGCTGTAGATGTCTATCTTATTATGTCCTTCCTTGGCCTTTCCTTGGTGCATGCACACAGGGGGAGAGCTGTTGAACTCTTGGTGTCTCTCTCTTAGCATGGGGATTGAACCTGGGGGCACTTAGCCACTGAGCCACATCTCAGCCCTTTTTATTTTTTTATTTTGAGATAGGGTCTCACTAATTTGCTAAAGATCTCTCTAAATTGCTGAGGCTGGCCTTGAATTTGGGATCCTCCTGCTTTGGACTCTTGAATTGCTGGGATTACTGGTGTGTGTCCCCAGGTTCAGCTCTGAACATTTTGATCAATGACAGACCATATACACAAGGGTGGCCCCAAAAGGCTTTATCACTTTGTGACATCATAGCCATCGTAGAGTCCCCATCTCCAAAGAAAGCTACATTAAGGACTAAGACCTTAACATATAAATTTGGGGACAAAGCAACACACAAACATCCAGTCCATAACAACATTCGTCCCTTCTAAAAGTAGAGTCCAATTTCCCTCCCCTTGAATGTGAACTGGATTTAATGACTTGCTCCTAACAAATACAATGTGATAAAAGTAATGCAATGTGATTTGAGTCTAGGTTAGAAAAGGATTTCTTCTGTTTATGTCTCTCTCTTGGATTGCTAGCTCTTGGAGAAACTCATTATCATGTTGTAAGGACACTCAAGCAGTGTGTGGAGAGACTACATGGAGATGAACTGAACCTGTCTCAACCACCACCACTGACCTGTTAGTCATTTGAGTGCGCCATGTTGGAAGCAGATCCTTCAGCCCCAGTCAAGCTTTCAGATAACTGCAGCCCAGCTCACATCTTGACCGCAGCCTCACAACAGACCCCAAACTGGATGTGCCCAGCTAAGCTGCTTCTATATTCCAAATTCCGATTGACAGATTATATGAGGTAATCAGTGTGTATTGTTTTAAGTCACTAAGTATTGGGGTAATTTCTTTCACAGCAATAAAGAAACTAATACAATCTTCTTGACCCTCTTCCCTTCTAACCTATGGGCCTAACAAGACCCCAGCACTGGCCAAATCTAACTTTCAGCTATTCCATTCACTCTATCCAGGCTGCTAAATGTGGTGGGAGAAAAACACAGAATTATGCCGAAAGGTTGCCTATTAAAGTCACAATGGCTAATGTAAGACGGACCTTCTTGCTGCCCAGCAACCCTATGCTCTGCAAGCCACTTTCCTACTCTTTACAATAACTGCCTCACACCGCCTCCACTCTCAGACCTCCACACAGCCCTCCGGGACATCGTTTCTTTCTCCAACTGAGAAAAAAGAAATCAGAAAAAAAAATTTTTTTTTCTCATCCTTCACCACCAAAGTGTGCTTTCCCCCCTCTTATGGTGAATAGGCCTCCCCTATCTATCTGAGGCCAGCTCCTTCCCTTGCACAGGGTCCCTTCCCCTACTTATTGAAGGCAGCATCCTGGCAATTATCTGCTCATTTGCATGATCACATTTTCCCTCTCTACCGGATCATCAGCATACTAATGGGATGTATTAACTCTCACGTTTAAAAAAAAAATCTTTGACCCTTCATTCTCATCCATTTATGTCACCATTTGTCTGTTAATCATTCAGAAAAGAAGTTAAAAGAATGTGTATGCTGTTTCTAATTTTCTCATGTCCCATTTTCCATCACACAGGCTTTTGTCTCTATCATGACAGTGAAACCACATTTATCAAGTCACTGATGACTTCTACGTTGCCAAATTCAAGGGTTAATGGTTCTTGTTTGACCCATCAGTAGCATTTTAACTCACTGGATCATCTCTTTTTTTTTTTTTTTTGGTACTGGGTATTGAACTCAGGGCCACTGGGCCACCGAGCCACATCTCCAGCCATATTTTGTATTTTATTTAGAGACAGGATCTCACTGAGTTGCTTAGCACCTCACTTTTGCTGAGGCTGGCTTTGAACTCATGACCCTCCTATCTCAGCCTCCCGTGCCACTGGGATTACAGGCTTGGGCCACCGTGCCCTAGCCATTCCTTTCTTCTTGAAACACTTTTTGTGTGTGTGTATAGGGGGGTGTAGGGGGGTGTCATGGATTGAAACTAGGGGTCCTTAACCACTGAGTCACATCCTTAACCCCTTTTCTTTTTAATCAATTAATTTATTTTTCCCCGAGACAGGTTCTCACTAAATTTCTGAAGCTGGCTTTGAACTTGTGATCCTTGAGCTGCTGGGATTGAAACACTCTCTTCAGTGGATCCCAGAACTCCAGAGTCGTCTGCCTATTTCACTAGCTGCTCCTTCTCCATTTTCTTCTATAGAGTCACTTTTCCCCTTTTCACAGCCTCTAAAATGAGAATGCCCTCGGGCTTAGCTGTAGGATATCCTCTTTTCTCCTCTCCCTCTCTCCCTCCCTCCCTCCCTCCCTCCCTCCGTCCGTCTCTCTATCTCTCTCTCTCTCTCTTTGCCTCTTTGTCTGTTCTTCCTCCTGGGTGACCTTTTTTGGTCCCAAAGTTTCAAATACCCCCCAATTTGTGTCTCTACCCTAGCCTCTTTCAGCATGAACAAAGGTAAAATTTGTCTTTGGCTTCCTTCTTTTTTGGTACATTTCTCTTCACTTTTCACATCCGTCTTTCATTCTTCCCCTGATGTTCAGTTTAATCATACTAGGGATAAGTGATAGGATTAAAACTTTACCTATATTTAATCCCAGGGAATCTGGAGGCTGAGGCCGGAGGATTGCAAGTTCAAAGCTAGCCTCAGCGATTTAGCAAGGCACTAAGCAACTCAGTAAGACCTTGTCTCTGAAAGAATAAAATACAGAAAAGGACTGGGGGTGTGGCTCATTGGTTGAGAGCCCTTGAGTTCAATCCCCTGTACAAAAAACAAACAAACAAAAAAACCCAAAAACTTTCCTAGTGCTTAGCCTGGTGCCTTGTACATAATGGAAATACTAATTAAATATTACTGAATCCCTCCTTTCAAGGAAAAGTATTTACATTTGGCCTAAAGGCAAAGTTACACCTCTCTGCTGATAAAATTTTAGATATGGGCAGATAATTCTAATGAGATCCTGGATAGAAATGGGGTGTGGGAAGGTGGAGTTTTGAGGGTGAGAGGCTTTCCCAGAATCCCTTGAATCATGCTGATCAGCCTTTGTGACCAGTGTACCTCGTGTTTTCTCTTTTTTTGATCTTGTGGTCAGAATGGACTAGAATGGCCAGGAAGCTCAGCAAAGCCTCATCTGAATTTTAGTGGTTGCTGTCTGGTTTAGGCAGTCTAGTGATTCAGTCTAGATAGGGACAAGCTGTGGACTCATTTTCCATACAGCTTTTTACAAAGAGACATTGTTGGATTTTTTTTTTTTTTTTTGATACTGGAATTGAATCCAGGGGCACTTAACCATCAAGCCACATTTCCAGTCCTTTATTTTTAATTCTGAAACAGAGTCTCACTAAGTTGCTGAGGCTGGCCTTGAATTTGTGATCCTCCCGCTTCAGCCTCCTAAGTATGCTGGGAGTCCAGACATGTGCCACTGTACCCAGCCCAACTTAAGTCTTGATATTTAACCATTTTTGGAACTTTCACATGTTACAACTTCTATACAAGAGTGTAATCCTTCCTCCCTCCCCTCTCTAGAACAACAACGTGAGACCCAAGGAGGTGACAAAGCTGAGGATTCCTAGGGCACTGTATCAACCTGAGTCCTTCACTCAAGGAAAGGAGAAGACATGGATAAAGGAACTATTTATAGGGTTGAGAGAAACAACAAGTGGTGCTGAAGCACCCAGGGACAAGCAGCAGGGACTCATTACCACCTCCAGACTGAAGGGGCAGTTGGGGAGCAGTGATGGCTACACTACACGGACAGCTACAGCTGTGGGAGAGAGCCTGGGACAGGTGGCAGCTGGGAGAACAAACATCCTACCTCCCTTCTCTTCTTTCCCATCTCTTGTCAATGGCTCCCACTGGCCAATCCCAGCTAGAAACCAGAGGACAATGGATCCTTTTGGTAAAGACCCCACAAGTCAGCCTCTGGGATCCCATGGCACTGGCAGGGTGCGGAAGGCTGGAGAGTAGAGCTGGAGAAAATCCTGAAGATTTATCCAGAATAGCAACTTCAGGAGTCACAGCTGTTAGAAGGCAATATTCTCATGGCAAATGGTTAGTGACCCTCTCTCCCAACCACCAAAACTGAAGCTGATGTTCTACTTCAAGGTGTTCAGACAACTTTCACATATCTGAGACTGGACATCTGTTCCCCAAAGATGCTTCTGTTGACAGGAACAAGATTTATTGATACCTGAATATTTTCTTTTTAATGAGGTAACTTTTTTTTCATAGCTTTATTTTATTCATTTTTTTTAATGTGGTGCTGAGGCTTGAACCCAGGGCCTCACATATGCTAGACAAATGCTCTACCACTGAGCTACAACCCCAGCCCTGATTCCTGAGTATTCTAAGGGGAGTTCTAGCTTACTAAATCTGATAATCTGGGATGCAGAATTGGGAGACTAAATGCATAAAGAGACTACAGGAAAAGGGGAAGCACCTCACTCAAGAGGCCAAACCAGCCTTCATAGTGAAGAGCTCAGGGGGGGGGAGAGATTTGGACGTTGAACAGAGTATGGCAGCTTGATTAAATGTAAAATGCTCTTGAACAGTTATGGATGTCAGAGAACTGGGGAGGAGTAAAGGGGCTTTAGCAAAACATGGCAAAATATTTCTGTATCTTTCAAAGATACAGAAATAAATAATTGGAATTTCTTTCACAGTTACTTTCATTTGTTGAATCATTTTTTTAATGTGTGTGTGTGTGTGTGTTGCAGAGGATTGAACCCAGGGCCTTGTGCATGCAAGGCAAACATTCTACCAACTGAGCTATAGCCCCAGCCCCCTGAACCATGTTTCTTTTTCTTTTTTTTTTTAGTTATTGATAGACCTTTATTTTATTTTTATTTTTATGTGGTGCTGAGAATCGAACCCAGTGCTTCACATATGCTAGGCAAACACTCTACCACTGAGCTACAAACCCAGCCCTGAACCATATTTCTTTATGTGAGCCTCCAGTAGAGTCTGGGACACATGGAGACCCTACACTTCCCCCTTACCTCCAGACAGTGTTTTATTTATTTATTTATTTTTTTTTTAATTTTAATATTTATTTTTTAGTTTTTGGCGGACACAACATCTTCGTTTGTATGTGGTGCTGAGGATCGAACCTGGGCCGCACGCATGCCAGGCGAGCGCGCTACCGCTTGAGCCACATCCCCAGCCCCAGACAGTGTTTTATGATGTTGCCCTGGTTGGCCTTGAATTCTTGAAATGCTGGGCTCCAGGGATCCTCCTATATCAACCTCCCAAGTAGTGAGGACTAAAATAGTTTTCTGGATGATTCTGGTAATCAAAAACTGGCCAGGATTCACTCCACACACCATGCTCTCTATCCTCTGCACAGCACACATGTCCAGAATCTTCTGAGGACTTGGCTTCCTTCCAAAGGATTATAATCTTGCTCTAAATGGAAGAGATGATCACTTTCTTCCTTTTGTCCAGAGGCCAGAGAGGATGACCAAGTTGTTCATGGTCATTTGATGCCTTGTTTATTTATTTATTTTAATATTTATTTTTTTAGATTTCGGCGGACACAACATCTTTGTTTGTATGTGATGCTAAGGATCGAACCCGGGCCGCACGCATGCCAGGCGAGCGCGCTACCGCTTGAGCCACATCCCCAGCCCTTGATGCCTTGTTTAAAGGAGAAAGGAGACCTGAGCCAGGTGTGAGGACAACCTCTGTGGCCTGCCTCCTTGTCAGCTGGCTGGCTGTGGATTCTGTTGTTGTTGTTTAATCTTTCTGGAGCCCTCCTGAGATGGCTTCAGCCTGCTTGGCTCAGGTTTTCATCAAGGGTTTCTGTGGGACAGGACTAGAACCTGCTCATTTACAAAATCATTCCTTTGAGTCCTTAATTCCTTTCCTGAAAGCCCAAGGACTCGGTCTTTAGGGTTCTGAGCAGAGAGGCAGACTTCACCACATTCTGAATTTCCCAACCACACAGCTTCCCAGGTCTGATTGGGACGGGTTGTTTTCCATTCTGGGCTAGTGAAACATGGGAAGACATTGACAGGGATTCTCAAAAGGAGCTTCTGCTTTCTTCCATGAGAATTATTCAAAAAGCAGCTTGCCATCTCTCCCATGAGTGAACAAAGGTGCAGACAGTTCTGGTTGCTGCTGGCAACCATGTTGCAACCTTGAGGATTAGAGTTAAGATGAAGTTGATATCTTGGAAGACAGAGTGGAAAGACAAACAGAAACAGCATAGAGCAGAAGGATCAGATCTTGCATAAGGCCACCTTATCTCAAACAGTTTGTTTTTACTGTCACGAACCAATAGGTTCTCTTTATTGTTGAAGCCAGTTAGTTGTGCTTTCTTTTATTGCAATAAAACCCATCCATCCTCCTAATCCTTATGACAGCCCAGACTCTCTGTGCTGCAGGCTCATGAACAGGAGGCACAGTTTGGTCTGAGAAGATGCTTTCCTGATGCAGATGATGCGTCAGTCTTTCTTGAGGAGGGAGGAGAGGTCAGGTGAGTTCATCTGGAAGACTGGCGAGAAAGGATCAGTCGAGGCATGACTGAAATGATGTCTCATGTGCTGAATGTGATCCTCTGGGAATTTAAGGGCTTAGGTTGCCAGATCCAGGAGGGGCAGATGTTCTTTACCTGGGGGTTCCTGGACTTCTAGGAGACCCAGAGAAAAATGTCAGAAAGTTCACAAAGCCCTGAAACTATATGTATAATAATTTTTTGTGTTTGCATTTTTACTAGGCTCTCAAAACAAAAGAACCACTGCCCTATGTTTAAATGGTATCAGCCCTCTATACCCACCTTCCTCCATTTTCCCTTGTCAAAAAATGGGAGTGACTACACCTCTTTCTTCTTCTTCTTCTTTTTAAATTTTTAAAAATATTTTTTAGTTATAATTGTCAATATCTTGTGTTTTTTTTAAATTTATTTTTATGTGGAGCTGATGATTTAACTGAGGGCCTCACACACTCTAGGTGAGCACTCTACTGCTGAGCCACAACCCCAGCCCTCCTCTTTCTTTACTCCCCAGAAGGTATGAATATCTGAACTATCATAGATGATAGATAAATCCATTAGGAAGGAAAGTCTTGTTAAAATGATGAGGGTCTGTGCTGAGCTATGGGGAGAGGACTTCAGGGAGCGTCCTGAGTGAAGCAGCGTCTACCTGAAAAATGAAGGCAGCCAGGAATGTAGATAGAGTGTGCACTGTATGAATATCCCACAGTGAATCGCATGATTATGTATAACTATAATGCACTAATAAAAATATGTGAAAAAAGAGAGAATGATGAAGGTCATACCTGCTCTGTCTGTATACATGTGTACATGGGTACACATTCATGTGTTTATGGCATATCCATGTATGGCGTATGCTGCTTGAATATGGATAGCATTTACATTGTCTGATGGCTTTCTGTTTTCTTTCTTTCGGGGGTGGGTATCTGGGATTGAACCCATGGCCACTTAACCACTGATCCATATCCCCAACCCTTTTTATTTTTTATTTTGTGACAGGGTCTCATTAAGTTGCTTAGGGCCTCACTAAGTTGCTGAGGCTGGCTTTGAATTTGAAATCTTCCTGTCTCAGCCTCCTGAGTTGCTGGAATTATAGGTCTGTTGCATTCCTCATGTCTAAAACACTCAGGGTCACTCCAGGTGAACTGGGCTGCATGAAATAACCACACAAGAGACAGAGATACCATTTTCTTTGGGGTCCTATGATAGCTCCTCTGACATTAAGGGTCCGCAGAGAGAGAGAGAGCACACGCGCTGAACCCTTTTATCAAGGCAAAGCCAGTCAAATGAGGTAAGGGGTCAGGTTTCCGGGGACTGAGTCTAGCTTTGTGATGTCTGCTGTCAGCAGGTTGACTGACATCTAGGAAGGCCACATCTTTCTATCCCAAACAGGGCAAAGGGGTAGTATTACAAAGGAATAGGTGAGTGTGGCTCAACTCCATGGGTGACACTCCTACACCTGAAGACACACCCTCAACTTCCTGAACCGGACAACGTCCAGGTCATTAGGAAATGTAGTGACTGGTCAAAGCCTCTTGCTCCAGAATGGAAGGTGTGAATCATTCAGAATGGCTCCCCGGTCTATGGCCATACCACCCTGAACGCGCCCCATCTCGTCTGTCAGAATGGCTCCCAGCATAGGTCTGCCCACTGCTCCTGGCTGTCTGACAGTTTTCATTGGCATTTTTATAACATTGCCTTGTTTAGTCCTCACATGGGCCATGGGAGCTTGGTATCACATATTCCCTTTGCAGGTCCAGAGAGACAAATGCCTAGGGTCTCTCAAAAAATGATGATGCTTTGACCCAAATTCAGTTTTTGTTTTCTCACCTGGTGATCTTACTCCTATATTTCTGACTTCTAAACCTGGGTAATCATCAGCATTACCTGGATGTTGCTATCAAATGCAGAGTCCTGGGCTTGGTTCCACCCCTGGAAATTCTGATTCATTATGTGTGGGACTGGGGCTGGGTATCTGCATTTTTGGAAGCCCCCAAGTGGATGTGAAGACTACTTGGGTTTTTGGAACAACTGTTCTATATAAAGAATACTCTGGCTGGGCATGGTGACACATGCCTGTAATCCCAGTGATTCAGGAGGCTGAGGCAGGAGGATTACAAATTCAAGGTCAGCCTCAGCAATTTATTGAGGTCCTAAGTAACTTACTGAGTCCCTACCTCAAAAAATAAAAGGGGCTGGGTGCGGTGGCACATGCCTATAATCCCAGCAGCTCCAGAGGCTGAGACAAGAGGATTGCGAGTTCAAAGCCAGCCTCAGCAAAAAAGTGAGGCGCTAAGTAACTCAATGAGAGCCTGTCTCTAAATAAAATACAAAATAGGGCTGGGGATGTGGCTCAGTGGTTAAGTGCCCCAGAATTCAATCCCTGGTACCAAAAATAAAAAAAAATAAATAAAAATAAAAAATAAAGAAGTGGGGCACTGTGGATTTGGCATGGTGGTTAAACACCCCTGGGTTCAATCCCTGGTACAAAACAAACAAACAAACAACAAACAACCAAAAATACCCCCCAAACCAAAAATAATACTCTATGTGTATATGTGTGTGTATGTGTGTGTGAGTATATGCGTATGTTTCCTCTTGTAGTCAAGCCTACCAAACCTGTAAAATAAATAAAATGTCTAAGATGCCTTTTGCTTCTTTTATGTCTCTTTTTGCCCTTTGGCCATTCTTTTTTTTTAATATTTATTTTTTAGGTGTAGATGGACACAACACAATGCCTTTATTTATTTTTTGTGGTGCTGAGGATCAAACCCTGGCCCTGACTGTGCTAGGCGAGCGCTCTACTGCTGAGTCACAATCCCAGCCCATCCTTTTGGCCATTCTTCCTGATGCCTTATCTTCCTGCTGCTAACCCTTCATCATATGGGAACTGACAAGCTTCAGAAGTCAAATTTAGGAGTTTGTACATCGCTACCATGTAGCATGGCAATATACAACTCTTCAAGCTAATAGTATGTGTGTGTGTGTGTGTGTGTATACATATAATACTATATAGTGTGTGTATATATATATGTATATATATATACACACATATATATATATACACTATAAAATGTATTTCCAAGCTTAAAAGTAGTATATTATAATATATACTATATATACCATATACATAATACATATATTTAGTATATATATTTATAATATAGATATATTTATCTAATATATAGTATTTATTTTGTGTACTATAAATACATATAAATATAGTATATGTACTATATAAATATATGTACCACTACTTTTGAGCTTGAATATATTTGAGCTTGAATATACATACATGTACATACATATATTTATATATATATATATTTATATATATATATTGAAATGTGAATAGAACCCAGGGTGCTTAACTACTGAGCAACATCCCCAGCCCTTTTAACGTTTTGAGACAGGCCTCACTAAGTTGCTGAGTCTGTCCTTGAACTCACGACCCTTCTGCCTCAGCCTCCGGAGTTGCTGGGATTACAGGTGTGAACCACCATGTCTGGCTAGAAGCTGTAATGTCTTTAAAGGTGGAATTTCAGGATTTGAGACAGGCAAATGGATTCAGGAGATGTTTTGGGGAGGAGAGACATCTTGCCACTCTGTGTGGAGGCTGTGTATCACTGTGATAGCTTTTCACCACAGGATGTCCCATGAGTATAGTACCTGCTTGCATGTACACCGAGCAAATGTCATACCCACAAAACTGTCAGAATGAAGAGCAAACCTACATAATGAGCCTGTGGGGCTTTACACCATGCAACCTTTTCTAGGGGAAAAATTATGAAAGCATTTTTCAGTGACAAGCCTCACCACGAGGCACACTCTTCAAGCTGGAAGAGAGGCATCCGGAAATATGAGTTTGTCATGGAAACGCTGACAGGGCTTCATCAGAGGGATGCTCACAGGTGCAGCCTAGAATTGTGCAGCCTCTTGTGGCTTATTTACATCCCAGCCCTCAAATGAGTTCTCCTTCCTGTCGTCTGGATCCTGAATAGTCTGCGGGCTTTCTGGGGATGGAGATGAGGCTGGGGGATGTCTTATCAGGAAGTTTAGATTTTCAGACTTCTGGATGTGGGAATGGAGGAAGTCTTAGTATCAGTTTCACATCTGTGAGAAAGGAGTGGAGAGAAGAATGAGGTAAAGAGGGATGAAAGGAAGGGAAACATACTGATTCTAAGTGCCAGGCACAGCTGATGAGCTTGCAGGCCTCACACTTGTGACTTTCTTGTCGTACATGGTAACCCAGTGAGGTGCTCAAGGTTCTCTGCATGTTGCAGAGAAGGAAACAGGCTGGCAGCAACCGCGTGGGGGCTTAGGACAGCAGCTTTTGGTGGACAAGGTGGCCAGGGGTGTAAGGATTGGGAAGCCGATGTTAAGGCCCCTGGGACGGGACACAGGCATTCCAATGACAAACAGTGGGAATACTGGGAAGGCATTCCTCCCGGGAGGGGCTGAAGTGTCCTGTCAAGGGATAGGTGAGTGATGATGGAAACTAAGCTGTGGATAGTGTGAGCACTGGGATATATGGATATATATGGATATATATATATATATATATATATATATATATACACAAATATCTTTTAGTTGTCAATGGACCTTTATTTTTTAAAAAAATCTATTTATATATGGTGCTGAGAATCGAACCCAGTGCCTCACACATGCTAGGCAAGCACTCTACCACTGAGCTACAACCCCAGCCCAGCACTGGCATCTTGAAGACACGGGCTCTCTGTTTTTCCCAACTGGAACCCAGGAGTTCTACGAGGAGCCAGAGATGGGCATCAGCTGCTTTGCAGAGCCAATCAACTGGACCTGAGCGCCTGGGGGAGGGGGTCAGAGAAGGATGAGGTTGTTCGTGGGAAATTTCCATTTGATGGGGAAACTAGTCCCTTAGCGGTTCCACATCCAAACTGGGTAGGGGGGATGAGGGCTCTACACTCATGGAATTCAAGAAAGATGAAGGAAAAAGGCAAAGTCCATTTATTCCAGAGCTCACAGTCTAGATAGGGAAAAAACTGTTTTTTCTATTTTGGCCACAGAGCTCTGACCAACGGTCCTGGAAATTGAAGCCACCCAGCCACCCTGGAATTGTAGTTAGAGCTGGGGTGAGACAGAGACCCCCACCCCTGTCCTGTATGCCCCCAAGGCTCCTGAAGTAGCCTTCTGCAGCACCTTGTACCGGAGGTGTGTCTACTCCTGGGGGTTTGAGCTTGGGGGTGACCTACTGGCTCTGCTGGGAGGCTACTCTGATCACTCCTGGGGCCACTCCCCAGCCCCACAGGACCTCTGTGATGCACACAGGTCCCACCTTTCCCTCCCCACCGGGAGCTTTGGGAGCCTGGGAGACATTCCAGCGCTGGCTCTGACATAATTTGCTGCTCAGTGCATCAGGAGAGCTGACTCCTCTCCCTTTTCCCTCAGAGGTGTTGATAGTAGCAGCAGCGACGAGCTGCCAAGTTGGCAGGAGAACAGAGTAGAGCGGCTGTGCACTGCGGATTGAGGGGGGCGGGGAGCAGCGAGCTGGCAGAGGGCTGGGCCAGAATGTCAGTTTGTTTATCCTGAAATTGAAAGGGTCCCTCTGGCTCTAGCAGTCAGTATGCTGCATGAGGTGGGTGACTGCTGTGGTGGGGGTAGGGGCAGAGCTAATGGTGTGAGGTGAGGCACCTGGGAGGCTCCTAGTTCTGGGTGTTGCTGGAGTCAGTGGGAGGGACCTTCTGGCTGGGCCTGGAGCCACCAGTCAGCCTGGCCCCAAGGGGCAAGCCAAGCCTTTGGGGCAATATAGAGATCCACCTTTATTTCTGCTGTAGATAGAGGCTGTGGAGTTTCCAAACTGCAATGGCCCTGGGGTGGATTACTATCCATGCTGAAGCTGCTTTCTCCTAAAGAAAGGGACCCTACAGGGCAGTTAGGAGGACAATCAAAGGACACAGGAAACTTGGGCAAGTCATTCAGCTTCCTTTGGAGCTTTGTGGAGAATTCCACAATATATTAATAGCAAAAACTTATCTACTGCTTGCTACATGGAGACACTGTGCTAAAAGCTTCATGTATGTGAATGCACTTGATCTTCAAATTATCAAATGGGTACTATTAGCATTCCCATTTTATTAATGAAGTCAATGAGACAAAGAGAGGTTAAGTAACTCACTGAAGGTCACAGAGTTAGTGAATAGCAAAGTTGGGGACTTGAACACAGTTGGGTGTTGCTTAGGCCAATGATCCCAGTCCCTGCATAAACGTCCTTCATAGTCTGATCTCTGAGCACAGCATCTGGCACAGAATGAACATGCAGTAAATTCTAGCTCCACCATGATGCCCTCTGAAGAGTTCTAGACAGGGGACCCAGGCTCCTGACATCTACCCCAGGGACTCTGTGGGACCCTAGGTTGACCCCTTTCTTCTGTGGTCGGTACTACCTTGTTCATCCGAGAAGCCCAAGAAGTCCCCCCTCTGGAGGAAGAGCCACTGGCCTTCCCGGCTTGTCTCCTTCTCTCATCCCCTCCTCCCTTAGGCAGAACAGAGGAATTCTCAGCTTCCTCTAGTTACCCTCAGCCTGCAAAGAAAACATAGTCTGCTGTGTCTGCTGCCAGTTCTTCTCTGGTGACAGCCACAACCCATTTGCTCAGCGCCAGCCCTAGCCTGAGCTGCAGGCAGAGCCAGGAACCTGGGGATGGACCTCAGTGCCTTGTAGGAAAGCGTGGGCTGGTACTTCCAGCCTGGGCCCCTCCCTTTGAACAGCCTGGCCCAAATAATTGCTTGAAGACCCTTTGGGTTGTAAGAGCTAAAAGTAAAAAGATTCCTGTGGCACATTTGGAGACTTTAAATTTTTTTTTTTAATTTATTTAGGTGTAGTTGGACACAATACCTTTATTTTATTTCTTTATTTTTATGTGGTGCTGAAGATTGAACCTAGGTCCTTGCACGTGCTAGGTGAGCATTCTACTGCTGAGCTACAACCCCAGCCCACATTTGGAGACTTTTTTTAGGGTAGGAAATCCATCGTATTGACATGTTTCCCTATTTGGTGGTGGGAGGGGGACCGAGGAAGGGTCCGCTAAGGTAGTCTTGCAAATTAGTAACCAGTTTTATAAGCCCACTGAATTGTGCTACTGGCTACTCCTGCATCTTGCAAGGTGCCAGGCAGAAAATTCTATGCCACTTTCTGGGGTGCCAGAGATGCATTCTGTCATCTGGGAACTGGCCAAATCAGAGACAGGTGCCTGGATTACTGACCGCCTCCTAGGCTGAGCCTCCTCTCTGGGACAATTTAAACCTCAATCAGTGCAGGGGGAAAGGAATTGCAGCCCAGGCATCTCAAAACAACATGGTTGTGCTGGGCGTGGTGGCGCACGCCTGTAATCCCAGCGGCTCTGGAGGCTGAGGCAGGAGGAACATGAATTCAAAGCCAACCTCAGCAAAAACAAGGTACTAAGCAATTCAGTGAGACCCTGCCTCTAAATAAAATATAAAATAGAGCTGGGGATGTGGCTCGGTAGTCGAGTGCCCCTGAGTTCAATCCCCAGTTCCCAACAAAAACGAAAACAAAAATAAAAAAAAAACCATGATTGTGTTTACGTGCACTGGGAAGCAATTCAGATGTGCAGGTTACAAATTCACTCTCCTGATCATTTCCTTCAGATGATGGGGCTGATGACAGGAGGTCAGCTGGGATTGGGACACTTGGGTTGAAGCCCGCCATGGCTAACTCAGAAGGAAATGAAACATTCTAAATATTAGAGAACAGAGAAATTGGAGATATAGTATCTTCTAGTCAGAAACTTTTAATTAAGGGAATGTTCAGTCCAGGGACCAGATGAAGTATGACAATCAACAATTATGAACAAAGATGGCTACCACAGCCCAGCAACTCCTTTCTTTAAGCTCACTGCCAAAGCACCACTTGAGACCCTCGCCCAGGCAGAGGGTACTCCCATGCCTACAGAGTCTCAACTAAGGCACCAAAGAAGAGGAGAGGTCCTGAGGTGTTTCAGGGCACACTCTGAAGACACTTGTCCATCACCATACAGGGATGACCGCCATCTTGATCTGTGGGGTTCAAAATATTCAACTGGGTTTGTTGGAGATTGACTCTTGTGTTGTAACAGAAGCCACGAGAGGAAGGAATTGCCTTCCAGACGACTTGTTGGCACACAACTTGCTGTTCTGTAAATCACATGGGTCTTTGTCTTTTCACCCAGAAATACATTTTCTCAGTCAGACCTTGGGGAGCTCATTTATAATCAATGACAAGGTATCTTGGGGGAGGCATCGTGGGGAGACTGCAGAGGAGTGGGGAGCCACTGCCTTGTTCCCGCTGTTGATACTCGTGTTTGGTACCAAGCAGTAGTCAGAAGAAAGGCATAAAATTTGGAGAGGAGAGAAGCAAAGGTGAAAGCTGAAAGAAAAGGGCAGAATGTACCAGGAGCAAGAGAATAAAGGGAGGGAATGACAGCCACTCGCCTGCCTGAGGGAGCCCCAGGGGCCTGGGAGAAGGGAGGCTGCGGGGGGGGGAGGTGTCAGCCGGGGTGGGATGGCAGGAGAAGGCATACCCCCTAGCCCTGGATCTCCTCGGATAGGGCACATGGAGGTCAGCTGAGAGGCAGGGGAATACCCCAGATGACCTGTTAGAGTTCCTTTTTTTCTGGAGGCCTCTGAAGAAGCCAGAATGGGCCGGCAGAAGTGGGTCGAGGTTCGATTTTCTTGAAGAAGGCTTGAGCTGGAGACAGATGCATTGACTCTTTACTTATTTATGAGGCTATCGATTATAATGCAGCTTTTCCACAGGATCCTGAGGTTGCTTGAGTTGGGAAAAGAAAGGAAGTTAACATCCTTGCCCTGGAGATGTCAGATGCTCAGATAGATCCCCTGCCTCCCTGTTTTCTCTCCTCCTCTCCCTGTCTCTTTTGCAGCCCTTCTGTGCACCCTGGGGGCCAGGGGCTGCGGATAGCTCCTCTAGATCCCCCTCTCAGGTCTGGCTGTTATGGGTTTCTTCCAACATTTAGAACACATTCTAACATCCCAACCCTGATCCCAGGCAGTGCTTGAGTCCAGATGTCAGGACTCTAAGCTATAGAAAGGCTCTCCTAGCAAAGCCCTTTCATCTAAGAAGGAAGAAGGCCAAGGGGAAGTGACTGCTCAGATTGTACAAAGTGAGCAGCTAGAACTGGGGCCTCCCGATTCTCCCAGGTGAGGACGCTTTCTGATTCATATCCTGTTCCTTAAAATGACCCCAGACCCTTAAGGCCACTCTTTCTCCTCAACCCAGGGCTGGGAGGTCCCTGAGTCAAGAATCTGGACTCTTGCTGTCTTTCCCCTTCTCCCTGCAGGGCCCCTCAGCAGTATTTTTTGTGTTTAATGAAGTCTTTGCTCTTAGTCTGCCCCACTCCCAAATACGATTGAGGAGGTTCTGTCTAAACCCAGAGGAGAACAGAGGGTAATGACAATGACCATGGCCTGATCAGCCTGGGCTGGCCCCACTCTCTACTCTAATCTCCCTCCCCACCTTTCCTGAGGTCTCTTCCAGCCTGTGTGCCCCACCTCCAGCCTTCAGTGGGCAGAGATGCCATGTCCACTAGTCCTTGAGAAAGGAAACGTCTCTTTTCCTTTGACCTCAGTGTAGGGGCTCAGTCTGTTGGGAGAATGGGGAACAGGCTTTTCCAGATGGGCAGAATCTTACAACATAAGCCAACACTGCTATAAGCCCCAAGGGCCAGCTCTCCAACTTTGGAGACTCTGAAATTTGGCTTCTGTGTATGTGGCTGTAAAGATAAGGGCCATTACTTGGGGCTAGGTGTGCAGTCTGCTCTTTTAAGATTGTCTATATCATTGTACCTCTTCTCAAGTGAATTTTGGCATTCAGTGTCCCAAGGTTTAACTCCAACCCAATTTACTGGCCTTATCGCCTACTTCTTCTCTTCTCAGAGGCTCTGTAATAGCCAAAGGGAATTCCACACAAGCACTGCATTTTCTTCCTATGCCCAAATTATTAGAATATCCTAACTTTCTGCTCCATACTGGCAGAAAAACTCATGTTATTTGTTATCTTTCCTTGTTATAGCAGGTGGCATTTATTGCACATCTACTATATGCCAGACATTGCAGTTTAATTTCACATTAATGTCAAAATTCTCCCCTTTTCTCCCTAGGGTTACCCAGCCAATGAATGGCAAAGTCAGATTTTGAGCTAGGGCCTCTCAGCTACTATCTTAGCTTCTGCACTGTCAAGAAACAACTGCCCTTGTAGACATTGTCTCTTACCTAGGATTTGATTGGCACTTTCCTTATCACACATCACATTTCCATTTTTACTATAACTTTTAAATCACATCCTTAATTTACTAGAATAAGCTCTTCAAAAGTAGGAGTGGAGTCACATTCAATGTGTCCCCAGTAAGAGGCTAAGGCTAGCACAGGCAGGGGTCCATTCAGTGTTTTGAATGAAGGAATGAACACATGACCCAAGGGATCTGAATCATAGCAAGGCCTAAAGTCTCTCTACAGGGGAACAGGGAGTTGGAACTGACTTTTCCGAAGAAGCTCAGCCTCATATTTCCTTTTCAAAGGCACCCTGGGAAAGGAAGGGGAGGGAAGCAGTTCACAGATGAGTGAGAACAGGAATGCAAAGCCTGCCCGTGTTAGCCTGCCTGTGCATAACGGCAGAGCCTCTTCTGCTGGCAGCACCCTGAGGATGGTGTTTGCAGTTCTCCAGGCTGGCAACGGCAGGGACTACTGATTGCTTTGTGTGAGCTGATGTGGCTGTGAAAAGGGAAAATAAGAGAATAATAAAATCTCTGAGCAGTGCAGGGCCTGGCCCAAGAACAAGGGCCTCCCGTGTGCATCCCGCTTCTGAGACCCACTTTTGGGACTAGAGATTTTGCTCAGTGGTAGTGTTTAGCATGCATGGGGCCCTGGATTTAATCCCTAGTATCACCCCCCACCCTCCTCACAACTCACTTTTAGTAGAACAGGGGGAATCTCACCACCTTGTCTGTGCTAGACCCTTTTGAGATCAGGGACTCCACTATGGAGCAGCCCATGTCAGGGTGGTCTCTGGCTAGGTTGAAGACAGTGTCTTCTTTTTTGGGGGGGGTACTAGAGATTGAACCCAGGGGTACTTTACCACTTAGCTACATCCTCAGCCCTTTTTAAAAATTTTTTTTTTTTTTTTATTTTGAGACAGGGTCTTGCTAAGTTGCTTAGGGCCTTGGTGAGTTGCTGAGGCTGGCCTCAAACTTGCAATTTTCCTGTCTCAGCCTCCTGAGTCAAAGACAGTGTCTATCCACTGGGAGCCTTTCAAGTTGAGAAGGGGTAGTGGGTACTCCAAGTTCTAAAGTACAAGGTATTTGGCAGAGGACCTGAGTGTGTACCTCATCTGCAAAGGGTATGTGGGGGGGGGCGTGGGGGGGCATGGGGGGTGGCACTAAGAAGCAGTGGGGGTGGGGCACAAAATAGGATTGTGCTCTTCAGGATGGGCTCACTTTTTTCAAGGCCTGTTTCAAACAGGCAGATCAGGCTTCTGGGCCAGGGCAGGAGGACGGTTTCTAGTTCTGCCTCCATGTAAACCCATCTTTGTTGAGAAAAGGTGGACTCTTACCCACCACTCCCAGCCTCCTTCCCAAACTGCATGTTCATCTCCTGCCAATCGAAACAGCCTAAAAATGTCTGCTTTCACAGCTGTTTTTACTCTAATACTTGTATTTTCTTTCTTTTTTTTAATATTTATTTTTTTAGTTCTCGGCGGACACAACATCTTTGTTTGTATGTAGTGCTGAGGAATGAACCTGGGCCGCACGCATGCCAGGCGAGCGCTACCGCTTGAGCCACATCCCCAGCCCTAATACTTGTATTTTCAAAGACCATTTACATCCTTTATCTCCTTCCATTCTTAAACAACCCCTTCAGAGATGCAGAAAGCAGAGATCCTTCACATACCCCACCCCTGGTATGGGGATTGAATTCAGGGGCACTCGACCACTGAGCCACATCTCCAGCCCTATTTTATATTTTATTTAGAGACAGGGTCTCTCTGAGTTGCTTAACACTTTGCTGTTGCTGAGGCTGGCTTCAAACTCACGATCCTCTTGCCTCAGCATCTGAAGCCATTGGGATTACAGGTGTGCGCCACGGTGCTCGGCTGAGATCCTTTTTGTTATAGATGAGAAACTGAGGCTCAGAGGGGTTAGATGACTTCTTTGGGGTCTTGAAGCAAGTTGGCAATGGTTATTGAGGGACCATCTCTCTGAGAGTTAGAAATCATCATCTGGTCTAGTCCTATTTTCCTTTTTGCTTTTTTGTATTGGGAATGAAATCCAGGTGCACTTAAATACTGAGCCACATCCCCAGCCCTTTTTAATATTATTTAGAGACAGGGTCTCCCTGAGTTTCTTAGGGCCTCACTTAGTTGCTGAGGCTGGTTTTGAACTTGTGATCCTCCTGCCTCATCCTCCTGAGCTGCTGGCATTACAGACATACACCATCACCCTCAAATGATCCTATTTTTCATCTGAAACTTACTTTGGTTTGTGAGTATCTTTCATTGATTTATTCATTTATTCAATAAAAGCTATGGGTGACTATGAGCCAGCCTTTGCTCAGGTGCTACAGAGGATACAACAGTGAACCCAACAGGCTAGATTCTCATCAGTCTGGAAGAAGGAGAGTTATTTGGGGGTGAGGTGGGGGTAGGGACAGGGTAGAGAAGTAATGGGGGCTTAGAGAAGTAGAGTATCTGAGAAGGCCTACTGGGGAAGAAACACCTCTACACTGAGGCTGGAAAGATGAGCAAAGCATTAAGCAGGCCAAAAGGGGAAAGCCTATTCCAGGCATAGGGAACAGCACATAGAGAGGGCCCAGAGACTAGAGACCTCAGGTACATTGAAGGGCCTGAAAAAAGTGTAGGACTCTAGTGTAGAATGCAGGGGCAGGAGAGAGGAGTGGGCGAGAGATGAGACTGAACTGGTTCATGGAAGGCATGCAAACCACATTGAGCAGAATGAACTTTAACCTAAAAACATGTTTTTGGGGCTTGGGCTTGGGCTCAGTGGTAGAGTGCTTGCCTCACACATGTGAGGCACTGGGTTTGATCCTCAGCAGCACGTAAAAAATAAATAAATGAATAAATAAAGATATTGTGTCCATCTGCAGCTAAAAATTTTTTTTAAAAAAGAAAAACATGTTTTGCTTTGGTGTGGAGTAGTACTGTTCAATAGAAACACGAGAATCACAGATGGGAGTCATACATGCATTTAAAATTTTCTAGTAACTTCATAAAAATGACTTAAAACAATTATTTAACACAATATAAAATATTATTTTAACATATAATCAATATATGGATATATTATTTATTATTTAGTAATAAATTATTTTACTTTTTCATATTATCCTTTGAATTCTGGTGTATATTTTACACTTACAATGCTTTCTAATTGAATTATCCACCTTTAGAGTGCTCAGCAGCCACATGTGGTTAGGAGCTACCCGTATTGAACAATGTGGATGTAAAGAATGCATTTGAGAGAGCAAAATGGAGGTAGGGGCACCAGAGATAAGGCTGTTGTAGTTGATCTGGAGGATGATAATGGATTGAAGAAAGAGACAAAGGGACAGATTTCAAAGAAAACAAGTATAAAAGAGGGTAGAGAGAGCCAGGCGTGGTGGCACACATCAGAAATCCCTGTGGATCAGGAGGCTGAGGCAGGAGGATCACAAGTTCAAAGCCAGCCTCAGCAACTTAATGAGGCCCTAAGTAACTCAGCGAGACCCAGTCTCTAAATAAAATATAAAATAGGGCTGGGGATGTAGCTTAGTGGTTAAGTGCCCTGGGTTCAATCCCAGGTACCAAAAAAAAAAAAAAAAAAAAAAGAAGGTGGGTAGAGAGAAGCACATGAGCCCAAGCAGGAAATGGCAGGAAGCCAAGTCTGGCAGAAATAGTATTCTGTGAAAAGGAGAAGGTATGACAGAAGTAGAATAACTGAGAGAGATGTATCTACATCTCAGAGAAATGGTCCCTCAGTAACCATTTGCCAACTTACTTCAAGTTGCCCACACTTCTGTCCTGGGCAACCAGTCAATTGTTTGGACCATTATGAGAAAAGAAAGGGTGGGGTGAGTGGGTGCTGAAGGGCTGGAAATGATAAGTTTCATTTTGCATGTCTTGCCTTTGAGTTGCTCATGGGGCATCCATGGAAAAACTGTTTCACATTTGTTCTTCTCTCTAATTTGACTGTACATATGACCACTCAGAGTAAAGACCCATACTGGTCAGTCTCCATTGTGGCCATGTGTGCCCTCTAAGTTCTGGCTAGTGGGTGACTCCTGGGATGTGTCTTTGAAGTCAAGGCATGCTCTCACTGCCTCCTAGCTCCTGCTGAAGTTGGAGGCCATTCTAGATCATATGGTAAAAAGCTGGGGGTTAAGAGTGGCAGAATAACAGAAAGGTCCTGAGACCCTGACCCTATAGCATCATCACACCAGAATTGCAGTAAACCTCTCCTTTGATTTGAAACAGAAATAAACGTCTTCCTGGTGGGCCTAGTGGTGCATACCTGTAATGATATTGACTTGAGAGGCTGAGGTAGGAGGATCACAAGTTCAAGGCCAGCCTCAGCAACTAAGCAAGACCCTCAACAACTTAGTGTGACCCTGTCTCAGAGTAAAAAATTAAAAAAGGACTGGGGATGTAGCTCAGTGGTAAAGTGCCACTGGGTTCAATCTCTTAATATCCTCTCTTCGACCCCTCCCCCCCACACACAAAAAAGAAAGAAATGTCTTCCTTATTTGAGCCATTGAACATGGGCTTTTCCTTTACTCATAGCTGTACCTAATTCTAATGAATATAGAGGTGTCCCATGGGCAGTTAGGTCTTATAGGTCTAAAGCAAAGGAGAGTAGTGGGGGCAGGCTGTGCAAGGATTTGGGAGTAACCTGTCCAGATGTTGCCATGGCAACACCTGAGTTCTCCAGGGAAGAAGAGATAAGGATCTAGAACAGAACTCTGAGGAGCACCAACATTTAATGGATGGGCAGAGAAAGAGAAGCTGGCAGAAGAGACTGAAAGGAGTAGCCAGAGAGGCAGGAAGGAAGTCAGGGAGGTGCTTTGCCACCAACACATAGGAAGGAGCTTCCCACGAAGGCAGTGATCAGTGATGGAGAAGGCAGCTATCTCACCATGGAACCTGAAAAATCCAATTTAGGGTTCTGCTCTTGTCCCCAATCCCACTGCATTAGACAGCCCTCTATCACTATGACCAGGTACCTATAATCAACTTATAAGGAGGAAAAGTTTATTTTGGCTCATGGTTTCAGTCTATGATCATTTGTCCCCGTTGCTTTGGGCCTGTGGCAGCACAGTCTGTTATGAGCAGGAGCACATGGTGGAGGAGGCCTGTGCACCTAAAGGCACCCAGGAAGCAAAAGAAAGAGGAAGCAGTTGGGCTGGGGTTCCAATATCCCCTTCAAGGGCATATCCCCAAGGATCTCAGTTCCTTCTACATGGTCCCGCCTCCTAAAGTCTCTACCACCTCCCAATAGACCCAAGAGTTAGAGAACAAACCTTCAACACCTGGGCCTTTGGGGGACATTCAAGATCCCAACCATAGCACCTATCCTTCAGTGGATTTTTACAGGAGTGTGCCACCACGTCTGGCTCTCTCTACCCTCTTTTATCCTTGTTTTCTCAAAATACTATTCACTCTTCAAGACTTAGCTCTTCAGTTCTCTGACACCTCCAGGCAGATTGACTGTCCCCACACCATGATCCTAGAGCGTTTTGCTCATTCTTAGTTACATTCCTTAATGCAGTCTGACCTGTGTTAAAGTTGGTGTGTCTTTCTAACTACACTATAAGCTTGCAGAGGTCCAAGGCTGTTTCTGGCTTAGGAAAGCTACCTTCCCTTGCTACCTTCCACAGGACTTGTGACAGATGTTCAAGACATGTTTGTAGATTTGATGGAAAATCTGTCCCTTTGTAACCACCAAATAATAGTTTGGTCTCTGTTATGTCACATTACTCCAGGGGTACAAGTGATGGGAAGATATGGAAACGGAACCCTGGTTAAGAGGAAAATAGACAAGGTGTTGAGCTGGAATCTAGCTGTCCAAAGAAATAGTCCCAGTCAGAGAGTCTCCTGATCCAAGCAGACTGTATCATCTGAACACTCAAGGGTCACCTTATTAATAGAAAAGCACAGAAAAAAAAATCGATGAAAATAAAAGTTCTTTGAAGAGATGAATTAACATGACAAATCTTTAGCTGGCCTGATCAAGAACAAGAAAGAAGACTCAAGTTACTAATTTTGGATATGGTTTAGTGGGAGACCCCTTGTCTGGCATGTACAAGACCATGGGTTTGATCCCCAGCACTGAAAAAAAATCTGAATATATTTATAACAAGTAAAGAGATTATATTGATAATTTCTGCCTTCACTACTGAATTTTACTAAATGTTTAGGAATTGGAACTAATCCTTCACACACACACACACACACACACACATTCACACACAAGAATAGAAAGGAATACTTTCCAATTCATTTCATGAGTCCAGAATTACCCAGATTCATCACAAGAAAATTATACATCAATATTGCTCACCCATATAGATACAAAAATTCTTAGCAAAATCCAAGAAAACAAACTTAGAAGCACACCAAAAAATTATACATCATATTAATAGAATAAAGGACAACATCCACATGATCATCTTAATAGATGCAGAACAAAACCCAACTGTTTCATGACAAAACACTCAAAAAGTAAGAATAGAGGTGAATTTCCTCAACTTAATAATAGCACCTGCAAATTCCCCACATTTAGCATTGTAATTAATGACAAAAAACTAAAAACTTTTCCCCTAATATCAGGAACAAGAATGATTGTTCTCACCAATGCAATTCAACACTATGACTAAGGTTCTAGCCAGTACATTTATACAGGAAAAAAGAAATGAAAGATACCCAGGTTGGAAAGGAAGAAGTAAAACTATCTTTATTCATTAATGATCTTGTATATAAAAAAATCTAAGAAATACACACACAGTGTTAGGAACTAATGAATGATTTTAACAAGGTCACAGGTTACAAGTGATAATACAATATGCAGAACTCAACTTCTTCTTTTTGGTTGTTGACCTTTATTTATTTTTTATGTGGTGCTGAGAATCAAACCCAGTGTGTCACTCATGCTAAGCAAGCGCTCTACCACTGAGCCACAACTCCAGCCCTCAAATCCATTTTTATGCAGCTTGAACATGAAATTCAATTTACAATAGCACCAAAAAGGATTAAATACTGAGGAATTTATTTACAAAAAAATGTAAACCAAAAATTATAACACATTATTGAAAGAAATTAAAGAACACCTAAATAGATGGAAAGATATCCATGCTCATGAATTGGAAAATTTAATATTGTTAAGGTGGTAATACTCCCCAAATTGATCTGCAGATTCAAAACAATCCCTATTCAAATCCCAGCTAGATTTGTGTGTATGCATGGTAGGGGTACATGGGATTGAACCCAGGGGTACTCTACCACTGAGCAACATCTCCAGTCCTTTTTATTTTTTATTTTGAGACAGAGTCTTGATAAATTGCTGAGGCTGGTCTCAAACTTGCCATCCTCCTGCCTCAGCTTCTAGAGCCACTGGGATTGTAGGTGTGCATTATCATGCCCAGCTGGGCAAAGAATTCGCTGATACATTTCTCTAAAGAAGATCTACAAAGGAAAAATAAGCTCACAATCATAGCTATCAAAGAAAAACAAGTGAAAACAACATGACATACCACTTCACAGCTGCTAAAATGTCTATACTCGAAAAGTCAGAAAATAAATACTGACAAAGTTAGGAAGAAACTGGAACTCTCACACACTACTTGTAGAAATGTAAAATGGTACCGATGCTTTGAATAATGGTGGCCACTTCTCAAAAGGTTTAGCTTAGAGTTATCATAAACCCCAGCAATTCTACACCTTAGGCATACATGCAAGAGGAGTATGCTTCCACACAAAAAAATGTTCCCCGTCACATTATCTGTAATAGCTAAAAAGTAGACACAACACAAATATCCATCAACTGATAAAAAAACAAAATGTGGCATCCTTATACAATAGAATGTGAATTTTTTTTATTAGTTGTTCAAAACATTCCGAAGTTCTTGACATATCATATTTCATACATTTGATTCAAGCGAATTATGAACTCCCATTTTTACCCTATATACATATTGCAGATTCACATCGGTTACACATCCACTTTTTTACCTACTGCCATACTAGTGTATGTTGTAGAATATGAATTGGACATAAGAAACGAAGTATTGATTCATATTATAACAAGTGTAGGTCTTGAAAACATGCCAGTGGAATGTCAGTCACCAAAGACCACATTATCACATGATTCCATTTATATGAAATGTCCAGAATAGGAAAATTCATAGAGACAGAAAGGAGATTAGTGGGGATTGGTAGGAAATGGGAGATTGACTACCAATGGTATGGGGTTTCTTGTTGGGGAGATGAAATGTCTTAACATCTTGGTGATGGTTGCAGAACTTTATGAATATACTAGAAGCCATAGGATTGTATGCATAAAAAGGTGAATTTTATGATGTGTTAATTATAACTCAATAAAGCTGTTTTATATATTTAAAAAACCCAGAGCTATCTTATTGTATCAAATCATAAAGTGGGGGCTCCATTTTCCTAGTGAGATACCTAGTTTTTTTCTTGACTTAAATAAACCACAATATGCCCAACAAGGCAAAGCTTTATTTATTTTTTTCCTCTTCTTCTTCTTTCAAAATTATTCTCCAAAAAACAGCTGGGTACTTTAAGTGCACAGCCTGTAATCCCAGAGACTTGGGAGGCTGAGGCAGGAGGACAGCAAGTTCAAAGCCAGACTGAGAAACTTAGCAAGGACAGGTTTCAAAGCAAAAAATAAGATAATTAAAAAGGGCCTGGGGATGTAGCTCAGTGGTAAGGCAAGCCTGGTTCAATCCCCAGCACAAACAATAAAATAAATAAAATAAAAAACTCAAAAAGGAAGTTGCACGGATCTCATTTTTTTTTTAAGACTCCTTCTCCCACCTTCCCACCTTATTCTAAGAGAATGAGGGTAGGAAAGGAGAACATTTTTACTGTAAATTTTTATGAAAGTGGGGTCTCCTGCATACATGACATTGCCTCCTGTTTTGAGGTTTTTAAAGAGTAAATATCTGTGGCTTCTGCCTGCATCTCTCCTTCTCTTGCTGCTTCTCCTCCTCCTCTTCCTTCTTCTTCTTTTTTAAAAATTTGAGACAGGGTCTTACTAAGTTGCTTAGGGCCTCAATAAATTAATGAGTGTGGCCTAGAGCTTTCAATCTTCCTGCCTCAGCCTCCTGAGTCGCTGGGAATTACAGGCAGGCACCCCCATGCAGACTTCCATCTCTTACTTCTAAGCACATGTGGATTTTCCTTCTGTCATTTTCCCTCTCTCAATCTCAGAAGGTCTGTCAGCTACCTTTCCCCTTGATGGCTCTAATTTGTTCAATCACATGCCCTTCACTGGGATTTTGAGTTGGGACTGATTCCTCAAGGGATCACAGCTTAGGAGAACTATTCTGGTCCTGTTTTTTGTTTGTTTGTTTGTTTAATTTTTTATTTTTGTTTTCCTTTTTCTTCAGGTATTTCTTGAATTTAAGAACCCTAACTTGGTCACTTCGTATATTCAAGGACTAACAAATTCCATATCATTGTCTTGATTCTCCCATGGCAGGGACAGAATTTGTCAGGGGTATCTGGACAAGGAAGCAGGAGGACTCTGAAGTTATGAGTAGTCATGATCTGAACACCTGTTCAGTGTTTAATGTTTTAATTGAAGCTCTAAATGATTCATTGACTTTTAACTGGATCAAGGTACGTTGTCTCTTGGGCCAATACAAAGACTCTCAAGAAATTCATTTGGTGTGGATTCTGACTGAGCCGAAGAGAAAGAAGAATTAGAAAAAGAGGGCATTTAAACTTGACTAGAGGCAGAAGCTCCCAGCCTGAGATCTTTCTCTGACCCCTAAGAAAAGTATCCTTTGTGGTGAGTGTCGAAGACTTTGGGGCTGACAGGGACATTCTAGACCATCCAGTCCCACATTTTCTAGACAAAGGAATTCACATTCTGGGAGGTGAAATGATAGCGTAAACTGGGGTTGGGTTTGCTCTGAATTCCTGTCCCAGTGCTTATTTCCCTTGTTGGCAGCCACATGGTTGAATTTACTGGCTCCTCCAAGTTTCAGAGTTTGGTGAGAAAGACAGACAATATTTTGGATTTGGAAAATAGTTGCTGATGGAAACTTGCAAGGCCTTGCAAGAAGTTAGCAAAGAATTGGAGCAGTTTTTAGCAGTTCTAGTCCTCTTGCTTACTTCCTAGGTATGGGGACTGGCAGCAGGGTTTGCATTGAAATGGGGGTGTTAGTGTAAGCACTTCCCACCCCTCTTCAATTTTCCAGAGCCCTTGAAAACAGGTTAACCACTAAAAGGTTGGCAAAATTACTTCTGTCTCTTTCCTCTGCATGACCCAGTCAGCTGGAACTGAATTGTATTTACCTAGAAGGATTTCAGTCAAATACCCAGAAGAGAGTGTGAGGGGGAGGTCAGTTCAGAAATCAGGGCTGGACTTTCCCCAGGGATGATAATGATTTATCTTATCTAGCAATTTGTTCTGGGCAGGGAGAGCAATAGCATGCCTTGCTGTTTCTGACAGAAGCAGAAGAGTCTGGACACCATTCTCTGAGTGAAGGCAGAGAAGGAAATAGTTGTGTTTTTCAGCTACTAGTGGGCATGACCAGTTTAACTCATGCTTAGAGAACTTCCCAAGTTTCAGGAACTGTTCAAGGTCTGGCAGCCCACTCATAAATAAAATGTGATCCCTGCATGCAAAGAACTGTAGACAGACAGAAGACTGAAAATTTTAATAGAAAGTGGGCAGTGATAAGCCCTGGAAGTTACAGTAGAAGAGGAATGTGCATTCTCCTGGGGTTCAGGAAGTTTTCATAGATGACACCCGAACAAAGAAGTAGGCCAAGAAAGAAAGCCACAAGCCTCACAGGGGAAAGAACCACTTGAACAAAGGTGTGGAATCTGTGTGTGGAAACACAAACGGGTGGCCGTGGTGTTACTAGAGCAGGAAGGGTGAGATGGGAAGTATGGGGAGATAAGGCAGTGAGGCAGGTGCATGCAGGGGCGGGGAGTAAGTTGTGGGAAAAAGCATAGACTTTATTATAACCAGGAAAGAGGAAACTTCCCAAGGAGGTCCATATTTTCAATAGATTGCTGCAGTGTAGACTTGGGGTGGAGGAGACAAGCATGGAGTCAGGGAACAATGTGTAAGAGATGATGGGTGCCTGATGCAAGGTGTTCTTAATGAGACTAAAAGGCAAGGATGGGAAAAACAGCCACGGGGTAGATGCTGGCGGAAACTTGGTGGGTAAGAGAGAGACAAAAATCCAGGGAGGCTCTCAGGTTTCTGGCTTGTGCACGGGTGAATCATGGCACCGTGAACTCAGATAAGAAATACAGGAAAGGGAGAGTGATGTTGATGATGGCTAGCAGTTATTAATCACTTATATGGACCAGGCACTGTGCCAAGGGTTTTCATGCATTTTTTCTTAACTCTATGAAGTAGACATGAATAATGAGGATGAGGAAAATGAAACTTTGAGAGGTTGAATTAGCTTGGCCAGATCCACACAACTGGTGAGTAGTGGGAAATGTTTAGAATCAAGGCAGCCTGGCTCTACCAACAATGCCGTTAAGCACCAGGCATGCGTGTAAGGGAAGAGTCTGCAGAGCCTGGTGGGACCTGCAGTGGAGCGGTCTGGGCACAAGAGCATCCCTAGGGTCCAGATCATGACAAAAACCAGAAATGTGGGTGAACTTCTGAACAGTGACCAAAGTGCAGTGCATGGGGAACCCTGAAATTGAAGTAGACAGACGGTAAGGGGCACAAATGAGACCAAAACAGGCCTCTCTGAATTTTAAAACCAATCTGCTATCTGGGCAACAGAAAACTGGGCAATCACAAAGAACCACATCAAATAGAAATGTCCAAGGTAAGCTGACATATCACTTATATAGTTACTATGTTGCATAGTATTAATCCTAGACAAGGAGCATTTTACTTAAATAGTAATAATTACTATGGCACAGTTTCCCAAACTGTATCTTGTGGATAGTAGTACCTGGAGATGTTAATGTTTGGGTAAAACATGGTTTTGGAATCAGATAAGTTTAATAAATGCAGGAATGATTTAGATAAAGAGCCAAATCCCTGGTTTTCACTTTTCTATTTGTCAGAGGTGGTATAGTGTCATGACTAAGGTTGTAAGCACTGGAAACAAGACATCTTGGGTGTGAATCCTCCACTGGGTCCTAACTGATGTTAGTTTCACTTCAAATGATAGTTTCACTCTATTGCACTGATTTTGAAACACTTAGAATACAGCCTGGCAAAGAGTGAGCTTCCTTAAAGGTTAATTAATATTATCTATAAACCACACTATTATTAACAAATCTCCCTGATATTCTATATAGAGTTTACTTCTCTATATACATACACTGAGAGTCATGTTTCTGAAAAGTCAAGTCTTGGCTCTGACTCCTGTTAGCTGAATTTCTTTGTTCCCTGACTTCTATCCCACTACAAGCCTTACTGGGCATAACTGAGCTCTTTCCCTGCTCTACTCCAGAAAAGGAGAATAGGGAAGAGGAGGATTTATGCCCTGGTAGCCTGGCATCTGAAGGACAATTGCTGGCTCATAATCACCTTTGTGAATACTTGAAAAAAGTCATCTTCTGGATGGACAACAGCCTGTACCAGAGCATACAGTTTAGCAGGTGGAATGTAGGCTGTATCTTAGTCCTCACTTGCTTCCTTGGTTGAATGCCCTTGTGTAGTGAACGGTCTGCATAACCATACACAGCAGTTTTGACCTTCAAGACTTGGAAAGGGCTGGAAGCTAAGGACTACTGGGGAAAGAGGGTACTAGCCCTTTCTCCAATCAGCCCATAAGATTTGTTCTGCAAAAGCCCTTAGTATATAAATCATCCTTCCTCCTCTCCTCCCTTCCCTGGTATGCCCCGCCCCCCATTCATTAACACAGAAGCTGACATCAGAATACCCTTCCTGTGAGGGGAGACCACTCACTGGCTTTGCCTGGAATCCCTGATTGAAAGTAGGAGAAGACCGAGCTACAGAAAGCAGAGGCAGGAGGGGATGATCTTCCAGGTTTCCCTTGACCCATAATCAACCCATAATTTACAATGTTCCCAATCAAAGCAGGCCAGGGCCAGAGCAAGTCTGACTTCCTGACAGTGGCTTGGAGCAGGAAGAAAAAAAGATGGGCATGAGAGCTATCCTTGGGGAGCTTCCTAATCTCCACTGTCTAGCCAAAATGCCTGGCTCCCAATAAAGACTCTCTATCATCCCTTTAGGTTTCCTGTATGAAACGGTCTGGGAAGGAAAAAGCAGACATTTCCTGGGAGTCTTTTCTGGGGGTGAGTGGGGTACAGTGGAGGGCAGAAACACTACCAATATGCATGAACAGCACAAACACAAACACATCTAGGCAGAACAGCTAGTAGACCACTTTTCGGTCTACTAGCCAAACTTAGCCTAACTAGCACGGATACGGCAAGGGCTCTACCCTTTCTGAACCTTCTCTAGAAAGTGAAGAATATGGATAGGCTGATAAATTTTAAGACTCCTCAACTGACAGGCTTTGGTTTACACCTCTAGGAGTCTCTGTTCAATTCCCCTCCAGTCCTGTCTAAATGGACCCGTGGGGACAAGCCGACAGAAGCACATGGTTTACTCCTACCTCTATCCCCAAAGAAACCCAAGGCCATAAACCTGCAAGGACAGCATACGCACCTGTGTACCCAAGACAAAGCGGCCCATTCACAATTTTGCTTAGGTTCTGCCTCCATTGCTTTCAAAGATAAATAAGGGCTGGGGCCCCAGCTGGGGAGGTCTGAAGGCCTTCAGGCTCAAGAACAAAGACTGAGCTGGAGGTGGGAAAGATCTTTTCAGAATGTGAGGAGAGGGAAGCCCCCGGCTGCTTATGCCTTTACTTTTCATAAGGCTGGCTGTTCCTCTCTTTCCCACAGGTTTGGAGGGTTTAGGGGGCGGGGGTGTCCTGTCTTTTTCTTTGAGGCTGGTGCCTTCATCTCCTCCCCTGTCTTTCCTAAGGTTGAGATCTGTGCTCCTTCCCATCTGCTCTCTGGGTCTGAAATCTCCATCCTCCTCTTCCTTTTTTTGTCCTTGGGATTGGGGTCTCCACGCCCCTCCCTTTTCTCCTTTCTTGGGCCTGGCCTCTTCAGCCCTTTTCGGGCCTGGCCTCTCCAGCCCCAGCAGAAGGGTCTGCATTCTTTTTTTCCCCTCTTCCTAAGGCCACAGTTCCCTGCCCCCACTCTCCCCAACTCCCCCTCCCTCCACCCCGAGGCATTGTGGGAGGAAACAAGATGTGGGGCGAGAGCGGCGCGGGGAGAAGCCCGCAGTGCGGGGCCGGGCGGGCGCAGCCAATAGGGATCGCGGACAGCGGCGCGCGCGGCGGGGGGGGGGGCGGGGGCGGGGCGCTATTTCAGCGGGGGCCGCGCGTCGGCCTCGCTCAGCGGCAGAGCGGAGCGGAGCGGCGAGGCCCCAGCACGTAGCAGGCGGGCTGGCCGGCAGCGCTAGGCGGAGCGCGGGCGGCCGGGGAAGCTCTAGAGGCGGACGGCGGCGCGAGAGCTCGGCCCCGGGCTGCGGGAGCCGGACATCGCGGCGGCGGCGGCTGCTGCAGGAGGAGCCCAGGGGACATCGCCCGTGCCCGCGCTCTGCCTCAGCCCATCGCTGCTCCCCCGGGGCCCGTGAGGACTCGCCTCGGTGAAGGTGAGGGGTGGGTGGGACCCTGGGCGCCGCGCCCGCGATCGTCGCGTGCGCGTTTTAGCACGCCAGCCTTGGCCGCCAAGGCCCTGCGGCCTCCTCGCCCCAGGCGACCCCAAGGCCTGGAGCGCCGTGGCCCCGCCGCCTTCGGTGTACGGCTCAGCAACTCCGCTCACCCCCAGCGCCCTTCCCGGTCTGCGCAGCGCCGGCTTCGCCACTCTGTGCCCTGGCGACCCTCGTGGCGCCACTGGAGGCCCCAGGCTGCGGCGTTGCCTCTCCCACACCCCCCGGGAGTGTCCCTGCGCTGCGTTGAGGCCTCTGGTGTCTGGGGCCAGGGAGAGGGGGTGGAGAGGGCTTCGGCGTGACGCGGCTGCTCCTGCAGCCGCCACCCTCTGGGGCGTCCTTCCTGCAGCGAGGACGCCCAGTCACTCCGGCGCTGCTCCAGGCCCGGCGGGGGAGGGCGGCTGACCGGCCGAGGCCTACAGACCTGGCTCGGCCGCGAGGGCCGGAGGTGGGTAGGACCGGTGCCTTATCATTCCCAGGTACTGCCCCTCGGGGCCCCGCTCTCTGGGAAACCGGATGGTGGAAGGTACAGCCCCCTTGGAGATTCGAAGGAAGGAAATAGCGTTTTATGTGTGTTGGCGAGTGGGGAAGGGAAAAGCAATCCATGTCGTTCGGACTTAAGCCTTTTTTGTTGTTGTTGTTTGTTTTTTGTTTTTGGTTGCAAAACCTGGGATAGGATGGGAGCTGTCCAGGAGTGCCCCTTTCGTTTGCAAAGGAGCCCTCGATTCGTGACTGAGGCTGCTGGTTTTGGGGCCTCTGGCCATCCCTTTCTCTGGAGGCCCAGGTCTCTCTCTTTTTTCCTTCAGGAGAGAGTAGGCTGGGCATCTCCCTATCCTTTTCTCACTGGCACCTTGGACAGGGTTGGTTGGGGCTGGGCCTTACCTCTCAGTTGCCTGAGGGGCCAGGGGTGAAGAATCGTGGCATTGTAGTCACAAGATTAACATTATGTAACCGCAGGCTCTCTCCTGGGGAGTAAAGTGGCTTTTAATTACTGACAGAGTTGTTCCTTTGGACTTTGGGGATGAGGCAGTGGAGCTGGTGAGCTTGCTGGCAAAATGGTGCCAGTTTCATACTTGATCTTCTACGTCTCTTAGCAGGCCCCACCCCCACCTCTGGATTTGTAAACAGTGCCCCCTTCTGAGTGGTAACCTGGAATAGGCCACCAGGTGACACTATATTTCTTCTAAGAAAAGCCTTCTAATATCAGAACCTTCTCCCAGGGCTGCTCTCATACTTTTGCTCAAAACCCATTGAGGTTACCCCATTTATCTCATTTTAGTCATTGGCTTTTGAATTGAAAATGTTTGTCTGCCCAAGGTCACTTGGCTAGTGAGGTCTTGAACAGGGTTTTCCTGACCTTTTCTTCAGTCTATGGTGCTCACAGACTTAAGGCTCTGACTTTCTCTCTCAAGTGTGGGGGTAGAAGGGGTGATCTACTAACTCTTTGCTCTGCCAGTGTCTGCTGAGGTGGAACCAGCCGTGCTTAGTTTGACTGGCCTAGTCTGAGACTGCCACCCAAGTGCCAGACAAGTGTGCCTTGGATGAGGTCAGGGGCTTAAGGGCTTCCTGGCTGGCAGCTGGCATACATGCATTCTGTGCATTCTGTAGGCTGAATAATGGTTGACAGTTCTGTTTTCCCTTTCAGCCCATCCAGCCTACGGACTAGTGTGGACTCAGATCATAGTGGCCTGTAATGATAACGCAGGGATCTCTTCTTCAGCAGGCAAGCAGGCTGCTTTTGTAGCCTTGTATCATACAGGCCCAGACTGACAGCATTTTTGTTCATTAGATTGGGCCAGAGACACTTTTAAGGGTGGGATGAGGGAAATTGTTTCTGTTCTGTGTGATGGGACTGTGGTCAAGGAGGGCAGAATTTTGCAGCTCATCCCCCCCTGTTCCTGCAAAGAACCTGGCATGCTATAGACTGCCATGCAAGTCCTGGCCAGCCCTCTTGGGATTTCTCTCATTCTGTGAAGGGTCTATGCAATGTCTGCCCTGAACTCTGGTTGCTACATGATGAATGTTATGGCCCAGTTAGCAGGGATATGAAACATGTCTGTTAAAATAACAACAGGTCTTCACCTTTCTTAGGTATTTTTGTTTTTTCCAATCCTCTATCTCCAGGTTTTTCCCAATCCTATGTTTTAAATAGGGGAAAAGTCTCAGTATTCTCTAAGGAAGAGAAGATATTCTCTCCCTAACACAATACCTTTTACTTCACCTAGTAGGTAATATTTTTTGCATAAATGAATAAATTTTATATAAGCAAGCAAAAATCTAAGGAAATGATGGATCATTTTAGAACTGGGTCTAAAATTCAAGGCTTTCAAAAATTGATTTTTAAAAGAAAAATAACAAACCAGAAGAAAAAAATTGAGCTTTAAAAATTGAACATTATAGGGGAGAAGCAGAGAGAAGGATGGAATGAGTTGACTAGCCTAATCTGAGACTGCCACCCAGCTTCTCTACCTCTTGGTAGGGGGCATGCAGCCCTAAGTACTTAAAAGGTTATTGTTGTCTCTACTGCACTGGGCATTGGTGACCTATAATGTACTCTACTTCTTTTCATTTGTATAGAACAGGGGTTGGTATATATATATATATATATTTTTTTTTTTTTTGGTGAAGGGTCAGATAATAAATTTTAGGTCTTGCAGACCATACAGTCACTCAGAACTATTCAATTCTGCCATTGTAAGCATGTTCCTGTATCACTTATTATACAAAAACAGGTGGTGGCTGAATGGATAGCCCCCTGTATAGACTTCCTGTTTTCAGATGCTCTTAATAAAACCTTAGTTAATTCTTATAACAGTTTCCACTATAGAGATCTAACTTAATTGTTGAAATAGAAGTAATGATACAGAAAAGCTTGTCTAAGAATACAAGGGTTTAAAGTCAGGACTGTTGGTTTCTAGTCCATCTTTTTCCTTACTGTCCCCAGCAGGGGGATTAAACTCAGGGCCTTACATGCTAGGCAGAGGCTATACCCCACTGAGCCATATCCCCAGCCCTAGCCCTCTTCTTTCTGCTATGATACTAATGATGTAATAATGGTCATTAGATCAAGATCTTATCCAGTGTTATGCCATCTGGCTTATCCTCAGGATAACCTGCAGTTCCCATTTTACAAAAAATGACAACACAAAGATAAAGTAGCTTGCCAAGACACAGCTAAGTGATGTCAGTTTGGTTGTCAGTGCTGTATAGAATACTAGAAATAGATGGCTGTTAGAGTTAGAAAAACCTCATTTTATATAAGATAAAAATCATGGGTTGGGACTGTGTTTCTGCTGTGTTTTCTATATTCCCACTTTTGTACTTCTTTCTCACTGAAGCCCTCTACCCAGAAGCTCATGTTCATTGTTCACAGCATGGAGTTAACACCCTTACCTTTGCTGCTTCTTCTGCAGTGTCACGATGTCTGACCGGAAGGCAGTGATCAAGAACGCAGACATGTCTGAGGACATGCAACAAGATGCCGTTGACTGTGCCACACAGGCCATGGAGAAGTACAACATAGAGAAGGACATTGCTGCCTATATCAAGAAGGTATGCCAGGAGAGCCAAGGGTCTGAAATGGCAACTGAGCTGGGCTCTACAGAGGGCTAGAGTTGAGGATATAGGAAAATAAGGAAATTCAAAGCAAACAAAACCTAGGAACTTGTGAAGCAGACTAATTAGGGAGGGAATTGAATTGACAAAGCATTCACCTTAGGAAGGTTTTTTGTTTTATAAGTTCTTAGGGCCTCATTGTTTCCCAGGCTGCCCTTGAACTTGGGATCTTTTTGCCTTGGCCTCTTTAGTCTCTGGGATTATAGGCATGCACCACTGTGCCTGACTCTTGTTTTAATTAATTAATTTTAAATATTTTTTTTTTAGTTGTAATTGGACACAATACCTTTATTTTATGTGGTGCTGAGGATCAAACCCAGCGTCTGGCTCATGCTAGGCAAGCACTCTACTGCTGAGCCACAATCCCAGCCCTTGTTTTATTTTTGAGATCAGGTTTTGCTACATATCTGAGCTGGCCTTGAACTTGAGGTCCTCCTGCCTCAGCTTCCCAAGTAGCTGGGATTATAGGCAGCAGCCACCACCATACCCAGTTCACACTAGGGAGTTCTTAACAGAAGCTCTACTAGGCATGTGTATTTACATTTAAAGATAATTAGGTGACTAAGACATTGGGGAAGAATAAAACTATACAGAGAAGCTTCAGAATTAAGCATTACTGCCTTAATTTAGAACTGTTTAAAATTAAGATTAAGGATATTTGAATGAATAATCATGAATAAATGTTCAGAGCTCTTCATCACTTAAAGTGGGTATTATAAAGCCAGACATGGTGGCACAAACCTGTAATCCCAGTGACTGAGGCAGGAGGATTAGAACTTTGAGGCCTAGCCTCAGCATCTTAATGAGGTCCTAAGCAATCTAGCAGAGACCCTTCTCAAAATGAAAAACAAAGGGCTGCAGATGTGGCTCAGTGGCTAAACACCCTGGGTTCAGTCCCTGGCACACACACACACACACACACAAAAGTGGGTATTATAATCTCACAATGTAGGGAGTTTTCTTTCTCTCTTTTACTTATTTTATGTGTGCTGAGGATTGAACCCAGGTCCTCACATGTGCAAGGCAAGTGCTCTACCACTGAGCTACAACCCCAGCCCCATCCTCTAATAAGAATGGGCTTGATATGTAGTCATCCCTTAGTTTTGGTAGGAAATTTTATCCAGGACCCCTGTCAGATATCAAAATCCACACTTCATATAAAATGGCATCGTATTTGTGTATAACGTACACATATCTTAAATCATCTCTAGGTTACTTTAATAGCTAATATACAAGTAAATGCTATGTAAGTAGTTGTTCTTACTATATTGTTTAGTAGGAGATAATGACAAGAACAAAAACGTATACATGTTCAGGACAGAAGTAATTTTTTTTTCCTCTGAGTATTTTCCATCTGCGATTTGTTGAATCCATGGATGCAGAATCCACAGATATGGAGGGATGACTGTATAATTTCTTAAATGGATGATTAGTATTGGGGTGATAGGTTTGGTTCCTGAAAACTTCTTAAATGAATGGGTGAAGGATATGGTTAACTCTGTGAGGAGGCACCTGCATTAAAAATAAGAAATGGCTAACTGGGTTCCCTGATTCCCAGCCAGAACATGTGTCCAGAGAAGGCATAGTCCTAATCTTTGATAATCTTAGCTCTGGCATCCCAAGAAAGCGGTAGCAGTCTGGTTCCTAACAGTAGGGTATGGTCGGTCGGTAGGGTTTCCTTGAATTTTACAGAATCTATGGATTTCCTACTGATTTGGGTGGGATGAGAAGAGGAAACTCTGGATTGTGTGTATGGATCCTGAGCGGGTGCAGAACAAGATGGGGTTGCTGGTTCCTCGCTAACTAATGGCCTTTCCAGGGAGAGAAAACAGAATCCTAGAACTTTGTATCCAAAGTAATCCTTAGATTACCTGATCCAGCTTTCTTGTTTTGCTGATGATAAAAATGAGACCCAGAGAAGTAACTGATTTTCCCACATTACAGAGTTCAGGATTGAAGCTGGGTTTGATTTTCTCTTTTCCTTAGTACTTCTTGGAAAGTACCAAATCTGATCATCCATTTAAAAAAATTATAGTCTTCCGTATCTTTGGGTTCTCTCTGTATTTAGTACTTCCTGTATGGTATGGAGGCTATGAAGAAGCCAAACAGGTTATATGTTGAGCACCCTGTGTGATGAAGATCCCCAAGGTTAGCAGCGTTGATCCTTTCATGATAGAAGGCTACTGCCCTTTCACAGCCATGTCAGGATACATCTAGGCAGACAGCCGCAGGGTAGAGGGCTGCTTCTGATTAGCTTAGGGATTTCCTGGGTGGTTTTGCGCTCCTTGATAGAAATCAGGAAATCACCTTGATCTAATGGCTGAGGTCTTTGTTTTGGTGTACAATCCTGCACGGTTGCTTGGCATACAGGATTGCCTTTAATGTTGATTTTTATAAAACTGCTTCCTAGTATTCCTGACCTTCAGTCCGCATTTGCTCTAATATCTTGGTTTATGGCATTTGGAAAGCTGGTTTAGTAACGTGTGAGGCAGTGGGCAGCCAGTCTTCATTTTCCATGCTGTATTTCACTGGAATGGTCCTTCATTCCACTAGCCTCTGATCATTTTATTGAAGAATCATAGGGTGGGCTTGAAGTGGTATGAAGGGTGTAGGATAACTAGGAGGAGAGATGATCAGAGTGTGAAGTGCTAGAAAGCTCTATAGGGAGGAATAGTGGAGCCTTTGTGATGTTCCATTATTGATGAGAGGAGGAGTGTCCTGGCCAACCTTAGAACCTGAGCTCCTGAGGTTCAGGAGCTGAGGCTGGGGGTGGGGAGGTGGTAACAACTAAATGTATGGGTGCTAGAGTTGCAGGGAGAGACTTCCATTCTGATTTCTCATCGTCCAACTACCTTAATCACCTTTCTTCTCTCCCTCTTTTATTCTTTTTTTTATTTTAGGAATTTGACAAGAAATATAATCCTACCTGGCACTGTATCGTGGGCCGAAATTTTGGCAGCTACGTCACACATGAGACAAAGCACTTCATCTATTTTTACTTGGGTCAAGTTGCAATCCTCCTCTTCAAGTCAGGCTAGGTGGCCGTGGTGAAGGTGTCAGTGGCGGCGGCAGCGATGGCAAGCAGGCAGCATTGCTGGGACTGTTTTGCACTGGGGCCAGCATCAGGATGTCCTCTCCAACGGCTGTGCTACTGCATGGACTGTATACTCGATTTCATGTGTATGTCACAGTAAACAAAACCAAACTTCCTTCTGTTTAGTTGCCTGGGGAAGAAGGCTGCTTTATGTTTATTTTTCAAGACTTTAAATTTTTTTTTTTTTTTTTGGTTGTATTGCACTAGGAAATCTCTCCCATCCCTCCTTATTCTCTTTCTCTCCCTATATAAAAATACAAATCCCAAAAGATGAGGAGGGCTGAGGAAAGAAATAGGTCTCTGGAGGTGGAACTAAAACTGTGCAGCTGCCTCTTCCTGGTGGTGGGTACTTCTTTGAGAGGACCAGGGAGGCTGCAGGAAGACAGTGTTAGAATTGGCAAGGAGAAAGGAGAGGGATAGGAAGGAGGTTGGGGGGATTGATCTAGTACCAGGGAGACTATTCCACTGAACTGTGATTTTTTTTTTTTTTTCTGGCTTGGGGCAGAGGGTGGGGTGGGGATGGGTTCTTTAAGGGGCCCTGTGATGTGTCTGTGGTGTGTGGGAGTGGGGAGCAGACTTGTCTTGCTGTCTTTGTCAGGATTTCTAAGTAAGGGCTGTGTCTTTGTGGATTACCTTATTTTATTCTTCTTGCCAGAGATCATACTAGGAGGATGTTGTGGGTAGGATTAGCTTGAATTTCTTTTTTTCTTTATGTTCTTTCCTGTCTGCTCCCTGCGTAGCCCTCAGTTTACTCATTCCTCTGGAGTTCTCTTAGAGCAGCCTGTTAGTTGGCTGGTAAGGGAATTTCTGGTGACTGTAGTTCTTTAGTTAGGTCTTAGAAATCAAACCAAATCAATGTCTCCCTTGATTCTCGTTTGTGTATGTGTGTATGCTTGTATGTGTGTGTGTGTGTGTGTGTGTATGGGATTGGGGTAGAGGGGAGGGAGGAGGGACAGGACAGATGGAATCTCTAGGGTGTATAGGTAGGAGGCACAGTTCTAAGTGGGCCTTTATGTTAAAAACCTCTGGGGTGTCTGTTGTGGGGTTGAAGACAGGTGTCATCTAGCCCAGAGACTGCTTGCCTTATGGCTGTCTGCTCCTTGAGAAAGAAGACTTGGGGAGGATCACCTAGGGCAAGATAGCCATACTGCCATCTGCCCTGGAGCTGGGTCTCAGTGGAGGGGGAAAGTGACTTTGTGGATGGTTGCAGCTTCTTGTGGGAGGTGGGAATGAAAGTAATAAAAGGATGAGAGGGCTTCATTGGAACTTAAAGACTTGCAGTCATGAAGCCCCAGATATCAGGAGGTAAACTAAGGCCTGTGAGTAGGAGGAGATTCCAGGAAGGATGTAGGGAAATCTTGTATTGAAGACATAGGAGTGGGGTAGGGGTGGGGTGGTCATTGCTGATCAAGCTGCTGATTCTCATGAATCATTCAAAACTCTCATGTGTAGGGTTGACACTGTGGGGGGTTGGGGAAATCCAACTCATTCTTTTTTGTTTGCAGTCAATTCTTGGGGCTAGTGGGGGGGCAGACTTCCCTAAGCCCTAGTGTGCCGAGCTTTCTTTTTAATGTTGGCAAGGGGGAGGGTGGGAACTGGGGTGGTGCCTGAGTTCCCTATATCTCTTCAGTTTTGATATAAAATTGTTTGCTTTTAGTTTTGTTTCTTTTTTAAATGAATGTCCAAATCTGTTTTCCCCTGCCCTCCCAGACTTTGTGTGGCCAGTTGGAACTGTCTGGTTTGTGTTCATCTCTCCCTCATTTCTGGAGCAGGGGCTAAAACCCTGCCACATCTCCTATGCTCTGCATCCACGCCTCTTTTGGACATTAAAGGTCGATTGATGCACCTCTGAGCTGTTTGGGTTTCTTTTTCTTTCTTTCTTTTTTTAATGCTGGGGATCCAGCCGGGGGCCTTGCATCTGCTAGGCAAGCACTCTACCACTGAGCTGCATCTCCAGCCCCTTTGTTTGGGTTTCTTTAGGGGCGGTGGGGTGGGGGTGGGGGTGGGGGGTGTTGACCTGTAGGCAGTGGTACCACATGGGGTGGGGCAGGGTAGAGTACCTAGAGTACTGGAATGAAACTGAAGAGAACACAAGCAACAAATACTGATTGGCTTGAAGCAGGACTTATTTGTTGAGTGGGGAGAACTAGCCAGCAGCACTCACCCATAGAGGTTCCTAGTTTCTAGTGCCTAGCTGTGGGTTGGCCAGGGAAGCCACATTGTTCATCCTTGATACAATAGTTGCTGCCTTCCCGTCAGCTGTCCTGCTCCTGCCTGAGCATGGCTGCTTAGGAATCTTTGGTTTAAGCCCAGTCCTTTAACTCCTAGGTTCCCTGAGCCTGGACACTGCCAACTTATGCTGTCCACTTAAAATGGGAAAGCTGGGGATCCTCAAAAAGAGTCTCTTGGTGGGACCAGAGTGATTCTCTGAGTTATCCCAGGTGCTCCACCTGGGGTTTCCTGCCTCAATACCTACTCACCTCAATACCTGGAGAAGTGAGTAGTGCCAAGACTTCTGAGTGCACCCACCCTTGATCCTAAGCTATCACTGTAGGCTTACTGGCCACAATATTTGTGGAGTTGTTTGTGAAACCTGATGTATTTTGTACTGTTATTTATTCACTCAAAAGCATTTTCTGAGCTCTTGAACACTTGGCTCTACAATGCTGTTCACTCATGAAAATGAGGAAAGTTCCATGCTGCTTTGGAATGTGCATTCTAGTGAGTAGAACAGACGTACACATTGATAAAACTTTCTGTTAGTGATGTTATCGTGGAAATACACTGGGCAATGAACTTTTGAATATTGGAGGTAAGTAGATTGCCTTCAGATAGAAGTTGCTTGACTGGATCCTAGGGAGTGAGGTCCTAAGGGATTAAGACAAGGGATTATGGAACCCCAACTTTTGTTATTACCTTTGCTAGTATGAGTAATTTGATAGCCAGGACCTTCTGGAGGTTTCATCTGTGATGATTGGTGTCTCTAGGACCAAAACTCACCAATTTCCTGCTGTAATCAAATAGGCATATCCATGCCATCTGTGGACAGCGTACATTTCTGCACCTATAGATTCATGGTGCTTGTCTGGAAGGCTAATCCTGCAGGGCTTCCTGGAGGAGACGCCTCCAAACCCATGGGGCCCTGCAGGGGAAATATGCTGTGGAATTCCTGAAGAACACAGCCTGTCAGAATTGTGGCCGTGCAGAGAGAAAGTGAGAGCATCAATATTTCTACTTACTTCATTCTCCAGTTTTTTTGGGCTTCCATTTGGCTGAACTCTACCAAAAGGCAGATGACAGGGTTGATGCAGGGAAAAGTCTGTAAGGATCAGTCTCCCTGCCAGGGAAGAGGATGGAGAATGAAATTTTTAAAAGTAGGGCAAATGGAGACTAATCAGGAGTGGGGAGGGATTATATGTGTTGCCAGTCTCTGTCCCCTAAACCCTGGTGGCCTCTAGACCTGAGGTGTGAGGTACCTTAATCCCTCACTTTCTTGAGGTCTTAAGCATGTTTTTATCTGAGGGGCTTTTTGACATCCTGTATGAAAACAGTACCTTCCACCATCACCATTAATCTTGCCCATTTTATTTTGCAGTGCTGTGACTTGAACCCAAGGCCTTACACATGCTAGACAAACACTGTGCCACTAAGCTCCATTCCCAGTCCTTTAAAAATTTTTATTTCTAGATAGGGTCTCTCTAAATTGACCTCAAATTTGTGATCCTCCTACCTCAACCTCCCAAGTAGCTGAGATTACAGTTGTGCACCACTGTGCCTGGTTAACATTATCCACTTCAGTTCCTCATAGCACCTGCTGACCATGCTTTTGATGTATTTGTTATTTATTTACTTTGTCTTCTATAACTAGAATATAAGCTCCATGAGATCATTTTTTCTTACCTGCTTTTTCTTAAACCACATAGCAGCACCTGTAGGAAGTACTTGTATTGATTGATCAAATGAAAAGAGAAAAGTATAGGTGCAAGCCAGGGCATCTCCTTTGCCCTGTGGGTCTCAGCCTTTTCTAAAGAGACTTCTGCCCTTTGGCTTGGTCCCTCTTGTTGCCAAAGCCCTGGGTGTCTTGTGCTGCTTGGAAAGCAGTGAGAGGGTCACTCCCCAAGTGTGGTCAAGCATCAGCCCCTCTTGTTTGCCAGCTATGGAAGAATGAAATAGTGTGTTCATAAAATGCATTTCAGTTGATGTCACTGAACCCTCAAGAACACCTGGTCCTGCAGTCATTAGCCACATTTCAGGATAAGCAAATGGGGAAAGAGCTGGGAGTGACTTGCCAAAGTGCACATAGCTGGTCCTGTTTCCAGAGCTCAGGACTGTTGTGACCCAGGAGGGTTAGCTGGTGTTGGATGCCAGGGTTCTTATACTCCTTAAGATTTAGGCTTACGGGCTGGGGATGTGGCTCAAGCCGTAGCGCGCTCGCCTGGCATGCGTGCGGCCCGGGTTCGATCCTCAGCACCACATACAAAGAAAGATGTTGTGTCCGCCAAATACTAAAAAAAAAAAAATAAATATTAAAATTCTCTCTCTCTCACTCTCTCTTTAAAAAAAAAAAAAAAAAAAGATTTAGGCTTAGCTCTTTGAGTCAAATTCTGAATCCTGGTTCCACTGATGTTCCCTCTTTTGGGGCCCTGCTTTAGCAAGGCTGGAGGGGAAAATCTCTCATCACTTCTCCCCTCTACCAAGGATCAAGGACCTGCTCCTCAGGCTTCATGAGAGGGATGAATCTTCTGGTTTTAGCAGACTTCCTGAATCCTGATCTACGTGAATGCTTATATCCACTCTGCTACTGTGCCAATATAAAGAGGTTCATAAGAAAAAATAACATGATGAATGAAATAATACAGTTGATACCATAATATATTCTAGGCAATGGAAAACTGTAAATGATGGGTGCTTGTTTTCTGCTTCATATTCATCTGTCTTTTCCTTTTGTCTTTAATGAGCATGTATTGTTTGTGTAATTAAAAACAATTTTTTTTTGGTAGCGGGGATTGAACCCAGGGGTGCTTCACCAATGAGCCACATCAAAAAAATAAATAAATAAAAATAAATAAAAGAAAAAATAAAAAACCAGGAGAATCCCAGGTTCCTGCTTGCCTCTCTTCCCTTACGTTTTTCAAAGGTGTGCAGCATTTATGGTGGGGCAGCTAGACATTACTGTCTTGGGCTTTCTAGAGAGAGGCCAAACAAAACATTAGTTTTGTGGGCAGAATATAGGACATAGGACCTGAATACTTGGGGTTGAGTTCCAGCTCCAACACTTCCTGTTGTATGAACATGAACAAGTAGTTTGGCTTCTCTGAGCTTCCAATTCCATCATCTGTAAAATGGAGATAACACATCTTTCCCAAAAGGGTGGTTATGAGAAATAAATGGTGTCATGTAAATGAAGGGCTTTGAAATTGGAAAGGGATAAAGATGAGTAAAATGATGATATTGAGCCAGGATTGGTAGCATATGCCTGTAATCCCAGTGACTTAGAGGCTGAAGCAGGAGGATTGGAAGTTTGAGGCCAACCTCAGCTATTTAGCAAGACTGTCTCAAAATAATAAAAAAGGGCTAGGGATTGTTTTAGTCCTTTTTTTTTTTTTCCTGCTGTGACCAAAAATCTGGCAAGAACAATTTTAAGAAGGAAAAGTTTATTTGGGGGCTCACAGTTTTAGGCGTCTCAGTCCCTAGACAGCTGTTTTCATTCCTCAAGGCCTGGGATGAGGTGGGTCCTATGGTGGAAGAGTGTAGTGGAGGAAAGCAGCTGGGAACATGGCTCCAGGAAGCAGAGAGAGAGAGAGAGAGAGAGAGAGCTCCACTCTTTGGTGACAAAATACATATGCCAAAGGCACATCCCCAAAGACCCACCTCCTCCAGCCACTCCTTACCTTTCAACAGTTGTCAACCAGTTAATCCCTATCACTCGATTAATGTACTGATTAGGTTAAGGCTTTCATAATCCTATCGTTTTACCTCAAAACTCTCTTGCATAGTCTAGTACATGAGCGTTTGGGGGACACCTCATATCTAAACCACAACAGGGATGCAGCTTAGTGGTAAAGCAACCCTGGGTTCAATCCCCAGTAACAAATAAATAAATAAAGATATTGTTTATGAGGGTTTTTAATAAAGTTTGGGGAAAGAGTAAAGGATTCTAGAAAACCCTAAATCTCCCCTCGAACCCAATTGGGCCAGCCTTTTCCCTTCCTGCCTAATTGTGCCTGTTATAGGAAAGGGAATTAAAGACCAGACATGGAAACAAACTTAAGGTTACATGAATGTTTGGACAACTGGGATGTAGAACTCAGTCTTCTGACTCCCAGGCTAGGTTCGATTCTGGTTGGAGATGGCAGAAGAGAACTATCAGTAGGTGCTGTGCTCCCTATTGAACTCTGGAGGACCCTGTCCTTGGTGGTGTTGTACAATTGAGTAGATTCTAGCGTACACACCAACTTGTGTAGCCATGCCCACTATCCAGTTCCAGACATTTTTATTTGTGCTCCCCTCCCAAACAAACAAGAAATTCTCTGCCTATTGGTAGTCAGCCTCTGGAAACGGTTAATCTACATTTAGTCTCTGAATTTGCTTATTATGACATTTCCATAAATAGAATCATACAATATGTAACCTTTGGTGTCTGGCTTCTTCCACTTAGCATGATGTTTCCAAGATTCATTTATTGTAGCATCTATCAGTACTCCATTTTTTTTCTGGCCAACTAATATTCCATTATATGGCTATAAATACATTTGATTTATTCATCAGTTGAAGGACATGTTAGGCATTGTCAATAATGCTGCTATGAACATGCATGTGCACATTTTTGCGTAGAAATGTTTTCATATCTCTTGGGGCATCTTTTAAATGTCAATTTACTGCGCTGGGGTTGTAGCTCAGTGGTAGAGCGCTTGCCTAGCATGTGGGAGCCACTAATTTCATCCTCAGCACCACATATAATTAAAATAAATAAAAGTTCATCAACAACAACAACAAAGTGTCAATTTACTTTTTAAAAGTCTACACTGAGGGGCTGGGGATGTGGCTCAAGCAGTAGCGCGCTTTGCAGTAGCGCACTTGCCTGGCATGCACGGGGCGTTGGGTTCAATCCTCAGCACTACATAAAAATAAAAGATGTTGTGTCCACTGAAAACTAAAAAATTAATATTAAAAAAATTCTCTCTCTAAAAAAATTAAAATCTACACTGAGATTGGCAATTTTTTTCTATAGAGTCAGATAGTAAATATTTTAGGCCTCATGGGCCATATAACATGTATATAGTTCTTGTAACTACTGAACTCTGCTAATGTAGCGAAGAAGCAGCTTTAGATGATATGTTCCAATAAAACTTTTTAAATGGGCAATGGGCCAGGTTTGACTATGGACCATAGTGTGCCGACCCTAATCTAGGAGATACAGTTATATGACTCAATATTCTGAAGGTACAGAAAGTGAATTCTCCCTCCTACCTGTGTCCCTCAGCCACTGGATTTCCCTTCTTAGAAGCAATTGATGTTAGGAGACTTTGTGTCTTCTTTTAGACAGTTGATAAATGAGCATATTTTAAAGTCACTCTGTAATGTTCCAGTGTGTTACAGATAGTTTAACACCAAAGGACCAAATCTGAAAGATGAACCAGTATTTGAGAAATATGACTCTGACCTCCCCATTTTGCCATTTTGCTCTTCCATCAGAAATATCTTTGGAACTCCCAGGATTTGCCCAGTAGTTCTGAGGCCATGAAAATGTCTGATAATCTCTTTTGGTTCAAAAGCAAGCTCTGACTCTTAAAGGCTGCAAGGTTTTCTCTGATGGTTTGTTTATTTGAGTATCAGAGTTCAGTAGTATATCTTTTTTTTTTTTTTTTTTTTTTTTTTTGCTACTAGGGATTTAACCCAAGTTCCCCGCACACCCTTTTTATTTTTTAAGTTTGAGACAGAGTTTTGCTAAATTGCTGAGGTTCACTTCCAACTTGTGATCTTTCCATCTCAGCCTTCTGAGTCACTGGGATTATAGCAGGAGATCTGTCTTGTCTATCAATCAATCAATAATCTGTCTAGTTTTTTAAAACATTTAAATTTTTAATTTTTTTCATTTTTTAACGTGGTGCTGGGGATCAAACACAGGGCCTCATGCATGCCAGACAAGTACTCCACCTCTGAGCTACAGTCCCAGCCCCATCTATCTAGTTTAATTGCAAGGAATTGGACTATGCTACAATAGGGCTGACTAGGCAAGTCTAAAATTCATAGGATAGGCTGTGAAGAAGAGAAGGTTGACAGCTGTCAGGTGGGGAGCCGACACTGCAGTCCACAGCTGGAATTTCTTTTTCAGGGAAACTTCAGACCTTTCAACTGGATAGATGAGGTCCACCCATATTATGTCATTATATAATATCGTCAACTGATTGTAGATATGACATATACAAAATACCTTTTCAGTAGCACATTAATTAAACCAATTAGTTTTTTAATATCTGTGTACTAGAGCCTAGCCAACTTGACATATAAAACTGACCATCACAGTCCATGTCTCATCATGTGTGTGGCACCCACACACATCTCCTCAAACTATACCTCATCTCCTCATAAAGATTATAACAGCTGGCCACAGTGGTACACGCCTGTAATCCCAGCGACTCAGGAGACTGAGGCAGCAGGATTGCAAGTTCAAAGTCAGCCTCAGCGTGAGGCCCTAAGCAATTTAGCAAGACCCTGTCTTAAAACAAAAAATTAAAAAAAAAAAAAGGGCTGGGGTTGTGGCTCAGAGGTAGAGTGCTCACCCAGCATGCATGAGGCACTGGGTTCGATCCTCAGCACCACATAAAAATAAAATAAAGATATTGTGTCCACCTATAACTAAAAAATAAATATTTAAAAAAAATAGAAAGGGTTGGGGATGTGGCTCAGTGGTTAAGTGCCCCTGGGTTCAATTCTGGTACCAAAAAAAAAAAAAAAAAAAAAAAGAAAGAAAGAAAAAAGAGAAAGAAAAAGAAAAGGGGGAACTCTTGAAATACCCCACATCACTGGATCCCTAACATATTCACTGAAGTGGAATGCCTCTGAATTTTTTTGTCAAATTTATTTCCTGCCCTCTGAAATGCAAATGACTTACCAATATGTCTATGTTACTTCACACTCATTGGGTCCAATTAGCATAAGTCATCAATGTAATGGACCAGCGTGATGTTAGGTGGAAGGCAGAGGTCATTAGGAGCCGGGGAGTTGAAGTGCCCTGTGGCAGGGCTGTGAGGGTGTGTTGCCACTCTTGACATCTGGAAGCGAATCGCTTCTGGTAGTCTTCACAAGCAGTCATTGAGAAACAGTATTTGCCAGATCAAAAACCGTATAGTAGCTACCAGAGAATATGTCACTAAGGACTCCTTTCAGGGCAGACTGTAAATCTTAAGCCCTGAGCTCATCTTTTTCTTTACCCACTTTTTCCAAAGTAGTTGTTTACCTTTGTGATTGGGAGCTGGGACTTACACAACCCAGCATCAAAAAAGGTTATCAGAACACATATTCCTAGCCCAAGAAACGATCAAAATTCAAAATTTGAAATATGGCTTATACCGAATGTGTGTTCCTTTTGCACCGTTGATAAATTGTAGGTGGAACTATCATAAGTTGGAAATCATCTGCGCTCTGTCCCCCCATCCCTTTCTCTCTCTCTCTCTCTCTCTCTCTCTGTGGTCCTGGAGATTGAACCCAGGAGTGCTGTACCACTGAATTGCATCCTCAGCTCTTTTTATTTTTTATTTTCAGACAGGGTCTTGCTAAATTGCTACGGCTGGCCCCAAACTTGTGATCCTCCTGCCTTAGCCTCCTGAGTAGCTGGGCTCCTGGCTAGTTCCCTGTCATCTTGATTAGAGTTGATCTGTGTAGCTAAAAGAACATTGCAGATCTGATGGCATGTGACTCTATGTCACAAAAGACATTTTGGTTTCTATTGTGCTTTCTTTCTTCTTTACAACATCCTTATTTTGTTTATTTATTTTTATGTGGTGCTGAGGATTGAACACAGTGCCTCACACATGCTAGGCAAGCACTCTTCCACTGAGCCACAACTCTAGTCCCTGTACTGTGAGTTCTTTTTCTGAGAGAAGCCAACTACCACATTGTGACTATATTTAAGCAATCTAGATAGGGGTAAACTTGTCAGATAGCACGAGACATCTAGCTACATTTGCATTTCAGAAAACAATGAGTAATTTTTTCATGTAAGTATGTTCCATGACATATTTGGGATATACTTATACTAAAATTGTTTGTTGTTTATCTGAAATGCACATTTAACTGAGCATTCTGTATTTTTATTTGCATTTTATGACAACCTTAGATGGAGAGAAACAGACCTGCCATCAGCCAGTGCTGCTGCTTCTTGTGAATGAGACATTTGAGAGGCTACATCAAACCTGTGAGACAATAAATGTTTGTGTTTCATGTGGCCAAATTTTGGAATACTTGGTTATATAGCAATAGATAACTAATACATCATGTTTGTAAGGATTTGTTTGAATATGGAAATATACTTGAAACATCTAGCACATAGTAGGACCCTATAATAATGGTAGCAAATATAAGCAGGAACAATATGTCCCAAGTCCAGAGATTGTCTCTGTGGAGACCAGAGATAAAGAGAAGGGAGACTCAGAACATGACCTCAACAAAGAGCCTTCCTTAAGTCCTTCATCCTGGAGAAAGAGGACACAGACATAAATACACACTTTCTTGTCCCCTACTTCTACACTTAACTCCCTTAAGGGTGCTATTTCTCTGTTCACAGCACGGAGTTACATAAATATTGCTTATATAATATGAAATGAATATGTAACTAATAACTTTATATAACCAAATATGAGTTATATACATACTTCTTAATATGTGTATGCCCTGAGGGCAAAGCCTTTTCTTATTTACTTCTGCACATCTAACACAGTGCCCTGCACACAGCAGGTGCTCAATGCACATCTGTGAAAAGAACAACAACAAATAATAATAATAATAATAATAATAATAATAATGTGGGTAACAGCTATGAAACTTAAAAGAAAAAATAGCCGCATATGTTGACCTACCTCACTTCTAGAAACCCATCCAGAAAGAGGAGTGGGAGAGAGAACCACATGTCTGAGGAGGTTGAAAACAACCTGACTGCCGTCAATAGGGGAGTGAGTAAATTGAGCTGCACTCCTCCTCTGGAATATTATAAAGCTCTTCAAAAAGAACAAGGTGAGGGTCTGTATCCATCAACCTGAAAGGTTAAAATGATTTTAGCTGAGATAGCAAGTAGCAGAGACCTGTGTGGGGCATGATCTTCTGTCGTCAAAGACCGAATCACCCTGTAAATCCAGAAGAGTGTTTGAATACGGCATCCAAGCTGCCTATATGGAAGGGTGGGGTGACTAATTACCTCTTAGTGTATGGTTGTCTCATTGGATGCAAAGAACATAAATTACTTTCATGATCTTTTCAAGAGTTTGGTGAAAACTAGTGGTGAAACCTTGTGTCTAATGTTGCCACCTCCAGTCTCCTGATGGTGGATCCTGGAGGTTCCATCAGTGAGTCAGATGAAAGGAAGGTGGGCCCACTTTACCCTCAGTCTTGAGGACTGCCAGCTTCTTGCCTTCCCGATTTACTCAGGTGAGAATCTTCTGCATGGAACAGTCCCCTGCCTGCGGGGAAGCCTGGGTATGAGAGAAGCGATCACCTTTCTCCTGCTCTGCATCTGTCCCAGGAATGACCCCTTTCTCTAAAGCGTTCTTTAAAGGGAGAGCCCTTTTCCGTTCAAAAGAAAAAGTGTCCTTGGTTTCTGCCCCTTCCTCAGGGAAAGGAAATAGGATCAGCATGACTCCAATCTGACTGTGCAATCCTTTTAGAAGGGAAAATTTTCCAGGGACTCCTGTGTTGATTTTGTTCTGATGTTACTTAGCTGTGTATACACATAAACCAGGTATAAATATATGCATATTGCTCTTACGTGGCTATCAAGCTAGAAGCAAATTTACAAATTAAGTACAAAGAGAATTGCAAAGACGATAAAATTCAAACAAACAACACTAATGAATTTTTTTCCTCATTCTTTCTGTATCTAAGTCACACTCCAGTGAGGAACGAGTGCCTGCCACCAGCCACAGTGCCGGCCCCCCTGGGCATGCAGTGCTGGCTGTATCAGATGGATCGCTCATTTTCTCCCCACTTTCCTGTGATTTGAACCCCTCCCCCAATCGTCCCTTCTAATAATGCGTCACAGGGTCCTTTGGTTTACACGCAGTGTGAGGACATCATTAAGGTATCAGGTCTATCTTTTTTTCCCCTCCTTACCTCTGAATAATTAAAGTAGCCAAAGCTAGCGGTAACCACAATGGGGACACTGAAATCAGGAGGCAGTTTTAGTTATGAAGTGACCATTCAGAGCCACTTGAAAAAGTTTATAAAATGAAAACAAAATAAAAAGTTATTTTAGGGACTCTCGTACACCCAAGAACATCTGAGTTAAAAATAAACTGGCATAGGAGAAGAGCTGAGACTCTGAGCTTGTGGCTCTTACTTTCTGCCCTGTCCCTTGGCAGTTAGGATTAAAGGAACGGATGAATGTACATGAAGGGACCTGACAAACCATCAAGAGTAAGAGAAACGCAAACAACTGCTCTTAGAAGGCAGGCTACAAGGCACTTTGAATGTGCAGGCTACAGAATGAATGTGTGTTGCTCTTGCACCATGGAGTCTTGGCCAGGTCCTTGGTGACAGGCTCAACTTTGTCACCTGTAAAGTGGGGATAGAAATGACTACTTCAAGGAATGAGGATTTAGACAAAAGCACTTTATTAGTTTAGCAGATGTTTGGAGCACGCCTACCTTCTACCAGGCATATAGTTTTTCTTCCCATTTTCCTCTGGGCCTTATTTTTCTTCTAAGAACTGTAGTGTTTGAACTGAGTGATTTCTTTGGTCCTGCCATTGTGGCTTGACCTTTAGGTCTCTATCTGAAGTTACAATTCTTTTTTTCTTTTGGTACAAGGCATAGAACCCAGGGGCACTTAACCACTGGGCCACATCTCCAGCCCTTTTAATTTTTACTTATTATTATTATTTAATATTTTATTTTTGAATTGCAGGTGGACACACAATATCTTTATTTCATTCTTTTTTAAAATGTGGTGCTGAGGATCGAACCCAGTGCCTCATGTGTGCTAGGCGAGCACTCTACCACTGAGCCACACACCCTACCCTTAATTTTTTGAGACAGGGTTTTACTAAGTTGCTTAGGGCCTCACTAAGTTGCAAAGACTGGCCTTGAATTTGTGATCCTCCTGCCTCAGCCTCCTGAGTCACTCGGATTACAGGTATGTGTCACCACACCCACCTGAAGTTAAAATTTAATCAATAAATCAATACAAATTTATTGATCATCAACCAAGTACCTTGTCCTGGAAAGGCTTCAGAAAGTAGTGGAAATCAACCCAGAGCCAACTTTGTATTTTTATCATCTCTCAGTATTAGAGTGCCTGGTTTATTTTTGTTTTTGTGTGTATTTATCTTTACTTGACAGATAAAAATCGTGCATATTTATTGTGTGCATCATGAGGTTCTGATGTGTGTATGCATTATGGAAAGGAGCCCCTGGTTTTGGAAAAGTAGGGCTGTAAAGCAGCTTAGCTCAGTGCTGGGCACTTTCCATAATATCTAGTTTCTTCCAAGCAAGGTCCCAATTCCACTCTAATTTGATAGTATCACTTGAGACTACAGGGCAAGGCTCTGAAAAACAAAGTCCATACTGTGTTCCACTTAGTGCTCTTTCTGGGCCTCACCGGTTTTGGGCACAGAAGTCGCTCAAACCCGCTTGTTTTGAGTGAGTGTAGTTGAACGCACACGGGGACACAGCGCCATCTTCTGGTATAAGTGGGTAATGCTGCCAAGGAATGGAAAGGCACCTCAGAGGGGGCTCGCTGTGTGTGTGTGTGTGTGTGCGCGCGCGCGCGCGCACGGGCTTTTCCAACTTTTATATGCCTCACAATATGAGAAAAATATGATGGTTAAGGTCCGGGGCTCCAAAGTGAGGGTTTGCTTTGAGGAAATCTGATGCCAGTCCCTGGTCCCTGCTCCCAACCACCACCACATTGCAGATGAATGAGTCAGGGGAAGTCTGGCTCAGGGTCACTCTGGCATTGCTTGGCTATTGTCCCTTCAGTCAAACCGAATCGCCAACTCCAATCGCCCCCTGAAGCTGCCTGTGCTCTGGATCTTTCCCAACACTTCTCTACCACCTGTCACTCAAACAGAAGGCCCTGCTTGGGGCCTGTGGGATTGTGGATACTCTGAGGGAGACAGCTGCATTTAGGGAGCTTGCAAGTCCTGAGGTCCCGCCTCCAGCCAGCCTGCTCCTCAGTTGGCCAGTCAGTCCCTTCCTCTGTGTGCCTGGGCTGCTCCAAAAGCTTCCCTGGCTCCAAGGCCTCCCTTCCTCATGCCTCCCTTAGCTGGAAGCCAGTTGGACCACCCTCCTGTCATCAGTCTCAGTCTTTCAGTGGTCTCTGATTGTTTTTTCCTGCCACCCAAACTCCCCACTATTTCTCCTAACCTACTTTTCCACCTTATTTCTCATCACCCATGCCCCCTGCCTCTGTAATTTAGCCAAGGGCACACGTGGCCTTGCCCCTTTTCCATCTGGCCCCAGACTCTTCCATCTCCCCAGGTGAAATCCAACCCCTCTTGGCCCCTCCCACTTCTGCTCTAGTTTGTGGCTGATGGCTGCTCTTCTACTCGGGCCAAAACTTTCCGAGAACAGATCTTGTCTCATTTGTGTTTGAACAATTACAGAGTGTGCCGAGGTGGCTGGTACCCAACTGGTGTTCAGTGGGGAACCCCAGAAAAAGAAAATGTGAGAGACCACCTTATTACACACCCCTACAGCCCTGTGGTACCTGCTGCTGTTGACTACTATGGGGAGCACCTGTGCTTCCAAGAAACACCCCTTTCCTGTCCCAGACTATGTGAAGGAGTTGTCTTACTGGAAATCAAGGGTCTCTTGGTTTGGATAGGATGGGGTGCTTTTGCCCTGCAGCTTGATTGAGTTACAGAATCTTTGAGCCCTTAGCACAAGAATGAGCTCCCTCCTCACCCCCCAGTACTGGGGATTGAACCCAGGCCTCGTGCAAGCTCACAGGCGCTCGACCACCAAGCCACACTCCCAGACTTTTCTAGTTCTATTTTTAAAATTTTGAGATGGGGTCTTGCAAAATTGCCCAGGCTGACCTTGAACCTGCGATTGTCCCGTCTTAGCCTTCTGAGTATCTGGGAATGGCATGCATCACTGCACCCTAAAAGGATAATTTTTAATGGTAGAATCTTCAGGGATTTGAGGCAGTGAAGAAGAGATGCTATCTGGGGATAAGAGTGTCCTTAGGCTACTCCTAACCCACCTACATGAATGGCTGGTTCTGGGGAAGGAGGGACCACCAAGAGGAGGGGAATAGAGACAGAGGCCTCAGGAAGCCAACAGCCAGCTCCCCACTTGGCAGATTTCTGACTCTTCCTTCAGCTATGCTGTGAGGGGCTTGTCTTTAAGACCATTGAGCACAGCCCTGGTGCCCAATTTGGATCTCATTGTGCCAATGGCAACTGATGCTGAAGGAGAAAGGCCAGGCTCTGGGAGGGAATTGGGGAACACTCTGTGTGGTCCTTTCACCACAGGGGGGTGCTGGAAGCCTTTCTAGAACCCTCCTGCAATTCCAGCCCAAGACTGATGCCCCCCCAAAGCAGGTGGGGTTCCAGTGGTTGAATAAAATCCCGCGGACATGGCGGCTATATCAAGTGACCCTCATGACCTTGGAGGAGGGCAAGAGAAGGCAATAATGGTGAAGTGTGCATGTGCCTGTGAGTGGTAGAGGTGGAGGCAAGCCAGGAAATGAGGGAGGTCGGGCCAGGGGCCAGTGGGTGGCAGTGCCTCTGGATGGGGTGGTCACCAGTGCCAGTCACCAAGCGTTTCTGTTCTTTTCCAGACACACACTGAGGCAGATGAACCATGCCACTTGCTTTGTCTAATGAGATGTGAGTGAGCGTGGCATGTCACTTCCAGGCAAAAGCTTTTAGATCCAGTGCTGAGTGGTGATGTCCCTTGCCCTCGAGCTGTGAGGAAAATCACGAAGGCTCATTGACCTGGATTTCTGAGTGATGATGGGGAGCAGAGCCTCAGCCCATCTGTGCTGAGGGTGAGATCTGGGGCATGTTTGCCACACAACTTACCCATCCTAAAGACACACCCAGTGTGGAGGGCAGGATGTCAGATTTCTAAGGAAGGTGGGAAGATAGGCTTGCTGGTTTTCTGTCACATGTGCCAGACTTAGAGGAGGTCAGGAGGAGAGAGGGAGAGGCTAGGGATATAGATTACTTTTAGGGGCTGTTCCTCTCTCTGGCGAACCCTGGTTCTCAGGATTTGGGAATGGTGACACAATGAATAAAAATGCTCCATCTCCACAGAGCTGGCTTTGAATCTCAGCTCGGCCACTCTTTGGCCTTGGGTTTGGGCAACTTGCTTTCGCTCTGTGAAGTCTCAGTTCCCTTATCCTAAGAGTAAGTACCTATCTTGAGGAGTAGAGGAAACACATACAAAAGCATATATATATATATATATATATATATATATATATATATATATATATATTTTTTTTTTTTTTTTTTTTGTCTGTGGCAGGCACTCACAACCTGGCTGCTGAGTTTTGTTCTTTTCCTTTTCTTCTATCTACTAGCCCCTGTTTTTGGTGGGGGTGGAGGAGCAGGTGGACACCTCTCTCCGACAATCCTCCCGCTAGACATCATGGTCCCACTGCCTCTCACTCAGCTGCCTGTGCTGTTGATGTTACTACAAGAACCATGAAACATGGACCATCCCAAACAGATGCTTTGTGCCACCCCAAAACTCTTTGGCCTGCCTGAGTGTGTGTGGGCACTCACATGCATGTACATGGTGGCTGAAAACGGAGGACACAATGGCCTAAGGTCAGCAAAAATTGTTTCTGGAAAAACTTGTACCAGCTCAGTGGAAATCTGACGATAAAGGTCATTTCAAAGAACAATGAGCCCCAAGCAGGTGGTGATGGTGATAAAGATGTTGGTGATTATGAGGTGATGGTGATGGTCACAATTACATTTGTTGAGCACCAGCAGGAGATGTCATGGTTCAGATCAGGTCTTTGATGTTGAGAAACCCTGGGTTTGAATCCTGTTCTGCTTCTTTCTATTATATTGGTTAACTTCTCAGTTCACTCTTGGGTAAATGTGAAAATAGTCTATGCCTTTTAGTGTTGTGTGAATGGAATGAGATAATGTTTCTCAGCACATACTCAAAACATGGTGAACATTGTCAGTGTTATTAGTCTCTTAGGCCAGGTACATGCATTTTCACATTTGGTCCTCCCCAAAAGGTTGTCACAGGAGTGTTATTAACCTCCTTCCGCAAGAGGAAACAGAGGCACAGGGAATGAAAAAGCTGGTTCAAAGTCACTTACCTTGTAAAGAAACACCAGAGTTTGGACCCTGGTTGATCTTATTCCAAATCCTTGGCCCTGTGTCTAAAGGCTTGTGGTAGGTTTTTCATTACAGCAGAAGATTGAAAATAGGAATGTCCACCAGCAGGGACAGCTTTAACAAGTTACAGGACATCCTCACAACATCCACAGATGTAAACAAAGTATTTAGGAAGATTTTTGAGATATGCTGAGAGAAAATGACATGGCATGAAACATGTATAATATATTTCCAAATATATTAGAGAAAATTAGTGAGCACATAGGTATAATTGTAATGTTTGTTTATTAATTTATTCATTCCACAAAGTTATTGAGTGCCTATTATATGATATATATTGCCAGGGGGGATTTCCTAAGCCTGACTTGGAGGAAGACCTTTGATTTGACCTACAAGGTGCCCTCTGCCAGCCTTGACTGGCTTTCCTGGAGGGACCCAAAGGCTGAGGGTAGAGTTGGTTTGGGCAGCCCTGATCACTGTCCATGGTGCTTAACCACCACCGTCCCTCTTTTGGAGAATTCACTTCCATTAAGAAAGAAACCACTCTAAAGCTGGACCATGGCCCAAATACTGAAAAGCTGAAGAATATGGAGAAATTTATGCACCAAGCTAAGCAAAGGTGATGATTCAAGTAAAAATATTAGTTAAAATACCAAATAGCAGCTGGATGCAGTGGCGCACACCTGTGATCCCAGCGGCTTGGGAGGCTGAGGCAGGAAGATCTAGAGTTCAAAGCCAGCCTCAGCAAAAGTGAGGCACTAAGCAACTCAGTGAGACCCTTTCTCTAAATAAAATACAAAATAGGGCTGGGGATGTGGCTCAGTGGTCGAGTGCCCCTGAGTTCAATCCTTGGTAACCCGCCCCCCAAAAAATCCAAATAGTTTATAATAAAATTAAACTATCTAGAAGTTTTCACTCATTAATATGTATATTTATAAATTATTATATATAATTACATATTCATTATACAATATATTTCTACTTTACATAAATTATATATTTTATGTCATATATAATAGATCACATAATAGATTACATATGATTATAATATTCCTTTAAACATATTCATTATAAAAGTAAGCTTTATGGAAAAGTTTGAAGAAGAAAGCAAGAATATTCCAGTTCTATCACTCATAGCACAGTATTTCATCAATTCTAGATTTGGATTATAATTTAAATAATTTGTTTTTTTTCCCTGGTGCTGGGCATCTAACCCAGGGCCTCCTGCATGCTAAGGAGGTGTTCTCCCACTGAGTCACACCTCCCAGCCCCCACATCTTTTTTTTTTCCAGTACTGGGGATCAAATCCAGGGCCCAGGGCATGCTAAGCAAGTGCTTTACAACTGAGCTACATCCCCAGACCTTTTCAAAACCTTTATTTTGAGACAGGGTTTTGCTACATTACTGAGACTGGACTCAAAGTTGTGATCCTCCTGCCTCAGCCTCCCAAGTAGATGGATTATAGGCATGTGCCATTGTGCTTGGATCCAAATAATTTTTTTTTGTATCACTAAAGAAATTCTTTCAATTAGACCATGTTGCAATGATTTTTATCACTTAGAATCTTTATTGAAATATCTCGTTTAGACTTATTTAAATATATATTTTTAAATCTATTTCTCACACGTGAACATAAAAAAGAAACTGGTCAATACATTTAATTTTATTTTTTAATTTTTTTTAAAGAGAGAGAGAGAGAGAATTTTTTAATACTTATTTATTTATTTATTTTAATTCTCGGCGGACACAACATCTTTGTTTGTATGTGGTGCTGAGGATCGAACCCGGGCCGCACGCATGCCAGGCGAGAGTGCTACCGCTTGAGCCACATCCCCAGCCCTCAATACATTTTAAAAATATCTTTACATTTAGAGTTCAACTCTTCTGAATCACTTTTTGAGTCAGCCATCTGTGCGTATGAGTGTATGTGTGTGAATACAATATTATCTTTTGTTTATCAAGAGTATTGATGATAAAGCATTTCTTGAAAGAATGAATATTCAGTTATTGCTTCTGGATTTATCTTCCAAGGTACTGATACACAGTTGAGTTTTGATGTTGGCACTTTCTTTATCTTACCAGAAGGTGTCAGCAATAACATGTGAAAGAAAGAAATCTGCATTTTTAGAATGGATGAAGCTGTAAATTTGGTAAACATTATTTCCAACATCTCTTTATGCTTGTATACAAAAAGAATGGATTGCTAGAAAGTTTTAGGTAAGTTTACACAGAAATGATTTTGTAAAAATTAACTCCTACTCTATATGTTTTATGAAAATGCAAATTAAACTTAATTTTACATCAAATTCATGAGAAGAAAAAGAGATTGAAGTAGATATGAAGGAACTATTGTACTTTAAATAGTTTTTCCACCCCAGGAGATATTAATTACCAAAAGATCCCCATAACCTTAAGAAAAAATCAATTATGAAAGCCATAAAACCATACAGAGGTTAGAGTCATTGATTTTTCAAAACTCAAGTTTTGATTTCAGATAATATTTAAAAAAAATTTTTATTGGAGTAAATCTGTACACAATTGGCTGAGTATTGACAAATGTATTCAGTGATGTACCCATCTCCATTATCCTGATGTAGAATATTCCCAAACATCTATCCCTTTTAGGCTGTTGCAGATTTGCTACCTCCTATCTTCTGGCAATGGACTGACCTTCACTCTGTCTCTAGACCTTTGCCTCTCTTAGTATTAAAACATGTTGTTTAAATTTTATTTTTAATTGACAAATAACATTCGTATGTATTTATGGAATACCACATGATTTTTTTTATTTGTTGCTTTTATAAAGTTGGAAATTGAACCCAGGGCCTTGCACATGGTAGGCAAGTGTTCTATCACTGAGCTACATCTTCAGCCCCAATGTGATATTTTAATATATGAATGCATTGTGGAATAATCAAATCAGGCATATCCATCACTTCAAATAGTTATCATTTAATTGTGGTAAGAACATTTAAAATCCTCTTTTAGTTATTTGGAGATATACATTAATTATAGTCATCATACTGTGCAATAGAGAACCAGAATTTATTTTTCCTATTGAACTGAAAATCTATATTCTCTCTTGAGTTTGATTTATGATTCCACATATAAGTGAGATAATAATAATATCATGTTCTCTAGGTTCATCCATGTTGTTGCAAATGGCATAATTTCCCAGTTTTTGGTTTTTATAAAAGGCTGAACAGTATTCCATTGTGTATATAGAGCACATTAAAAAAAAAATCTGTTCAGCTGGGCATGATGGTGTGTGCTTATAATCCCAGTTACTCAGGAAAATCAAAAGTTTGAGGCCAAACTCAGCAACTTGGCAAGACCTTGTCTCAAAATAAAAAGTAAAAGAGGGGCTGGGGCTGTAGCTCAGTGGTAGAGCACTTGCCTAGCACATGTGAGGCACTGGGTTTGATACTCAGCACCACTGAAAAATAAATAAATAAATAAAATAAAGGTATTTTGTCTATTTACAAGTAAAAATATTGTAGGGACAGATGAGGCAAGGCACTGGAGACAGCAGGAAACAGTTTTATTTGGCTGCAGCCAGGTTCAGAGGGCACAGCTTCTGCTGTAATCAGTCAATCCCCTGAATCCCGAGTTCAGGTAGTTTCAGAATTTTATACCCAGCATGTAAGGGGAGGGGCTCAGAAGTTCACAGTCTGTAGCAGTTCACATAAAAGAAGCTTTTTTTCTTTCACTGTTCTGGGCAAGTTAACCCTTGTAGGACAACACCTGAGAAGGGGAGAGCTTCTTCTCCCCTTTCTTTCCTCCCCCTGCCAGCTGTTACCATGGAGCCCAGTTGGTAACTTCTCTTATCTTAGAAATGTAGACATCTCTGTGAAGCCCAGCTCAAGGCCAGAGGCCTTGTTTACACATTTTTACAAACTACTGGATACATGTTTGTGAAAAACTAGTAAGGGGGTGTCCAGCACATGGAGTGCTGATTTCTTCCCGGCCAGTGGCCAAGTAAAACAGGGAAACACGGACAATAGGAAGTTTATCTACATTAAACTCTTTTGTAGAGACTCTTTTGCTGACAGTCCTAAAATCAGCCATGGTGAAGATTTCTGGAGAAGCCCAGTTGATACTTTTCTATGGAGAAAGGGAGTGTCACTACAAAAAAATAAAAAGTAAAAGAAGTGGTTGGGGGAAACTCAGTGGTACAGTGCCCCCCATCGTTTCAATCTTCAGGACCAAAATAAATAAATACATAAAATCTGTTTATTTGTTGATGGGCACTGAGGTCACTTCCATATCGTGGCTATTGTGAATAATTCTTCACGAAACACGACCATGCAGACGTCTCTTTGACTTGCTGACTTTGATGGCTTTAGAGATATACTCAGGATTAGTAGGTAATATGGTAATTTTTTCTTTTTAGGAACTACATACAGTTTTTCAAAATGGCTGTACTAATCTGCAATCCCATTAATAAGGCATAAAGCTTCCCTTTTCTCTACATACAACACTTATGTTTTGTTTTTTTAAATAACAGCCAATCAAACAGGTATGAGATGAGATCTCATGGTTTTGATTTGCATTGCTCTTATGAGTGAAGATATTGGGCTTTTTTTTCATATTTCTGTTGGCCATTCATATGTTTTCTTCTGAGAAATAACTATTTAAGTCCTTTGCCCATATTGTAATGGGGTTGTTTGTGTTCTTGCTATTTATTTATTTATTTGAGACAGGGTCTTGCTAAGTTGCGCAGGCTGGTCTCAAATTTGCAGTCCTCCTGCCGAAGCCTATGGAGTAGCTAAGATTAGAGGTGTGCACCACCATGCCCTGCTTGAATCCTTGTTATTAAGAAGTTTGAGTTCCTTATACATTTGGGATATTAGCCCCTTAGCTGATATATGATTTGCAAATATTTATCCTTCCCCCACTCTTTTTTTAATATTTATTTTTTAGTTGTAGTTGGACACAATACCTTTATTTTATTTATTTATTTTTATGTGGTGCTGAGGATCGAACCCAGGGCCTTGTACCCAGGGCCTCGTTCATGTTAGACTAGTGCTCTACCACTAAGCCACACTCCAGCCCCTCCCCCCACTCTTAGTAGGTTGTTTCTTCATTTTTTTAAATCACCAAAATATTTTTATTTTTGTTATTGTTGACACATACAACACTGAATTTCTATCATTTCATTTGGTTTCCTAAATGTTATCAAGGATGCATTAAAAATGTATGTTTAAAACCAGGATCAGGCAGAATTAATATTATTAAAATGACCATATTACCAAAAGCACTATGCAGATTCAATGCAATTCCCATCAAAATCCCAATGGCATTCCTCACAGAAATAGAATACGCGATTATGAAATTCATCTGGAAAAATAAGAATAGCTAAAGCAATTCTAAGCAGGAAGAGTGAAACAGGTGGTATCGCTATACCAGATCTTAAACTATACTACAGAGCAAAAGTAACAAAAACGGCATGGTACTGGCACCAAAACAGGCTGGGGGACCAATGGTACAGGATAGAGGACACAGAAACTAACCCACAAAACTACAACTACCTTATATTAGACAAAAGTGCTAAAAGCATGCACTGGAGAAAGGATAGCATCTTCAACAAATGGTGCTGGGAAAACTGGAAATCCATAAGCAACAAAATGAAATTGAATCCCTATCTCTCACCACGCACAAAAGTTAACTCAAAATGGATCAATGATCTAGGAATTAAACCAGAGACTCTGCATCTAATCGAAGAAAAAGTAGGCCCTAATCTCCATCACATGGGGTTAGGCCCCAATTTCCTTAGTAAGACACCTATAGCAAAAGAATTAAACCAAGAATCAACAAATGGGATGAATTCAAACTAAAAAGTCTTTTTTCAGCAAGAGAAATAATATGTGAGGTGAATAGGGAGCCTACATCCTGGGAACAAATTTTTATCCCTTACACATCAGATAGAGCTCTAATCTCTAGGGTATACAAAGAACTCAAAAAGCTATACACCAAAAAACAAACAAACAAACAAAAAAAAACAAATAACCCAATCAACAAATGGGCCAAGGACCTGAACAGATACTCCTCAGAAGAGGATATACAATCAATCAACAAATATACAAAAAAATGCTCATCATCTGTAGCAATCAGAGAAATGCAAATTAAAACTACTCTAAGATATCATCTCACTTCAATAAGAATGGCAGCCATGATGAAGACAAACAACAACTGCTGGCGAGGATGCGGGGGAAAAGGTACACTCATACATTGCTGATGGGACTGCAAATTGGTGCAGCCAATTTGGAAAGCAGCATGGAAATTCCTTGGAAAGTTGGGAATGGAACCACCATTTGACCCAGCTATTCCTCTTCTCGGACTCTACCCAAAGGACCTAAAAACAGCATACTACAGAGACACAGCCACATCAATGTTTATAGCAGCACAATTCACAATAGCTGGACTGTGGAGCCAACCTAGATGCTCTTCAATGGATGAATGGATAAAAACAAATGTGGCATATATATACAATGGAATATTACTCAGTACTAAAAAATAATAAGATCATGGCATTTGCAGGGAAATGGATGGCATTAGGGCAGATTATGCTAAGTGAAGTTAGCCAATCCCCCCCCCCCCAAAAAAAAATGCCGAATGTCTTCTCTGATATAAGGGGGGTGACTCAAAATGGGGAAGAGAGGAAGAGCATGGGAAGAAGATTACCTCTAGACAGGGAAGAGGGGTAAGAGGGAAAGGGAGAGAGAAAGGGAATTGCATGGATGGTGGAAGGAGACCCTCATTGTTATACAAAATACATGTATGAAGATGTGAAAAAAAAAAAGAATAGCATTACCCTAGGATTAGGTAGAGAGAAGTGGAGGGAAGGGAAGGGAGGAGTTGGGGAGATAGGAAGAATAATAGAATGAAACAGACATTATTATTACTGTATGTATATATGTGACTGCTGACCAATGTGATTCTGCAACCTGTACACTCAGAAAAATGAGAAATTATGTCCCATCTGATTCAAATGTATGATATGTCAAGATCATTGTACTGTCATGTGTAACTAAGTAAAACAAAACAAAACAAAACACAAAAACAACCCAGGATCAGTGGCACATACCTGTAATCCCTGCTACCCAGAGGCTGAGGCAAGAGGAACACAAGTTCAAGAAAACTCTGGGTAGCCAGGCATGGTGGCACACACCTGTAATCCCAGAGGCTTGGGAGGCTAACGCAGGAGGATGGCGAATTCAAAGCCAGCACTCAGTAAACTAGCGAGGCTCTAAAGCAACTCAATGAGACCCTGTCTCTAAATAAAATATAAAAAGGGCTGGGGATGTGGCTCAGGGTTAAGCATCCCTGGGTTCAGTTCCTGGTTAAAAAAAAGAAAAAAAAAAAGGAAAGAAACCAAGACAACTCTGGGCAACCTAGCCAGATCTGGTCTCTAAATAAATAAATAGGGCTAGAGATGTGGCTCAGAGGAGCACCTCTGGTTTCAGTCCCCAATACTGCCAAAAAATTTGAAGAAATAAGACACATTGAGAAGTTCTCTATAAACATAATCCTTTCTCAATATATTTTTCTACTTTGTTTCATACATAAATCATTTACTCTATAAAACCAAAAATAAAACTATCAACTCTCATGGTCTAGAAGTACATACAAATTTTGGAGTTTGAGAAAATATTCTCTTTGATCTTCTAAATAGCAGATAAAATTTGCAGTGTTTAGAATCATTCAAAGGCTTATCACAAATTCTTATTTTCTCCCAACTTGTTCTGCTAATAATAGACCTTTCAGTTTACTTGGTGAAGATGCCATGCATTTAAAAAGTCAAAATGGTCAAAAGTTGAGATTAAAAAAAAAAAGCATTGAAAATGGCCATCTAAGTATCACTAAAACTTATTAAAACCCCTTCAGGTCAGAATGGTGGTGCATGTCTGTAATCCTAGTGGCTCAGGAGGTTGAGGCAGGAGAATCCCAAGTTCAAAGCCAGCCTCAACAACTTAGTGAGGCCCTAAGCAACTTAGCAAGATCCTGTCTTAAAATAAAAAATAAAAAGGGCTGGGGATGTGGCTTACTGGTTAAGCTCCGCTGGGTTTAATCCACAGTTCTAAAAAAATTAAAAATAAAAAGCAAAAAATTCTACATTGCTGCATGCAGTAATTTCACTGAACATTCTTGAACAACGAAATCTTCAAATCCTCTCAAGGAGCTTGACAAATCTCATCAGGATTTCTCAGAAAGTCAGCTTGTCATAGTCTTGTGTACTTCCTTATTAACTCTGATGATAAAGCTTCTAGGTTAATTCCTTCTTCACAAAGCTGTACACAAATAGTCAGCTTCCATATCTCACCCACTATTTAAAATTCTTGAAATCTCAAGCAGAACTTTCGTGTGCAGCATGCTCTTGTTCTTTCATGAGATGATGTAGCAAGAAATGCAAGCCCCTCAACTTTGCACTTTCTAGCCTCCAGAACTGGTGAGAATTCCATAGGATTGTCTTCCTCCAGAAGTGGAGGCTGATGTAGATAACCCGTCCAGGGTCACCCTCACTGCATTCAGATTCACTGCCACAGGGAAGATGCCGGAGAGTGGCTGCCATCTGCCACAGTAGTGGCCTAGGGAGGTGGGAGAAGGGCTGACTCTAGACAAGAGCTTATTTCTTTACTCTTGGATGTTTTCTTTCCTGTGCTGAAACTGTTTAGTTTGAGGTAATCCCGTTTTTCTATTTTTGCTTTCATTGTCTGTGCCTTTGGGGTTATATCCAAGAAATCATTCACTGCCAGACCAATATTGCAGGGATTTCCCCCCTATATTTTCTTTTTCCAGTCTCCCCAGTATCATTTATGGAAGGGACTGTTCTTTTTCTATTGTGTGTTCTTGGCACATTTGTCCAAGATCAACAGGCTATAGATGTATGGGCTATTTTGGACTCTCTGTCTTAGTCTATTGGTCAGTATGTCTGTTTGTTGTTGTTTTTAAATATTTTTTTTTTGTTGTAGATGGACACAATGCCTTTATTTTACTTATTTTTATGTAGTGCTGAGAATTGAACCTAGTGCCTCACATGTGCTAGGCGAGTGCTCTACCACTGAGCCACAACCTCAGCCCAGTATGTCTGTTTTTAATGCCAGCACCATAGCTTTGTGATATATTTTGAAATATGGTAGGATGATGCTTCCAGATTTATTCTTTTTTTTTTGTCAAAATTGCTTTGACTATTTGGGATCTATTTGGGATCCATACAGATTTTGAATTTTTTCCTCTCTCTGTTAAAAAATGACATTGAAGTTTTGATAGAAATTGCATTTAATTTGTAGATCTCTCTGGGTGGTATGCAATCTAATTAATAATCCATTAATTAAATCTATCAATTTAAGTCAATAATCAAATTTATTAAGTTGATTAATTTAATTAATATTATTAAAACACAATATTAATTTTAGCAATCCAAGACCATGGGGTATCTTTCCATTTATTTGTGTTATCTTCAATTTCATCTATGTCCTATAGTTTTCAGTAAAAAGATCTTTCACGTCCTTGTCTAAATTTACTCCCATGTATTTTATTATTATTATTTGTTATTATAAGTGGGATTATGTTCTTTTTAAAAAATTATGTGTGTATTAATTTCTTTTTCAGACAGTTGGTTGTTAGTGGATAGAAATGTTAATGATTTTTTAAAATATTTTTTTAGTTGTAGGTGGACACAATACCTTTTTATTTTATTTAGGTGGTGCTGAGGATCGAATCTAGGGCCTCACACATGCGAGACGTATTTTATACTAATGAACCACAGCCCCAGCCCCAATGTTAATGATTTTTAAAAGTTGATTTTGTATCCTGAAACTTTACTAAATTTTGTTTATCAGTTCTGAGAGTTTTTTAGGGTAAGTCTTTACATATAAAATAATGTCATCAGTAAACAGAGACAGTTTTACTTCAACCTTTCTTATTTGCATGCCTCTTATTTCTCTCTCTTGCCTAATTGCTCTGGCTAAGCAGTGGGAGAGGGCATCCTTGTCTTGTTCCTGATCTTAAAGGAGAAGCCTTGAACTTTTCACCACTCAGTATGTTAGATGTTAATGGGTCTGCCATATCTAGCCTTTAGTGTATTGAGGAACATTCCTTCTGTACCTAATTTGTTGAGAGCTTTTATCATAAAAGGATATTGAATTTTGTTAAATGTTTTTTTTCTGCATCTATTGGGATCATCCTAAGGTTTGTGTTCTTCCTTTTGTTAATATGGTGACTCATTTTTATTGATTTGCATTTGTTGAACCAACCTTGTATTCCAGGGATAACTTCCACCTGATCACAGTGGATGATCCTTTCAATGTACTGTTGAATACAGTTTGGTAGTATTTTGTGAGGAGTTTTGCACAATGCTCATCAGTGATATTTGCCTGTAGTTTTCTTTTAGTGTATTGGTGTTGATATTGGGGTGATGCCGGCCTTCTAGAATGAGTTTGAAAGTATTTCCTCCTATTCAATTTTTTGGAAGAGTTTCAGAAAGACTGATATTATTTATTTGTAAAATGTTTGGTAGCAGAAATATCTAGTGAAATATCTGGTTATGGGCTTTTCTTTGATGGAAAACTATTACTGATTTCACATCTTTTTTCATTATTGACTAGTTTATAGTTCATATTACTTCATGATTCCATTTTAGTAGGTTGTATGTAGTTAGGAATTTATCCATTTCTTCTAGGTGATTTAATTTGTTGGCATATAATTATTTATAGTAGTCTCTTAAGACCCTTTGTATTGCTATGGTACTATTTAAAATGTCTTTCATTTCTGATTTTACTTTATGCTCTTCTCTCTTTTTTATTGTTCTAGAAATTTTCTACAAAAACAACTCTAAATTTCATGGATCTTTTCAATTGTATTTATAGTTTATATGTCGCTTATTTCTGCTCTTTGTTATTTCCTTCCTTTAGCTAACTGTTGACTTAGTTTGGTCTTCTTTTTCTAGTTCCTTGAGGAGTGACATTAAACTATTTATTTGAGATCTTTCTCTTTTTTTGATATAGGCATTTCTTACAATAAATTTCCCTCTTAGAACTTCTTTGTTCCATTTTTGTTTGTCTCAAGATATCTTTTTTTTTTTTTTTTTTGGATACCAAGAATTGAACTCAGGGGCATTTAATCACTGAGCCACATCCCCAGCCCTTTTTATTTTTTATTTTGAGACAGGGTCTTGCTACGTTGCTTTGGGCATTGCTAAATTGCTGAGACTGGCCTTGAACTTGTGAGCCTCCTGCCTCAGACTCCCAAATTGTTGGGATTACAGGTATGTGCCCCTACACCTTGCTACTTCAGAAATTATTTATAATTTGGACAAACAATGACTTTAGGGGAGGAAGGAATATTTGTTTTTGGGAAAAGAATATTTTATCATTGACATTGTTTAGAATTGCTAGTGCACAGTGATAGGAAAACAAGACTTCTTCTTTTTTTTTTTTTTAGTAAGTTTTCTTATTGTTTTTTAAACTATCTGCGGTAATGTAACCCTTTTTGCCTGCACTCAACAGACTGCTGTCACACCCTGTCTTTGGAATGTTCCTGTTTTTCTCTTTTGCTGATTCTCATTTAGGAATCAACATTTTCCTCTTATTTATTCCCTTCATCATGACATCATGAAAGCATATCTTTCAGTATATTTTTGAGAAACAGTGTGTAGGGAGTAAACTTCTAAGCATGACATATCCGAAAATATCTTTATTATCCCAGTTTTTTATTTTTAAATTTTAAATTAATAGAGTAAAATTAACTTTTACACAGTAAGGTTGACTTTTTCCTTGTCCTTTGTCCAGTTCTAGGGATTGAACCCAGGGCCTTGCACAGGCTAGGCAAGTGCTCTTCTACTGAATCCCGTCTCCAGCCCTAAAGTTGACTTCTTCGACATACAGTTTGTGAATTTTAACACATCTTCCCTCATGTAATCTCCATAGAATATGAACAGTTTCACCACCTCAAGAATTTCCCTCATTTTACTTCTTTGTGGCCACTCTCCTCCCGATCCCTAAGCCCTGGAAAGCACCAATTGGTTATGTATCATACAGAATGACAATATATAACTTTTGGAAACTTGCTTCTTTTGTTCAGCAGATGCCTTTGAGATTCATCCAAGTGGTTGCAGGTGTGAACACTCCATTGATTTATAGCACTGAGTAGGATCGCATTTCACAGATGTCCCATGGTATGTTCATCCATTCACCCAAGAACAAGGAGCTATTTTCCAGTTTTTTTTTAATTATAAACTTACTATGAGTATTCATGTATAAGTTGTTGTGTGAATGTATGTTTTAATTTTTCTAGGGTTAATATCAAGGAATTGCCAAGACACATGGTAAGTATACATTTAACTACGTAAGGCTGCTTCACTGTTTTCCAGAGTGGCAATATCATCTGATATTCCCACCTGCAATGTCTGGGAGTTCCAGTTGCTTCACATCACTTGTCAGCATTTTGCTTTGTTTTATTGTAATTTTAGCCTTTTTGATAGGCGTGTGGTACTATATTTCCGTAATGCCTAATGTACATGGACACAATACCCATTTTGTTCTTTTCAAAATTGTTTTGGCTCTTCTAGTTCTTTTGCCTTTTCACATACATCTTAAAATAACCAAAAAACTTGTGATTTTTTTACCGACAGTGTATTGTATCCAAACATACATTAACTGGGAGATAAATCACATCTTAACAATATTAAATCTTCTGTCCAGGAACATGGTATGCTTTCTCATTTATTAAGTTCTTCTTTTATTTCTTTGATCAACATTTTGTAGTTTTCAGCACATACATCCTATACATACTTTGTTAGCTATATACCTATGTTCTTCCTTTTAAAAGTGATATTAAATGATTTTCTTCATAGTTTTATTTTTAATTGTCCCTTCTTGGCATTCTGCCATCTTGATAAACACACTTACTAATTTTAGCAGTATTTTTGCAAATTCCTTTGAAATTCCAACATAGGCAATTATATTGTCTGAGGATACTGATACTTTATAGACCTCTTATTTCTTTTTATTGCCTTAATTCACTGGTTGGGAATTTTGTTACAATGTTACATAGGAATGGTGAGAGTGGCCTTCCTTGCTTTTTTAAAATTCTCACAGATTCTTACACATGAGTGTCTATTTAGATATTTGAGGAAAGAAAGAGACAATTGAGGGCTGGGGAGGTGGCTCAAGCGGTAGTGGGCTCGCCTGGCATGCGCGGGGCACTGGCTTCGAGCCTCAGCACCACATAAAAAAAAAATAAAATAAAGGTGTTGTGTCCACCGAAAACTAAAAAATAAATATTAAAAAATTCTCTGTCTCTCTCTTAAAAAAAAAAAGAGAGAGAGAGACAATTGGGAGTCCTTTCACCATCCTCTTATACCTAATTGGTATTTTGGCTGAGATTAGAATTATATATTGAAAACCTTTTCCCTCAGAATGTTGAATGTATTTCTTGATTTTTTCGTCTAGCATCCAATTTGCTTTTGAGAAATCTGAAGTTGTTCTGCTGCTGCTTGTTCTTTTGAGGGTGATCTGTTCCTCATCTCGGAAGGTTTCTAGGGCTTTCTTTTTTGTCCTTAGTGTTTTCTAATTTCATGCAAAAGTGTTTAGTGTGCATTTTATTTCTTCTGATAGTGTTTTGTTTGCTCTTTCAATCTGGGAAATTTCTTGTGTAAGCTCTTTGGTAGTTAATTCACCTCTGTAGTTGCCATTCTTTTGAAAATTCTTACTGAAATAATTTCTAAGCCTCCCGTATATTATCTCCAGTTCTTTATCATTTAAAAATTTTTTATTCTGTGGTCAGAGGATATTTCCTCAACTTGATCTTACAATACTTTGGTTGAAGTTAAAGTTTCTGTAAATATATTTTAATTCCCAAGCAAACAGAGCTCTTTTTTTGTTTTCTAGTTTTTTTTCATACAATCATGTACTTATATTATAGATATTGTATCTTCTTACTTTCCTTTGAAGAAACTAATAATGAACTTTTTAAAAAAAAAAAATAGACGTCTTGGGGCTGGGATTGTGGCTCAGCGGTAGAGCGCTCGCCTAGCACGGGCAGGGCCTGGGTTCGATCCTCCGCACCACATAAAAATAAAGGCACTGTGTTGTGTCCATCTACACCTAAAAAATAAATATTAAAAAAAAAGAAACACAGTCAAGAACAAATAAACCACAATTTTAAAAAAATAGGCGTCTTATGTTCCTTTCATCATTTTAAGCTTTCTTTTATTCATTTTTGTATTTATTTTGTTTTTCTTCCATGTTGGAGGCCTTCTTTAAATTACTGTGATGTCTGGTTGTCTGTATCCGCGTAGGAGGTTGCTTAGAACCCCCACATACAGGCAGGGCTTTTATACTGATGGATTTTACTTTAGAGCATCAGATGGGAAATCAGTAATTCTCTGGAGAACCAAGTGCCAATATATCGAGGACTATTTTTCTAGGGTGGTTATTTCTACAAAGGGAAAAAAAAATCTTGTTTTTCTTCTCGTTAAGTTATCTGCTAGAGTTTTGCACTAGGTTAAGGAGGAGAATGAAATGCACTTTTAGTCCTCTTTTAGTCAAAGAAGTTCCTACCTATGTCCTCCTACCATTTACATTACCTGCATTTGAGTTTGTGACCCCTAACATTACAAGAACTTTTCTGTACAAGGCAGGCTTGTCATCATTTTCAAGAGTCTCTTGTTTTGACCCATAAGGCTCGATCTTCTTGTTGGGTACTTTATGACGACATGGTGGACACAGCAAGTTGTCTACCCAGCAATGATTCCCTTGTCTGATTTATACCAAAGTACCTGGAAAATTCAGGCATTCATTTTCTCAGATAAAATAATAGCTGGGCGTATTTATGTGATATATCCTGTAATGACCCATAAGACAGAGGGGTGTCACTGGGGAGTTGCTGGAGACTTCTCTTCATGATTAAAGGCACGAGATGCAACAGGAGAGAGAAACTGCCCCCACGACCTTCTTCACTTCCAGCCTTTGAATGAGATTGCGTGGGGTCATGCACGATGATGCAAGCCAAGGAAAACACCTTGGCCCATGAGGGAAAGACCCAGAGCATCCCACGTTCAGGAAACCAGTCAATATCTTGATAGCTTAGAGCCAGGGAGCCACAGCTGACTCATCGACTTTGATCCCCTGATTTTTCTTAGTTACCTTTATGTCCTCCTTAAAAAAAATCCCATCTCCTTTTCTTTCTCACCACTTTTATCCTCTCATTCCTTTCTATCTTTAAAGGGACTGAAGTGGAGCAGGATGAGTCAGGGACACAGGTAAAGTTATAGGCCCTTTGCTGGCTTCATTAAGTCTTTTTTGAAACAAGATGGGCTATGAATCAACAAACAAGCTGCTCCCCATATGTCCAGTCTCAGCCCTCCCATCTCCTCCTCCTTGTTGCCATGGTGACCTTCACCGGTGGGTCATTTGCCTGCATAATATCCTCCATTGGTTTCTTATGTCCTAAGGATAAAATCTAAATTTATCCAGCTGGTCCCTCGAAGCTCTTTAGAATCTTCTCCCACCCTCCTCTCCCACCATCTCCCCTGGGCTCCAGCCTTGCTGAAGCACTTGGGGTTTCTGGGATTTATGCTGTTGCCATTTCACTCTGGGGTCCTACTCTTCCTGCCAGAGACACACTTCTCTCTCCTTAACACCAGCTCCTCCTCCCTCCCAGATCATGGCTAATGGCCCAGCCCCTTAACCTTTGGCCATTTCTCCAGTGGAGCTGCCTTCACTCTTCAGTGCACGTCTGTTTCTGGGCCTCTCTCTCTTAATCAAACTGTGAGCTTCTGAGAACAGAGTGCATTTCATAAAAAATAACCAGCATTGAGCATAGAGGTATACCCAGACCTACCTCTCCTGCTCCTCAAGAAATTTGATCTTAAATTATGAATTCCATCTTTATCAAAAATTTGCTAAGTATCACCCCGGAGCAGTGGCACACGCCTATAATCCCAGTGGCTCTGGAGGCTGAGGCAGGAGGATTGTAAGTTCAAGGCCAGCCTCAGCAAAAGTGGGGTGCTAAGCAACTTGGTGAGTCCCTGTCTCTAAATAAAATACAAAATAGGGCTGGGGATGCGGCTCAGTGGTTGAGTGCCCCTGAGTTTAATCCCAAGTACCAAAAAAAAAAAAAATTTGCCAATTATCCACAATGGACCAGGTATGATATGACAAAACAATAAATGACTTTGTAATCATTTATAAAATAGAGAAAGAAGAGAAACAATCTATAACTCCACATCCCTTAACACATTTGTTGTTGAGATCTGGTGTTTACTGCCAGCATTTTTGAGCAGAACAACTTTTAAAGTGGTTCCAGTGAGCCTTATTAGCTTATACAGCCCTGGCTCTCAGTTCAGAGCGGCCATTAAAAGTTCACCAGCCCCAGGAGAGTGGAGGAGCCAGCTTAGCCCTCCCTTAGGCTCTGACCTTCCACTGGGACACAGCAGTGAGCCAGTTCCCAGGGGAGATTGCCAGTGAAGTTAATAACCTCTCATTTGAATAATATTTTCTGTTTTCCAAACTCCTTCATCACCATGAGCACATTTATCCATAATCCTTGCTGTGCTTGTGCAGGCAAGGAAACGGAGGTCCTTGGCATGAGGTAATAGAGAGGGCATTGGTAGCATAGTCTTGCATGTAAAATCCATGACCAATCCCATGACTGAGAACAAGTTATATTCTGTCTCTAGGCCTCAGTTCCAGTATATGTAAAAGAAGAAAGTTGATTAGATGACCTCTTAATCCTCCACAGAGACTCAAAATTTTATGATTTTATGTCTTGCTCAAGGTTTCATGGCTTATTTGTGGCAGAACCACAGCCAGGATCTAGGGTTTTGGGGCCCAGCCCAAGGCTTACATCATACCACAAATAATCCATGAGATCCTCTAAGAGAACTCTTTCTTCCAGATCAAGTGTGTGATGTGGCTTCTACCTCTTTCTCCCTTGTCCATTGTTGGGATAGAAAGATTTGGCCAGAGAGAAAGACTAGGCAAAGAAACATGGCAAAACATTTTGCACTTAAATCTGGGCCACAAGGAAGAATGATCTGGGTCATAAGTGGAAAGTTGGCCGAGGTACTTTTTGGAGCAATTTCCGAAAGAAGAGAATGAAACTCGGTCCCTGATCCTCAACCTCCACTAAGGCAGCTCTTAAGAGCATAAGGTGAAAGTAAGTCTGATTCCATAAACAGAGAGACAAGTTCTGGAAGGTAATGTATGGCAAGACGGGCAAGGCACCTAATCAAGGTATGTTGTGAGAGCTTTGTGAATCTGTCAGACTGTCTCAAAGTTAAAGCAGGAACAAGATGAGGCTTTGGATGAGGAAAAATAATCCAGGGCAATTGGCCAGGGAAGATGAGAGACCACCAGAGCTGTCCAGCTCCTTAACTCCCACTCCCTACAGCAAGGAGGTGACACTTCCAACCTACACGGAGGGGGTTCTGGAGATTCTTCCCAGGTATGAATTCAGGCTGTCACCACATGGGGTCCGAGAAGACCCCAAGAAAGGAAAAGGGAATCTCAAGTCAGCTCTGGTGGTTTCTTGACTTACATTGCAGAAAAGAATTTCAGGATGCATCAAAAGAGGCACAGGCAAAAATGTATTCAGGAGAGCAAACAATAGAGCAGGATCCACATTCACACAAAGGAGAGGGAGTCCAGATGCTCTAGAGTGACATGTGCTTTTGGTGTCTCAGGCTTCTTTCTTTCTTTCTGATGCTTAGGGCAACTTTCTAAGGCTTCTTTTATAGGAAACTTTGTAAAGGGCAAGCGTGAGAGGTACATGGGGTGGATTCAGCTTAATAAGCTCAATTCTCTTGATTGTGGTGCATGGAGCAGGTCACAGTGGTCTAGTTCTTCTGAGAATCTGCAGGTTGACGTTGTCTAATTAACAGGTAGCACTTGGACTGCATTCATACCATGGGTTTCTAACATTGTGTGGCTGACTGGGAGCTGGGATTTGCGATTACAGCCCAGTATCAATAAAGGGCATCAGAGCACATATCCCTAGTCCAAGAAAAGATCAAAATTCAAAATTTGAAATATGGCTTATTCTGAATGTGTGTTCCTTTTGTGCCATGTAAAGTTAAAAAATGTGGGTGGAATTATCGTAAATTGGAAATAATCTGCCTCCCCCTTGGTGGTCTTAGGGATTAAACCCAGGGGTGCTCTACCACTGAATTACATCCTTTTTTTACATCCAAAATTTTAATTTTCAGATAAGGGCTCTAAATTGCTGAGGCTGGCCTCAAACTTGTGATCCTCCTGCCTTAGCTTCCTGAGTAGCTGATATTATAATCATGTGATACTACTGCTCCTGGCTAGTTCCCTGTCATCTTGAATAGAGCTGACCTGTGTAGCCAAAAGAACATTGCAGATCTGATAGCATGTGATTCTAGGTCACAAAAGACATTTTGGTTTCTATGGTGATTTATTTATTTATTTGTTGTAGATGGACACAATACCTTTATTATTAAGGGAAAATTGGCTAAAAAGACATTAAAAAGAAAACAAATAGAGATTCTGGAGCTGAAAGGTATAATACTTGAAATAAAAAAATTACTAGAGAGTTCATCAGGAAATTGGATCAGAAGAAGAAGAAAATTAGTGAACCTGAAGATAGGGCAAATGAAAGTACCCAGACTGAAGAGAATAAAAAAAAGAAATAAAGAAAAATAAACAGGGTCCCATCAAAAACCACCAAGCTGACTAATACCCATTGTGGGAGTTTCACAAGGAATAAGAGAGAAAAGGGAGAAGAAAAAAGATACTTAAAGAAATAATGGATAAAAAAACTTTCCCAACTTAACGAAAGATGTGAATTTACACGTTCCAAAAGACTGATGAACTCCAAACAGGATCAATTTAAAGAGATTCACCTTGATGCTCATTGTAATCAAACTGCCAAAGACAAAGAGAGTCTTTTTTTTAGAGGGGATACTGGGGATTGAAGCTGGGGGTGCTTAACTGCCGCAGTCTGGCTGGGCACAATTCAGGAGCCACTTGTCAAGCACAAATGAACTTTATTTTTAGAACACACGCAGCAGCACACGAGCTCTTCAGGAATTCCCTCAGAGCCCAACTGCCACCACTGGCTTCTGGTGAGCCCCTCAACCCCCACTCCTCCCGCTCTTGAGGCCGATTGGCTGGGTTGTGTGGGTGGAGCCAAAAGAGTCCCCCAATGAGCAGCTCCGTGGTCTGAAAGGGCGGGGAAACAGCCCAATGAGCATCACCGCAGAGGAGCCAATCAGTTGGCAGCTAGAAGTTTGCTGGGGCCACTGTGAGCCAATCATCAGCTGGCAGCTGGAAGTTTGCTGGGGCCACTGTGAGCCAATCATCAGCTGGCAGCTGGAAGTTTGCTGGCAGCTGGAAGTTTGCTGGGGCCCCTTCGCTGTGGCTCTCAACATCTCCCCCTCTCTGTTTAAACAACAAGCATGTGGCTTAGGGACGGTGCCTGCCTTAGGTTGTCCAATACTACATATGATCCTTACCCGTCATCGGATGAGCTGACCTCAAGGCGTCAGCCTCCTGTCTTAGGTTGGTACCATTGCAATTGGATCTTACCCGTCATTGACTACCGGTCCAGCATACAACCACACCTGTGGATAGGCCTTTGTACTAGTGGGGGGGTGAGGTTCTTTGCCTCACCTCTGTTGGCCCCCAAATTTTAGCTGAATGACCATCACAAGCAGAAGGGAGGAGGATACACCAAGCCAATTGACGGCTCCTTTTGGAAAAATTGTACCACCGATGACACCATCAGCAAAAATACCCTGGCACTACCTGGGGTTGGCTGCACCAACAGATAGTTCACAATGCATACAAGTGATACATAGTCGAGGCAAGTTCTGCAAGCAGATCAGTGATAGCTATTGCAGAAGCTGTAGTTTGGTTTTATCTTTGTCTTCACCGGCATTGGGATGAAGATAGGAATTCTGGCAATGATGGTTAAAGAAAAAATTATGTAATATTTCAGCAGGCACTAAAAGAAAGCAATTTTCTGAACAATTTACATTATCCAGATCTGTTAATCTCCTTTTTTGTTCACATATTAAAACAATCCTCAACAGCTGTTTACCCAATTTAAATTAAACCATTTAAATCATGTGAATAAGAAAAAAAAAATATTTGGATCCATTTTTTTTCATGAGCGCTCGTCATATATGATATATGGACATACGCACACACAAACATACAACACAAAACACAAGTGTGCACACATAATATAATATATACAACACATAACATAATAGTAAAGGCCTTGTAACTTTTTACATGTGAAATCTCCATTGCAATGTTTAAAAACTCCATAGTCAAAAAATAGAACTGATCAGTAAAACATTAACCTAGGTCTGTATGAGCTCAAAAAACAAAATAGAACTTCATGATGTGGGAAAGGGCAATAATAAAATAGATATTGAAAAAAGCATCCTGGTTTCATTAGCCTCCAGGTATGGGAGAACCACTGTCGCAGATGTAAGAATAGCCAAACTGTAGTTCTGGATATCAGCTGTTATGGATTTGAGCCAAATCATCTTCTTTTTGGTCTGTAGAAATCACTTTAGTTAGTCTCTCTGGAATCCAAATCAGCTGCTGTTCTCCCTGTGGAAACACACAAACAGACCTCCGACTCCAGACAATCACTGGGTCAGGACCTTTCCATTGTCCTGTTAGAATATCCTTCCAAAGTACCTTGGGCTTATGTACATTTTTTGGATGCATATACCTTTCCGCAGCACTAAGCCCTGATGAATCCAAATTTTAAAAGTTTAGAGTAAAAAGGGTTATTTTAAGTTTATCTTTGGGGAATATATACCCCTTCCCAATTCCCTCTTTTTGCTTTAATAAGTACATTTTAATAGTTTGATGAGCTCTTTCAACTATGCCTTGTCCCTGTGGATTGTATGGGATTCCTGTTATATGAGTAATGCCAAATGATGAGCAAAATTGTTTAAAAGAGGTAAAAGTATAACCAGGGGCATTATCTGTTTTTAACTGTTTTGGAACACCCACAGTGGCAAAATTTTGTAAGCAATGAGCTATAATATCTTTAGTTTTTTTCTCCGGCATGAAGGGAGCCCATCAAAAATCTGGAAGAAGTATCAACTGTAACATGCAAATATTTTAATTTTCCAAATTCTTAACTTCTCCCCTGATGGCTTTTCCTCCTTTAAATTTTCTTCCTCTGTCTGACTAGCTCAAGAGACCTTCTCTTTTACTTGATCTAACATGTCTTCTATCATAGTCTGAACTGAAGGCTTTGGACTAGGCAAACAAAATTGTACCAATGCCCACAATGGCAATGTGCCAACTGGCAGAATTCCTGAGTTTTTCTTTTCCCTCTCCCTTAAATCTTCACCATGATGGTCCCATTGTGATATATTCAACAGCTCCTCCTTAAAAAGCCATGGGCTACATTTTTGTATTGTATCGATGTATGCCCTAACTGTTCTTGATTTTACTGGGGTGCCTCCTTCCTCTAACAATTTACTTAACACTCTTTCGGTTTGTTTGTTTTTTACTAATTTCTGATCCCATATTTCTACTATAAAGATAACACAACACAACAAGATAACACCAAACAAAACTGAAACAGAATGAAACAAAAATGGAACAAAAATTCATTATATCAGCCTTTCTATCCTCCTGAAATGTCCATCCATCCTTTCTCCCTATCTGTTCCTCAGATGCAAATAGTTTTTCCTCAGATGTGAGCAGTTTTTCTTCCGTCTCACCCATCTCCAGGGACAGGCAACTTAAAACAAAAGCGAAACAAAACGAAAGAAGAATCTTAAAATGGCTACCCATCCTCTTGCCCTGCCCTCAGGGGCGAGCAGTTTATCTTGTCACTTACCCTCAGTCGGTCCGGTCCCTTGCGGGCCACCAAATGCCGCAGTCTGTCTGGGCACAATTCACGAGCCACTTGTCAAGCACAAACGAACTTTATTTTTAGAACACACACGCCACACCACACGAGCTCTTCAGGAATTCCCTCAGAGCCCAAATGCCACCACCGGCTTTTGGTGAGCCCCTCAACCCCCACTCCTCCCGCTCTTGAGGCCAATTGGCAGGGTCGCATGGGCAGAGCCAAAAGAGTCCCCCAATGAGCAGCTCTGTGGTCTGAAAGGGTGGGGAAACAGCCCAATGAGCATCATTGCAGTGGAGCCAATCAGCTGGAAGTTTGCTGGGGCCGCTTCGGCTGTGGCTCTCAACACTTAACCACTGAACTACATCCCCAGCCCTTTCTGTATATTTTCTTTGGAGACAGGTCTCACTGAGTTGCTTAGGGCTTTGATAAATTGCTGAGGCTGACTTTGAACTTGTGATCCTCCTTGCCTCAGCCTCCTTAGCCACTGGAATTATAGGTGTATACCACCATGCCCAGCCCAAAGAGACTCTTATAAACAGCAACAAAAAATCCAGGAATTCTCAATAGCATGAAAACCCAGTTTCATGCCAGAAATTATGGAGACAGAATTCTGAAATGTGGTGGGATGACATGTTTTAAATGTTGTGGAAAACCCCTATCAACTAGGAATTCTACCTTTCCTTTCAAAAATGAAGTAGTAGTAAAGATATTAACAGATATACAAGAGCTAAAGGAACTCATTGCTAGGACTGCCCTATCAGAAATGCTAAAGGGAGGCTTTCCGGTTTCTGTAAAAGAACAGATCATACAAAAACGATGATCGCTGATAAAGGTAACTACATAGGTAAGAATAAAATCTAGTATTACTGTATTTTGGTATGAAAGTCTTTTTTTTGGTTTCCTAAATGGTTTAAAGACAAATACATAAAATAATCATAAATCTATGCAACAGTTACATACGTGTAAAGAAGTAACTTGTGGAAATAACATAAAAGTAAGGAAAGTGATGGGATATAAGCAGTGTTAATGCATGTTATTGAAGTTAAGTTGGTATCAAACTAGATTTGGACTAAATTTAAACTAGATAGTTGGTATCAAACTAGATTTGGACTAAATTTAAACTAGATAGTTATGTATTTAGGATGTTAACTGTGATCTCTATGGTAACTTAATTATATACAGAAAAAAATAAAGAGGAAATCAAAGTGATCACTGGGGAAAAAACAAACAAGCAAGCATCACAACCAAACACCACAAAGGCGGTGTTGGAGAAATCAAGGGGGAAAACAATGTAAGACATACAGAATACAAAAATAGCACAATGGCAGAAGTAAATTCATATGTGTGTGTGTGTGTGTGTGTGTGTGTGTGATATATATATATATGTGTGAGATATATTTAGTTGTTGATAGAACTTCATTTGTATTTATTTATATGTGTGCTCAGAACTGAGTCCAGGGCTTGACACATGCTAGGCAAACACTCCACCACTGAGCTACAACCCCAGCTCAAGAAATACATTCTTCAAATCAGTAATCACTTTAAATACAAATGAGTTATACTCACCAATGAAGAGGTTAGAAGAATGAATTAAAACACTGTAATTCAACTATGTGATGCTTATAAGAGATTCACTTGAAATCTAATTTCAAAAACAGGTTTAACACAAAAGGTTATGAAAAAGATACTCCATGAAAAGAAAGATAGAATGAGATCAATATAAAAACAGGGGACTTGAACAATATTACAAATCAATTAGACAAAAAAAAGACATGATACAGACCATCTAAAAACAGCAGAAAATATATTTTTCTTCTTAAGTTCATGTGGAACAATCTCCAGACCGTGATAGGCCCTAAACGTTTTTTTTTTTTTTTTTAATTTGCAGAACTAGGGATTGAACCCAGTGGTGTCTACCACTGAGCTTCATCTCCAGTAGAAACCCCCCACCCTTTTTAAAAAATTTGAGACAGGGTCTCCCTATGTTGCCTAGGCTGGTCTTGAACTCTTGTTCCTCCTGCCCCAACCTCCCCAGTATTACAGATGTGTGCCCCTGGGATTACAGCCTCCCTGGGATTACAGGTGTATGCCACTAAACCCAGCTTAACAAATGTTAGGAGATTGAAATCCGACAAAGTGTCTCCTCTGAACACAATGAAACAAAGCTAGATTTTAATAATAAAATGGGAAAATGGAAATTTCACAAATGTATGGAAATTAAACACTCTTTCATAACAGATGCACCAAATAAAAATTCACTAATGAAATTAGAAAATACCTTAATATGAATGCAAACACACACACACACACACTCAACTTTTATAGGAAGCAGTGAGAGCAGTACTTAGAGGATAATTTGTAGTTGTAAAAACATACTTTAAAAAGAAGAAATAAGATTTTTTAAAAAATTAAAAATAAAAAGAAGAAAGAAGCCAGACATGGTGGTACACATGTGAAATCCCAGCAATGCGAAAGCAGGAGAATCACAAGTTTGAGACTAGCCTGGGCAATACAGAGAGATCCTGTCTCAAAATAAAAATATGAAAAAAAGGCTTGGCATACAGTTCAGTGGTAGAGTGTCACTGACTTCAATGCCCAGTGCCCCCCACCACATACTCACACAAAACCCTAAAACCAGCTATCTAACATTGTATGTTAAGAGCCTGAAAAAAGAAGCATAAACTAAAATCAAAGCCAGAAAAAAAGAAATAATAAAAATTAGATCAGGGATAAATAAAATAAAGAATACAAAACAATAGAAATTATCGTGTAAACAAATTTTATTCTTTGAAATAATCAACAGCATTTACAGACCTTTAGATACACTAAGATGAAAAAGAGAAAAGAGTCAATAAATGAAACCATAATGAAAACAGGGACAATACTACCAATGCTAGAAAAACTGAAAAGATTATAAGAAAGTTTAAGTAGTTTTATACTAACAGATTAGATAATTTAGATTAGGTAGAGGAATTCTTAGAAATGAACTAATTGGGGGAAGTGCTAAAGAGGGATATTGGCCAAATTATATAGTTATATTGTGTGCATGTGTAACAACAAATTCCACCATTATGTACAACTGTAATGTACCAATAAAAATGTGAAAAAATCATTTAATGATGTAGGAATATGTCTTGTATAAAATATTAGATGAAAATAAAATTTTCTTCCCATCAAAAATTTAAAGAAATAAATAAACTGCCAAAACTGATTAAGAAGAAATAGGAAATCTCAACAGATTTACCAAAAGTAAATATTAAATAAGTCTTCAAAAATCTCTCAATCGAGAAAAGACCAGGACCCAAAATCTTCTCTGGTGAATTCCATCAAACATTTAAAAGAAAATTAACATCAAAACTATTCAAACTCTTCCACAAAAGAGAAGTAAATAGAATACATTCTAACACATTCTATGAGATCAACATTACCCCAATAACAAAATTTCTGGGTCCATGATCAATATATAAAAAAATGATTTCACAAGAAAAGAACTGTAGACTATATTTCTTACAAATATAAAAGCAGAAAGTTCTCCACAAAATACTGGCAAACCAAACCCAACATCATGTTAAAATAATTATTACTCCATGATAGATGGGATTTATTTCCAGAAATTATACAGTGGTTTAACAAACAAAAAGCATTCAGTGTTATACACTACATTAATAAAATGAAGAAAAAAATCACATAATCATCTCAACAGAAACAAAAGAATAAAAAAAATTCAACAATCTTTAGTTACTAAAAACACTTTAAATATATTAGAAACAGAAGAAGAGCTTTTATGAAAAACCTACAGCTGGGCTGGAGTTGTGGCTCAGCAGTAGAGCACTTGCCTCGCACGTGCAAGACCCTGGGTTCAATCCTCAGTACCATGTTAAAAAAAAAAAGTGAATGAATAAAATAAAGGTATTATGTCCAACTACAACTAAAAAATAAATATTAAAAAAATATTTAAAAACCCTACAGCTGACATTATACTCAATGGTAAAAGATTAAAAGTTTTCTCCTTTCTCTCTAAGATTAGGAATAAGACAAGGATACTCACTTGTGTCATTGTCATTCTCCATTATACTGAAAGTCCTAGCCAGAGCAATTAAGCAAGAAAAACAAATCACAAGCATCCACATTAGATGGCTTGGGGGAAGGTTAGCTCAGCAGTAGAGCACTTGCCTAGTATGCACAAAGCCCTGGGAACAATTTGCAACAAAATGAAACTGAATCCCCTCCTCTCACCATGCACAAAAGTTAACTCAAAGTGGATCAAGGAGCTAGATATCAAATCAGAGACTCTGCGTTTGATAGAAGAAAAAGTTGGCTCCGATATACATATTGTGGGGTCGGGCTCCAAATTCCTTAATAGGACACCCATAGCACAAGAGTTAATAACAAGAATCAACAAATGGGACTTACTTAAACTGAAAAGTTTTTTCTCATCAAGAGAAACAATAAGAGAGGTAAATAGGGAGCCTACATCATGGGAACAAATTTTTACTCCTCACACTTCAGATAGAGCCCTAATATCCAGAGTATACAAAGAACTCAAAAAATTAGACAATAAGATAACAAATAACCCAATCAACAAATGGGCCAAGGACCTGAACAGACACTTCTCAGAGGAGGACATACAATCAATCAACAAGTACATGAAAAAATGCTCACCATCTCTAGCAGTCAGAGAAATGCAAATCAAAACCACCCTAAGATACCATCTCACTCCAGTAAGATTGGCAGCCATTATGAAGTCAAACAACAACAAGAGGATGTGGGGAAAAGGGTACTCTTGTACATTGCTGGTGGGACTGCAAACTGGTGCGGCCAATTTGGAAAGCAGTATGGAGATTCCTGGGAAATCTGGGAATGGAACCACCATTTAACCCAGCTATTGCCCTTCTCGGACTATTCCCTGAAGACCTTAAAAGAGTGTACTACAGGGATACTGCCACATCGATGTTCATAGCAGCACAATTCACAATTGCTAGACTATGGAACCAACCCAGATGCCCTTCAATAGATGAATGGATAAAAAAATGTGGCATTTATACACCATGGAGTATTACGCAGCACTAAAAAATGACAAAACCATGGAATTTGCAGGGAAATGGATGGCACTAGAGCAGATTATGCTTAGTGAAGCTAGCCAATCCCTAAAAAACAAATACCAAATGTCTTCTTTGATATAATGAGAGCAACTAAGAACAGAGCTGGGAGGAAGAGCAGGAAGAAAAGATTAACATTAAACAGATACATGAGGTGGGAGGGAAAGGGAGAGAAAAGGGAAATTGCATGGTAATGGAGGGAGACCCTCATTGTTATGCAAAATTACATATAAGAGGTTGTGAGGGGAATGGGAAAATAAACAAGGAGAGAAATGAATTACAGTAGATGGGGTAGAGAGAGAAGATGGGAGGGGAGGGGAGGGGGGATAGTAGAGGATAGGAAAGGTAGCAGAAAACAACAGTTACTAATAGGGCATTATGTAAAAATGTGGATGTGTAACCGATGTGATTCTGCAATCTGTATTTGGGGTAAAAATGGGAGTTCATAACCAACTTGAATCTAATGTATGAAATATGATATGTCAAGAGCTTTGTAATGTTTTGAACAACCAAAAAAAAATCTTCCAAGATAAGCAGAAACTGAAAGAATTCATGACTACTAAGCCAGCATTATTGAAAATACTTAAATAAATAATTCACATAGAAGAAATAAAAAACAAATCCCAGAGTTCATAAATTAATTAATCTAACTTGAAGAGCAACTAAGCAAATGAGAAAAAGACCAATCAAACATTAGAAATAAATAAAATGGCAGTAATTAATAAACATGTACCTAAAATAACACTGAATGTAAATGATCTCAATTCTCCAATTAAAAAACATAGGCTGGCAGAATGGATTAGAAAACAAGACACAGCTATATGTTCCTTTCAAGAGACTAAACTTATAGACAAAGATAGCCACAGGCTGAAAGTGAAAAAGATGAAATTGATATACCATGCAAATGGAGCCCCCAAACAAGCAGGAGTACTATTCTCATAGGTGACAAAGCAGACTTCAAGTTAAAATTAATCAGAAGAGACAAAGAAGGTCACTTCATACTGATAAAGGGAACAATCCACTAAGAAGATATATAAATATTTATGCCCCTAACTTTGGTGCTGTGATTGCATCAAGCAGACACTATCCAGAATATATAAATATATAAAGAACTAAAAAAAGTACTCAATACTAACCCCATCAATAACTCAATTAATTAATGGGAAAATAAACTGAATAGAGAGTTCTCAAAAGAAGAAATACAAATGACCAACAAATATATGAAGAAATGTTCAACATTATTAGCAATTAGGAAAATGCAAATCAAAACTACACTGATATTTCATCTCATTCCAGTAAGAATGGCAGCCATCAAGGACACAAATAATAATAAATGCTGGAGAGGATGTGGAGAAAAAGGAACCTTTTACATTGTTGATGGGATTTTAAATTAGTACAACTACTATGGAAATAAATATGAAGGTTCCTCAAAAGACTAGGGATAGAACCACCACATGACCCAAAGTCAGCAGACTATAGTGATAAATACACATAGCAGTACAATTCACAATAGTCAACCTATGTAACCAGCCTCGGTGTCTGTTAATGGATGAATGGGTAAAGAAAGTGTAGTATATATACACAATGGAGTTTTATTCAGCCATAAAGAAGAATGATGTTAGGAAAATGTTAAGCCAATTAAACCAAACTCAGAATGTCAAGGGTCATATGTTTTCTCTCATACATTTAAAGCTAGAGAAGAAAGAAAAGGGGGAACTCCATTGTTGAGAGCCACAACCAAATCAGATTGGCGCCTGGCATTTTCCCAGAAGGAGTGGTTGAGAAGTAATGCCAGCGAGCCATTAAGATGATGATAATTAAGTTAAGCTGTGTATAATTATTAAGATAATGACTGATTGCTGTAACTGGATGATGCTGAATTGAAACAAGCTGTGTATTCAGTTGTGTATGTGGACCTCTGCTGTCCGGCAATGGGGCGGCTCCTGCTACCTTGGGTGCCCACTACTTTTGGGTTCTTTCGGAGTTCTCATTGAGTTCCCGTTGGTTCTCTCGGAGTTTCCGTGGGGCTCAGGCAATAAAGTAGTTCCTGTTTTGAACCTACAAGTGGCTCGTGACCTCCCAGTTATTTGTGCCCAGCCAGACTGTGGCACTCCATGAAAATGAAAGAGAGATCAGTAGAGGAGAGGAAAGGGACCAGGGGAAATTATGGGGAATGACATTGGTCAAATTATATTGTTATATCATGTGCATGCATGAATATGTAACAATGAATTCCATCATTATGTACAACTATTATGCACCAATAAAATGTGGAAAAAAAGGAATGAAGTATTGATATATGCTACAACATAGATGAAATTTGAAATCACAAGTGAAAGAAATAAGACATACATAAAAACCCATTTCCACTTATATAAAATGTCCAGGAAAGGTTAATCCATAGAGACAAAAAAAAAATTACTGATTGCCAGGAACTGGGGAGAGAACCCAATGAAAAGTGATTACTAAAGGATACAAGGTTTCTTTTAGGAGTGGTGAAAGTATTCTGGAATTAAATAGCAGTGGCAATATGCAAGCTTGTGAAAATACTGAAACTCACTGAATTGTACATTTTAAATGATTTTTATTGGCACTGGGTATTGCATTCAGGGGCACTGGGTATTTCATGAAGCACTGAGCTTCATCACAGTTCACACTTTTCATTTTGAGACATGGTCTCACTAAGTTGCTTAGAGTCTCACAAAATTGCTGAGGCTGACTTTGAACTTGTGATCCTCAGCTTCTTGAGTCAATGGAGTTACAGGCATGTGACACCATGCATGACTTGAAACAATGGTTTTTAAGGTATGTGAATAAATGTACTTAGTTTATATTGAGAAGGTCCCTCTGCCTGTGAAGAGAGCATTTCAAAAGTTGGGATGAGAAGAATATGTGAGAAAGGCTTCAGAGCTTCTCTGGATGGGGTGACCTGGACTGTTCTAGGATTTAGAGATGGCTTTTCCAACTACAAGGGCAATAGAAGGTGAACACATCTCCCTGTCCATGGTGCTGACCATAAGGACTTTGGTTCTAATCACCTCGCTGGCAATTCACATGCCTTCAGGGCTTTCATTCTTCATCTTGGTCCTATGATCTATACTCCTGAAGTGTTGGCCCCAAGACAGTCTCTCAATGATTGTGTGCATCTGATGCAACAGCTCACAGACTTTTTAATAACTCCCATTGCTCCTTTGCCTTCAGCAATCTGAGCTCAGCTTCACTTCAAGAATTAAGCCTAAGTTTTGTCCTCTAAGGAATATCCCTTCCCTTAAGGCCAATCCTATATGTGTTCCTGGTCTGAGAGAGGACAGGAGAATACAGCTGAAGGACAAGGCTGACCAAGAAGATGGGAGGCTCTAAATCTCCTTGGCCACTTTGGGCTGGAGGTAGGTGAGGCTCCAGTGTCCTTCCTGTGGTCAAGTCAACACTGAGGAGTCTCCTGCCAAAGCCTGTGGTGAGACAAGTGTGGGGAGGGGAAGGTATGAAGAAGCCACTGGGCAAGAATTCTGGAGCAATGACATTTGGAAGAACAGCTACGTGTATCTAGAACTAAGACTTTTGTCTACATTGGTTTATGTGTTGGGTGGAATTTAGGACAGAAGGTGGGAGAGAGAGCAGAATATAGACATGCACTGTTCTTTCCCCCACCTCCCACATCCACCATGCAGCTTCTTCCCACCCCTAGGAGAAAATACAACCAGGTCTTATTCTTACACTTCCCACCCTCTAGTGTTTCCTTTTTAGTTCTCCTCTCTTTCTCCACCTTCCTCCTTCTCCTGCCTACCACCTCTCCCACTCACTCTTGAGTTTCATTCCTTCCTGCTTCCACCCTTTCACTTTAGCCTCCCTGTTCTTAAAACTTGTATTTATTGAAAACTATTGTGGTTACCAAATTGACACAGAGTAGATTCTCTCTTATTTTTGGAGCCCACGTATTCCTCCTCCCCTGATCCCTCTTTGTACCACGTGGACTGATTTCCTAAAAGCAGAGACCTGTGGAAGACATGACTGAGGAACAACAGAAAGATGCATGGAATCCTTCCCTTTCCCCGTGCATTTGTGTCCTTCCCCTATATCTCATTATTTCCTTTCCTGTCTAGAATCCCTCTAAATGTACTCTCTGCGCAGGTAGGTGGGAGAAGCATTCCCAAAGATTCTTGCAAGTTTGCAGAAAGAATGCTGACTGTGCTGAGATGATGCTTGTAGGTTCACAAATCTGGTCAAGTTAGGAAGTAGGATTCTTGGATTTCCTTCAAGATTTCTCAAACTGCACTCTGTCTTCCAGTGTCTCCTCTCTTCTCAACTCTCAGTGGTTTGGCCCATCGCAGCACTCCATCCACCATCAGGCAATCAAGCATTCATTTGGGAACCACTTGTAGAAAGGCTCTGTGGGCTCTAGGTGCCGTAGTGTACTCAACTTCCTGGACTTGCAGTGAAATTACAATCCATATGACCCGACAGGGCTGTCCTCATGGAAAAATGCCAACACATGCAATGTTATAGAAGAGCTAACTGTCAGTGAACTTTCAAAGAGGGGTAGATTTCAATAGGAAAGACAGTAGCATAAATGTAACATAATCTTCCTGCGTACACACATGGAATTCCTAAGTGAACCCCCATCATGCCTACCCACAAGAATGGGGTCTTAATTAGAATAAGATATATCCTATGCTTGTATAATTTTATCAGAATGGATTCTACTGTCATGTCTAACTAAGAAGAAACCACAAAATAAATTTTTAAAAAACGGGTAGAATTCTGAAAGGCAGTTCTGGTGGGGCAAGGCCCTGACCCAGTGAAAAGCACTAAGACAGAGGAACCCAGGAGGAGATCAGCTTGGTTGGAGTGGAGGAGTCTTAGAGGGGAGAAAGGAATAAGAGATTGGTGGTAGGAATGCGGATTCTGGGGCCAGTCAGACATGGCTTAGAATTCCTGCTCTGCTACTCATTTTCAGTGTGATCTGGGGCAGTTATTTACTCTCTTCAAGCCCCAGGTCTTTTATGTATAAATATATATGAATTATTCATGAACTATACTTTATAAGCATCAGACCAATATATGAGGATTAAATAGGATAATACTTAAAATGTTCACCATGGCACATAGTAAACACTGAATAACCGTTTACTCTGATGACAATCACGTCTACTACAAACAATAGACGGTTTCCAGTGAGAGAAAGATAGGTCTAGAAAGAAAGGGAGGAGGCGAGTAGTGAGGAAGCCCCTAAGACCCATCTAAATGTGAGCCCTGTTCCACTGACAATAAATAGCCATGGAAATTTTTGAAAACACTTTGAACTAAAGGGGGAAGATGTCCTTTAGGAAGTTTCCATATGTGCTGTATTGCACAGTGTGGATTAAAACGGAGCTCAACCTAGAAGCAAGCAGGCACTTGGAAGCCCATAGCAATGAGTCAGGCAGAGGAAGAACTAATGAGCCTTGGTGACAACGCATGCAGAATGCAAGGGAGAAATCTAGCTGGGCCGGGGCATAAGAGGCAGAAATAGAGCCAGAAAGGAAGGTGATGTTGGGGTAGAGAAGGAATAAGAACAATTACAGAGGGCTGGGCTACAGCTCAGTTGGTAGAGTACTTGCCTCACATGCATATAAGGCCCTGGGTTCAATCCCCAGCACCATCCAAAAAAAAAGGATGATTACAGAACGATAATGACAGCTCACTGGTCCACATGGCACAGGGATGTGAAGGAGAAAGGACCCGTGGCTGCCAACAGGATGTGCCCATTAAAGAGACCCTGGGAACTGTGAAGGAGAACTGATTATCAGGAGGGAAGGAACCAGGTGGTTCTGCAATGGCTCCTTCTGTCCATGGGGTGGGGGGAGGATATTTCCTCTCCCCACCACTTGCACCTCTCTTCTTCTCTCTTTCCTCTTGACTTTCCTCAGGGCTCTGCGGTTTCCTGTTCCCTGAAATTCACACCTTCCACACCTGGGTTGTCTTAGCCCTTGACAGTGCTGGTGCCGGGTAACTCTGAGAAGCCGCTCCGTCTTTATCTTGTTTCCCTTTTGGTTTTATTGTAGTACTTCTTTGGGGTTTTATTAATATTTTATGACTATAAAATATGAGAAATAAGAAAAAAATATAAAGGAGAAAAATATGTATTCAGTCAGTTCCACCAACCAGATGTAACAACTGTTGACATTGTTACATTTTGATCTTCTTTTTTCCCTTTGCCTTTATAACATATATAAAATACATAGAGCATATAAAACATAACATATTTTAATAAAATGTTTTGTAATTCTCCATTTAAAACAACAGCACTGGGCTGGGGATGTGGCTCAACTGGTAATGTGCTCGCCTGGCATGCTCGGGGCACTGGGTTCGATCCTCAGAACTACATAAAAATAAAATAAAGATGTTGTGTCCACCGAAAACTAAAAAATAAATATTAAAAATTTCTCTCTCAAAAAATAAAAATAAAAAAATAAAACAACAGCACTACATGGCAAAACAAAATCCCATATAATTAAATGTATTTATTGCTAACTAGTATTTCACAAGTACCACATTTAATTTAACCGATGTCTTAGAGTTGTGCATTTGCATTGTTTCTTATTGATATTATACTGATATTTTACTGCTGTGACGAACAACTTTAACCATACATTTAAAAAATTAACTTTTGTTCTCTTAAAAGCGGATGCCCAAGAGAGAAATTAATGGTCAGAGAGTACAAATCATTTATGGATTTAATACATATTTTCAAATTGTCTTCAGAATGATTACATTACCAGTGATTTGCTATTTCTCCAAACTCTCAATAGTGCTGAGTTTACAAGTCTTAAAAATTATTTATCAATGTGATAATTCAAGAAATAAATTGCCCCTTGTTATATTTTAATTGAACATCTTCAATGACTGATGAATTTGAGATAAGTTTGAATTCTTTCTCCATAGGTAATAATAAGCCATGAATATTTTTAAAAGATAAGTTTTGAATCATTCAACATTTCACAAGCATCTTCTACTATCAGGCGCATGTCTATCACATCTCTCAAGATCATAATTGGCTCTCATGAATGAATGGAAATGCATTTATACTAACAGGTAAATTGCTGAGAGAGTTGAGAATGCTACCTGGTACTTGGGAGTGGGCTGATGGTAAAGATGGTATGATTTTTTATTTGTTTTGTGAAATTTATATCAGGCATATTATATATAAATTTTATGTACAATTATAAGAATTACAAAATCATTTTTTGTATCACCTACACTTCTAGGTGATAAAATCCATGCATGTATTATTTTCATATCCATTCTTTCCACCATGTCTTGTGCTTTGTTCAAAGTAAAAATATTCAAGTAACACAAAGACATAGGGATCAAAATGAGTGTATCCTTGACTTTTCATCTTATGTCTACCATGGAAATATTTATACACCCACCAGTAGAAAGAGTAGTGTACCAAATAGAGAGAGTAGTGTACTGAGTTTTCTTTTTACTTTTTTTTTTTTTTGGTATCAAGGATTGAACCCAGGGGCACTTAACCACTGAACCACATTCCCAGCTCTTATTTTTAATTTTTAAAACTTTGAGACAGGGTCTTGCTAAGTAATTTAGGGATTTACTAAGTGGCCGAGGCTGGCTTGAACTTGTGATCCTACTGCCTTAGCCTCCCAAGTCTCTGGGATCATGGCACGTGCCACAATGCCTTGCTATTGTACTGAATTTTAATGTATGCATCACCATTTTCCAGGCATTTCTAGCAGTTTGCAATCTTGCTGCACACAGTCTTCTCCCTTTTCACAGATACCCCTCCTTTTTTCATTCTGAAGATCGAATCCAAGAGTTCTTTACCACTGAACTACATCCCAAGCCCTTTTTTAATTTTTAATTTTGAGACAGGCCTTATTACATTGCTGGGGCTGGCCTGTAACTTGCGATCCTCCTGCCTCAGACTTGGAAGTTGCTAGGATTACAGATATGTGCCACTGCACCTGGAAATCGTACTCTTAGTGGGGATAAAGGTCATAAGATAAAATAAGGAAGTATGCTCTTGGCATTTCAGAAGTCAGTGATCAAGTGGGAGAGTGAGGGTTGGGAGTGTAGGGTCCAAGGATAGGGGCTGTCTCAGAGAGGCCAAGCCATGCTGTTGAAGCTGCCACACACCAACACTTCCCTTGGTGCTTTAAATATGTATTTATCCTCATGGAAGGAAGGCTCCCCTAAGCTGCATCTAGAATGGCACTCAGAGGTGACTTTGATCAACTCAAAAGAAAAATAATTGAATTATCTTGATTTTTTTTCTTTGCTCCTCTCTAGGCACATGGGGAAGACCCCATGGAACCACAGAACATCACATGGGTGTCAGAGTTTATCCTTTTAGGGTTCTCACAAACCCGGGAACTCCAGAAATTCCTGTTCCTGGTGTTCCTATTTGTCTACATTACCACTGTCATGGGAAACATTCTTATCATGGTTACAGTGACTTTCGACCCCCGGCTCCACATGCCTATGTATTTTCTGCTCCGAAATCTGGCCGTCATCGACCTCTGCTATTCCACAGTCACCTGCCCAAAGATGCTGGTGGACTTCTTTCATGAGACCAAGACCATCTCCTACCAAGGATGCATGACCCAGATCTTTTTCTTCCACCTCTTGGGAGGTGGGACCGTCTTCTTTCTTTCCGTGATGGCCTACGACCGATACATAGCCATCTCCCGGCCCCTCCACTATGTCACCATCATGAACACTCGATTGTGTGTGGGGCTGGTGGTGGCTGCCTGGGCAGGGGGCTTTGTCCACTCCATTGTCCAGCTGATTCTAATGCTCCCACTGCCTTACTGTGGCCCCAATGTCCTGGATAACTTCTACTGTGATGTTCCCCAAGTATTGAGACTCGCATGCACAGATACATCCCTCCTGGAGCTCCTCATGATCTCCAACAGTGGGATGCTGGTTCTCCTCTGGTTCCTCCTCCTTCTCGTCTCTTACACTGTCATCCTGGTGATGCTAAGGTCCCACTCGGGGCAGGCGAGGAGGAAGGCAGCTTCCACGTGCACCACCCACATTATTGTGGTTTCCATGATCTTCATTCCCTGTATCTATATCTACTCCCGGCCCTTCACTCCCTTCCCCTTGGACAAGGCTGTGTCCATCAGCTACACCGTCATGACTCCCATGCTCAACCCCATGATCTATACCCTGAGGAACCAGGAGATGCAGGCAGCCATGAAGAGACTAGGCAAACGCCTAGTGATTTGCAGCAGGGAGTGAACTTTAAATAGGTTGATTTCCAAGACAAATCTTCACTCTGAACTTGTGCTATCTCATGTGAAAAGACGGCAGCAAGTCTTTATAAAGTACAACAAATCATATTACACCACTATTTCTTAAAAACTTCCTCCTGGGTCACGTACTAGGTCAGGCACTTTCACACTTTATTCTTGTTCCCCCCCCCCCAACAAAATCGGTGGTGGATATATCATTATTAAAGAGTTTTACGAATGAGAAAATTCAGGGAGTGGTGACTTGTTCAAAGGTAAGCAGCAAGTAAGGGGAAAAGGTTTGTTCCTCTGACTTCAAGTTTAGGGCCAGAAGATATGGATGGTATCTGAAACTCAGACTCTCCCAGGACCACAAGGGAAAACCTAGAGAGTTCCTCATCTATAGATGAATGTCTGGTGAATGATCAACCGCTTTGTGTCAACTCCAGGTCAATCATGTTCTTTTCTGCTTCTTGTCTCCTCACCTCATTCTCCACTGTGGTATTTAGGAAATAGTCCGGCTCTTTTTCCATTTCTTTCCTTTTTTTTTTTTTTGGTGCCAGGGATTGAATCCAGGAGTGCCTAACCACTGAGCCACATCCCCAGCCCTTTTTTATTTTTTTCTTTGGAGACAAAGTCTCACTAAGTTGCTCAGTGCCTTGCTAAGTCACTGAGACTAGCTCTGACCTTGTGATCTACCTGTCTTAGCCTCCCAAGATGCTGAAATTATGGGTGTGTACTACCACACCTGGCAGTGCTCTGACTTTTTTTTTTTTTTTTAGTGCTCTGACTCTTAACATTGTCCAGGTGTTTCCTGTAATGGCATTTTCCCTTTGGTTTTGTGCCTTCTCTGCTAAACACTTCCTGGACAGCCTTCAAAACATGTTACTTAACTGCTATGGTGTTTCCCCAAATTTCATGACTTGGAAATTTAATATCCAAATTCATATGTTGATGGTATTTGGAAGAAGAGCTTTTCTGGTACTTAGATGAGGGAAGACACCCCCATGGTGGCATTAATGGCTTTATAAAATCAGGAAGAGTTACCTGAACTCTAACGCTACCACTTTTCTCCAGGTGATGCCCTCTGCCATGTCATCCCACAGCCAGAAAACCCTCATACAATACTGGCAACTTGATATAAAACTTCCTGGCCTCCAGAGCTGTGAGGAATACATTTTTTCCTTTATAATTTACTCCATCTGTGGTGTTTGTTATGGCAGCAGAAATGGGTTTAAGACAACTGGCCAATATTAAGAGGTGGGGACTCTGGAGGAGATTAGACCATTAGGGTTCCTCCCTTGTGAATGGGATTATCCTTCATTTTCAACCATGCGAGGACACAGCATTTCTTCCCTCCAGAGGCTTCAGCAAGAAGGCACCATTTTGGAAGCAAAGAGAAATCCTCTCCAGACAACCAAACCTGCCAGGGATTTTATCTTGATCTTCTCACCCTCCAGGGCTATGAGAAAATAAATTTCTGTACTTAATAAATTACTGAGCCTCAGGTATTTTTGGTGGCAGTATAACAAACCAAGACATTATCCAACATAATATTCCCTTCATTTGGATAGTGATAGTGTGGCTGAGAGAAGGATGGCATAATATGGTTGGGGAACAAAGGCCAAAGAGTACAGGACCATGGCTATTAAAGTTCAAACTTTGAGTTAATGATTTTAGTTCCAAGGCTGTACCCCATGTATGCTTTGCTTTGCCTTTATCCTGAACTTCCCACTCTAGAATGAGATCTTATTGAGGACAGGGGGCATACTGTTTTAGTCAGCCTTGCGTTAACATGACCAAAATATTCAACAAGAATAATTCAGAGGAGGGAAAGTATATTTCAGCTCCTGGTTTCCAAGGCTCAGTCCAAGGTTTTTGGCAGATTCCATAACTCTGGGTCAGAGGTGAAACTGAATGTCATGGGAAAAGGGCACGGCAGAGAAAATCAGCTCAGAAGATGGAACCAGGAAGGAGTGGGGGAGCATGCTGCTCACCAAGGACAAAATACCACAAGAGCCTCCAGTGACCTACTTCTTTTAGCCATACCCCGATGGCCTGAAGTTACCACCATGTTAATCCATATCAGTGGATTAATGCACAGGTTAGGTGAAGGCTCTCATTAACCTGTTGTTTCCTGTCTAAACTTCCTTGCACTGTCTCACACATGAGTTTTGGGGGTCACCTCACATATAAACCATAGCCTTCTGCCCAAGCCCCCAATAACTCACACCCATCTCACAATGGACTAACAAATTAGTCCATTTCTAAGAGTTTCCATAGTCTTACAGTCCCGGTATTACCAAAATTCCAAGGCCAAAATCTCATCTGAGACTCCAGGGAAACCCTTGGATGTTTTCCCCTGTAAAGATCAAAAGCAAGTTGCATATACCCAATATACAATGGCACAGAGTAAGTATTTCCATTCCAAAAGGGATAAATAGTGGTATAGAAAGAATGGATGGGACCAAAAGAAGACCAGAATCCAACTGGGCAAACAAGTTCTGCTGCTTCACATCCAGCATCTGGGGCACATGACAAAGTGATATTCTCTCCAAGGTTCTTGTGTGGCTCTGACCCTGTGGTCTTGTTGGTTGCAGCACACGTGGCCTCTATATTGTCTTATCTGTATTTGATTCCTGCAGCTTTCATCAGCAGATGTTCCATAGTACTGTCCTCTGTTAATCTCAGCGGTCTCCACTGTAGCTTCAGCTATCTTCTCACATCTTCATGTATCAGGGATTTCAACCCTGTTATACTTTGCCTGGCTTCCCAGAACTACCTTTGAAATCTTGGTGGAAATCCATGACCCCTTAACTCCAGCATCCTGCTCTTGCAGAATTAGCACTATGTTGTTGAAGCCAAAACTTGCCACGATCTTGAGCACTAATTGAGACTCCTGGGAACATGGCTGTAGCAGCCTCTGAGTGTCTGAATGACTAAGTACAGTAAAACAATATCCTAGGTCTTCCCTGCCCTCATCCTTCACCTTGTGCAAGAAGGGTGCCCCCATGGTCTCTGTATTACTCAGGGTTCTCTAGAGGAACACAATCAACAGGAAGTATAATTATAAAAAGGGGACTTATTAAGTTGGCTTTCTCAACCAGAAGCTGGATAATCCACAGTGGCCTTCTGTAGGCTGGAGAGCTGGAAGAACCAGTAGCTGCACAGTCCAAGAGGCTGAAGCCTCAGAACCAGAGAGATCAATGGTGCTACCCAAGTATGATACCAAAAGCTTCTGAGAATCACTGGCAGAGTCTGCTTTGGAAGAGGGAAGAAGTGAGAATTCAATATCCTCAGACAATCACAGCAGCAATCAAGGACGAGCAGAGAAAGGAGAGGGCCCGACTGACGCCTGCACCCAACCCTGCACCCAACGGACAGCCAACCCTCCCTCGCTGGAGGACAATCAGACACGTCAGGGAGACCAGTCAAGGCAGGAGCTCGTTTATTGAGGAAGCACACACAGCTAATATAATGCACAGGAGCCAATCAGGATAAAGATCAGAGGGGCGGGGAGAGTCCACATGTACACCCATCCCATGGTTTGTAAGGGAAGGCATGAGCTGTCCACAAGGGCAGAAGAGTCCTGGACCTATCCTGGAGGTGGTCTGATTTTTCATCACAACCCATAGCACTGCCTCTTGGGTGATTGCCAGGTGCCATCTTAACTACATGTGGCCCCAGGATTGAGAAGCAGATAGCAGCCAGCAAGTAAGACTTTCTCTTTCCTGATGCCACATGTTGCAGCATGCTCTTACATGCTGTGATATGCCCTACATGCTGCTGCTTTCTTGTTTTTCCAATTTTTATTCCATCCAAGCCATCATCCTATTAGACAGTGCTGACCACACTTAGAGAGGACCTCCATTTCAGGAATGCCAGTCATTCCTACATACACCCTCATTGACACACCCATAAGCCTCTTAATCCTTGGCATTTTTTAATACAACAAAATTAACAATTCAAATTTACCATTACAGTCTTTTCTCAAAGGAATTTTTACTTCTACAGTCTTGAACCTGTGTTGAGTGTGGTCATGCCAATTCCTGAGATGCCCTCAAGCCATCTTTTCCAATTGTTCTCTTCAACGTACTTAGCACCTCTTTAATGGCTATACTCTCTTTAATAACCACACCTTCCCTAGCCCCAGTTTTACGTGTACTTTTCTGGCCAAACAGCAAGGTTTTCAAATCTTTCTGCTTTTGCTTTCTGCTCCTAATTATGACAGCAACATCCATGCTACCACTTGAACGTTGTTCTTCCATGAAATTTCCTCCACTGGGTTAGTTAGTTCATCACCTTTAAGTTTAGCATCACAGAAAAATCTCAGAACATGGGGAAAATGTGGACAATTCTTTGCCAGAACATGAATGTCCTCTAGTCCAATTTTCAACAGAGTCAACCTCTGAAGCTTCATATGTTCAGAGTTTATTGTCCACAGTCTTATCAGCATTCTGGTCTTCTGAGCCCCCACAAGAATTGTTCCTTAAGCTCCACTTACAATATTCTAAAGATCTTCCACCTTGTATTTCTAAGCTTTTCAAAAATTCCTCTCCTGGTGAAAACCAGTTCCAAAGGCTTCTGAACTACATTGTCAAGTTAGTCACAGCAACATCCCCACTTCTCAGCACAAATCGCTGTTTTAGTCAGTTTTTGCATTGCTGTGACCAAAATATTCAACAAGAATAACTTAGAGAAGGGAAAGTTTATTTTGGCTTATGACTGCAGAGATTCGGTCCATGGTCAGGTGACTTCACAGCTCTGGGATCAAGATGAAGCAGAACATCATGATGGAAGGGCATGGCGGAGCAAAGCAGCCCAGGACATGGGAACCAGGAAACAGAGGAGAGAGGGAGGGAGGGAGGGAGGGAGAGAGAGAAAGAGCGAGAGAGCGAGTGAGCGAGCACACTAAGGACGAAACAGAAATCCCAAAGGCACACCTCAGTGACCTACTTGCTCCAGCCATACCCTACCTGCCTATAGTTATCATCCACTTAATCCATATCAGTGCGTTAATCCACTGATTCGGTTATACCTCTCATAATCTGATCGTTTTGCCCTTGCAAATTCTTGTGTCATCTCACACCTGAGTTTTGGAGAACACTTCATATCTAAACCATAATATATACATGATTCATTTAAAATTTTCCAAGTACCTTGACCATTTCACTTTTTCCTCTCTACTGCTCTTTCTTTCCTTCTGTCAATTTCAAAATCTATTTTTAATTTCTCTCTATTTCTGTGTATTTATTCTGTGTCCTGTGGGGTATGCATCATTTCTTGAAAGTCTCTGTATAATACTGATCCATGGAATGAACCCCACTTGATTGTGGTGTACTATCTTTTTGATATGTTTTTGTATTTGATTTTCCAGAATTTTATTGAGAATTTTTTTCATCTATGTTCATTAGAGATATTGGTCTGAAGTTATCTTTCTTTCTTTCTTTTCTTCTTTTCCTTTCTTTCTTTTTCTTTTTCTTTTTGGATGTGTCTTTGCCTGGTTTTGGAATCAGGGTGATATTGGCTTCCTAGAATGAGTTTGGAAGTGCTGCCTCTTTTTCTATTTCCTGAAATAAGTTGAAGAGAAATGCTAGTAATTCTTCTTTAAAGGTCTTGTAGAATTCAGCTGTGTATCTGTCCAGTCCTGGTCTTTTCTTGGTTGGTAGGTTACTTTGTATACAACCAGAGATATGAAAAATTGTGCTCTATATGTGTAATATGAATTGTAATTCATCCTGTTGTCATATATAACAAATTAAAATTTAAAAAGAATACAAACAAAACAAAAAAGAAATGAGGAATACAGATGAAATACAGGAACACAGGAGCTAGAAATGGCAAGGTAAGGGGCTGTCCCATAACTTCCAGAAAGAACACAGTTGTGTTGGCACCTTGCTTTTAGCCAGTGAGATCCACTGTTAGCTCTGAACTCCATCCCCTGAATCAAAAAATAATAAAGTTGTGTTGGTTTAAGCCAAAACAAACAAACAAATATTGATCCAAAGTTAAGAAGATACTACGGAAGCTTTTGTGTTTCTATTTCCTTCCCGGCAATCATTTCATCCAAGAAATAAAAGTCTTAGGCTCTTCTTGGTTTCTCTCTAAGCCATAAATGAGTTTACTATCTTCCTTCACTTCTATTCCTTTTCCATTTCATACATTTCCCCATATTCATAGCCAAACTTTGGAAATGAGCACTGAGGGAAATGGAAGTGGATTTTGTGTCTTATTTGAGCTGTGTGATCCCTGGGAACAGGCTTTTCACCCTTTTATTTTATTTTATTTTTATTCTGAGAAAAAGTAAAAAGAAGGTTCATTGTTTTTCTAGCAAAAGAGAAACACACAGGAGTCCTGTCCCAAATGCTGTGCTTCTCCCATCAGCAGGAACAGGGGGCTTTTAAAGAGGTGATGTGAAGGCTACATTCCACATGTTCTGTTGGAGTTGTAATTTGTTTGTTAATTTGGGAGATAGTCATTTCTGAGATCTTCTGGTACCATCCCCACCATCCTGTGGTGGGTGTGTGCTCAGAGACGGTAACTCTGCCTAGGATGGGGAAGAAAGGTAATCCTGTTTCCCCTGAGATTAGGGAGGAGCATGGAGAGAGGAAGAAAAAGAAACACATCTATTTAAAAAATAAGTTGCAGTGGCAGAGTAGCAAGGATCATATTCAAAGCATAAAGAGGACCACTGTTACATTTCCCCACTGTCAATTCCTATTTTCCATTTCTATGGAAAAATGGGTAATGACATCTCCAAACTGCTTCCTGCTGAAAGGGGGTGAAGCTGGGGGAAGTAAACCAAAGTCCCTCTTCTCTATCGGGTGGGGTGTGGACAGTTGAGGGCATTCAGCATCAGAGCCGTCCAGAGGTCCACAGTGGCAGATGGCAGGTGAGTGGACAAGGCAGACATAGGGCGGGGATCATGCAAATGCCCAAAATTGTTGCGACTTTCCTGAATTCAGTTTCCTTTTTCTCAAAGTGGACCATGATGGAGCAACCTATACTGTTCAGGGACAGAAGGTGGGAGTTGGTTTTTCACTTTTTTGCACTAAAATATCTGATGATATTTTTTACCTCCTCCAAATGATCTGTTCTCAAGATAAAATATCTGCACTTCCTTGATTGTCCCATTGGTATTAGTTTCCTGACTCCACCATCCTGGTCAAGTCTTTGGTCATTCACTCTTGTACAGCAACATCTCCCTCTTAAAATGTGATGCTTACAATATGATGTAGCTGAAATGGGTGTGTGCATTCTTTAGAAAACAATAGCTACATCCTTTGAAATATAGATAAATAAGATGTTTGGGCTGCAAATAACAGGATAATCAAATGACAGCAGATTTGATAATGAGAAAGTTATCATTTCATGCTAATAAACAGGAAATTTCAAGTTGGTTATTTAGTAGCTCAAAAATGTTAGGGCTTCTAGTGGGCTGTTCTACAATTCCTTGCTTTTCCCCACATGATGGCAATATGCCTCCAAAGCTCAGGAATCATATATTTATATTAAAATTAATCCAGAGAGCTGAGGATATAACTCAGTGGTAAAGTGCTTGCCTAGCATACACAAGGCCTTTGGTTCAATCCCCAGTTTCACAAAAATTAAAATTAAATTAAATTAACACAGCAAAAAAGAAGGAAAACACTTATATACTTTTTCTTTTTTATTGGGAAAGAAAACTTTCCTAGACCACCTCAGTAGAATTCTCACAGGACTAAGTTGGCCAGCATCATCATGTGGTCATCCCAGTCTATAAAGGGGAATACAAAGGTGAATATCTGGTTATTTTAGCCAGGATGAAAAAGAAAATAAAGGATTGAGAATGGCAAACAGAGTCTGCCAGGTAGTTTTAAGCCTTTGGCAGCAGGAATAGACACAATGGGCTGGAAGAGAAAATCTTCACAATAAGAAAATTCTGTCATGTACAGGGGTCATAAAACCAAAAGCCTAATGAAGCCAACAAGTAGCATGAATAAGATTAGTGGGCTCAGGGGCTAGAATTATGCAGGCAAAAGGAAACCCCACTCCTAGTTCTCTCCATCACCCTAATGCAGAACTCCAATATCTGAGCCCTTACAGAAAAACCAGAAGGATTCTATTTAGAGATTACTAAATCAGTTCCAGGACATCTTTACAAATTGGCATTCAGGGATCATTTGGTAAAACAACGGAACTGATCAGCCTTTGCAAGACCTACAAGTTTTCAACCCTGATCATGCATGCAGTGCTTCCAGTCAGTATTTTCAGGTTTAATTTTAAATGTTAACCAGAGCCTGTCAGACCCATGAATAACAATATAAAAGATAAAAGATAGACACTAACATAAACATCAAAGATAGACACTAAAACAAAATTTAAAAGCCCAAGAAACTGAAAAAATGAACTATAAGAAAACAAAAATAATTTAAGTAAAAGAAGAAAACTTTAAAAAAAGATTTTAATTAACTTTCATTTAAAATTAATTGTAGATTCACCTGAAGTTGTAAAAAATAACAGAGCTCTCATGTACCCTTGATCCAGTTTCCTCTGATGGTAACTACTGTCTGTGCCCCACCAAATCTAAATGTTGAAACATTAATAGCCCATGTAATGGTATCCTGGTTGGTGATTAAGACATGAGGGTGGAACCCTCATGAATGGGATTAGCGCCCTTATAAGAGAGACCCTGGAGAATTCCCTCTTCCTTCCACCACATGAGGACACAAGGAGAAGTCAGCTCTGTAAGCCAGAACCTTCATGAGATGCCTGATATGTCAGTGCCTTGATTTCAGATATCCCAGGCTTTAGAACCATAAGAGATAAATTTCTGTTGCCACTGAGTGTATGGTGTGCCATTGTAGCAGTCCAAACAGGCTGAGACAGATATATATCTTGCAAAACTATAGTATCATATCTCAACCAGGTGATTAACATAAATATAATCAAGACAGAGAAAGGGACACTTTGAAAAAGCTTTAACAAAACAAGATTCACGAAATAAGATTGCATTTCATACAGGTACAATCAGGGAATGAGAAAAAAATTCTTGGAAATTAAAAATCTGGTTTGTGCCATTCTGTATTTTTCCAAGATATCCACATTTGCACCTTCCATTCAGCAAGCTCTTCCTCACAATATGATGCTCTCATTCGTTTCATTTAGAGGTGGAATCTTCATTTCCTCACTTGGAAGAGAACTCTACTTAAGAAGTTACACCATTTTTACATCAAATCAAGTTTATAATTCTAGTTAAATTGAGTTTTTAAAATCAATTCCTCAAAATGAGAGCATCTATGGGTTTCCTGTACCAACTACTATATTAATGAGGGTAATAATTAACATGTGAAGAATGCAAGCACCTTATTGCTGGTGCAAATATTATTGGATATGAGTGGTGAATTAACTGTGGTGGTCTTGTTGGCAAAAAGAAGAACATGGTTTATGGGGTATTAAGTTTCTGTTGTAGTGTACAAACAATTTCCTACCTATGACTGCCTAAGATCACTTCAGTTTAAAAGAAGAAGAAAGAGAAGAAAGGAAAATCAAATCATTTAGCTTGACGAAGCCACAGGAGAACTGTCCATCATGCTGATGAACAAGTTAGGGGTTCTCAATGTCCAGTCCCAGGAACAGATGCACCAGTACTTACAGAAAACTCATTACAAATGCCTTGGGTTAGTAAGATTCTTAGCCTTACCACTGACTTGCCAAATGAGAAAGTCTGGGCTGGGCATGCCAGTCTTTTAACAAACCTTCAGGTGATTCTTTCAAGAGTAAGAATCAATGATTTAAGAAATAGTTTCTTCTAAAACTACTAGAGAATCCATTCCTTTGGAAGATGGTCTCATCCTTCTGGATGTTTTCCTGCAAATTCCACATTCCAAAAGTCTCTAAAATTTCCAGTGTTCCTGGTACTCTGGGTCCCTAAGGAAGACCTCTCAAAGAGTATGTGTTTTGAGACGTATAGAAACTTTTTAACAACTCCCATTTCTCCCTTGGTCCCAGTGGTAATTAGCCCAGCTCTGATTCCTGAGCCCTGTCCAATAGTTTTTCCCAAGGTTATTACCACTTCCTCTAGGGCCCCATGGTTGAGCGTACACATGGGAAATGGACAAGATCTCCAAGAAGATGTAAGACCACAAGTCCCATTCTGGGCTGAAGGAAGGTGCGAGGACAGAGTTTGCTCACCTGCAACATCTGCTGGAGGCCGGGAATAAGAAACAAGTGGCATAGACTTGATGTGAGTGAGTCTAATGTGTCAGGAGAGACCCAGGAAGTACAACAGGTAGAATATGTTGTTAAAAACAGATGCTCCAGGTTACCACAAAAACAACCCAATGTAGATTTGGCCCTGTGGTTTTAAGGGAAGATGCAAAGAGAAATGGACAAAAAAGAGATGAAGAAAATCAACTATGAAAGTCTCCACCTAGCCACATGTAACAATGTCACATAAGTAATTACTAATACATTACGTTGGTAAATTTTTTGAGGAATTACTAAGTGAGAGTTGTTGGACCCACTATGTTATTGAATTTCTAATATAATTAAGACAGACAACAGGAAAAAAATGGTAAGTGCTAAAATGGAGGTACTTGAAAAACATTATTGGAAGTCAGAGAAAGGAATAATTAATTCTGTATGGGAGAAATGGGAGAAGGAGTCAAAGAGAAGAAGGTGATATCTGAGGGCTTTTAGGTTGAAAAGACAGCAAAAGGTACTTAAAGGAACAGGAATTATTACCAAAGATATGGTAATAACCAAATAGATGGCACATGTAGAAAATATGAATTCCTTAAGCAGTAAATGGTGACAGGAATACTGATTCGAAAGGTATATGGAGGGAATATTTTATTGTTTTGTATGGAACTCTGAGAGAGAGCTGCATGCACATGTTAATGTATGTTTTTCTCCCCTGGTTCTATCTATAGAGCATTTGAGATGACTCAAAGAGTTTGAGTTTTATGCTGTGAGCACAAAATAATCATTAAAGATTACAACAAGAAAGGAGCATGATCCAATTGGCACTGAAACGTCTCCTGGGCAGCTGTGTAAAAGGAGAACTGGAATGGAAGGGAGCACATGGAAGTGAAGGATGAGAAGAGAATTACCTCCAGTAGAAAATAGATTGTGATGGGCCAGGAGAGAGAGAGGATGGGGGAGACTGAGACAGGACACGGGGTGGGGAGACCACTTTCCTTTGTCCTTTTCCTGATTGAAGTTTCTTTTAATGATGGCAGAATTGCCCCCAGAACATTTCTAGTTTCTCTAAATTGCTTCTTTTCCTAGCATCTCCTTCTCCATGCCCTGTCAATGTCTCTTCCCCTCCATGTGCTTCTCCAAATGGGCCCATTCTCTCCCCAGCGCCAGTATTTCCCCTTCCCTGCCCTTTGCCTGTCCTATATCACTCCATTCCCACCCTTGTAATCTCCTTTACTGCATCTATTCCCATTTCTCTTCATTTAACTTCTTCCTTTTTCTTCTACTCTTAGATTTAGTAAATCTTCTAAAGTTGCTGTCCTTTCAGAAGAACTCAATCATTTTCAGGCAATAGCCATCATCTGTTTCTTAATGTAGTGAATTCTCTCCCCCATCTCTTTGCCTCCACAAATGTCCTGTGGAACCTTACAAAGGAAGGCATACCTATGTTGGGGGCTGGGAAGAAACTGGGTAACCCAGGAATCCAGCTGGGTCCAGAGGTTCCTCCACAAGGACTTGGACGTCCTATAATTATTCATCATATCCTCATTGAGTACTGACTATGACAAGAATGGACACATAAGGGTGCAAATAAATTGTGAAATTAAGACCCTTGTCTCTAGGACCTTATGATTGAACTGTAGAGGAAAAGCAGGGGTGTGAAAGCTCTTAACATTTTAAAAAATATATTTATTTTTTTGTTATAGGTGGACACAATATCTTTATTTTATTTCGATGTGGTGCTGAGGATCAAACCCAGTGCCTCACACATGCTAGGTGAGTGCTCTACCTCTTAAGCCACAATCCCAGCCCCAGCTCTTAACATTTTGATGTGTTAAATGTTGTGTCCAAATCTTTAGAGACTGGAAGGAGGGGATAACTTCAAACTAGGAGTCTTAGCAGAGGAGAGGAATTACTGCTTATTATGCCAGGCATCATTCTAGAGACTTTATATGTGTCCTTCCATGTTAGCCCACAGAAAATTCTACAAAGAAAGCCTTTTTGTTCCCACCTTATAGATGTGCAAGCTCAGATCCTGACAGAACAGGTAAGATGTTCAGTCTGATCTCAAGGAAATGGAAGACCTGAACCGGACTCCAGATCTGCCTCACTCCAAGTGTTTTCCTATGACTATTTCCATCTTTGAAAGGCAAGTTATGTATAATTCTGGATGACTCTAAGATATCTCAGGAATCTGTATCCCAGCACCCACGTGTGAACCCTTCAGGGACAGAGCAGCACCAGGTATCATGGTCTGCATATGAGAATGCCCATCAGATAGACCCCAACGACTTCTTCTGAGTCCCTGAGCATTCACAGGGCAAGTAGTGACTTCGAACATCCATGTCTGGGTTTCATTTTCTTTAGCTGCATGGAGAAGACACCATGGAACCACAGAACCTCACCTGGGTGTCAGATTTTGTCTTCCTGGGGCTCTCACAAACTCAGGAGCTCCAGCCTCTCCTGTTTCTGCTGTTCCTATTTGTGTATGTCACTACCGTTGTGGGAAACCTCCTCATCATTGTCACAGTGACCTCAGACTCCAAGCTCCACACACCCATGTACTTCCTGCTCCGAAATCTGGCTGTCATAGACCTCTGCTTCTCCTCAGTCACTGCCCCCAAGATGCTGGTGGACTTCCTCTCTGAGAAGAAGACCATCTCCTTCCAGGGGTGCATGGCTCAGATCTTCTTCTTCCACTTTCTGGGAGGTGCCATGGTCTTCTTCCTCTCAGTGATGGCCTATGACCGTCTCGTGGCCATCTCCCGGCCTCTCCACTATGTCACCATCATGAACACTCAGCTCTGCGTGGGACTGGTGGGGGCAGCCTGGATAGGAGGCTTCCTCCATTCCATTATCCAGTTGTCCCTGATGCTCCCCCTGCCCTTCTGTGGCCCCAACATCCTGGATAACTTCTACTGTGATGTTCCCCAGGTATTGAGACTGGCCTGCACGGACATTTCCCTCTTGGAATTCCTCATGATCTCCAACAGTGGGATGCTGGATGTCATCTGGTTCTTTATCCTTCTGACCTCCTACTTGGGCATCCTGGTGATGCTGAGGTCCCACCCGGGGCAGGCGAGAAGGAAGGCAGCTTCCACCTGCACCACCCACATCATCGTGGTGTCTATGATTTTCATTCCGAGCATTTACCTCTATGCCCGGCCCTTCACCCCCTTCCCCATGGACAAGGCTGTGTCCATCAGCCACACGGTCATGACTCCCATGCTCAACCCTGTGATCTACACCCTGAGGAACCAGGAGATGCAGGCAGCAGTGAAGAGATTAGGGATGCACTGGCTGGTTTGTAAAAAGGTGTGACTGTGGGTCAATCACTTCTCTTTGACCCGTTCCCTTTGTAAAATGGAGAGAGAGATACTATATCTGCTCAACTCATAGCCTGTGTTGGGAGAATCATCTTTGTAGTGATGTGTGTGTGTGTGTGTGTGTGTCTTTATGGACTTTGACACTGAACAACTTACTCAGTTTTTTAGGAATAATAGATGCTTTCTCTTTGTGGGTTTGTGTTCCTGAAACAATGAGAAATGTTGGCGTGTCCCTGGAGAAGACACTTTCCTTTGGCCCTTTCCTGATTGAAGTTTCTTTTTATGATGGCAGAATTGCCCCTAGAACATTTTCTAATTTCTCTAAATTGCTTCTTTTCGCGGCATCTCCTTCTATTCTGAGTCCAGAGTATTGGCAAGACCAATTAAGAGACTTGTCATCTTAATCCTCCGATTGGGAGCTGTGTGACCTTTCACTTTTCAAACTGGTGACTCTGGATGAGCTACCTAACCTCTCTTGGTCTCCTCAAAGTATGAAAAACAAGACCAGTCCCAATAATGCCACAGATTGTCGATACAATTTAAAAGTTTAAAATGCATGAGAAAGTATTTTGTAAATCATAGAAACTTTGTGAAAATTATTGTTATTCTTATCCTTGACATTTCTTCTTCTATGAGTTGAATCGTGTTTTGGAGGTGAGCGAGGCACAGAGAGGATGAGGGCTGAACTCCAGAGGGTCATGCAACATGCCCAATAGGGCGTAGACGTTCAGGGCCGTGTCTGTTAGAGTCCGACTGCTTCCTGCTGCAGACTCAACACTTCTTACAAATATGAATCAGAAGATCTGTTCACTTGATCTCTCATCCTTTTATTTCCCTTCCCATTTGCAAATATGCATTTCAGATCTGATGCAGCACTTATTTGATCCATACTCTGTGTGTGTGTGTGTGTGTGTGTGTGTGTGTGTCTATAAATGGTGGGTTTTGGGCTCTAACTTCCTTGGTCTCTCTCTCTCTCCTCTCACTCCTCCTTCGTTCTCTGACTCTCTCCCTACATCAATTGCTGTTATTTCAGTTTCTTTACCTCCATCTGGGCCTGTTCTTTCTCCATTTCTCTGGTGTGCCTTGCTTCCTCCCTGCCTGGAGCTCTTTGCCACACACCATTGTATCTCTCCTCCACTACCAAAGTTAGGGGTTGAGATCAAGTTATCGGGCAGAGAAACAAACAGGTTATGGTTAAGTTGCTGAGTGTCACAGCCCAGACAACCTTAGCTAAACAGAGGGGGTTATTTTAGGGTGGAGAGTGGGGTCAGGTACTGTCGGGAATGACATAGCTGGTTCCCTTTTCTTCCTTTCTTCCTGCATCCCTCCTTGCCAATACAGTCATCTTGCATGTGGCCCAAACAGGGGTCTCAGCCCCCTAAACCTGACCCATCCATTTTGCTTACTGCCGCTGACTGGCTGAGTCTGTTAGGGTTCAAATTCCAAAGTCCTGTGAAAACAATCTGATTGGCTGAGGTTGGGCCATGTCTTCCCTGTGGCTGAGGGATATACAGGTCCTGTGACTTAAGCGTGACCAGCCAGTCCCCCTCCACCAGGGGTTGTGGGTAAGGGTGTTCCCAGAGAAGGAAGGTGTGAGTGAACAGCAATGTCCCCCAGCAATGTCTACCATGAAATCAACAGGAAGGTCACTCCTTAAGTAGCATTACCTAATTGGGTTTGGGTTGTCTCTAGTTACATCTGAATAGTCATGTTTTTATTCATTCATTAAACAAATATTAATTGCCTACAGTTTACTTTTTCAGTCCTATTTTGTCTTTTTTTTTGGAACTTGGGATTGAACCCAGGGGAGCTTTACCACTGAGCTTCATCTCCCGAACCTTTTTATTTTTAATTTTGAGACAGGGTTTTGCTAGGTTGCTTAGAACCTTGCTAAATTGCTGAGGCTGGCTTTGAACTTGTGACCCTCCTGTCTCAGCCTCCAGAGTTGCTGGGATCATCGACGTGCACCACTGTGCCCAGCCCAATTTTGTCCTGTTGATCCATAGGTTCCTGACTTTGTTTTGGCTCATGTCAGGGAAGAAAATCCATGTCTACCCTTGATCAGGAGCCTGAAGAAGAAAGGCACCTCTAGGGGACAAATGTGGCAGTAGCTGTGACTGACCCAATAGGAGCCATGAGTGAGAACAGAGGGAGCCTGGATATTGGGCATTGGCTCCTGCCACCTCCGGTGCTGCCCAGGGACTGGGAGTCCAAGATCACCACCCCCATGCTCACCACCACTCCCAGAGAGATGCACAAGGCTGTGGCTGGAAAGTGAATCCTTATTTTGTTTTTTGTTTTGTGGGATCAAACCCAGGCCTCAAACTCATGTTCCTCCTGCCTCAGTTTCTGGAGTGGTTGGGATCACAGGCGTGGGCCACCAGGCCAGCTTCTTTCTTGGCATTTTTTAGTCTTCTACATTTTAATGTCCCAGACAAGAGATTGTTTCACTTAAGTGGGTGTCTGAATCCTGACAGCCTTCAGGCATCTGTTCTTCCTGGGTGTATGGGGATTAGCCTACAAGACCAAGTCACTGCGGGCCCCTTCCCGCTTTTCTTCTTCTTCTTCTTCTTCTTCTTCTTCTTCTTCTTCTTCTTCTTCTTCTTCTTCTTCTTCTTCTTCTTCTTCTTCTTCTTCTTCTTCTTCCTCCTCCTCCTCCTCCTCCTCCTCCTCCTCCTCCTCCTCCTTCTTCTTCTTCTTCTTCTCTCTCTCTTTTTAATACTGTGAGGCATTAAGCCTAGGGGCATTTTACAAGAGATATATCTCCAGTCCTTATTTTTATTTTGAGGCCCACATTGGCCTCAAACTTGCAATCCTCCTACCTCGGCCTCCCCCAATCATTGGAATTATAGGCATGCAGTACCACACATGGCTCTGTGGGCCCTTTCTTGTAGAGAGACTATGTTATGTTTTTATTTACAGTGTGTGGCCATGGGGGACTGAAGGAGGATGCTGCCCTCCTTCTCAGACTCCCACCAGCCCCTGCTTCAGAGTGGCTTCTGTCCCCAGAGCTGGGGCAGTCAGCCCACAGGAGCCCTGCGGGGGGTTGGGGGTCAGCACAACGGAAGCAGCGCATGGCTTGCCAGACCCCCTCAAGCACAGGGGGCTCCAGGCCCCCACTCTACATGCTCTGCTTGCTCAGGCTCAGGCATCCTGCCAGCCACCAGAGGGGCTTCTCTAGATCAGGTCACATCTGTGCCCTTAGGAGCTTGGCTTGTAAGTCAGACCCCTCCTGAGGGCCCTTTCCTGGGCACCATGATGCATTGTTTTTTCTTTATTTCAACATTAAAAATGAAGTCCCAGGGCTGGGGTTGTGGCTCAGTGGTAGAGCGCTCGCCTAGCACATGTGAGGCCTGGGCTGACATACAGCAAGGACAAGAAATCATGCACATCAGCTGCAGCCATTCCTGCTGGATTCCAGCGCTGCCAGGGCTCCAGTTACTACAAACAGCAGCACCCTCCGAGTCATATGGCCCTTTGAGCCTTCTCACTCATGACGTCATGAATCGACACAGGATCTGCCTTGTCTGCAAGGCCACAATTCCCCTACTGTACCCCAGTCTCTGCTCCTGGGAATTCCCAGTCTGATGGAGGAGGTGGGGTAACAACCTCTCACAGAAGGCCAAGGCAGTCGGGAGGAGACAAGGGAGGGGCGCTTGCCTTGGCTGACTCCCCAGTCTAGACCTATGACCTCTCATGTTTTGACCCTTCTGCCTCCTGAACCTTCCTGCCCTTTGGCGAATTGATTAGCAGATCCGAGAGGTCATGCTCTTTCTCAAGAGGCAGGATGGTGCTGGACCGCCAGGTAGCTCTCCAAAGCCTGTTTCCTCCAGGCTTGCTAAAGGCAGAGATTCAGAACTACCTCCCTAAAGGGGTCAGTCCTCAGCTCTGGAACACAAGTATATACAAATTCATATACATGTGCACAAACTCCTGGTCCATCCTGGACTCAGCCTAAAGTGGAGCCTTGGAAGTTTGAGCCACGCCCTTTCCCGCTGTGCAGGTCAGTGTTCTCATCATTAGAATAAAACCAAAGACCCCACCACCAGAACCCCTGAAAACAGGAGCAGAGGCAGGCCTACCAGGCCCCAAGCCCTGCTCAGACCCCGCTGTCTGGATGGGGCGGTTGGAGCAGAGCAGATAAAGAGATCAAATCAGGCCTGTGGCTGGCAGCTCCCCTGTGGCTGGTGGACAGTTCTTGTGAAAGTGATTGCAGAAACTTGAGGTTATCAGCTGGCCAAGGGAAGCTGGGTGGGAAGGTTCAAGTGTACTGAAGCTGAAAGGTGCCCAGGAGGGAGACCTCCTTCATGGTCCAAGTTCTGGATGTGATTCTAGCAGGGCCAGGCCTGCAACCAACTGCATCCACTGACCCAAGTCTGGCATGGCCCAGAGAAAGCAATTCCCCTGGTCCTGGCAGATGTCCAGGCACAAATCCCTTCCCCAACTTCAGAACTATGACAGGCAAGGTCACAGGACATGCGTCCATTCCACAAATCAGCATCTGGCTTCTTGCCAGGCACTATGTTAAGTGTTGGGGCTACTGAGCCATAAAACAGGTGCACAGCTATTCTGTGTGGACACCCACAGACCTGCAGGGAGCTGTAGTTTAACCAAATCCAACCACAGGCACGAGTATAATTACAATGATGTGAACTTTGAGGAAAGGAGTTGGAAGCCTAGGGAGAGGAAGACCCCACCAACTGCATCATGTCTGGGGGGTGGACCAGGAAAGGGTTCCTGTGAATGAGACCTGGACACTCAGAAGGAGTCACCAACAGAGGGGGAAGAGCCCTCGGGGTTGAGACCGGAGGAGGAAGGGGTAGGCCCGTTCAGGAGCCGAAAGCCAGTGGGTGTAGGGGGAGATGGGATTCGGGGTGGGAGCCAGATTGTGACCCCCTTAGATTCCTTTCCTAGTAAAAGCTGTTCAGAGGGACAGGAGAAGCCAGCAGAGGGGACTGGATGCTTGTAGAGCCAAGTCCCTCAGAGCCTCACACTCCCACAACCCTGGAAGGAAGGGGGAACTGTTGAGGGGCTGTCTCTAGCCACAGCCCCAGTCCCTGAGGACACCACCCAGCTTCTTCTGTCCCTCTTATCCCAGTCTCCAAGCAGACTCGCCACCTCCTGGCATCCCAAGAGTGGCCTTTTTTTCATGGGTCTGTGTAGGTGTCCTTGGCTTTTTACTTCACCCTTTTCCCTTTTGGAGGAAGAGCTCACCTCTGAGACTCCCCAACTTCTGAGGTCCCCATGGCCCAGCAGTGGGTTCTGGATACCACTTGCTGAGGGAAAAGCTCACACAGGCCTCCCAAACACCCAACCCCATGGGGTGCCCCACTCACACTGTCCCCAGCATGTGGCCTCCATGCTCAGTGGGTTCTTCATGCTCACAGCCCTTGAGCAGCACCCACTCTAATCACCCAGAGCTCGGGGCTCCTGCCTCTTAACTTGCCCTGGGCACCTAGTACCCACCCTAAAGCCCTCCCATCTCTACATCACCTCCATTATGGCCTCCACCCCCTTCCTCACCCCATCCCCCTGGCCTATTGGGGTCAAGACCCTGGGCGTGGCCCCACTGTCCCCTGGAGGTTTGGGAAATCCCAGTGGCTGTATAAGGTGACTTTTCTTCCCTTCCAGGTGGGAAGCTTATGTGAACTCCTGGAGTTAAGTACACTCTCCTGTTTGTCCTACAACATTCCTGAGCACCGGCCCTGGGCCTAGCCTTGTGCTGGGTGCTAGATATACAACTGCCAGCAAGATCAGGCCTGAGGTCCCCAAGGTGCTCGGCACATGTCCAGGGATGGACAAGGTGACAGCGTTCCTTCGGTACAGCACAATATATGTTGAGGAGGCATCAGTGTGGGATGCCCTGCAGCTGAGACCGAATTTGGGGTCTGAATAGGAAAGGGCTGAGGAAGGCTTCCTGCAGGAGGTGACAACCCAACCCAGACGACAAGATGAGTAGAAGTTAGTCTGACAAGGGGACATGTACGGACCCAGAGGTGAGGGGAAGACAGTGTATCAGGAAACTTTAGGGAGATCAAGCTGGAGCCTGGTGGCTGGTGAGAAGTGGGTGGAGGCTGGAGAGGTCCTGCAGGCCTGCGAAACTGTGGAAGGATCTGGGGATCCCTGACAGCTGCCAAAGAGATATTGTGCATGGATCCCACAGAGTGACCCAGCCCAGCTGGGGCCTGCACGGGCGGATTCCAGTACAGCATGAGCGGCCTGTTCTCCCTCCAAGTGCTCAGAGTCCAGTGCTCCCTTCCTCCCTCTCCCCAGGGACCCAAAGTGTGTGTGTGTGTGTGTGTGTGTGTGTGTGTGTGTTTATGTATGTGGCGGGGGGGGGGGGGCGTGAGGGAATGGAAGGACTTAAAAGCCTCCTGACTTGTCATTTAGTGAAGGTAAAAGAGAGGGGCAAGGGCCGGTGTTGTGGCTCAGTGGTAGAGCACTTGCCTAGCATGTGTGAGGCACTGGGTTGGATCCCCAGCACCACATAGAAATAAACAAATAAAATAAATGTATTGTTTCCATCTACAACTTAGAGAATATTAAGCAATATTTTTTTAGAAAACAAGGTGTGTGTTGTCCGTAGGGAATTTGCTCACAACACAACACAGACGGAAGGACAGATTGCTTACTACGATCACCACGGGTTGGCAATTCTAAATAATTTTAGTAATAAAAATTCTCCTCAACAAGAGCTTGGGTTGATCTATAGTCCCCCAAGTTGCTGCAATTGGTAAACCACGCAAGCTTCAAGTTAGTGCATTTTTATTGCATATCCTTAATAAGCACTGCCCTCTATATAGAAGTTAATTCAGATGATTCCCAATAATTCAGTGACTTCCACAGCTACGTGTATTTGCTTTGAGAATAACTGCTAATTGTCCAAAAACAGGCAGGCAGGCTTCAGCCACAGGTCCCAGGTCCCGCCAACAGCACTGTGTATTCTGTTTAAACAGCTGATTTGATATAAAAAACGATGACACAGAGGTTGTAATGAACACTGTGGTTTTAAATTGTATTTAAAACAGTGAATGAGTGCAAACTGTGGAGTATTTTTAAGTGTCAATTTTATTTCACTCATGAAATGTTTATTGAGTTTTTTTTTTATAACTCTTATTTTTTTTTTAATGTGGTGCTGAGGATCGCACCGAGGGCCTTGCACGTGCGAGGAAAACCATAACCCCAGAACCCTGAATTTTAATCATATCTCTAAGATTGAATTTATTCTCCTCTTTATAATTGTTCATTTAAAAACTAAAAAAAAAACAAATCAAGAAAATAGAAACTGTAATTATAGACTTAAGTATTAAAACTACCACTATGTAGGTGTTTTTCTTTTATTTAAAACTATTTGTATAATTAAAGTGTTACTCCACTATTTTTTAAAATATATTTTTTAGATGTTGATTAACCTTTATTTTATTCATTTATTTATATATGGTGCTGAGAATTGAACCCGGTGCCTCATACATGCTAGGCAAGCACTCTACCACTCAGCCACAACCCCAGCCCCATTATTCTTTTTTTAATAGTGTAATATCTTTAGTTGTATTTTTTTATTGGCATGATTATATAAATGAAGCCCAATAAAAGAAAATTCACACATTTATTTTCTGGCCATTATTACTTTTTAAAAAATATGTGTTTTTTTTTAGTTGTAGATGGACAACTATTGTCCTCAAGGAATAATACCTTTATTCTATTTATTTATTTTTATGTAGTGCTGAGGATGGAACCCAGCGCCTCGCACATGCTAGGTAAGCGCTCTACCACTGAGTCACAACCCCAGCCCCAACTATAACTTATTTAATTTAATAAATATTACTAATAATGATTTTAGTATATAGAGGAGAGAGAGATCAAACAATAATACACCTCCAGAGTCATACTGGGCAAAGGTTGCCACTGGGCAAAGCTAATCCCCTAGGGAAAACTTTCACTGAGGTCCCAGTTGGCATGATAAAAAGCCCATGGGGAAGGGCAGAGGGACTATGGCCCCTCTTCTGGTCCCTGCATGTGACTGGTCCTGAAAAAGCACATGTCAAAGCAGACCACGATAAAGACCTTGCTCCCTGGTGAAGGCCACACAGTGGATGCCAAGGCTAGAGGGGGGCCTCCATCACTGTCCTTGTGGTCAATTTCCAGTGCCCTACCCCAGAAAGACAGGGACCAACAACCCTTGCTTTGGAGGCCTCCCTTCCAGGTGACCAGCCCTGAAGGGTCTGCAAAGCCCTAGCACTCACTGCACCTACCTCCCTTCAAGCTGATGGAAATTTCTGCCCTTGAGCAACAACCTCAAATGAGCTCAATCAAGGAAACAACAAAGCTTATTCAGCAACACTGTTGAGCACCTGCTTTGGACCAGGCACCACTGGTATTAGCAATTCACACTGATTCTCCTAAGGACTCTACCAGGTAGACAACAGAAAGACCCCCATCTGCCAGTACGGAGGTGGCCTCAGGCTTGCTTCAGGTGTTGAAAGCGTAGTCATCTCTCTATACTGACCTCATTAGGCTCCTGGGTGCTGAGTACTGCAGCTCAGGCATCTGGCCTAGTCAGTACCCTGCCCACATTAGAAATCAGAGAGATCTTATTAAAAGAAAACATGAGGGCTGGGGATATAGCTCACCTGGTAGAGCGTTAGCCTCGCATGCAAAGGCCCTGGGTTCAATCCCGAGCACCATTTAAAAAAAAAAGGAAACGTGAATTTAATTGCAGTTTGTCCCAAACTGGGAAAGCAGCTACTCTGCCTCTGCCTGTCCTACAGGAATGTTACAATTTATAGCCCAGAAATATACATATGCAGATTCAGCCAGGCTGTGTTAGATAGAGGTCTGTTACAATTCTGGTCTTTGTTTCTTTCTGTACTGAGAATTGAGCCCACTGGTGCTTAACCACTGAGCCACAACCCTAGCCCCCTTTTTTTGTATTTTATTTAGAGACAGGGTCTCACTGAGTTGCTAAGTGCTTCACTAAGTTGCTGAGGCTGGCTTTGAACTCACAATCCTCCTGCCTCAGTTTCCCAAGCTGCTGGGATTATAGGCATGCGCCACTGAGCCCAGCACAATTCTGGTTTTTCAAACTTTGCTGATGTCTGCTCAGGCTTTCGGGCAGGTTCCTCAGTTTTCATGCTCAGCGTAAGGAAATTCATTTGCTGAAAAACAATTTTACAGGAAGTTGGGGAGTTGAAGCTTTTAATTTCAAAGGGGGCTCTGTTACAAAAAAGGTGAATTTTGTAGGTAGAAGGTCAAGGTGGCCAGGACCTAGGATCAGGTCCTGTGAGATGGCAGCAGAGCATTGGATGAAGGATCCTTTGTCCCCACGGGCCAGGCAACCAGGCGGCAGACCTGATTTTCCTTTACCCTGCCTGTCTGCACCTCTGTCTGCCAGTCTTGATGCAAGGACCCAGCCCCAGCAGCACCCCAGAACCTGCCTCCATAGTCTGCTTGTGCAGGGCTCCTCAGTGGGCCCTTTCCTACTGCTTGCCTCTCATCACCACCACAAGCAATCCACAGGTCAAAAAATCCCAAGACATTGGCCAACTTGGCAGGGAGGGCTGTGTCTAGGACCCAGGGTTCTGACTTGGGCTCATAGCTGTGGCCAAACCCTTGCACAACTCAATATTGCTGAATAAGTAGAAAAGCAGAGCTCACTCTGAGTGCAGAGACCCTGGGAAGAGGGTGACCTGGGCCTCATACACCCCACCTGGCTCCAACCCAAGGCATCTGGTCTCCTGAGGACAAGGGAGGTCTGACCCACAGTTGAGGACCATGCTACAATCTTAAAGAGCTCTCTCCTGCATTAGGATCACTGTTCTGTCTCACAAATTTGGAAACTGAGGTCCAGGTGTGTGTATGGGTGGGTTATTTACCCAAAGTCACCCAGTGGGTCAGCAAGGAACCCACTGTACTTTCAGCACCTACACTATGACTTTCCATGCAGGCCCTTGTGTCATAGGTCAGGGGCTTCTGCTGAAAACAGGAGATAAGATCCGGGGGCCTGGGCCATCAACTGGAGCTTGTGAAAGGAGTTGCCAAAGCAAGTGGCTGTGTCAAGAGCAACTGCTGAGGCTGGTGTCATTGCTGTGGGAGGAGGGGGCAGGGAGGGCACTGGGCAGGTTGAGGTGGAACGGGGAGGGCGGAGGAGACAAGGATGATGGGAACCCTTGTGGGGCTTCTGGAGCGCGTCCAAGGTCCACACTGAGTAAGGAATGGACATGTCCACCCAAAGAAGGGGCAAAGGCAAGGCAGGCAAGGACAGAGGTGTGAGAGGAATGGGCCCTCGGGGACAGACTGCCTGGAGTACATGTACATTTAAGCTTTGGAAATGGGGGTTCCCCCAAAGCCACACTGCTAGTGATGGAGCCAGACTGAAACTCAGGACAGTCTGAGCCACAGCAAACAAGCTACCTCTAGTCCAGCCCAGAGGAAGCCAGAGTCTAAACCTCCTGCTCAGAATAACCCAGAACTGCTGGGCGCAGAGGAAACACCTGGAGAAGCCTAAAGCCCTGCAGGTCCTCAGTTCCCTCACCCAGTATCTTACCTGTGACATTTTACTGGGACCCCAAATAGCCCCTAGAGGTATTTCAAGCTTTGCCTCAGTCATCATTTCACCTCTCCCGGGCATCTTGGTAGGACTGGAGAGGCGAGGGGAGGAGTCAAATCATTGATCATATATCATTCATTCACTCAACAAACATCTACTTCTGAGCACCTACTGAATTCCAGAACTTGTGCTGTGTTGGGGAGGACCTTCTGAGGCACACTCCTCCTCAGGCATCCTGCAGATATGGATTAGGCAAGACCTGTGTCCCAGGCACTGCTCCTGGCCTTGGGAGAAATGCATCCCTTGACTCCTTAGGAGAGGGTGGAGGTGGAGCAAGTGGGTAGGAGGGAGGATGTCACCAAGCTGAAAAAGGCCAGGGTGGGGTGGGGTGTACCAATGTCAACCAGAGGGCTCAGAGCTCCACCCAAGGGGCGGGGCTCCCGTGGCCCAGAGCTGCCCTCCCCGACCGCAGGATGCAATATAAAAGCCCCTTCCCAGCTACTTCTGGAGAAGAGCAGGAGTGGGTGAGAGGTCACCTGGGGGTCCTCCGGGCAGGCAGGGATCAAGGGACACCACCTCCACCCTGTTGAGGCTGAGGGTGTCTCTCACCCAGCTGTGGCTGGAGGTCTTACTGTGGAGATGCGGCTGCTCCTGAGCCTGGCTGGGGTCCTAGCCACACTCATCCTCCCTAACCCCTGTAACGGCACTGTCTCAGGTAACAGCCCCTTGGACAGCCAAGGAAGAGGGACAGTCTGAGGGGAGGGGAATGGCGGAGAAGCAGGTGGATCTGGGGGGTCTTCTGGCTCCCTTAGACCTTCAGTCCCCATCCTTTGAACAGCCACCTCCAGGGCAGTGGAGAACTCGCTCCTTCAGGACTGCATAGCAGAGGCCAAGTTGCTGGTGGATGCTGCCTACAATCGGACCCAGAAGAGGTGGACCTGGGTCTGGGGGGCTGTCTGGGCCTGGGAGGGTCAGTGGGGCAGGGTCGCTCCAGCCAGTCATCTCACCCAACACCCACCCCTGGGTGCCATGGGACTGCCACGGTTGGTAGAGAACCTCCCTCCCTTCATCCTGGTCTGCCTGCTCTGTCCTGATGACTCACCCTCTGGGCTGGGGCTCTAGTGGGTGGCTCTGCACCTTCTTCCAGCCCTCCCTCCTCATTTCCCGGGCAGCATCAAGCAGCGCCTTCGCAGCGGCTCTGCCAGCCCCATGGACCTCCTGTCCTACTTCAAGCAACCCATAGCAGCCACCAGGACAGTTGTTCGGGCAGCTGATTATATGCATGTGGCCTTAGGGCTACTGGAAGAGAAGTTACAACCCTGGACATCCAGACCCTTCAATGTCACTGGTACTATGCTCCCCATTGAACCCCCAGGGCCTGCGCTGGGCTGGAAGTGGAAGGAAGCCAGGATTAGAGGCGGGTGCACAGCCCTGGGGAGGAGGGATGGTAAAGGGATGGAGCAGGCCAGCTCAGGAAGGGGCTAGGACTCCAGACTCAGGACCCCTCCCACTTGTCCTCCAGATGTGCTAACAGAGCATCAGCTGCACCTGCTGTCCCGGGCCACTGGCTGCGCTCCTCAGGACCAGGCTGAGAAGTGCAGCAATAAGTACCGCACCATCACTGGGAGATGTAACAACAAGTGGGTGCCAGGGGCCACTTTCCCCGCTGCCTTCCTCCATGTCCCTGAACCCCACTAATCCCACCCATCCACGGCTACAGGAAGAGACCCTGGCTGGGGGCCTCCAACCAGGCCCTGGCCCGCTGGCTGCCTGCTGAGTATGAGGACAGACTGTCGCTCCCTTTCGGCTGGACCCCTGGCAAGAAGCGCAATGGTTTCCTCCTCCCTCTTGTGAGTCAGGGTGGAGGGTCTGGAGGTTGCTTCATCTCTTTTAAATACAGGTAGTAAAACAGCCCAGAGTGAGGCAGACAGGAATCAAACTCAGAGTTTCCCGCTCACCACATGGGGGGGCTTTGGACAAAAAAGATCACTTCCTGTGTTTCAGTTTCCTCATCTATAATATGGCAGAAAATGCTGCCTCATAGAGTTAGCACAAATATTAAATAAAGTCATATAAGGACATGGTCTCTTAATCTTAGCCATAACAATATTAATTGTTTCTTTTCGGAAAGCCTTAGTGGCAAAGTATCTTGTTAAGCATAAAGCACTATACACCTTAATCTGGCTGAATCTATAAGTTTCATGTTTATCAATTTTCCCTTCATATGTCAATATGACAGTTTGTCATCTCCCCCCCATCAATATCTTTGTAAATTTTTCTTCTATTGATCCTTCCATCTATCTAGCCAGTTCTCTCTTTTTTATTTACCCCTTTAAAACCAGTCCACACATCTGTGAGTCAGTTCTATCATCTACTGGTCTATACGTCAATCTAACAATTTATTCTATTTACCACTGTGTAAGAGTTGGGGAGTCTGAGTCACTGACCCGGCCCCTCTCCTTCTCTTAACTGCTGGGCTCCTCAGGATTTAGGCCAGAGACCAAAATTCTAGGAATGATGGCCACAACAGGGAGGGCTATATCTTCTGGGACACAGGAGGACAGGAGAGTTCAGGGCAGAAGAGGAGGAGAGGCTGCATCAGCTCCAGCAGGGGCCGCTGCTGCTGTCACCTGAGTCTTGGGTTGGCTCCAGCACCTTGTAGATCAACTGTCCAAGCCCCTTGCTGACCTTATTTCCCCACAGGTCCGGGCTGTCTCCAACCAGATTGTCCGCTTCCCCAATGAGAGGCTGGCCTCTGACCGGGGCCGGGCCCTCATGTTCATGCAGTGGGGCCAGTTCATTGATCATGACCTGGACTTCTCCCCTGAGTCTCCAGCCAGAGTATCCTTCACTGCAGGCGTTGACTGTGAGAAGACCTGTGCCCAGCTGCCCCCATGCTTTCCCATCAAGGTACCCAGGCCCCTGTGAAGGCCTCCAACTCAGGCAGTGGGCTGCGGGTGGGGATCTGAGAGGCTGAAACCCCATCCTGAAGGAGCTGGGGTGTAATCCAGACACCAAGAAACATAGCTGGGCATAGACCAGGGTGGCAGTGGGCAACCTGCCAGAGGCTTAGTTAGAGGTCTATGGAGGAGTGACTGATTGGGAATAGGCCTCAGCCATGGGGCTGATTCCAACAGCAAAAGCCTCTACTTTTGGAAGCTCTTAGGGTCTCTTGGCTCCTGTCCTTCTCTCCTCAGGGTGGTCCAAGGGTCCTGCAGCCCTGGGCACCTCCTGATGTGGGCTGGGAGCAGGATTGTACCCTTCAAGCCAGAAGGCAAGGAAGGTGTGGGGCATAGGCACACACACAAAAAAAAAAGAAGAAGAAAGAAAGAAAAGAAAGGAATCTAGAATCCCAGGAGCAGACAGAGTCTCTGCTGGAGTGGAGGGGGACACACAGTACTTCCTGGTGCAGGGTACCTCCTCTGCAGAGCTTTCTCAGGTCTATATCAAGCATAGCAAATGCCCCTCAGTTTGGTCACTTAGTTGTGCGTGTTTGCACTGCACTGTCAGTTTCCTGCCTCCTGCACTAGGTTTTTGTTTGTTTATTTCGGTACCAGAGATTGAAACCAAAGGCACTTAACTATGGAGATGCTTCCCAAGCCCCTTTTATTTTATTTATTTATTTTTTTATTTTGAGACAGGGTCTTGCTAAGTTGCTTAGGGCTTCACTAAATTGCTGCGGCTGGCCTTGAACTCATGATCTTCCTGCCTCCGCCTCTCCAGTGGCTGGGATTACAGGCATGTGCCACTGTGCCAGGCCTGTACTGAGTTTTTAGACCTTCATTGTCTCCAAAGCATCTGAAAAGAAAGGAGCTTAGGAAGTGTCTGTCCAGCTGCTGGGTATTAAAGGAGCACAGGCTGAACTGTTAGAACTAAATTCTAATCCCATCTCTCCTGCATTTCAAATGGTTGTCACATCCCCGCTCAGAGAGGTTCAGTTTCCCCACCTGCAAGAGGAGGCCCTAAATAGTTTCAAAAGCCTCATGCGTTTCTAACCTTTTGTGACTGTGATAAAAAGTGCTAAGGACACTCCAACTGAAGGGCTGAGCAGCGGGAGTCTGGGGGAGTCAAGGAGGGCTTCCTGGAGGGAGGAGTTTCGAGCAAGGTTTCCAGGGAGGTGGTGACCAAGAGGAGCGAGCCGGTGTGACTGACTTCTCTTCCATCTCAGATCCCACCCAATGATCCCCGCATCAAGAACCAGCGCGACTGCATCCCCTTCTTCCGCTCGGCACCCTCGTGCCCCCAAAACAGGAACAAAGTTCGCAACCAGATCAATGCGCTCACCTCCTTTGTGGACGCCAGCATGGTGTATGGCAGCGAGGTCTCCCTCGGCCTTCGGCTCCGCAACCGGACCAACTACCTAGGGCTGCTGGCGGTCAACCAGCGCTTCCAAGACAATGGCAGGGCCCTGCTGCCCTTCGACAACCTGCACGATGACCCCTGTCTCCTTACCAACCGCTCCGCGCGCATCCCTTGTTTCCTGGCAGGTTGGACTTGGGGGAAGATGATGTCTTGGGAAGTCGTGGTGGGAAGTGGATTAGGGGACTTGGATGGGGACCTCAGTATTCACACCATAGGTATATATCTGAGCATGGTCATCAGAGAGTCAGTCAGTTGGAAGGAGTCCCTTTGCCAATCCCTGTGTGTATCTAGAGATCCCTGATTGACTTTCCAGAGATGAGGGACTCACTCTCTATAAAGCACCACAACCTATTCCTAGGCAGCTCCACTGGCTGTAAGAAGGATTCCCCTTATTTTGATCCAATATCTAGACCTGTTGCTCTTTGTCTTGCTTCTGGAACCTCAGATAAGATAAATGGAACCCCTTTACTTACCTGAAAGTACCTGTTACTTACACATATTTTTCTTTTCTAGGCTAAATTTTTTTAGTTCCCCACCCACATGCTTGTTAGACACTGTCCCCTGGTCCTTCCTCTGGATGCATACTTTGAACTCTCCTCCAAGTGTTTGCCCCCACCCCCACCCCCGTGTGTGGTTGTAATGATCATGGAATTGTTTCCAGTTATTCAAGATATTCCAGTGGGCCATCCCCAAACCTCACAGCAGCTCTGAAACACAGAAATTATCACCCTCATGTTACAGATGAAGCTGAGAGTTAGGGAGGAGAAGCAAAGAGCTCAAGAGTTTCCAGTGGCAGCGCCCCCACCGGTAAAGCCAGTATAGTTCCCATGTCTCTGCCGTCTCCTCTGGCCCACTGCTTGCCTCAAGCCCAGTGGCTCCAGCTCACCTTGTAAGAATTGTACATCTGTTTCCTCTGAGAAGCAGTGTGTACATTCATGAGAAGTCTTTGTTACTCTAACAAGACTTGTGCTACAAGGCTTTGTTTGAAGATAGCAGATGACTGAATTTACTTGCTCTGGTCTGGGTAGGGCTCTGCTCAACTCTCCCTTTCTTTGACTTTCCCCTCTGACTTCCTGGGGAGAGCAACATGTAACCAAGTCCTAAGATGGGAAAAGATACAGCCCTTGGTAGAGCATATGCAAATAGCTGCAGATAGACAGGCATGCAGTCCCAAAATCAAGGTTCCAAGAGTCCTCCAGGTCTCCCACCATAGCTGTCCTGGGCTATGAATCTGGTCATTTTGTACATAGAATCATTAGGCAAAGGTCTTTCCATTTGAGAACAAGTAGCTGCCTTGTGCTCCTCACCTGGCCCTAACCTCTCCAGCCACTTAGGGACGCAAGACCCCACTCTGCTCCCCCTCCTGGGCTGTAGTATTGGGAGGAGGGTGGTGGTCAGTGAGGAGCCTCATGGCAAATCAAGGAAGATGGAGCGAGGGTAGAGCTAGGTTCACTCCATCTCCCCAGACCCCAGACCTCCATCTGCCCTTGCACAAAGACTCTCTCTGGGCAGGGCTTTGGCAACTCTGAACTTGGGTTTTTCAAGGTGATTCTCGATCAAGTGAAACCCCCAAACTGGCGTCCATGCACACCCTCTTTGTGCGAGAGCACAACCGGCTGGCCACTGAACTGAGACGCCTCAATCCTCGCTGGAGTGGAGATAAGCTGTATAATGAGGCTCGGAAGATCGTGGGGGCCATGGTCCAGGTAGGGACCCTGGGTCCCAGCATCCCCCAGAAAACAACCTGGCCTGAGGAACAATCTGAGGGAGTGGCTTCCACCTTTCTCAGCACATGCTTGGGGATGTGCCTTGACAGGGGGTGGGGGTGGGGGGGTCTGGGTGACTGGGGGTGGGGGGTACCTCTACCATGGGTTCTGCTGCTAATTAGTTGTGACCTTGCCCATGACACTCAACCTCTCTGGCCTTCCGTATCTCACCTATCAATGGGAAATTAACATTGCCAAATTTGACATGATAATCATAATGACTTGCTATGTCTGAGCAACCCTTTGAAGGCATGAGTCCATCTGAAGGCCAGATGTGGGTTGGGCAGCCATTCAGGACACATTCTTTGTATGTCTTCTCTGACAGATCATCACCTACAGGGATTTTCTGCCCTTAGTTCTGGGAAAGGCCCGGGCCAGAAGAACCCTGGGGTCCTACAGAGGGTATTGCTCCAACGTGGACCCACGTGTGGCCAATGTCTTCACCTTGGCCTTCCGCTTTGGCCACACCATGCTGCAGCCCTTCATGTTCCGCTTGGACAGCCGATACCGGGCCTCAGCACCCAACTCCCGTGTTCCACTAAGCTCTGCATTCTTTGCCAGTTGGAGAATTGTGCATGAGGGTGAGGCTTTCCACAGGCAAAGCAAGAGAGGGTGGGAAGCGCTCCCTCCCCCAGGTGGGTCCAGCTGACTGCCAGGAGGCCAGGCTGTGTCGAAGGCTGCTGCTAATGTCTCCCCAGGACTGTAGAGAAAAGGCAGGGCCAGCAAGACCCTCAAGCATGGACCTCCCAGGCCCTGAGGGATGAGGGGATTAAGACCTGTGTTAGCCTGGCACGTTGTGGACCTGCAAGGAGCTCACCTTCCCTCTTTTAAGAAGTGGGTTAATCCCTCCCAGCTCCAGCTCCCTCATGTCCACCCACAGAGGTTCTAACAAACATTAGAAAATATGCAGCTGGCTTGTGCAGGTCTAGCTAGCTTGGCATCAGGGGCTTCTCAGAGGTTGGTCCAATCAGTGCTGCTCTCACTCCCTGCCACCAGGTGGCATTGACCCCATTCTCCGAGGCCTCATGGCTACTCCAGCAAAGCTGAACCGTCAAGATTCTATGCTGGTGGATGAGCTCCGGGACCGACTGTTTAGGCAAGTAAGACGGATTGGGCTGGACCTGGCGGCTCTCAACATGCAACGCAGCCGAGACCACGGCCTTCCAGGTAAGGGAATGCCTGTCTCTCCTCACAGGCTTCACTCGGGTGTGGGCTGCTCATGGGGTTCAGAGAAGACCTGGGAGCCTCTTTCTGATAGGAACTGTCTACAGGATGTGCAGGGGTGCAGAGCACTCAAGGCTGAGGCTGATGTACCAAAGCACCCCTGGGAGCCTTTGAAAGCCATCCTGCCAAGTCCTCCCCATATGCTGTAGGGCCTCCAGCTTTAGGTTCACCACAGGACAAGGATTTGAGTGCAGGAGCTGGAAAAAAGGAGATAAGGACTTTCCAAGTAGAGAAAAGTGGTAGATATAAAAGGCAGAGAACTGCTTCAATCGCCACCTCCCTGGCAAGTTCCAAGGAGAAAGGCTACAATCAAGGCTATGGAAACTGGCTTCTTGCTCCGGTGGGGTAAAAGTCAAAGAGTCTAGAGGCAAGGAACAAATGGAATAAAATTAAGGCCGCATTAGTTGTTTGATAAAAGACTATACCAGGAAAAAAGAAAGAATAAGCACATTCATATATAACTCATTTAGTCTCTCTAACGACCTTGACAAGCAGCTATAACTGCCACGTTATAGAGGAGAAAATAAGCTCAGAGACAGCTAGGGATTTGTCCGAGGTAATACAAGTAAGAAGTAATAAAAATCTGAAATGTCCCCCCTTCTTCCCAGTGTCAACTCCATTCAATTCCTTTAGGGGAGGCCTTCAGCCACTGTCTTGCCCCTCCCTCCTTCCCTGTCTCCTACCTCCTGTCTAGATAGAACCCCATCACCCCAGAAGATCTTCTCATGCATAAAGGAGTCAGGGAACTTGCTACTGTCTACTGCACTCACCTCAGCAGGCACTCAGTAGTTTCTTGCCTCCTTAAACTTGGGTGCTCCTGACAACTAAGGAGCTGTGGGCGCCCCCTGCTGGAGGCCTGAGATTGCTAGCCACATAAATTGTCCCACAGTGACTTTCTGTTCCCCTCTGACACTGGTTCCTTCCAATGACATCCCAGAAATATTACCTAGATGGCAGCTCTTGCAGTCTCCTCCTAAGTCCAACACCAAATTTGTAACTGAATGATCTTGATAGTGAAGGGACTTTGGACAAGTCATGATTGCTTGACTTTAAATATACTGGATATAATTAACACATCATAAAAGCACCTCACAGTTTTGGGGGCTCCCAAGAAATATTCAAGCAACAGTGCTTAGTGATGATAAACACTGTACAGTTGTCCTTTGTTTGGCTGGGGAACAGTGTTTGTGAGTTGTAGTTCAACTGATGATATGGAGCTGGTGTTTCTTCAGGTCATGGCAAAGTTACCTCTCAACTTGATTGTCCACAGCATATCACATGGCTTGATCCTGGTGTAGGATCCTGATAGCTGAGAAATCAATGTCACTAGTTTCTGGAAGGTTCTTACATAAAACCCTTTTTAAGAATCAATTGAGATATAATTAGCACACCATAAAATTCACCCATATAAGGTACATAATTCAGTGATTTTAGTATGTTGAGTTGTTCAGTCACCACCATGATCTAACATCATGACATTTTTATCACCCTCAAAATGCACTTTGTAATAATGGCTACTCAGTGTGTGGTCCTTTTCTGAGTAGGTGAATTTTATCCATGCTTTTCATTTGTTGGTTTGTTCATTCATTTATTTGCTCATTCATTCACTCATTCATTCTACAAACATGAATTTTTTATGTTTGGGGTACTGTACCTAACTAATGTACATCCACCCAATAATATCAATAAATGTCAGATTTGTGGTTGTTTTTGGTTACAACAGCTTTTTACATTTAGACACATCCCTCAGTCTGATGCTTACAAAGCCCTGCTGTCCACTTGCATTTTAAATTAAAGGACAGTGACCTGGTGTTTAGACCAGCATGGATCTTCTTGTTTGGCCCAATATTGAGTGACCACAGCTGTCTCTGGAGAACTTGTGGGGAAAAAGGTTAATGGGAGATCAACACAGCTGAGGCCGATTCTCCCCTCTCCCACACAGGGTACAATGCGTGGAGGCGTTTCTGTGGGCTCTCCCAGCCCCGGAACCTGGCACAGCTAGGCCGGGTGCTGAAAAACCATGATTTGGCAAGGAAATTTCTAAATCTGTACGGGACGCCTGACAACATTGACATCTGGATCGGGGCCATTGCAGAGCCTCTTTTGCCGGGGGCCCGAGTGGGGCCTCTTCTGGCTTGTCTTTTTGAGAACCAGTTCAGAAGAGCCCGAGATGGAGACAGGTAAGTGACCCACACTACAAGACATCAGCACCAGAGGCAGAGCAGAAAAACATTAGAATTCCAAGACTAACAACAGAGGAAAGAGGCTTCTTTTTAGCTGCATTTCACTCAAGTTCAAGAGATCTAAGACTACGAGGCTCCTCCCTAGAAAGCTGGGTCCAAGGGACAGAGACCCTGACCTAGCAAGGCTGATATTGCCTAAGTCTCTCCTTAATCCTAGGAGAGACTTGTCAGCCTTACTGTCCTGGGTAGCAGATCCCAGAGACATGAGCGGAAAGGAGCAAAATCTGGTTTCCTTGCGATAAGCTATGGCTTAATAGCCAACTCCATATTTGGATGTGGCATCTGCCCGGGGTTCATATCCAGCCCCAGCCACATAAGTTACTGTGCTCTTAATACTGGGCAATTTATTTAATCACTGAGTCTGTTTCTTCACTTATAAAACTTGCAGAAAGTTGTGAGAAGTGCAGGAAATGCTGTATATAAAATACCCAGCACAGACAGGTGCTCATTCTCCCATATCTCTTGACCTCCTGGTAGGTTCTGGTGGCAGAAATGGGGTGTTTTCACCAAGAGACAGCGCAGGGCCCTGAGCCGGATTTCCTTATCTCGAATTATATGTGACAATACTGGTATCACCACCGTTTCGAGGGACATCTTCAGGGCCAACATCTACCCCCGGGGCTTTGTGAGCTGCAGACAAATCCCCAAATTGAACCTCTCAGCCTGGCGAGGCAAATGAGGCTTCTGCAGGTAAGGGGAGGTCTGGGAGGGGTGAGGCCCTCATGTCCATCCCTGGATGGATAGCTGAGTCCTTTCAGGCCTTTAAGCACAGATAACAAAACTTGTCATTAGGGACAGGGGACTTTTTCCTAGTGGCTTCCCAATGTGCTAGTTTCTGCACCGATGGTCAATCTCAGAGCTTAGGACTTTGGGGGTTAATTATGAAGTGTCCCTCAGGTTGGTCACTAATGCCCTAAAATGGCACATTCCTGAATGCCCAGTAAATTCCTCACTTATCCAATTCTGCTGTTTCCACAGGAGTTTATGACAAGCCCCCAAACCTCAGAGACAAGGGGAAGGGGACGATCATGATTCTTTCCACCCTGGAGCAACTATTTCCTGCTGGTGCTTTTGATGGCTACAGCTCAGAGCTGGCTTCATTGGCTGGGAGTGGGTTGGTGTTCTTAGTGGTAATGCACCGACTCACCTTGGGAGCCTCTTAAGTATTATGAATCAGTGCCACAAGCTAGGACTTATGGGCCAAGCCAGGAGACCCTGAGGTCCTGGCAAGAGTCAGCTGGAGGGTTCCAGAGTTTTCTTCTGTTTTCCCCACCACTACCACCATGGCTTGGAGACCACATAGTTCCAGCATCTAGCCACCCCACAATCCCCTGTGTGCTACAGGCTCTGCTCTGCTTCAACCAATAAAACTGCTGAGGGCAGGGGCTGGTGTCTCTGTGTTGGGCTGGGGAGGGTGAGGACTCAGTCCTAAGCTTTGCCCAGATGTTGAAGAGGAGCACTCCTAAGATGCAAGCTGGCACTCACCTTGAAGTCACTCCTAGAGGCTGAATTAAGAGAGCTGAATGAAACACTATGGATCAGGGAAAGAAGATAAAGGGGAAGGGTGGAGGCATTAAGGCCCCGACATTACAAATATCTCAATCAGGCCAGCAACCTGAGCAGAGAAATAGCCACAGAACTTCAGTCAATATAAATAATTTTTATGTGCAAAAACTATAATAATAGATACCACCCATCTAGTAGAAAGGATTAGGAACTGCCTTCAGCCTTCATTTATTCCATAAATAAGTCATATCCTAAACTCAGCAAGCCCCAAGCAACAGAATGAAGCTGCCCTGAAACTCAGCAGCCAGGGATTTGAGATCTCTCTTACCCGCCTCCTTTCTGGAAAGAAAGAAGCCTTCATTTTTAAAGGCTGTGAAACCAGAGATCTCTGCAACCCTCTGCTAGTGAGACTATGTGACAAGCCAGAAAAGAGGCTGTGTCAAGGTTCGGTTATGGGGTCAACCCAAACCAGTTTCTGACCAAAAAGCCTGCCTTGTTGTGATGTCCATTTATAGGAGCTAAAATATAAAGAGGGGGCCACATAGGGCTCCTGCTTTCTTTCTACATGGCAGGAAGAGGACCCTCTTCCTGAAGACTAGGCAGAGGGGCCAGCCTAGGAATTTCCAGGCTCTTCCAGTTCTTGGCAGGCCAATGTGGTCTCTTAAGAAAGATGAAGAGACAGGAGAATGCCAGCCTCAGATATCCCTTGTCTTGTCCTCTTGCACCAGAGGCCACAGCAGCAGTGAGCTAGGTGACCAAGGTTTCTGAGGGGCTCACAAGATCCTGGGGGAGGCTTTCTCGGGCCTCCTGCATGCGGCGCTGGGCTCGATGGAAGGCCTCTGCAAGGAAAGGAGATGTTGCATATAGTGAGGTGTGGGAAGGAACAGGGCCCCACTGACTCTAGGAGGCAGCTGAGGAGGGAGGAACCTACCCAACACATTGTGAATGGAACTTTGCTGGCTGAATCCTTCCAGACGGTCCAACACACTCCGCATTCTTTTCCTGAGGGAGCTCGACTCCATGAAGGCCCTGCAGGGAAGCCCATCATATGGCCACATTGCTCTCCAGCCTTCAGGGATGAGGTGCCCGAGGCAGAGGTCCAGGGTCACTCACCTGGACTGCTGCAGACAGTGCAAGCGGAAGGTAACAGTGCCTGTGGTCTCTGTGCGGAGTCCAAAGCGGCTCAGGCGCTCCCCCTGGGGCACACAGTGGAGACAGCATCAATTTCAGTAGACTGTAGACCCTGAGAGCCTTGCTAACCTCATTGCCATTCTTATCCCCATTCTTGGGGAGAGCAGCTGTTGGGAAACCTCATTCCATCATTCAGACCCCCCCCCCAGATTCACATACTGCAAGGCTAGCACCATGCTCCCAAAGGTAACTCAGGGAGTGTTACAACCTTGTTGAGAATAGCAAGTTACATGTCTCTTTTGATTCCTTATCACATCTGATCACTGAGTCCTTCAGTAATAGGAGGAAGAAGGGGCCAGGTCTTCCGACAGGGACCGGAGGAAATCTCTAAGTACACTATTTCTCAGAGACCTGCTAGGATGGCAGTGTACATATCTGTACCTCATTCAAAATGTGGCCATGATTTCCAGTTTAAGCCACGGGAAGAAGGGTCAAAGTAATACTGAAGTGATGAACAACTAAGAGAGTGACCTTAATCCAGAACCCACCTTCTACGGAATAGAAATAGAACAGAACTTCCCAACATAAAGTCTCCCTGAGGCAAGTCACCTTGAAGGTTCCTGGTATCCGCACATAGGACAGGTCTTCTAGCTCCAGAGAACCACCGATGAAGAATCTCCTCAGCTCAGCCACAGGGCCAAGGTCCATAGGCCTCCAAGTGGAGACTCTCAGGGTGTGTGAGCCTGGGCAAGGGAAGAGAACGGGGCCAGGTCTGTGAAGGGCATGTGGCCCTTCAATGGCTCCCCAGCAATGACACAGGCCTTGATGCTGCTTACACTCCTGGTCAATGAGAACCTGACCTTTGATATATGATATCACAGTGGTTAACAGCATGTACTTGGAAACCAATCAGTCAGAAATTCAAATCTTAGCTCTGTAGGGGCTCACCTGTGTGGCCAGGACAAGTTTTTTAACCTTCCTGAGCCTTTTCTCCTCATTCAGTATAATGGAAATAATGTCAACACCTACACCTTACTGAGTGGTTGGGAGAATGAGAAGCATTTAGCACTCATTAACAAACCATGGTTTTTATTTGAAAACAAATGCTGAGTCATTGGCTAAACAAACGCCAAGAGCCCACTTACCACACAGCTTCTCCCTAGAGGCTGTAAATCCAACCAGAGGAGCCCAGAGCACATAACAGAGACCACCAGATTGCTTGGTCTCAGGAAAGCTAGTTCTAATTTCACTTAGCTGTCTCTAATGGAAGGGGAAGAAATTCCTCAAAGGAACAAGGACTCTTTCAGATTAGATGCTTCTGATTCCTAATTATTCTTACTTCTCACCAGTAGCATTCAAACCGTTCAGGAATGTTAGACTTGTTCCCAGGACCTGGGGCATATGGGCCATCTGAAGGGCAGGGACAAGAGGTTACCTGGGGTGGCAGGCAGCATCGCAGCCCCATAGCCTTCCACACGATACCGCTGCCAGAAGTCCAGTGAGAGGACCTCACAGTAGAGCACAGGCCACTCTGGGAGTGCATCTGGGAACAAGCAAGGGAAGCGTCCAGGTCCTAGGCCCTCACCAAGAGAGCACAGGCCTGGAGAACCAAGGCCCAGGATCAACTGCTGAGCTACTCACCAGCAGATTCATCCTCATGGAGGAAGAGGGCTTCCAATGTGAACGGGTAGGAGAAGTAAGCCACCTTGTCCTAAAAAAGAGTGTCAGAGGGTATGCAAGGCCTCACTTGGAATATGTTCTCCCTGTGGCTAATGACAAGGTTAACTTGGCATAGGAAAAAGAAAAATTATCACCCCAGTGGGAAATAAGAGGCTAAGAGGCAAAGAGACAGCGAAACAAAGCCTCTGCCATTTTCAAAAAGACCAATAGAGGCCAGGCAGCCCCTGCACAGTTCACACAGAAGGGAGAGGCCTAACTTCAGACTTCTCCTGTGTTGTTGGCTTGAAATAGCTTCAAACGTCACCTCAGAAGCAAACTGTTTTTCCCTTCCATATACCCTCCTTCATCCTCCATACCAATCCCAGGGACTTGGTGGCACAGGTCTGTGTGACTCCTGAGAGCTGCTGGAATGCTGGGCTTGACCAGTCTGAAAGCCAAAGACCAGACACAGTAAGCTCACCCAGGAGGAGAGCAAGCCCTTCAGAAAAAAGAAAGTAGCTGCTTTACTCATTCACTTATTCAATCACCCATTACTATTTGCTGAGTGCCTGCTATGTGCTAATGTATCCTGGGACTGTCCTGCTGTCCAGATAGAAAAGAGCCCTCTCTCTCACGGAGCAACACTCCAGTGTGCATGTGGCAGGAGAGCAGACCAGACCTAAGAGACCATCAGGTGATGAGCACTACGCTACAAATAGAACACGGTGAAGGCACAGGGTGACTTGGAGGCCTATTTAGAGTGGGGGTGAGAAAAAGCCTCAGAAGAGACAGGATGAGTCTTAAACTCTAGAGAAACCATCCAAGTGAAGACATGGCTCAAAGTTTCAGACAAAGGAAATGGTCCTAAAAAGGCCTAAGGTGGAATGAGGTTGGCAATGTTTAAGAAAAGGAAGAATAACTGGACAGTTATAGGGGAGAGATAAGCAGGAACCAGCTCTTTCAGGGTATGAGGACTGGGTTTTATACTGAGTGAGTGAGGAAGCTGCTTGGGTTTTCCACTCAAATGAGACACAGGTGGTTTGCATTTTTAAAAGCTCAGTGTGGCCATGGTGTATGTGGCAAAGGAACTCCAAAGGGGAGCAAGAGAGGAAGCAAGAGGATAAGTCAGGAACGATGCATTGACTAGGCAAGAGATGGCAGTGGTGTGTGAAGAGTGTTAGAGCCAACCTCAGCAACTTAGCGAGGCCTTCAACAACTTAGCAAGACTGTCTCAAAACAAAAAAGAGCCAAGGATGTAGCTTAATTGTAAAGCACTCCTGGGTGCAAACCCTAGTGCCAAACAAAGAAAAGTGAGCTGTGTCAAATTCTTCAGGGAGGTTAAGTAAGGAGAAAGTCACCACTGGATTTGGCAATATAGAAGTGATCCATGAACTTGAATGAGGAGTGGGGAAAGAAGCCTGGTTGAATGCCTCTAGAACTGTCAGACTAGGTACAGAAGGAGAGACTTAGGAACATCACTTACTAGTAGTTGGCAATTCCACAAAGAAGTGCACGTAGAGATTGTCATACTCGTAGCCTTGGGCGGAAACTAAGAGAGAAAAGAGGAAATTGTTTCAGCTTATTGTGCTACTACCCTCAGCCCTCAGCACTCAGAGTTCTGAAAGCAGACCTTCAGAGGGCCAGGAACCCTCTGTATGTCCAGGAAAGACCCATCAAGTTTCCCAAGTACTGCAGACATCATAAGGTATGAGGTAGCCCAGGGTGGCATAGATAACCCACCCCTCCAATGGACTCTTGCCCAAGCATCAAAAGATCTCACTTACCCACCTCTCCATTTACAAAGAGCCGGAGGGCACCTGGGGCGGTCTAAGGTGGAGAAAAGAGGGAAAAGATCAGGAGGGGTGGAGGGAACCGGCACTTCTCCAGCCCTGTCCCCAAATCTGCAAAAGACCAGACACTAGATGTACTACTGCACTTTCGACTGCACTTTCGACTGAACTTTCTCCCTGACATTTCTCCACAGAAATGTTTTCTTCATTTCTAAAACTCATAGGAGAAAGGTACATAATTTAAATGGCAGGGAGGGCAATGTAGTATGGGAAGTTACCAAGATAACCAATAGTAGCAATAGGAAGCAGAAACCCTTTAGATGACTGACATCAAGAAATTGAGTTTTCTTTTTCAATTAGTTGTGTATCTGTCTTGTTGAACTTTCTTTAACAGTACTCAGGGGTGCTCTACCATTGAGCTACAACCCAGCACTCCCTGTTTATTTGATTTTTTTTTTCTTTTCTTTCTTTCTATTTTTTTTTTTTTTTTTTTTTGAGCCATGGTCTTGCTTAGTTGCCCAGGCTGGCCTCAAACTTGCCATGCTCCTGCCCTACATCATTGGGATTACAGGCATGCACCACTACAATCAGCTCTGTCTTACCTAACTCTTTAACAAGGATATCTGTTGCTTGCACAATATGAAATAATAAAAGTAAATTTTTATGGGGGTGGGGAGAGAACAGTGAATAGTTCTCCTTGTTTCCAAATCTAGTAGTGGAACCCCTGGGATGGAGCAACACTATAGTGTGCATGTGGGGGGACAGCAGTGTTGCTCCTGGGATGAGGAAGGCATACAAGGACTCTAGAATAACCTCTCCAAGCTGTTTTGCTTTTGTTTTTTAAGAGCCAAAATATTTGAAACCCCTTTTCTATGAGGAAGTTTGGAAAAATATCACATGAAGAGTGAAAAAGACATTTTTCATATTAATATTTATTCTTTAAATTAGCTATAAACAATACATGAATGTGTTACCACTGATAAAAACCCCAAACACCTGAATTTGTAGAATTAAAAAGCAACAATCCCTGACATATTCTTCTTACCACCCAATACCCATCTGCCACCTCCCAACCTCATCTCATCCCAGAGAAAGTCACCCTCAGCACATGTGCACCCCTTCAGACCTTATTAAAAAGGTATTAACGGTTCTGTGTCAATGTTTTCAAACACATAATAAGGACTACACCCTCTCTGCTGCTCTTTCGGCCTTCTTTTATAATGCATATCATATTTTTGAGACCTTCAAGAGAGGTACTATTACTATTCACAGTCAGACAATTCTTACAAAATTGCAGGAAGCCATGCTACCCACCATCTCAAAGTCAGTGCCCACGAGGCTGCTGAGATATTCTTTGTGTCGGCCGTAAAGCTGAGGAAAAAAACCAAACCACACTTCAAGATGCAGCTCAAAGCAAACCAGGGTTCCCTTCTGAATGGAAGGGAGAAAAGAAACAATAATGGGCAAGGCAGTGAGAGCCGAGGGGCCAAGCATCCCAGCCACTGACACTTTTTAAAGTGAAGCACAGAGGCTCTCGGGTCAGCTGGTCTGAGGCTGCAACCTGGCTCTCACACCTAAAAGCTCTAAGTCAACTTAGCTTTTCAACCTCAGCTTCCCCATTTCTAAAATGGTAATAATAAAAGTGTTCACCTGTTCACCTCAAAGGGCTGTGATAAGGCCTAACTGATGCATATGAAGTGCCTGGCACAGAGCATGATAAATACTCAAATAAATGGCCATTGTTATTCTTAACTATATTATGATAAGATCAAAAGTTCTGTCTGATATGTCCGCTTCCAGGTCAGAAGAGGGCTGTGAAGGGCAAGGCTCTTCCCAAACAACTGCTGACATCCCCTCAGAGGCAGCCTTATCTCCCAGACACAGGGACTTGGAATGAACTGGCTCTTACGTCCTTGAACACGCGCTGTTCCCGCTCCTCCTCCTCCGGCTGTGCGAGGGAGGACACATTGTGGATCGTATACTTCCATAACTCCTGCTTCTCCCCATTTGTCTGGATTCTGTAAGGTCAAGACCACAAAAGGACCACCTCTGATGATAGAGATAAGGTGCCCTCCAGATCCAGCCCAGGGATGAGCTGTCACAGGCCACACACCTCACGTCAATTCATGATGATGAAAGTGGCCTTAGTGATGACTAGGAGAGGGGTACAAAGTGGCAGGGCAGAAAGGGCCTTACACCAGACTAGAGAGTACAGGTTCTGGGCCTATTTCCATCTCAAAGTCACAGTGAAATCCTAAAGCACAACATCATTGGCACCCAGTCCTCTCACTAGAAAGCAAACAGGATGGCCCAGGTAGTTTATAACTTGTGGTTCTGTTGCTTCAGCTAGAGATGAGCAAATTCAGCCCGGCCTGACTGAGTTTACGCCTCCATGTTCTGGTTGGTCTGTTTATATTCAGCAGTGCGGAGAATCATTTTCAGGTAACTACGCTAATGAAAAGATCCCTTTCAAGCTAGTTGCACATTTTCTGACAATTTCCTAATGGCCTATTACTCACAACAAAATGTGAACCATTGTTTGGGAATTTGAAAGCTGGAACATATGTAGGACTTTCTGGGAATCTCCTCAACTTGGGGTAAGAAGGGAAGCCAGGGAAGGCATGTCAGACTTCACAACCCCTTCCTCCCTCCCCTCACCTGTAGGGTCCTTTGAGACCAGTGAAGTCAGGTTTTACTGTGATCACACCATTGCTGTCCACTTTCAGGGTACAGAGGACATGTTCATAGGTCTTATAGCCAAGCCTAGAAACCAGGAAATTAACATCAAGATTCAGGATCACAGGGCCTCCTCCAGGGAAAGAAGAGAAGAAATGAGCCCTCTGCAGGGGAAAGGACAGAGGATATAATGAGGAGTAGTGTGGTAAAAGACTTTCTTCTGAGTACACACACACACACACAAAAGATCCTCCCTCCCATATACGCCAGGTGCCCATTACAGGAAAGGATGGTTAGTGATAGAAGAGGGCAGGGATCTGAGCTGGCAGTGAGAACTTCACTTACTTTCCATAAGGCCCCAGATCTGCCATGATGTACATTGTTTGAAGAGGGGTGTTAATGACATGGTTGTTCTTGACGAACTCTTCTGAGGGTTCCCAGGTGACCATGCGTGACTTGAGGATGCCACCTTCCCTGGGAGGGACCACAGAAAGGGTGACTTCCCTGGAACCCCCCTGAAAAGCCTGAAGGGGAACCTAGGGGAGGTCCATAGCAGAATGGGAAGCTCGAGTGGATGGAAATACTGAGAACATTGGCAAAGGAGGACCACGAGGAGCCCTGCAGCCATCCCCCAACACACAAACTCGCACTCACATCCCTCGCTTGTCCTGCCGTCGCCGCCTGACATTTGCCATTCGCTCAACCAAAAATGACGGCACCTCACTGGCTGCAGTGGTCATTTTCTGACAGTGCTGGGAAAAGAGAGTAGCCCTGTGAAAGCCATCTGATCAGGGCCACATGGGGCCAGGCACCTGAAGGGAAGCCTTTCTTCTAAAACCTCCTCTAGGACCTGAACGTAACAGGCACAGCCACCTCAGTTATACACAATAATGAACAGGAAAGAGGCATGGACAACCCAAAGAAGACTCCTATCATGTCTTCGTTTGCCCTCGAATTTTACAAATGAGTTATTTATGCTAATATTAAAATTGGTCTGCATTCTCTGAGCACACACCAATAAAAAATTGGATTAGTTTCTATGGTATACACTGAAGTTAACTAGGTGGCTGGGAAAATACCAAATGGGATTTAAATGTTTGATGGAAAATCCTCTCATGGATAACTGAGTACCAATCATATTTTTATTTGCTTTTCCAAAACAGTCAACCCAAATTTTACCTGTTCCCAACCCACAGAAATCCTGAAAAAACCATGTCAATCTTTCAAAAACTTTATTTAACACCTTCTCCTTATAGAGACCTAAAGGGTCATAGATTAAAAAAGGAAAGAAATCAGAAAATCAATGATTTAAATCAATGATTTTAAAATCTCCCTGACAAGACAGAACAGAACATATACAATGAAGAAAATGTAAAATAGGTCTACAGGGTATGTTGGAACAGGCAAAATGATGACAAGCCATTCCCTATAGCATATTGAATTCCTCTTCAAATGTATACCCTCAGAGTTTGGGATGAATTTCATCTAGACATTTCTAGACCTCACAGACTGTCTTATTAGTCTGCACACTGCCTGATTCCCCATGCCCTACAGCAGGTAGAGAGGGGAACAGCAGCCACATAGCAGCCACATAACTTGCAGTCTGTGCTCATTCCAGTTCAGCCTGGCTGCCAGAAGCTCATAGAAGTTGCTAGACAGGCTACTGGATTTTCCCTTACTTACCAGGCTTCTGCTTTAATAAACAGAACTGGTAAGGCCACAAAACTAGGGAAGACAAAGAAGGAAGTTATGACACCTGAATAAAGAACAATACCTCCTCCAAGTTGGTGTATCTGTCAGAGTCAGTGTAGGTAAAAATTCGTTGGTTCTTCCTGCCACCAGAATTCTCCAACTTCAGAATTTCTTGGCGGTATTGATAATCCAAAGGACTCTGACATGCTGCTTCATTTTGGTACAGATCCATTTCAAACTGAGGTCATCATAGTGAAAGAGATCTGCTGAGAATACTTCAAACTTTTGTTTCTATAACTGTTTCATCAAATCATTATTACAGAGTTGATACTATCTGACATACCATAATCAACTCTTATTTATTTAAATGATGGAGGACAGGGAATACAAGAATGTTAGAAGCTAGAAGGAGCTATAGTGATGGTCTAATCCAACTCTGCTGTTAGAGATGGCATACAGCTCAGAGGTAAGAAGTGCCTTACCCAGGATCATAAATTTGAGTAATGGTAGTCAGTACAGTCAGTCAACATAAACACAACAGGGGACAGTATAAATCATTACAGTTTTTCTGGAAATCAGATGGCAATATGTGTCACCAGCCAGGTAGATATAGAATGAGCAGATGAGTGACAATGGCTCACCTGGCTGAAGAGCTTCTCTTGCCATCCAATCACAATCTCTTCTTCTTCATCTTCATCTGGGCGGTGTCCACCTCCAAAGACAACAGAGTTAAATGTTTGAGCCAAACCAGCACTTCTTGTTCTTGAAATTGATTATAACTAAAGTCCCTATTCTTGTATTTGCTACAAAACCAGTTGGAGTTCAGTAATTTGTAAAGCATTTGATCTAAACAAAGGCTAGAGAGGCTGTGGATCAACTCCAAAGAGTATGAGTAGAAGCCAAGATTAGAATCTGAAGTCTTAATTATTCTAATCTGAATAAAAGGTCTTGTTTTATAGAAAATACTTTATCTAATTCAGTGTCAGGAAATGAAATTTAGATATATGCCGAAGAGCCAGTCCTTCCTTAGTCCTAACTGTCTGCATTTGCTAGATAAGAACCCTACCCTTTTCCTGAAGCCATATCTAGAATCACACTGTAATTTAGGAGACAAGCATCAGGAGAGGACAGGGAAGGCAAGCAAATGATTTTTTAAAGAACCAAATCTAATACACTCCTGGATGAGTTTGCCTTTTTCAGAGACACATGTTTCACAACACATCAGCTTATACTTCTTCCCAGAAACACTTCTAAATAGAAACAACAAAAGCAGAAAGACTAGTGACCTTATGTAAGCACTCTGCCCTCTCTTCCTCACTCTTTTGGCTTCCTGGATAAGGAAAATCAAGAGAACAATTCAAACAGGTCACCACAAGGAAACAGATCTACTGAGAATACTTAATCTTTTGTTCCTGTAGCTGCTAATCAAATCACTTCTATAGGGCTGATATTATTTGACATGTTTCATAACCAACTCTCAGGGAATCCAAGAATGCTAAAGCTAGAAGGAGCTGGACGTTCAAGTGCATGTTTTTCAAGTAGTCGTCAATTTTAAAATTGTTCTTAAAAGTGCTTATGTGTATATTTAGAATTTGAAGCACAGTTTCTCTTGGACAAAAAAAAAAAAAAAAGTCACAATGGTATTCAGGTTGCCAGAGAAATTTACAACATATCTAAAGTATAGTCATTAAGATTGCCTGGGTTTGTTTTAAGAGGTACCTCTACTGCCCCAGACACTTTCACAGACCCCCAAAAGGTGGCATCACCACCATAACACCCACTGGCAGTTGGATGAGGCCTAAAAGTGCCTAAGTCTATGATGTCCTTCCCAGACTGGGTAGCAGGCTGGTAATGAAGAAAGTTGCTTGCTGTAATTCTTTGCAGATGAACTCTGTCAAGGAAAAAGAAGCCCAAAATTTGCATTACAAGACATTCAACCAGAAGATGAACACAGCGAGGATTAGGAAACAAAACTGAGGAGGTGGAGTTGCAAAGGCGTGCAGATTGCAGACAACTCAGAGGGTGGGGAGCGGGGCACTACCGGGAAGTTAGGATGAGAGGAGTTTGGGGACACGAATCCTGAGGGATTTGGGGACCGCAAAGATTTGAAAGGCCTTGGGTGAAGGCTGTGAGTGGAGAAGGGTCCGGGTAGTACGAGTTGTGCAGAGATCGAGAAGCAACTGATTAGGACTGTAGGCAGAAGTGGGCCTCAGAACAAGGAAAAGTCTACGTTCGAATTATCTGAAGGCATAAAAGCATGCAACCCCGGGGCTAGGGTGTAACTACCGGAGGCGCAAGTTGCACACGGGGTCCCGGGAGCGATACACTGCCTCCCCAGTGTCGGTATTCCAGACGGCCTCCGCCATGACCGCCGCGACGACGCCGGAAAGCGCGCCTGGTCCAGTTCTCCTAGCAACCGAGACGCTGGGTCGGAGGTGGAGGAGCTGCGCGCGCAACCCGCTGCTACCGCCGCTGCATTGCTCCTGGCGCTGCAGCCCAGGCGGAGCGTTCTGCCACTTTCTAGAGCGCTTATTCCCGGGGTTCTGCGGCCCAAGACAGGACTTGAGGCGCTGTTCAGATAAGGACATAGGCACAACCACCAGCCCGCTTCATATATATGGGGAAATGGTGATGGGGACCAGACCCGGGAGATCTTCGCGGTCCTCTTTTCCCACTATACCATACTGCCTTCCATTGAATGCATAAAAACTTTGGCCTGAAAATCGGTGGACGTGACTGAAAGAATGGACTCATTCTTCTTAAAGGAGTCAGAAGGTTAGGTCAATTACGCAGTCACGAAAATATATTTTTTGGAAGAAAAAAATGTGTCAGATTTATTAGTCATTGTGTTGGTACTCACTGAACCAAGGAAGTTGACAGTAAGAAAAAAGAAAACCAGCAGTAATGAAGGAAAAGGTGTTTCTATGAATTGGTTCTTCTCCTGGGTGTATTTATTCTGGGCTATTAAGCCAATTTAGATACTACACTGGCCCCCTGAAACACCAACAAAGTGCTATTTAGAGGTCATGGTTTGTTGGGGTATCAATCAAAGAAAGAATACAACATAAGTCTGGCTCCCCAGCACTGTGGGGATGTCAACAGCTGTAAGCCTTTGACATCTGTTACTCCCTAACAGAGTAAGCAATTGTCCCCTAAATTCAGGAATCTCATGCCAGTTTGATTATATGGCTTTAGAAGCCCTGGGTGACTCAAGATTTTTATTTTATTTTTATTTTTTTTAGTTATTCATGGACACAATGTCTTTATTCTGTTTATTTATTTCTATGTGGTGCTGAGGATGGAACCTAGTGCCTCACACATTCAAGACAAACACTCTGCCACTGAAACACAGCCACAGCCCCCTTGGGATTTTTATGCTTTCTCTTTGCTTACTGATTCTATAAATTGGGATTCTTAAAATTGAGGTCCATGAGTGGGATCTTTTCTAGCATTCTGTATGGGGCATTTTCTGGAAAAAGTTCATCGTTTTTATCAGATTCTAGAAAGAGTTTATACCCTGATATCAAGAATGGCCTGATTCTCCACTAGACTCATTTCCAACATCTCATTGAAAGGCATAGTTTTAGATCACACAGCACAATGGGCCAAACTTTCTGTGACATCAGTGGTAGCCCTTCTACCCCTCCTCCCAACCAGGATGGTTCAGAGTTGACATTTATTGTATCTCTCTAAAATAACACATTATTTGGAGAAAATTTTTAGTTTAAGAAACACTTGCATAAACCATCCTAAAGGCTAAATATTATTATCTCCATTTCACATCTGTTAGGGTTTTGACATGAAGTATGTCTCAATCTCAAAAGCTCCCGTATTAATGCAATTGTGTTCAGGTGTGAAATGATTAGATTATAAAAGGATTAGATTGTAACCTAAGCAGTGGATTAATCCATTTCATAGAATAATAATTTGAAAGGACCACTGCACTGGGTTGTACCTGTAGGCAGGTGGAGCATGACTGGAGGATGGAGGTCACTGGAGGCCTGTCTTAGTGTTGATCTATCTTGTCTCTAGCTCCTCCTGCTGTCAGTCTGCTTCCCAGCTGCCATGAGCTGAGTGGCTTTGCTCCCCTGTGCCCTTTTGCCATGATGTTCTGCCTCTTTTGGGTCCACAGCAATGGAATCAGCTCAACATGAACCGAACCCTCTGAAACTATAAGCCCCAAATAAACCTTTCCTCCTCTAAGTTGTTCTTGTTGGGTATTTTGATCACAATGCCAAAAAAAAAAAGAAAGGAAGGAAGGAAGGAAGAAAAGAAAAGAAAACTGACTTGCACAACATATTTGTAAATCAAGACACTAATTGAATTGCTTATGGTCAAATGACTAGGAAGCATAGAGCCTGAATTTATATTCCAAGTGTTCTGATAATAGAGTGCTCCTGAGGAATGGGCTAACTGTAAGAAAAGAACCAAATGAAGGAAACAGAGAGGAGAGGAGCTTAACAGCAACACAGGTTTATTTGGTACAAACCTGCAGAGGGAGGCCTCGCAGAAACTGAGATCCCCCTTCCACTTACAGCCTGGGGAAGTCACAGGGGAGTGAAGGAGTGGGGGAATTTTTGTGGTTAGACGGTTGCTAAGAGGTTGTCAGGGAAGGGTCCTTGTGGTTGTCACCTCCATTCTTTGAGGTGGTCACTGATCCATGTCGAACCAGGTATTTTCAGGATTCCAGTCCCAGATAACAATTTCCTTTCTTTGTATGATGATGGAGTATTGTCTGGAGTTTAGGTCAGGCAGAGTCACAGTGACCATGAGGTGGCTCTTATTTTAAGATGGAGGATATGTTTCAAAATGGCATTACCTGGGTCAAGTTCTTTCAGACTGTAATGGTACACTTAACAACAAGAATTAATCTTAAAATAATTATGCTGAATGGAACAAGACAAACGGATACATATATGATTATATTGACCTGAAATTCTAGAAAACACATGCAAAGCTATAGTGACAGAAAGCAGACTAGTGTGGTTGCCTGGGGTCTGGTAGGCGAGGGAGGGTGGGAGTCAGCAGGAAGAAATTCCAAAGGGAAACAGGGGAACTTTACGGGATGATGGATTTGTTCATTTTCTTGACTGTGTGCAGTGTTCGCCAATGCATACCTGTGTCAAAACCTATCTGCACTATCCGCACATACTTAGCCACGTGCAATGTCAATGACTCCTCGATAAGCTGTGTTTAAAGTTTAAAAAAACATGGTCTGACTCAAACATATGAATCCTTTAAACTGTGCTGCCTCCTTATCTCTGTGCCCATCCCCAGCTCCTCTGCCAATTTTTCTTTCCTAAATTGGGCCCATCTGAGCAACGTCTGAACAGCCCTCCAGTCTCTCTTCTCCCTCCCTACTTGGTACCTGTAAAGCAGACTAAATTTGGGGACTATCCACCCTCCCCCCAAAAACAGGGAACACATTTCTCTTGCTGATAGAAAGCAGCTAAAGGTTGGGTTGCAATCCCCAACCCTGTCAGGCACCAAAGAAGGTGGGAGGAGAGATTGCCCACTCAGGCTTGTCTTACACAAGATAAATCTGCACATGGGTTTCCTGCCCTCTGTCACTTTCTTGTCTCTTCTTTAAAAGTTCTGCTAATTTTCAGGGATTTCAGAGATGAAGCTTTTGAAACAATTAAATTTCTTCTATCTTCCTTCAAAACTGAAAAAAAAAACAACCCTATTTTTCTATCAAACTGAATTTTTATATTTCTAGAGCAGTGAGTACTCTGGCTTAACCTCTTTTCTCCCCAGGTGGGCAGGATCTTATACTGCCTGGTAACACCTGGGCTATGCTGATTATAAGAACCTATGAGAGCAGAAGATAAGACTCTATTGGGTCTCAGAATGTCCATATTTTTGCCTAGTCATGATCCCTGGTACTCACCTTGGCCTTAGGAACAGATGTTTTTAAATGAAACAATCTTACAAGGAATAACAGATCTGATTCATGCTTTTTTCTCTATTCCTCTTTGAAGATGGAAGAAGGGGCTATATGAATTATAAACATTCCAATTATAAAGCAGAGATTATCAGACTGAATGAGAAAGTAAGACTCAACCATATGCTGTCTACCAGCATAAAGACCTCACTTTAAATATGAAGAAACAGATTGCTTGAAAGTTAAAGGATGGGAAAAGACATACCATACAAATACTAATCAAAAGAAGGCTGAAATTGCAATATTAATAGCAGACAAAATAAATTTCAGAACATAGAGTACTGCAGGGCTAAAGAAGTATATTTTTAAATAATAAAAGCATAAACTCACCAAGAGGACATAAGAAACTTGAATGTTTATATACTTACTAATAGAACTTCAAAATACGTGAAGCAAAAATTTATGGACATAAAGGAGAAGTAGACAAATCCATAATTATTGTTGAATATATCCATACTTTTCCCTCAAATTAATGAAAAACATGTAGATAGAAAATCAGTAAGTGTATGGAAGACTTGAACAACATCATCAACCAATCTGAATTAATTGACATTTGTAGAACGCACCACCCGACAACAGAATGCACAGTCTTTTCAAGTGCATGTAGGACAATGACTGAACTAGACCACTTCTGGAATATGAAACAAGTTCTAATGATTAGCAAGCAGAAGACAGAATCAGCACACTTTAAGATCAGTCAATTGAGATAATCTATTCTGAGGAACAGAGAAAAAAAAGATTGAATAAAAAGGAACAGCTCTTTATAAGCCTGTAGGACACCATCAAGCATACTAACATATGAATAATGAAAATTCAAGAAAGCAAGGGGCAGAAAGAATATTGGAAGAAAGGGTCAGAAAGCTGAATGGCTGAAAATTCTCCCAATCTGATTAAAACATTTATCTCTATAGGCAAAAGTTCAACACTTTGGGGCTGGGGATGTGGCTCAAGCGGTAGCGCGCTGGCCTGGCATGCGTGTGGCCCGGGTTCGATCCTCAGCACCACATACAAACAAAGATGTTGTGTCCGCCGAAAACTAAAAAATAAATATTTAAAAATTCTCTCTCTCTCTTAAAAAAAAAAGTTCAACACCTCATAAGTAGGGTTAAACTCAAAGAATACATATCGAGGCGCATTGTAATCGAAATGGCAAATGATAAAAGGAGAATCTGGAAAACAGCAAGAAAGAAGTAGTTCCTCATGTTTAATGGATCTTTCATGAGATTGCTCATGTGATCTAGCACTCCCACTCATAAGTATTCACTCAAGAGAAATGACAGTGTACGTGAGTGTGCTCAGCAACATTATTCATTATAGTAAAAATGAGAAAAGCTCTAATACCCATCAACATGTAAATGCTTAAACAGATTGTATTGTTTCTATACAATGGAATACTACTCCATAATTTAAAAAAACAAAGTACTGATACATAAAACCACATGAATGAATCTCAAAATCATAGGCTAAATGAAAGAAACCAGACACAAAAGACTTTATACCGTGAAATCTCTTTTACATGACATTCTAAAAAAGTAAAAAAACCATAAAGATAGAAAATAGATCAGTGTTGTCAGGGATTGGATTTGGGGATAGGGATTGACTATAAAGGAGTAATGTGGAGGAATTTGGAGGATAATGGGATTGTTTTATATGGATCAATGGTGGTGGTACACAGATCATGGCATCTGTTAAAACCTATAGAAATATGTACCACGATGAGTGAATTTTACTGTATGTGAATTTTAAACTTTTTACCAGTGGCAAGAGGTATTTAAATGGAATGCAAACTATGACAGATGAATCTAATTGTGTCACAAATGAATCATAACCACACTGAAGGGGTGAGGAAGAAAGGAGCCAACCTAAGTAACTTTCGAAAACAGTGTTTTGACAGGAAACTGAAGACTAAAGACAGAGAAAATTGTCCAAACACTACTCCACTTATTAAATTTCTTTCTCAGTGGGGCTGGGTAAACAATTCTGAAACTGTTATATATGTATATTTAATAAATAAGTAAATATATTGTAGATAATGAGAACCATTCCTCTGTCTAAGATAGAAATTACAGGAAAGCAAAGGCAAGAGTATACCCAGTGATGCTGGATCCAAGTTGGAGTTAGGAATAAAAACTGATAGATGTTTTCTAAAACATGTACAAATGGTCAGAAAGAAGTATAGCTGTGTATAGTTGTTTGCATGTGTGAGTATCCATACATATAGTACCTAGCTCTGTCCACTGCAGGGCATAAAAGCAGTCACACCTCAGTAGAAATGAGCACACTTAGCACCCAGACCTTAGTTTTTCTAGATACCACTCTCCATTATAAAAGAATCAGGGTTCCTTGGAGAAATGATTGATTCCCAGGGAAGAAGCAAAATGGAACCTCTTAGATACCTCTTGGCTTGGTGGCTCCCATCAACCAAGACAATCCTGATTATGGTGTGCACCATTAATAGTCAACATGCTCAGAGCTAGTAAAGGGGACCTGCGGAGGGCACCAACAACATCTGCTACAAGTACTTTTGGGGGAGGTGACTCTAGGAAGCTGAATGAGAGTGGGGCTAAACCCAGGTCAACCTGCTAATGCACCAAGAGAGTGAGCACCCCACCTTTCCCAGTTCCCTTCCAGACAGTGTGCCTACAGGACAGATGAGACTACAGGGATATTAGCACTGACAGCACCAGAGTCTCTGGGTGAATAAAATAGCTCAGCAAGACCCAGAAGCTCAGCCTCTGAAGCAGTTTGCTGTGAATTTTAAACTAGCCCTAGCCAGATCTCAAATGCCTTTTCCCAAGAAACATACTAAGCTTCTGATAATTGATTGCTTTTATCTTGGGCAGTCCCATTTTTCCCCTACAGAGTGTCCCCACAGGTTAGCCCAGTTCTCCAGTGACATGTCAAGACTCGGAGAAATAGGAGTGTTCTAAATAGTAGGTAGACCTAAATAGTAGATTTCTTTAATGATATTGGTTCCTATACACTCCACTCTGAAAAGAGGTGTAATTTTTTTTTGTAGTAATAGGGATCAAATCCAGAGACTCACACATGCTAGGTAACCACCTTACCATTGAGTTGCACCCCCAACCCTAAAGTGTCAATTTTTTTAATTTTTAATTTTTATTTAAATTTTTAAATTTTTTAAAATTCACCTCCCATTTTCCTCCATTTCTTGGTATTTTCCTGGAGATCACAAGGAAATTAATCTCTTCAACAAATTCTAGTAAGTCAGCTTTCTCCTTTTTTTTTTTATTTCCAGAATTTTCTGCCAAGTACAGGATTTTTTTTCAAGTTCAGTCTCATTATAACCCTCTGACTTTATGCAAAGCCTAAATTATCTTTTGAAACGTACCCTTCAGTGGATACATTTATATCCACACCATAATTTTGAGTCAAAGTGTCGTATCGCTGGTGCCTAAAACATTCAGGGTCACTCCAGGGAAACTGAGCTGCACAACATAATCACATAAGAGACAAAGATACCTTTTTCTTTGGGGGTCCTGTGACGGCTCCTCTCACCTTAAGGGTCCACAGAAAAAGAATGAGTGTGTGCTGACCCCTTTTATTGAGGAGAAGCCATTCAAATGAGGCAAGGGGGCAGGTTTCAGGGGGCTGAATCTATCTTCATGATGTCCACTGTCAGCAGCTTGACTGACAGCTAGGAAGGCCACACCCAAGGGCAGAGTAAGAGAAGGGGACTCACAAAGGGCATTTCCATGGAACATTTTATCCCAAACAGGGCAAGGGGTTAATATCACAAAGGAACAGGTGAGCTTAGCTCGATCCATGGGGCTGCAGGAAGGCATGCCTACGCATGAAGACACATTTGGTTGCATTATTTCTACCCTCAAGATCAAGGCTACCGTCTTCAGCAACTTAAGAGTAGCCAGATCATCAGGGGGATGACGGACAGTGCCTCCACTGATCAGGAGAGGAAAAACGCTGATCACATGACGTGATGGCCTCCCACGTACAAAGTTTTGCCTTTTGGGTCAAAAGAATATTTGGTTGCAGCTATTAGAGTTGAAATTTGGTAGTGATGCAAATTGCTTTGACCGAGGCTTCTCAGCAATCCTATCTAGACTGTAAGATGTGGTGGTTAAGAGTTTGTCCCACAATTCATAAATCAGTTCTTTCAACAACTACTTATTAATTGATGGTGTGGGGCTATGTAGTACACTAAACAATCTCTATCTCATGGAATTTACATTATGGCTGGAGTAGATAAACAAAGACTGTAAAACAGTAAAATATATGGCAGTGAGTCCCATAAAGAAAAATAAAAGAAGGGAAGATATTAAGAATTGTTGGAAAAGAGTTTGAAAGTTTTAAAAAGGGAAATCAGGAAACACTCATTAAGACTGTGCTCTTTAAGCAAATACCTAAAGATGGCAAGGGAGCCAGCCCTGTGTCCACCTGGAGGCCTCAAGTCTGTGACTGAGTGGGCTGCTCTCTGCTCACATGTTTAACTTCCTCATGACCAACTTGCCCCCATCCCTGTGACCAGAGTCATTAGGGTCCAGTGTTAGATATACATGTGCCACTCTGGTCCTGCTCCATGAGCAGAAGCTCCCTGTTTCTTGGTTCTGATCTCCAGGGTAACCAGCAACCCTTGCCATCGCTGTATGCTGGCAGTGGCCCCAGCAACAGCTGTAGGTATAGGAAATCCCCAACTCTCCTCTCATTCTCCTGCCTTCCTGCTGTGCCTCAGTAGAGCTCACTATTATTTGCTATTGCTGGTGGTGGTGGTGGTGGTGGTGGTTAGTCAGTTGGTTAAGTTGTTTATTGTTCATTTGCCTGTTTTATTTTGTTTTGCTTTTTTCAAAACAGTGGTTTGTTATAATTTCCCAGGAAGCAAGGAAAAACTCAGCTTCACCCAGGACACAAAACTTAAATTGCTTTCTTGAGTGGGGCTAGGGGGAAAAGCATTTCTATTTTTTCAACAGAAGAAGAAAATGGAGTTAAAAATCTCAATCATGCTGAATGCAGTGGCACATGCCTGTAAGCCCAGCAGCTTGGGAGGCTGAGGCGGAAGGATTGTGAATTCAAAGCCAGCCTCAGCAAAAGCAAGGTGCCATGCAATTCAGTGAGACCCTTTCTGTAAAATATAAAATAGGGCTGGGGATGTGGCTTAGTGGCCGAGTGCCCTGAGTTCAATTCCTGGTACAAAAAAAAAAAAAAAAAAAAAAAAAACCAATCACATGAGCATCTCAGGGAGCCCTTCCAGCCCTCCATGTCCAGTACCGCCAAACCACTTTTTTGTCCCAGGCTACATTAGTTCTTGCCTAGATGCTGCAGCAGGTTCTGACTGACTTCTCTGTTTCTAGTCTTATTTTCTCCAGCTCTTCCTGGGCCAAAGCCAAAGTGATCTTAAAGCTATAATTTGATGGCCCTTAAAATCTCTTTGCCAATTAAGGAACAGGAACATGATCAAGATCATACCAGTGAGATGTGAGAAAAGCTTGTCAAGATCTCTGGACAATCAATTATTTCTTTTTGGGATTGGATCTCCCCTGGATGTAGTTGTCTGCCATCTTGGACCCAAAGGAAGGATGGAGGAAAAGCCAGGAGAACTGTAGGGTATCAAGTTAACACTGAAGTCTTCCCTACTTGCAGATTCTTGTAAGAGTTGTTTTGTTTTGTTTTATTTCAGAGGATCGAACTATGAAACATTGTTGTGGTTGCACAACAACGTGATATACTTAATATGAAACACACATTTTAAAATTGGTTAAGATGGTAAGTTTTAGAGAAAGAAACCATTATAAGAATGACAAAAATATGGAACACCACATATGTATTCAACATTGAACTTGATTTTTTTTCCTTATTAGATAAACCAATTTGAGCAGGGTTTTTTTTTTTTAAGTTGGACCCAGCTAATAAATGCTAAGTAGTGTAGAATATGATTCCAGGAAGAAGGAACACCATAATTAACACCTCTTAAATTGATGGACTTGGCTAAGCTAAGGAGATAGGGCTTGATCCTGAGCTACAAAATTAGCAATCATAATTGAATGATTGTGAAACAGGTAGTTTGTCTGCCTCTTGAAGTTAGTGTGTAAAAAAGAATCACCTGGGGGATCTTGTTCAAATGCATATTCTGATTCAGTAGGTCTAGGGTGGGACTGGAGATTCTGTATTTCTAACAAGCTCCCAGGTGATGCCAATGTTTCTGAACCATGGGCCACACTTTGGGTAGCAAGGAGTTAAACTGTCATACTGTGAAATTGGGATCATCGCATTAGGAGGATGGTGGGGGAAATTCAGGATGTTGGATTGTTAGCAGCTTCATAGAGCCCTCAGTAAGGCATAACAGAAAGAGACATGGTTATCTGTGTAAAAACAAAGAACAAAATGTATCTCTATAAAGAGAGGTATACCATTTCTAAAGAAAAGGGGGGCAGTAAAACATCATGTCCTTGAGTGTCCTCTTTCTGTTCCCAAAAACCCAGCCATGTTAAAAGAAAAAGAAGAGCAAGCCTGTGTTGGAACGTCCAGATACGTGTTATCTGGACACTGGCTTTCTTTTAAGTGCGTTGAGAACTAGGGCAAGTTAGCGTTATCTGTAGCAAGTTGCTTTTGGCACGCAGGCCAGGGCAGTTGCTTCTTGGGTGGCTGGTCATGCAAGCAAACAAAGCTAACCAAGCAAGCTAATGTTGATGATGTCACTGCCTCTGCAGCCCAACATGTAAAACTCCTCTATCAGTGGTGACTGACACAGAACTGAGGCACTGTGGAAAGGATAGGGGCTATTTGTTCATCCAGTTGTCACTGGATAAAACACCACAAGGGAGAGGAAGTACTGCTTGGTGAAGCACATGAGGGACAGAGGTGCTGTCTCTTTAGCATCCCACCAATGAACCATTCCTGGAGCAGTCACTGACCTCTTGTACGTCTCACCAGTAAACCTTATGACTTGCATGCTGTCTCCAGGATCTTTATTTGGCCTTTCAGCAACCTACCCCGCTGCCCTGGTACAACTGGGCTGTGGACATGACAGAGGTTCTCTCGGCCTGTGAACTGCAATTTTTAAAAATGGCTGAGGGGTTGGGGATATAGTCAGTTGATAGAGTGCTTGCCTCACATGCCAAGGCCCTGGGTTTGAGCCCCAGCACCACACACACACACACACACACACACACACACACACAAAGGCTGAATTGTGATAATGGGATTCTGCCCATCTTGGTCAACTTTCTAAAGTCTACCCATATTTGTAGAGTGAATGCATAAATGGGCGAGTGAGTAAATTATAAGAAAGAGCTTGAGCCGGGCATGGTGGCAAATGCCTGTAATCCCGATGACTCAGGAAGCTGAGGCCAGAGGATCACAAGTTCAAAGCCAGCCTCAGCAAAAGCAAGATGTTAAGCAACTCAGTGAGACCCTGTCTCTAAATAAAATACAAAATGGGGCTGGAGATGAGACTCAGTGGTTGAGTACCCCTGAGTTCAGTCCACAGTATCCCCTCCCCCCAAAAGAAAGAGCTCAATAATTAGAGCCACCCAGACATGAAGCAAGTTGTTACACAATGAACTTCCCAACCGAGGAATGTTCAAGTAGTGTCTCAGTGACCTTCTGACAAGTTAAATGTGAATAGATACTACCTGGGGATCTTGTGAAGATGCAGATTCTTGATTCAGTAGGTCTAGGATGGGACTTGGGATTCTGAATTTCTACATAGCTTCCAGAAGATTGTTTTCCTGCAGGTCCTTGGACATACTTTGAATAGTAAGGATGTAATAGAAAATTCTCCAATAGGTCGAAAGTTCAGTTAGGTTCGTAATCTTCAAACCTGCCTGCATGTCAGACTCACCCGAGAATTTATTGAAAATCAAGGTTCTTTAGCTCCAATGCTAGAGATTTTAATTCCATAGATTAAGAGCAGGGTCTGAACACATATTTTAAACAAACTTTCTACAAATTCAGACATAGCATTTGAGAACCACTGAGCTCCAGGCTTCCTAAATTTATTATAAACTCTAGGCTTCCAAGAATATCAATCAGGATGGGGCAAAGTCAGGCTGACTAAATTTCTCCTGCTATATTACATGAATAGGATCATGGTCAAAACACGTCCCTATTATTTATGACTCCTAAACCCTTTAGAGAATTGGCATTTTCTATCCTTGTGAAGATCAGATTTACACTGTACTCTCAAAATAACCAAATTAATGATTTTTTGAGCTCCATCAGCCCTTGGTGATTCAACATAATTGTGTTTAAAAAAGGAACTTTCACACTGGGTTTCTTGAAGATTTTTTTTTTCACAGGAAAAAAATAGCAAGGAAATCTAGGGTTTTGTGACACATTGAAAACATCTTACAAACAGGAATCATCCAAAGTGAGCTTGTAGGAGTCGTGGTCTCTTGCTCCTGTGCAGCTGTGAGCAGAGAATTCAGATCAGTAGAATCTTAATGCCGCAGAATCACAGACAGGTTTGAGAAATTTCTGTTTTGTTTTGTTTCTTTATCCACTCATCATCCTTGTTCTCTATTCCAAATTAGCCACACTCGGAAGGGTTCATGGAGACAAGCAGGGGCCAGGTTCCAGATCTTGAGACTGGACTTCTGTTCTGCAGTGGGAGTTAGGAGAAGAGCCATTTGAATAAGTAAGATGTGAAATCCAGTGAGGACTATGTTGGAGTTCAAGTGGTAGCCTGGAAAGAAGCAAACATACAGGAAAGCCCAGAAGATGTGCCCTGGCAGGGGTCCTGGCCGATGGGCACAGGATGAAGGGATGAAAGTAGGTGTGTAGGCAGACTGTATCTGAGCCATCTGACCACACTCAAACCAGTCCAGGTAAGGGAGCCTCCAGGGGCCTCCCAACACTCAGGGTGTTTCCATCACAGTGCAAGCACCACATGTCTCTCCTGCCTATTGTTCTTCCTTCCCTCTTACTCTCCCACTTAAGCCTACATTTCTTTCTTACCTCAAATGCCCCTTGTCCAGGGCAGTCTCCCCACCTTGTGTTAGGCCCCTTGCTATATGTCCTCGGATTTTAGGTACCCTGATTTCCCAGCATACTTACAGTTTATAGTTACACAATGTACATATTTATTTTTAATTACTATCCACTCTAAGCTCCATGAAGTCAGAAATCCTGTCTATCTTCAATCCCAAGTCATCCCCAGAACTTAAAAGCCTAGCATGTGGCAGACATTTGTCTAATAACTAAACAATTGTCTTTTACGTCTTTCTGCTCCACTAACCAGTGAGCTTTCTAAGAGGAAGAACCAGGCTCAATCTATCTTTGTATCCTCAGGTTACCCAAACAATTACTCAATGCATAATTATTTGAATGGGTACTGAAATTAATTAAATTATTAGTAGCAGGAGTGCCCCAGGCTGGGACTCAGGGAAAAATTCCAAGGTTTAGACAGGAAAAGTTAACAGTGAGGGCATTAACTCTGGGTCCTTTAGATTAAGATAAACTCATAAAGTCTGCAACACAAAGAGGAAAAAAAAAAACATGGGTCCCTATAAGCAGGGAGGGCTGGTGTTCAGATGTAAGGCTGAGACGTCTAGGCTTTATTCTCAGGTCAGTGTCACCAATGATGCAGCAACCAGGTCCACGGGGACTTCTGAGAAGTGCGAGCAACTAGCATGGGCTCCTGAGCTCAAGAGCAGAAATCCTGGCTGGGCCAGCTGCTGTGCTGAGACTGGCGATGGTGTACTTCACACCCACATGCCCAGGACAGAGGAAACCTAGATCTGGCTCCTCCGGGGCAGGGGGCGATCCTCATCAGCCAGCAAGCAGGCCTTAGGGAAGCCACAAGTCATCAGGACAGACACAGGAAATCCAGCAGCAGAAGGCAGAAAACAAACCTTCCATTTCTGTCTCCCTTGTCTGTGACATGCAACCTAGCAATAAGGATGTGAGGTTGCAGCCATTTCCTTTCTTAGTTTCAGCTTCCGGCCCTCATCAGGATGCTAAATGGGGAGTCAGATGAGGCTGAGAGAGCAACAAGGTGACATCTCAAGGACCAGTTCACACTGAAGTAGCTGCTCACTTCCCATGACTCAGAAATCATCTTGATAAAAATCTCTCACGTTTGAATCACACTTTACATGTCTGCATATGTATCTCAGCCTATCCTCACAGCACCCTGGGATGCAGGCTGCTGTTATTCCTGCTCACCAAGGAGGATGCCAAGGCTCAGAGATGGAGTGACTCTTCTGGGCTTCCACAACAATGAAGCAGGGTTGACAGGGACCTGTGAGACCTTTTCCTGAACCCACTCTGAGCTCAGTGACTCCTGCTGTCCACGCTGGTTAGAAACTTCCCCTGGGGACTGCAGCTGTGGCCCAGAGAACACAAAGCATGGTCTAAACAGTTCGTATTTCCCAAACATATATTTTAGCTCAGTGTAAAGAAAATTTTAAATTTTTATATAAAACCAAACAGATAAGTTCTTGAGTGGAACACAATACATGAATTTTTTAAAGTTAAAATGTGAAATATTGGGCTGGGGTTGTGGCTCAGCGGCTAAGCACTGGGTTTGATCCTCAGGACTCCATTAAAAAAATAAATAAGTGAAATAAAGTATTGTGTCCAACTACAACCAAAAAATAAAATATTTTAAATAATGTGAAATATTGACTTTTTGGTGAATAATGTAGCAATATTGGTTCATTAATTGTGACAGATATACCATATTAATGTAAGATGTTAATGATAATGGAAACTGGATGTGGGGTATATGGGAACTATGTGCTTTTTAATAATATTGTAAATCTAAAACTGTACTAAAATAAATTTTTTCTTTCAAAAATATGATATATTAAAGAAATTTAAAATGACAGCTTTCTCCAAAGGAACATGGTTACTGTCCTCTTTTGTTCATGGCACAGCAGGGGCCATGTTTGAAAATCACCATCCCCACCTGGTTGCTTGCTGAGTAGGAGGACCTTCCCCAGTGCATGCTTATAGTATTCATGAAACAAAAGACAAAAGAGCAAGACAGTAAAGTTTCTACCCTTCCCTTCTCCTGGTTTCTGCCTACCTCTTAGCACTGTAAGAAAAATGACAGACAAATAATCCCTTATTCCTCCCCAGGTTCCCACCAGAGTAGAAGGAATGCCACCACAGCATCTGTCCCAGCACTTGATCCTTTTTCAGCCTCCACCCCATTCTTCCACAGCATCTTTTACTCTGGTGCCCTCTACATCACCCCGTAAGCTCCAGGAAAGGAGAGAGAACTCAGCCTTTTATTGTAGGTCCCAGTAAGCACACACCCTAGTGTCACCATCATGGGTTACTCAGCAGGGAAGAACGAAGCCTTCTTAGGAATGTCCATTCAGGACTCCAGCCTCCATCTGACACAGAGATCTAAGAACACAACTGTACAAGACTGGGGGCACATGGGTTCTATTACTTCTGGAAGATTCTTCGGGCATCTGGGGAACAGGCATTACAGATCCTCTTAAGGTTGAAAAAAATGGGGCTTTAGATACAATTTTCTCTCAACTGTAAGAGAACCAATATTCAGATGTTCTTCGTGATCACTTGGCTTTCCCTGATTCTGTCCAGTTTGATGGGCCAGGGGGACTCTCAGTCAGGGAAAAAGGAAGAGAGAAGAGAAATATGCAGAGATTATACTTTCTAGCTATACTTCAAATAGCTGCAGTGTCTCAATCAAACTAGAACATGGTTTCTGGGACAAACTTTAGAACTGCCAGTCAAGACTTGAAAAACTGGGTTACACCAGTGTCATCATCTTAATTATCAAAACAAGTATTATTGATGGCCCAACACAAATTAGAGCTTCTGAGGAGTTTCTAATCTAATTTGGGCAAGAGGAAAGACACGAGAAAATGAAGAAGAAAAGCAAAGGGAAGAGAAAGAGAAGCAATATACAAAACTATCTGGAGCTTGGCAAACAGGATTCATGGACACTTGAGCTAGATATTAGACTTGAACAAGAAGGAACGATTCGAGCATGGGGGCTGGCAGAGGGAAAGACACAGATGGAGGATAGTGTGTGCCATGTCATGGCTAATGGACAGGCTGGTTTGGCTGAAAGGAAGAAGAGTGACATGTGACCGGCTAGAGAGATAACAGCTTAGGCAGTGTAGAAGCCTCTGGCTAACACTTGAGATTTGTTCTGTGGGTAGTAGAAGGCTGTATAGGAAAAACCTTAGTGTAGTGGGATGGGGTGGAAATGAAGCCTGGCAGGGAGACCAGTGAGAAGGGGATGGGATTTGGAGTGAGATAGAGATGATTCTGGGCAGAACCCAAATGAGGGGGAAGGTAGAGCAGCCGAGGCAAGAGATTTATGCAGGAAAAATAGGCAGCACTTGGTGACTGGGGAGATATGAGAAAAAGGAAAGAGAAAAGAAAAGTGGATAGCCCAGGATCATTCCCAGGTTTCCAACTCCAGCTACTCAGAGGATGACCACACATGAATTTTTTCTTCCTCTTTCTCAACAAGATTTCTCCTGTTGTTCTGTTTCTGGCTGCCCTTGGAATTAAGGAGAATGGTCTTTGGGAAAATGGTCCTCTTACCACATCCTAGCTGGTCCAAGCAGTAATAACAGGATTCTGATCCCTCTTGTGTAAAGGCAGCCTGAGGATGTGTGACATGTACAAGATGGTACAATGGAACAGAGGCAGATTGGAGTTAGGACCTCACAGATCTAGTTGATGGTTCATGAAAGAATTTTATCCACTAGGGCCCAAGAGAACCACCACTATTATTGAGTGGACCCACATCTCTTCATAGATAAGGAGATTGAGGCCTTTGAATGAAGGGTGACTTCCCACCAGTGATCAGCAAGCTAGGGTTAGAACCTGGCTTGTGGAGCTTTAATACTTCAGTGTTCCGTGCATTTCTACTAGTTGCTCATTGTCATATCTCGGGGAGGGGGTGTGCACACATGTGCTTGCTTGAGAAACCTGACATTTTATTGAGGTGACATTTTCTCTATGAATTTACCATGAAGCCTGCTTCCTCAGACTCCTAGAGAGTAGCAATAATAATTCGAGATTGGTTTTGGTTTAAAATCCTAAGTTTATTTGTGACTTATTTGATTAGTTCGTTTATCACCCCATCTCCAGCCCAGCCATTTCAGGATTTATTTTGGGCCGAGTTGTCTTGGATGAGCTCTGAGATCTGTCACTTTTCCCAGCCATATCTCTGTATTACCCTGCCAAGACAAGGAACAGATCTGACACCTTTTTCGTTTGAAGCAAACTTATTAAAATTCATAATTTTCAAGCTAATTGGGAAGAAAGAGGAATGGAAGTAAGAAAAAAATAAGAAGTACATAATATTGAGTGCTTAATGAATATTTAAGGGAAAGAGGAAAAGAGGAAGAAAGGAGAGACAGAACACTGATGGGAAATGGGAGAATGGCCTTGACTAGAAAAAGATGTTTTCCGTTAATGAAGAGCAGAGAGGAACAGCATTCTACCTACCCACCAGGGTGGTTCTTGGGAATTCACCCTCCTCCCCATTCGGCTGGTTCCCAGGGAGCACCTGTATGAGACAAGCTCTTCAGGCCCTATATGCTATGGCTAATTGAACACTAGGTTTGCCCTCAAAACCCTTATGCTATGCCAATCTCAGAAGCCACTAGATACCAGATCAATCATCCCAGTAAAAAAATAAAAAAAAAAAAGTTAGCAAAATAGCAGCGCCTCTTCCTGTGTCCCAAAGGAAACACAATCTACCCCAGGCATTAATTTTTCTTATCCATGAATCTTTTCTCACTCTGAAGGAGGCTGCCTGGAAGTGTCCCCATCCCTCTCCAGAGCCTGCACTGCTCAGAGCTGTCATTCAGAGACACTTTGTCATCTGCAAACCCCTCCAGAGGCCAGGGATGGCATAAGCCACGACATCTGGGTTTCTCCATTCTCTGGTGTAGGTTGAACAAGTAGATGATTTCCAAAGAGGTTACATTGGCATATGGAGCGGTACTCAGGATAAGAAGTCTGTTTGTTTGGTATTCTAGGAAATCAACAAGAGGAAATGTATTTTAGCTCAGAAAGAAAAAATAACCTGCCCAGTGATGAATAACTGCCCAACAGGCAGCTAAGGAAGAGACTGGCTGGGCTGCCAAGGGAGATGGTACCTGTGGTGGTGGGTATGGCTGGGAGGCCATGAGCCAATGTGAATGCTACGATCACCTCAAGCAAACAGATGGGTCACTCTATCACTGACCATGAGTGTCCCTTGATCAGCTGAAGGCATGTGTACAGCCTGTCACATTCTAATTCTGAAAGGCAACAGAGGTAAACCAACTATGTCTGAATTTCTGGAAAGTGTGTGTGTGTGTGTGTGTGTGTGTGTGTACAGTCTTGGGTGTATGTTTTGTGTGTGTACATTATCTTCACTGGGCACTCTCCATTGACACCACTGCTGCTATTGCTAAAATACCTTGGAATCTCTGTGCTGCCTTATGAGAAGTTGCTGATTTTTTTTAGTTTTTCTGTTCTGTCTCCCAATCTCCTTTACCAGACTAATTTGCCATTCCCTACTGGGAAGACATCTAATACCTGTGCTGAGCAGATTTAACTAGACTGAGAGAAGCCCACAAAAACATGTCATCCATGTCGTGTCAGCACATTTATGAAAATACAAATAAACTGTAAGATGGCAACATGTCCACTAGTATACTTCATGCCAAGATCATTGGATGAACCATATTAGGCTGGAGCTGACCTGCTCCTTCTCTAGCATTACGTAAAAGTCCAAGCTAGGACATACCACATGATGTCATAACATAACAAAGACCCAGAGACAGTCAGACCCTCATTTTGCTGTAACCCTAACTCTGGTAGCTCATAGTACATTGCCCACAGGAAGTCGTATTATGGGATCTTCTAGAAGGAAGTTCCGTCTTGAAATAATCCAGACTCAATGAGATCAAAATCCCTCTATAGGGGCAGGGGATATAGCTCAGTAGTAGAGCATTTGCCTAACATGTGTCAGGCTCTGGGTGAGATTCCAAGCACCACCAAAACCAAACAGCCAAACAAACAAACCCAAGTCATCTAAAGATATTGATTCCTGGACCCTAAGAAACCCAGAAGCAGATTCCAACATTCAGGGAATGATTAGATAAACAATGCTTGCCCAAGGAACTGAAACATATTTCAAAGAAGAGCTTGAGGTATCATTCACCTTCCCTGGATAGCTGCCTTCTGAGATGCCCACCTCATTTGCCTGGCTTCATAGCAAGAGAAACTGTCTTTAGATACAGCCCATCTCCTGGAAAAGGGACATCAGTTTTTTTTAAGGTAAGCCAAAGGGTCTGGGTTCAGCTAGACAAGTTTCTGAATGTCTAGATGCCCAGAGTATTTCCAATTCAAAGTATCATTTCATAAAGAGGCTTATGTTTTAAAATGTCTGTCTGTAAAATATACTTTCATGACATTTTTTTAACTCTTCCTGTTTTCATTTGGTATGGATCTAATGAATTTGAATTTTTAAAGCCATTGAGGTAGAAGACATATATAACATTAATACCCAGGCATTAGATCGTTAATTTCTAGGATGCTGGTATTTTTTTAATGGGGCAAACTGTAGAAGGCATAAAGTCATAGAATTATAATCAGAATAAAAATCTAAACATCCATTGATTTTACTACTAGCAAACTGAAGACATCAAAAGGTGAAGTGATTTGTTCAGAGCCATATGGTGACAAAGGTAGGAACTGAAATCCACCAGCCTGATGACAACCCTAGGTCTCTTTTCACCTCGACAGACAGTGGCTTCCTCCAAAATATCAGCTGTCTACCATTTTGACCATCAAAAGTTTAATGTTTTTTAATCACTTTAAATCCCCAGAACTAAATCCATTGATTGTACAATAGATTGGATGAAAGGCAAAGGAGGAATCAAAAAGCAGTAAAAAAAAAAAAAAAATGAATGGGAAAAGAGTGCCATTTAATTATTTGCAATTTAAAGAATTATTCGGAACCTTAGGGGTTAAGAGACGAGTATGCTCCGTCTTGGAGTTTTGCCTTCCATGACTACACCAGGTATATTTAAACTGGAAAATGGGAAGAAGAGGAGTTGCTTCACTCAGAGTCAACAATATTGTACCAGCCAATCCTTACCATTTCTGCAGTTTCCTCGTGCACCTGCCTGGAGTCACAAGGGTGTTTCCTGTCCAACCTGAGCGTCTCCTTCAAGCCACCTCAGCCCCTCAAAATCTTTCCTTCTGGGCCTTTCCCAGAAATAAATTCCTGCAAGAAAGTATAAAAGACCAGCTCCTCAGAGCACAGCAACTCTCCTGGCTGCCACAGGAGGCCAAGGCACTGGCAGGTAAGACCTGTTCACATTAATCTTTCCTGATTTCTGCAAAGCTGCTGGTGAAATTTCCTAAAGACTTTTCAGAAAGCTTAGTGCAGAATTTAGATCTGTCTTCCTGGGGGTTTTGTGTGTGTGCGCGCCAGATTTGGCTATCGTCCCTGTTTGGTGTGAGAGAAAATGTGTCTAAATCTTCTACAGAGCAAGGAAGTTTTTCTGCTCCTGAAAACTAAGTCATAGAATCATAAACTCTCAGGGCTAGAAGGTACCGTATACCTCCTAGAACCCATCCTGCTTAGGAACTGAGGCTTAAGATTGGTATGCAGGATCACCCAGAAAGTTGGGGGGATAGTAACAGAATGGTGGTCCATGTGGTGTCCTTGAGATAAGTGTAAAATAGTATGACCCTTCGCTATAGTGAAAATTCCGCAATGTTTTAAGGGGCTCCCTAAACCAGGGCTTGCAGACCTTCATATCTTCTACAGCATCTCTTGCCTGCAATCTGCAGCAGATCTGAACATCTAATTATCCCTGAATAGTCCCTAGTGCCTTAAATGACCTTAAATGATCAGGTGCAGGACCTGTGGCAGTGCTAGTTGGGATTCACTTTTGGAGACTGGATGATTAAGCCATATTGTTTTTTATGCAATCAGATGCATGTAACCAGCACTTTCAGCAGAAGTAGAAGATTATTTCTGCTCTACAGGGCTTGATGAGAGCCATTGATCTATAGAAGGAAAACAAATTCAAACTCAAATTCAGTTTCTTCTACTATACTCTGACAACATGTTTCTGGCACCAGGTGTGTGTGAGTTTTCTCCACTGACCAAGCAGACAGTGCAGTAGTAGTGGACATCAGCTGTATACCCTTTAATCCCATTCATATCTGACACTGTATACCTGGAGATAGCATCAGATCTCACAGGTTGAAAGCTCAGCCCCAGGACCGCACCCCTAGCTGCTCCATGTGCCAACAACAAGCCTATAAATCAGTTCCAACAGCACCTTCTCCAGGTTTGATTAATTTGCTAAAATTGTTCACAAAACTCAGGGAAACAATCATTTATGTTTAACCAATTTATGATAAAATCAGTTCCCACAGCACCTTCTTCGGGTTTGATTAATTTGCTAAAGTTGTTCACAAAACTCAGGGAAACAATCATTTATGTTTAACCAATTTATGATAAAATATATTGGACAGGATACAGATGAAGAGGTGCAATAGGGCAAGAAATAAGGAAAGAAACATGGAATTTCCATGCCCTCTCAGGGCAAACTACCTTCCAGAAACCTCCATAGGTTCAACTACTAGAAACTTTCTGAATTCTGTCCTTTTGGGTTTTTTTAATGGATATTTATTAGATAAGCATATCAGAAGCCCAGACAACCATATAGATCTAATGCTGATAGGCTGAGTGGGTAAACCCAGCAAGCCTGTCCAGATTCTTCTTGACCTCTCTGGGCAGCATTCCACCCTCCCAAACATGGGACAGGACCCCTTCTGACATGGGACTGTTATCTATCAGACAAAGCAGGTTGGAGAATTTTATTATCACAAGCTCTAAGACAAAAAAGGCAGGAGATCAGAGCTTCTGTGACTTGCCTTGGGGGGAAAAAAAAGTTCTAGTATGTTCTCATATGTTCTAATAAGTTCTATATGGCCTAACCTAGGAAGGGCATTTTGAGCCAGGAAGTATGGATGAAAACCAAAAAGCATGCATCATATCACAGCTATCTCCTCTTCAGCCTCCTCTTGATTCTGGAGCTGCTCAAAGGATCAAATAGAGTGTTTTGCGGGGAAAGGGCAAGTTGGTATTTTTTGGCTTTCCTGTTGCTCATTTACCACCTTCAACAGAGTTATAACCCTTCATGAAAAAGAATCCCACCAGTTCCTTCCCTTCTCGGGCCTTCCTCAAGTCTTTTTGGTGAATGCTCAGTAGTGTGGGAGCCAAACTCTCAAAAGGCATGGTTCTCAGAGTGTGTTCTACAGACCAGCAGCTTCCCCTGGGAGCTTGCTAATGTGCATTTACCAAGATCCCCAGGTGATTCTGAGGTACACTAGGGTGTGATAAGCCTGCTAAGAGAACACACCACTGTCTCCCTTGGTAATGTCCAGATGGAAGACTTCTCTGCTCTGTCATTCATTCAGCACCAACCTGGCCCCTATTATGTACCCACACTATGCTTAGGCACTGGAAAAGGAAACACACATGATATTGCTCTAAGGAGCTATGGGCTGATAGGGGCACAGGCATGAAAACAGTAGTGTAAGAGAAAGTACCAGGAGGTGCGGAAACAAGTATGACCTTGTTTGGAGAATTTGGTAAACTTCACAGAGGCATTTGGTGTGGGTTTTAAAGAATGATCAGAGTTTATGAGGCATGGAGGACATTGCATAAGTCAAGTCATGGGATTGTGGACCAACTTGACGTTTGAGGGGCAGAGACTGGGGCACTAGAAAGGCTGCAGGCTTTGGCAAAAACCCAGGGACTTGAGAAAAGCTTTCTGCCTTGACCGTGAGGATAAGAATGTGATCCAAACATCACAGAAGCCTCTTGTTGGCCTTGTATACTCTGAAACCCTGTGGCCCCTGCCCTTTGCCCTGCTTGGTTTTGGCTGCTGACAGTGTCTTTCCATAATTTTTCCTGCATACCCATCTTTCAGTGGCACGATCCCAAATTGCCTGGTTCTGCTTTCTGTTCCACACCCTTCCTTCATACCAATCAGGAACATGGCCAAAACACAGAAAATTATTCAGCTTTGACCTCGAATTCCTCCCTCCCTAATTTTCCAGTGAGGAAAGCATGAAAAATGTCTCAAAGAAAAGGAGTGGAGAAATAAGTATCTCAATTTTGTTTCCTGCTCAGATTTCTCAAATTTCATCTTTCAACTGTGATTATTTTTTTTCTTCCTCAGTCTCTAATGAGGCCATTTTTCATAGTTTGATGTTTTAATCATAATTCGTGTCCTTTAGTCACTCAAAGAGTAATATAACAAATGCTCACGTGACCATCAGTCCTTGTTCAGTGATATGGTGGTTGCCAGAGACTGGAGTGGGGACAGATGGGGAGTTGGTTTCAATGAGTAGAGTTTCAGTTTTGCAGAATGAAAAGGTTCTAGCCACGTGCAAGGATGCACACCTGTAATCCCAGCTACTCTGGAATGCTGAGGCAGGAGGATTGCAAGTTCAAGGTTAGCCAGGACAACTTAGCAAAACTGTCTCAAATTAAAATTGTAAAAGGCTGGGATGAAGCTCAGTGGTTGAACACTTACCTAGCAAGCATGAGGCATCGGGTTCAATCCAGTATCATAATAAGTAAGTAAGTAAATAAATAAATATTCTAGAGCTCTGAACTGTCCTGAGTGGGTAAGATAGTAAATTTTATGCTGTGTGATTCTTTTTAAATAATTTAATGTCAGAAATATTTTTTAAATTTTTAATTGTAGATGGACACAATACCCTTTATTTTATTTATTTATTTTTATGTGGTGCTGAGGATGGAACCCAGTGTCTCACATGTGCTAGACAAGTGCTCTGCCACTGAGCCACAACCACAGCCCTGCTGTGTGGTGTGTGTGTTTTAATCATACCTTTTTTCTTCTGAAAGCCAACCAAACCTTTTACTTCCAAACCACCATCTTTGTTTGCCTAAAAGGGCAGATTTCTGTTGACTCAGCGAACCCTCAAGTGGTCCTCCCACCCACAAAGAAAGGGAAACAGGGAGAGAAGGTCATAGAGTCAGCTTTTCCAACTCAGGGCCATACACATCTAAAGACAAGAGCCCACTGAGGGGTTGGTTGGAGAATTCACCCTGAGGGGTGGGGGGAGTTCTTGGCCAGAGAGGTATTTTCTCCTATCTTGCCTTCTTTCTAAAGTTTGTTTACAAAAAAATATATTCAACAAATAAAGATCACTCAGGGGTTGGGGAGACAAGGGCAGAGGGGAAGATTGAGGTATGTGAAGGAGGCCAAAATTACATGGTCCAGGGACATGGTTCTCCTTCTCTGGTCCAGGCTGGCCCACAGGCAGGCGCTTTGGGGAGTGTCTGGGAGGTGGGCTGGGCTGCTCTGAGGCAAAGCTTCAGAACTGCAGGGAGCTTTGCACAGATATGGAGGGGGTGGCCCATCTGAGGTTGTTCTCCTGGACAGTTTCTGGAGTCCAACCAGGGAACACCATGATGAAGAGAAAAGCCAGACTCTCTTGTGAAGGCTGAGGATCCTGTCAAGAGCCTGGTATATTGACACCATATCCCATCTGCACACCATGGCACCCTCCACCCCAGGGTGCAGCCAGAATCTCCTCAAAAGACCTTTTAGGTCAATTTCACTCAGCCCAATGAAGGCCCTCATTAGAAGACAAGGCTGCCCAGGGCTAGGGATACAGCTGGGGATGTAGCTCAGTGACAGAGTGCTTGCCTAGCTTATAGTCCTGGCTTCGATCCCCAGCACTGAAAAAAAAAAAAAAGAAAGAAAAAGAAAAAGTTTGTCAAATTTTTACTCTGGTGCTTTAGGTTCAGATTTAAATGTCATGATGAAGGGGTTAGTTCAGGAACTAGAATCTCTCCAAGAAGCCTGGGACACAGCTGTGGGCTCAGGGGACCCTTCCCATCAAATTGACTCTTTGCAGGAGGAGAAAGCCCTGTGGGGTTTCTGAAGAGGGGCATGGAGTGTTTGCCTCTTAGGCACACCTCTCTGGTGCTATACCAGAGGAAACTAACTGGAAGGAAAGAAAATGTCCTAGAGGGAAGGAGAGAGCTCTCTAGGAGGTTTGTAACAACATTTCTCATATAGGATCAAGCACAAAACAGGTATAGGATCTCAAATCACAGATGTCGGGGCAGAATCAGACATCCTGGATCACTCGGTCTCACCCTTTACTGGGCAGGTCAGGGGCCCAGAGATGTTTAAGTAACTGGGCAAGATCACAGATCAAATGTAGAACTACAACTCAGGGCCTTAAGTCTGAATCCCACCGTGGCCTCTTTCATCTCTCTCAGTAACTACAATGAGCCTGTGTCTACAATAGATGCTTTAATGAGTTCGTGTGGTTCTCTCTTTCCTGTTCCCATGATAGGGTGTCTGGTGTTCCCCAGAGCTTTCTCTCCTTTCTGCAGTTCGGTCCCCACCACTAGAGCTCCAGAGAGACTCACTATATTCCTGAATCTCTTTTAGTGATGAGGGTCCTTCTCTGGCTCCCAGCCTTCCTGACTTTCCTGATCTTGCTCCAGGCTGCAGCATCTAACACAAGTGGTAAGTGCCACATTGTATTTGTTTCCTGGGGCTGCTGTAACACAGCAGCAAACATGGGTGACTGAGGACAACAGAAATTTATACTCTTACAATCCAGGAGGCTGGAAATTCAAAATCAAGGTGATGGCAAGGTCATGCTCCCTCTAAAGAGTCTAAAGGAGGATTCTAGCTTGCCTCTCACAGCTTCCAGTGGCTCTAGGCATCCTTGATGTCCTCCAGTCACAGCTGCATGACTCCAGTCTCTGCCTCAGCCTTCTCATGGCCTGCTCTGTGTGTCCACTTCTTTACTCACAAAACCCACCAGTTGCTGGATTTAGGGTTCACCTTTTTTCCAGTTTGACCTCATTTTATATCTGCAAAGATTATTTGCAAACGTAAGATCACATTCTGAGGTTCCAAGTGGCCATGAGTTTTGGACGGATCTTCAATCCACCATATTCTCCTTGTTCAGAGAATGGACACTACCCCTTACACTCAGACCCCAAAAGGAATGAAAACAAGGAATCCTGCCTCTACCTTCATGCCATTCCCTTCCCTACTTCAAAGTCTTGGTGATCAGTTAATTTTTGTTGTTGTTGTTGTTGTTCTAAGAATTGAACCCAGGGGTATTTTACCACTGAGACACATCCCCAGCCCTTTTATTTTTTCTTTTGAGATAGGGTCTCACTAAGTTGCTTAGGGCCTCACTAAATTGCTGAGGCTAGCTTTGAAATTGCAATACTCCTGCCTCCACCTCTCAAGTCCCTGGGATTACTGTGTGTGCTGAGAAACTGATGTGACTCCATTTTTGAAAATAAATAAATAACAGCAGCTTCTAGCTCAAGGCCTGTCCTAAGGAAGAGGGTGTGACCCTTGTTCTGGGAAAAACCCACAGAGTACTCCTAAGCACATACCCATCCTGCTGAGTTATTTGTCTGTAAATAACAAGAGAGCTCTGCCTGTTCCAGGTGTCCCTGACTCAGTAAGGCTAGGTGAGGACTCAGAGCAACCCCCCTAGCCACCTCCAATCAGCATGAGACAGGGAAAATACCTGGGATGCCAGATGACCCCCAAGTAGTTTATGGTGGTTGATAACATGTTGTGAAACCATGTAGTTTAGCACGTACACCCCTCGTGGCCTAAACCAATCAGTTCAAAGGAATCCCCGTCTTGTACTAACCAATCACCCCTACCCAACTTGTTCCCCCCAGTGAATGTGCTAATCAATGTTAAGAGTTGTTGTTTGACTTTCCCACGGTATGGAATGATTTGCTGTGTGATGTTGTGATGCATAGAGTATCCCCCCAAACCTGTAAGATCTCACTGGATAAAGGACTGGGACTCACTCCCTGGGACCGCTGTGTCAGAAACGGTTGTGAGTCCAGGCTCGAGCTTGCAATAAAGACTCTTGTGTGATTGCATTGGATTCGGCTCCCAGAGGTCTACTGGGGTCCCACAAATCTGGCATTACAGTGCCACCATGTCAGCTCAGTCAATTTTTTGACAGACTTATTTAATGGTCCATGGGACCATCACCCCAGGAGCCAGAAAAAAATCCACCTAGCCTGGGAGCCCAAGACAACTTGGGTGGTTACACCAGATACTCAATAATCTCATCACTGGGTGTTCAAGAAGAATTTGGAAGAGTAATTTTGACATCTTGTTGAAGATTAGAGAGTACTCATCCCATTCTGTGCTTCCATCCTTTAAAGGGTCTTCTCAAAGTTTCTTAGTCTTGGTCTTCTGACTGCTCAGATTTGATTGGTGGAGATAATGACTGAGAAAGAGGGAGACAGAAGCGAGAGGTTCTCCAGTGAGTGGTATCTGATGCTCTGCTTCTTCCTTCCTCCCCACCCCCAAGCTCAGTTCAACAGCACTGCTTCCATCTCTGATGCTGTGAGTCAGGTCAAGGTCCAAGTCAACAAGGCCTTCCTGGATTCCCGAACCAGGTATGTGTATGAGATGCATATGTGTACTTCCCCTCAAGGTTTCCTGGTAACAACCAGCGTATCTAGGTCAGCTCTGACAAGCCAGTGAGCCAAAGCAATTATAAAGCTTGTCCTTCCGCCTGCCCCTCACCCCCAAGTAGGTGTCTGTTGAGAGCCACAGCCTAAGGGGCCCCAGCAAACTTCCAGCTGCCGGCTGATGATTGGCTCACAGCGGCCCCAGCAACATCTAGCTGATTGGCTCCTCTGCGGTGATGCTCATTGGGCTGTTTCCCTGCCCTTTCAGACCACAGAGCTGCTCATTGGGGGACTTTTTTGGCTCCGCCCACATGACCCAGCCAATCCACCTCAAGAGCAGGAGGATTGTGGGAGGTGGAGAGAGGCTTGTGTTGGAGAGAGAGGCTTGTGTTGGAGAGAGAGGCTTGTGGAAAGCCGGTGGTGGCAGTTGGGGCTCTGAGGGTTTTTCCTGAGAGGCTGTTTTGTTTGGCGTGTGTGGTTCTAAAAATAAAGTTAGTTTCTTTTGACTAGTGGCTCCTGATTGTGCCCAGCCAGACTGCAGCAGGTGTCAAGGAGGAACAATAGCTCCCATCTCCTAAAATCCTCAGCCTCTAAGGTATCTTGAAGGGACATCTCATCTAGTCCTATAGAGACTTCCTTCTGTGTGGCCTAAGTGCTACCCTCTGGGACTGCTCTTGGGTCATGTGTGCTCATCTCAGAAAGACTCCAAGTAGAAGGTCTTTTTGTTGCTTTGTTTTATTTGCAGTACTGAAGATAGAATCCAGGAGCAGTCTACCTCTGAGCTACATCCCCAATGCTTTTCATTTTACTTTGAGACAGGGTCTTGCTAAATTGCCCAGGTGGGCCTCTAACTTGCAGTCCTCCTGCCTCAGCCTCCTGAGTAGCTGGGATTATAAGCACGTGCCACCATGCCTGGCTAGAGCCACTGGGCCTAGCCAGAAGATCTTCATTCATTTAATGAATATGGACTAATTTGGGTCAGGTTCCCCAGGAGCAGAACCAAGGCCTGGATTTGCTTGTAGGTAATTCTGAAGGGGAGGTCTCTCAGGGAGGCTGCAATGAAAAGAGAAGGGAAGAGAAGTAAAAGGAAGAAGTTAAGTGAGGATGTGGGTTCAGGTCTGACTTCAGCGTGACCCACAGGGAAACCTGGAGTATAAGGTGTACCCCAAAGCCTGTCCCAGCTTGGAGAATAGGAGCAAGGCTTTTGCCTACTCACATCATGCAGGTGTGGCTGCAGGCTAGGGGCTACAGGGAGGTACTGGAACATACTCGTGTTACTCCTGGGGACCTCCAGCCAGGGAGCTCCAGTGGCTCAGAAAAAAGTGCCCAACGAGGTCACAGGGTCAGCTATTAGTGGCTGCACTGACAATAACTAGGGAAAGAACACACTCAAGAGAGCCTGGGATCCCCCAGGGCACCAGCACAATCAGCCACCCTCCACCCATGAAGGAACTGAGACTCATGACATATACAAGGCAGACCGGGTTCCTGCACTCAGGACACCCACATTCCATTGAGAGCTAACAAGAGAAAAAGAGGGACCATGCACCCAGCAGAAATACCCTTATTCTTTCCTCTTAATCTGTCCCTAATACTATATCTAGGGCTTCTCTCCTCCTTGCCCTTGAAGGAACTCTGAAGCAGTCCCATAACTCTTTGGGTGACTTTTTGATGATGAAATGTTTTCTAGTCACTTCTGGTCCCAGAACAGTACCATTTCAGGAATTAAAAGGTCAGCATGAGACAAAGCCCCAGGCTGCTCACTTCCCTCAGCCCACAATCCCTTGGGGAGGGAGCTCAGTGACCTTCTCCCTCTTTCCTGGACTTACCCTCTTCCTCCTCCTTGGCGGCTGAGCTGGGGGAAGGGAGGGCAAGTTCACAATCTAAAAATCAATGTGAAGATTCCTTAGAAAACTTGGAATGGAACCACCATTTGACCCAGCTATCCCATTCCTCGGTCTATACCCAAAAGACTTAAAATCAGTATACTATAGTAATAGCCACAACAGTGTTTACAGCAGCTCAATTCACAATAGCTAAACTGTGGAACCAACCTAGGTGCCCTTCAATAGATGAATGGATAAAGAAACTGTGGCATAAATATACAATGGAATATTACTCAGTATTTAAAAAGAATAAAATTATGGCATTTGCAGATAAATGGATGGAGTTGGAGAATATCATGCTAAGCAAAGTAATCCAATCCCAAAAAACAAAGGCCGAATGTTCTCTATGATAAGTGGATGCTGACCCATAATGGGAGAGGGGCGCATAGAAAAAATGGAGGAACTTTGATTGGGCAAAGGGGAGGGAGGGTTGGGGCTGGGGCATGGGGGCAGGAAAGATGGTGGAATGAGATGGACATCATTACCCAAGGTACATGTATGACTGCGCATATGGAGCAATGCTACATTGTGTACAACCAGAAAAATGAAAAGTTGTGCTGCAGCTGTTTACAATGAATCAAAATGCATTCTGCTGTCATATACACCTAATTAAAAACAAGGGGTTCCTCAAGTCTATGTCATAGGTCCTAGGTAGTTTTCAGGCCAGCCCAGTGCTACCCTCTGGGACTGCTCTCATCCATTTCCCCACCTTCCCTCAGAGCTTGACACATACCTAAAGACCACAGTAGCTTCCTCCTCTCTGAAGAGGTTTTCCAGAGGTGTTAGAAGAAAAATAAAGAAAAGATCCTAAGAGCACAGAATATTTGTCTCCTATGTGCTGCCCACACCCGGGGGGCTCCTCCCTGTGCACACACCATCTCCATGCTCCTCCAATGGGCCACCAACTTCCTTCTACATGATCCCCTGTTGCTCTCCATTGTAGGCTGAAGTCCTCCCTGAGCTCTGAGACTCCCACCACCCGACATCTCTCACAGTACCTCAAGCAAGCCAAAGGCCGAACCCGAGTAGCTATTCGCAGTGGGCAGGTGTGGGAGGAGTCCTTAAAGAGACTGAGACAGGAGTCGTCCTTGACCAACGTCACAGGTACAAAAAACTCACTAGCCCTCTGGGGTCAGGAGGAATCATCTCCCCACAGAAAATAGCAGAGGCTGCCAAGAGTTGCACTTCCTGCTAGAAGCTGGCATTCCTTTCCCCCTGAGAGCTATAGGCCAGACTGGCAGAGCGAGGAGGTGCTTAGAGGACAGCTAGACCACTGCTGTTTTTGCAGATGAATGAACTCAGACCTACCAAGGTCACATTGCCAGCTCCTAATGAGAGGGTGTGGGCGATCTTTGTATAATACCATCTGTGAGGCCTCTACTTAGAGGAAGTGCTAAGGTCAATAAACACAGGCTCCCTGTTCCAAACCCCGGTGTCACCACTTCTGTCAGTGGAGGCAACATTTAAGCCTCCTGTGTCAGGTGGATTTACTGGTATTATCTAGCAAGTGATGAGATCTCTATCTTGTTCTGGGTAACAGGGAGCTGACACCCTGTTTCCTGCCTCAGAATGGAAAAAGAACCCTGTCCCTTTGGTGTCCCTTCTGTTTTAGGCTCCAGCCTGAATTTGACTTTGCTCTCTTGGGAGGTGGGCTGTGAAGCCCCTGCTCCTGTAGAGAAATGCGACATGGACAGTCCTTACCGCACCATCATGGGAGACTGTAACAACAGGTGACTGGGCGGGGGTGGGTGTGGGGGACAGAGCCTTCCAACCACCACGCCCAGCCCACCTGCCCAGCCCCGCCAAGCCAGGCAGAACTCCCACTGCCTTGTCCTTCTGGATCCTTCTAAAGATTGCATGTCTCCAGTGAGCCACGGTATCCCTCGGGAAGTGTCCCCTTTCACCAGGTCATAGGAGGACCGCACCTTGGGGGTGGGGATTCAGGGCCCCACATTTAAGAGGCATCTCCTCGGAGTCCCCTTTTTGGGTCAGAGCTCCCGGCTTCGTCCCCATCGGGGTAGTGCGTCCTGGAACCCCAGGCCTCAGGGACTCAGTGCTACAGAACCGAAGGCCAGGGCTGAGACCGTTTTTCTGGGTTCCAGGAGGAAGCCAGCGCTGGGCGCCGCCAACAGGGCCCTGGCTCGCTGGCTGCCCGCCGAGTACCAGGACGGGCTTTCCCTGCCCTACGGGTGGACGCCGGGGAGGACGCGGAACGGCTTCCCGCTCCCGCTGGTGAGCGCCGACGGGCAGGGTGGGGCGCGCCCTCGAGGATGCGGGTGAAGGATGGGAGTCGGAGGGGGACCGATGCACCCCCTCAAACACGCAAGGGAAACGAAAAGAAATAGGTGGGAGGCTAGAGGGATGCGCGGCGGAGTCACCAGTAGAGATGATTTGGGTTGTTCCCCAAAATGTCACTAGAGGGCAGCAGAGCCTGGGGTCCAGCCACGTGATGGTCACGTCCCAGCTGCCACAGGCCAGATACCCTGGGGTCTCCAGGCAGATGGCTTCCCTGCCCCATCCTGCTCCTGCCTACCCTGCCCCAGCCCCTGGGGTGCATCAGCTGTCATTTGCCTGGGGGGTCCTATCTCTTGGCCTCAACTGAGTTGGCAGCACCTCCCCAGAGCCCCGGTCCTACGCCCAGACACCTGGCCCCTCTGTGGCACTTACTTCAGAGGCAGCCTGCTTTTGTTTCCCCTCTCAGTAGTGGAGAAAGCACTGACCTTGTGCATGGTCAAGGGATACAGACCTGGATTCAGCACCATGCCTGCCAGGACCTGAGAGCATTGACTTCACCTCTCTAGGATTTACTCTCCTTATTTACAAAGTGGACTAATGCTACCCACCTCACAAGCTCACTGTGCTCAATAAATTGACTCTGAATCCTCAAAGCACTTTTTCCTTCAATCTGCCCTCCCTTTCTCTCTGCATCTGTAGGCCCGGGAGGTATCCAATCAGATTGCTGGTTATCTGAACGAGGATGGTGTTCTGGACCAAAACAGGTCCCTGCTCTTCATGCAGTGGGGTCAAGTTGTGGACCACGATCTGGACTTTGCCCCTGATACAGAGATGGGGAGTAGCGAGTACTCCAAAACCCAGTGTGATGAGTACTGTATCCAGGGAGACAACTGCTTCCCCATCATGGTAAGCCCCAGCAGGTGAACGTCCTTCACAAGCCCCGTACTGACCCCATGTAACAGACATTCCCAGCCTAACGGCCAGGGTCTCATGATGGATCTTGGATGCTGATTTAATAGCTTTCCAAGCCTCCCTCATGCATTCATTTATTCAGTAATTAGACATTAACCGTCTACCCTGTGCCAGACAATGCACCAAGCACTGGGATTTGAAGGTGAATAAGACACTGTTCCTGCTCTCAAGGACAAAGGCCCAGTGTGGGAAATGGACAAGTAAACTACTAATTGCAAAATTGGGAAGCTGGGTGGGGGGTTATATCCCCTACCCAACAGCATCAGTATCACCTGAGGGTTTATTAGAAATGCAAAATCTCAAGGCTCCTCCAAACACTGGAAAATAGATTCTACATTTTCCCAACATCCCAGGAGGTTCATCCTGTATTTAAAGTTAGTGGAATCCTGAAGGATGATTTTATCTCCCAGAAAGAACTGAAACTTGATGTATGAGTCAGTGAGCAGCAAGGATTGGTGACAATGTCCAGCAGACAGGGAGACGAGCTTGTAATGGTGTCCTTTCTTCTTATTTGTGGGCTTTGCAGTTAGAGTGTTATTTATTCACTCAGACAACAAATCAAGGCTCCATGCTGTGGTATAAAGGACAGGAGCTGTGGAATGAGGTCAATCTGGATCTGAATTTCACATCTTTCCCTTCCAGTTTGTAAGTGCCTAGGCAAGTTACTTAACCTTTCTGAGTCTCACTTTTCTTATGCATAAAAAGGATCTGAATGGTCTACTTTATGAGAACTGAAGTGAGATAAAGTATGCCTAATGCCTGGCATCTGGTAGGTCCAGAATAAACAAAGGGTTACTTTTGTTGGTAGTAATTGTTAACAAAACCCTTTCCCATCTCATGTGCTGCTTCCCTGTCTAGGGATTCCAGGACATCCTTCCCACCAGAAATTCAGAGCCCTTGCTGTGAAATAATGAATTATTGCTCTCAGCTCTTTACACAACAGGATGTAATGAACTTCATGACATGTTGGGCCAGGGATGTGAAAAGTCCCTGAGGAGACATCTGGGGTCAGTGTCTGGCACCAGGGTTCCAGGAGGGTACCATCACATCTTTGCATCCAGTCTAACCCTAGGGAGAGGTTGTCAGTCTAGTGTGCTGTTCCTGCTTAGTCACCCACTCCCAATGTCTCTGCAGTTCCCACCCAATGACCCCAAGTTGGAGACTCAAGGGAAGTGCATGCCTTTCTTCCGAGCCGGGTTCATCTGCCCCACTCCGCCCTACCAGTCACTAGCCCGAGAGCAAATCAATGCTCTAACCTCCTTTCTGGATGCCAGCTTCGTGTATGGCTCTGAGCCAAGCCTGGCCAGTAATCTGCGCAACCTCAGTAGCCCCGTGGGCCTCATGGCTGTCAACGAGGAGTTCTCAGACCACGGGCTACCCTACCTGCCCTTTGTCACCAAGAAGCCTAGCCCCTGCGAGTTAATCAACAAGACAGCCGGCGTGCCCTGCTTCCTGGCAGGTGAGTCTAGGCTGGGAAGAGAATGATGGGCCTGTGGACAAGGGATTATCCAGGGAAGCTTTACCACTGCTCCCTTCTCAACATCCTTTTGGGAAAATGCACAAGAAGGCACCAATGTCTGTGGCACTGATCCAGGACTGGCAGAGGGGCCCAGATGGAAAAAAAAAATCTAGGAACATGTGTTCACTGTATAACAAGTACGAAAGTCCAGAAAAGCATAAACAAAATCCATATAATTCCACCACCTACCAACAATCATTAATATTTTAATGCCAATCATTCCAGTTTTTTCTCTCACATAGTTCTGCATCGTTCTATGTGTCACACTATAAATTATGCTCTAGGGGCTGGGGATGTGGCTCAAGCGGTAGCGCGCTCACCTGGCATGCATGCGGCCCGGGTTTGATCCTCAGCACCACATACAAACAAAGATGTTGTGTCTGCCGAAAACTAAAAAAATAAATATTAAAAAATTCTCTCTCTCTCTTTAAAAAAAACAATTTAAAAAAAAATTTAAAAAAAATAAATAAATTATGCTCTATAATCTGATGTCTTCACCTAACATATCCCACATCATTATCTGTTCTTCTACAACATGATTTTTAATGGCTGCCTGATATTCTGTGGTATATCTTAACCAAAAAAAAATTTTTTTTTTTTTGGATCCTCTTTGGAGGCGATTCTAGTTTCTCTTTGTTTTCTTAGTGTTTAGGTAGTGAACAGTCTTGTTGATGAATCTTTGGTCTCATCTTTAATACATTTATTAAGGCATTTTCCTCAATGAGAAAGTTCTAGATTAAGAAGAACCTTAGCCCAAACCTACCACTCCATACAATCTGTGCACAACCAGAGCCCTCCTGATTCTGTTCTTTCCAGGAGTTCATGCTCTCCTGGTCCTCTGTGTCTCTGGCTTCTGGAAACATACCCTCCAGAATTTACTCTCCCAGGACAAACCTCTGGCCACCCTAACAAAGCAGTAGGCCAAGGACTTTTGGTAGATCTTTTTAATTGTGTGCCCACATACACCCAACACCAATCCAGACATGGAACCAAGTGCTTTCCTGTTTTTCATAAAAATAGCCACTAATGCCAAGCATTAGCAAATTTAAGAGGCCTTTCTTTTTTTTAATATTTATTTTCTGGTATATATGGACACAACACAATGCCTTTATTTTTACGTGGTGCTGAGGATCGAACCTGGGTCCCACCCGTGTAGGCGAGCGCTCTACTGATGAGCCACAATCCCAGCCCCTTAACAGGCCTTTCTTAAGCCTAAAGAACACAGGGAGAAATCCCCTGGTGAGACACCTGATCTTCACCATTTTGACTGTCTCCCCCTCCTTGCTTCTCTCCTTCTCCCCAAAAGGCCCCATCTCCAGATTCTTCTCCCTCTATTACCCAGAGGAATTCAGCCTTACCCAGGCTCCTGCCCTCAAACCTGCTTTCATAAAATTTTCAAAGATACTCTGCAAAGTAAAAAGCCCCTAGCTTTGTTTATTTGAACTGCCCTTCTTGGAAAGTTGGGTAATAATTTATAAAAAAATTTCCCACCTAAATTATGAGACTGAGGCTCAGAAATGTCAAGTAATCTGCCCAAGATCACCCAGCTAAAGAATATGTGTATAGAATTCAGATGCAAAGCTATGATTCCACCTTCTCCTATCCCTCTCCACCTGGCTTCCCTTGGATGGAGGGCCCCCAGGAGAGCACCTTGGGGCACTATCATATCTTCGTGCTGGTCACCGAGTTCTGCTCAGGGAGAACCTATCTTCCTGCCTTCTGGGCTTTCAGGAGATGCCCGAGCCTCAGAGCAGATCCTGCTGGCCACTTCCCATACCCTGTTTCTTCGAGAGCACAACCGGCTGGCCAGGGAACTGAAGACACTCAACCCTCAATGGGATGGAGAGAAGCTGTACCAGGAAGCCCGAAAAATCCTGGGAGCCTTCATGCAGGTACAGAGGTGCAGGAACCCACTGCCAGGCACCCGGTTCCTGCTCCAGGCTCTGTCCTCTGCTCACTGTGGTACCCCAAGCCACCTCTGCTGTTCTCCACACCTCCCTGCCCCTTCCTCTCCACTACTGCTTCTCTTCCATTGTCTTGCTCTTTAAAATCCTCCCCCTTTTGTTTCTTCAGCTTCTCTGTCCCAAAATGAAACCCTGGGTTCAGAGTGTCAGAGAGTTGTTCATACCTTGGTGCCTCAGCATGCCTGCCCTGGTGCCAGCATTGGGACTGTAGGCACCATTCTTCTTGGGACTGCTATAGAGCAGTGACTTGGACTCTTTTGATTTGATTCTCTTCCTTTTTAATTGTCTACACCTAACCCACGTGTCATGGGCACACTCAGCTGGTATTGCAGATTTGATCATCTAACTAGAAAGACTTGGAATGATGGGTTGATATTTACCCTATATAAACTTTTTAAACATTTTACTTTCAAATAATTATAGCTTCTTGAGAAGTTGCAAAGCAAGCCAACAAACCAACAAAAATGTACAGAGAGGTCCATGTGCCCTTAACCCAGCCTCTCCCAGTGCTGACATCTTACATAGCCATGGTACAGTAGCAAAACCAGGAAGTTAACATTGTTCAGGTTTTACTAGTCATAAATGGAATCGTGTGTGTGTGTGTGTGTGTGTGTGTGTGTGTGTGAAGCTCCATGCAATTTTAGCACAGGTATAGCTTTATGTGACTACTGCCACAATAAAGATACTGCACCATCTCATGCTACTCCTTTAGAACTATCTCCACCCTCACCCCTATGTCCCTAACCCCAGCAAAATTCTAATCTATCCTCCATCTCAATAATTATGCTATTTCACAAATTTTATATAAATGGAATGATGCAGTATATATCCTTTTGAGATAGGCTTTTTTATTTAGCATAATTTCTGTGAAGTTCATTCTAATGGTTGTGCATATCAATAGCTCTTCCTTCTGCATGGTGTGTATTACCACCATTTTTTTAATATTTATTTTTTAGGTTTAATTGGACACAATATCATTATTTTACATTTTTGTGGTGCTGAGGATCAAACCCAGTGCCTCATGCCTGCTAGGCAAGCGCTATACCACTGAGCCACAACCCCAGCCCCACCACCATTTTTTTTTTAACCATTCAGCTATTGAAGGATATCTAGATAGCTTCCAGTTTAAGGTTACTATGAATGAAGCTGCTATGAACATTCATGTATAAGTTTCTGTGTGAAACTAAGTTTTTTTTTTTTTTTTTGAGGGAATATATGCCTGAGATTACCATTACTGGGTCATATGGTAAGTCCATTTTTGCCTTTAAAAGGAACTGCCAAACTATTTTCCAGACTGGCTGTACCATTTTACATTCCCACCAGCAATGTATGCATGATCCAGTTTCTCTGCATCCTGCTCAACATTTGATATCCTTATTATCTTTTATTCTACCCTTACTGATAGGTCTGTAGTGATATCTCTTTGTGGTTTTAATTTGCATTTCTTTATTGGCTAGTGGTGTTAAACATATTTTCATGTGCTTGTTTGCCATTTGTATAGCCTCTTCAATGTTCTGTTCATGTATTCTTGGGCTGTTGTCTTTTAATGTTGAGTTTTGAGAGTTTTCTCTATATATTCTATACACGAGTCCTTTGTCAGACATATGACTTGCAAGTATTTTTTCTTCCACCTGCGCGGTAATTTGTTTGGTTTGGTTTTGGTTTTATTGAGAGGGGTTTCATCCTCTTAACAGGTCTTTTGCAGACCAAACTTTTAATTTTAAATTGAATGAGGCTCATTTTTGTCAGTTTTTCTTCTTATGGATTGTGCTTATGGTAGCAAATGTCAGAATGCTTTCCTTTTACTTGACCCACTTTTTAAGTTTAATTCTTCTTAAGTATTTTCTCTATATAGATTTAGCACAACCTCATATAGAGCTTCAGTCATAAAATATTATTAAAGAAACCTATAGGATAGAAAATAATTGATTATGTTTACTTTTTTTTTTTTTTTTTGCCATTGTGTATTGTGTGATTGTGAAGTCTAAACTCAGGGCCTTATGCATGCTAGACAAGTGCTCTACCACTGAGCTACATCCCCAGCCCTTGTTATTTTTTATTTGAGATGGGGTCTCACTAGGTTGCTTATATCCTGGCTAAGATGCTGAGGCTGGCTTCGAACCTGTGATCCTCCTGCCTCAGGCTCCCAAGCCTCTTGGATTACAGACATGCACCACCACACCCAGCTTTGTAGCCATTCTTTAAGGGTAAATGGACTAGCAGTAAATTCTCTTAGCTTTCCTCTATTTGAGAATGTCTTTATTTTCCTCTTGTTCCAGAGGAACAGTTTCACCAGATGTTAGATTTGGGGTTGACAATTCTTTTCTTTCGGCACATAAAAAATGTTCCACTTCATTCTGACCTCTGTGGTTTCAGATGAGAATTTTGCTATTATATGAATTGATATTTCTTTTTAGGTAATGTGTCGCTTCTCTTTGACAGTTTTTAAAACTTTTTCTGTGTGTTTAGTTTTCATAAGTCTAATTGTCGTGTGTCTTGGAGTGAACTTCTTTTTGGTTTATCTTGTTTTGGGTTCATTCCTCTTCTTGTATGTGTAAATGTATGTCCTTCACCAATTTGGAGAAAATTTCAGGCATTTTTTTTCTTAAATCCTTTTTCAGTTTCACTCCCTTTCTCCTCTGCTTCTGGGACTCCACTGATATGAAGGTTAGATAGTTTGTTATTGTCCTACAGAACCAGTGACTCTGTCTTGCTGGAGGTTTATTTATTTTTTTCCTTTTTTTAATCAGTGTATTTTCTCTCTGATGTGCAGATTGAGTAAATTCTACTAATCTGTCTTCATTTCTATTCTTGGTTATGTCCACTCTACTATTATTGAGTCTATTCAAGTATTTTGGATTTTTTTTTTCAGGTAGTATGTTTTCAGTCCCATCATTTCATTCTATTTCATCTTCTGCTTTTTGCTGAGATATTCTGTCCTTCGTTTCTTTTCTTGAGGAGAATCGATAATTAGTTATTGAGACATTTTTAAAGTGGCTGCTTTAAAAATCTTTATCAGATAATTCCAACATTCATGTCGCTAGAGGCATCAGTTGATTGTCTTTGCTCACCAGTGTGGTTTTCCTGGTTCTTGGTGTTATGAATGACTTTCAGTTGTATCTTAAGGCATTTTGGCTTTTCTATTAGGAGACGCTTGATCCTGTTTAAAATCTGTTTTAGGGGCTGGAGTTGTGGCTCAGCAGTAGAGTGCTTGCTTAGCACATGTGAGGCCCTGGGTTCGATCCTCAGCACCACATAAAAATAAATAATATAAAGGTATTGTGTCCACCTACAATTTAAAAAATATATATATTTTTTTAAAAATCTGTTTTAGCATGCAGGTACCTTGTTTAGGTTTAGCACGTAGGTTCTGATCTACTTTCGTTTTAGTTCCAGTGACAGCTTAGTTTCTTGAGCCCTTCCTATGCTGATCTGGTCTGCTTCATTCTTCTGGTGCTTCTGAGCTCCCCACTTAGCCCCAGCTGGTCCTGTCTACAGTGCAAGAAGGTTCTTTCCTGGCTGTCAGCCGTTGCTAAGCAACCTTCTGGGGAAGCAGAAGCCACAAACTTGGGTATCCCTGGTGAAAATCAAAGGTAAAGAGCAAAGGGACACAGTGTTCACTGCTGCCACGGCTGCAGGCTGATCAGACCACCCGCCAGCCTGGATTGTGGATGGAAGGCTGGGATGGCAGGGCTTCCCCAGGACTCAAGGTGTGAAGCGGGGACTGCGGCTTTCCTCTGAGTCTGTACTGGCTCTCCCCCATCCTAGTGCTTTAGAAGGAGACAGGAGGCTTTTCTTGGCTTCTCTCTACCTGTTCCTGTTCTCCAACAGCCTCTTCTGCTCCCAGTCTGTGGGTATGACATTCCTCAAGTCCTGAGGTTCCCAACCAGTCCATCTTCTTTTTTGTCAGCTTTTAGAGCCCTCTTACTATTGCCTGATGAATAATTTCCAGGGTTTTTAATTATATTCAATGGAGCAGAGTAAGGTAAAATGAGTCTATTCCACTCTAAAACCAGACGTCTCATGCACCTATTTTTTTGTTATCAAAGAGATCTATTCTCATATTTAAAAAAAAAAAAAAAAGAAAAGAAACAGGACCCAAAATCATGCTGCTGGAGATGTTTGTAGGAAATCATCCAAGAGAATAAAAAAAATGTCTGCCTAAAGATTGCATGAGTTAAATATTGTATTAGTTTGCTAGGGTTGCCACTAGAGTGTCAATATTTTAGGATGGCTTATACAACAGAATTTTCTCACAGTTCTGGAGGCCAAGTTCAAGATCAAGGTGTTGGCAAGTCTGGTTTCTCCTCAGATCTTTCTCCTTAGCTTATAGTCATCTTTCCCCCATGTCCTCTCTTGGTCTTTTCTCTGTTCATTCTCATTCCTGTTCTGCCTCTCTGTCTCCCTCTCTCCCTCTTTATAGGGATACCAGCCCTACTGGATTAGGGTGCCATCCTTATGACCTCAGTTTCCTCCTTAAAGACTCCACCTTCAAATATGCACACATTGGAAGCTTTGACATATGGATGAGCAGGGGACACAAGTTCATCCATAACAAGGCTTTTGGGCCTACAAGAAAACAACTCAGTCTAGTTCAGATGTTCAGTTAGGTTCAACCCCATCCAAGTGTCAAATGGAAGATGAGAAAGGTTTCTCCTGGGACCCCCATAGTCAGTAGAGTGGTTAGAGCCTCATCCAGGGTTGAATCAGACGATGGAAATCATCTGGAAGTAGGACAACTACTCTTGCTAGCTCCCTCCTCCCTGCTCCTCTCTCTACTTCTCCACTCTCAATGCAGATGGGTTTTCTCTGCTTTCCAGCAGATGGTAAAAAAAATAACCACCCATGTGATCTCATCCGTCCTCTCAAATTAAGCACCATCTGAAATAGCTATATCCAGAACCTAAATTCTTGAGACAGAATCATACCAGCTTGTTCTGGAGCCACAGATGGGCCAGTCACTGTGGCCAGAGGCAGGGCTCTGTCTCCTGCATCCTCTACAGCCTGGGGAGCAGAGTGCCTGCTGGATGGATGATATCCCCACAGGCTAAGCCATGGACAGACTGGAAGCCAACCTGAGGGTAAATCTCAATGAATGCATTAGAATATTGCACACATTTAAAATAATTGTGAAAGCTAGGTCGAAATGTGGAAAATGTTAATTGACAAAGAGGAAATGCTCTCTAGGAGTAAAACTGTGTCAAAATATGCATCATATAAACAAAGAAAGAAAGGATAAATATTGAGTTGTTTTTTTTTTTTTTTTTTTTGTAGTAATTCATTGTATTTGAGTAAAACCAAACCAGGAATCAGCCTCTCTATGGTGCAGCACTTCTTTCAAAACTGGGGATGGAATGAAGTTCCCTTGGTGGTCCCTGACTCATTTCTGTGGTTCATCATCCCTCTTACGCTGGCCTGTGAGGAAAAGTTTAATAATATGACATTGTTACATTTAAATGACATATAGGCACTGCCACTTTCGCACCAAGGTCATAAACTTAGAGCAAAGATGCATAGAGAGTATATATCAAATGCCAAATTCAAATGACTGATTTGCCTATATGGAAACAAATCATGTGAGATCACAGAAAGAATGTCATGTTTGATTAACAATGTCTGCCACGGTCATAGGAATTGAAACAAGGTACAAAGGCTGTTTGCCACCCTTGACTGCTCATGCCCCTTGGTGGCAGCTCCTCTTCAGCCTCCCTCTGTAGAGACTTAAGCCTTCTCACATTCTTTCTTCCTAATTTGCCTCTCCCTCTAGATTATCACCTTTAGGGACTACCTACCCATCGTGTTAGGTGCTGAGATGCAGAAGTGGATCCCCCCATACCAAGGCTACAATGAATCTGTAGATCCCCGAATTTCCAACGTCTTTACATTTGCGTTCCGCTTTGGTCATTTGGAGATCCCCCCTACTGTGTCCCGCCTGGATGAGAATTATCAGCCATGGGGTCCAGAACCGGAACTCCCCCTGCACACGCTCTTCTTCAACACCTGGAGGATGGTCAAAGATGGTATGTCCAATCAGGAAAGTGCCCTCCCTCTCCTGACTCCCCCTCGTTGCAGCTTGCTGTTAGGGACACCTGGCCTGGAAGTCAGATTGCAAGCACTTCCTGTGGGGCCTTGGGCAAGTGAATTCATCTTAACTGAGCCTCATTTTCTTTGTTTGTAAAATAGGGACAATAATAGTACCCATCTCGTGAGGATATCCAAAAAGTTAAAGGAAATAGATGTGTAGAGAACCCTAAAATGATTCCTAACACACAAAAGGTTATCAGTTATTCCTTTCCTCCTTCTAACTTGTAAGCTGCCTGGGATTTCCTTACCTCTTCTCTATGACCTAGGGCTTCTCTGCCCTCTGAAGACAGAGTTCATGGTCTTCTCAAATAGCTCTTCTCTGCTCTCTTCTAGAACCTTCCACCCCATGAGGTGCCAGAGGTTACATGCAACTGTCCTTTACCCCTGTCTGTTCTGTGCTGAAACTAGCTTAGTAAGGGCCTAGCAAGCCAGGGCCATTTATTAAAGATGTGCACCCCCCTCCCCCACCCCCATCTTCCCGTGCTGCAGTGTTCTTCAGGGCAATATATGGAAAGAGAAGGAGCTGACCCGATGAACTAGAACTTGAAAACAGTCTTGATATTTATATTCATGCCACCGTCCCATGAATGGCCCTTCCTACCACCCCAGGAGTGGGCAATCTGGACTCCCCTTTCCCTGAGCTCACCTGTGTTGTCTTCTTCTCTTACTGTTTCCAGCCAGGGATGTTTAGTTGGCCCTATTTTAGACAGGTAATTTGTCTGGTGGAGGGAGGGGCTGGCTGTGGGAGACGTCCTCTTCCTCTTCCATCCTAAGGATGACCTCTGGGTCTCCCTTTGCAGGTGGAATTGATCCTCTGGTTCGGGGCCTGCTGGCCAAGAAGGCCAAGTTGATGAATCAGAATAAAATGATGACAGGAGAAGTACGCAACAAGCTCTTCCAGCCGACACACACCATCCATGGCTTCGACCTGGCTGCCATCAACATCCAGCGCTGCCGGGACCATGGGCAGCCTGGTAAGTGGGCCAAGGGTCTGGCCCAGCCTGGAGCACTTGTAGCTACTTTCTAGGGTCCCTGGAGATTCTCCTCTGTAACCCTGAGCATCTGATCGATTCTGAAACAGAAGGCAGGCCAGTTTTTTAAAACCCATGTTGCTCATCCCTGAAATGGAATCTTTCATTTTCCCTAATGCAGAGACAGGAGCACATACCTGATACCATCTTGGAGTTCCTCTGCTGTAAAGGAGATCAACAACTAACTTGTAAATGAGCTTAGAATCCCAGAAAACATTAAGAAAACAATAGAGAGAAGCCAATGACCACTGGAACTTTTTTTGATACCCATAATGGCAATTTAATGTAGTTAAGAATCAAACTGCCCAAGTTCAAATCCCAGCTGTGCCATTTACTAGTTCTGGGCCATTTCTCTCCTTCAGTTTACACATTTGTACAGTGCTTAGCTTAGGGCCTGGACCCATAGCAATCACCAGGGAAGCTGCTAGTTATTCCCCAACTGCAGTGCCACACACAGAAAACCACAGCTCACTACTTTCCCTGTCCCAAAGACTGTGAGTCTAGACTTTGGAGGCTTAGGGAGCTGGAGAGGGTCTATTCCCAAGGGGAAATGAGCAGGAAGTCCCTGGGATGAAACAGCCCCAGCTTCTCCACCCCAGGGTACAACTCCTGGAGAGGCTATTGTGACCTCTCACAGCCACGGACGCTAGAGGAGCTGAGTGCTGTGCTGAGGAACGAGAGGCTGGCCAGAAGCTTACTAGATCTCTACAAGACCCCTGACAACATCGACATCTGGATAGGGGCCATTGCTGAGCCCCTGGTAGAAGGAGGCCGAGTGGGGCCTCTCCTGGCCTGCCTCCTGGGCCAGCAGTTCCAGCGGATCCGCGATGGAGACAGGCAAGTGACACCTCCACCCAGGGAGGCCTGGATGGAGCCCTTCTCTGAGGTGACTGGGCCACCATCCTGTGGGAGGACTAACTCCAGCTCCACCACAGGTGGAGCTTTTCATGTGCCCAGTGACCTCCTTTGGCAGAGTGGGGAGAGGCCAGCAGGTGGACGTGACCCTGGAGTGACCTTGCTTCTGTCTCTGCAGGTTCTGGTGGGAAAACCCTGGGGTCTTCACAGAGAAGCAGCAAGACTCTCTGCGAAAAATGTCCTTCTCACGCCTTGTCTGTGACAACACTCACATCACCACAGTCCCACCGAACCCATTCCAGGCCAACAGCTACCCCCAAGACTTTGTAAACTGCTCAGCCATTGATACGCTGGACCTCTCACCCTGGGCCTCAGTGGAGAATTAGGTGCCCCGGGGCCATGGCCTCCCGCATTGCCCAGTAACTCTCCCGTTGGCCCATGTTGCCATTTCAAGCAAGTTCAATGTCCTGGGCCCTTAGAACTCCACACCCCAGTCCCTGCCCTTTCCTTTAGCCAGGCCTCTCTTGCAGATGAATAGCTCACTCAAGCCCAAGGGCGCCATTTCAGCCTCCGGAGCTCATCCACTTGGCTCCCACCACTTCCACGCCCATTCCCTCAGCCCCAGGAAATTGTCTTTCTATCAAGACTCAGACCCCCATGATGGCCTGCCAGTCCAGCTTGCCTGATGTCACCCATCCTCTCCCCTGAACAATCATTGCTGGGGCTGGGGCTGGGGCCTTGGACTCTGATCCTTCCTCCTTCCTCCCAGACTAGATTGTGAACTTCCCAAGCCAGGGACTTCCTCTTGCTACTACGCAGAGCCCAAGGCACTCAGCATGGTGTTCAGCTCACTTATGTGCTCAATAAACATCTGATAGTGGATGAAAGGCACTAGCAAAGGCACTGCTCCTTTCTGAAGGCAGGCCTTGGAACATTGCCAGATAAGTAACTAGATGCTTATAGTCCAGAGTGGCTGGCCCTACACTGTCTTGTGCATGGATGTGTGGGGTGAGAGGAGTGATTGGGTGGGATTTCCAAGAACTCTCAAAGAAGGGAGGCCGCAGGGGGCTCCTGGGGACATGAAGCAATGGCCACGGAGTAGCAGAAGAAGGCCTCAGGATGAGGATGTGTGGGGGAGGGGTTACAGGGACAAAACAGGAAGCGAAACCAAGTCTGGGTTTCCCTACAGCTAGAATTAATTTCTCGTTACCTTATGGGAAATACCCTCTTCTTCCTGTGCAGTCCTAAGAGCCTGTCAAGCCTCTGAAGGGGCAATTCCAGAACATCCCTTGAGCTGCTACCCAGTGGATATTCATACATCCTTTTAAAAAAAAAAAATGGCCCTCCAAAGGAAGGTCAGCCCAGGTGACTTGACAGGTAGGAGTAGGAGACACTCAGCTGTCCTGTAGGAAGAGCCCAGGGCAGAAGACCTGGGCTGAGGTCCTGACTGATGCCCACTTCCCCTCTCCACACAGCCCTCTCTTCATCAGTGACATGGGGGTGACTGGTATTCATCCTGCCACTCACCACAGTGAGGGCCTAGCTTCACTTGGGGGGCCCTCAAGTACACTAGGCTGCTTCCAGCAGCAGGTGCCCCTCCCTATATGTGGAAAGACGGAAGGGCAGGAGAGGGGCTCCACCAGTTGGATACAGGGGTCCAGATCCTGGGGTGGGGGATGCCTCCTCTCCCTCAGCACTGGCCCTGTCCTCCAGACACAGCCATCTGCTGTCCTTGCTCTAGGGGCCTGGTGATTTGAAATCTGGAAAGAGGATTCCACCATCTCGATGGCCTCTGAATCACTGTCCCAGGTTGAAGGATGCAGGACCCGGAGGTGCCCTGTCATCTGGGGAGGGTCTTCCTGCCAGCCCTCTGATCCTTCTCCCCGACAGGACAGGGTTGTGTTCCCTCTGTTTTCCAGCACCTGACACAGTCAGATCATGTAGTAAACATTTGCCGGAATAATGAATGAACATCAGGGCTTGGGGACCGTGTTCCTGTTCCACAGGTGGCAGAGGTGGAAGGTGAGGGACGAGGACCTGCTCAGCCTTGCCTGGCCCCAAGACTTCTAAGAACTGACTGCCCTCCAGGTATGGATTGGCCAGAGGACTCCCTGGTGCCCTCCCAGCTGATCAGAAAACCAGGCCCCGAGGCACCAACCACACTGGCTCCAATTTAGGGCCCAGAATGGGCCTCCTGCTGGGGCTCCAGCTCCTTCCCAGACACAGACAGAGGGGAGATCACCAGCAGTGACAGTTTATTATTATAAACATCAGGTACAAACAAATGGTACAGAAAGGTCAACAGCCCCTCCTTCCTCTCCAGGCAGGCTCCTGTGAATAAGCAAGAGAACAGAGTAAGATAGGAAAAGGAGAGCTATGGACTGATCCTAGCTGCCCTGAGTCATCACTCAACTGCTAAAGGCTTGGTCCTCCAGAAGAGGCTGGTTCACCTCTGCTATGGAGGACAAAACTTCTTGAGGGCAAAAATGGTATCTGCCTTTCTTGACTCTGTTTCGCATGCCTAGTACAGTGCTTGGCATATAGCAGGTGCTCAATGAATGAAGAATTAGAGCATTTGTGGTAAATGGATAGAGTTGGAGAATATCATGCTAAGCGAAGCAAGCCAATCCCCCAAAACCAAAGGTTGAATGTTTTCTCTGATAAGTAGATACTAATCCATAATGTGGTGGTGGGGGGTATGGGATGAGTAGAAGAATTTCAGATTGGGCAAAGGGGAGGGAGAGGAGAGTAGGAAGCATGGGGTAAGGAAAAATAATGGAATGAGACAGATATCATTACCCTAGATACATGTGTGAGTACACAAATGGTGTGACCCTATTTCTTGTACAACCAAAGAAGTGAAAAATTGTGCTCCATTTGTGAACAATGAATCAAAGAGCATTCTGCTGTCATGTATAACTGATTAGAACAAACAAACAAACAACAAGAAAAAGAATTAGAGAATGCAAACAGGCTCCCTGTGGAGCTGTCATTTACAAGAAAGAAGACTCAGGCTTAAGGAGATTCAGTGGTTTGCCCAAGATCATGAAGCTAACAAGCTGCAGAGCCAGGATTTAAATCCAGGTGCCTTGGCTCCTGGGCTGTGCTCTGCTTCTTCCATATGCTTAATACTCTTATAAGCAGCAAGCACACTCACATGAATGATACACATACAACACTGCCCATGTTCACAGACAACACAAATATTTGACATTTGGATTTACATACATTGCACACACGTACACACACAAACACATACGAGTGAATATTCAGTCATTTTCTCAACTGGCACCCAGAACGGGGTTGGGCTCACCTAGGGAAGGGAGCTCTCTGTCATTCCAATCAGCCAGCCCAGGTTTACCCCTCACTGGAGTAGACTCTTACCCAGCTCTAGGCCTCCCTCCAGGAAGTCAGGTCCAACGCAGGGAGAGAACTGCAGTTGACAAAGTCACGGGGGAATGAGTTGGACATGAAGATGTTGTTCCTGGACACGGTGGTGATGCCTGTGTTGTCGCAGATGATACGGGGCAAGGAGATCCTGGCCAGGGCCTGCCGTTGCCTCGTGCTGAACACATTCTTGTTCTCCCACCAAAACCTACACGGGGGCATCCATAGACATTGTGCCTGAGGCTGGCATGTTCTGGGCTGGAGGGTGTCACCTAGCTTGAAGTGCTCCCTGGATGCAAGACTCCACTCTGAAGCTCAGGAGAGCTCCAGGCCCTTGAGAAATACAGGGATTTTCAGTACAGGGAAGACTAGGGGTCTCCCACTCACAAAACAGAGTAAAGCCCAGCTTTCTGGTTACCTGCTCTGGCCCCAGCCCATCAGCCTCCAGGACACCATTCATACTCGAAAGGAGGGAGCAGAGCCCACCCTCCTTCATGAAGTCCTGTGCCCAGGGCTGCATCCACAGGAAGGGGGAATGGGGACACTTTCTAATATTCCCAAAGGTGCAATATGGACCAGGTAAGAACTGGACATGAAGGTGTCATGACCACGATGAAATGACACAAAGGGAAGCCATGGGAAAGCTATGCTGGGACTATTTGATGGTGATTGACATCTCCATAGTTGCACAGAGAAACCCAAAGAAGTAGTAAGAATGGCATTTTTTTTCTGTCTTCCTTCTTTTGAAATCAGGACTCCAGTTTCCTCCCTGCTGTACCCCTACAGGCTCAGGACACATTAAAGATGACCTGGAAGCTCCCTGAGACACAGAGGGAAATCAATGACTCTTTGCAGCCCTTAACTTGACAGGAGGAAATTGAGGCCCCTGACAGGTTCAAAGATAGGCCCGTGGCCACCCACCCAGCCAGCCTGAGCTGCTGCAACACTTCCTCACCGATCTCCATCGCGGAGCTTCCTGAACTGGGTGCCAATGAGGCAGGCGAGGAGCTGGCCCACACGGCCATTGGGCTCCAGGGGCTCAGCCACGCCACCCATCCAGATGTCAATGTTATTGGGCGTGCCATACTGTGCCATCAGCTTCCTTGCCAGGTCCAGGTTCTTCATCACCGTGCCCAGCTCACCCACTGTGCTGGGCTGTGGGAGCCCACAGAAGCGCCTCCAGGCATTGTACCCTGCATGGGAGAGGGGGCAGTGAGCTCTGGATGGTCCACCTGCTACAAGGTGGGGAGGACACTGGGACAGCAGGGAAGATTCAGATGTATGCCATTAACCCAGAAAACCCAACTTCTCCACATCCCAAGGCCATAGAGGGAGCCCTGACCCCTTGACTCAGGACAAGAGGGACAGCTAGGCCTCCCCAGACCCTCATTGTCTCTCCTTTGCTCTCCCACCCTAAGGCAAACACTAAACTGCCATAACTCCTGCCAGGTCCAAGAACGGGGCATCTCATTGTCCCCTGGAGCAACCCACTGTGTCTATCTCTGACCCATGATGGGTAAAGGGCGTCTCAAAGGCTCAGCCACACAGGCCACCCATAACCCATGCACAGACTTTGGGGTCAGGCTGATCTGGGTCCAAGTTTGTGATCTGTCACTGATTTGGCTAGAGAACCTAGCCAGATTTTGACTGTCTCTATGCCTCAGTTTCCTCATCAGTCAAGCGGAAGTAACAATCTCTTCCCCTCCAAGTTCACGAACAACAGGTCAAAATGAAATGATGGTAGAGACACATTTCCACCCTGTGGGTGACTGTTGCTGCCGCTGCTCCTGCAGGTTGGAACGTGCAAAGGAGCCTGAGAGAAGCTAGAGTTTGATCAGAGGGGTCCAGGGAAAGGGAGGTGCCTGACCTCAGATGACTTCCTGAGGACAAAGTGCTAGGGTGAGGGAAGCTTTGGTCAGCTCAGGGCATGGAAAGGGCAGGGCCCCGAGTGGGAAGGGGAGCTGTGGGCTCCCTGGATGGTAGGATGGGGGCTGCAGGTGGCCAGGGAGACTCCTGCAGCCCCTCACCTGGGAGGCCGTGGTCCCTGCTGCGCTGCATGTTCAGAGCGGGCAGGTCCAGCCCGATCCTCATGACCTGCTCAAACAGTCGTTCCCGAATTTCATCCACCACAATTTGGTTCTGGCGATTCAGCTTGGCGGGGGTGGCCATGAGGCCCCGGAGGATGGGGTCAATGCCACCTGAAGGCAAAAGGAGCAAGGTTGAGAGACAAGGATTAGCTCAGTATCAAAGATCAGACTGGAGCCAGAGCAAGGCCAGGTGGGGTCAGGGGATTGGAGAAGAGGGACAGCCATAGGCAACACTTGGTGCCAAGGTGGCCCCACTGGGCAGGTTCTCACTGGGCACTACATGACCCCAGGGGCATATAGGGCTCAGGAGATGACGTCATTCAGGTTTGCAAGGTTGGGATGCATCCCTTCCCTGGCCTCCTGACTCACAGAGTCCCAACACATAGGAAGGAGCCAGCTGTATCTGAGAACTATCTCCACCCTCACTCTTTATTCTTGGATCTGGAGGTAGAGTCAGGTGCACTGAGAATGGAAGATCAGACTAGATCCCCAAAAAAGGAAAGAAAGAGCTCCCCTTACCCTAGCTCCCTGCACCCCAGCCCACCTCTCCCACCCGCAGCTGCCAGCGCCCTCTCTGCTGGTCCAAGTCCCACTCACCTTCCAGCACCACCCTCCAACTGGCAAAAAAGACCCTGCTGAGTGGAACTCGAGGATTGGGCTCCATGGGCCGGTACTGACTGTCCAGGCGGAACATGAAGGGTTGGATGAGGGTGTGGCCATAGCGGAAGGCATTGGTGAAGACGTTGGAGATGCGCGGGTCCACCGAGTCGTTGTAGCAGCGATATCTGGGTAGGTACTTCCTCATGGCCGCTGGCCCCAGCACCAGGGGCAGGTAATCTCGGTAAGTGATGATCTAAAAAAAAAAAGTCACTTGGAACAGTCTCTCCACTCACTGGTCACTGCAGTGTCCACCTGCTTCAGGCTTGGGTGATCGCTCCTATCCATCTAGGTCAATGCAATGAATCCCACAGTACTGATTCAGTCCAGGTGGGGAAAGGGGGTTAGAGAAGAAGGCTGCACATATCCAACACCTCAGAGTGGCACTAAGGAGCATAAGCAGAGCTCTGCTGTTTGCTGGCTCTATGACCTTGGGCCATTTACTTACTTCTTTGAGCCTCAGTTGTAAATTAGAGATAATTATATAGGATAATTATATGTGTGTGTGTGTGTGTGTGTGTGTGTGTATGTGTGTGAATGCCACAGTCTGGCTGGGCACAATTCAGGAGCCACTTGTCAAAAGAAACAAACTTTATTTTTAGAACACACTCGCCAAACCACACAGCTCTTCAGGAAAACCGTCAGAGCCCAACTGCCACCACCGGCTTCCCACAAGCCACTCCACCTCCCCCACTCCTCCTGCTCTTAAGGCCAATTGGCTAGGTCTCGTGGGCCGAGCAAAAAAAAGTCCCCCAAGGAGCAGCTCCATGGTCTGAAAGGGCGGGGAAACAGCCCAATGAGCATCACCACAGAGGAGCCAATCAGTTGGCAGCTAGAAGTTTGCTGGGGCTGCTGTTAAATGAGGCCAAGGAGTTTGGTTGGGTGACAGTGGCCAAAAAGAAGAGGAAAATAGATAAAGGAGCCAAGAGTGACAATGAAACAGAGGAAGAGAGAAATGTCCACTGAACTGCTGCTGGGCATCAGAGACCCCCCTGGTGGATTCTCCCAACACCATTGCCAGGCCCACAGCAAAGAGGGAAACAAGGCAGGAAGTGGGGGAAGGGAAGTAGCCTTTGCCAAGCATTTCACATCTGCCAGGTGTTTGCAGTAGGTCCATTAATCCAAATGGCATCATGGATGAAGAATCCAAAGCTTAGGAGAGTTAGCAACTTGCCCAAGATCACACAGCTAGGCTGTCACAGAGGTAAACCTGGATCCCAAGTCAGTGTGACACTCAGGACAGCCTACCTGGACCATGGCCCCCACGATTTTCCGGGCTTCCTGGTAGAGCTTCTCTCCATTCCACCTGGGATTGAGGCTCTTGAGCTGTGTGGCCAGCCGGTTATGCTCTCGAACAAAGAGGGTGTGCATGGAGGTGAGTTCAGGCATCTCACTGGAACGGGTGTCCCCTTAAGGAGGCAAAAGCCACTGTCATTCCTGAGACCTTCATCCCAGAAAAGATTTGCTCCACTGAAACTCCCTGTCTCCTGCCTACCCTCCTCTCCACCCATCTCTTCCCCCGGAGGCTGAGTTTATACTTCTATATGGGTCCTCCTCTGATGCCCTTGTTCACCATAATAGCTTTTTCTCCTGTTAGGGACATGGCTAGCCAGAGATGCTTAGTAAGACCTCGGATCCAACACGTGACTACCCTAGCTGAAACTGGGAGCTCTTCCAAGACTGGGCCCAAGGCTTGTGCCTTTTTGCATCTCATCCTCCCTCCCATCAACCCCTGGCATAAGAGGTGTTCTGGGGTGTAGCACCGTGCCTGGTACCAAGTGTAAGATCCATAATGCTTCCTAGTTAGCTGGTTCTCCTGATTCAAGGAAAGTCAAAAGGTAACGTGCATATTGGCACAAACTGTTTCCATGCTTGTGTCAGACACCACTAACGATTACAGCACTCTTGCTAACATTGAATGCAAGCAACCTCAGAAGCCTCCTGAACACAGAACCCCAGAGGAACACTACCATTGGAACAGAGTTGACAGCATCACCCTGTGACATGCCAATTTTGCAGCCTGCTTCAGGGTGGGCTAGGGCACGGGATGGGCCGAGTGTAGACTGGTGTAGCCTGGGATTCTGTTCAAGAAAACTAAGCAAGACCCCCTGGTTCCACTAGTCTGCCCCAAAACTTTCCCTGGAAGGGCTAAGGTCAGGGCCATTTCAGCAGGACACAGGCTTCTGCCCTGGCCAACTCTAGAAAGGAAATTCTAGGAGGAAAGGATATTCTCTGAGAGTGATTTCTCCATCCCATGAGCAGTGAGAGGTCATGGTGATCCAGGACTGGGACATACAGCTTGTCATTCCTGAGGATCATTGCTCTTGCTTCAGTAGCAAGAAGGGTGGCCCCTTCCTCAGGAGAAAGATCACTTGGGCACTGACCTTGATTCTTCTTCCAGGAGCCCAGGAAGAGATCACCAGGAGCCACCAGGAGAAGGGGGAAGCAACAGGAGGAAAGGGCCTTCAACCCACCATTGGATTTTCATTAAAACACACTGGATGGGGCTGGGGTTGTGGCTCAGTGGTAGAGTGCTCACCTAGCATGTGCAAGGTGCTGGGTTCCATCCTCAACACCACATAAAAATAAACAAATAAATAAAGGTATTGTATCCAACTCCAACTAATATATATTTTTTTAAAAAAAACACACTGGAAAATTTCTTCCATCACTGTCTCAACCCTACCTACAAACCCTCAGGTGTTTAAAGTTGAAATCCCACCCTCTATAATTATGGGTAATCAAGGTGGGCAGTAGCACTTTCAACTAGAACTTTCTGAGATGATGAAAAACATCTACCTCTGTGCTGCCCAGTTAGGGGAGCCACTAGCCCATGAGGCTACTGAGTACTTGATATGTGGCTAGTGCAGCCGAGAAGCTTTTTTTTTTTTTTAATTTCATTGAATTTAAAATAATTAAAATTAAAATAGCCACCTGTGGCTATCGGCTTCATATTGGACAGGATATGGACACCACTGTGCTCTCTGTCCTTAAGGGAATCAACTCTCCTCTCTTCCAGAGTCCAGAGGAGAAAAGAGAAACAGAGAAAGTGATAGAGGCTCCTTGGACATCCCTGTGTCTCCATCCAACTTGTGACCAAGGCAGCTGGACTAATGACTCCGAAGTTGGTGAAGACAGTGTCTCCCACTACAGATCCACCCGCTGCTCACAAGCAGGCTGACTATAGCTCCTGCAGGGAACACCTCTTATGCCACCCCAGAGCTGACCTGCCAGGAAGCAAGGGATTTGCACAGAGCGGTTGGTGAGGAGACAGGGGTCATCATGCAAGTTGTCGAAGGGCAGCAGGGCCCTGCCATTATCTTGGAAGCGGGTGTTGACGGCCAGCAGCCCCATCTGGTTGGTCAGGTTGCGCAGCTTCATGGCCAAGGGGTCCTCGCTGCCGTACACCATGCTGGCGTCCACAAAGGAGGTGAGCGCATTGATCTGGTTGCGGATGGTGATGTTGCTCCCAGGACAAGCCGGGCAGGAGCGGAAGAAAGGGATGCAGTCACGTTGGTTCTTGATGCGGGGGTCATTAGGTGGAATCTGCAGCACAGAAAGGCTAGGTGGGTTCATGAGGGACCGTGCAAGAGAAACTAACCTTTGGACCTCTGGCCCCCTGAATCTTCAGGTGGGTCTCTCAAGGCCCCAGCGGGATCAGTCTGAGGTTCCACCAGCAGAGTGCCTCTGAGGTTCAGGAGTGGCCCGGAACACTGAACTGGGAATGTGGGACACCCCCCAGGGGTAGGCAGTGCCAGTCCTCTGACCCCTTCTCACTAAATCTCCCCTCTCTCTCCTCCCCTCCTCTTCTCTGGACTTGGTCCCTTCACTCTTACTCTGTCTCCTCTTTCTTTCCTTTCCCCTTTTCCTTGTCCCTTTCCTGTCACTCTGGCCCCATCCCTCTCCCTCCTTCCCTCTCAGACTCTCTTCTTTCTCTCCTCTTCCCTCCCTATTCAGCCTGTGACTCCATGGGACTTCTCTGGGAGCTCCACCCCCCCCCCCCCCAGCTCTCTGCTCTCTGTGATGCGGGGATGGGGAATGGCCCAGGAGGAGGGGGAAAAAACAAGACTGTGCACAGGGCATCTATGCTGGGAGGTCTGAGAGACACCAGAGGTCCTCATCCCAGAACTCTTTTGCAGCCTCACAAATGGGCAGTAATTTCTGTTAGCTAGGGCAGAACCACTGCTCTCTCCCTTGGCCTGGGGGAGTCAGTAAACAAAGGAGATGCCCTGGCTGACAGTTGGTCCTGAGGAGGGGACTGGTCAGAGCCAGGACAGGCACAGGCTCTGGACGACACAAGGAAGCAGCCCTTGCCCTCCTCAGGGGCTGAGAAAAGAAAGCTGGACACAGAAGGTGGCCGCTTCCAGGAGCAATGTCCCCTCTCCACCCACAGCCCAACAGTGGGTGGGAGGAAGCAGCACCTTGAGCGGGAAGCAGGGTGGCTGCTGCAGGCAGCTGGTCTCACAGTTGAGGCCAGTAATGAAGGAGGCCCGTGCTGCAGGCTCTGGGGTGAAGTCAAGGTCGTGGTCCAGAAACTGGCCCCACTGCATGAACATGAGCGACCGCTGCTGGTCCCTGGTCAGCTGCTCTGTGGGGAAGCGCACGATGGCGTTGGAGACTGCGCGAGCCTGCAGGACACCGGGGCGTTAGGGGGCGCCGCACCAGGCTGGGCCTCCCCCTCTGCCCACCAGGTGCTCACCAGGGGCACGGGGAAGCCACCGCGCTTGACCCCTGGAGTCCAGCCGAAAGGCAGCGAAAAGCCGTCCTCGTACTCCGCTGGCAGCCAGCGTGCAAAGGCGCGGTTGGAGGCCCCAAGCGTCGGGCTGCGTCTGCAGAAAAGCGCAGGGTCGCTAAAGCCAAGTGGCTACGCTGGCCTGACCCAACCCTCCCAGAGTCCCGGCCTGGGGCTGCACCTGTTGTTGCACTGCCCGGTGATGGTGCGATATGTGTCCTGTTCAGGGCATGTCACCCTCACGTCCTGGTAAGCACAGCCGCTTGACTTGGACAGCAGATTCAGTTGAGCAGGTGTCAGCACATCTGCAAGGGAGAAGCAGGATGTGGGAACCAAGCCCCCATTTCCTCTTCTGAGGAGGAGGAGCCCTGAATACCCTAGTGGGGCACAGGCTGAGAAGTGAAGGGGATGCTCAGACACCTCTGAGACTCCTTAGAGGGAGGATTTGTGGGGATCACAGGACCTGGCGAGGGTTACTAGGAGAGATCCTAGTGGAGGTGGGAGAGGGGGCAGTACCTGTGACATTGAAAGGCCCTGGACACAGGGGCTGAAGCTTCCTCTTCAACAGGTCTAGAGCCACATGCAGGTAGTCTGCAGCCCTCACAGCCGTCCTGGTGCCTGCTACTGGCTGCTTGAAGTAGGATAAGAGTTCCATGGGACTGGCAGAGCCACTGCGAAGCCTCTGCTTGATGCTGCATGGAAAAGGGGGGACCAAAGAAGGGGTACAGAGACACTCAGCAGAGCCCTTTCCCGGGGGTGGATAGGCAGGACAATGTAGATAGACTTGCAGGCAGGAAGAGGTTTCTTTTGATAAAAATGATATGGATGTGGGTGTCCAGATGGTAACAAGTCCATGGGAAGGGTGGCTTTCAAGATGTTCTTGCTCCCAGAGACCCAGGGACAGACAGCCCAGCTCCGCCCCCCCCCCATGCTCCCCACCTCCCTGCACAAACTCCCTGCTGCCCACTCCTTCCCTGAAAGGCCTGGGACAACTTTGCTCAGAGCTGAGCAGTGCTGCACATCCCACCTTTCCCGCCGCTCCTTGTAGGCTTTGTCCACAAGCCGCTTGGCCTCTTCCATGCAGGTCAGCACCACTGAGGTCTCCACCTCTCCCAGGAGGACTGACCAGAGCAAGGATCACAAAGTCAGGAATGGAGGCCCCATCAGGCCTCAGAACCTAGGAGGCATGTGCTGAGAACAAGGAGTCCCTGGGACTCACCCCTGGAACACCTTACCCTTCTTTTTGAACTGTTACCTGAAGTGGCATTGTCAGAGGCTTGGGACATGGGCAGAATGGCCAGGAGCCCTGCTAGAGTCAGGAGCAGCTTCATCTCTGCAATGAGACCCCCAACCAATAAGAGCCCCACCTCCACTCCCAGGCCCCTCATCCCACCTTCACCCTCCAGCCCCATCTCAAAGGGCCTGGTATGGGCAAAGCCAGGCCTCCTTGAGAGAGGGTCCACAGCACCTTCACCCCCTTGCCAGCTGTAGTCACCAGCCCCCAAGGACCTCAACTCCACAGTTGATCTGACATTGGTAACTCCTCTCACTGAATCTTGGCCTTTATGTTCTCTAAGGTGGAGGCGGGGCAGGGCAGAGGGAGGTCTATCCCAAGAGACTGAACTCTCTCCTCCCTCAGAAGCCCTTGAAATGGGGGAGAAGGACAAAAGAAGGGACCAGGGTTGCCCCCAGATTTTTTTCCCCTATAGTGTTGGGAGTGAGAGCCTCGTACATGTTAGGTAAGCACTCTATCACTCAGCTGTACCCCCAGCCCACTTTTATTTTATTTTTTATTTTAAGATAGACTCTTGGGCTGGGGTTGTGGCTCAGTGGTAGAGTGCTTGCCTAGCACATGTGAGTTTGATTCTCAGCACCGCATATAAATAAATAAATTAAGGGCTGGTGTGTAGCTCAGTGGCAGAGTGCTTGCCTAGCACGTGTGAGGCACTGGTTTGAACCTCAGCACCCCATATAAATAATAAATAAAAAATAAAGTACATCAACAACTAAAAATTATTTTGAAAAAATAATTAATTAATTAATTAAAGATCAATCAACAACTATACATATATATAGGTGTGTGTGTGTGTGTAACTAAATATATACATATATATATTTTTTTTTCATAAATAATAGTTTTTAAAAAGATAGGCTCTTGCTAAGTTTCCCAGGCTGGCTTTGAACTTGTGATTCTTCTTCCTAGCAGAAGACTACAGGTGTAGGCCATGTCGTTGGACTGTCCCAGTTCTTGAACTTACCACCCGCATCCCAGGGTTTCTCAGCTCCCTAACTGTATGCCTATATCACAGCTGTCCCAGAGAGAAACTAATGGCTAAACCCTCCAAAATTCTGGCTAAGCAGTATCCAGGATTCCTTTGAAAGAAACAAAATTCAGGAACAACAGCCTAAGGGATTATAGAGGATGCAGTGACCCCCAAGGGAGGGTGAAGGGGAAACCTGGAGTGATGCTGACCAAGTCAGCCTCCGGGGGCCACTCCCATCCCAACAGTCACCTGGCCTTGTGGGCAGCCTAGGAGGCAGCCCCCAGTTCTTGGTGGGGCCAAGGGGACAGGAAGTCTGGCTAGAGACCGTTGGGTTTCACCAGAAGGACTCTGGGAGCTGCAGGCTCAGAACCAAGTTAACTTCCTCTATCCCTCTTCCCTCCGCTTTCTTTTTGGCTTATGGTGAGGGGCTGTCTCCAACACCCTGGCCATCTGCTCCTGGATTTCAAGAACCAGGAAAGAACAAGCTAATTGTGGTTAGTGGGTCAGTTGGATGACACGGCCAGAGCCTCTCTGGGACAAGATCAGTGTAGTTGGGAGGAACTGGGTTAATGATTCAAGATTCTTCTGAAATAGAAGAGGAGGGAGTTTCTCCCTTGAGAAAAACTGGCAGAGGGGCTGCCATTCTCAGGGATAAGAGCACCTGTAACTTCTATCTGTGTTTGTCCACCCTCTGAGCCTTCCTCAGGCTGAGCTCCTGCCAACAACCATGGCCCCCAGGTCCTGTTTTGGTCTGTCCACGCCTCCTACCTTCAGCCACCTTCCTGCTTTTTCTTTTCTTCTAGGACCAGACAACATCTTGAGCAAGGAACAAGGGACAACAACAAACCCAGAACATCTTCCCAAAGTGCCCAGGGATTCGGTCACCTGCCCAGAAACTGAGCCCAAGGCTTATGAGAGAGGAGACCAATTTTCCAGTCTTGCTTTGCCAGTGATTTTTTTTTTTTTATATGTAACTTGGTCAAGTGGCTCTGTGTGAATCAGGTTCTAGAATTCTAATAGACTTTGGAAATACTTTTTCTTTGCCTACAAATAATATTTTTTTTCTTTTTGGCCAAGGATTGAATCCAGGGACGCTTACTCACTGAACCACATCTTCAGCCCTTTATCACATTTTATTTAAAGACAGGGTCTCACTAAGTTGCTGAGTTGCTTAGGGCCTTGATAAATTGCTGAGCCTGGCTTGCTAAATTGCTGAACTCAAGATCCTCCTGTCTCAGCCTCCAGAGCTGCTAAAATTATAGGTGTGGGGCACCATGCCTGGCTAGAAGTAATATATTTTCATGGATGAGAAGTTAGAGAATACAAATCAATAAAAAGTAAAAGTAAATTAAGTTTATAACCACCCACGTTAGAGTGTGGGCCATTTTCTTTCAAAGTTTGTTGTTGTTTTTCATATAAATAAACCATAGAAATTTCCCATAATCCCACCAGTCACCAATACTCAGTAATTCAATATATCATGTTTAGATGTATTTTTAAACAGTGATAAGAACAACTTTAACTATTATTTTGAAACCTACTTTTAGTACTTAACAGTTTTAGCCTGAACACCTACATCAATAAACAGGTTTATAGATGGGTGTGGTGGCCCACACCTGTAATCCCAGTGACTAGGGAGACTGAGACAAGAGGGTCACAAGTTCGAGGCCAGCCTGAACAACTTACTGAGACTCTGTAAAAAATAAAAAGGTCTACTCGGTGGTAGAACACCCCTCAGTTCAATCCCTAGTACTTATTAAAAAGTTGCAGGTGTACTTCATTTTTATGTCTGCATATATTTGTGGAAGGGACTTTTTCCCTATATTTTTATTAGTGCCTTATAATTACAATAATGATGGAATTCATGATTATATATTCATATATGCACACAACAAAATAATAGAATTTGGTCAATATCATTCCCAGGGTTTACATATTTTATATGATTTTATATGCTTTATTGGTTAAACCTACCTTGCACGAGCCAAGTACTGTGTTGGGCAGTGGGCATATTCCACCGAGCAAAGCATGAGCCTGTCCTCAAGGAACTCACAGTGGCAAACAAATGGCACAGCATGAGCTTGTGCACGGTCCTTAGGAAATGTCAAGGCACCTAGATCAGCCAGCATGGTGGCCTGTAATCCTAACTACTCAGGAGGCTATGACAGAAGGATCGTAAGCTCAAGGCCAGCCTGGGTAACTTAATGAGACCCTGTCTCAAAATTAAATATATGTATATATACACGAGCACTCACGCACACACACAGGGCTGGGGATGTAGCTCAGTGTTAGAGCACCCCTGGATTCAATTCCCAACACCACAACAAACAAAAAACAATAACAAAATTCACTTTGATCAACTCTTCCTCGAAGAGTTGCTTCTTAAGACTGTTTCCAAGTTGACCAAGTAGACCCAGGTTGAAAGGGCATTCTGGGTCCAGAGAATGATACAGCAAAGGCCTTGACACAATAAAGCTTCATTCAGACTGTTCTACTTCAAGTTCAAAGAACAGGCAGGAGGAGGCTGGGGAGGCAGACAGGGGCTTGGGACCCAACACACTTGACAACCTGCTGAGAAGTTCATATCCTGCGGGAGCCACAAAGGCAGGGGCTGGAGATGCTCTGAGACTTAAAATTGTTTCCAAACAGTTAAAAATAACCCAACTGTGGTCCCTGCAAGGCCAGCATCTTCCCTTGCCGGTACCTCTGTTGATCCCTCACCAGGGGCCTATTTGGCCCAGGTATGTTTGACACTCAAAGATTTCTCAGCATGAAGAGTAACCAGGAGGGGCTGGGGTTGTGGCTCAGTGGTAGAGTACTTGCCTAGCATGTATGAGGCACTGGGTTCAAGCCTCAGCACCACATAATAAATAGAAAAAGGGGCTGGGGATATAGCTCAGTTGGCAAAGTGCTTGCCTCGCATACATAAGGCCCTGGGTTCAATCCCCAGCACCACAGTCAATCAATCAAATAAAATAAAGGTATGATGTCCATCTACAACTAAAAAAAAAAAAGAGTAACCAAGAAATATTGCTCCCTGGGAAGAGGTCTCAAGCAAGCCTTGTGCCATCAGTCACACTCCAGCTCTCCACCTTGAGGGGTGGCCTCTGGAGGGCACTGCTGGAACCGCCACATGTTATGACTTGAGTCATTGGAGGGAGCACACTCTGTCTTCCCTGCTCCCCACGCAGCTTTCTCAAACACCCCCATCCCCCCACCCAGGGGTTAGCCCAACGGCCAGTGGGATAACAGCCCTCAAGGCTACTGCTTGCAAAAACAGCTTGTTCTTTCTTAATGCTGTTTAAGAAAGAAAGTCAGTTGAGATTATGCCAGATTTCCTGTGTGTATGTGTGTGTGTTAGAGAGAGAGAGAGGGAGGGAGAGGAAGAGAGTGAGAGAGACTTGCACGTGGTTGGAGAGAAGGAGGTATCTCCAGAAGGCTGTGGAAGCTGAGGATGAGACAGAACAGTGGCTATTTAGACACCCCAATTGCTGGTCTCTCTTTAAAATCTTTTTAAAATTAATTTTGAGTTCTACACACGATGAATATTGAACAAAATGTAAAATTAAAGATCCGATTAAAGCTCCCTTTAAATTAGGTTATTACATCATCCCCAATTCCACTCCCCTCCCCCCCTCTGTAGACATAAACACTATTGTCATTTTGGGGTTTGTCCTTCCAAACTTTTTGCTTTCTATTCATTCATGTGTCTGGACATGTGGGAAATATTCTGCTGCCTTTAGTTTTTCATAAATAGTATCACCTTGTATGTATTGTTCTGCTACGTGCTTCTTTCACTCAGCAATACATCTTGCAAGAGCTGGGGATGTGGCTCAGAGGTAGAGCGCTCGCCTAGCACGCGTGAGGCACTGGGTTCGGTCCTCAGCACTACATAGAAATAAAATAAAAATATCGTGTCCACCTAGAGTTCAAACTAGGCTCAAGCAGTAGCGCGCTCGCCTGGCATGCGCTGGGTGCTGGGTTGGATCCTCAGCACCACATAAAAATAAAATAAAGATGTTGTGTCCACCAAAAACTAAAAAAGAAATATTAAAAAATTCTCTATCTCTCTCTTTCTCTCTTTAAAAATAATTAATTAATTAATTAATTTAAAAAATACATCTTGCAGATGTTTGGTGAACTACTTAAAAAACAATCTCACTTTTTAACAATTATATAATGTTCTTTAGTTGGGCTCTCCCTCCATTATGTCATCATTCCTCTCTTAATGAAAGTTGACATTTTTCTTTTTTTTTTTTATTACTAAAAGCAGTGCAGCAGGAAGCCTCCTTGCACATGCACACACACGAATGCTCTCCAGGGTAAAAACTGGAAAGTAGGCCACAGGTTTTGTGCATTTAAAATTTGAGTAGCTAGATATTGTCAAACTGCTCTCCAAACTTTGTCAAAGTCCCATGGGTGAAGAAAGATACCAGCCAGGCTCAGTGGCACATGCCTGTAATCCCAGCGGCTTGGGAGGCTGAAGCAGGTGGAGTTCAAAGCCAGTCTCAGCAATCGCAAAGTGCTAAGCAACTCAGTGAGATCCTGTCTCTACATAAAATACAAAATAGGGCTGGGGATGTGGCTCAGTGGTCAAGTGCCCCTGAGTTCAATTCTCAGTAACAAAAAAAAAAAAGAAAAGAAAAGAAAAGAAAAAGAAAGGAAGGAAGGAAGGAAGGAAGGAGAAGAAGAAGAAGAAGAAGAAGAAGAGGAGGAGGAGGAGGAGTATCACAGAGTTTGCTCAATTCTCAATTTTTATTTCTTTGATGAAAAATGAGGTTGTATCTGATTTTTGTTATGTTTTTTGAGGATTTTTTTTTGGGGGGTGTTGTTTTGGTAGCAGGGCTACTGCTTAACCTCTGAAACACATCCCTAACTCTTTTATTATTTTTCATTTTTGAGACAGGGCCTTGCTAAGTTGCCCAAGCTGGCCTTGAACTTGTGATCCTCCTGTCTCAGCCTCCCAAGTTGCTGAAATTATAGGCATGCACCACTGTGCCTGGCTTGGATGTTATTTTATTTTATTACAACTTATGGAATTTCCTGTGTTTTGTCCATTTTTCTATTGGATTGTCATTCTTTTATAGATTTATAAAAGTTATCTTATATTCTGAATAAACACTAAAACTTTAGTAGTGTATGTTGCAAATATTTTCTTTATCACTTTCTATTTTTTTACAGTGTGGGTTTTTGTTTGTTTGTTTGTTTTTTGTTTTAGTGCCAGGGATTGAACTCAGGGGTTCAATCACTGAGTTCACATCCCTAACCCTTTTTTGTATCTTTTTTAGAGACAGGGTTTCACTGAGTTGCTTAGGGCCTTGCTAAATTGCTGAGGTTGGTTTTGAACTCACGATCCTCCGGCCTCAGCCTCCTAAGCCACTGGGATTACAGGCATGCACCACAGTGCCTGGCTTACAGTGTGTTAATTTTGAGGTAGTCAAACATCAATGTTTTTCTTCATGGATTTTGCCTTTTTTCACTTCTTTAAGGAGATCTTCCCTTCTTCAAAATCATGAAATTTCTCCTACACATTCTTACAAGACCTTAATAGTTTATTTTTTATATGCAATTTGCTAAATCCGTTTAGAATTTCTTTTGTGTATGAATAATATGAGATAGGGATCTACCTTAATTTTTATCCCCCAACAGAAAATCAATTGTCCCAATGCTTCTAAATGAATAATTCATCATTTTCCCACAGACTTGAGACACCACTTTTTTCACCTACCTTAAACTGCTATTTCTAGATTATTCTAGTCTACCAATCTACTAATTTATTTACTTATTTCTGCATCAATACCTCATCCGTGTAATTTCTATAATCTTCTAATATGTTTTGATTTCTGGTAAGCTGAATTCCCCTTTCTCATTCTTCTTTTTCAAAAGAATCTTCAACATTCAAACATTCTTTCTTAAGGATTGTTTAATGTTTGTCTAGTTCCATGAGAAATTTTGTTGAGATTTTATTGATATTGCATTGAATTTATGCATGAATTTGGTAACAACTGACATCTGTATGATATTGCCTTCCCATCCATACTTATTCATTCATTCAACATATATTTACTGAGCACCTACTATTTGCCAGCACTGTTCTGGGCACTGGGGATACAATAAATAAATAAATAAAACTTGCTCTCATAGAGTTTATATATTTGAGTAATATACAGTATTATATTATTGATCTTCTTTTATATTCTTCATTAGAATGTTATTATTTTATTCATTAAGAGCTTGTGTTTATTAGCCGGACATGGTGGTGCACACCTGTAATCCAACAGCTCAGGAGGCTGAGGTAGGAGTGTTGTGAGTTCATGGCCAGCCTCAGCAAAAGTGAGGCACTAAGCCACTCAGTAAGACCCTGTCTTTAAAAATAAAAATACAAAATAGTGCTAGGAATTTGGCTCAGTGGTCAAGTCCCCTGGGTTCAATCCCCAGTACCAAAAAAAAAAAAAAAAAAAAAAGAGCTGATTTCTTGTTAGGTTTGTTCCTAAGTACTTCCTTTAAAAAAATGCTTATAAATTTAGTTATTACATTTCTCCACAGAATTTGTAAAACCTTATAAGTATATTTTTTTTTCTTTAAAAGTATTCAAGTTAAGGGCTGGAGTTGTGGTTCAGTGTAAGAGTGCCTGACTAGCATGTGTGAGCCTTGGGTTCAATTCTCAGCACCACACATAAATAAATAAAATAAAGGTCCATCAACAACTAAAAAAATATTTTTTAAAAAAGTATTCAAGTTAAGTATTTTAAAGAAAAAAACCAATATGCTTCTTTTCTTTAGTTCTCTTTAGATGGTAGATTCATTGATTTGAAAAGCACCAGACATTTCTAACTACCATTCTAAACAGGTTACACTATCTATTTAATGAAGGCATACTTTTTAAAAGAGTGAATACTCAAAACTTTGTTGGTTTCAAACAATTGCTTGTCTATTTGTAAAAGTTAAGTTAAATTCCATGATTACATAAATACTTAGTTTATTCAGTCAGTCCTCTTTATGCTCGTGGTTACTGGGCATGGATGGCGAATGGCAAGCTTCCAAGAGCCAAAGTTACACAAGAGGCACTCTATATTAGAAACATTAGGGCTGGGGTTGTGGCTTCGTGGGAGAGCGCTTGCCTAACACGTGTGAGGTACTGGGTTTGATCCTCAGAACTCCATAAAATAAATAAATAAAATAAAGGTATGGGAAACATTAAACTCAAGTTAAAATTAGTTGGATGTGTTGCTCAGTGGTTAGAGCAGTTGCCTAGCATGCACAAGGCCCTGGATTCAATCCCCAGCACTGAAAAAATTTTTTTAACAGTTTCTTTACCAACCAAATGAGTTAAAATGAAAAGACTGATAAATCCAGTGCTGGTCAGGATGTGCGAGGCAGGGAGTGGGGGATGTAAATTGACCGTATACCATGAGGTGACAATTTGGCAATGTCCTTCAAACTCCAAAATGCTCTGGCTCATCAATTCTACTCCAGGTAGTAATTTATCTTTTGGATGTATTCTTAGGAACGCATAAATCAGAAGACTGGGAACACACCAAATGCCCACCAAAACTGTTTTGCTACATAGTGGTGTTTAAGGCAGTCTTTAAAAATAATGAGGGAAATATATCTGTAATAAAATGGAAAGAAATGTTGTCAAGAGAAAAGTCCTACTTACATTCTGTACAGCATGCTGCAAAATACAAACACGCATGCCTGTGCATACACACAGTACTTCGATATGCATAGAAAATCCCGGAAGAAGACACAAAGGCCTACCAAAATCCAGTACCTGTGGGGAAAGAAATAAAAAGGCTAGGAGGAAAGGCTTTTGCTTTCTATCCAGTGCCCTTCTGTTCGAAACTTTTACAAGCAAAATGTAAAAATTGAAACATGAAACAATTGATAATCTCTCTCTCTCTCCACCTCAGCTCCCCGAAGTAGTAAACTTTGATTTATTTTAATCAATAGTTTTGAATTACTCTTATATTGTTTTATTTTCCCCTGCTGCTGGCAATCAAATCTGGGACCTTACCCACGCTAGGCAAGTGCTCTACCGCTGAGCCATACCCCCAGCCCACATTGGTTTCTTAACATGAAGCCAAACATTAACCAAGAATGAAATGGTGGCAGTGACCTAAATGGCATTTGGGAGCAAGAACATCCCCTATGGGAGGTGTGGGTTGTGTGATTAATCATTTGGCTAAATATAAAATTAAAAGTTCTAGTTTCTTTCTATTTGGTATTAGGGTGATATTGTGGTGGGGACAGACGAGGCAAGGCACCAAAGATAGCAGGAAACAGTTTTATTTGGCTGCAGCCAGGTTCAGAGGGCACAGCTTCTGCTGTAATCAATCCCCTGAACCCCGAGTTCAAGTAGTTTCAGAATTTTATACCCAGCATGTAAGGGGAGGGGCTCAGAAGTTCACAGTCTGCAGAAGTTCACATAAAAGCAGCTTTTTCGTTCACTGTTCTGGGCAAGTTAACTCTTGTAGGACAACACCTGAGAAGGGGAGAGCTTCTTCTCCCCTTTCTTTCCTCCCCCTGCCAGCTGTTACCATGGAGCCCAGTTGGTAACTTCTCTTATCTTAGAAATGTAGACATCTCTGTGAAGCCCAGCTCAAGGCCAGAGGCCTTGTTTACACATTTTTACAAACTACTGGATACATGTTTGTGAAAAACTAGTAAGGGGGTGTCCAGCACATGGAGTGCTGATTTCTTCCCGGCCAATGGCCAAGTAAAACAGGGAAACACAAAAATAGGAAGTTTATCTACATTGAACTCTTTTGCTGACAGTCCTAAAATCAGCCATGGTGAAGATTTCTGGAGAAGCCCAGTTAACACTTTTCTGTGGAGAAATGGGGTACCACTACAATATTACTCAGTTATCTTTATGCACCAAGTATTGTTGGTAAATTCTGTTACCAGTAGACTTCTAGCTCCTGAATATTCACCACTATTTTAAGCAGAGAAGAATTAACATGGGTTGCAGGATCCATCAACCACAGGAATGCCACAGAAGTGAAGTGAGAGTGAAATGGAGAACAAAAAAAAAAAAAAAAAAAAAAACAAGAGCTGTGGGAAATCCCTAGGGAGACAGAGGATCACAAGTTCAAAGCCAGTCTAGGCAACTTAGCAAGACTCTGTCTCAAAATAAAAAGGGAGGGGAATCAGTAGAACACTCCTGGATTGAATCCCCAGTACCAAAAAAAAACCCTGATAAACTGATATCTACCTGCCAATATATACATATATATATAATCAAATGTACTCAATAATGAAGGACTGAATGCTTTTTCCCTAAAATCAAAAACAAGGCAAGGACATCTGTTCTAGAGGTTTTAGGCAATGCATTGAGACAAGGAAAAAAAATTATAGGCATCAGAATTTGAAAGAAAGAAGTAAAATTATCTTTGCTTATAGATAATCTGATCACATATGTAGAAAATTCTAAAGACTCTATTTTTAAAAGCTACTAAAACTAATAAGTGAGTTTAGCAAGATCACAATATACAAGGCCAAAAGAGCAGTTGTGTTTCTATATAACAGAACAATCAGAAATTTAAAATAACAATAACACTTACAATAGCATCAAAACTACAAAATACTTGGAGATAAATCAGACAAAAGATGTGTACTATCTGTGTTGAGAACTGCAACATATTGCTAAGAGAAATTAAGGACCTTCAATAAATTGAAGGATGCACTTTGTTTATAGATCAGAAAACTCAACATAGCAAAATTGCCAGTTCTTCCCAGGTTGACATACAGATTCAATGGAATCTTAGTCAAAATCCTAAGAAAAAGAAGTTCCAGCCAGGTGCAGGCACGTGCCCATAATCCCAGTGATTTGGGAGGCTAAGGCAGAAAAATCATAAGTTGGAGGCCAGCCTCAACAATTTAAAGAGACCCTGTCTAGAAATTAAAAAAAGAAAAAAGGTTGGAGATAATGACTCAGTGGGAGAGTGTCCCTGGGTTCAATTCCCAGTACTGAAAAAAAAACAACAAAAGTTTCATTTCCAGTTAAGACAGAATGTGCCTAAGCACACTCTCAGTGAGTGCAGCCATAAACCCTGCCCAGAGAGCATGGAGGAACAAAGATTCTGGAGTCTCCTAAGGTTCAGAGAGTGCCCCATTTCTCTCCCTCCCTCTCCCCTCTCTTTTTTCCCTTCTCCCCCGCTTCCCTTTCTTATTTCTTTTCTGCATTATCTTGCACCCCAGCTTCCAAGCAATCATATGGTAGCAGTGAAGTCAGGAGCAAAGGGAGCCTCAAACTCTGAGGGGGAAACTTCCTCTCCAATCACAGTGCTGGGGGCTCCCAGGAAAATGGGACAAACCTCTGGTGCTTTTTTCCCTTTCTTTGTCTTCCACTGCCTGGTCCCAATAACAGGCATGGTCACAGGAAGTGCATCACAGAACTCCATAAATAAATCCCAGCTTTTTGGCAGGAGGACCAAGAATGTCAGGGAATCCAAATGCACCAGCAAGATGTCAGAGAGGAGGAGTCAGAAAAGCAGTCCCTTAAAGAGCCTGTGGGATGATCCTCAAACGTCTAACATTTGTGTCATCAAGTTCTAGAAAGAGAGGAGCGAGGTATAGAAAAATATTTGAAGAAATAATGGCTGAAAACTCCCTGATTTTGTCAAAGACGTACACCTGTGGAATCAAAAAAAAGCTCAGCAAACTCCAAATACGATAAAGAAATCTAGGCTCGGCACATAATCAAACTGCTAAAAACGAAAGACAAAGAAAAAAATTTTTGGAAGCATCCAAAGAAAAGTGATAGATTACTGTAGAGGAACACTCTGCATCACTGCAGCCTTGTCATCCGAAATTATGAGAACAACAAAAAAAAAAAAGTGAAACAATATTTTTCAAGTGCTGAAATAAAGAACTGTCAGTCCATAATTCTCTGCCAAGTGAAAATATCCTGCAGGGACGAGGTGAAATAAAAATATTCTCAGATGAAAAAATACTGAGAACTCCTCACCAACAGATCATCTCTAAAATGACACCAGAAGAAAACGTGGGTGGGAATGAAGGGACAGTGACAGAAATGGTTCCTTTCCAGGTTCAATATAATAGACTATTCTTCTCCTCCTTTGGGTTCTTTAAATTTTGTTTGCTGGTTGAAAGCAAATACTACAATTATTGTCTGATCAAACCCACATAAATACTAGACAAAGGCACTATAAACATACATTGGAAAGAAGACTCTTCACCAAATGGTGCTGGGAAAACTGGAAATCCATACGAAGCAGAAGGAAATTTAACCCTTTTATTTTTCACCGCACACAAAACTCAACTCAAAGTGGATCAAGGACCTAAGCATTAGACCAGAGATCCTGTACTTACTAGAAGAAAATGTAGGCCCAATTCTCTATCAGGTTGGCTTAGGAACTGAATTCCTCAACAAGACTCCTAAAACACAAGAAGTAATATCAAGAATCAACAAATGGGATGGTATCAAACTAAAATCTTCTTCACAGCAAAGAAAACAATCAAGAATATGAAGAGAGATCCTACAGAATGGGAGAAACTCTTTGCCATCTGCAACTCAGAACATTATTCATCTCCAGGATATACAAAGAGCTCAAAAACCTTAACACCAAAAAAATAAGCACAAATAATCCAATCAAAAGTGGGTAATGGAACTAAATAGGCACTTCACAGAAGAAGAAATATGAATAGTCAAAAAATATATGAAAATGTGTTCAACATCTCTAGCAATTAAATAAATGCAAATTAAAACTACAATGAATTGTGTCTCACTCCAGTCAGAAGGGCAATTATCAAGAATACAATTAACAATAAATGTTTAGCAAGGATATGGGGGAAAATGTTCATTCACACATTGCTGGTGAGACTGCAAATTGGTGTAACCACTCTGGAAAGCAGTATGGAGAGTCCTCAGAAAACTTGGAATGGAAGTACCATTTGACCCAGCTATCCCACACCTCAGTCTATACCCAAAGGACTTAAAATCAACATACTACAGTGACACAGTCACATCGATGGTTATAGCAGCTCAATTCATAATAGCTAAGCTATGGAACCAACCTAGGTGTCCTTCAATAGATGGATGGATAAAGAAAATGTGGTATGTATACACAATGTAATATTACTCAGCCATAAAAAAGAATGACTTAAGTCAGCAGTAAATGGATGGATCTGGAGACTCATGCTAAGTGAAATAAGCCAATCCCCCCCCCAAAAAAAAACCGAAGGTCAAATGTTCTCTCTGATATGAAGATGCTAACACAACAAGGATGGGAGAGGGAAGAATAGAAGTTCAGTGGATTGATTAGACTAAGGGGAATGAACGGAAAGGAGGGGGATGGGCATAGGAAAGACAGTAGAATGAATCAGACATAACTTTCTTATGTTTGTGTATGAATACCACCAGTGTAACTCCACATCACGTACAATCACAAGAATGGGGTACTAATTAGAATAAGTTATACTCCATGAATGTAGAATATATCAAAATACACTCTACTGTCATGTGTATCTAAAAAGAACAAATAAAAAATTATTGTCTGTTGTAATTTTCCAAATATATAAATGTAACACACAAGACAACCGGAGAGGAGGATTAACAGAAATACATGGTGGTAAATATCTAAATCCCTCCAGAAGTGCTAAAATACTGATCTCAGTAATGAAAAGCTAAATATGTATGTTGCAACCCTGAAGCAAGTACTACAATGTATGTATGTGTGTGTATACATATATAATAAATGTAAAGATTTTACACACATATGTAGAGAGAGAGTGTGTGTGTGTATACATATGTTTTCTATTTTTTGTTTGTTTGCTTTTTGGTACTGGGGATTGAACCCAGGAATTCTACCACTGAACTACATCCCTGCTCTTTTAAATTTTTTTGGTACAGGGTCTTGCTAAATTGCCTAGGCCAGCCTCAAACTTGAGAACTTCCTGCCTCAGCCTCCAGAGCAACTAGATTTCCAGGCAGTGACACCACATCCGGCTCCAGCTTATTTATTCATTTAGTTAGTTAGTTAGTTAGTTAGTTAGTTAGTTAGTTTTGATTTTTAGTACTGAGGATTGGGGCTGGGGTTGTGGCTCAGTGGTAGAGCACTTGCCTAGCACGTGTGAGGTCTTGGGTTCAATTCTCAGCACCACATATAAATAAATAAAACAAAATGTCCATTGACAACTAAAAAAAATATTTTTAAAAAAGAAGAGTAGTGAGAATTAAATCCAGGACCTCAAACATGCTAAGCATGCACTCTACCACTGAACTACGCCCTCAGCTTCCATATATACTTTAAAATATACTGGAACTTCTCTACCTGATAAAGAGCACTTACCAAAGCAAAATCAAACAGAAAAGTCTTAGCCAAAATCATGTATTATAGCCATTATTTCTTCTATCACCCATTCTATTTTCTTCCATTGGGTACAAATTCTTAAAAACACATGTTGAAACCTTTGACTTCATCTTCCACATGCAATCTTTCTTCCATTTTGTTCATCTCTTTATCTCTTTCCATAAAACTCCAAGATTTTTTTGTTGTTGTTGTTAAATCAGGAACTGAACTCAGGGGCATTAACCACTGAGACCACTGAGCCACATCCCCAGACCCCTGCCCCCACCCCCATTTTTAAATTTTGAAGCAGAGTCTCATTAGGTCCACTTACAGCCTCGTTAAGTTGCTGACGCTGACCTCAAAGCTTCAATCCTCCTGCCTCTGCCTCCTGAGCCACTGGGATTATAGGCATGAGCCACTATGGTGAGCCCTGAGAGAATTCCTTACTTCAAACTTAAAGCTTATTAATTTTCTTCAACTATGAACTACATACTCTTTGTCCTTATTTTTTTTAACAAGAACATACATTTTTAAAATTTTCAAAATCTCTACTGGGATCTTTTTCATTACTATTTTTTTTCTTCACTTATATAATTCCTTCCTTTATCTCTCAACAAAAATAAATTTAGTCTCTTAAACATCTCTCTTTATGCTTTATTGCCTTGTGTATTTTTCCATTCTCATTTGTTTTCTCTTTGTTTCTTTTCTGCTGGGCAAGCACTCTACCACTGAGTCACACCCCCATCCCAAAATAATTGTGCTTAGATAAGTAGAGTTTAGCTCCCCCTCACTTTTGGTGATGCTGAGGATTAATTGCACCCAGGGCCCTGCCCATGCTAGGCAGGCACTCTACCTCTTAGCAAGTTGATATGGAATCTTAATTGTGTTCTGACCTTTGTGTTTGAGAGTCCCTGCAGACAGCTGGGTTGGGGACACAGGGAAAAAGACACAATATGCTACAGTTTGGTGGTTCTTCAACCAGGCAGCGATATTTCTTGTCTCTACTGGGTGTCGTCAGCCATCAAAGTTGCCTGGCATTTGGTCCCAGATGTCACCACCACTGTTCTCTAAAGGCTGACACCTGCCTTTGCCCCTGAGCCCATGGGAAGAAGAGAATGTGTCACGATCAACCCACCCACCAATAGTCCCTACTGCTCATGCTGCCACAGTCCCTGGGCCTGGGGTCTCTTCTGCCCCATGTACACAACCTCTAGGAATGGAGCAGTGTGCAGAACTCTCTGCCACGTATATCCTGCTCTGAGGCTGAATATGATCTCCATGTGGTCTCTGCCTATTCCAGAATCCTGTGGTTTCTAACCTACGGAGAGTCCTTTCTCTTGTTTTTAATTGGAACTTTGTATATGCTTGTTTGCTCATTTTTTTTTTTTTTTTTTGAGGAGGGATACTGGGTGGAGCCCAGAGGAGCTTCACCACTGAGCCACATTCCCAGCCCTTTTTATTTTGAAACAAGTTTTCACTAAGTTGCTGCAGCTAGCCTCAAACTCACAATCCTCCTGCTTCAGCCTCCCAAGTCATTGGGATTACAGGCATGTGCCACAGCACCCAGCTCATTTATTCTGTTTTTCTCATGTCTATTCTTTCTTTTTTTTTCAATTGATTAAATAAAAATGCATTACAATTCTTATTACACATATACAGCACAATTTTTCATATATCTGGTTGTATATAAAGTATGTTGACACCAATTCGTGTCTTCATACATGTCCTGTCTAGAATTCATTTATTCCTCCTATTCTCATGTCTATTATCTCTAAGGATTTGGGATAAGGGAAGAAAGATGGCAGTATGTGTTCAGTCTGTCATCTTGAAACTGAAGGTCCCTCTCTTTGTATTTCTTCTGTCCTTTATCCCAGATTTTTTCCCCTCCCCCAGCTCACCACAACTCTAAATACCTGGCTCAAGGGCTCAGGAAACTGCCAAAACCCAGTCCTGGAATGTGAGAAAGGGAAAGGTCAGGGCTGGTCCCTGCCCCACCCTGACCCCTTTCTTTGCAGCCTCAGGTGTCCAAGCCTCCTTCTTGAAAAGGAACTCAAGAGTTGTTTGGTGTTGATTGGTTTCTGCCTCACTCACCCTTGGGGTATCACTTCTGGGTTCTAAAGCCATGAACCCAGAGCCCAGCATTACCCACCCCTCCAAGGAGTCCTTTGCCCAAGTAGAGTCCAGCATGAATTTTGTGAAAATAGACTTTATTATAATAAAATGTCTTTTTAAAACAAATCCCCCACCATCCACACTCCTGGAGACCAAGGTGGGGGTGGGGGTTCAGTCAAACAATCTCCCACCACAGTGAAGGAAACATGCAGAGACTCATCCAGCCAGAGGGTGAAGGATGGGATGGTTAGGCTAGAGGGAGGACCCCGACCCACTCTCAACAGGGAATGTATGAAAATAGCTGCATAAATCTGTCCTTTCCTCAGCCCCTGGACTCCCACAGGGGCCAGAAGAAAACAATGCAAAAGAGAAGTTGAATCCAATGAGCAAAATAAGGCAAACCCAACTCCTGCTTTCTGTCCCCTGGCCCCCGAGGTTTTTAGGGATGGGATGACACTGGGGCCAGGAGGCCTGGGCAGGGAGGGGTGGAGCGCTGTGGGGCGGGGTTAGGCCCGCTTTGGCATGGCCTTTCTCCTTCCCGGGCCTGTGCAGTGGAAGCGAGATGGAGGAGCTGGACTGAGGCACTGAGTATGTACATATATACATGGCTCCGCCCGCGGCACTGGGGAGACTCCAGTGCCAACTTTCCTTCAGGGGAGGGAAGACATGATCCGGAGGAACAGGCAGGCCCCTTTCTCCACCCCCCAGGGTCCCATCCTGGGAGTAGGGAGGGCCAAAGAAGAAATCAGCAGAGTGCACTGGGAAACGAGGAGTCAACTAGGTGGTGGACTGGAGTCAACAGTCTGGGGTCCAGTCCTGCTCTGAGTGGGTGCTCAGTGACACTGGCCACTGTAGGGCTCAGTTTACCCTCCTGGAAGAGGAAGGAGCCTATCTGGAGGACTCCTCCGTGAGGACCCGTCTAGCTCCCACCTTTGCCCAGTCTCTCTGATTCCCATCCAGTGTTCACTCGGGGAACGGGAGTGCTGGGGCCTCCCTGCCCAGCCAGGACAGGTTCCTGGGAATCTCTGGGGTCCGCTTCTGCCTGCAGGATGGGCCACAGCTTCACTCCTTCTTCCCAGAGCCCAGTTTCCTGAGGAGCTGCTTCCCTTTGGAGAGCAGACCCCATACCTTCTCAATTGTGCCCTGTGGCTCCCCCAGTTCAGTCCTGGAGGGGCTTCCAGGGCTAGGGGCACGATGCCAACCTGGGGGCACTGGAGGCCCTTGTGTCATGCTGACCCAGTCCTGGAATGTGAGAAAGGGAAAGGTCAGGGCTGGTCCCTGCCCCACCCTGACCCCTTTCTTTGCAGCCTCAGGTGTCCAAGCCTCTAATGTCACCAACTCATGGGCAAGAACCAGAGCCTCACCATCCTGCCACTGTCCTGGACACACAGAGCACAGAGGTGAAGGGGGGGGGGGATGATGTCAACGGAGCATTGTGCTCCAGGAGCCCCGTGGGACATGATCTCAGTTGAGCTTTGCTAACTTGTGATCCTGGGTAAAAGCCCTTTTCCTTCCCTGGGTCTTACTACAGGGTAACAGGCTGACAAAGCTCAAAAATTCTCAGAAATGACACTTGAGATGGGTGCCCTCAACTTCCTATATGTCATCTCCACTCCCAAGAAAGGAGCAAGGACAAGAATAGCTTAGCGGCTGCTGTGCCCTCAGAGAAGGCAGTGCCTACAGCACCTCATAGGCACAAGAGCATCCACACCAATCCAGTAGGTGAAGTGTCCCCAGGATCTTCAGGAAGTGAAGCCAGTGCCTACACCACATGGACAGAGATGGGGACGGACTCTCCCTTGAATAGCCTCTGGGAGGACTCCAGGAAAGCCAGGTCCAGATGGGACTGTAGGGGTGGGGATGGGGACATCACACAGCCCTCATCACAAACTCTGGAGGCCGCCCCCTTTTTTAGGGTTTTTTCTCTTGTTGAATCTGCTCCTAGTTCTACTCATGACCCTGAGCTGCACCCTCTGCTTCAGACCCACCCACCCAGTGCTCCTTTGTACCCTACAGAAGGGGTTTGGTGAAGAGAGGAGCCACGAGAAAGCCACCCCCACCCATATTCCCACATCCCACCTGGCTGTCCCACACCTGGAACAGCCCTTGTCACCTCTTGTCAGGTTGCATGTTCTCCCGTCCTGCCTCCCTCCTTCATACCCCCATCCCTGCCCAGAGACTGGCAAGTTCCCAGTCAGAAGCAACCATGGAGCCCAGGCAAGACCGAGGGAGCTGGGGGCACAGCCACAGGCCCCCTCCCTCAAGGCTGTGGGTGAGCTGCAGGGCCTGCCAGAGGTCTGCTCAGACCTGGAAGTCGAAGCATTGACCACCAAGGCCAACAGCCAGCTGGGAAGCCCCAGACCATTCCCACTCCCTCCTGGCTCCCTCCACAACCCCCCAGGTGGGAGGGGATACTGGGGAACAAAAGGAGGGGGGTCTCTGAGCCCCAGAGAAGAATAATTTGAAGTTACCTGTGAATTTCAACTAAAAGCATGTGTCTCATCTCCCAAACAGGTCTTAATGCCGAGGACAAGGGTGGGGAGACTATTATTACTGGTGACATTACGATGCCATCTTTTCATCACCAATAATAATCACAATATTATAATACCATAGTCATATAGTATCATAATACCACTGATGAGTCATAATACAGATGTCAGGTAATGTTCTATAAGCTGTGTATGTTACAGAATACGAGTCAGCTAACATACGACATCATTTGCTAAGATGACATGTACTCCTATGACAGCTCCCAGGGAAAAGGCAAGACAAGGGATCAGAAATGGGGAGGATGATCCCACACCCACATCTAGTCCATGGCAAGATCTCCCTCCCCCACTCCCTGGAAGACAATGGAAAAGCCAGGTCAGCTCCATTGGCAACAAAGGGTACTGTCTGGTTGGGGCGAACTGGGGAGCAGGGTCACATGGCACATAGGGGGCCAGTCCCCCCACTTACATGTTGCTCTCTCTACATATATCTATTTCCATCTAGCACTGGACTCTTCTCCTCCTCATTCTCTGAGAACAAGGAACAAAGAGAGGAGAGGGGTTATTGACAGGCCTGCATGCTCTCTGCCCAGTCACCAGGTGGCCCAGGTATGGTGTGGCTCCCACTTTGCATCTGCTTATGAAGCCCTGGGCTTTCTGGTTGGGGCTCGGCCTCCTCACCCTCTCCCTGCTCTCTGAACCTGGAAGCTTCCTTATATTCCACCCACCTCAAGGAGAGGCATGCTGTGAGAGTGAGAACCCAGGAAGCTGGGCCACTAGCTTCAAAAGGCAGTGGAAAGCCCAACAGGGTGAAAGCACCAGAAACCAGGGCTGTGACTGGCCAGAGGTGGAGGGTGGAGGGGTCCTTTTCCATAGGGCCCCTTCCCCTGCCATCAGCCCCAGAGTCTTGGCAGCTGGGGTCGGATGGCCTGGGGGACCAGGGTCATAGCATCCCTTCTCTGCAAACAGGGGTATATGCTGGGGGCAGGCTGCAGGGTCCCCCTCTGGTAGCAACTCAGCAGCTCTGCCCTGATCACAGAGCTCAGCTCTTTTATCACCCTGGCTGTGTCTCTCCCACCACTGTCCTGTTCCCATCACACCAGCAGGGTAGAGACCGAATGCTGAGTTGGGAACCCAGCTCCTCACTGACCTGACTCTCGGCCTGGGGAATCCCAGGCTCCTTATCTGGACTGCCTGCTTCGGGCCCAGGTCCCTCCAGGAAATTGGATGGAACTAGGCCCCTTTGTCCGTTCAGTTCCCCCTGGGGAGGAGATGCTGGTGAGACAGAGACTGGGAAGACCAGCCTTGCCTCCTTGATCCTGAGGCCCCTGGAGAACAGCCTGGAGCCAACATCACTATCAAGAGAGGCACCTGGCCCGTTTCTCCAGGGACCCCTGCCCATCTCCCTGCCCCAGAGTTGGGGCTTGGTGTGCCCTCCCCCATAATGTTCTCACATAGTAGAAGCCATCATCATCCATGCTCCCAAACACGGTGATGACGTCCCCGGCCCTGAAGGGCAGCTCTGCCTGTGGAGAGGGCGAGAAGTAGGCGTCAGGCCCAGGAGGCCCTGCCGCCACCACCACCACCAGGCAGTATCTGAGGGTCCTCACCTCCACGTCCATGTTGGGGGAGTTCTCCCGGGGGTCGTAGTCAAATGCAGCCACCATGGGGAGGGGAGCTTTCAGGTCAGCAGAGGGAATCAGCTTGGAGGGGCCTACAGAGGGAAGGGAGAAGACTCAGGTCTCGGGACTCAGGAGCCTCCACTCCATACTATCCTCTACACTGGAGGCCTGAGGACCCTCTGTTCACTACCACCCCACCGGGTGTAGCCCTTGGGGAGAGAGGCCAGAGAAGCTGCCCCACCCTACCTCTTTCCCCTAACACCCCCACCCAGGGATGGCCCCTCACCTGGACAGGACTGGACAGGGCCTTCTGAATCTGCTGTGGAGAGAATGTGCCTCTGAGCCTCATCCTGCCCTTCGTCTTCATCCCAGACTGGGAGTGGTCCAGGGCAGCGAGGAGGCTCACCCTCACATGAAGAATGCAGGAGGGGAAGGAGGCTAAGAGAACACATCGGCCCTGCACATTTGTTCTGCAGTGAACTAAGGCCCAGAAAGGGCAAGTGACATGCTCCACACTGCACAGAATTTACAGTCAGGTGCTTTGGGAACCCAAGTCCTGGTAAACCAGCCTCAAGCCCCACCAGAACAAAGGCCCCGACTGGAGGGGATGGATGTGACTGGAGGTCTGCTCAGAACTCCACACATCTCCCCAGAGACCCAAGCCATGCCACCCCACTCCCAATCTGCACATACCATCATGGGAACCCAAGGGAGAATGTGGTCTTACCTTTCTTGGAGCGGCGGGGCTTGGGAGGAGGCCCAGGTGTGCGGGCTGTAGAGTACACAAAGGGACCGTTCCCTGATCCAGGAAGGCAAGTGGATATAAGAGAGAAACTGAGGCAGGGGAAATGGGAAAAACAGGACAGATTCCGGAATCTCCTTTCAGGGCTTTCTGAGCATGTTTTTAAGGTCCTCATCTCACGTCCCTAATAAAAGCTCCACCCATCATCTAGGACCCAAAATACATGGCTGGTATCATGGCATCCTGTTAAACAGGCCATTCCTGGGGCTCCTGAACAGATTCCATTCCATGTGGTAAGACCAAGGGGGTGGCCGCATTTGCCTTGGTCTTTCTGAGACTCCAGTGGCTATGCTAGACTCTGGGTAAATAGGCATCCAGCCATCCCAGACATGCAAATTACTCAGAATGAGTCAGTTTGGAAATGGGGTGGTAAGAAGTGGATGTGGGACATACCTGAGCCCTCAAGGACAACATCTGGAGATAAATAACCCCGCTGGAGTAGCTGCTGTTTCCCTGCAGGACTGTCCACAGCCACCTCAGCCACCATGTTGCAGGGGATGTAGCCCATCCGGCCCCCACATTCACCTTGGTAGAAGCCATCGGCATCCTTGTCCCCAAACACCTGGAGGCAAAATCTAGTTGTCTCAGGAGGCCAGTTCAGCTAACTCCCTGCACCCCCAGGCCCTGAACCCAGCAAGCATCCCACTTGGAACCACAGAAGAATGTTTTCTCTTCTGAAGGCCATGGGACAGAAAGGACAGGGGAGCAGCAATGAATCAGAATCAGAAGGAGAAAAAAAAAAGCCCTTTTGCATCATCATCATCACTGTCAGAGACTTTCCCTCCATGCACCCAGATGGGATCTCCCCAACTTCAGAGAGTCAGCAAAAAGCTTCAGTCAATACTTAGAGGAACAATAAAAATGGTAATGTTAACAACAAATCGTCACTATGCTGTGGCAGGTTTAGCACAATATATGCATCAACTCATTTACTCCACAGACAACCCTAGGAGGCACACACTGTGTCATTCCCACTCTACCAATGAGGAGACTGAGCGCCAGAGGGGTTAGGTAATCTACTCAAGGCTAGCTCCACAGCTCCACAGACATGGCAGGTCTAAACCCCAAAGCTGACTTCAGGGGCCATGTTCTCCCCACCCCATCCCCAAGCTCTGGGATGTCTCCAGTGGAGAGAGGAGGGCAGAAGCAGGACGTTGGTTAAAGTCTGGAGCTCTGGGCCCAAGGGGTATGTCAATCACCTTCAGGATCTGGCCCTCCCAGAAAGGGAGCTCCTCTTCGCCAGCGTCAGGGTTGGGTGACATTGACACGGGGTCATAGTCAAACAGAGCCACAAAGAGCCTGACAGGTAGGTCCAGTGCTTCTGGCGGGCCCCTTGGTGGAGCTGTGGAGAGGGTTGGACAAAGGGCAGTGACTCAGTGAGCTCCATCGAAGAGGTTAGGAAAGGCTCCCTCAGGCCTAGCCCGGCCCCTAGTAGAAGCTCACCCAGGTCAGTGGCACCTGGCCTGGGCACCCGGGCCCCTCTCTTCTGGGGTCCCCTCCGCCCAGAGCAATCCTGCCCTCTGGGCTCGCCAGCTTCCGTTGTCTGCAAAGACAGGGCAACAGATGGCAGAAGTGACACACCATCCCCCTGTGGGCCCGCACTCCCCCGGTTCTGCCCCAGCAGCAGCGTAAGCAGCACAGCAGAACAGGAGCACAGCATTCCTCTCAGGGGCCTCGGCCCAGCCTCATGGAGACATCAGACACCCCTACAGAGGCAGGAAGGGCAGGAGGGGAGGCCCCAGCCCCGGCCCCCCTAGTGGATGAGTGCAGTGGAGGGGACTGAGGTGGCCGAGGAGCATATGAGAAGACAGTCTCCGTCAGCATCGGGGCTGGTGACTCTAGACATGGCATCACAGTCACTGTCCTGAAGACATAGCTAGCTATGCAGAGAAAAGGGCCACGCTGCCTGAAGGTAGCAACTGGCGACCAGTGACAACAGAATATTGTGCATCCCGGTTCCAATCAGCAGAAGCAGCAAAGCAGTGGAATGCGAGTGGCAGGAGGCAGGTGAGGCAGCCCGGAGGCCCTGCCCCACCTCTGCTGATGAAGGTGGCAGCGTGGAATGGGAGTGGCTAGTGGGCAGCAAGCAGGGCCACCAGGCGGCAGCAGGAGGGGGCTGCCCAGGTTGGGGAGAGGGCACAGACCCGGGAGGATGGCTCCTTGGCTCTGCCAGTCGCACTGTGCCCTCTCCGCTCTGGCTCCCCTTTCTCCCAGGCTGGGAGGCGTGGGGAGGGATGGGGGCCTGAATTGACCTTCAGAGGCCCTCTGGGCCTTGCTATAGGTGCTGTGCCCCAGGCCTCCCCATCTGCCGGGTAACAGGAGCTGGTGATGCTGATGCCCCCGCTGCCTGCTTCCTGCTCGTCCTCAGAATCGTATTCGATGCTGATTTCCAAGCACTTCGGGGAGAGGCAGCTGGTCAGTCCAGATTCTGGGGCCCGGCCACGGTGGCACCTCCGGGGAGGGCCCGGTCGCCCTCGCCCACCAGCCTCTACACCACTCCTGGTGCCCTCAATCACAGGGAGGACACTCCTGTCCCTAGGGAGGCCTGGACGTGCAGAGGCCTGGGGCCCGCCGCCATTGCTGAGAAGTCGACTGCAGTGTTCTCGGGGGTCTGGAGGTCGCCGTCGGTTTAGGGGCTTCTCAGGGGAGCCACCTCCTCTCCTCCGGCAGCTTCCACTGACTAGTCCAGATTGATCCTCCAGGTAGTCCCTGGCCCTGGAGGGCTCAGGAGACAGGGGACACAGGCCAGGTCCTTGGGGCTGACCCCTGTCACAGCCCAGCCCCAGCAATGCAGGTTCAGGTGGGCCAGGGTCTTGGGAAGGACAGCCTGCCCCTGGCTTCCCTTCGTCGTCCTCCTCGTCCTCCTCTTCCTCCTCTTCGGGGATGCTAAAGAGCTTCTTGCTGCAGAACTGCTGGAGGGGCAGCTCCAGGATCTGCTCCAAGATCTCCTCATCGCTGTCAGCCTCACAAAAGAGGTCAGGCTGGGACTGAGGATGGGGAGAAGAGAGCAGCAGGGAAGAGAGGTCCGTGGGGAAGAGGAGAGAGCTGTGCTCTTTGCCCTTAAATGGGGGCAGGGGTTAGGGCAACCCTAATGGCCTCCCTCAACTTCCTCCAAGAGGAAGCAACCAGAGGGACGGTGGCGGGCCCAAAGTCAAACACATGTTTAGGCAGAACCAGAGGAAGATTCAGGGAATACACCCAAGGATCTGGCTCCAGCCCCTGCGGGGCAGAGCATGAGAGAGCAAGCCATTTGTGCCTGTCATAGTGGGAAGGCCTCCCCATCCCTCCCAGAGGCTCTCAGATGGCACCAGCTTCCCCTGGTCAGGGTGCTACATCGGTCGGGCTAGAAAGAAGTGCAGATACAAGCTCTCCTCCTCCCCTTTCTTCCTAGTAGGGCCAAGGCCCGTCCTGGGCCTCTTCATGTCTGTTGCTTAGGACAAGGGCCCAGACCACACACCTAGGATGTTGCTGGCACTCAGTGGTGACTGGAGCAGTTGCAGACACATGGGGTAGCCTTGGAGCCTGAGGTCTGGGGCCCACCAGCCCCTCCCCACCTCGTTACCTTGGCCCCATTCTCCCTGATGTTGTTGCCAGCAACCTGCTTCTGGAAAGAGCAGGTCCTAGAACCCAGCTCCAAATCCTCCTCCTCCTCTTCCTCCTCCTCCTGGATGTCTGACAGGTCTGAGTTACGGCCATGATCCACAAGGGAGTTCACTAGGTGAACCCCAAGCTCTGCCATGTCCTCTTTCTGCAAGGAAAGAGACAAGGAAGATAAGGAGGTATGGGGGGACCCAAGACAGGGTCAGCCCCTAGCCAGAGTAAGAAAGGGTTCCTTGGCAGAGGGAAGAGGCATGCTCAGAGTTGGGGGGGTGGGTGCAGTGAGAGTGGGGATGGAAGCCAAACAGGAGAGAGAATCTGGGAAGAGAAACACATGACACAAAGGTGCTAGAGCCAGAGCAGACAAGTAAAGAGGGCCACCAAATTGGGGAGGGAAGGGCTGGGGCTGTGACTCAGTGGTAGAGCACTTGCCTAGCATGTGTGAGGCACTGGGTTTGATTCTCAGCACCACATAAAAATAAATAAATAAAATCCAGGCATCGTGTCTATCATATATATATATATATATATATATATATATACACACACACACACACACATATATATATATATATATACTTTTTTTTTTAATTGGGAAGGAGGCAAAGGGAAGGGGCAAGCCCTGATTCTGTGAGGTGGCACAGTGTGTCCCCAAACCCTACCTCAGCCCTGGGTCTCAGTCCTGGCCCGGGATCTCCTCCGCAGCAGGTCTCAGTACTTGGCATCCTCTCGGCCGGTGTTGCCTGAGTGGAGCAGGCTGTGGGGCTGGCCTCTCCTGCTGTCCACTCGGCCTCCTGCTCAGCCAGGGAGAAAGCTACAGGACCAGGGCCTCCTTCCCCCAGGGTTGGCTCGCTGGCCCTCTTCTCTGAGGCACACAGGACAGCTGCCCCAGCCTCCTCCTGGAAAAAGCAGAGCACTGAGAAAGGGCCCAAACCTGGGGCCCTTCTCCCAACCTGCACCTGCTTCCCCTCTGCCCAGACAGGGTACCTGGGAGCAAGGGGCTGGCGGTTCCTCCTGGGGTCCTTTTGGCATCTCTCTAGAAGGGCTTGCTGGGGGGCCTCCTGGGGGATCTTGAGTTCCATGGGGGGCAGGACACCAGAGAGGAGAGCTGGGGTCCCCAGGCCCTGGGGAGGCTGAAGCAAGGGGTGTTCTGGCCTCTGGGCTTGGTCGTGGTGAGGGGCAGGAGATCCTGGCTGGCAAGCAGGCTGGAGTCAGGGCTGGAGCAATAGGGGCTGGAATGGAGTCGGCCGACTCTCCGTGGGGCGACATGGTCCGCACAACGACCTTGTGGCACACCTGAAGCAGCTGCAGCTGGGACAACTCCACCAGCACGCTGCCGGCTGTGGGTGACGCCACCTCCATGATCTGCAGGGGAAGGTGCACAGGAGGGGAAGATGAGGCCGAAACAGCCAATGTGATGACAATGACAACAGTGGCACCCGCATCCTGAGGGGCATTGGGCCAAGCCCTTCTCATGCCTTACCTCACCCAGGCCTCCTGGCCATGTGGCTCCAGTGGGGGAGCAGTTTTCAAATCCTTCATATGCTACTCTTAAACCCATGCTCTTAACCAATCTTCCACTTAGTGCCCAAATGCCAAGCACTGGGCACCTGTGCGAGGCCAGGGAGACTAGACCTTGAGCATGGGACCCACATCCTGTCCCCAGGGTACAGGCAGGTGGGGTCCCCAGGTCATACCTTCTGCCCATCAGCATAGATGGCATAGCCTGTGACTCGGACGCCATTGGAGGTGCCAGCAGCATCGATGGTGACTGGGAGCCAACTAATGATCAAGATTCCAGGGGAGGGCCCTGGCTCAATCTGTACATCCAGCGGGGCATCAGGCGGGCCTGAGGGAAGTGGGGCACAAGATCCAGAAATAAAGGATACTTCCTGCCATAGATATCAGCCCTATCTGCCATTCCCCTGAAAACACAAATAAGGCCAGTCTCCTCTGCTGCCATCACACCTCCTAGGTGTTATAGACAGGGGTGCCCGCACCTGCATACCTGCTGGGAGCGTGGTGAACTGCAGGGTGGCAGCCCGCTGGTCTGGCTTCTCCCAGCCTGGTTCCCAGGACCCTCGGGATGGGAGCTGAGCCTCCACTCGGGCCTGATACAGTGTGCCAGGCCGCAGGTGGCAGAAGGTGGCCCAGTAGGTGCTGGGGCGGGCAGACGGGCACTCTTCCCCATTGAGGTAGATGGCATGGGCCAAGTTGCTATTGCCGGGCACCCAGGTGATCTCAGCGGACGTGGCTGTCAACCGATGGACCCGCAGCTGGCTAGGTACCACCCCAGCCCGAGCACCCAGGGCCAAGCAACAGCGCCGAGGGTCGGAACTGCCCCTGCTGGTCAGGGCTTGCACAGAAACATGGAGGGGCCCGGCCTGCAAGTCCAAGTTCTCAAGCACAGCCTTGGGAGGTGCCCCGGGCCCCAGAGCCTGACACAGCTCCCCGTTCACGCTGATATGGAAGCCACGTAGTTCCACGTGTTCAAGAGGCAGCTCCCAGGCCAGCACCACACTGTGGGCCAGCTGCTTGAGGACCACCAGATGGCGGGGATAAGGCACAGCTGGAGGCTCGCCCAGGCCCTCCGGTGGGGGGCTCAGACTGAGCTCATCCCCAGCATCCTCCTCGGGTCTGGGCCGGCTACGTCCCCCGCTGCTCTGGCCCCCGCTACTGCTGCCACCCCCACCTCCGCTCAGGAAACTGAGTTCAGGGCCTGAGCTGTGGGACAAATCGGCCAACTCCGGAGGGAGAGAGGTCAGGAGGTCGTCATCAGACACACGCTCTACAAAATTGGAAGGGACCAGGCCCCTGCGGCCATCCATGAGCTCCCCTGGCAGAGGGAGGGCAGGAAAAGGTAGGGAAGGGGGAGACAGACAGAGAGGAGGTAAAGAAAAACCAGTCCAATAAATGCATTTTAGCAACAGCCAGTGGGTGATCTTAAGTATTTAATCCAATCAACATTTACCTGTCAGTGCTTTTAAAAGACAGAAATAGGCAAAGTCCAGATTAGAGAATTATTGTTGGTTTGCATATTTGTAACAATAGTATTTTGGTTATACAGGACAGGCTTCTTAAATTTTAACATGTATATGCGTCAATAGCAGATTTGTTGAAATGCAGATTCTAAGTCAGTTGGTCTGGGTAGGGCCAAGCTTCTGCATTTCTGGCAAGATCCCAGGTGATGCTGGTACTGTAAGGACATAAGAGAATGTCCTTGTGCTAAAGCAGTGCATGTTCAAGTATTTCTAGGTAAGATGTTAGGATGTCTACAACTTGCTTTAAAATCATTTTTTGACCTACATATGGACAAAGCAAATGCGGTAAAGTATAAACAATTGTAAAATCTATAGGTGTTCGTTGTACTATTCTTTGATTTTTCTACCCATTTGAAAACTTTCATATTAAAAAGGTTTTTTAAAAAAATTTTGGATTGTGCAGAGGGGAATGAGGGGAGGGAAGATGTGTGGGATGGGAAGGATGGTGGAATGAGACAGACATTATTACCCTATATACACGTATGATTATACTAGGGTTGTGACTCTGCATCATGTTCAGCCAGAGAAAGGAGAAGTTGTGCCCCATTTGTGTACAATGTGTCAGAATGCATTCTACTGTCATGTACAACTAATTAGAACAAATTAAAAATTTTTTAAAAGCTAAGCATGATGGTGGACACCTGCAATCCCAACCACTGTGGAGGCTGAGGCAGGAGGAACGCAAGTTTGAGGCCAGCCTGGGCAACTTAATGAGATGCTCTCTCAAATTCTTTTTAAATTTTTTTAAATGCATTGAGTTCATAGAAAATAAAAAAATTAAAAAGTACTCAAGCAGTGAAAAAAAAATTTTTTTTAAATGGCTGGAGGTGTTGTTCGGTGCTAAGCATGTATAAAGCTCTGGTTTCAATCCACAGAACCAAAAAAAAATAAGAAGAAGAAGAAGAAAATGAAATTCTGCTGATTGGAATTTTGCAGTGAGTTTTAAACAAAGGGAAAGGGAATGCATTTTTAGAAACAACAAGATAAGTGCCAGAGAAGAGTCACTGTGGGTTCTAGAAGGGACCAGGACCCACGGCAGTCTACGTCTAGGAGCATGGCCAGCAGTCAATCCAGGCAGTGATCAGTGGTGAGTTTTTGACCTGTGTCAGTTCTCCTTTAAAAACTCAATGAGAGTTTTTAAAACATTTGTTTGAGGGATGTTAATGGAGAAGGAAGCTGGACCCACACACACCATGTCCTAGCCAATTTAAAGAAGGAAATAACTTTTCAGGGAATAGACAGCTGATGGCTGTAGGGCCTTACTGGGAAGAAGCAGAAGCCTGAGCCAGGGCTCCAGGCAGAGGACCGACATCATCAGGGCTGAGTTACAGGGCATCTGGGAGTTTTCCCCACGGTCATTTGTGCCTCTCTCTCTCCCTCTCTCTCTCTCTCTCTCTCTCTCTCTCTCTCTCTCTCTCTCTCCCCTTTATACTTTGAGAAAAATAAAGGGAATCTGAAGAAATAATAGAGATTCTCAATAAGTTAGATAACATAATAAGCCCTGTAATAGGTTGAATAGTGGCCACTCAAAAATATGTCCATGTTCTAATCCCTGGAACCTAAGAATATGACCCTAATAGCAAAAAAAAAAAAAAAAAAAAAAAAAAAAAATCTTTGCAAATGTAATTAAGAACCTTCATATGAAATCATCCTGTATTATCTGGGTGGGTCCTAAATTTCATAATTGTCCTCATAACACACCAGAGGAGAGACACTCAGAGAAGAGGAGAAGGCAATGTGACCACAATTGCAGAGATTGGAGTGATGTGGCCACAAGCCAAGGAACACCTAGAATCACCAGAAGCGGAAAGAGACCAGGAATGGATCTCCCCGAGAGCCTTCAAGGAAGTACAGCCCTGCTGACACCTTGGTTTCAGATTATGGCTTCCAGAAGTCTGTTGTTTAAAGCCCTAGGTAGGTGGAGATTTGCATGGCAGCCATAGACAATTAATATAGCACGGCATTAAGGAGTGTGGGATTAAAGCATCCGCACACTACATGAATCCACAGCTTGCAAGACCAAAGCTGAAGTCTGGGCCAGAGTTGGGCATGTAGGCTGTGAAGCTCATGCCATGGAGAACAGTACAGCCGGGACCAGACAAAGCAGTCCCTTACTAAAGCTGGACAAGGAATATGGTGTCCTGCATCCAGTTGTCCACATGGCTCTATCCCAGTCTCCCCTAGGCTGCAATAGTTCGAATTCCAGTTATTTGGGGTGAGGTGATACTTATGCTGTTGCTGTTGCCCGCCCCCACCCCTGAAATTTTTTTCTTTTCATAAAAAAGTACTCTTGTGGGGCTGGGGCTGGGGCTCAGCAGTAGAGCACTCACCTAGCACATGCAAAGCCCTGGATTCAATCCTTAGCACCACATAAAAATAAATAAAATAAAGGTATTGCGTCCAGCTACAACTAAAAAATAAATACTAAAAAAAAAAAAAATTACTGTTGTCCTGGAAGCTATTTAATTCTGCTCTTGGAACCTACTCCTATGGAGAGTTTAGCTGTTTGGGCCATGAAGTCAGATACCATTATTCCCAGCTGCTACTCAAATAAAGAGACCCAGGGCCCAGGGAAAGACCTGAGCAGGTTCCAAAGCCTTCAGTGTTCCACACTCAGATCTGACCCCCTTCCTAAATCTTCACACACAAGAGACCCCTGACTCCATTGCCCTACCTACATGTCATTCCAGTCTCTACCCTCTCTACTGCTAAAGGACACAGTCTGGTACCTGGGCCAGGACCACCGTAGAGGAAGCTCCCAAGGTCATCCCCTTCTGCAGGCTCTGCCATGTGGCCTAGTCTCAGTGGAGCATCTGCCTCAGTTGTCTGATGAGCTCTGAGGCTCATGCCCTGTCGGGGTTCTGACACAAGCTTACCATGTGCTAACACTTTCTCCTGGGATCTGCACCCTGGTCCCTCCTTCTCATACTTAACTGGAGTCCAGCATCAAATCTATGCTACATGCCTGGCCTCAAGAGTCACTATTGTTAAATAGTGTCATACTCTTTCTACTGGCACTAAAATTAATCTAACACAAATCTCCTGTGACACTCTGTTCATTCTCTGGACAGAGTGGTATGCCCTGACCTGTTCTGCAGAAGACCAGACCCCTTTTTTCCCTCTTTTCTCACTGGCTGTCAGATCTCTGTATGCTCTTAACTGAGTCTCAAGAGTTATGGTGGACTGAGCATGTAGGGGAGTGGAGATGGATGGATGGAGGACTTAGGAACTGGGGCTTAAAGACAGGAAAATGGACAGAATGAGCCCTAATACTGTCCTACCTTCAAAAAAGCCATCCTCATCCATGTTGCCATAGATGTAAATGTACTCTCCAGCTGTCAGGGGAAGTTCTGCCTCTGGATTCTCGTTGGGACCCTCAAAGGGGTTATAGCTGTTGGGGAGGTGGCAAGGAAGAAGAGGACAGAAACCTATTGTATCTCCATGCCTGTCATCTCTCCCCATGCGTTGAACCTTTATGAAGACATGCTTTCCACCTTTAGCCAAGTAGAACATTCACTGCACCCACCTTGGCTCAACTAGGTTATGAAAATATGTCCAACTCCCACCATTTCTAAAGGTCTATCTCCACCCAACCCACTCCTCCCACACACTCCAAATGCTGGTAGGGGAGAAGCAAGGGTGAGGGGCTCACCTATAGCGAGCTAGGAAGACCTGGATCCTGGCTGTTCCTGGGTTGCCCTCCGGGGCTGCTGGGAGCTGGGACACACTGTCCACCTCTAGCTCCTCCACCTCACTGGCTGTGTCCACCTGGGGGCAGACAGAAAGGGCTGGTTTCTCTCCAGGACCCAGAGCCAAAGACAAAGCAGGCATGTTCCAGACTGGACCAGAGGAAGACCCACTGCTTTGATAAGGGAGAGTGAGCGCACACATGCTGGCAAGACCAGGAATAACAAGGACCCAATGTTTTCTAAAGGTGCACCCAGCTGCCCTAAGCAGGGGGAGTGGGGACAATCTGGACCCCTCCCTGAGTCCTGGCCTCTGCTGAACCAGCCCAGTAAATAAGGGTGCTCCCCGCACCTCAGAGGGGGCCAGGCCACACTGGTGTAGAGAGTGGACATCAATGGCAATTTGGCTCCTTAAGATTAATAACTCAGGAAAGCGTCTTGATTGTAAAGAGCTGAAAGCAAGGAGGCAGAATGGGGCTGGAGAAGTCCCTGACTCTAGCCAGGGAACAGTGTTCAGTCCTGGAACTCAGAACTTCCTGTCCACTGGGTCTCCCAGTGGACAGTCCCTCCACCACCAAATTCCAAACCAGCACCACCATTCTATCCCACAAGGGGGCAGCAGAGGCCCGGGGCTGGGTTTTACCCCTCTTGAAACCTGGTTAGCAAGGCTGCTCCTGACCTGCTCCCTTCACTTTGGGAATTTGTGGGTAGGAAAAAGGGATGGCGTGGTTAGAAGAACTGTGAGTGATGCCCAACAACCTGGTAATGATAATTGCCACATCTACTGGGTGCCCAGCACGGAGGCACTTTTCCTTATATATATTTTTATGTAATCCTCTCAACTTTAGAAAGCAGATTTTATTATCCTCAATAGTCAGATAAGGAAACCAAAGCCCAGAAAGGGTGAGTGACTTGTCTTAGACAATGATGGGATTTAAATCCCAGAAGCTGTACTCTGTCTTATACAACCATCTGCCTCTCTGCAGATGCTCTTATGAGCAGTTTCATGTGGATCCTGGTGCCAAAGTGTCTCCTCCAACCAGCCCAGGACTCTAGGGCCTCCCTTCAACCTAGGGGGTGGAGCTGTTGGGCCAGCCCTAGAGAGGAGGTATGGCCTCCTCCTGAGATTCTCCACCATGGAAGGGATCCATAGCCCATGTACCTCCCAACTTGGGCCCAGAGGCCACCCAACTCCTAGGGTCCCCAGAAGAGGTCAGGGCCAATCTTCACTGGTCCATGCCAATGCCAGAACCCCAGGGCCCTCTCCCCAGCACTGACCTCTGGTGTAGGGCATGACTTGGGGCTGTTGTGGATGGACTCGGAGCGAGAGGAGTTAGAGAGAGACTCTGCCTTCTTGGCTGTCCTTCGAGGGACCCCGGTAAGGGTGGCAGGGGCAGGCTCGGAAGACTTTTGGGTGCAGCGCCCCGGTGAGCCCGGTGGGAGGTCAAGGTCTAAAGAGAAGATGGCACGTGGGCTTGGGATCTGTGGCCTGAGGAGGGACCAGGAAGATAGGGTGGAGCCTCCTGGGTATGGGGGTCAGGCCCTCCATAGCCGGATTTCCTGACTTCTTTAAGAAGGGAAATATTTGCTGGGAAACTTATTAAGCAGAGGTGTAGTCCTCAGATCAGCTTACATTCAATTATTCCTTGCATTTAATTATTGCTTAGGCCTTAGCAAACTATGGCCCAGAGAGGTTAAGGAATATGCTCAAAATCTCACTGGATGTTGAGTGGCGCTGGGATCAGCAGCTGTGACTGATCAGCCCCTTCCCACCAAGCCTGGACTCTTCCCAAGGCCTGCTACTGAATTCTACTGCCTAGCAACCAACTCCCAGCTGCGTCCAGAGACATCCAGGCAGAGGAAAAGGAGCAGTGTGGCCTGAGATGTCTGGTCCACACTTCAGGATAGGAACTCTTATGGGCTTTGTTTTTCCAATCAGAGTTTGGCTCTAGCCACGTACTGGTAACTTTGGGGGAGTTACTGGCCTTCTCTGATCCTGAACTTCCTGCTCTATGCAAACGTCCCAGGCCTGGGGATTCCAGGCTACAAGGTTGCTGAGTCCCTTACCTTTGGGGCCAGACCCCCGGCAGGGCTGGGGGGTACAGCAGCAGCAAGGGGGTGGTGGGTGGTCCCCCAGGGCACTGCAGCCCAGGGCAGAAGTGAGCAGATCCAAGGGGCCTGGGTGCAGACGAAAAGCCTGGAGCTCCTGAGCCAGGAGGCTGAAACGCTCCGTCTGGCTGCGGCACTGCTCCTCGAGCTCTCGAACCCGGGCCTGAGCCAAGACCCACCATGAGACACCAGCCGGGCAGAGCGGCCCAGCGCCAGCCTGTGCCAGCTCCACACAGCCTCACACTGGGCTTCAAACCACATCCACCCAGCTTCCCATCCTGAACACCTTACCAACCCTCATGCCCTGGATGGTGGCACTCCTGCTTCTGAACAGTTTGCAGGCCAAAAGGGACCCCTCCCTCCTCATCACCACCACAGGAGTTTTCTCAGCTCTCTTCCTTGTCACCCTCCCACAGTGACTCAAATCCCTGCCCTCAGAAGGGTACGTGAGAGATTCCACTCCACAGAAAGGTAGGGACAGCTTTGTGACAGGAATGGGCCAGTTCTCAGGAACTTTCCTCAGGTAACAGGAGAGTCCCGAGATCAGGGACTCTGCCCTGGCCACTATCACAAGGAACATGCGTCAATTGGTGACGAACTTCCTCATGGCCTGAGAGCCTCTACAGGAGGGAAGGGTCTGGGATGAGGGAATAGCCCACATGTCCTGTAGGAACCCCAACCCAGCTCCAGAGTTTGAGGTCTGCTATGGGACACATCCCCTCTGCTGGACAGGAGAGTTGGTACCACTTGGGCCCTGAGGGCAGGGATTTGGGAGAGACATAGAGAGGGGATATCCAAAGGAGAGAGAGGCGTAAGGAGGTTGTACCTGCATGGAATCCAAGGTGGACTGTGGCAGAGAAGGGAAGTGGCAGAGGAGAAGTTAGAACACTGAGCCCTGTCGGTCATTAACCCGGAGGAAGGGAGAGAGAGAGAGAACGGGGCCTAAAGGGACACCATCCAGTCAGCTCCTAGGCTAAATGAAAGGGCAGTTCACAGTGAAGGCAGCCTCTGGAGCGGATGGCAATGGGAGATGGCTGCCACCAGACTCAGGAGCTCCTGTCCCTTTAAGCCCCTCCCTGAGAAACAGTCCAAAAATGGAGGGGATTCCCCCAGACCCTCCTACCAACCCCACCGTACCCCCCACTTCTTTACACTTCTTCTATCTGAAGTCCCCTGCCTTCCCCCAAGGTAGTGGAGCTGGTGGGCACCTCCAGGGACCCTACCTCCAGCAGCTGGACGGCCCCTTCATGTTCCCTCTTGGCTTCTGCCTGGGCCTACCAATGGAAAGAGGCAAAATACTGGTAGGGAAGGCTGGGGCCTAGGGGTGGGGTCAAGGGAGCATGAAGGAGGGAAGGAGGGAGGGAGGGAGGGAGAGAGGGAGTCTTTCTCCCTCCTGCTCTCCCAGCCTGAGCCCCACCTTAACAAAGGGAGAAGGGTAGGGGAGAGGTTTCTCTTTCTGGAACATCCGCCTTCCTGGTTTCCCTCCTACCTCTCTCATGTTCCTTCTGAGTTTTAGATTGTTGTTTTTGCTTTTGTTTTTGCCTGCCTCTTGTCTTCTACCCCTTGGGATGTTGGAATGTCAGGGTTCCTCTGGTCACAGTGGTGGGCCACTTTATACTCCCTGCTCTCTCCTCAAGGGTCTAGTCATACAACGGAACACATGATGGCTCCAAACATCTCCGAGGCCAACTTCCCCAGAACTCCAGACTCAAGCACCCAACTGCCTACGGGCACCCCCACTTGAACATTTAGCGCATGACCCGGACTTGACAAAACAGAACTCGGAATTCTCTGCCCTTCAAAGCTAGTGCCCCGTCATCCTTCACCCCAAGGGGAGTGAAAACCCTATCTTCCGCAGGGTCGACTGAGTTGGGACTCAACTGGAACCCCACAGTGAGTCTTGTCAATTCTGTCTCCAAACTGTATTTCCAATGTATCCACTTGTTTCCACCTCCCTTGTCACCTGCACCCTGGTCCAGATGATCATCACTTCCCTCCTGGACCACTGCCATAGCCACTAACATCTGATCACCTGCTCTATGCTGCTCCCACTGTCTGTTCTGCCAATTATGAATCAGACCATGTCACCTCCCTGCTTAGAATTCAACAGATTCTAACCATTCACAGAACAAAATAGCCAAACTTCCCCCAGTGTCTAAGGCCCAACTCCTGCTATAGTTCCCTGCTATACTCTAGTCACACTGCTTTTGGGCCCTCCCCCCAGCTCCTCCCTACCAGAGCGTTTGTACAACTATCCCCCCCTACCTGGCCTGCTCTGCCCTGGCTCTCCTGACTGACACCTTCTCACCTCTGGGTTCTTAGCTCAATTGTCACCTCCTCAGGAAGGCCTTCCCTGATGACCTGTCTAAAGTGGCTCCTCATCCCATCCCAGCCCCTTCTTGTCACATCACCATTGTGCGCGTTAGTGTCTGAAATCATCTCATTCATGGGTCTGCTTATTTGCTGATTGGTCAGGAACCAACCAGGTCTCTGTTTGCTGTTATCCCCCCAGTGCCTAGCACAGTGTCTAGTACACAGTGGGTGCTCAGTATGTGCTTGTTGAATGAGTGGCTGGCAAAGCTGGGCCCCAGCAGCCTTCCACCTTCCTCGCTCCTGCTCCCACCTGCTGCAGCCTTCGAACCTCCTCTTGCTTCTCCCGCAGGCCAAGCCGAGCCTGCTCATGCTCCACCTCCAGCTGCTGCCGCCGCTGGGCCACCTCCCGCATGTGCTGAAAACAAGACTCTAGGTCAAGGCCAGAGCCCGCCATTCTGCCACACTTCCACAGAAAAGCTAAGGTGAAGGAGCCTCAGATACCATCTGCTCCAGATATCCTCTATTAAACAGGAAACTGAGGGGCTGGGGTTGTGGCTCAGCGGTAGTACACTAGCCTGGCATGGGTGAGGCACTGGGTTCGATTCTCAGCACCACATGTAAATAAATAAAATGAAAGTCTATCAACAACTATATATATATATATATATATATATATATATATATATATATTTAAAAAATAAAAAAGGAAACTGAGGCCAAAGAAGGCAAGAGGTTGGCTGCATGGGGACAGGACCTCAGTCCCCAATACCCCACATAGGGCATATTCTACCATCTCGCTTTCTCCCTGTACCAAGGCTCAATAGCCTCCCCCACCTACAAAGCCTCCTCACCTTCAGCACCTGCTCCAGGCTCTCCAGCTTGCTTTGCAGGCCCTGGCTCTTTTGAAGGGCTGAGTCCCTCTCCTGCGTCACCCCCAGGAGCTGGCCCCTCAACTCCACATTCTCCCACTCAACCTGGCAAAAGGACATTGGCAGGGAGTTGTATGTGTGCACTTTGTCCCACCTGCTCCCTCACGGAGGAGAATACCCCAGGAGTACGTCCCCCAGGCCAGGAACAAGACCTCACAGAGCAGAAGAGGTACCTGCTCCTTCTCTGAGGCTCTCCCACTGAGCCGAGAGTTCTCCTCCACCAGGCGGGCATTCTCATTCTGGGCTTCTCTTAGCTGCAGTTCCTGAGGGGAACAGTGGACCTCTGGAAGAGGGACCCAAGACCCACATTCCTCTTTCTTCACACAGAGAATCCTGCCCTCCCAAGCAAGGCCTCCCTCCCCTAATGGGAACCTGCTTCAGCCAGGAAAGAAAAGCACCCCTGAACCCCTGAACAAGAGGAAAAGTGTGTTCTTAAGGGTAGGTGGGATGGGAGCAAAGCTGAGGGAGCCCAACGCGCCCCTTGGCCTGGGGGAAGGGAGGAGCTGGACCTGGGCAGCCTTGTGAGCTCACCAGCTCCTCACATCGCCTCTGCTTTTTCCGGGCTTCCTGCTCCAGACTTTCGCATTTCTTCCGTTTCTTGCTGAGCTCAGACTCCTGTGGGGTCAGAACCAAGGCCTGCACATGGTAGAAGGCAGTTCTGCTCACAGCAGGTTGCCCCCAGCCCTTGACCTAGGACTTACCAGCTGCTGCACCCTTGGCTGTTTCTCAGGCTCCCCTAGGACCACGGGTGGGCTCTCCACATCCTCCTGAGGTGTGGCCTGGAAATGCCCAAGGACAGGGGGCTGGCACCTGAGAACAGGGCCCTAGGGAAGCCTGTCCCCAGCCCAGCCTACCTATGGGAGGTTCCCACCTCATGACACGGTCAGCAGTGAGAAACCTGCCAGGGAAGGGGAGGGAAAGGGTGCTGTCTGCCCACCCTCTCCCAACATCAGCTGATGAAGAAGTCTGGAGGCAGTACCCGGTATACCCCAGCCATAAGTGCTTTGAGATCGTGGGACCCACGTGTGCCCTGGGAGATGGGTCCTTTATCCAGGCCAAAGCTTTCCCTTTTTAGCTTCCAGCAGCTGCCCTGCTCTGCACTCAATAACCGTCCTGAGTGTCCTTCAGCGACTGGCAGAGAATTAGGAGGCTGCGTGGGCCCCCAGGGATGTGGTGTTCCCAGAGCTAGGGGTTCTGGATCATCCAAATCTGGGCTTGGCCTGCAGCATTGGAAGCCTAGCCAGTCCCTCCTTCTGTCTTTCCCCAAGCCCACCCTATCGCACCCTAAGTGCAAACTTTTGGGGAGGATAAGTCTTGATGGGAGGGGCTCCCTCCGTGGGCCAGCCAGAGAGACAAAATCTGATCAAGCAGCATCCCCCATCCAGAGGATTTCGTCACTACTGAGTCCCTCCTCCCACCCCTCTCCCCAGAAAGAGGCGGACCTAGATGCTGCCCACCTAGGATGAAGAGCCAGATCTCTAGGTTCTGGGGTCTGGAGTTGGTCCCTGGCCCTCGGGGTAGAGGCTGCCTAAGCCCCGTGCTCAGTGAAGGTCACCCGTACCTGGAACCCGGTTGGATGCACTGCCACCCCCAGCTAGCCGGGGCCAGGCCTGGCCAGGCAGGCGCTGAAGGGGGCGTCCCCACTCTACTGCCGCTGCGGGGAGGAGGCGGCGCGGGCTGGGCCCCGGGCGGCTGCCAGGGCAACCAGGGATTTGCGGCCGGGATGTACCACTGGCGGAGCGGCAGGGGCGGCCGGGCTGGCCCCGCGAGGAGCAGGCCTGCGGAGGGCGGAACCCCCGGGGGATTGGGGGGAGCCGCGCAGGTACGAGCTCAGGAGGCTCAGAAGAGACACTGCCCATGGTCGGGAGGGTTCCCTAGACCCTAGGAATGCGCACGTCACCCTGGGAATGCGAGTATGGCTTTGATGGGGAAGTAGCGAGGATATCCCCGGGTCGCCCCCACCCCTCATCTGCGCACACCCACACACCTGCCCTTGCGCCGGCTCTCACCTCTCCCGGAGCCCCCGGGGCTGGCGCCCCTGCTCTAGCCAGGACAGTGGAGCCCGGGGGCCGGGGTGGCGGGGGCGGCTCCTGCTGGTTGCGCAGGGCGATCTGCCTCTGCAGCCGCAGCACCTCCCGCTGGGACTCGCGCAGCAACCAGTCGAAGTCCCGCACGTGGAGCCACTGGGGACCCTCCTGGAGTGGAGGACCAGGAGGGGAGTCAAACCTAATTAACCCCTACCTGCCCCCACACCATTCCGGGCAGAACCAGACCTCCACCTTGATAGAGGGGCTCAGATGTACTGCAACCTGCGCACCCTCCTGTGCATGCATGCCCCGTCATATGTGCTTGCGTACACAGCCACATGTTTCCACCAGCCGTTGTACAGACATTCCCAGCAACTCGTTTACGGGGTGCGCGCAGTGTGCCCTCCACTAAATGTGCTAAATGCCTGGTGAACATTCCTTCACAAGTTTGTGTGTATTCATACCTCCAGACCCTACAGACCCACTGGCACACAGCCTTAAACCTGAAGCACAGACGGTCCTGGTCTGGGACTCTTGGCTCCACCCCCTTCAATTCAGGCTCCTTCTCCCCTCTCCCACCTGGGCCGTTGCCAGGGGAACCTACTCCCCAGCAGCCTCCACCTTCCCGTTTCATTTGCATCTCATTAACATCTTGTCCACATCCCACAACCAGGCAGACTGCCCTGCTGAGTAGGGCTGAGGAAGGGGGGACCCGGGCCTCCTCGCACCTTTCCCACCAGAGTGAGCCTGGCCTGCAGCTCCCTGCACTCCCGCTGCAAGGCAGCAATCTGCTTGTCCTTGGCCAGCAGTGCACTGGCTGTGTCACTGAGATCCCGGGCTCGCTGGCGGGCTAGGGCCTTCCGGCAAAACTCCAAGCTGGCCCCTGGTCCAGGCACCGGAGCACTTACCTAGCCAGAGGAGGGGTAAGGCCAGTGGTCACCTGGGGGCTAGGGCATTTCTCCCATTCCTCAGCTTCTCCCAAAGGAGAATTTAAATGAAACCTGGCTTCCGGCTTCCACCCAGTCTGGGGTAGCAGAAATCAGGCAGCCTCACTCCATCCCATCCCAACAGTCCCCAACCAGGACTGAAAGGGTTTAACTTCACATCTTAGTTTAGACCCAAAGGAGGCTGTTAATTTGGCTATTACTATGATGGATCTTGTCCCTGCCCCCACTCCAGCTCTATACCTCCTGTGATTAGCTCAGCAGCCAGCACAGGCAAAGGGTAATCCAGAATTCTCCCTGTCTGCTCAGGAACCTCCCACCCAGCCCTTCTCTCCCTCCTGTAGCCCCCTCACCAGGCCAACATTTGTCCTTCCTACCCTCAGCCCTTGGATTCATGCTTTTCTAGGTGCTAAGAGTTTATGACTCCCAAGTCCCAGCCCTTGAGGCCCAGCCCCTGCTTCCCCTCTTTTCTGGTCACCCAGCCTCAGCCCAGAAGTCTCCTGTCCTCACCACCCTCAGGTTTGTTTCCTGGAGCTTCCGGGCCCTCTCCTCCAGGCGCTTGGCAATGACCGCCAGTTCTGCATTCTTCCGCTTCAGCCTCCGCACCTTCTCCTCTGTCTCAGGGAAGCTGCTCTTTCTCTGACAAGGGGTCAGTCAGAATTGTAGCATGTAGGGAGCACCCCACAGACCCATTCCTACTCTCAGGCTGGGACTAGAACCCAGGACCACAGTGGGATCCCTAGCAACTCTGGGCAAGGGTTCACCCTCTCTGGGTCTTGGGACTGTGACATCTCTTGGAGAGATGTTCAAGGGGTAAGGGAAGACACTGAGACAGAGGGCCTGGCTCCAGCCAGGAATCAAGACCCCATTCACCGAGTCTCACCAGCATCTGGTTTTCCTCCTTAAGGATGGCACAGCGCTGCTGCAGCTCACCCAGGGCCCTCAGCAGCTCCAGATTGGGTCTGTCACCAAAGCCCATGTTCAGCTTGGCCTGGCATGGGAAAGGACCAGGTACAGAGCCTCAGGGACCCATCCCATCCAATAAGAGCTCTCCATGTGAAAGCATCTCCCCTCCACAGTCCAAGGAGACATGGAGATGAGAAGGTTCTCTCCTATGTCCCAGGCCTTCAGAGAAGGGCACAGGGATCTAGGAGAAGGGACCATCCCACCCTCCCTGCTCCTGGTGGCACACAACTGTCCCCTGACCCCTCCGGGCCAGTGCCAGCTCAAACTTCTACCCCCATTTCTCCAGACTGCTCTTGGTTGGTGAGTCCCCTGTCCTCTCCCAAAGTCCTGATCCCTCCATCTTCTACAGGAGCCTGCTCGCATTCACCCAGACCTTGTCTTCTGTGGCTTGGCCCCACACTGAGCCTTCTCCCTGAATCTTTCCTTGTACTCTGATTCTACCATACACGTTCACACCCCCCAAATCCCCCAGTCCCCTGAGAACAGAGACTCATGGAGGAGGAGGTACAGACAGACAGACTGTCAGACAGAGACACAGAGGGGCAGGGCCAGATATAGACAGACAGGTAGAGAGGACAAATAGTTAAAAAAAAAAATGGAGCCACTGAGATTCATACCTAATGAAGAGAGGACAGATAGTCACAGAGGCAGAACCTCAGACAAACAGACGGAGAAAAGAGGTGGGCAGCAGGGTTGCATATTTTGCTTTGCCTCCTGGCCAGCTAAAGGACATGGGGGAGGCACAGCTTGCAGACCCCCCAGCCCTCCCCAGCCCCCTTACCTTAGTCAAAGCCTCCACATCCTCATCCTTCAGCCTCAGACAACCACGACCAGAGATCACTGCTTGCTGCCCCAGGCTGGGCAGCCCAGCCTCTGCTCCTCCAGGGTCAATGCCCCCCATGGGCCTGGGGCTCTGGGCTCCCTCAGGCTCGCAGCTCTCCTTGGGCCTCAGTTCTCCAACCTGCAAAGCTGTCGGAGTGTCAGCAATGCTTGGGGCTCTGTCTCCAGGTTCGCCCCCCTGGCCCGGAGTCCAGCTCTGCCAGGCGGGCAGTGCCCAGGGTTCCATGGCTCCTGGGTCCCCAGGCTGAGGGAGGGTTGTCAGTTGCTCCATGGTACTGCCAAGGAACCCCAGAACCTAGGCCAGGGAACATCACCCAGCCAGGTGAGGGGACTTTCAATGGTCATGCCAAGCTAGACCCTTCCCCTCTGAGCTCTTGGCTTCACCGAAGCTCCATCCAAGGTTGGCTGAGCCCTTCCCCACCCGCAAAGGAGGCTGCAGAAGGCGTCAGGGCTGCCAGAGCTGGAGCTGGGGGTATGTTGGCTGGTGGTTGTGTGTGAGTGCTCGTGTATATGGGGAGGGGAGGGTGTCCCTGTGGGGGTGGGAGGATGTGCCGAGGCCACCACCAGCAGTGCCTGGGTGAGGGTATGCGTGTGTGTCTCCAGGTCTGTCCCCTGCAGGTCAATGCTATCGTGTGTGTGTTTGGAGGATGGGTGCCCCCACTTGTGTGTGTTGAAGAGTGTGGTGCTGTATGTCACTGTCTGTGCCTGTTACAGAGTTGCCAGTTGTTTCTGCGTGTGGGGGTGTCTGTATTGCAGGGCTGTGGCAATGTGTGATGCTGTCACTGGTTGTATCTGAGTGTGTCAGTTTTGTGCAGCTGTGTGCATCGATATCGGTGTGTGTCTGTCAGCATCTGTGAGTCTGGTCATCCATCATGACCCCTCAGCCTGGCTAGGGTCCTCAGGAGCTGTTGGGGGTGATCCCCAGTGGTTCCTTGTGGTCTTTTATCTCCGCTCCTCTCTCGGCTGCTGCTCACTCGCTTGCTGGGTGGCCGGGCTGGTCCTAAGGAGGCCTGGGTCGATGGGCTGCTTGCCTCATAGTCTCTGTCCCTGCTAGCCTCAGCTCGGGGGACTGCAGGGGTCCCTTACAGTCCCGGAGCCCGGAGATGGTGGGCGCGGAGGAAGGCTGAGCCTCAGAATGAGGGGGAGCGGGGGAGAGCCTGCCCACCCCTCCCCCTCCTCCTCTCCTCCCGCCCACCAATAGGAAGTCAGCTGCTGGTTTCCATGGCGATGGCGCTGGACTGGTGGGCTGGACCGGCTGGCAGGGTCGGGATAGAGGGAAGAGCAGGTTCCTCACGGGATGTCAGCTCAGCGCCCTCCACTTGTGGCCTCCCCACCCCTTGTCCCCATGTGCCCTCACACCTTCCTGGGTCCAGAGGCAAGCAGGCTGGAGACTGCTGAGACTGGTGGAGACGGAGACAGGAAGGATGTAACAGATCCAACCATGGAGAAGAGCAGGACCAGGAAACCCGGGATTTGAAGAAAACAAAGAGAAATAAAAGGATAAAAACGGGAAGATAGAAGCAGAGAGGTAGAAATCAGCTGAGAAAATTGCTTCAGCTTCCTTCTGGCAGACCACATTTGGAGACCAACCTACCTGTCCCAGGCCAGCAGGGGGAGACCTCATGACCTGTTGGGCTGCTTTTGCCCTGAATTGTCAGGAAGTTCTTCTTCTTCCCTCCCCCGCCCCCCCCCCCAGCCTTAGGCTCTTTTGCTATAAGAAAATGGCTTTTGAGAACAAGGATCTGGGAAACCCCCTGACCCAGGAGTCAGCCCATGGGATATGGGACTAGATAGAGTTCCTAGAAACAAAGATACTTGAAGAGGACTTGGAGAGGCAGCCCCTCTCTCCTCTGAACCTGGGTCTTAGCAGACAAGCTAGTCTCAGCCAAGGTTGGGGGCCCTCGTGTGGCACCCCTGTGGAATAGCAGCAGTAGCACTAAACCACAGAGCCCCTGACAGTGGGCTCCACCCAGGCCAGAGCTAATGGAACTAAGGGGAGGGAGTACATGGAGAGGAGGTGACATCTTTACTTCCCTAAAGCAGTGTGTAGAACAGTATGCATGCCACTACAAGATGAGTGTTGCCGCTGTTTAGGACAGTGAATGTACACATGCACATAGTGATTGTGTCCATGCACATATAACATAAACATACATTTATTTATCTGTACTTGAGGGACATTGTACCATTGTCTATGAATCTCATTGGTGTGTACTTATGTCTATTTGCGTCTATCTATTTGCCAGTGTCTGTGCATATCCTATTATGTGTGTGTGAGGACATCCTCGTGTGAGTTTATAAATTGCAACACCTGAATCAGGATATATGTATATGGATGTCATTATATGGCATTAACAACATATAATGGCACACATATAGACATGTAAATATGCATAATGACATACAACGACATGTGTATTTGATGATATGGTTATACATATAATCATCCCTCTGTATCTAGTGGGGATTGGTTCCAAGACCCACCTCCCAGGATACCATAATTCAGACACTCAAGTCTCTTATATAAAATGGTGTACATGTCTCTTCTATAAAATGGTGTAGTGCTTGTACATAAACTACACTCATATTACCATATACTTTTTTTTCCTTTTTTGTTTTGTTTTGTTTTGTGGCGTTGGGGATCTAACTCAGGACCTTGTGCATGCTAGGAAATTACCACTAAGCTACATTCCTAGCCCCTCCTGTAAACTTTAAATCATCTCTAAGTTACTAATAATACATAATATAATGTAAATGTGAGGTACATAGCTGTTATACTATATTACTAAGAGAATACTGACAAGAAAAAGTCATGGTCATTACAGACACAATTTTTAAAAAAATATTTTCAATCCAATACTGATTGAATCCTTGAATATGAAACCCACACAGGGCCAATTGCATATATGTATATAGGTATATATCTGTAATATATATACATACATGTGTAATATATGTATACATATACACATACTTGCAGTTGGAGGTCTATAAGAAGCTGCACATGTGTTTTGTTGGCATATATACATGGGACCTCTATGTAATTGCAAATGCACATGTGTATGTATGCTTTGTGTATTAGTATCTGCGCCCTTGTCTATCTATAAGATGCTGTGCGCAGTGTGCCATAGTATATCTATATATTTCTATATATCACCATGTATGAAAAATGTCATTATGTGTATGTGAATGTTACTATATGTGTATTTTCATGTTTTATATGTGTTACTGAATATGTGTGTGTCCTGGCTGAATGTATATCTATGTGTCATTGTGTGATATGCCAGCTATGTCACATGTATCTATATATAATTGCCTATGTGTTTTGTTAGCATATATGCATGGCACCTCTATGTCAATGCACATGCACGTGTATGTATGCTTTGCATATTAGTCTCTGTGCCCTTGTCTATCGATTAGATGCTGTGCACACATCATCTTATAGATGTGTGCCATAGTGTTTTTGTCTAACTCTTATACTACCAAGGACCTCTAGATTTGGATTAAAACCAGAAGCAAGCAGCCTTCTGTTTGGGGTATAGTGAGCAAGGTGGGGGCAGGGCTAGAGCTAGGATCAAAGATGGAAGAACCCCTCATAGCTCTGCCCCTTCATGTGGTGCCCCTCTTCAGATTGTCAGGATGTCCTTGCTCAGTGGCCCAGGCCTCCCCAACCCACCCCCACTGTAGCCTGGCCAGGCCTGGAATCCTCTCTTGATCTTGTGGTCAGGGACAAACCTTCTTTCTCTCTCTCAGGCAAGTGAGAGGGACTCCCTTCCCAGCCTTCTGTGCACCCACATTGTCCATGTGCCTGCTACTCCACTCAGCACCCCACCACCCCTTTGCCCAGCAACAGAGTCTCAGACAAAAGAAAAGCAGAGTCCATACTTTATTAGCATCAGGGCCCCTGGCACCCCACACATTTCCCTCCATCTTGCGGCTGCTGCACCAGGGCCCACATGTCCAGCCTTCCCCACACCCTCCAGGACTTCAGCATAGCAGAGGACCTGATGTATTATGTTTCCAGTTGTCCAGGACCAGGAAGGGCAGCACTTGTGGGGGCGAAGTGGAGGCCTTCCAGAAGTCTGGGCAGGGTGGGGGAGGATAATGAGGTGCTCACCTGTCTCAGGGTCCTGAAGTAGAGGAAGACGGTGGCGGGTGGCGGCCGCGTGGCGTGGTCTCCGAAGCCCACAGTACACTCATCCATAAAGTAGGAAACACTACACCCTCCAGTGCTGTTAGTAGTGCTTTCTACTTTATGGGTGACTGCACTGTCTGTCTGTTCGTCTGCGTGTGATCTTCAGGCCACCCGCTTCTCCTTCTGATTCCTGCTTCAAGATCCCCCAGCCCTCCCAGGAGCTTCCTAAGACCCCTCCACCCGCCCATGGCCCCCAAAGGGCGGGCCCAGGGCCGTGTGGGCCGTGACTCAGCATGGCGCCATACTTGCCTCCTCTACCTCCCTCCCCCCACTTCCTCTTTGGTTCCCTCTTCCCTTCTCCCTAGGGCTCCACCCCACCACCACCCCCACTCTCAGGGGCATTCAGGTAGAGACCCTGGCTACTTCAGGGGTCTCACACTTATCTCCAATTATGCAACCCCCGGCTGGCCCCTCCCAGCCACACTACCCACTGTCCAGAGTTCAATTGAGGCACCCCCAGCCTCCTCCCCTCCAAGGCCTCTGGCCCCAGCCTCCCCACTAGCCCAAGGCCCTGACTCCCTCACTGCCAGCTGCTCCCCAGGCAGGAGCCTAAGAGTATATCAACAGAAATGGTGGCCAAGTCGGGTGGAGGAAGGGGCTTAGCGCCTGTTGCTGGCACTGGTCCTGCTTTTGGGCCTTTGCCCACACTCTGCCATCCCCACCCTACTCTTCAGCCCTCTTTCCTCAGAGCCTTGGACTACTCTTTCATCTGGGGACGAGGAGCCATTTTACATTCTTCCCCCCTAGTACCAGGGATTGAATCCACGAGCCCTTAACCACTGAGCCACATCCCCAGCCCTTTTTATTTTTTATTGTGAGGCAGGATTTTGTTAAATTGCTTAAAACCTCGATAAAATTCTGAGGCTGGCTTTGAACTAGGGATCCTCCTGTCTCAGCCTCCTGAGCCTCTGGGATTACAGGCATGCGTCACTGCACCCACCCCATTTTACCCTTTAATCCTACTTCTAGTAGAGGTTTAAAAGGATGTTAAGGAACTGTCCCCTCATGAAGCCAGGTGAGTTGGACAGTTATTGCACCTCTTTGCCTAGAGCTTTGCCAGGAAGCCTTGGCACTCAAGTTCCTGACCTCCCCACCCTGAGCATCTCTACCCAGAGCTTGCATCTCAAGCCCCCCCATGGCCCCCTGAGGCCCAGAGTGAAGGAGCCCTGCTTGAGGCTAAAGTGAAGGTTCAAGTCCTTACCTGGTGCTGCAATGCTGAGGGGAGCAAGCCCTGTGCTCCAGGCTCCGAAGTGGGGTTCCCTTCAGGGCGGGCAGGGCTTATAAACGCAAGGCCACGTGGGTCAGATCTCAGGGCGCCCAACGGTCTTGGAGCCCGCCCCCACACCGCAGTGGAGATTAGCCACCCCTCCCCTCCCTGGGGAGGACAGACTGACAGGAAACCAGAGACAAAGCTGGGTATTGGCGGGAGGGGGCCTGAAGCGACCATCTTACATGCCCTGGGCAGGTGGCTTCTGGGATCCCAGGCCTGCCCTTCCCCCATGGCACCAGCTCCAAGGGATGTTCAAGAGTCTAGGACTGACTCAGGGCATAGGAGGTGACCTTAGAAGACAAGTTCTCCCTGACAGAGCCTTCCGTGAGTGCCCAAAACAAGTACTGAATTCTAGCACAAGAAAAGGACATTCTGTCTGAGCCCCACCCCCACTGACTTCAGTCCAGAAAACTCTCTTCTCTGTCAGAATTCAGACCACACCATGGCTCCTCTCTATGTGCTCCCCAGTGAGGCTATGGAGTTACAGATGCATGTCACAGAGCTAGAGGCCCAGGCCAGAACACCCCAAAACCCTCCTTGGAGTCAATTGTCCTCAGCATCCTCCAGAACTATACCCATTCCCTAGTTCCTGTCTGCAGACTAGGCCTGTCCCCTCAGCACAACATGGGGGTCACATTCAGGCTAGATGGGCCTGTTGGCACTGGGTTGTGTGTTCCTATGTCCCTCAGGGCAGGGCAGAACATTGGTGAGGACCAGGGCCCTTGGGTAGGGCATAGGGGCCGTAGGGACAGGAGAAAAGGGGGGATTGGAGGAAAGGAGAGAAAAAAGGCTCCAAGGAGAGGTTTTGGAGGCCACCGGATGTGGGCATGGTGGCCCGCCCACCTGCATGTCACCCCTGCTTTCCCCATGGGGAAGACAGGAAGCTGCCCAGCCCAGGGCCCCTGGCTGGGGGAAGGTAGCAGGGTGTGAGTTTGGGGGGAGGAAAACTGGGGTAGTTGAGTTGGGGCCATATGTTTTCCCCAGAGTTGTCAAAACCCCTCAGTGGGCTTGGTTCTGGAATCAAGAGGAATGCATATGAAGGAAAGTAGAAAAGATAGGAGTGTGTACCAACCATCACTGACTCCTTCCCAGAAGGCCATGGGCCTCTTCTCTAGCTCCACCATCCAGGAACAGGCCCACATAGACTTCAGGGCCCAGAATAATGTTGGTCTAGGGCTTCAGGGAGAGGGAAATTGCCCCACATCCTTCCTTGCAGTACGGGGGACCTTTGAACTGGAAAATTGCTATCCATTTCCAGCCTCCCACAACGGAACAGAGAAAGGTGAAATAGGGCCCTTCTGCCAGGGTCTAAAGAAAAAGTGATGAGGAGGCCTTGTGGGGTAACTGGCCAGAAATAGACACTGCTCCTTTAAGAGACCACCGTTGCCTCAGACCTGGGTGGAGGGGAAGTGACTGCCCCAGGCGATAAGAGGATAAGAATATCAAAGTCCTGCAGCAACCTGGGTTCTTGGACCTCAATTCTTCAAGCCCTCCTCCTGAAGCATCTTGTTCCCATCCCTGCTTAAAGCACCCCCATAGCCATAACTTCAAAGGCATCCTGTCTTGGAAAAGGAGCTATATAGAATGGGAGGCAGGGGGCCTGTCTTCTGGGCCCAGCTGGGCGCTGGATCCCCTCAGTGTTCCAAGGGACACACTCATTACTCTAACAGTATCCAAACCAGCTCCTCCCCTGCCCTGAGCAGGGTGTGGGTGTCCCTGATGGCTGCTCCCTTGTAACAAGAAGCTACTTTTCCTTGGTATTTTGTATTTGTTTTAAGGGGAGAGGCCAGAGCCCAGCCTCTCTGTCCACAGAGCTTCTGGGGTCAGGAGGTTTCTGGAGAGGCTGGGGTTTGCCCTGGTTCCTATCCTGAGTTGGGGCTGATGAAGGATGAAATTGAGGAGGGGCTCAGGCTTCCTGCACCCTGGTTTTCTCCATCCTGAAGTGACTGCTAGATCTGCTGGGCCTCAAACCAGAAGAAATGGGACAGGACCAGAATCAAAATCAAGGACAGGGGAAGGGGCAGAGTCTGAGATAAGGAAACAGAGACACTAAGAAGTGTTGGAAGAGTGAGTGTACAGTGTGTGAAGTGGTCCAGGATACTGGCCTGGAAGCTCTGCTCTCAGCTGACCCAACCCAGCCCCAACATGTGTAGCCTGTGTGACTGACCAGCAGGTGCCTGTGTGGTCACACACACCCACAAACACATTGCCTGAAAAGCCCCAAAGATTCAGTCTTCTTTTCAGAGACACAGCAGGCCCAGGGCCACAGAAACCCTGTCGACACGGCCAGCTCAGGCCTACAGACACACCTAGAGAGAGGCCAACTGCACACTCCTGAACACACTGGCCGCTTCCCAGAAAGACACAAGAAGCCTTTCTTGGGACTCCGGGACCAGTGCTTTGTAGGGTGACTGGAAAGAGTTGGGGTGGGTTGAGAAGATAGGTCCTCTGTGGGAGAGGCCTAACTCCCCTTCCCACCCCCTAAAGACACCTGTTGCCTGAGTCGCATAGGATGAGAGAAACTAAACCCTTGATGGTGGCCTGTGGCTGAAAGAGGAGGTCTTGATGTCTGACTTGGTAGAGGGGAGAGTTCAAGTTGATACTCCAAACTCCACCCCCTTGGCAGTAGGTCAGGGCTGGGCCACACATTTACTGGGCAATTTCCGCTCCCTTGGATTCTGTTATAAAAATGTCCACCAGGGTTTTTTCTGATTCCGACATTCTTATTCCAGGGATCAGATTCCTGCTTAGAGGAATTGGGTTGGGGGAATAGCCCTTTCTCAGCTGAGAGGGATGAGGCCACTGGGATATGATCTTGGGATCCTGAAGGGCTGTGAGGTCATAATCCTTCATTCCCATCCCCTCCACACTGACTCTGGGGGCAACCATCTTTGTGTGCCAAGCTGAGACTATGGCAGGTAAAGCTGAGTCTGAGGAGAAAAAGTCGCAGGACCTGTCATCAAGTGTTCCCAGTTTGATAGACCACATAGGGGAGTTTTGAGTGTTGGTGTGAACAGTTTGTGCCCAGAGCAGGGATTGAGCATTGGGTCTGACGGAGACACTTGGCTCCTAAATGTAGTGAACGCTTGAATCTTAGGTGGTGAAGTAGAACACACATATATACCTCTACACACACCTACTTCTTTATTGAAAATATTTTATTTTATTCTTTTATATATGACAGTAGAGTGTATTTTGACATATACTCATGGAATATAACTTATTCTAATTAGAATCCATTCTTGTGGCTGTACATGATGTGGAGTTTCACAGGTTGTTTATTCGTATATGAACATTACACACACCTACTTTTTACATTATAGCAAGTACAGTCAGTAGTCCAGCAAGGGGTTCACACGGCCCAGGGAGTTGGGCAGTTTGAATATTGCAGTGGCAAACTCAGAGTCACAGGGGGCCCATCAGAAAAGGAACTGAGTATAGGTGGAAGAGGGTTTACAAGCAGAGACTGGGCAAAGAGGAAACATGGAGAAAAATGGTCTTTTTAAAGAATAATCCTATAATAAGAGCAGGCCCAGAAAGAGAAATAAGAAGAAAGCCAAGACTTCCTCTCCAGCTGCATGGGCCTGGGGCCCTCACTTAGCAGGCAGGAGATGGCAGCCCAGATAACCTGACTTGTGAAGAGACAACAAGAGAGAAGCCACAGGACCTAACCACTCACAAACAGGAAGTCAAGAAGCAGAGAGGCCCGCCCTTCAGTCAGCTAAGGTTGGAGGCAGGCCTGGTTTCAAAGAAGGGAAACTGAGCCGCCAACATTGCAAAATGGAGCTGGAACTAATTGCAGTCAAAAGTCCTAAATGTTGGGACCCTTCCCCACCTCCCTGGAGGGGCAGCCAAAGGGTAACAGGTATCCAATGAGAGGGAAGTACCTCAAGAACCTAAGAAAGGCATGTCCCTAGCAGAGGACATCTCAGCACTTAGGAAGATCCCCTGTTTCATCTCAGAACCTTGGGAACACCCAGAGTGCTGAGAGGCCTCCAGGCAAGGGCAGTGAGCAGCTGTTTCCCCTCGGGCCCTGCCTACTCTGCCCAGGGGTCCTCTAGGGTTAACTTCATGCTCTCCTGCTCTATTTCATCTGACAAGGTACAGCTCCAGTGCACAGCAGCCCTCCCCAGGCAACAACTTTGCTCTGGGACCAGGTTCTGGCTCAGTTCTCTTCAGATCATAAGATCCAAGACTTTTAAGTAGCAAACTCAGGCAACTGGCCCTGAGTCAGGGAACCATGTTGCAAGCCCAGAGAGAGACAGAAAGCAGCCTGAGGTCACAAAGCAAGTTAGAACCAAGTTCAGGGTTCTTTCCACAGCATCTGGGAAAAGGCAAAGGGGCAGGGTAGGAAGGGAGGTGTGAGTGGGAGGAAGAAGGCCACTCTGACCACTGCCATGGGCGTGGTCATAAAACCAGAAGTATTCTGTGGGATCTCCTAGGGACACAAGCAGGGAAATGAAAGCTCCCTCTTTTCAGGGGTGACTAGCTTATCTTGCATAGCTGCATCTGCCCTAGTTTTAACTGTTTTGAATAAACACTGGTGTGTGTGCGTGAGAGAGCGAGAGAGAAAAGAGAGAGAATTGGTTCTCCTTGCCTGAAACCCACTATGATGTCTCATCAGCCCAACTCCCTACCTCATTATCAGGGCCACTAAGAGGACAAAATTGGAAGACAACAGACTTGGGGCCTGGTCCCTAGCTTGTGGCTATTTACAGTATAATTTTGGGCCTTAATCTGCCCCTCAACTCCCTCCCCCAGCCTGTCTCTTCATCTATAAAATTGCAAAGGCAGGGTGCGGGGAATTAAGCAAAGGAGTCAAGAACAATAGGGCTGGGACCTTGGAGAGGAAGAAGTGGCAGCATCTGTGTTCTAAAACCCTATTCATAGGGCAGCCATGGATATTCCCAGCTCCCTCAAGGGCTACAGGCCTCCTGAAGACCAGCCAAGGCAGGCTGGCTAGCAAGGACTCTAGAATTCTCCCCTTATCTGGTGGAAAACAAGGGGCAAAGGGTTACCTATTCCTTCCTGACAACCTACTGTCCCCTACAGGATTCCTTGCATCCCAGGCACATCTGGAAAAGTAGAAGGGGAGAAGTGGGAAGAAGAGACTGAGCTATGCTGAAGCTCTTGGATCAGGACGCTCATGTCCCTAGACGCGGAGCTGGGGAAAGGCAGGGGACTCCTAAACACATTCAGTCTGAATTTCATATGATCATCATGCTGAGGTAAATGATAGTATCCCCAATTCAGAAATGAGGAACCGGAAGCTCAGCAAACTTGTTTCACCTTCCTGAAAATGGGCCAACAGCCTGCAGCCCATGTTTCTGTTCTCCCAAGGGAGCACATTGGAAAGTGCCCCCAAAAAGAACAGGTCTTTTGAGAGAACTGTCTCTGCTCACAAACCCAACCTGAGAAGGGAGCTGGGAAAGGACCCCCCAGGAGAGAGGTCTAAGTGGGCAACCAAGTGGTCTGCAGAATCTCTCCAAAGTCCAGTTGTCCCCCAGCCCCTTCCTCTACAACCTCTTAAGCACAGAGGAGGATAGGTTGGCCACCAAGACTGGGGGGGCCCCTGTAGCAGCAGCAACAGGAGCAGCAGCAGTTCACAGCACTGGAGCCGTTAAAAAGTGACTCAACCAGAAAGTGCGTTTGAAGCGGCACCCGCTGGGCCCCAAAGCCAAACCTCAAAAAGATGAAGTGAGAGAGACAGGCCTGCGGGGGCTGGGCTGGGGGTGGAGGCCCTGCTTAGGCCTAGAGCAGGCCTGGCCAAATAAGGGCAAATGCTCTTAGGCGGGCCAATGGGGTGCCAGTGGCTTCGTCATGGAGCTGTGGCTCAGTGAAGGGGAGGGGAGAGAGAGTCTGAGGCCTAATGGGGGCAGGAGAGGGACAGGCAGAACTCTCCCCAACACTGCTGCCCCTCTTCAAGGAGGAGGCATTGAGTCCCTCACTCCGAAATAGACCTTGGTGCTGAGGTCGGTGGACCTGCACCCCCAGGATCCCCACATATAGATTGGGGCTCAAGGAGGCAAAAGGAAAAGAAGGACCCCCAAACCTTTGCTCTAGTTATGGGACCTCAATCCCCATCTGCCATGGCAGAACTGAGGAGAAGCCTTAAGGACAGCAGTGCTATGCAAGGAGGAAAGGGCTGGGCTGAAACACCAGTGCTGCCTGGCGGGGACTGGCCCCCAACCTCACCTCAGGCAAATGATCTAACGGAAACTCAGTCTTCTCATCTGTGAAAGGGGAATAATAATGCCTCACAGGATGTCACTGAGGATCAAATGCAATAATGGAGGTGGCCAAACCTGGAAATTGCCATACTGATACATGTATTGTACAAATACAAGCCCATGGTCTGCTTCCCCTTCATATTCTTGCTTCCAATTCTGTAAGAGATCCCTTTGCAAGACACCACGTGGTTCAATTCTGGCTCTAAGAGTGGAGGAGGTAAGGGGCCGGAGGGGGTCCTCCAAATCAAAGCTTAGTCCTGTCTGCTATAGACACAGAGTAGATACCTTCTCTCCCTGCAACCCATTCCCCAGAGCCATGTCTACCTCCATTGCCTCCTCTTCCCAGGCCTGGCTCTGAAAGACTCCAGACCATGCCCCACCTCTCTGCCTGAGGCCCCGCCCTCCATCTCCTCTGCTTCTGCAGGGTGCAGGGCTGAGGAAGTGAGTCTACTCAGCTGCTCAGAGAAAGTGCTGCCTCTCCCTGCATAGGGTGGGGCAGCTGCTAACTTGTTCCAGGGCTTTTGATCACTCCCTTCTATAGGCCTCCCCAGTCCCAGCTGGGACCACAGGCCCTGAAGGAATGCCAGGGGGGCAAGGCTGCTACCCTCTTCCTCTCAAAGAAGTTCTCCCTCCCAAGTATGGATTTGCATTTCCCCCTCTGTCTTCTGCTACCCAAGCCCCAAGGGAAGAGGTGACAGTTAAACCCCCACTTCCGGCTAATGGCCCCAGAGGGCTCACTTCCTTCCAGGTATTTTCCGGGATGGGGGAGGAGTTGGAAGGGTGGCAGGTGCTGGGTTTGGAGAACTGGTAAAAGAATGGCTTTTGGAAGCTGGGGTCCTCCACTCTGGTGTCCTAAACTGCTCCTTACTTTCCCTCAAGCTCTCCCGAGTAGTACAAAGGCTCAGGCAGGAAGCAGCACGTAGTGCTCTTAAATGGGTATGCCAAACCGCCCCCCCCCCCCATAGAGGCCCAGGTCTCTATCTGCCTTGGGATGGACCCCTAAGGAAAGCTCCTCAGGCTCTAAGTCCTCACATACCAGATTGCCTGCCCTCTGCCCTGAAGGGAAATGTTGAGAAGGGTAAGTGCCAAAACCTAGAAGGGAGATGTTGTCCATCATAATTCTCAGAGTATCTGGCATCTTGGTGCCAGCAGCATAAGGCAATTTTCTCTGCACTCAATTCCTAATTCCTGAACTCTTCACACACAAGAGAAATGCAGTCTCTTTAGGCAAAAAGCACTGAGCCAGGCAGTGCAGGACATACAAAGTGACAGTGATCCCTCTCAAGGTTGGTCTGACACTGTGTGTGGGACTCAGTCCTCTCACTCATAAAATGTGGGGCTGGACAATTCATGACTCCCCAGTCCTGATGTTATATGGTCTGCCTTCACTTCCTGCAGTCTCAGCACTTTGGATCTTGCCCTCCCACAGGTGAAGGTCTGTATACTACCCCAAGGCCCAGGCAGGCAGCCATATGCTTTCCTCAATCTAAATTTACTGGCTCAGCCAAAAGCATAGATAGCCCCAAGTAGGGATATCTATTCTCTGGCTCAAATAAACTGGAATAGAGACAGCAACACAGGAGAAACAGAAGCTAGAGCAGACAGGTTATGAATCCAAGAGGTAGAAAAGTAATCATTTCTGGGATCAAGTAGGTTAAACCACATTCAGAATCCTGTATTTAAACAGCAAAGTAGCCAATACATTAAAAAAAAAAAAAATGGAGCCGGGCATGGTGGCACATGCCTGTAATCTCAGCAGGCTGAGGCAGGAGGAGGAAGGCAAGTTTGAAGCCAGCCTCAGCAATTTAGTGAGACCCTGTCTTAAAATAAAAGATACGGGGTATAACTCAGTGGTAGAGTACTCACCTAAGGTACCCAAGGACGAGGCATGAGGCCATGAATTCAATCCCCAATTCCAAATTTAAAAAATAATTTTTTTTTCCTAAATTGGACTGGGGATATACCTCAATGGTAGAGTGCTTGCTTGGCATGCATGAAGCCCTAGCTTAAATCCCCAGCACTATGAAAAAAAAAATCTTACCAAAAAAAAAAAAAAAAAAAAAAAAAAAAACGAAAACAGAAAGATTAAAACAAAAAGCAGTTTTGGTCCCTGAACAAATATTTATGTATGATAGATGTATTGGAACAAATGTTGCCCAACAATGCTAAAGGGATAAAATTCTAGCCACGTTTACCTACAATACAGAGGTAGGTGACTACCCTTTCATACACTTAGTAGTTCATAGCTCTCAAATTGCTTACTTGAAAGCAATTTTAAGTATTTGAATCTTACAGCGACCCTAAGACAGGGACCACCAACTACATCTATAAGCAAACCTTATTTGAAGTATAACATACAAACAGAAAAGCGAACAAATCACAAGTATTTAACATCAAGTTTTCAGAAAGTGAACTGACCCATGCAATTAGCATCCACATCAAGATAGAATATAGCCAGCACCGTAGGTACCCTTCATGCCCTCTTCCATCCATACCTGTCACAGGAACCACTATCTTGCCACCTTACATTATAGCTCTGTCAACTGCATTTTGTCGAGAAGAAATTTTGTTTAGAGAAGGGGTTGGGCTGGAGTCATGGCTTAGCAGTAGAGCACTCATCTAGACATACGAGGCCCTAGGTTCAATCCCCAGCACAACATAAAAACAAAAAAATGAAGGTATTGGGTCCAACTACAACTAAAAAAATAGAAAAAAAATCACAGGGGTAGTGGCAGGTGGAGGTAGTGGGGTTAGAAAGCAAGGACTCTGCCTTTAGCTGGATACACATTTTCATCACACAAGTCTGTGTTCCAGTGGGTGTGATGGTGCCATTATCAGGCTGCAGATGGAGGTAGGTGGGGAGGAGGAAAATGCAGAAGAGAGGTTGGGCAATGTAGGGCACAGGTCAGCAAGTGTCCAATAAGGTTGGAATGGAGAAGATGCAGCCAGGAAAATGAAGGGCTGGACCCTTGAGTAGTCCTAAGGATCTCCTCCCTGGGCCATTACCCCTACTGCCTCTCCTTCTTTGGATAGAAAGGGAAATAGAGGTATTAAGAGTAGGGTGGTTGGTGGGGATTCAGTGTGTAAGGACAATGTTTTAACCTCACTGAACAGAAAACTAATGCCTCACACTGGTTCTGTGAAACACTCGCAAAGTGTTGTGTTTGGGGATAATTATGGGGAACCAGCAGCTCTCAACTGGGTGTGGGCATTCTATTTCTTGAGCTAACGCTCCACTAGTTAATCATGGCTAAGCCAATCAACTCTCTGAACTTGTTTCCTCATCACTAAATAAGGCTATTAACTGTTTCAGGGGTTTTGTGAGGATCAAATGAGACAAAGAATGTGAAAGCCCTTTGTCAACTGCAAAATGCTATTTACACAAAAGGTTTTACTGATACTAAACATGAACCAGATTTCCGGACAACATATTTTTAGTCTGTTCTTACCATTACATATCTGCCTCTTTTTTAATGCAGAGATCAGACATCAGGGAAGGGACATGAAGATTAAGCAGCAGATTGTGGACAGGCTGGAAGAAACAGGCCACACCAAGTGCAAGGGTTCAGTCCCCAAACCTGATGAGCCCAGCCTGAGCTTAGATTCTCATCAGCCCCTCTCTTCCAAGACCAGAATGTTCTGATCCTTGATCTATCAGCTATCAGTTCCTCCTTGGGCTGGTGGCTGTAGTCCCCAGTGCACTGCCATTCTTCTCTGAGGAGACCCTAACTGAACAGCACTTGGTAGGTAAATGAGGAATAGGCAGGCAAGGGGAAAGTAACCTGCCTACTATTTCTAGTCTCTGATATGATTTGTCTCTCTTGAATTGAGGAGTCTTGCCCTTCTGAAGGAGATCAAAGTACTAAAAGCAAGAGCCTAAGAGATCTTAATATTCTGGGCAGACTCAGAACCCCAGATTACGGAGTGGAGCCAAAACAGACACAATGGGCAGGATGGAGCCTTCATGGCTGTGGAATTCAGGGCAGCAGTACCAGCACCACTCACCCTGAGAGAGCCTGGAACCAAGTCCATCTTAGTTTCTTTGGGCTCCCGCTACAGGATGGGACTCCTACATCTTAATCTGCACTATTCAAGTACCAGAGAAGGCAAGAAAGTGATTCAGAAGCAACTCCCAGGCAGAGCTGAAACAAGCCCCTTCCCCCACAACCATTAGTGCCTGTCTTTCGCTTCCTGCAAGATTAGCAGCACCCAGTTCAGTGTGGGACTGAGGTAGCCACGTGTGGTTATTTGTGCACACAACTCCTCCTGCCTTCTCTCCCCACAACTGTTTCCATTCTCACTAAGCAGCCACGTCCGGGTCAGACACCTAGGACAGCAGCTGGGACTTTCCAAGGGACTTTTTGAGAAAGCCAGTGAAAGTTTGGGGGTTGGCTGCACAGCCTAGGCACTCTTGCCAAATCCCACTTCTTCACTTCAGGAAGCTTACACTTCATGTAAGCTGTGTCCTGGCAGGGTTGCTGACCAAAGCTCCTTTCAGATTGAACTCCAACTGAGAGAAATATATACCCATAGAGCCGAATTTGGAAAATGAGGTTAATAGACCATTCCCTCAGAACTTGATGGCACTAGTGAAATGGTTCCAGTTTGAGGAGAACCTGGGAGTGGATGAGTGGCCTGATGAGTCCCAGCCATCATCCCACAAGCCTAAGAGGGGGCAAACATAGTGTGGAGGAAGACAGACACTAGAGTCAGCATTTCTCTTCTTTCTCAGGCAGGGTCATAGGTAAACCCAAAACTGACTCACTAGCAACACCAGGTGGCTAAGGGACACAAAGTCTAGTGCAGGCAGCTCTGCTAGTGAGTCAGAGGTCACCCTGCAGTTGTGGTTCTAGGCATCACTTCATACATCCCCGCCCACAACTATTTTGATTATGTGCACATATTGCATCCACTAAAAAAAAAAAAAAAAATGAATAATAAGCAAAGAACACAGGAATTTTGCTTTTTGTAAGATTTATATTCTAGAATTTTTACACTGTTTCATCTTTTTTTTGGTTCCAGAGGTTGAACCGAAGTGTGCCTAACCATTGGGCCACATGCCTAGCCTTTTATTTTTCATTTTGAGACAGGGTCTCACTAGGTAGCTTACAACCTAAGTTGCTGAGGCTGACTTTGAACCTGTGATCCTCCTGCCTCATTATAACATGCGCCACCATGCCTAGCACATCTCTTCATTTCTGATCACAAGAATCTTGAAGTAAACAGAGTATAATCACTTAAGTCACTTTATGGATGAACTTAAATCAAAATGGGGATACTAATAGGATTTCTGTGGAAACTTAAATGAGTTTATGGTAATTTTTTTATTTTAAAACAGGTAATTCACCTTGGCCCTTGTAGTTACCCAAAGCACCCTTACCAGGTTAGAGAAGGAAAGGCCAACTTCCCACAGAGGCACAAACTCCCAGACAAGACCCAGCAGCCACCTGAGGCTGGAAGGTCTCCAGAGAGGGGAATGTAAAATGACGATGAGACTAGCCAAAGGTATAGGTAGATCAGTAAATATAAAGAGACAAAGAAGGAAAAGAAGCAGTATTAAACAAAGTCAAGGAGCAAAGAACATTAAGCCTCAAGATTTCAAGAGACTGATTTGACAGGTCTAGAGGGCAAGACATAAGCACTAGACAGTGGGACTACACTGAGGGGTTATTGTGCCACAGAACAGCAGACCTTCCAATGAAACTCAAGCAAGTATGCCGGGAAGGTTGCACTTCTGGAGGCCCAGAAACAGTGACAAGAGCAGAAGAGCCTTTATTGTGCTGGATGGTGCTTACCAGGCAAGTGAGCCCTTACTGTGCTTAGCTGAAAGAAAGGGAGAGGGAGGCAAGCCATGTGTCATAGTTTTAAGAATTTTCCAGTGGTTCATGTTAATTGGAATTTAACTCAAAGTACTGCCCATGGGCAAAAGCACAGCCCAGGGCGTGAGCAGGAATACCAGCATCCTTTCGCCTCAATTCAGTCTCTGTGAACCCTCCAGCCCCAACCCCTCCACCTCCACCACTAGTCCCAAGGTGAAATGGTGGAGACAGGATGTGCTACTCTCTCAATTGTCTATTTATTCTCAGAGTTGGAGGGCAAGTAGTATTTGAAGTTCTGCCTGTTTAGTTCCACACCAAAAAATAAGCAGAGGAAGGAGGTGGACAGAAAAGATGCTGGCAGCCTGAATCTTGCTAGGTCTTTATAGCCGTGTCTCTGGATTTGTAGGCCACTCCTCGACTTTTCAGCTCCCGCACAATTCCTGTGGCAAGAAAAGAAACAGCTCTGTGAGGGAAGATACGGTAGGCGAAGAAAGGTCCTTATCTGACACCTGAGAGGGGAGCTATAAGCAAACTGGAGTTCCTAGACTGCTCATCGATGAGTCCTGCTTTGTTGGATTCTTACCAATGAAGATCCAGGCAAGTCCTGGCAAACAATGACCAGGTAAGAAAAAGAGGGACTCATGTAGTCAATCAAAAACAAATGCCTGATACTCTGGTTTCTCTTAAGATTGCATAAATCTTTCAATTACTAAAGATTTCCATGGAGGGAGCTGGGGATGTGGCTCAAGTGGTAGTGTGCTTGCCTGGCATGCATGAGGCACTGGATTTGATCCTCAGCACTACATTAAAATAAATTAAAGATATTGTGTCCACATAAAACTAAAAAAATAAATATTAAAAAGAAAAAATTTCCATGGAGAACAACAACTCTGAGTCTTAAACTAATTTTTTGAGGCCTTGTTTCAGTAAGAAAAAAAAAAAAAACCCCAAAAACAAATGCCTGTAACCAGAATTCTTGGGTGAAACTAGGCAAGTTATTTATCTCTCTGTGCTTCAGTTCATCTGTAAAATGTAGAGCTCCTTAAGAGTTAAGAAGATTGTTGTTAATTCACCTAAAAGACTGACTTCCCAGATGGGTATGGTACTACACACCTGTAGTGCCAGTTACTCAAGATCACTTCAGCCCTCAAGTATGAGACTAGCCAGGGCAACAAAGCAAGACCCCAACTCAAAAAAAAAAAAAAAAAAAAAGACTGACTTCTGCAGCAGTTGGTACAATAAATGAACACTAGCTATCATTATGATTGTTATTACCTTGGGGCAGACGACCAGTGACAGACACTGCATATACACCTGGCTTGAAGTTACCTGAAAGAGAAGAAAGGAAGTTGCAGTGGGAGTGAGTTAAGACTAAATGAAGGCTTGAGTCAAACACAAGAGAAGTGTTACCACTCAAGAGATGAGCCATCACTTCTTTTGGCTACAGGTATATGTCCTGTATTATGGCTTCCTGGTCTTTCCTACACTATCTTTCCCACCTTGGGGCCGCAGACCTTGCTACTTAAGTATCTTGCTGGCCCTGATGCACAGTACCAATACCACATAAGCCAGGATAGGGAGAATGGGAGACACTTACTGACTCGCTGCCACTTGGAGACCCAGCTGTCCTCTGGACTCATCATTGCAATGATTCTAGGGAGAGAAAAGAAACAGTGTCATTCTGAGCCTCCCTTGCTAGAGAGGAGGAAGACCAAGTGAGCTGCTCAGCCATCAAAATAGTCCTGGAAAAGCAATACTAGGAGAAGCCAGGTGTTGAGTTTCTGTTGGAAAGCAGGGGAAACTGAATTCTAATGCTGGGAAGGGGTGATACAGAACTAGTATCAACAGAGATTCTTTGTTTTTATATCCCTGGCTTGCCAGTAAGAAGTCAGTTACTATTCCCAAAAGATAACTTCACCAGGCTCAAAAATATCCTTAGGGGCTGGGGATGCAGCTCAATGGTAGGGCACTTGCCCAGCATGTAAAAGGCCCTGAGTTCAATCCCAGTCAATACTGCACCCAGAGAAAAAAAAAGGAAAATAATCTTTAGCTTACAAATTCCCAGGAGATGGGACAGTTTTAGCAGTGGATGGCCAGTATTACAGATTACAACCAACACAACCACTAGGGGGCTAGGCCAAGTACAAAGGGGAGAATGAATCAAAACAATGGATCCTCCTACCAGAAATGAGCTATACTTGGCCAAGCCCCTCCTCCAATGAGCTGAGCAGCTAGAGTGAAGACCTCTCACAGAATCTCATCAGTAAGATGAGACTCAAAGATTGAGATAATTTCATGGAAAACATATATTACATAAACTATCACAGAACAGGTGCTAAATAAGCATTAGCTCTTATTATCCTAGAAGGCCTTCCCAGGTAACTCCAATTCCAGAGCATGGCTAACAAAAAGACTATTCAAGGGCTAGAAGTCCACTATTTGGGCAAGAAAGATCAGAATCAGCGGCTACCAGAAGCTATTGAGGTAACTGTTGTTATCCAGGCATTCAATCAAATGACTGCCTATCATGTCAGGTCTGTTCTAGGCGCTTATGTTTGTGGATTGCCTCCGCCATATGCATTTCCTGTTCTCTTGGTAACAATCTTGGATTTTACTTTAGGGGAGACTCCCTTCCCATCCAAATCCTACATTTTCACCTGTGCTTTGAGTAGAACTGACCTCACTTCCAGGGTTGACAAGCAGAAGAACAGCTAACTGGCTCTGCAGACTGATCTGGGATGGGCATGTATGAAGGCCATCCTCCCACAAGTATATTTTCCTTTGTCTTTCACAAATCTATCCTTATCCTATTACCCAACAAATTTTACCTATACAGAATTCTCACTTTTCCAAACATCCCTGACTTTTCCTACCTCATGCCTTTGTTCCAGTCACTCCTTGTATATGAAGTGTTCTTTCTAACCCTCCACTTCAAATTTCTCAAAAATCCTATGCTTCTTGTCTTTAAAAGGAAAGAGTGGGGGCTGGGGATGTGGCTCAAGCGGTAGCGCTCTCGCCTGGCATGCGTGTGGCCCGGGTTCAATCCTCAGCACCACATACAAACAAAGATGTTGTGTCCACCAAATAAATAAATAAATAAATATATTTTTTTTTTTTAAAAAAGGAAAGAGTGCTATTTCCTTTACTCATCCAAACTTCCTCTGATTTATATTAGCCTTTGATTTGCCTACTCTTTTAAAAACCAATATGCTCTTGAACATATAATTCCTACAACTCAACAAAAACAAAAATCAACCAGATTCCAAAAGGACAGCAAGCTGAGGGTATAGCTCAGTGACAGAGCCATTGCCTATCATGTAAGAGTCCCTAGGTTCAATCCCCATTGTTTAAAAAAGAGGCAAAGGATCTAAACAGACAAGCATATAAGGGGTTCCACAACAATAATCATTAAGGAAATGCAAATCAAAACCACCAGATACCAATTCATATCCACTAGGATAGCTATTATTAAAAAAAAAAAAAAAAAAAAAAAAAAAAACTCTCAGAAAGGCTAGTATAAAAACAAACAAACAAACAAAACATGACAAGGACTGGCAAGGATATGGAACACTTCGGCACTGTTTTTTGATTCCTTAAAAAAAAATTAAACAATGAATTATCATATAATCTAGCAATTCCATTTCTGGATATAAACCCCCAAAGAACTGAAAGCAGGGACCTAAACATGTATTTGTGCATTGATGCTTATAGAAGTATTATTTACAAAGGCCAAAATGTAAAAGCAACCCAAGAGACCACATAAAGATGCATGGATAAACAAATTTGCATACGCATGCAATGAAATATTATTCAGCTTTAAAAAGGAAGGAAAATTTGACACATGCTATGACATGGATGAACCCTGAAGACATGCTACATGTTGAATAAACCAGCCACAAAAGACATGATATAATTCAAGTTACATGAGATACCTAAAGTAGTCAAACTCATAGACAGAAAGAATGGTCTAGAGACCATTCATTCTGGGGACAGAGAATGGGAAGTTAGTGTTTAATTGGTACAGATGAAAAAACTCCTAGAGATGAACAATAGCGACAGTTATACAACAATGTGAACGCACTAATGGCACTGAGTTGTATACTTAAAATGGTTAAATTGGTAAAACTTCACATTGTGTCTCTCTTACTAGTAACTTGTGACATCTCTCACAGCAGCTAACATGGCACGTTACACAAAGATGTGAGTCCCTTACTTTGTCAGCACTGAATGGTATAGTGCTAACAAACGAGTAAGGATGCCAGAGTAAACAAAGTTTTTAAGAATTATTTAAGGAACAAGAATAAAACAATATCATGCTTAAAGAAAAAAAAAAAAGGATGCTAGAGTATCTTGAGTGTCATATGTATGCATAGAAGTAAAGATTCTATGCTGACATCTTTTTTTGACCAATTCTTATTCTCCACTAAAGGAAATCAAAGAAGAAATGGAGCTGGCCCACCTTAAAAGAACTTCAGCAAGTACTTAATAGTACCTCCTTAGCCCCCAGAGAAAATGATCTTCTGGCTATTATTTTGAGGAAGAAGATCTAGCCACTTATTATGCTTCTCTCCCTTCCATTTCTCCCCAATGGACAATTTTGCCAAAGGAAAACTCTTCTTCTAGGACTTCTTTAAGGTAATCAGCTTTGGGGCAATAATCTACCATTATTTTCCCTTCCTTTTGTTTTACTGTCAAAAAGAATCTTTATGTATTCAATGGGGTATTTTTTTTTGGGGGGGGGGTGTTGATGCTGGTGACTAAACCCAGGGCCTCATGCATGCTAAGCACGCACTTTACCTCTGAGCTATACCTCAAGGTGCTCAACATACAATAAACATCTACCACCTTCTGGGCCTTGTGCCATGTAATATTGCACAAGATAAATTCAGTCCCCACTATGAATGATCTGACCATCTAGTAAAGCAGTGTTCAATGGAAATACAATAAAGACACATCATTCTATATTTTCCAGTAGTCACATCTTAAGAGTGAATACTAAAAGATGAAATTTCAATATTTCCTTTAACCCCAATACATCTAGAGCTATCATTTAAGCACTGTAATTAATTTTTAAAATTAAGATTATTTACATTCTTTCTTCTATGCTAAGTTCTTGAAATCTGGTGTATATTTTACACTTAAATCATATGTTTACTTGGATGAGCCACATTTCAAATGCCAGCAGGCCCATGAAGTTGGTGGATATATGGGACTAGTGTACCTCAAAATAACGGTTGAAACCAACTAGGGATTATTACCTTAAAAGCCTGCCCTATGAACTCTGGATGCGGTGGGGGTGGGGCAAGATGACACAGAAAGAAGTGAATTAAGGAATCTGAAGGAGCTTACCCATCAAAGGAAGAGCTGGTGCAGTCATATACCATCTCTCGATTACCCTTCATTTGTAGGTATGCATCACAATTATCACAACCGTCATATTCAAACTGGTCTATTGTCTAAACAGTGGAAAATAATAATTTTAAAAAAGGACAAAAAAGGAAAAAGTAGTTTTCTCAATACTTTCCACCTGGTTCAACTTCTTAGCTCTCTAAGTTGTCTCAACAGGTTCCCCACCCAAGGGAACCAAGGCGCCATTTCTAAATTCCACTCTCACACTCCTCCCTCTCTTGTTCCCAATTCCGGCTGATCTTTCCTTTCTCTAGTCTCCTCTGGGCCAGGCACCCTCAGCTGCAGATCCCCAGTCTTCTGACTCCTAGTGTCTTTCGGATCCAACCTAAATTCACAGCACGTTTGTAGAGCCACGCCTGAGGCATTTTAGACAGCCCGTACCCTTAGGGGCAAGACCGGCTCGCGTTCTCAGGACGTAAACAATGGCGTCCTTCGAATTCCCACTCCCCTGGCCACCTCCCGGGGTCCTGGACATTTCTTTCCCCTGTCACCAGTCTCATCCCACTTTCCCCTTCTTCCCCAACGTCGCCCCTACATTCAGGACCGACAGATACCTTGACCAGCGAACACAGCAGACAAGCACGCAGATGCCGTAGGTCCTTGGGCACAGTCTCCAAAGCCATCCTCTAGGATACGAAGAACAGCAGAGTACACGGCCACAGCCTCCACACCGCAGGAAGTAAACAGCTCACTACCCAGAATGCCCGTCACTTCTGGGGCCCGACTTCCTCTTCCGGTGTAGGAGGGCGCCGGCCCCGCCCCTCTCCCCCCCGCCTGAGGAGATGGTTTCTCCCGCCGGAGATCGGAGGTGGGGCGGTCGGCAGCCACCTGGGCCCGCGCGCGCCTCGCCACCTGGCCGCGCGGGGACCTTCGGAGGCGGCCGTTGGGCCCGTCGGCTGGCCCCGAGGGGCGGGGTTGGCGCCTGCGCGGAAGCTGGCGGAGCCCGAGCGTGAGCGCTGCCGTGCGGGCCATTTAATGTAGGCCGCTGGAACCCCGCCATGGTTCTCTTAGAAGGCTCCCCGATGATAGCCCAGATTCTTTTTTTGTCTTCCGGTTTTAAAAGCGAAGGAGCAGGACAGAGGGTGTAGCTCAGTGGTAGAGGATTGCCTAGCATGCTGGAAGCCCTGGGTTCATTCTCAGCATCACAAAAAATAAAAATAAAGAAAAATCCATGTCTCTGGATTATCTCTGCAGAGACCGAAAATAAATGCACAGGCTGCCCCACCCTCCTCCCTAACTGTGAGAGAGCACTATAGGGTTTCCATTTGCCGTCCACAGGAATGCTGGCCTGTGAGCTGAAAGCCGGGAAATGCTTAAAGACTACGTTAGCGCGTCCCAGCTGATAATTTATATTTGTACAGCTCTTAGTAAAATTTAGACAATTTCTTTACTTGGGAACATCTATAGATTAGGTGTCTTTCTTTCCCCATCGCACCCTAAAGGAAGTTAAATGTCTTTTTCTCTCTTTCTAAACTAGGCAACCAGCACCTATACCAAATCTTCTGGGAGAAGCAAAAGAATTGTGCAGTGTGAGGAAGAGAGCCAAAGCTCCTCCTGACCCTGGGGAATTCTTCATACAAAGCACCAGCTCTCTGGTGTGTAGGCAGGGCACAGGCATTTGTGTTTATCTGAATTGGAGCTTCAGGATATAAATAGTTTCAGGCCCTTCTGTTCTATCCTTGCAGCTGGCCTCCTTATTGAAACAGCTTCTTAAAGGCAGACCTGCTTCTTGTTGCCTGCTTCTGTCCCATGCTGTGTCCAGATGGGATCTGTGACTGGGGTCTGGTTGTTTTCTGTTTCTGAATGTTCCCTGAACACATTTTTACTCTGCTGTCTTGTGTACACCCTATATTGACTATGAAGTATGCTCTTTCTAATTTTTTTTTTTTTTTAGTTGTAGCTGGACACAATACTTTTATTTTATTTATTTTTATGTGGTGCTGAGGATTGAACCCAGGGCCTTGCACGTGCAAGGCGAGCACTCTACCGCTGAGCCACAACCCCAGCCCAAGTATGCCCATTTTATGAAAAAAAATGAAGCTCTGAATATTTGCCTAAAGTCACAAAGTAAGTCATTGAAGCATCCTAAATTAAAGTGTGAAGTGAACCATAATATAGATAATTAGTGACTGAATCACAATGAGAATCCATGCATGCCCTCTTCTTCCCTGATGCCATGCTTTTAAGGGGCTTAAAAAATCTGTTATTGGGGCTGGGGTTGTGGCTCAGTGGTAGAGCGCTCGCATAGCATGTTCGAGGCCCTGGATTCGATCCTCAGCACCACATATAAATAGAGGTATTGTGTGCAACTACAACTAAAAAATAATTTTAAAAAATCTGTTATTGACAAGCCTATCACTCTACACTAGCCTTTTGTAAATCAGAGACTAGCCTCTGATATCAGAAATAATTTATTCCTCTCCATGTAGAAAGATGAAATTGTTACTCTGAGTGAGTCAGGACAAAATAAAACCCAAGACCAGACCACATTTATGGATAAATATATTAGCAAATAAATACATTTCTCAACATAGTGCCTGATTCAAGCGTCTTTCTGTCTGGTTCAGATATAAATACCCATGTGGGTGCCTAGGTGCTAGTCTCCCCGCTGACATTGAGGGAAGAACATTACCAAGTAGAATCCCGTGCCCATTTTGCCCCCACATTCACATTCCAGGCAAGGATAAAGCCTGAGGGACTAGAAATGGTCAGAATGTCCTGAAGTGAATGTCACCCTCAGGAGGTCCCCCAGCCCTCGCTCATTCAGTACAAGCTGCCCAGGCCAACTTTCTACTCCAGCTCTACTTGGGTGCATACCTTCTGGTTGGTCCCTGGCCTACATGGCTTATACTGAGGAGCTGGGCCTCTGGGCCCTCCAAACCTAAGGGGTCATACTTTGCTCTTCCTTTGTTTTCCCCTGTTCCCCATCCCTGTTCTGAGACAAAACTTCTCTCAGAGAAGAACTCTTGGTTATCTTTTCTCAGCTGTAATTTTGTATTTTCCACCTTCATTCCATCCTCCTCCTTCCCAAAGTCAATCAGAAATTCTCTCCTTTTTGCCTGTTTTGGGTCTTTGAAAAAGAAGATCTTCAAGGAAGAGTCATTCCTCTCCCTTTCCTCCATCCCCTGAGGAACTGGGCTGATAGAGGGAGTTGGAAGATCAAAAGCTTCATTCCACATTCTTCAAGGAGCTGCTCCCACCTCAGGATAGAACTCTATGCCCTGGGTTCCCAGAGCATCTCTCTGACTTAATATTGTGGATCTGCCATTTTAAGAACAATTCAAGGACAAGAAGGGGAAAATATTCTTCCTTATGCACTGCCTGGAAAAGCTGCAGAGACCTCCCTTTTTAGGGGTTAGGGCTTACCTATGCTCCTGGTCCTTTTGTAAAGAAGGAAAATAAGAAAACTGGGGTTGCCCCTGATGCTGTGGCCTTCCAGAGAAGAGCCAAAGTTCATGTGCAGAGCTCACTCAAGGCAGGAGGTGAGCAGGGTCATGCATTCAGCTGAATGCATTGGCTGGTATGAACATGAGGCCTGGGGAGGGAGAATGAGCAGGGCTGGGGGAAGGAGCAGCACCTTTGTGACACCTAGCTACCCACCCCAGCTTCCTTCCCTCGACAGCTCAGCACTGGATCCAGCCCACAAATGCACACCGGTAAAAGCTGGCTGCCTGGCTGGACACAGGCTCTCTGCACTGCAGACAACACCTAGAGCCAGGATCTGGAAACAGTAGCGCCCCCCCCCCCCCCATCACCATTCCTCTCCTAGTGGTTACAGGAAGTATGGCAAAAAGAGGGGTGTTTGCTGAGGTCCTTTCTTCTCCCAGAAGTGGACTTCGTGCCAGGTAGGAGTCTAAATGACTGAAGAATACTCTTGGTTGGAGCTTGGCCTGACCATCTCACACAGTCTGTTCACACAGCTCCTCAAGCTCCTCCTCTGATCCTATATGTGGAGAGAAGGGAGGAAGAGGTCATTATGGTTAGGATGGGATCCTGCTTCTCCCACCTGTGGAGAGAAGTGTGGCTGGGAAGGAACTGCACAAAAAGGAAGATCAGGGAATAGCTCTGGAAAGGTGATTAGACTGAAAGCTGAGAGGGCTCTGTTGGGAAACTAGGAGAGAAAAAAACAAATCTAGAGAAACACATACAGCAACCAGTGTGTTACCAATACTTACTATTCATTCATTCACCCAATAAATATTTATTAAGCATTCATTGTGAATTTGGCCTGCTACCATTTGTCAAATAGAAGACCCAAAACAATAAGCAGGGACCTGACACCCTTACAGGAGAGAAGGCATGCATGCAAATGGCTATTATGCCAGTAGGACAGGACTGGGGTTATAAGAGATGCATTGAGAAAAGGGAGAGACCATGTCCAAGTGCAGCAATCAGAAAGGCTTCCTGGAAATAAGGATACATGAGTTGGTTTTACAGGAATAGATGAGAATTAAACTTATAGGAAAAGGAAAGGCAGCAGAATATTCTGGGGTGCAAGAACTGTAAGAAGTGATTTTCCAGTTTGACTAAAGTATAGTTGGCAAGAGAAGGGAAGGGAAAGAGTGGAAAATTAGGTTGGGAAGGAAGATGGGCTAATTGGTGTTGGATTCATGAAGGCCAAACCAGGTTGTTGCAGTTTTCCTTACTGTAGACAGAACATTTGAAGATTTCTAGACAGTTCTGTGTAAGGCAGATGACCCTGGCAACAGTATAGAAAACAGAGGAGCAGGGGAGCTGTGTTGCACAACACTGGATATTCGGCCGCAGCCTTCGTGACCCTGGGGAGGGCTTCTGCATTGATCTTCAGGCTTGGCCTAAGACATGGGCAGGGGCCATCAGTATGGAATCACCACACACATGGCTCTATGGAAGTGATTTATCCTATACACTATAACTATTTGTATGCCTGTCTCCCCACAGACCTGGATTCCCTGGCTGGCAAGTCCCATGTCCTCAGGGGCTGGCACATAGTAAGCATGAAATCAGAAGGAAAAAAGGAGAGAGGAAGTGAATGAATGAATGACAGCAGCTCTCAGGTTCTGCCTATAGGATTCCTAGACTATGAGGCTTTACATTTTAGGATATTTAGGTCCTCTTTTGAGGTGAAAGAATTCCAGAGATGACTATAGACAAAGAGCTATATCATACACACAATGGGAGAAGGTGGGGAAGTGTGGGAGGTGGAGGGCCTGAAAGGGGAAGAGGAGTATTCAGGCAAATAAATATCCACAGTTTAAAGCTGAGGATTTACATTGTCACCACTGGTTATAACATAGGGATTCACTGACTCCACAAGAAAATGAGTTTGGTCTTATTTAAAAGGTACTTGATAGGGAAGCTGTAACATTCTTTTACCAAAACCTGAGGATTCCCAGGGTGGCTGGGAACCACCTATATGATTTCTACCTTTTTTTCCCCCATCATTCATGTAGCTATATGGCCTAGTGTTATGGTTATCTGTAAGTATTTTTTCTATAAGATCATGGTCTCCCCAAGGCCTTCTTCATATGTAGAGCTAATGGTGAGCTGTGGCTTTGGTAGAGCTGTACCAATTATCAGATTATTAAACACTTAGGTTTGAGTTGCTGCCCTAAACCATCCCAACTGCCTTTCTCATGTCTCAGCACAGTAGTACCTCCTCTGGGACTTCCCTATGATCTGGCAACTAAAGGGATAGCACTTGGCAGAGTCAGGGTACTCTAACCACATCATATGCTATGCCAATTGTTCCATATTTTGAATGTCACCTCTGTTGTAGACTTCTCAGCTTCCATAAACCCTTGTTGACTGACTTCACCTGTCCTGGAATCCCAGCTTTAGTTCCTTCTCCCCACCACATCTACTTCCCCTGAAAACTCACCTGGCTGGGCTGGCGACACCTGGCAGTGTGGGTGAGGGCATGGCCTGCCCTCTGGGGTGTCAGAACTCCATTCAGAAGGCCCCTCTCCAGGTGGGTGAGGACCCAAGGGCTGGCGTGAAGTCAAACACAACCACACTGGCTGTGAACTTGAGTAACAGGGGCCTGGAACTTCTGGTAGCAATCTTCTATCCAGGCCTGGAGGTCTAAAGACCAACGGGTGGGCCTCTGGGGGCCAAAGGTATGCCAGGCTGGGGCTGTAATGAGGGAACATCTGGCAAGCCGGGTGCACAGTCAAATCCTGAGGCCGAGAGGCTGGAGTAGGATCTGAGGGACCACCCCGCCGTTTTCTCTGTGGATGTCGAACAGTGAGGCTGGATTTCTGCAAGTTTAAAAGACTAGGGGAACTGGGGCTGGAACTGGCAGCTTCAGGTGGGTCAGGAGCTGGCTCTGTGAGGACCCTGGGCCGTTGTGGATTGGAGGGCTGCCCCGAAAGAGCTGCTGGGTTGGATTTGGTGACTTGCTGATCAGGAAAAGGTGGCTCTGGCTGAGGCTGTGTCCGAGAAACAGCAGGCCTGGACTGGGGGACTCCAGTTTCTGGGCCAGACTTCCTGCCATGCCACTGGAACCGCTTTTTGTAGTGGTGGTGTCGGTGCCGGTGATAATGGACATGACTAGAAACTTGGGTTTCCCCAGTGGGCACTACTGAGTCCAAGGAACGGGGCCGAGAGGTCACACTGGATTGCATCTCTTCCCCCTGTAGGTCCCCTTGAGGGCTACAGTACACCAAGGGGTCAAAGTCACTGCTCAGGGAGCTGCGGAAGGTAGAGCTGCTGCCATGGATACCTTGCAGGCTGATGTCTGTACAGTTGACCACTGAGTCACTGGAAGAGCCATGACAGGGCCCCGAACTGGAATCACTGGCTGGCCCATCTGCCAGGTAGCCACTGCGTTCTGTACAGTAGCTTTCTCCAGACCCGCTGCTGTCATGAGGCCTAGCCCGGCGCAGAGGCACTGGGCAAGATGTGGGGTGCTGAGATGTGCATCGGAGGTGGCTCAGCCCCCATCCCTGAGCATAGGGGTGCTGAGCCACTGCCAGGCGCTGTTGTTCACCTGCAGCCCGGAGATGTGCAGCTCTGGGGACGCGTTGGTGCTGAGGCTCCTGGGATGGTAAAAAGGGTCTAGGTCGAGGGGGCCGAGTGCCTGAATTCCGAGAAGGGCCCAACAGGTAGGCAGCAGGGAGGTGATAGTGGGCATGGCCAGGATGCTGGCGAATGAGGTGGAGTCTCCTGCCTGGTTCCTGATAAGATCGAGAGGGTCCAAGGGGCTGGGAAAATGAATCTCCCTCTGGAAAAAAGAACCAAAAGCACAGGTGTTTGATACCATAAACATATGAAGGTTGAAATGAGAAAGATGTGGCTGTAGCAAATCTATTTGAGCTAGCATAGCCTGTGAGCTCAGAATTTGGGGGGCCAAGGATGTCCCTACGTTGCCTGGCTCCTTTGCTACTTCCAGTCAGGCAGATTGCCTTGGGAGTCCTACTATGTAGTCAATCCCTGCTCTTCCCACTAGTAATTTGGGACTCTTTCCCCCAGGGCCACTGATATCCCATATTGTACCTTTGGGTGGATTAGCAAAAGGTTCTCTTTCCTTAAGATATTTATTTCACTTTCATCTTTTAGAATATTGTCATATATACTGGATTTTTTTTTTTAGAATAGGGTACATTATTGACAGAAAATTGGAACAGTAAATATGCAAATCACCCAGATTTAGAATCAAAAAAGTTATTATAAATTTCAAACAATTTTTAAGATAATAAAGATGTCTACTATCTGAATGTACTCCCCCCGCCCATGAGGTGCTCTTAAGCAGTGAACAACTGAAATGACTACCATGACAGTTCTTCCTCTTCAGCTTCATGGCAGAAACCCTTTCCCAGAGTGAAGCCATGTTCTAGACCTGTTTGCCTGCACATGGGAGTCCTTGGCCCAGCTCCTACCTACGATGTTGAACATGCAGAGGGGACAAGTCCGATGCTGATGTAGCCAGGGGTCCACACAGGAGCGATGGAACTCATGGAGGCAGGAAATGACCCGAAGCTCCTGGAGAAAACAAAAGTGTCCAAACCATAGGCGGGGCCAGGACCAGGAGATCCCATCAATTCCCATCGGCCTTTCTTTCCTGCATTCACCTCATCACAAAAGACCTCACAGGAGAATGAAAGGGTGTGGTCTTTGGTTTCATATGGATTTGGGTTTTGCCACTTAGCTGCATGACTTTGGGCAAGTCTCTTAACAGTTTTCTGCTACAAAATGAGGATAAAAGACAAATCTACCTAATTTTCACTGTCATGAGGCTGAAATGAGATAACCCATCTAAAGTACCACTGTGGTCTGGTGCATGGTTCTCTTTCCACAAACAATGGTGCTCTTCTCCAGGAAAGTGACCAAATCTCAGAGAAGTCCCTTGCTTCTGTCTCATGCAGGATACACAAGACACAGACATAGCCAGAGCACCGATGCCAGTTCTAGGCCTGTCCGCTCCCACCCTAGCTCCCACTCTAGCTTCAATGTGCCTCCCTACCTGGTCATGGAGGTGAGCCACAGGCCCGCCTTACCTGGCCCTCAGAGAACTCCTCCAGGCAGATGGCACACATAGGGGCTGAGCTACAGCTGCTACCTGAGTCTGGCCGCTCAGCCCGCGCCCTCCTGCAGCTGGCCCGGTACCTTCTGGTGGCCAACTGGCTGATGGCCCAGGCTGTTCGCTGCTGAAGGGGGTCCTGGGAAGAGTAGTGGGACTCAGTATGGGGCAAAGTATTCTGTTTCCTCACCCACTGCATGGGCACTAGCTTGTACTTAGTTCCTAGTCATCCAGTTAGATTATATGGTCAATTGGCCACCCCTGGGAGTTTATCCCTTCAGAGCTCCTGCCTACCTCCTTTCATTAAATTTTTCTTCCTCTGATGACCCATGATAGATACTTTCTTAACTAACTGCTGCTTGACATTGTAACTTGGATATCTAATAGACATGTCAAATTTAATATGTCCCAAAATGAAGTCCTAATTAACCACTCCTGACCTCACATCTGTCCTCCCTCAATCTTTTCCATCTTATAAATGGCAATCCCATTCTTTTAATTGCTCAGGCCAAAAATCTTGGTGCCATCTTTGACTTCTCTCTCTCTCTCTCTCTCTCTCTCTCACACACACACACACACACACACACACACACACACACCAATAACTCACATTAAGCCATTAGTAAACCTGTTGGATTTGCCTTCAAAATATATCAAAATATACCCAGAATAACTATTTCTTACCACTTTCACTGCTACCTCCCTAATCTAAGCCACTATTACTATCACCTGGATTCCTGTAATAGCCTCCCATTTGGTTTCTCTTTTTTCAGTCTTGCCTATCACAGAGGCAAGAGTGGTGGCTCACGTCTGGAATTCCAGCTACTCAGGAGACTGAGGCAAGAGGAACACAAGTTCATAGCCAGCCTTAGCAACCTAGTGAGACCCTGCTTCAAAATAAAAAATAAAAAGAACTGGGGGTACTGGGGTTGTGGCTCAGTGGTAGAGCACTTGCCTAGCATGTGTGAGGCACTGGGTTCAATTCTCAGCACCACATACAATTAAATGAATAAAATAAAGGTCCATCAACAATTGAAAAAAAAAAAAAAGAACTGGGGATGCAGCTCAATGGTGGAGCACCACTGGGTTCAATCCCTAGAACTGCAAATAAATAAATATGTAAATAATTAAAAATAAAAACAACCTTGTCCATTTTGTATTCTCTCTCCCTTTGGTTATTTTATTTTCTCTATCATCTAAAATATTATGTATTTATTTATTTTATGTATTTAGTCTATTGTCTGTCTCTTCCCACTAGAATAAAAACTCTTTGAGGGTCTAGTTTTTGTGGTTTCTCTCACTGTGCTCTTCCCAATGACTGGGATAGTGTCTGACATAATAGCTGCTAAATATATTTGGGGAACAAATGGATGAGCAATCTGGGGAGAAGCTGCCAGAAATTCAACAGAGCAGATGCCAGGGTACTTAGATGTCAGTGGATGGTTTCATGAACATCAAGGTGCCTGTCTTCCTCACTTTCTCCTTTCAGTCCCCCTCCCTCCCTCCTATTCCCATGCCCACCTCCACCAGGGAGCCCACACTGCTCACCGGCCTGCTGTGGCGGGGGCGGCACCGGATGCGCAGCACAGAAGCCAGGATGACCACAAAGATGGTGCCCACCACTGTCAGGAGGATCCATACATCATAATCTGGCTGGGGGGCAAACAGAGAGTAAAAAGATAACACTTCACAAGAAAATGGATCAATTTGGGAGGAAATGGTACAGTGCAGAAGACACGCAGAGAGCGGGGGTTGCCTCGAGTCTCTCATCTGAGGGATAAGGAAGGCATGAACCAGAAGTGGGATTAGGCAGTCCCCTTCTGCCCAGGGCACTCATGGGAAAGGGTTTTCCAGGTGCAGCTATGAGAAATGCTATGTGGAAACCCACGTGTTTGAGGGAAAAGGAGGAAAGAGACCCCTCTACAAGGTGGATCAGCTGGGTGAGATTCCTGGCCAGTGGAAAAGCACCCACCAGGAGTCATGGGTCAGAGCGCTAAGTCTGCAAGCTCTGCTGCTTCACACCATGAAACCAAAGAGTTGAAAGCAACTTCAGAACTCTTTGGACCTAACCTGTTCATTCAGTAGATGAGGCCCAGAGAGGGAGAGAAACTTGCCCAAAGGCATGCAGATGAGGGATGAACTTGGACCCAGAGGGTTTCTAGAGTTTCTTTCAGCTCCAGGAGTCTTAAGGGTTAGGGTAGAAGTTGCCACAGGACAAAACAGAGGTAAGAACATGTGCCATGGCAAAGATGGAGGTTCTGTGTGCTTACCCATGCAGGGGGCTCCTTCAGCTCAATCCTCACATGGGCTTTCCGGTTCTTGTATACAAACTCCATGAGCTTCTCTGCATCATTACCCCAGATGAGCACCACTGGCCAAGTCAGTCCTAGGGGCTGCTGCAGCTATGGAAACAGTGTCCATAAGGGCTGTTGTGACTTCTCCTCCCCCTGGGAACTTCGTCCAGCTCCCTTCTTGAACACCCCAGTGTCCCTGGGTACCTGTTCAGCGGCAGCTCGATCCTCTGTGATGTCAAATAGAACTGCACTGGCTCCTCGCTCACCGGCCATCCGGGCCTGCAGAGACACACAGAAGAGGTTTGGGTGGAGTCAGAGAGGGACACAAACTGTCTAAGGCCAAGCCTGAGACCTCACATCTATCCCTTCCAAGGATTTTGGATGCAACGCACCTCTGCATACTCACATGTCCACATGCAAGGAGTCAGAGTCAGGGAGCCTAGTACCCCCTGCCCTGAGCTCACCCAGGTCCCACCTTCAAAAGGTAACATTCAGTCTTTCCCTTCATACTGGAATAAACATAAGGGTTTACTGGGTACCCAGTGATGGCTCTGGGTACTCAGAATGGGTGAAGGATAAATTAAGGACAGCCTCTGCCCTCGGGGCACAAGTGGTGTGAGAACAAGAAGTAATGAGTGATTGGAACCCCTGGGAGGAGGACACACAGGAAGAGGAAGAAAACAGAGAAGTTTGGAAAAGGGCTGGACTCTCCAGGACCCAGCCCTTCCTGACAGAGGAGCCTGTGGGGCATCCCCTGCTCAGGCAGAGTGCTGGAGAGCCTGGGACACTGTTCCCACAGGACTCCCCTCTGTGGAAAGCCCCGCCTCAACCCATCTCATAGGCTCTGTCCCCAGCACTCTCAGCTTGCCAACTCTCTCTGGCTGCAATTCCAGGACCTAGAGAAGTCCTTGTCCAGTGCTTTATTGCTTCATCCTCTCCTTTAGGGTGATTCGAGTAGGGAGGGACTTGAGGAGCTGCTCCCACCAGGACACAACGGTGTCCACATGCAGATGCATGGTCACCAAGGACTCCAAGAGCAGGCGAGGAAGCAGAACCTAGCCACCAGGCAGAGCAGATATCAGAGCCAGGAAGAGAACAAGAAGCAGGGGTCTAGGGCTGTGGAGGGGTCAGGAGAGGGAGATAAGAGCTAAGGGTGGGGTGGAGGTGCAACAGCAAACCAACAACCAACTACAGGCACAGGCACCACCAGGGAGCTGCTCTTGACCTGGTGTTGGGTCTCCTTGCTGGGCACAGCCCCCTCCAGCCTTCCTCCCTAGAGCAAAGGCTCATTTTAATGGTGTCAGATTGTAACCTCCCATCCCAGGCCCCTGCTGAGTCTCTGAACCCTTCAGCATGCATTGAAAGAGTTAACCCTACTGCAAGTGGTAGTGGCAGCAAGAGGAGCCAGTGCTGGGACTTACTCATCTCTCAGGGCTTTGATCTCTGCTTGCCTTCCCAGGGAGAGCCTGTTGGGGCAGGTCTCCTGCCAGGCAGGCTGGGAGCAGCTCCTTGCTCCTGCTCCCTACTCCTCAAGCAGTGACAGAGACCAGGGGCCCCTCAGAACCAGCTGCCTGCAGGCAGGGGAGTGGGAGAGGGTGGTGGAGACACTCAAATGGGGCTCCATTTTGCTTAGGAAGATAAAACTCCCTACTCCCTCTTTCTTCTCTCCTTCTCCCAGGAGCTGGGCTGGGCCCTCTACCAGCATTTAGGCCCAGCCTGGACCCAGCCAAGGCTAATTTACTGGAAATTCACAGGAAGACTTCAGAATGGAATTATTGAAGGAGCTGAGAAGTCACAGCTTCCATTGTTCCCTCACCCAATTTGGCCCAGGAAGTCTACCTACCTCAGCTCCTCCAGGCAAAAGGAAGCTCCCTTATCTTCAGAGCCCTCCAAAGCAAGGGTGAAGGAGTGGTGACAGGGGAAAGGAATTCCTGGCTGGGGAACCCTACTGGCACTTTCACATTCCAGTTGTCATGAAGTAGGGACCTTAGGTTTCCTATGCCCAGACAAGACCCTGGACCCAATCTGGCCCGGAATAGCATGTGGAAGAGTAAAGACTTGTTTCTTTGGAGATTTTCTTGCTTGTCCACCCCTCTCTCTTTGAAGAATTGGGGTAGGAACAGTAGAAAGCAATTACTATGATGTTCAAACACTCTAACCCATTACAGCCCATAATTACAAAGTTGTAAAAGTGATCAAAGAGCCCAGAGAGTTGGCCAACAGGAGAAAACAAACAGAACTTTCAGGTAGTGGGTTCCTGTGTCCAGAATTCTAGGAATAAAAAGCAAGATCTGGGGACAGATGGCAGCCCAATGCCTCCTATCCCACCTGCTCCCAAGAGAATAGGAGTTAGGGAGAAAAAAAGTACTTCTTTGGAGACTAGAATCTAGAATGCAGACAGAGGGTGGACAGGCCCACAGGACAGAAAACTGGGTTTCAAAAGGACCACCCAGAGGCCTTGCTGTGTACTGCAGAGTGGGCCAGCCCTAGGGACAAGCTAGCCTGCCTGTGAGTTATTAGAGTGAGCAGTGAGAGTGAGATAAAATCCTGCCTCTGCTCACTGGGCTCACTGGTCAGCTGCTGCTTTTCTCTAGGCCTTAGATTTTCTCCTCCAGACCACAGCAACACTGTCTGTATATCTCTTGCTCATCCAAGATTGAGTAAGCACCAAGCCAGGGAAGGCCAGGCCCTCTAGAACAACTCATGATCTAGTTGTGGAGATAAGGCATGTATGTGCACAAATTATAATGTTGATAATATTCTAGAGCACAAATGAATGGAATAGACCAGTCCAATGTTTTTCACTTCAGAATGCCTTTCCCTCCACTATCTGTCAGATATTGATCTGACACAAATATTCAATATACAAAACAGATCAATGTGAGGCAGCTCATTTGAGGTGGGGGTAGTGGGGGAAGGGCCCTTGCCTTACCCCTACACCAAGGCACCTCCATGAAACGTACACAGAGCAGGACATGATGTTGACAGCACATCAAGGACCCTAACTGCTGGAAGTGTGCCGTAGGGAGGAATTTCTGTTTCTACTGTGCCAGGAAGAAAAGTTTCAATAGGAGAGGTGGGATTCCTCCAGACTTGAAAGCAAGGGTAGAAAGAAGGAGAAAGGATATAATCTTTATTGAGATCCATTCTGTCCAGACTGCTTAGATTTGAATCCTAACTCTGCTACCAACTGTTAGCTGTGAGACTTTCAGCAAGATCTTTAACCTGTCCGTGCCTTGGTTTTCCTTTCTGTAAAATGGAATAATAAAGGGACCCACTCCATAGGGTTATTGTGAGGACTACAAAATTGGTCCATGGAAAGCACTTAAAATAGGGCCCAGCACATAGTAAGTGTTCCTTAAGTATTAGGTTGTGATTATATCAGCTATTATCACATGCTTTGCATATACAATTTCATTTATGACTTACTCTATAAGAAAGCCATCAACTCCACGTTTATTTTAAGGCACAGTCTTTTTTCTTTTAGTTGTAGATGAACACAATACCTTTATTTTATTTATTTATCTTTATATGGTGTCGAGGATAGAACCCAGTGCCTCATGTATGCTAGGCAAGCGTTCTGCCACCGAGCTACAACCCCAGTCCCATCAGCCCCACTTTCAAGTTGAGGAAACCAAGACTCAGAGAGACTGAATAACTTGCCCAGGGTCACCAACAGATAAGGAGTAGAGGCAGGACTCCCATCTAGGACTTCTGCCTCTAGAGTGCCTGCCCTTAACCACCAAGCAGTGGTCTCCATGGTGACAGAGGCAGGGCTTGCATCCACCTGCTTCTCTCCAGATCTGCACTAGTCCAGGCGTGAGATGATAAGGGCCTGGCTTATCACTAGGATGAGTGTGGAAATAAAGAAACAGAAACCAATTTGGGTGACTAGCTAGGGGTGGTGACAAGATTGGAAAAGTCCCAAAGAATCATGGTGAGGATTTCAGAGAAGAGCAAGAGAGAGAAAAAATAGAAGGGGTGGCGGGGACAGCTTTGTGAACTATACAAGCTTGGAATTAGTGATGAGGGTGTGTAGCTCATAGTGGAGCATGTGAGGCCCTGGGTTCAATCCCCAACACCAAAAAAAATAAAAAGTGGGGGATAATGATGTCTATGATGATGATAGAATGATAACTGCACTCATTTATTGAATGGTTACTATGTGCATAAGGCTAAGAGCTTCCATTTGTACTGTCTCATTAAATCCTCATGACTACTATGACATAAGTCCTATTATTATTCTACTTCTATAGATGAGGAAACAGAAGCTCAGAGAGATGAGCTAAAATACCCAAGTCATACTATGAACAGTGGGGGAACCAGGCTTCAAACCCTCACAAGTCCCAGCTTTGTCAATGATGGCGGCAACATTGATACTAATAGGAAAAACCACAACAGAGCTTATATGGGTCAATGGTTTTCAAGTTTTACCTTCCCAAAGATGTCAACTTATTCTTATACCCCCTATGGCTATATTAAAAAATACATGCTAAACTAACTACATTTATTATATGCAATTCATATTCCCATGAGATAATCTGTATTAACACATTTAACTGATAGAATTCCAACCAAAAGCAAAAACAAATGTTTCAATCAAGCCCGAGGGACTTCTGAAACCTTGGAAGTAGTTCAAAGACTCACATTACTACTCTCACAGACCTCTGTTGAGCCGGGAGCCCAGGTAGGAGCTACTTGGTCAGGTCAAAGGATGAAACCTATAGGAAGGCTTGGAACTGACCAATCAGAAGCTATGGGCTGGGGCTAGAGTAATTCCCACGGAGTGACAGGGAGAAACCAGGCAATGAGTATGTGCAGGGGAGGAAGCAGGGACTGTGGTCACGAGGTAGCAGCCCAGGTGCAGCCCAGGTAGTCCTTCTAAACCCTAACGGTTTATGGTTTTGTGTTTGTTTTAACTCAGGTACTATTTGGCACTTGACATACATCATTTTTATCCCTGTAATCATGGGGATAGAAATCAAAGTCTCATTTTATGGTGAAGGAAACAACACTTCAAAGGGCGCTGATCACAGCATCTGTGTACATGTCCCAGCTCTCTACAATAGTGTGGTCCTCCAGAGGCAAAGAGAAGCCTCCCCCATAGATGCACCCTGAGTTTACCAAGTGTCTATGTGCTGTGAAGGCATGCACTCCAGTAAAAGAACAGTGGGGACTCTGGGTGGCAGAATTTTAGACATTTCTAAGAACTTAGTTATAATTTTCTGTAAAATTTCCAGATAAACATATTTGTCTTTTATAATAGGTAAAGAAGAAGGAGAAAGAGAAGGAGAAGGAAGAGAAGAAGAAAGAAACAAGAAACCCATCATAGTTTCTCTGAACACTTCTTCCCCCTCCCCCCAACACATGCTCTACTCACACTCACACTCTACTTCATGTAGTCCAGGCTGCTTACCAAATGAATAAATGAATGTCAAACAGGGAAAATGAAATACCCAGAAACAGGGCAGCTTTAGCCTAACAAAATTTTGCTTTCATTAAAGATCTCTAGAGCTTTGCAGGGATGCCACAGTCTCCAGCTCCTCTATATGTGACCCAGCCCCTGCTTCCTACCTTCCCTGGAACCCTTCCTGCATTAGCATGGCCAGACTAGGAGAATATCATCAACTACCTGTGGGGGCCTCAGGGACTGAACCCAGGGCCTGGTGCAAGCTAGACAAGCACTCTACCACTGAGCTACACCCCCAACTCAGCTCTATTCAGAATCTGCCCATATCCCTGCCCTCTGTGGGATGAGTTAACAACCCCAGGCTATTTCCTTTTGAATCTCAGGAGGATCAGGAAATCCCCAGGGGATCTGGGCCTGAGTACAAGGAACCAGCACAAAGATTGTGGGTATTACTCTCCTCTCTTACCAACCCTGGAGGCAGGATCCTCTCCCTTAAGTACACCCATCTGTGCCACATACAATCTAAATATACTGTATGCATACATTCAAATTTTCCAGCTAGAATGGAAGGCAGCACAGTAGAAAGATTAAAAACCTAAGTTGAGAACCAGACAGGGCTGGGTTCAAATATCAGCTCCACCTCTCCTGAGTTGTGTTGCTCTGGCAAGTCACTTAATGTTTCTGATTCTCACTTACCTCCTATGCCAAATGGAGAGTAATACCTGCCTTTCCCGATTGTTGTAAAAAGTAAATGAGATGATACATACAAAGAATCTGATGTATGTCAATCTGGGTACAGTGGAAAGCACATAGAAAACAGCAACTCTCATTATTAGTTAAAGCAGGGATCACAAGCACAAATATTTCCAGGGCCAGTGAGGTAGCAGGATAGAGTAGAACATGGTGAACAGAGGGAGCCCGCAGCTGTAAAGAGGAGGCAGCTCCTCCCTAGCTCCTGCCAACTGTGGCCTGTGAGAATGTGGGGCAAGTGCTGTTGGAGCTTCTGAGTTTTCTTCCAGAAAAGCTGAAAATCTGGAGTTTTATGTAAACATATCCAATCTTTAAATGTAGCAATTGACTTATGTTTTGAAAAGTCATTGTGTGGGCTAAGCACAACCGTTGTGCAAGCCAAAGCTAGCTTGCAGGCCAGCAGTTCACAACTTCGGAAAAACAGGCAAACATTTTAAGGGTAGGGGCGATGGCTTCTGTTTTGCTGTTCTTGGAAAAGTGCTCAGTAAGTATTTCTGAAGGATGGAAGAGCCCTTCATCTAAAACCTCTTTGCTCTGATGCTAGGCAGGAGAAGGGACTTAGGAATTCCTAAGTAATAGAGGAGGAGGAGGCTGGGTAGCTAGCATGCAAGTCAAAAAGTTCTGCTGGTGCTGGTTGGTGGAGAAAAGGCAGAGGCATGGATTTTCACCTCTCTCTGACCAGTCACAGGCGAGGAAAACCTGAGGGAATCAAGCACATCTCTTAAGTGACAAGGGAACAAGACAGCCAGGGGCCTCTCACAGCCTGGAGCTGCGTGCATTCAGGGCATTTGGAGGGTCAAATGTGAATCTACCTTGCTGGCCAGTGACAGGCAGGGGCGAGGGGCCCGTCGGGGACTCTCCAGCTTGACGATACTGATGAATCCAGGCTCCAAATTGTCATCATCACTGGCATTGCACAGGTACAGGGGGTGGGACTGCAGAGAGAAAGAGAGAGAGAGAGAGACAAAGACCTGGGTTAGGAAGGCTCTAGGAGGCAGGAATGAGAACCAAGCCCTCTAACTGTTCTAGGCAGGTTCCAAGTAGGCCTTTTGGTGGTACCAAAGAGTGGGCCTTATTACTGGATAGTTTGGTAGTATGCTAATAACCATTAGTTGTCATTTCAGGGGGTCTGGGGCCAAGGATACAGGTGGGAGGACAGGTTGGAGAAAGGCTCTCCTAGAGGAGCGTAAATAAAGAGGCAGCTGCAAAGCAGCTCCAACAACCCTCCAGACCTGCTTTTCTAAACTGGCCAGATGCAGAGAGCTCCTTTTCTGGCCCCAGCTTCTCAATTCCTGATCCTTCTATTTGCTCCAATAACTAGGTGTTGCTGGTGCCTCCTGCCTCCCTGAGATGTCCCCAACAGCTGTTGTCCTGTAGATTCTCATCTCTCCCATGGCATGGGTCTACTAAATTGATGCTACTTTGCTTTTCCCACTCTCCTCCTTTGCCTGTTCCCTATGCCCATAACAGGATCAAGCAAGGTGTTGGTAGGGAGAAGTGACTACCTTGGGAGGAGGCTTGGTTAAGGCTTAAACTTTGATTAGCATAATTCCTAGGACGTCCTCCTGTCCCCAAAAAGATGCAGTGGAGAAGGAGCCAGCTGGGCCCATCTACTCTAAAGGTCCAGTCCAAGTCCCCGTGCCTCTAAGCCCAGTTGATGCTGAACAATGACTAAAAGAGAAGTGGGCCAACATGAACTACCAGAAATTTGAGGATCCCCTCATCAACGGGATGAGACTGCCCTACTAAAACTCTTCTCTTTCAAGATGATTCTCAAACCCACTGGAATACAACTTTTCCTGAATAAAATGACAGAGTGCTATGAGAACAAAGGATGGTTTATTTTATTCTGGATAATCCTATCTACCAGAGATTCCCATATGGTGGAAACTCAGTGTATCCTGGAAAGAAAGGAATTCCTCCCAGGGAGCTGCCCACATTTTCCTCTCCACTCATGCTAAAGTCTGAAAGACTTCCAGAAGGAACCACCAGGGAAACCATAGAGAATTTTGAATTTATGAAGACAATAATGTTGAAGATAGATTTAGAAACACAGTCACTTTCTGAAAGCACTTTCAGCTATTTCCTCTCATTGTATCCCTAGAGTCCCTTGAACAGAGTAGGTTCTTTATAAATAAGTACTACCTTGCTTTGAATAGTATCCTTGTGAATAAAAATCTCTAGGTCGGGTGTGTCAAAATAGGAAGGAATTCCAATCTTATTCTGAGAATTTAAGGACTACTAGGCTGGTGGTGATTGAAGTTTAGTGAGGGAGAAAGGTTACCCACCCCCTGTCCCCAGAAAAAGGCTGGAATGAGGCTTGGGCTATAATCACTTGAGTGAAGCTGTAGCTCCTGGTTCAACAAGCTCAGTTATTCTGTCTCCCTGTCCATTCATCTGTCCATACATTCATTCATTTTTTAATTCTACCAATACTGAAGGATCCCAGAGTGCCAGGCACTGTAAAATGCACTGAGGAGTCAATGACAAATAAGAGAAACTTGTTGTCTTGAAGCAGCTCAGGAAACAAGCAGAGAAACACATCATTCTGTGAGGTTACAATGACAGTTTGTTTAAGGGCCTGTGGGAGAATAAAAAAAGAGGGGACTAATAATCCTACATGGGGGCTGGGGATGTGGCTCAAGCGGTAGCGCGCTCGCCTGGCATGCGTGCGGCCCGGGTTCGATCCTCAGCACCACATACAAAACGAAGATGTTGTATCCGCCGATAACTAAAAAATAAATTAAAAAAAAAAAAAATAATCCTACATGGAGGATAAAGATAACTTGAAGCTTCCTTGGAGGCTAAACAGGTACGTGTTGACCTAGTGGACGAGCAAAAAGGATGGTGATGGAGAGGTATGTTCTTGGCAGAGGAAGCCACTTGTGCCAAGGCACCAGGTTGAGATGGGCTGCAGGAAGATAGGTCTGTCACAAAAGAGAAGGCAGGAGACAAGGCTGCAAAGGCCAGCAAGAGTAAGTCACGGGGCAGGAACCATTTGAGAAGGATTGCCCTGGTGACTGCAGAGATCTCATCTGGTGTGGTAAGGAATCACAAGTCAGCTGCTCCAGTAGATCAAAAGATGTAAGGGCTGGGATGTGGCTCAGTGGTAGAGTGCTTGCCTAGCATGTGCTAGGTCCTGGGTTCGATCGCTGACCCTATAAGGGGAGGAAGGAAGGAAGACAGAACAGACTTCTAACAGAAGTCCATTGCCTTTTTCTTTTTTGCAGTACTGGGGATTGAATCCAGGGGTGCTCTACCAGTGAGCTACATCCAAGCCCTTTTTATCTTAGATCCTCAGCCTCCCAAATAGCTGAAATACTACAGGTGTTTCACCACTGCATCCAGTAGGCCCACGGCTTTGCTTGCTCTTTTACCTCCCCCAATGGTCCAGCATTCTCATGATGACCCCAAGAAGCCTCTCATTGACAAGAGGGCTAACAGGGAGAGGGGGAAAGTCATTTTGGAGAAGGATTTGCAAATATTTACCTACCACTCTGCCCCGCAGGCCTTAACCAGGAACCAGCATCTACAAAGCAGAACAGGACAGAAGTGGGAAACCTGGTGTCAGAGTCACCAGATTTGCCTGGTTCTAAACCAACAACAATGGAAGAAGGAATGGGAGATTAACCATTAGTAAATGTCTCTTTCACACCAAGGCTTCAGACATTATTTAACTATGAAGTAGATGTTATCATCCCCACATAAAGAAGAGGAGCTTGAGGCTCAGAGATGTCAAGGTCACACAAGATTAGAAGTTAGCTGTCTGACTCCATCCTCTGGAATCACAGAACTCCAAATGAACAGGATCATTGTCCATGCTAATAAAAACAAGGAGGATGATACAGTGGTTTCTATTTATTGAGTAACTACTGTGGGCCAGTGATTGCTCTAAGCATTTCTGTGAATTAAGTCTTTCTTTTTTAAAATTTTATTTTTTAGTTGTAGCTGGACACAATACCTTGATTTTATTTACTTATTTTTATGTGGTGCTGAGGATCAAACCCAGGGCCTTGCACATTCTAGGTGAGTGCTCTACCACTGAGCCACAACCCCGGCCCTAGGTATTAACTATTTTCATACTCATGACAAAACTATGAGATGGAAACTATTATTGTCCTCATTTTAAAGATGAGGAAACTGAGGCACTAAAAGGTTAAGCAGCATGCCCAGGAATACACAGCTAGCAAATGATAAAAATCAGAAGAAATGGAAAGTAGTAGTAGAATAAGATAAGCTAAAAAAAAAAAAAAAAAAAACTAAAGATCAGTTTACTTTTTTTTTTTTGGTACCTGGGATTGAACCCAGGAGTACTTAACTACTGAGCCACATCCCCAGATCTTTTTTTAAATATTTTATTTAGTGACAGCATCTTGCTGAGTTATTTAGGGCCTTGCTAAATTGCTGAGGATGGCTTTGAACTTTCAATCCTCTGCCTCAGCCTCCCAAGTCTCTGGGATTACAGGTGTGTGCTACTACACCCAGCCGTCTTTCTTTTTCTATAGTATTGGAGATTAAAACCAGGGCCTTGTGCTTACCAGGCAAGCACTCTACTACAGAGCAATATCCTAGTCCTTTTAAAAACCTTTATTTTGAGACAGGGTCTCACTAAGTTGTTCAGTTGGGCTTTAAATTTGGGATACTCCTAACTCAGCTTCCAGAGTCACTGGGCTGACAGGCAGAGGCCACTGTGTCTGGCCCTTCTCACTTTTAAAGTGCTCTCTGAGTGACCCAGTCAATCCCAGGGCCTTGGTTCTTCATACAGAAGACTAGGTCGCAGCCTGTCTTCTCTCGAATTCTAGACACATATATCCAACTGCCCCCTAGGCCCTTCTACCTGAAGAATCTTTGTGAGATTCTCAAACTCGGCCTGTTCAAAATGGAACAAGTCATTCTATCCCTCCAAACTGCTCATCAGGATTCCCTATTTTAGAGATCAGAACTCATTCATCTGTTATCCAAGCCAGATATTATCCTCCTAGCCTGTTCTATTTCCTTGCTCCCACCTCCAACTACCAATATCCAATCATTAAATTCTAACAATTCTACCTCCTACATATTCCTCTTATTTGTTCACTTTCTTCCATTCTCACTAAGGTTACTCTAATATATGCCACGATCATTGATATCCTGATGGACTGAAATAACCTCCCAAACAGGTTCACATTACCCGATTCACGCAGCCAATGCAGTCTAAAATGCTGACTTGAGCATGTTACCATCTACTTAAAGCTCTCACAGCTCTGAATAGCTCCTGGAATGAAGTCTGCACTCTTAAACACAGCTTAAAAGGCCCTGCCTGGACTGGGCCCTGCCCCCCAGTCTTGCCCCATGGCTTGCTTTCCACCCCTGCCTTTTCCCCACTGGCAACTCATGCTCCAGAGAAAATAACTGAACTTCCAGAAACACTTCTGGCACTTGCTGCTCTGTCCTGCCTGCATCTCCCTAACCAGAGACTTTCCCACTGTGTTGGAATCATCTGCTGTTTTCCATCTCCCCCCTAGGCTGTGATGAAATCTATCCTGCCCCCCACCTAGTTGCCCTTCAGGGCCCACTACATCATTAAAATTGATAAATATTGAAGGCCTATAACCAGATAACTGGTGGTTAACTAAAAAGACAACCCAAGATCTGATAATGGTGGCTCTGGGAGAGGAATTAGGAGGAAGTAAAGGGGGACTTTGGTGTTTTGCTTTGAATATCATAGGATAATATATTGAGATACTGAGTTTTATCTTATGCTATTGGGGAAGAATGAAAGAGAATGAAAGCTATGTGTAATGAAAGCTCTGCTCTGTGTCTTTTTCCTCCTTCCAGTCCAAGAAGCTAGTCTCACCTTCTATTTGCTTGCCTTGGGGCATTTGCCAAAAGCCTTAAAAACTTCTGTTTTTTTTTTGTGAAAAATTGAACCTGTTGAGGAAATGTAAGCATCCTGAAGGCAGAAAGAAGCGTGAGTACGGGAGTATGAGTATGTGTGGTCAGAGCCTCTAGAACCAGGAGGGATTGGGGGAAGGATCTGGGGATGAGCTAAGCAAGCAGTCAGAGTCGCAGTGGGGCCCAGATAGGGAGTGCCTCTGTAGAATGACCGAATGTCAGATGCTGGGAGGTTGGACCCTGGCACAGATGATGTGCTTACGTGGCTTTCAAGGGAACATTTATGTTTGGACAATGGACACATTTGTGGTGACCCAGCATGAACAAATATCAGAGGGGTTCCTTGGACATTCTAGATTTCATAAAACCCTGGGATTTTTGTGCTCCTCTGTTGAGGGAAGCTCCCTTGAAACAAATTTCTACCCAATTAGTGGGACAGAGCCTTGGAGTTAGATTTAATCTGATAAAAAGACAATATAGTGGGGCTGGGGTTGTGGCTCAGTGGTAGAGCCCTTGCCTAGCTCTTGCCTAGCTCGCAGGAGGCCCTGGGTTCGATCCTCAGCTCCACATAAAAACAAATAAATAGAATAAAGGTATTGTGTCAATTACAACTAAAAAAAGATACTTATTAAAAAAAAAGACAATATAGTGACATTTTCCTGTACAGCCATATTAGTGGCATGAGAGCCAATATTCATATATTTTTGTATGATTTCATGAAAGTATTTCAAATATTCTCAGATTGAAAACAAAAACCAGCCATTTCAAGCAAGACTGTTCATTACCTAGCAAGGCAGCGCCAGTCTTCCGTGGGTGTGTGTGACACCCAGGCTGTCTTTGCCCCCTCTTCCAGGGAGGTCTCAGCCAGGAAGAGGGCTCCTGAGGAGAAAACAGACCCAGATGTCTGCTTCCTTGGGATGCAAGGTGTCCTATAACAAAGATGCAAACACAGTTTCCAGATTGAGCCACCAGCACTCTTAGTGATACCAGGAGACGGCCAAGAGAAATGAGCTTGTGGAATTTGGTGAGAGTGTTGCTGGGGAGGGATCATGGAAACTGGGGAAATTTAAGGATTGGTAGTCTTCATCTTCTTGAAAGTCCAGGAATTGGGACACCCCTGTTCCAGAGGCTGCCATGAGGGACAAATTGAGAGAAATTTGCTCTCATGGTCATTCTGACTCAGAACTTACTTTTACACACATTTTATACTCCTATGTAAAGACATGTGAATTTTCCTTTGGTGGCATGTGTTCTATTTCTTATTCTTCATTTTTATTTTTTTGGCAAAAGGGATTGAAGCCAGGGGCACTTAACCACTGAGCCACATCCCCAGCCTTTTTATTTTGAGCCATAGTCTCACCAAGTTGCTGAGGCTGGCCTTGAATCCTCCTGTCTCAGCCTCCAGAGACGCTGGGATTACCAGTATGTGCCACCTTGCCCTGCCGCTCTCTTTTTTAAGATAGGGTCTTGCTCTGTTGCCCATGCTGGCCCTGAACTCCTGGGCTCAAGCAACCCTCCTGCCTGCCTCAGCCCCCTGAGCAGGTGGAACTTTAGGTTCACATCTCTGCACCCAGCTGGTGTTTCATATTTTTAATCGGTTCTATGTCCTCATTCTTTTAATTGATTTGTTCTGATTTAATTCCTCTCCCTCTCAAGACAGTCCTAAGGTTCAAATTCTGACTCCATCATTTACCTGTGTGACCTTGGGCGAGTTACCTAACTTTTCTGAGCCTCCTACTCTTCATTTACAGAACAGGAACAAAAATACTTCTTGATTGTTGTGAAGACTAAAGATAATGGATATTGAGTGCCTAGCACAGAGCCCAGCACTCAGCAAGTGCTCATTAAATGAGAGCTGGTTTTATTATTACATCTGTAATAATAACTCTTCTTGTTCCTGGAAGAGACAAAGCTCTTTCTGACTCCTTTCTCCCTTGGCGGTCAAGAGTGCCTCTAAATGCCAGCCTTCTGCAAGGCGCAGTCTGGGACAGCTCATTATCCACAGTCACTTCCCTTCTCTTCTCAGGCCTCCAAACCCCACTGAACGAGCTCTTCCAGTTCTCAGCCCGCCTCCTTCCCATGAAGGAAGCCATGTGATCGCATTACCTCCTCACAAAGGGCATTCCAGGGCTCAACTGAGCCCCAACTTAATGCTGCCCTGCCTTTATCCACGGCATCTCCTCCTCTTAGGGTGTGTGCTTCTGCAAGCCCTTCTCGACTGTCTCCTGTGTCCCAGCCTCTCTCCTCCCCCACCTCTGCTGCAATAACCTCTCAATTCTCTGAGACCTTCACCCAGGCCTTGGACAGGTAACTCTCCTGCCTGCTACAATTTTGCCTTCGTAATCAGGAACATTGGCCAGGCATCAAAGGCGCCCTTCTCCTCATTTCCTCTTTCCAGATTTTATAATCATCCTCTCCTGTGCAACCTCCATTATCTGAACTTAGAACTACCTGACTTATCTCCTATAGCAGGACACACCAGCACCATAAAGCAGAGCTCCTGCTGCTAGGGGACCTGAAGTCTCTTTTTCATGTTCCCAGCACTAGAACAGCCTCCAATGAGTTCCAGTTTGGTCTCCTTGCGGTTTTATATTTTATATTTATTTATTTATCTATTGGGTACTGGAGATTGAACCTAGGGGTGCTCTACCACAGAACTGCACCCCTAACCCTTTTAAATTTTATTTTGAAACAGGGTCTCACTAAGTTGCTAAGGCTGGCCTCAGTCCTCCTGCCTCAGCCTCCAAAGTGGCTGGGATTAAAGGCATGTGCCACTGTGCCCAGCTACCTTGGCCACTATTTAAAGAGGACAATACTCTTGTCCACAGGTTAGAGCCTAGGGGCATGGATTTGGAAAGCTCTAGATCTATTTGCCATCTTTACCTCAACTTGTCTCTATCATTCTGGGATGGCTGAGTTTTCTAACAAATAAAGTTGGGAGGCTGGGGAATTGTCAAGAAGAGTTTCTCGGGGCTAGGGATGTGGCTCAAGCAGTAGCGCGCTCGCCTGGCATGCGTGCGGCCCAGGTTCGATCCTCAGCACCACATACAAAGATGTTGTGTCCGCCGAAAACTAAAAAAAATAAATAAATATAAAAAAAAAAGAAGAGTTTCTCTTTGTCTATTTTGTTAAAAATTCTTTTATAAGCAAGTGTATTCCTGCTTCACTGTATAATCTTTTAAATTACAAAAGTATGTTGGTGGGGAGAGGGAAGCATAACCTTAGGCCATCGAGTGAGAGTGCACCTGCAGAAGATGGCTGGCAGAGGACTCCAGTGTGTCTTACTGGATTCAGGGAACTTTCCTGGGGTGACAGGGATGCGGTGAACAAGAAAGCTGTCAAGAGTAGAACTGAGGAGCTGGGGTTGTAGCTCAGTGGTAGAATGCTTGCCTCGCAGGTGTGAGGAACTGGGTTTGAGTCTCAGCACCATGTAAAAGTAATGAATAAATAAAACAAAGATATTGTGTCCATCTACAACTAAAAACTTTTTTAAAAAAAGTAGAACTAAAATGATAGCCAGAATCTAATAGGGAGTGAGGTGGCAAAGTCTGGGCCAGGAGGGGGTGTTGGTGTTGGTGGTGGGGACTTGAAAGTCCCATGCGGGTTTCTGCATATCATAGAACTTTAGTGTTTGGTGAATGAATAAATCAAACTCGATTTGAATCTACCCTACAATTTATTAAAGAGATGTGAAATGCTAACAGATGAGCCTGGTTCAGGATGGTCCTATTCAGTCCCTATTAGGGACCTTCAAAACTTCTGGGTGGTGGCATGTGTCTGAGCTACTTGGGAGGCTGAGGCGGAAGGAGGAGGATCACTTGAGCCTGGGTGTTAGACCAGCCTGGACAACACATTGAAACTCCATTTCAAAACATCAAAACAAAAGCAGAAGATGAGGAAAGTGAGACTCATTATAGACTGCTCGTGGTTATATGACCAGTTACAGGGGGTTGAGGTCTCCTAGGTTCAGTCTCTGTGCACCATCATGCTGTCTCGGGAACCATGCTGGGGAGGCAGTCGGTGTGGAATGGCAAACATTAGCCAACACCACAGCACATGGACCTGTGGTGGAGGCTCAGAACCCCATGAACAAGCCAGAAGCAGATTCCCTCTGCTGCTCTTGCTTCTGCACCTGTGTTCCTTCTGCCTACCAGCCTCAGCTTCCTTCCTTGAGGATTTATCTCATCTCTTTTTCCCAGCCACAACAAAGGCAGCCAGACCCAGACGCCATGCTGAGATGCTTTCTCGGTGAACAGTCCCTGTTTGTATAGGATGAGACAGGTGTGTCCTGAAATTACAGGTCACAGAAGCTCAGACCCAAATAATGGTCATTCAGCTAGACTCTCCTTTCCCTCACTCCCTTAACCCACATTAAGGGCCTCATTCTTTAATTTTAAAGTTCATCTATCCTCATCTCAGATTGTGTCCAAGCTCTGTGATGTAACTGGACTTCTTTATATGGAAATGGCCACCACAGTGGGGTTTTCCTGACTTCACACTTTGCCTGGCAGATTTGTATGGGTGATTCACAGGGTCACAGGCAAGCAGAGGAAAGCAAGGAGAAAGAACAGAACTAACTATCTGAGCTGTTTTATTTTATTTGTTTTTGGTACTGAGGATCAAACCCAGGGGTGCTTTACCACTGAGCTACATCCCCAGACCTTCTTATTTTTATTTTGAGACAGAGTCTCACTAAGTTTCTGAGGCTGGCCTTGAACTTGCAATCCTTCTGCCTCAGCCTCCTGAATTGCTGGGATTACATGGGTACGCTACCACACTAGGCTAAAAAAGAGTTAACTTTTTTTTTTTTCCAGTTCTGGGGATTAAACTCACAGCCTCCACATATGCCACTGAGCCACATCCTTAGCCCTTGAGTTGTTTTAGAAATAAACTGATATCAGAGAAGAAAGTTTGGCAGCAACCAGACAGAAAGGAGGAAAACCTCAGCCTCCACCCAAGTGCTCCACATCATGACATTTAGACAATACTGGACGGCCGTGTGACAGTGTTCCCATAAGATCATATTGGTGCTGAAAAATTCCCATCACCTAGTGATGTCACAACACCATGACATCACAGTGTAGCACATCACTCACATATCTGGGGTGATGCTGGTGTAAACAAACCCACAGTACTTCCAGTCATATCAAAATATGGCATGTACACCTATGTGTAGGACATGGTACTTCGTGATGATAATCAATGACTGTGTTACTGTATTTACTATGCTATACTTTTTATAATTATTTTAATACCCTCTACTTATTTTTTTAAAGTTTCCTATAAAACACAATATAGTGTAATATAGGCAACAGCTTCAGATATCTTGTTTACTGTGTATCTTGATGGCATCAAGAGGCCACACTGTGACCTATACCGTGTCGGTTTGTGTAACTGGGCAGTGATGTTCACATGACAAAACTGCCTAAGGCACATTTCCAAGAATGCATCCCCTCTGTCAGGTTTTGTCTGACTCAGTCCAGAATGATCTCTAGCTATAGGTGCACTAAGAAGCTACTCCTAAAGTTATGAACTGAGAAAAAGAAGCCCATCAAATATCATTGGTTACATCAGAGATCTTTGGAAGGAAGGCTATGAGACAGAATACCAAAGTTCTAAGGACCATAAAATTTAAGACCTTAGGATATGCACTAGTCATGTGGTTTGGACTCCTTCCCTCCCAGGTGAGGAACTCAGGACTCAATCACCCAAGAATCCCACTAAGAAGTTCTGAAAGGTCACCTCAGTCTGACCACTGTCCTAGGGAAGACCTTCGTCCTATAGGATGCAGCACCAAGGCTAGCTGTCACCCAGAGTCCTCCACAGAAAGGCCAAGATGGTTATTGCTAAGGGTGACACCTAATCAACACATTTCCAGGAGATGGCTTTAAGCATGCTTTGGCCAAGGCCCTTCTGAGGCATGGCCTTAACTGTTACCACAATGAGGCAGTCTGCTTAACTCTCACTCTTAACCCAATATACTATTTGTAGACAGCCTAGACACAGTCTGCCTTATGCTTTTGCTCTTCTTATTCCAGGCAGACTCATGCCCAAGTTGGCAGGAATTTAGAAACCTGTTGGAAATAGGTAGCATTTGTTTTTAATTAATCATTTAGGCTAAGATTTTGATGCTTCAAAGTCCCCAATCTAAAACCAGTCCTAATGAAAAACATCAATGAAATTAAATTTGAGGAAAACAGGATATTTATTTAAGTATGACAGAGGCCCATCTGGACTACCACCAGAGCTACTTAGCACTGCTAAGTTTGGTGATTTCAATGCAAGAGAGTGAAATGGTTTAATTAACCTGGTTACTTCATACACATTCCTTGTCTTTCAGCTTAGTCTCTTGCTGTGACATTAGAGAGTTTCAAGTTGTCCTACAAACTCTGCCCCATACTGCCGTCTTGCATAACTGACTTGCCCTGGTGCTTATAACTCCTTTGAGGGCAGATATCGTATCCAAATGGGCCAGCTTGATTCAATCTTCAGCATGCAGGTTTTAATGGGCATATTATGAGTGAGGATGGGGTGAGCTAGGAGATTTACTTGGCTGGTCCTGTCCCCCGCTCCTAGATAGTTACACACAATATTGCATTTACACTACAAAGTGGAAAAAATGTGGAGGATGGTCCTGTGCCTCAATAAAGAAAAAACAGAGGGGACAAAGGGTGGTAGCACTTAGAAATTACATCAGGAGGAAATGGACAAAATTATTCAAGTCACCAGCCAACTCAGATGCCCAGAGTCTCCCCTCAGAAGCCATTGGGGGGTTGACATCAGGCCAAAAAGGCTTCTGTTCAGAAGAGGCAACAGCCAGGAAGGCTTGTGTTGGAGACAGCCCAAGGGCTCCAGCATGACTGCTGACAGCCCTTTGACCACAGCTCTGAATCCTTGTCCATGGGGTGGCCCTGGGGAAGAGGCCTGCTTTGGGGGGACTGTTTAATGATTTGCCAGCAAAGAACAAGGCAAACAGACTGCTGGCAGCTGCCTGGATGCAACAGGAGAGTAGAGTTTTATTCCCACCCACAGAGTAGCCTTCCAGGCAGGGGATAAAAGAAAAAGTGAGAGATGGCATTGGAAAGCCTGGGAGGGGTGGCCATTTGGGGCTCAGCTTTTCACTGGGCTGTGGAGGGTGCCTGAATATCTTGGCATTGGTACCAGTTGGTATTTCCATCCTTTGAATATTTTAGTAATTCTTACTAGTAGCATCTTCGGAGCACATAGAAACTAAAAAGTAGTCTCTTGTGGTAGAATTTTAGGCATGAAAAACTATGAAACCAGAAAGACACTTAGTTCTTAGGAGAATAGTTCTGTTCTGTGCTCAGTTCCCTTTTCTTTTGCCTTTGCCTATTTCCTTGACTCTATGGAAGGGGGGCAAGGAAGGTACCTCTCTTATGCCCTGATAGCCAGACTCTAAAATCTTCAATCCTGTAGCTCTCTACCTCTTTTTTGGCCTCAGCTCCTCAGACAGGGTCCTTCTCTAATCCTCTGACCTGCCCTCAATTCCCATAATTAAACCCTTTCTCCCATATAGACCCCCCAAGCCATCTATCCAAAATTCTTGAATGACACTTTATTGTTAATCAGTGTTTTACTATGACCCACCCTCTTGTCCATTTCCTCAGCTGAATGCCTGGGTTTTAGTAGATGTTTAATAAAACATTAGTCCTTTCCTCTTTCTTGCTAAGCAGATCCTGAGCTCCTTGAAGCTGGGGACTAAGTCTTCATCATCACTCACATAATGCCAGGTACACAACAGATGTTAAGAAAAGAAAAATGCATGTTGAATTATATGTTTTAACAACAAATGTGAGATAAGGTAAATTTGGTGATTGCCTTGTCATTTGACCAGGATAGGATTATATTTCCAGATCACTACTTTCTCTTCAGAAACCTTCAGCAGACTCCTGGTAAGCTTCATATTTAAAGTCAGCTTGACACAATTTTTACCTCATCATAAAGGAAAATTCTATTCCTTTTTACCACCATGCACAAATTTCTTCCATCACTCTGAACAAAGCTCACTTCTTGCAGGAAAACCGTCCTGCTCAATAACCCAGGCCCAATTATACCTCTGTTGTCTTCCCTCAGTATCAATGTGCTGAATCAAGCATAATCCTAAAGGGGGCAGAAAGCAATAGCCTCACCACCACCATCACCACCAAAAAAGGGATGGTTCCTGCTCTCAGGAGACTAGAATCAGACTGTAAACCTCTAGTTGTGTGTACACATGCACATGCACAAGGGTCTTTAGGCCTCTTGTCAAAAAATACATAAGCATGGAAATTCACAGAGCAGAGCACATAGACTGTGGAATGAATGGGTAGACCAACTTACTCTTGCTATATTGCTTTGGAAGTTCTCTTTTGTCAATTTGGGTCTTTCTGTGTATCTCCCAGATTTGATGGGAAGCACTATCTTGGGAGAAGCCATTCAGAGACTATTCAAACCAATTTTTAAAAATTCCTCTAGCATTGACTAAAAGAAATTCTTGCTCCCCACTGGCTTTAGGCCATAGTGCTGGCTGAGTGTCTCCAAGTGAACTTCAATCCCTACCAAGATTTTATGAGGACTTGGCCCAGTGATCTGCATGGAAAAGTTCTGGGAACACTCAGAGTCGATATACTCTTAATAATATTCCATATTTTTTTCTGAGTGGGTCTTTTTTCTTACCTTTGGTGGAATGAGAGATGAATTAGATTTCTTTTCTCCATCTATTTTGCCCTTAAGAGTTGATGTGTCTAAGGCCCCAGGGTTCTATCACCCTTCTTCCATTCAGCTTCCCAGTGGCTCCATTAGCTCTCCAGCCTACCTTGTCTACTGTGCCGGCTACCTCACACCAAAGGCGGGTAGATATTCAAATATTCCAAACATCCCTTGATATGCACATTGTGGACTATGAGCCCTTTGTTATTTCCTAATTGTTCAAACCTCTTTATTTTTCTTGCTAAGTATAGAGAGTAAGAGATACAAAAAGATAATCAAAGTGCTGATAAATGGTAGAGGAATCTTCTCGGTTATCAAGTTGGCTCTGCTGAACAGAAGTTCCTGTTTGCATCTGTCAGGAGATTCAGGGAGGTGGCATCACCAGGCTGAGTGGGAAAGGAAAGTACTTAGAGAGTTAGGGAGGGGAGCCAAATTCCTGGGTTGAGAGTTCACAGGGCAATGAGGATCAATAGTAGCACTTTTGATTTGTACACTGTTATCAAGGTACAAAGCAACACTACCCTTTGTCCTTTTTATTTTTACTCTGCTAATGGAACCCTTTGCCCTAAATTAAGATTATTATTCAGCTTTGATGTTGCATTTTATATTAGCAAAGTGCTTTATAATCCTTCATTAGCTATTTTATTCTCCCTTTATTAGCACCACCCATTTCACAAATTAGCTAACTGAGGTTTGACCAGACAACACAATGCACACTGGTCCTGTGACCTGAAATTCTAGGCATGAATTTTCTGTACTAAGTCTAATGATGAGAGAGTTGACACACAGAGTAAAAGAACAGAAGCACCGAAACTATAAGAGCTTTCTTGGGAGCTAAACCTGCAATGATTTAATAAAAGACTGCAAAATTTTACTTTATTTGCTAGCAATAAAATTGAGAACTCTCACTAGCTTAAATTAAAAATATGACTGCCAAACACATTTTTGTTAATAGGAAAACTCAACTTGAATTCCTAATTTCCTCTATAAACAGGATTGAAACAGAGAAAAAGGAACGTGTTTGAACTTCATGGTGTCAGTTGTTTCCCAAGAAAGGGACTGATGCTGAAGCAAGACAAATATCCCTAAATTACTGTGACCCATAATTTACCACTCTCTTGCTTCTCGTCAATTACCATTGGTGACACAATGCTCTACTAGTTCTTTCACCTATCTGACTTGTCCTTATTTGTTGCCTCTTCTTTCTTCTCTTCCTCTCCCTTTCATCTAAATATATATGTGCTTTCTAATAATCTGTTATCTCTTTTCTGGGTTTCTTATACCTCCAATGATGATTATCAAATTGGTTTCTAAAGTCAAATTCTCTTATACTTTAAAAAGCCTGCTGGGTATGGTGGTGCAGGCCTGTAATCCCAGCAGCTCGGGAGTCAGAGGCAGGAGGATCAGGAGTTCAAAGCCAGCCTCAGCAAAAGTGAGGTGCTGGGCAACTCAGTGGGACCCTGTCTCTAAATAAAATACCAAACAGGGCTGGGGATGTGGCTCAGTGGTCAAGTGCCCCTGAGTTCAATCTCTGGTACCCAGCTACCACCACCCCACCACCCCCCCCACACACACAAAAAGCCCATTAGATATTATTTCTGTTGTTTTACTGGTACCCCAAACTCCAATATACCAAACCTAAATATCACTTTCTCCCTGATTGCCATCCTAAACCAATAGCCCCTGTCGACTTACCTATTGTGCTTAATGGCTCTACCATTTTTTCTAGAGACTCAGGCTGAGCACCTCAGTTAGGATTCCTCTTCCTTGTATCTAATCACTAGTCTATCAAAACCTACCTTTGCTGTGTGTCTTGAGTCTGAACCATTTCAACAGTCTCTCGTCTCTCACCATTCTAAAGCTCCTTATATATCACTGCAAGAACACCCTTCCTAACAAAGCACTATCACATTGTCCTGTTTGAATATCAACTATTTTCTGAATTAAATTCAAATTCCTTAACCTTTCATATCAAGGCTTCAATGCCCTGCACTGACTCTACCATCAATAGACTTGGTTTCACACTTCAACTGTGTCATTTCCAAAGCTAGCTAAGTCTAATTTTAAAATGGGGCCACCACTATCTACCCAAAATCAGTGTACAGACAAAATTAAATGACATAAAGTATCAGCGGTTCCTGCACATAGTAGGTACTCAAAAAGTATTGGTTCCTTTGCCTCCCCTCTATCTCACAGCTTTATCCCTACTTCCCTCCAAAAGGTATTATACTGCCTGTTCAAACCAAATTGTATTCCTCACTATTCTCTCACCTTCTCTTGGAGCGCCTATTCCTCCTGTTCTATAAGATCCTACTCAGCCTTCAAAAACAACCTTATTTGCTACCTCTTTCATGAACAATCTCTTCTTCATTCAAAATACCCCAAATCTCTTCTTGCTTGTATCCTTTTATTGAACAGCACGTCTCACTTTCTTGGTGTCTTTATATCTCACGCAGCTGAACGCTCCAATATAACAGACAATCAATGTGTGCTGAATTAATACTAAAAGCTTGAGCTTTTGGTTTCCCAAGAGTCCATTTGATTGATTCATATTTCAAACTGAGCACACTTTAGAAATAATCTCTGGAGGGAGATCAAAGTTTCAAACTACTCACAGAGAGGCTAAGTTGGTATAGGATTAAATTCAGTCCTAGTTCAGCCACCAGGAATTGTATAGACTCTGTTCCTACTTGAGATCATAAGGTGGCAATTTGTATGAGCCATAGAAACCCATTTTAATACATTTAAATGAGAACTTCCTTGATTTAGGAACCAGAAAGACAAATTGTATGCTATCTATAGAAATCAATCTCTATTAGTCTGACAATGACAATGGCTTCACTAGTGTAGAAAGAAGATCCAGAGAGCCATTTGATTCCATAGGTTCTCAAGGTGGCTCAGCTAAGATTTAAGTATACCTTACTCTGGCTTTCATCCAACACATTTCCTCTTGGCCCAGTTAGCAAATGGGTAATTAAATGACATCAGCCACTATGGGGTGGCTGGAACATAAGGTGGCCTCATGGTGCCATATAATATGGCACCAAGTTTCTGAATCACCAACCACAGGTGCATCGACTCTTCCCCTCACCACACCCCCCTTCATAAAAACCTTATCTGATATTTCTATTGACACAGTGACTACGCTTAGGGAACTTTCCTTTGCTTCTTCTTAGTGTTTGTTCGGGTGGGTACTTCTGTGTAGATGCCTATAAATGAGTTCTTTAGGCACAGGAGTAACACCCTGTCATCAGACCATGCTTTTGTCTTCAGGTAGGCTGACCTCAGAAGGCAGCAGCATATCTAATTGCTAAGCCAACACCTACCTGAAATACATCAAAGGCTGAACCCCCTTCCTAGCCAAATACCTAACTACTGTCTGTCACTAAGTTGATTCTTAGCCTGGACATCATCAGACCTGTTTCTGGAGCCATCTTTCCCCCTAAAATAACAGATGCTACAATTTCCTCCAAACTCCTTGTAACAGAGATCGATGGTTCCCAAGTGTTCCTCATCAAGATAAGGGAATTCACCTGACATTACCACTGAGCAGGATGATGGGTAGGTATACATAGAGACTTTCCTCATGGGTATATCAGAAAGGACCTGAAAAATGGCCTCTTAGTTGGCAAATATTTGATGAGCATCTACTTCCTAAAACTGTATTAGGTCATGCCCAGGAGTTAGTCTTATGGAGGAGATAACACATACAATATACACAAATTAAATGGTGATACAAAATGGTATATTATCACATGTCACATTGCATGGTACAGCCAATAGTTTCTGTGGGATTGATGGTGGTAGTGGAGGGATGGATCTTAAGCTAGATTTTAAAGAGGACAGGATTTGGATAGGAGAAAAATAATCACATAAAATAAGCTGCATCTGTTCCACTGGCATCTGTGAAATGAATTTTTGGAACCTCTGAGGTTTAGTCTTTCTTAAGCAGTAATAAGAGACCAAGTGAAGGAGAAATTAAGGGTTTAGACCAGTTTCTCTCAAGTCTTTCAGGTTCAGGAAGACTTATCTAACCCAAACCAGATCTGTCTGCAAAGATGGTCTGAAGAGCCAAGGTAGGGTCACATTATGAAGGGTATTACATGCTAAAGAAAGAGTTAGAGCTTGATCTCATATATGAAAAAAGACTCACCTTAGGTGCCTGAGCAAAGGGAGCTCATAATCAAAACTGCATTTGAAGCAGAAAATTTTAAGATTATATTATAGAATAAAACTATAGAAGAATGAAGAAAAAACTGGTAGTAGGAGAAAGCTGTGCCAAGAATCTAGGGGATTTGAACTCTGATAGTAACAATAAGAGGGAGAAGGGATGAGTTACAGAAGTTATGGAGGAAACATCAAGAGTACTTTCTGACAGAGTGAATTACAGGGATGAAGGAAAGGGAGGAGTTAAAGTATTATTCCTAGAGAATTGGAAAAAAAAAGATGTTGCATTAACAAAAGTGAAAAACTGGGAAATGAAGTTAGATTTGAGCAGGGAGATTTAAGTCAGTTTTGGGAATACTGAATAAGAGATGAAATTTAAGTCTGGTAGGCAGTAAGTCTGAAATAAGAATTGGAGTTTGAATGAAAAGACAGAGCTGTAGATACATACATACAGTGTGTATATCTTCAGATACAGATCTATTGATGTAGCATTGTAAATGTTAGGTTTAATACATGAAAATGCTTAGAAAAAAGAGCTGGGCTGTGGCTAGGTGGTAGAGCACTCGCCTAGCATATGCGAGGCACAGGGTTGAATCCTCAGCAGCACACGAAAATAAATCTTAAAAAAGTAAAATAGAATAAAAGTATTATGTCCAACTGCTACTAAAAAACATAAAAATGCTTAGAAAAGGTTAAAAATGACTGAATAAATGAAACTTATTAAAAGTGGAGTTTGTGGCTCTTGGTTCATTTGAGCTAGTCTCACCACAATAAATTCAGAAGGGATGATGCTGTGAGGCCTGCTATGCCAGAGGGAAACTCAAACCACTTAGCTTCTAACATAATCTAATGTACAACCTAAGAGGTTCAATGGCCTCAGGGAATGAAAAGAAGAAAAATGGAAATTCCCAAAGACAAGGCAAACTGGAATTTTTTATTTTATTTTTTTTTTTGTACTGTGGATTGAACCCAGGGGTGCTTAACCACTAGGCCACATCCTCAGCCTTTTAAATATTTTATTTAGAGACAAGGGTCTCACTAAGTTGCTTAGACTGGCTTTGAACTTGCAATCCCCCTGCCTCAGCTTCCTGAGTTGCTAGGATTATAGGTATGTGCCACCATGCTTGGCCAGACTGGAAATCTCTTTGAAGATGGGCTTTAAAATGGATAAGGAGCATTGGTTTTATTTTCCATATGTCATATTTTTAGTTCTATAGCCCAGCTAATAGTTTTTCTTAATGCAAGCTCTCACCTGCTTTTAGTTGCTTCAAAGAGTCAGTAAGTCATTTGTCTAATGGCCTGTAGGTAAAGGATCTAGCCTCAGGCTACTAGCTACAGGCTCCTGACCTTCAGGCTGCACTTAGTCTCCCATAACCAAATGTTCACTCATAGACATTAAAGCCACAATCCAGCTGGGAAAGGTGGCACATGCCTATAATACTAGCAGCTTGGAAGGCTGAGGCAGGAGGCTCAAGAGTTCAAATTTAGCGAGGCCCTAAGCAAGTCAGCAAGACCCTGTCTCTAAGTAAAATTTTTAAAAAAGGGCTGGGGATGTGGCTCAGTAGTTGAGCACCCCTGAGTTCAATCCCTGGTATACACACACACACACACACAAAGCCAAAATCCAACTCAGATACTCGGGAGGCTGAGGCAGGAGGATCCAACTTTTTAGACATGCAAATTTTCAGGTCCCACATCAGACTTACTGAATCAGAAACTCTGGGGGTGGGGTCCAGCAACCTGCAATTCAGCAAACCTTCCAAAACTGGTTGTGAGACACATGAAACTTTTGAAACAGTGATCTAGCAGGACCAAAACAATTCTAGGCACTTTCTCTACTACATGTAGAAGGAAAGCAACCAGGATGGAAGCCAAAATTCAAGGCTGATCACTTCAGAAAAGAAAGTCTCTATATTTAAATACAAGAGGAAGGTTTTCCTCCATTATCTCCCCATCATATTAAACCTGTCAACGAACTTGCAATTAAGCATGGCATTGAAATGAGTGGATCAGAGAGCATGCCTCAAAGCTTCCTGGTATGAGTACCTTACAAATTCTGTATTTCCACAATTTTACTATATAACTATGAGGTAACACATGCATGTGGGGGTTGAGGGTTCTGGGGATCAAACTCAGGGCCTCATGCATGCTAGGCTTTACCACTGAGCTATACATATCTGTGGCCCTAATTTCTTTTCAAGATTGAGCTACCACTTTTTCCATGAAGGAAACATCTTAGAAGAAAGAAAGGATACCCTGCTCACCCTCACCAAACTGGTAAAATGGAATCAGAGCACATATGGACTGCAAGCCTCTGTCTTCTCATTTGTTGAATCCATGTTCTTCCAAAACCACATTTGGAATCAACAAAGAAAACCTGGATGGTGGCAAAGAAACAAACTTCAAGTCCAAAAGGGGAAGAAGGAATGAAAAGGTGACCCAGAAAGCTGAGCAAAATGGAAAATAAACAAAGGAAAAAGAAGGCTTCAGATCAGAACTGAAGCTATCAAAAGCAGTCCATTTCTTTTTCCTGGAAGGATGTCTCATGAAATTCATTTTCCTTCATTCAAAGAAAGTGAAGCGAAGCTAAGATATTATTTTGTAAAGGGGAAGAATCGTCTTGGAATACTAGGTGAGGTAAGATTTTATTTTGCTTTTATTTACTACCTGTGGCATACGGCCAGGAGTGCAACTCAGTGGTAAAGTACTTGCCTAACACATGTGGGTTCAATCCCTAGCACTGAAAACAAACAAAAAAAGTTCAAAAACTAAATCCTGTGGTCTAAATATTTTCCTATGCTATCTGGACTAAAATGCTTTTGCAACAATGAATCTGACATTCTTAAAAATATTAATCAGAAGTGGGGTACACAGCACACAACTGTAATCCCAGCTATTGGGGAGGCTGAGGCAGGAGGATCCAATATGAGGCCAGCTTGTGCAACACAGTGAGAACCTGTCTCATAATAAAAAATAATAAGGGATGGAGTATAGCTTAGTGGTACAGTGCCCATGGATTCCTTCTCCAGTACTCCCCTACCACAATCAGAAGAGTCTTCTGCACTGAAGATGCACAGAATAAGTTATGCTTGGTTTTCCTGCACCATCTTTTGGTTCCAGAATACTTGGAGGGCATATTTCATAATCCCACCTCTGTAAAATTCTAGCTCATCTACTATATTCTAAAACAAGTTTAATAATTTTGTTTACTGAGCACCTAGAACACTCAAAATTTTCTCAGCAAAATTAGTAATCTGCATTACAAAAAGGCAGAAGGAAAGGGATAAGGACCATGAAAGAAAAGACACTAATGAAAAAAGTACTGAAAAAACAATTTTTTTTGCACAAAATGGAAAGGAGTTTCTCATTTCCCCTATTTACATTGCTGTTCTCTGTATTGTGAACCTCTGTAGAAACTCATTGTATACTTTATTTGGCACTTATTATAAACTCTTTGATGGAGTTATCTCTAGTATATATCTAATATTATCTTAAGATCTCAGTTAGTAAGCACCTTGCAGGCAGGAGTATTTAGCTTTTGCTCTTCTGGACCCTCTCTAAGACCCAGCACCATGACTTGCACTAGGCCCTAGGAATACTGAGTAATTGTAAAGCTACTGGAGACATGGAGAACCCCGAGAACCAAACTTGCAAAGAATCAATGTGAAATAAAGGGACAGAATGGGAGGATGAGGGTTAAGGTAGCAACACTTTCAGACATGAACATAGGTGGAGAAATTGAGCTGAAAAACGAGATTTCTAATTCCTTCCCCACTGTTTTATTCCTGATCAGCCCCACCCCCTTTCCTTTTTTTCCCTTCCAGCATCAGCCAGGTATAAAACAAAAGGAAATTAATGATTTAGTTATTGCTCCAAAGCTTAAAGCTTGAAAGTCAGTCATTTAGAGCAGGTTCCATTGTTACATCCCTGCATGTCTTGGGTCTTGATGGCTGTGCACAGGGAACTATGCCTCCAATAGCCACACTGGGAGCCAATACTGGCCGCCTGGCTCCTGAGCAGGAGATGAAAGGCTTCTTCTAATGTAATAACTGACGGCCTCTCAGTGCCGTTTGAACTGTTTACAGACTGAGTTAACGATTACAGGCAATGTGTATCTTGGCCAGGTGCCTGAAATTCTTACCCACCCGTCAGATAGTATCAAAGAGCCCTTCCAGGCCTGGCTGGAGTCCTTCCAAAGCACCTCACAGAGATGCCGACACAAAAGGAGGAGTGTTCAGAATGTGAGTTCTCGTTCGTTCTCTCTCTCTCTCTCTCTCTCTCAGACCAGAGCAAAAAAAAAGTCCGACTATCAGGCATAAATTAGGTGCTGAGGATGTTGAGTTTCTAGGGCTGCTCAGGACTGAGGAAAGGGTCAAGGTCAGCCCTGGGGCCAGCAGAACCAGATTCCTTTCTAAGCAGTTTAGGAGGTGTAGCTAAGAGTCTTTGCAGCTGGCAGCTAGAGGATGATGGGGGTAGGAAAAGAGGACCCTTGAGATGAAACCAAAATTTACACTATATGATATAGCAAGCAGCCCCCAAGACAGAAGATCCGGAAGAATGGACTTAATATTATGGAGCAGTGGATAGAGGAGGGAGGAGAATATATTGTTTTTTCCAAGGGCAATGCATAAAATATAAAAGAACATCACTTTCATGCCAGGAAAGAATAAGAGACTTTAAAAATAATAGTAAGTAAAAGTAGGGGGAGCTAAGAAAACATCTCTTTATCGAGGTGAGTCCCAAGAGATTGAATGACATCTGTTTGAGATTTATCAAAATGCTTTTCATACAAATATAGACTGAGTATTAATCATGAGATAGGATGGGAAGCCAGGTATGACAGAAATGTAGATTTATCACCCATAACAGTGGAAAAGCTTTTTGGAAACAAAAATATTACAGAGCACTTAACCCAGGGACACTGAGTCTAATTGTTATTTAATTATATACTAACTATGGACTCCAAAGGCAATTAGGGGTTTTTATGATTTCTTTATTAAGTACCTATTGGCCTCTGAATACATTTGAAAGTGGAATAAGTGACAGCCCCTACAATTAAGACATATAAATCTAAAGTCAATATATAAAATAATTGCACACTTACACCAAAATTATTATCACTACAATAACTTAAAGGGAAATATTTCTCTTCAAAATCTAAGGAGGGAATATATGGTTTCTTAATTTCCATACAAGGCCTCATGTTGAAGATATACAACTTACCACAAAATGCCCTCACAAGAAAATTTGGGGCTAGGGTATAGCTCAGTGTCAGAGTATATGTTTAGCATACCTGAAAATATGGGGAAGGAAGGAAAAAAGCAGGGAGGGAAGGAAGGAGAATTTGGTAATAGTGAATGAAATTTGTGCTCTTTTATCCATAATGTGAATATAATCATCATCGTTACATTATTTCCTTGAACATCCTTTGCAGCTTCAATTGGATATGGTTGTTTGATTCTCCTGTCCTAACTTGCTGGATATTGTTGCTATTATGGAGCAGGGGTACCCACCTTGTGCAGTGGGAGATAGGCCTTTATGTTAAAAGACTATTCTTCAGGCTATCTACCTGGAGGAGGAAATGAACTTCACATTACAGTGTAGATCCCTAACCTGATTTGATTTTTCACATTCACTGTAATGCTTTATATGCTCTACAACATACCACGACCTGTGTGCATTTACCTGCTTTTGGTTTTGTTGCTGGGGACTGAACCCAAGATCTCATGCATGTAAGCACATGCTCCTCCACTGAGCTACACTCTACCTCTCCATGTGCATTCGCTTTGAATAGAACCCATGAGTGATGCTTTCAATAGAACACAATTGGGTATTATTGGGCTGCTTCCGAGAAGCACTTTCAACATTCCCTACTGGGGATACACTTCTCTCTTGGGAACTAGAGTTCATTTGAATTTTAGAATACAAACAGAAATCATGCTTGCACTGAAACTGTGAAAAGAATATGAGTTGATAGGTAAAGCTATAAAAGAAACCCTACTAGTTGATGGTAATTTTAGAAGAAATTCCAGAAAATACCTTAGAATCCGGCTCCATATTCTTTTAGAAAACAGTTTCAAAGAAGGAACAGAACATGTCTGGAGCTTATCAATGTCTTGATATCAGATAGAACGAAAAAGGTAAAGCATTGAATTGGGTACAAATGGAGAGATATCATTTAGAAAGTTATTATCGGAAACAAGAAGTCAAGTGAGCCACAATGTGACCTAATTGCATTTTTGAAATATGCAAAAACAAGATAGTTCAACAATCTTCCTCACATGAGGTGAAGGAGAGCACACTTGTGGAGTATTTACTATCCACTGCTTAGAACCCTTACTTTGTAAAAGTTTAAAGCAACCCAAGTAGGTGATTCGCTGGGAAGCGCAAGGGCCACCTAGACAAATATTTCAGAGAATAGAACAGGAAGGGTACAGTGTAATTGTAACCTCTCCAGTAAGTGGGCTGCTCTTGATGCATTGGTAGAAATGAAATACCAACTATGTCTTTGAATTTTAAGGGAAAAAATAGCCCCCTTTCATTCACCTAACTCTTCTGAGTTGGAAAAAAACTATGAAGGCACAATGGTTCAGTTCAGCTATTTTATAGATATTCCACCTTATCTAGAGAACTGAAACTCATAGGGCTCTTCAAAGTGGGCCTTGGTGCTGTGAAGGCAAGTATATCAAGAGAAAAACAAAGTTCCTTATCAGTTTTCCATATAATAGGTTCACTTGGACAGATTGACAATATATGGAAAATAGATAAGAAACACTGATTTCCTTCCTCATGAGATTACCATTACAACCTCTTTCTTCCTTTGGTACCTAGCAAAACTAGCAAATATTAAACAGGATCTGAAATTCCTTTGGGAGAAAAAAGTAAGGTAATGGCTTTGCAACAGCCAATAGGTTGTCATAACATACCCTACCCATCCAAAGATTATGGAAAGAGTATAGTCAATATGAAACAATCCAATGTGATGTTTGTTTGTTTTGTACCAGGAATTGAACCCAGGAGCACTTTAGCACTGAGCCACATCCCCAGCCCTTTTTTATATTTTATTTTGAGACAGATTCTCACTAAGTTGCTTAGTGCCTCACTAAATTGCTGAGGCTGTCTTTGAACTTGTGATCCTCCTGCCTCAGCCTACCAGGCCACTGAGATTAGGCATGTGCCACTGTGCCCAGCCAATATTATGTTTTCTAACTAAACATACACACACCTCAGTCATTTCTGATCAGAGATTTAGTTCCATGGTGAGATGCATCCAAACCTGCTATCATAGCAAGAGCTATGATATTATTCCTTCTTTAAGAAGGACGGTTATTCATATCGCTTTTAGTCACAGTCCCCTCACAAGTAAATCTGACAATGAAATCAGAAAATTATACAATAAAAAAATCGGATAAATTTTTCTTTAAAATATATTTTTAGTTGTTGATGGACCTTTATTTTATTTACTTATATGTGGTTCTGAGAATGAACCCAATGCCTCACACATGCTAGGCAAGCACTCTACCACTGAGCTACAACCCCAGCCCTGATAAATACTTTTGGAAGAAAGATCATGTAACTTACTCCCTTACTATAAAAAGTGTTAAACTATGAGGGGGAAAAGATCACACGGTTTCTGCAGCTTGAGATTAATAAAAGAAATGTGGTTTCTCTAGCTCAAAGTTTTCTAGATGATGCAGGAACTATTTTCTAAACACACTGCAAAAGGCTGACTATAAACATTTCAACAATATATTACAATAAAATCATCTAGAGAGCTGCCTTACCCTTAATGACAGAGAAAACCACAGATACTGTGATTTCAGTTCTCTTTCATTTTCTGTTTTTTGTGATTTTCTTGAAAATGTAGTCTTTCATGTAATAAGGAGTGAAAAAAAGGATCTTTTTGTAATGGGAAGACACAGCTGTCAGCACTTGGCCTGGCACGCAGCTCAGTTGCCTCTTAGGGTAACAAGCGGAGAACTGTCCCTGGTGAATAACAGTAGCAACACACCAACTTATCCAACAAAATGATGGTTATTTTATAACATTTATTGAAATTCAGACAATGAACTTGGTACAGTATACGGAGGAGAAGGGAAAAGGCCTGGTCATCAAAATTCCAATGTAAACAAGATCAATATAATATGGAAGGTACCAAAATGACACGTTTTCATAATGGAAAGAAACATTTGATTCACCATCGGGGAAAGATTTTTAAATGACCCCAAAATGAAAATGAGAGACAAGAAACAGAAGAGCCATTAGGTAGGTTAAAATTCTTACAGAGCAAGATAGCCCATATGACTGAAGAGTGAGAAGCAACAAAACTTAACAAGAAAAAGAATAAACAGATTGCACATGCTGAATTTTAGACAACGCTAAAATGGAAAGAAGTCAGTTTTTGAAGAGGTTAGACTTGATTATTTTCTCCTAACTGAAATTATGAGTGGACCATAAAGGAAAAAAAAAAAAAACCCAAACCCAAACAAAAACCTGTATGTGTAGGGGTATGGAAACTAGAGTGGGAATTGGCAAAAAACAAACAACAGCAACAACAATAAACTCAACTGAAAAACTAGAAGGGTGTGTGTGTGTGAGTGTGTATTTGTGTGTGTTTGTAAGGAAACTTTATTGTAGGATAGCCATTTAGAATTTAAAACAGTGGGTGAGGTGGCATACCTATAATCTCAGCTACTTGAGATGCTGAGGTTGGAGGATCTGGAGTTCAAGGACAGACTGGGTAACATATGGAGAGTGTCTCAAAAAAGAAAAAGGGCTGGGATAGCTCAGTGGCAGAGCACTTGCTTAGCATTCCTGAGGCCCTGGGTTAGATGACAGCACTATAAAAATAAAACAAAAGTCAAATACAGTTGCCAATCAGGGAATAGAGAATTGTGTGATTAGCACTGATCTTTGAAAAAGAATAATAAAAGTTGTGATTTCTTACCCTTCCAAAAAAACAGCAAGCCCTTTTAAATTGAATCTGTATTGCTGAAACTCTTTCTAAAATGTACTGGTGCATTTCCTTGCCTAAATACATCATATTGTATATAACCTCCCTTTTATCATTATGGTCATTTTTAGCATGAATTAATATACATACTAAAGAGATGGGGCTGAACCTATAATGTTCCAAGGAAGTTCCTGTGTTGTTATGCTGTTGTTTTAGGTTCTTTATATCTCCTTTTTTTTCATTATCTCTGGTTCATAAGCATAGTACAGACAAAACAAAACTCTAGTTACTTTTAGTGTTTATTTACTGAAAATTTTCCTATAAAACACTGCTTCTCAGATAAAAAAATAGAATGAGAAGTAAAATCAGGTGACTAGATACAAAATTAGCCACCAGGATTGCCACACTGGAAAAATAGGGTATCTAAAGATGGGTGGAGGGGACGTTTACAGAAATTCCATCCACAGAAATGAGGCTAACAGTCATTCATTCTTAATGCCCTATTGCTTGGGATCTCAAGACTTTGTCCAACACACCTCAATAAATGTATAAAGATATCAAGAGGTAAAGGTCAAAATAGGAATCATGAACATCAAACAAGACCGCTGGAAGTGACCCCAAACATCACATGCTGAGCTTTCCTTGGTAATGATAATGATGGTGATACTGAGTGTTTATCCATGCCTTTATTTCAAAGAGCTTCAAATGCTTTGCAGACATCTCTAACTAATCTTTATTAGGCCTTGGGGGAAAAAAACCAGATTTCCCCAAGTGTCTTTAGAGAAGGAGTATGCTACCCAAAACCGATAAAAGGGAAAACATTTGCCCCTTTCTATCTCTACCCCACCCTGGCTTGTCTCCTAACTCCCACTGGGTTGTACTGGTGATTGAAATGAGTTATAACACCATACAAGTGCTGAAAGGATAATAATGGTAATTGAGTTTGCTTCCAAAAGATTCTTCTAAGCTGTGTGGGTTTAATCATGTCAGGGAACAGGTAAGTAAAAAAGATGAGAAAAACCATAATTACTTTTATCCTATTATTTACCTATTTGGGGAACAGATTTCAAATTGGTAAAGTTATAAAACATTGAATACAGATTTTTCATACTGTGGAATATTAGTCTCTGGGATAATTCAAGGGATGATCTTTCCCTGAAAATTATGTCAGGTTCACAAATATTTGATAAGTACTAAGACTAAAACTTGGCTTATTCTCATTTTGATCCAATTCTTCTCAGATGGGGACCCAGGAGTCTCAGGGGCCAAGCTGCTGAGCTTCAAAGAACGTGTTGGGACCAGCACAGTAAAATGAACTGGGTCAATTAGTCCTGGTCACAATATAGAACTCCTTTCCTTCTAAGCCTTCTTAGAAACATGGCTGCAAGATAAAGCTTCAGCAATGAGAGCAATGGCTTTGGATTAGAAGCAATTAAAAAATACTTTAAAACTTCAAAAAGGGAAAGGAAACTGATGGGTTTACCAATATAGAATGGTCACATGTACAAAGGTCCAGGGTAGACAAGTGATTCACCACAGCAAAGCAAGGCAGTAAGAGAACCCAAGTTCCTACCCCAGAGGTCATCCTCTATTAGTCATTCTTAAGCCACTAAGGCTCCCTGGGCTACATTATGGCAACATTCAATTGGCCCTTTGACCCACAAAATCCTAAACCTAAAGTGTTATCTTTTAGCTACAAAAAAAAATAGTCTAGATGGTTATATTAGGCTAATACCAAATAAGTTTACTGGGTCTAAATCAATAACCCTCACAGGTGGTGATTTTTCTGACAGTAATTAAGTGAATAAGAGTGAGCTCAAGTCTAATTACTGTTAGTATTAATACTTTACATGTGTAATTTTCTTTTTTTTTTAACAATTTTTTAGTTGTCAATGGACCTTTATTTTATTTATTGATGTGCAGTGCCTTACACATGCTAGGCAAGTGCTCTGCCACTGAGCCACAGAGCCATAATCCCAGCCCTACATGTGTAATTTTCAAACACAATTCTCAAACACTATTTCATTTTAGGTAGTGGCCATTTATTATGATTGTCCTCACTTTACTCCTGAGGACACAGGCTCAAAGAAGTAAAGCAATTTTCTTTACAGTCATAAAGCTAAGAATCAGAGCAGAGATTAAAATACAAGTCTACTGAGAACTCTTACAGTAGGATGTTGCCACCCTTTTAGAGAACCCTTTAAGCCTTATTATCATATTATATCATTATATGTAGAGACTATGCAAAGAGCGCCATTTGGGGGCATATTATCTTCAATTATTTGATTGGTGATAGAAATTATGATCTTAGGCCAGAAGGTTTCCAGTTATACATAAAGTAGGAAGATAATGAAGTAATCCTGCCCTGAGGGAACCCAAGAAACACTCTAATAATTCAAAAAAAAAGTTCTCATCAAGTTGTTTGGTTGCCTCTAAAACAACTGCCTAATCAAAGAGCATTCAACTGGTGGCCAGCAGGATCACCTGCTTTTTTGGGAAAAGTGAAAAGCAGGGAGAAATGGCAGTTTCCCATCCCTGGGAACTTTGTATGGTGGTCTGTCTTTGGAATATGTTCCTGATCTATATTTTGGGTAGATCATACTCCATTTCATGCTCATTAGATGCAGAATTGCATAAGACAATTTTCAAATATTAAATTACCAAATGATTCATCATCATTAGATCCTCACAAATGTCTTGAAAATCAGGTAAGCCATAAAGTTACATCTCCTCCATTTGATAAATAATAACATAATCATTGAATATCATGCCCCAAATTACCCAGGAAGTCAATGGGAGAATGAATTCTGTACTAGTCCTCATGAAATTTAGGTATGCATAAACTGTTTGGGTGCTAAGTATTATAGTTTCTGGGTAGAGTTTAATTGCAAGAGAAAATCAGATCTTCTGGCAGCATTTACAAGGCAGGTGCGGTTATAAAGAACTTGACTTTTGAGTTCATTGTCTCTGCCAGGACAGGTGGTATGGTGAAAGTATGGAATCCTGCCAGGCGGTCTCCAACTCAAACCTCCCTTTAGAAAACAAAGCAATAAAAATGGAAACAAGATGCCAAATTCTGTTCCATATTCTGAAGACTGACACTGCTTTAAAACCTAGGGCATTTTATATAATAATTTTATTTTTTCGTACTGAGATCAAATCCAGGGCCTTGTGCATGCTAGGCAAGTACTCCACTGCTGAGCCATATAACCAGCCCTAGGTAATAACATTAATCTGGTTCAAGCATACAACAACTACTCAGGAGAAACGAGATTATGAAAATATAAAGTCAGCTGCAGGCTGGCTTCTTCCCTAATAGCTCAATTCTCTACTCCCCTATATAAACTAAACAGTCACTTCATTTCCTTGAATTTTACTCATATACTCCTAGTGCGAAAAACTAAACTGTAACTTAATACTTTCACAATAGTAACACAGTCAAGTTTTCATTGCTGAGTGGAATAAAAATCTTTGGCAAATCTTGCTTACTTTTACAGATTCTGCCCAACTTTCCTAGGACAAACTAGTGCATTGAAAACTTTTGATAATTCCAAAGGAAGAAGGGAATAAAGAAAGAAAGAGAGAAGAAAGAAAAAAAACCTGTAACATGTTAGTTCAGAACAGAGTGAAAATATGAAGAATTGTTTCTAGTGGCAGAGGCTAACAAGTGACATTTTTAGCAGGTTTATCTTCAGGGCAAGCCTTTGTGACTGATGATGTGCACTCCTGACCACAAGGACACCGCAAGAAGGCTCTGCTCAAGGAATCCTTGTGGGGGCACCGTAGCTGCCACTATTGGAAATTTTGAGCATTTTTGGTGTTCCTGGAATTCTATTTCCAACCACTGCTCTGCGGTTGTGATGAGGGGATAGGAAGAGATTGGAAGTCTTCTGGAGCCAACGTTCTCTTCAGTTTATAACCACAGAGCCAAGATCAAAATAATATGAATGTACTTTTCACAGAGCATATTCAGCCTAAATCGGCCCTATATATCATTTCATTTTTCCTAATTATTTTTATTGTTGTTAATCTGCTCTAGGAAGGAAAGCTGGCTAATTTATAAATGGGTTCCCCAAAAAGCTTGGAAAATTCACGGATTCAGAGAAGAATACTTCAGTGAGAGCAAAATCTTTTGAGAACAATGCCGTGTAAATGGTCTGAAATGTAAAAATCTAAATGTTAAATGAAGCATTGTTCCTACCCCAAAATAATTCTTAACTCTATAGTTTTAATTCTCATAAAAATGATAAACAGTTTGTTCAGGCCTCAGAGATGAGTCTGTGATGCTAGGACATAACGCGTTGTGCCTCTTTATGCCTGACTCAATCAGTTTAAATCCAAAAGTAAGCTCCTCCTTCATTTACCTGCCAAGACCTGAGTTCAGGCCCTGGGGTGCTGAGGTTTTCCTTTGTAGGAGAAAATGACATCATCAACACTTCAGCTACACCAGGGAATGCAGGGAATGTGGCTCCTAACCTTGGTGATATCATCAACTGCCCTGGGAGAAACCCTGAGTTCCCAAGAGTGGAAAAACTGAAGGTTAAAAAAAGAGGGGTTGTTGTTTCAAGTTTTTCAACAGTGTTTCTGCATATCAGGTTTTAGAAGGGTAGACAATGTAGGGGGCGCTCTTTCAGTAAGTCTGCACCTCAAGAACCAAACGTTCATGGGTTAAGTCCAGCAAGAGCAGTTAACTCATTTGTACCTTACAGTAGCACATCCAAGCAAGGAAGAATAAAGACTTAGTTATATTAGGCTCTCTCCCAGCTCTGAGATGAGTATATTATTTGGGGGACTTGCTAATGTTTCAAGTTTGCATTCAAAATAAATTCTAGGCACTCACATAATCCCTCAGTCTCCTCCAAACTTTCTTTGATGTTCAACAACTAAGGACAAGGATCTTTGATTATAAAACAATTTCTTTGGTTGGAAGAAAACTCTTTGCAGGGCGTGAACAGCAGGAGAAAGAAAAGGTTTTTCTGAAGTGCAAACTAGTTGGAAACCCCCTGGGGAAAGAATCTGATTCCAGTCTTTGAGAGGAGCAGGCCTGCCTGTACAGGCTGCCTCTGCTGAAGGCCTCTAAGAAGGCGCTTTTGTGTCTACTGTACGGCAGCAAGGCAGCACCCCCAACCTCTCTCTTTTTCTTTTTTTTTTTTTTTTGTGTGTGTGTGTGTGTGTGGCCAGCGGAAGTTTTCCAACTCTGGAGATATACAAAAAGTCACAGTTTAAAAACACGGCATAGTTACTAATCAGATGGCCCCATTTCCACTCCCTGCAAATGGAGCACTGGTTGCCTAATGCCACACATTAACATCTATCAGCGGCTCTGAAATCTTATCTCTAATAATTCAACTTCATAAAGTATGGAGTAGGATGCATATGATCCCAAAATACTCCTACTCCTTTTACTACTATGACCCAGACTGGTTCTGGGTTATCTCTGGCTTTTCCAGGTGTTTCCAAAGGTTACATGAGATTGACGTAGGTAGGGGTAAGTTAGTGGTAGAAGACAGTATGGTTCAATTATGGAAACAGCCTTGATGAAGGATTTAGAATAACTGTTCCCAAACCACTAAAGAAATTTAATTTTAAAATATAAGTCTAGGGAAAGACTCCCTTTTGTATGTTTTAACTGGAACATAAATACAGATAAGACCAGAAAATAAAGTTCAACTAAGTGTGATGTTTTGTTTTGCTAACAAATGGTGGTGTGACTTTATGTAATTTATTCAGGTTTTCTTTTTTTTTTTTTTTTTTTGTATCATCTACCAATTTTTTTCCTCAGGGAACGAAATGAATACATGTCCCTTTAATATATTAAGTCTATTTCTAAAATAAGTACAACTTCTAAAAGTTCAGAGCTAGAAAGGATCCTAAAGATTAGCTACCCCACTAATCCCATTCCAATAGATGAAAGGTTAAGTGGTTTGCTTTTACTTTTTAAATGATCACAAAGCAACTGTAGAATTTTCGTATCCAAAAGGAGCAACTAAATAATCCTAAATAATCTAATGATAATAAAATATAGTATGATGCATACTATATATATATATATTTTGAACTCAGAGGCACTCAACTACTGAGCCAAATCCCCAGCCCTATTTTGTATTTTATTTAGAGACAGGGTCTCACTGAGTTGCTTAGCACCTCATCATTGCTGAGGCTGGCTTTGAACTCAAGATTCTCCTGCTTCAGACTCCTCTGAGCCTCTGAGATTACAGGCATGTGCCACCATGCCCAGCTATTTATTTCTTTTATGGAATTCAGTTTGTGAAAAGTCAAAACCAAACCAGGTGAGATTATCAATTCAAATAAACTTTCAATACATTGAATTCTGATAAAAGCTAAATTTACTATAGTTTAACAGAAACTTCTTGCATATTTTAGAAAGTCAGTTTGCAACTGTCATTAGAGCATCAAAAGAAAATGTTATGGGTGACATTATATTATAGGAATACTATACAAGAACTATTTTAACCTGTAGTTAACTGATAACAGTGATAAACCAGGAAGGATGATTACTTGGATTGTAGTTGCTCTCTAGCTTGAAATTCCTCAAAGCTGGGTTAAAATTTAATGTTTTTGTTTAGTTTTCTTCACTTGCAGGAACCAGAGACAGAATTATCAATCATTTGAATGATTCCTGAGAAAATGAAAACCAAAGCTCTAAGGCACTTATGCATCCATCTCTCACCTTGCAGCACATATCATCTTTTTGCTGTTTATCTTCTCAGCTGGACTAGGCTGGGGTGTTGTTCTCTGAATTCCTACAGAATCTGCCACAGCATATGGTACAAAATAGAGGAGCCACACTGTGAAGGATCCAGGAAATATAGCACAGCCTCCCATCTTGGTGAGGTTCTCAGCCTAAACTTTAGAGAGAGCCTCTACTATTTTGAGGAGATGATCCAAGGCTACAGGCCACCTGGTGTGCAGAGATTTAATGGCAGATAACATGTGCACCACAGAGAGCAATGCTAAATTGTGGCAAGGTATTTTTTGTTTGTTCACTTGTTTTATAGCATGCCTTATAGTTGACAAGGGATCAAAGAGGAAAGAAACCCTATGACAGTCCATAATGTTTTTTAAGTGGAATGTTCAGGGGTAAAATCTCTTCCCATATCTGCTTTTAAAAATTTCCCTGCAATGACCCCAAAATGTTTAAAATAAATAAATAAACTTTGCTAAAAATGTTGGACAGAGCTGGGATATAGCTCAGTTGATAGAGTGCTTGCCTTGCGCACACAGAGACCTGTATAAAAAAATGTAAAAAATAAATGTTGGCCAGTAAGATAGAGCAGTAGATTGGCAGTTGTTTGACTGGAAAGCACTAATTTCTCTGGGTTCATTTCTTCACCTATAAAATGAAAATTGGACTATATGTTTCTTCTAGCTTGAAATTTGACACTTATTTCATGAATGGAATACCTTTTCCTATTATCTCCCTCTGCCACCAAACTCTATTTTACTCTAGGAATGAAAAACTTAATAGAACTTAATTTCAACATAGATGGCCAATAGAGTCCTTCACAAATGTAAAGAAACTTGGCCATGCAAATATTAACGTTAGATAATCAATATGATTCCAAATAGAAGATACAAAAACAAAAAATAAAACCTGAATCATGTAAGTTTTTTTAGAGTATTCACAAAACTGTAGAAAATGGTTTTGAGGAAAAAAGAGTGGAAATCTGTAATCACTTTTAGAAAATAGCAAGAACGGTAGACATAAAAGATTTAGGCCTTCAGTCTCATCCAGATTATTCTACAGAATTAATGACAACAGTATTTCTCAAGTATCATAGTATATATGTACAACAGTACACTTTTGATGTGTTAGTATATATAAAATTGATGGATACATGATAATTCAAAGTGCTATTTAAAATTACAGTTGTACTATGGTCAATTCCATCATAAAAGAAGGGTTCTAGATTTAAAAAAATAATTTTCTTGGAGTGTTGCTATTTTGAAGAAACCACCACTGCTTTAGATTCAGGGACCAGAATTTCTAAATTATCTAATTTCCTATCTGAAGAAATACTGTGGGTCACCTTTGTGCTTGCAAAGTTTAAAAATGTTAACTCTTAAATCATTCTGATCATTTTACTGTTTCCAAATTTGCAAACTAAACACAAATTCCCAACATATTAAAAAGTATAGAAGAAAACAAAATTTATCCATAAAACATCAGGTTTAGAACTCAGACAAAAGTAAGAATAATGTAAGATGGCTTATCTGTTGTTTAAAAACAAACAAGCAAGGAACAATCAACCTAAGCAAAGTTTTCCATTAAAGCAAATAGATATTTTAAGAACCCAAGGAATTCTACCCCAAGGGAAAAAATGGAAAGAAACCAAAGAAATGGAAAGTAACCCAAATGAATTTGCTTTACAAATATACCTGTGTTTTCAGAATTTGGTAACCAAGTAGGGCCACAATTGTTCTACTTGTATCAAAACACATCAGTAGATGGGTTTGTAGCTCAGTGGTAGAGCGTTTGGCCTAGCATGTGAGGCACTGGGTTCAGTTCTCAGAGCTCCACATAAATAAAAAATATCCATTGACAACTAAAAAAAAAAAAAATTAAAAAAACCCACATCACTAAAATAACCTTTATTCTTATGGGCCTTAAAGTGAAACCACCATGCTGAAGCATTGTGAGCATTTCTCAAATTTATGCACAGTTTCACTTAATATTTGGAGAGAATATTCCTTTTCTACACACAAACAAATCTTTATTACATCTACAATCAGGTCACTTTCTTATAACTATATCATAATATTATGATAACTATATCATAATATTATTGATGTGTAACATATACAAATGTTTTTATAAAATTAAACTGAGGGTAAATTAGTTTTGAAATTTTGGTCTCATTTCTTGAAATAGCTGGGATTATTTTAGGATAGCAGCTTCTTCATCTAAAGTCAGATGTATCTCAGAGACTCTCTCAACTCACTGAAATCTCATACAAAATTGTATATATCAAGTATATATGTGTATTTGTGCATATAGTCAATAAAAATTTTTATCACATTCTCAAAGAGACATATGACACACACAGAAAATATTAAAAATTACTGGTTTATGGAATCTCAAATCAGAACTGGGAATCACAAATTTAAGAACTAAGAAGGTGGGGCTGGGGTTGTGCTCAGCAGTAGAGCACTCGCCTAGCATGCGTGAGGCACTGGATTTGATCCTCAGCATCACATAAAAATAAAATAAAGGTACTGTGTCCACCTATAACTAATATATATATATTATATATATATAATATATAATATATATATTATATATATATATATTTTTTTTTTTTTTAAAGAACTAAGAAGGTGAGTTCCGGTCCTTTGTACATATATACAAATACTTTTTATAATCAAGGGTTTAAAATCAGTACCCCATAAATCTTCCTTGGAAAACCAGAATTTCCTAAAGAGCAAGGGCTAACCTATCAAAATAAATAAATGCTATGTAAAGGAGTATCTTAAAAATATTCAGTATAGCTGTGTTTGTTTTTGAAATAACAATCAAGGAGACACTAGGCTATTAGTAAGTCAGAGGAGTAAAAGAATACAGCATACTGGGCTGGGGTTGTGGCTCAGTGGTAGAGCACTTGCCTTGTACCTGTGAGGCACTGGGTTCAATCCTCAGCACCACATGTAAACATAAATAAAGGCATTGGGTCCACCTACATCTTAAAAAAAGAAATACAGCATACTATATCACTCAAAGCACTTAAAATAATTAACCTTATATTTTAAAATCTGATGAAATAAATATTTCACACTAGAGTTATTTCCCAGCTATTAGAGTCACTCAGTAACACCAAGATGTTCCTTATATTCACTTAGTATTTATTGAGTACTTACTATGTCTAAGGCATTAAGTAGACTAAAGGTGCTTTTCTAGAGATGAGCTTTGAACAAAAGTGACCAAAAATCCTACTTTCACACATACATATTTGGCGGGGGGTGCTGGGGATTGAACTTACAGATACTTTACCACTAAGCTACCTCCCCAGACCATTTTACTTTTGAATATTTTGAGACAGGGTCTCCCTAAGCTGCCTAGGCTGGACTTGAACTTGTGATTCTTTTGCCTCTCCCTCACAAGTAGCTGGGATAACATGTATGACATTAGGCTGACTCACCAAGCTCATATATTACAGAGGGGACATGGACAACTACACAAGTAAAACATTATAGCATATCACATGACAATAATTTTGTAAAGAAAATTAAATTAGGGAAAAGAAATATGAGCCCTGAGGGAAATAGGAAGAATCCTTTAGAACAGGATAGTCTGAGAAGGTTATTTGACACTCTGGGGTGACATTTGGGAGAACTAAGAAGAAAATATATGGAATGTAAGTCTTATATCAAAAATGAGTTTTTGGGCTGGGATTATGGCTCAGTGGTAGAGTGCTGGCCTCGCATGCATGAGGCACTGGATTTGATCCTCAGCACCACATAAATGTAAAATAAATATATTGTGTCCACCTAAAACTAAGAAATAAATATTTTTTAAAAATGAATTTTTGTTCTTATTCTTATACCTCTTTGTTTAATATCCATTTTATAAGGTACATGCAAAGTTTTAAATTATGATATTCTTCTACAAGTACTATTATAAAATTCCTCAAAGTCAATACAGACTAACAGGTGGTGAGAGTATGCCTGGTCTAACTGAAGGACAGCAGAAGCCCTGGTGACTGGAGTCAAGTGAAGGGAAGAGGAAGGACAGGAGAGGGTGATAAGGCAAGATCACAGGAGCCTTAAAGGTCATTCTAAAGACTGGTTTTTACGCTAATAATTCTCAAAAGATCAACAAATGTAGGTCAGGGTATTAGTTCATAGGTTTTTCTGAAATATAAAACTGGCCAATAGCTTTATACCAACAGTTTTTTTGACTGAATTGTCACAATGATCCAAAAAGAAGATCTCAGCCATTGACAGTATGTTATCTTTTTAGGATTTCCATAAAAAATTGAGTTCTCACATCCTCAGACAACTTTTAAAGATTGAATTATTTTTCTATCTCCTACAAAGCAGATTGAGTCAGCTTCTGTGTGACTCTGCTCTTGCTTTCTCTCCCCTAGTAGGTTTCCTCCTTTTATTAAAGTGGAGTTAATGTTACCTGTTCTTATCTGGTTGTAGATATTTGTGAATCATTTTAAGCTTCTTGGAAGAAAATTACTATTCAAATTCAATGGGACATCATTCCCACACTTAGAGAAAATATCCACTACCAGTTCTGGCTCCCCATATGTACTGTAATAATACGTTGCTCATTTACAACATTTCCCCTTATTGTACTTAACAACTGTAAGAACATAAAGCACAAAAAAGTTCCAATAAGCTCTTTCCAATGAACAAAATATAAAGGTATTATATAAAAACAAACAAAACCATGAGCTCTAGTAATACTTTTATTATCATATAAAAAGTAAATTGTGGCTACTTTTTAGATTTAAAAAAAATCACTCCACACATGTACATACATATGCACTTTAGTACAAAATCAAGGAAATACATGCCCCCAGAATCTACTAACAACAAGCAGCCTGATAGGAGCAACAGCCAGGAGCATTCCTCACGTAGTACTTCCTATTAATCAAAGAGATTTGTGAATTTGAAATTTTTTTGTTGGATTTTCAAGTGAATTACAGAAATCTTATATATACAAATCTCTTTGTATGTAAATCTCTCTTATATATACAATCTCTGATGGCTACTTACAAAAGAGATACCTTCTTTAACCTGAATAATTATCATTGTATATTTTTCTATTTCTGCAGCTTCCTGGGCTGGGTATGAGGCTCAATGGTAGAAAGCCTGCATAGCGTGTGTTCAATCTCCAGTACTGAAGGAAAAAAAATGCAGCTTTTCTTTTCTGAGTACCAGGCTTCTAACAACAAAATCTAGAAGGCTTTGAGCAGGGATCATAGGAGGCAAGCACCTGAAAATGGCTCTGCACACACTGTGTCCAATGGTGTACTTCTGACTACATTCCAAAGTCAATTGGCAATTAATTGGAATCTCTGCACCTCCATTAACATAACTGTGAGTTGACTATATCTTCAATATTTATTCTATACTTCTTTTAAAGGCTGGCATCAAAGTAAAATTGCAAAATCACTCTGAAATCTGCATCCAAGGAACTCTAACTTGAGCAATGCCAATTAAATACATGCTATTTTCAGAGTTTATTATTTCAAGTTCCTCTTTTAGTAGTCATCGTAGGCTGTTTTAAAACGAAGAGAAAGTTAATCAAATGTAGATACTGAATAAAGATTCTGATTTGCTCATATCTGTGGAAATGAAATACCAAATGAGAAAAAAAAATAGAAGAAATGGAGATTTTTAGAAGGTAGCAGGATGCTGTGTATTCTGGATCAACTCAGACAATGGTACACATCACTTTCATTCCTTTCTACTTTGGAACTAATTATATAAAACCTACTCTGGTGTTCTAGTCACCTGTGACATTCTTAGATGTACAGAAATTGAGAGCTGGAAAACCATGGGTTCTGCAGTTTGAGTTGCAGCTATACCACTTTCTTGCAAATATTAGTTAATGCTTTGGCAAATATTAACACTTAAGTCCTCAGTTTCCTTATCTGTAAAATGTGGAAATGAAAAGCACTGAACTTTTTCTATCATGAAGTTATAAAAATCTAGAGAGCTAAAACATGTAGAGTACATAGAATCAGTTTGGTAGCTATTAGGTTTCAATCTCTTAATATCACATGCAAGGAATCTAAAACCTAGAAAGGTAAAAACTATTTTTTCACAAATCACACAACTATTTAATGTCTAGGTCAGAACTGAAAGTCAAGAACTTTGAATTGCAGTTTAGCCATTTTATCAATTATACTTTGCTACACAGGATTATCTAACTCTGGCCCAAAATTTAAAATTTTAATTTAAAAGTTTCAAGGCCTGACTACAAATAAAGTAAAAATTCAAAGATGTGATAATTATGCATTAACTAATAAGTAAAATTAAGAGGCAAGCAGAGACATCTTGCAAAGGGGAATTTGTCCAGGAGGAGTTGTTTATTGCTCCTGGCCAAACGTGAAACCACCCTGCTCCCACTGTAGGTCACCAGCCTCAGGGCAGTACATTCTAATCTTGATCATAACTTTATCCTGGAGTCTAAGAAAATCCAGGACAACCAGCTGAGCAGGAAGAATGTGATAGTTACAGAGTTGGTGACCTCTGTTGGGCTATACTAGGATCCTCTTTGTTTTTAGTCTAAGAAGAAAGGAGATTAATTTTGCATTGTCCTTCTAAATAATACTTAATAAAGAATAAATGACTACAACAATTTTTGGAAATTGTAGCAACATTACTAGAAATAATAGAAACAAACATTGGTAAGAGGTAAACAACTCAGAAAACTGGAAATGAGACAAAGCATGTTTTCCTTCTTCAGTATAAAAAAGGAAAAAAATATTCAAATTAATATAAAAATAGTAAGCAGTTGTAATCACTATCATGTAGTCCTTTTTATCAGACACCACCAAGAAAGTAGGAGATGAGGAACATTTTCTTGACCTGTTTTTTTGATGACTAGTAAGAGAAATACTAGCAAGGGAAGGCTATCCTAAATATACAAATTGAGTGGAAAACAAAAGGAAAGAAAGGTAGAAAGAAATTAAAGAAGAGGAACGAACAAAGATTTTGGCAAATGTAAGGGAAATCTATGAATTAGACACTTTAAAAACAACAGTAAACCAGCTCAGAGATTTGAAATGATATAGTAAAGTGAAGAAAAAGCTTTCGGGCAAAATAGTTACTAACACAATTTGGTTAAGACTAAGATAGGGAGTTTTTGCATGGAAAAGAGAAGATTCAGAAATAGAAAAATATACAATAAAGGCAACATTCCTCTTTCATTTTGAATTTTAGTACTTTTAGAAGAATATCAATATTTAAAACTTATACCTTATAAAATGGAGAGTATTGTTGGCAAAGAAAAATCCTAGCACACAGGGTGAAGGATAAGAATCAGGGCAAAAATTCATCAATTCTTGGCTTTCAATGCTCTTGTATGTACAGCCATCAGATAAAGTTGAGACAAATTATTTTAGAGCCAATTCTACAGTCTATTTATTTATTTATGTATTTATTTATTTATTTTGTGGTGCTGCGGATTGAAGCCAGTGCCTCATGTATGTTAGGCAAGCGCTCTACCACTGAGCCATAACCCCAGCCCTCTACAGTCTATTTTATTATTAAATTGGAAGCACAATGTCTTTGTCTAAGAAAAGTTAAAATTTAATATAAATGAAAATCCAGTTAATTTGGTCCCTGTGAGATACATACCCTGAATTAACTGAGCAAAATGTAAAGAAAAGTTTGATTTTCAGAAACTCTCGGTGAAGTCCCAAAACCACAATGTTATCCTTTTTAAAATTATTTTTTTAAATTATTTTTTTTAAATTACTGTTTTCATACCTTTCAGTTTTATAGCACATGACACCCCAATTTTACAAAGATCTGACCCTGTCTTTGGAGATGACTAATTTTAACAGGCAGCTAGAATAATTTGTAGGTAGGAGGATATATAGAATTATCTGAAATTTCTCAAAGTCAATATAGAAGACTATCTTTATATTTGTGACATTAGGGTATAGCTATTCATCAAGAAAGCCAAAGTGCTACAAAGCACAAATGCAGAAGATATAAATGGATCTTCAGTTAAATGGAAGGCCTGGTTAACCACAGTTGAGTAAACCTGAGTTGCATGTAATCTGATAAGGAACAAATAGCACAGATTCTGGAAGTGTAAACCATGTGTCCCCAACACACTAGAGTTCTTTGAAATAGTTAATCAAAGGTAGATAAAGAAAAAACAATGCATACAATACACAAGGTTGCTCTCTGTTTTTTAAAAATAAAGTTTCTCATAAAAGGCAATTAAGAAAATTTAGTAACTGGTGTGGATTAAAAATTGATGCACAATAAACCAGGACCAGTACTAAACAACTGATTAACATGCAATAAACCAGTACCAATTCTGAATGTGTCCAGAGACTAATTTTAGAATTGCATAAAATTTATTAATGACCATAAGCGGTCAGAACGGACAGAAAAGGTAAAGACTTAAAATTGCTGCTGATGTATAACTGTCCAGGATAAAATCTGAAGGTCCTTGCTAAAATACAGTGAAATTCCCTCCTTAGAAAGTAAAGAAGCAATACTGTAATACTTAAAGTATACTGAGAGTGTCATAGTTAGAAGAAGAAAAAAAAAAAAAAACAAGATCAGTAATATTTGCTGGAGTAGAAAAAGGGCAAAATAAGACAGGATATAAAGATTGATAAAATAAAAAAGGAAAGAAAACAGAATGCCAACTGGTGCTTCTCATTTACCTGTTCCTTTATTAAAAAAACCAGAAGTTTTATGTAGAGTTCTATTATATTAGAAGATAAGAAGTTTAAAATAAAAGAGAAAACTAGTTTAAGCAGTATATAATCAATTGAACATGCTATCAAAAGGGCATAAGGCACAAAGTTCCCAAGACTTCAGAGATACAAAAATGTGACTTTAAAGAAAATTATTTATGCTAAAGGTTAAAATTGAGCATACACTTCATGCTTCAGGATATTAAGGAGGCAAAGTGAGGAAGTTTCCTTTCCAATGGTTACATTCTAAATGATTTCTTATTTCAATTTTTAAGTATTCCCAGTTTCATTCTAGAATCTAAATTAAATGACTGACTTTTTAAACAAAAAATTTTAACAACTTTTTTTTCAGATATACTCTTCTTTCCTGTTTATTTTTCTGAATACTAGGACCTTCCATTTTACCCATTTCTTCTTCTAAATAATTTTCCCAGCTTTAAAATACTGCCAAAGAAGTGTAAGGAAGAACTATCAAACCATATATTTAAAAAACTTGAGTTTGGAAAAGAATTCTATAATTTTTTTGTTTTCCTACCTTCTTTCTCTAAGTAAATGAAAACTTAAATTCATATAATACTTTGGTTCTGTTTATAGTCCATACATAATCATAAAATTAAAAATCTGAGCTGGATGCTGAGATTGATCATATTTAAGGACACTTTAACCTGTGTGCAAAGAGCTACAGCAAAAAGTGTCATTTTATAAAATTATATGCTTTTATCAGTCAGCAACACCATTTTATGGAATAAGACAAGAGAATGCCCATTAAAAAGGTACAGCCCCACTAAGCTCTGTTTTCACCACAGGGAATGAGAATTGGCTATGAAAAGCTATGGCCCCAGTCAGTTCATAAATTCGACACATAAGGAATAGTTAGTTGTGAATGAGTTACAGGCAAAATTCACAGTCCGAAAGCCTAAGCAACTGTGTCTGAAAAACTTTGTGGGTCAAGAAAAAGACAGATGATAAAATTTAGAAAATGATAAAATCATGTGTGGATAAGACCAAAGGGATCAGGAAACAGGTTTACACTTTGTGTCCATTTTGTAATCCAGTCCTCTCCATTTTGGGCAGCAATAGGGTGCCACACGTGGTATAAAGCCAGTCGTACCATTCAAGCTTGACTGAATTTTAAAAGTGACACTATATTCAAATATGCTTCAAGGGCAGTCTAGAATTTCAGGGTGCTGCTGACCATTAAAATCAACCTCCTTAGTGCTCAATTCAGATTTTTAACAGGAAGTAAACTATAATCCACAGATCAATTAAATATAAGCCCATATATTTCATTTATCAAAAAATAGTACCCAGAATATATGACTTATGAAGGAAGGTTTTATTATGTGATTCTAAAAAAGCAATGCAATACCAGTTAAAAATAAACAAATAACCTTCTAAAATATAGAATTTATGTATTTCTTCTTGAGCATAAAATAATTTGCTTTAGAATGCCAACAAGGCAATATCCTTAAAAGATGAAACAAACAGAAAGCTAAGCAGCAGAAGCCCTTGTATGGTATTTGGTTTGGGAGACAAAAGAAGAAAGGCATGTTTCAAACAGATGGAAAGTGAAATATAATAAAATTATACTTGCCTGCATTAATTTTCCTTCTGCTGGAGTTATTTCAGCAACACCAGCAAACACACCTTCCAAAGTGAGATTCAGTTTTCCTGTGGGGTCCATTTTCAAGGGGATTACTCTGATAATAGCTTTCTGCTCTGCTGATCTTTCAGACTCCACCGCTGTTGCCAGTACCAGTCCTGTGCGTCCAAAGCCTGCCTGCAGGGTAGCCATCAGCAGCCAGGGCCAGAGGGCAGCCAGCTGCAGCTGGTGGCCACCACTCATGCTACCAGCTGCAGCAATGCACTTCGGCCATACATACTGCTTCCACTGGCTAACACCAAGTGCAGGTTCTCAGATCCAGACAAATGCAGGAAGAGAAAATTTATGCTTCTGTTTCTGAAAGCCAAGTCACAGTTTTGACCCTTCCTTTCTCTACAGTATATTCCCAAGAACAGGTGGCATTCCTGATTGGGCAGAGAAGACTATGTTTTCAGCCCACTTCTGCAGCAGGCATGTCATTTTCTTCCATTTTCACTCTGACTAGCAAAGAAACCACCACTTCTTTTTGGAATTTCCAACTTTGCTTGAAATTGAACGTCACATTATGAATTTTTATTATGTCAGATCACTTGGTATTGGTCTTCCATATGCATCAAGTTGTCGACCAACTAACCCCAATGTTGATGAACAAAACAAGACAAAGTAAACAGCTAAGGCCATGCATCAAAGGTGAGAGTGAAGAACTCCAGCTTAGACAATGGAGAAGTGGCCCTTTTAAGCCACAAAATGTGTCAACTATAAATAATTAAAGACCACAGGAGATTTGTTTTTTAATAGGGGAAGAGACGGAAAATGATAAAAAAATTCACGCCACACCTTGAGGGATGTCCAAAGATGCTACAGCACACAGAGAAGTTTCCATGTTAAATTGAAAAATTTAACTGTAAAATTAAATTAAATTAACTGTAAAATTAAATTGAATTAACTGAAAAATTCACTGTAGCCCAAAGTTCTAGGTCCACTGAATTTAAATATGTTTCATAAACTTGGACATACTATAATTTGGGGGGTTTTCTTAAAGTTGCCTATAAATTAGGTGCTAATTTATATATCCTTATACATTATGGATAATCCTGAACATCACCTTTTCTAACTTTGAAAATTAGAATATATGAAAAGGGTATAGTTTCCAACTATCTTTACCAGTTAAAGTTCATATTTCTATCTCCATTTTCGTTTCTCTCGTAGGGATTCCAAATTTTATTCTCCAGCTTGGGAATGCCAAGCACTTTGATTTCCCATGAGACGCTTTGGTAAACTAATATCCAGATTTTATAATCCGTAATTTTCTAAGTTCATAAGAAAAACAAAGGACTATTCCTAACACGTTTTCAAATTCCTTGAGGGGGTGGGGAATAAAAGATAGGGGGATTAGGAAGGTGATTAGTCACAGGCTTTAAGTAGAACACCCTGAAAAAAATACAATGAAGCCTGGGTAGATCTGTGCTATTTGTAAGCACATATACGAATTGGGGGCTTTGGATAAACACAGAATAAGGTTTTTAAATGTGCACCTTTAAGTAAACATAAGTGCACTTCACCCACAAAGCCCGTTGTGTTTCAGGGTCAAGTTTAAAAATCATATAAAGTCTTCAAAATAAGTGCTGAAAAGCTGAGCAACTGAATATGAACCTACTATAGAGATTTTTTTTTTCTTTTTCTGAGGCAGAGGGAGAAAAAAAAAAAGAATTTCAAAAGAAATCTGCAAACCTGTTGTGCTGTTGGGCCCACTGGAATCCACGGGGGTGACAAATTCAATTATGCTTTTATAGATCCTGCTCAAAAAAGGTTTGAACTGCTTAACCAAGTACAGCTCATTCTTCCACCTTCTTACTCTGCAACCAAACCAAGTGCCCCATACTACAGGTAGGTGACGAGATATTCCGCAGTCTGAAAAAATAATCCATGCAGATCAAAGGCAGAAACTTATTCCAGGGTGAGAGCTACAGTCCCCAAGAACTCTAAAAACACTTATAGACGATCCAAAATCACTTCTGAAATCTCCTTTCTAACAAAAGTTCTTTTTCTCTCCGAACAGCACATTAAATAATCAAATCTTGAAAGAGAAAAGAAGCACAAGTAGCAAATATATCAGCAACAATTCACTACCAGAAACAGAAAATCCCAGAGGGAGAAGGCAATATCTCTGAATCATGGATGGACTTGGAAAGTTCGGAAGGATTCGAGTGCTTCCTTTTCAGAAAGACAACTCTGGATCAACTCCCTAGAGCAGGAAGCCTGTGGTTTGTAATTGGTGTTCTACTTCTGACTCCCTCCCCTAGGACTGCAATCACGCTCTCTACCTGCTGACAAAGTGAGGGTGGAGCAGTTAAAGGCAGCCACCCCCACCCGGCCCTCCTCCTCCTGGTGCGCACACACCACACTTAACCAGAAACGTTCTCGCCCTCTCTCCTCTCTCGGGTCTTCTGCTCCCTCTAGTGAGCCACGACCCAACTGCATCCAATTCAGTCCTCCAGACCTTCCTCTGGGTAAGCAAGTTACCACATGTAAGCTGAGGCCGCTGGAACATATCCAAGAAGATTCTGCACCCAACAAGCGGTGGTATGAGGAAATAAACAGAAAAAATAAAAGAACTCCAAAAGGTAAAAGAATGGACACAAGGTTTTTCAAATATAAGTTCAAAGGGATTTCTGGTCTTTCCGGGTTTTAGTGTCTACAAATGGCACAAAGCCAGAATAAAGTGATCCTATACTATAGTACTTACTGATTTGTTGCTCCTTAGATCTGCTAAGCAGGGAAGGATTCTGCCCACTATATGCATAGTTTTTCTTCGCTCTTACTAATTCAAATTCAGTAGCTCTGTCTAAACTATGCCTGTATGAAGCTTTCAGATCAGGCTGATGTCAGAGATCTGGAATCCAACTGTTATTTTCTTCTCGCATCTCTTCAAAGTGAAATACTACTATAGATCAGACCTCTGCTCTCAGTGTAAGATTACAAGAAAGTCTATCATTAATACAAACTAAAGGTAAAATATGCTTAAATGAGAAGAATGTAGGCAAAAACCCACTAATTTTCAGTTAATTACCACATTCATCAACTATAACCCTTATATAGTAACCTTGCCATTAGAAATAATGCCAAAGTTTCTAACATGCTTCTAATATTTAAATTTTCAAATTTATCAGATTATATTTGATGGTAATCAAACATTATATTTTTGGACTGCTGACAAAAACTTTCAAAATTTTATCAACAACAACAATGGGAATACAGTTAACTCTATTGAACTGTATACACTTAAAAAAAGTTATGACAAATCTTATATTCTTTACCTCATATACAAATGACCCTGTTTAGTCATCTATAAAATGTGGATAATAATTGCACTGTAGGTTTGTTATAAAGATTAAACGACATGCCTCTAAAAACAAGAAGTGTAAGTGGCCTATTTAACTCGCATGTTCTTCTGCTAGAAGGTTTATGAAAATGGTTTCAGAATTTTAGACCTAATAACTAGTTTGGAACAGAGGTACATTCAAAAAGTAGATATTTTTGTTTTTAGTACTAGGGATTGAGTCCAAGAGCACTCTTTCACTGAGTTACATCTCCAGCCCTTTTAATTTTTTATTCTGAGACAGGGTCTCGCTAAGTTGCTGAAGCTGGTCTTGAACTTGCCATCCTCCTGCTTCAGCCTTCAGAGTTGCTGGAATTAGAGGTGTGTGCCACATACCCAGTTAAAATAAATTCTTAATTTAGACTTTTCCTCTCCTTTTTGGACCTTAAGAACATAATGCAATAGAGATATTTGGCAGTTCCTTTCCTAAGAAATAGCATGAGCTCTAATTCTGAAGAGAATTGTGTGTGTGTGTGTATGTGTGTGTGTTTGTGTCTGACCAGGGGTACTGGGAATTGAACCCAAGGATGCTCCATCACTGAGCTACATCTCTAGCTCTTTTTAAATTTTATCTTGAGACAGGGTCTCACTAAATTGCTAGGGCTGGGCTTGAACTTGAGATCCTCCTGCTTCAGCCATGTTTGGATGCTACAGAAAAAATTTAAAAGTTTATTACTGTGTATTTTTTATTTTATGTACATCATGTACTTATACAGCATAAATACTGGAAATGCACATCATTATATAGCACTGATATATGCAAAATTATCTTGAAAGTTGATACATATGTAAAGTCATCTTGAAAAGTAAACTAAAATAATTACCTACAAATGGACTTTGCCTCATTTTTTCCTGCTTGAAAATAATCTAATAGTTTAATATACACAGTTGAAAAAAATTACAAATGTAACTAGTGCCCTCAAACTCTCTTCTCTGAGGAAACCTTGATATCTGGAAATGAGGATGATATGTATCATGAAACTGGGGACCTAGAGATAGGCAGGATCAAGCCAAACAGCTCTATGAAGTTTATTTTACTGATATCATGTGTTTATTTAGGTCATCAGGATGGAGAAGCAAGAGAAATTATTCCCTGGCTTCAAAGTTAAAGTTATTCTTCAAAGGCTGATAGACCTTAACACTTTCCCAGAGATGTCGTAAAGATGGTGTTTGTGTGGTAATGAAAAGTCTGTCTCACTGACATCTACAATCTAATTTTAGACATGAGGCATTTTAGACATCATCCTTCAGGATCTACTTTTCTATGTGAATTGACCAAACTTATTTAAGACTATTCATCCTTTTCCAGAAAACTAAAATTCTTTAAAACATATCTAAGAATTGTCCTTATACTTAATGACATTTTAAAAATTCAATCTCTAGGGGGTGGGGTTGTGGCTCAGTGGTAGAGCATTTGCCTACTTCACACTTGAACCCATGTGTAAGGCACTGGGTTCGATCCTTAGCAACACATAAAAATGAATAAATTTTTTAAAAGGTATTAAAAAATATATCAGTTTTTTAAATTCAATCTCTACTCAAGTGCAAATGGAAAAAAAAGTCAGGATAATTTTAAAAAAACAGATTATTTTAAAACACGGTATGTTCTATTTTGAATTTTACTAGAATAATTAATGATTATAATGATGGAGTTTTCTATTTATCACCAATAAAACAGGAAAAACAAGCAAGACACAAGTCTAGTTGGAACACTCACTTTATTGTTGACTGAAATTCATCGTGCTTAAGGTGCTGAAATACTGAGGTGCTAGTCAGGAACCTTGTTAGCATGTGTCAGACCCTACTGGCTAATTCACATGAAGATTTTATTTTACCTCTTGCCATTTTGCCCAAGTCATTGATGATAGCTTTATTTGATAGGTACCAGGCATGTGAGTATAGCAGGAGATCCAGCTCCTTAGTCTGTTGTATACATATATAAAAAAGTTTGGAAGGCTGATCAAGGCATTTCATTAATTAAGCCTTAAAACCATTGAAACCAAATCTATGCCAAGGTTCCTGCTTGACACATGTTCCTCAAATAATATTATCTCTTTCAACATATATAAAGCTAAGAAAGGCATATTGAAGGGAAGGAGTGTCACTTAAGACATTTCACCAACTCTTCAATATGACAGAGAAAAGCAAAGTTCTCTAATTAGGAAATAAGGTCTCCTCTTCATGTACTCTGCCAAAATATACTGCCTGGCTAAAAAATGTAGATGTCTTGATAATTTGTTCATCTTTTAAGCCATGCTAATAAAGATGAATAAATGCCCATAACATGGACATCAGAAAAACCAGACATCTCTTCAGAACTTACTACCATATCTTAATTGAGTCACTGCAGACCAATACAGAGCTCACCCTTTTCCAAAAGAGCCATATCTCTGTAATACTTCTAGGGCTTGACATCATTGGAAAGGCACAATGCAATATAAGAAATGAACTGTTACATCCACAATGTCTAGCAAAGTATCTACTAAATGCCTTTTTCATTAGTTTCATATTCCTAGGCTTTCCTTTTGTTTACTAGGAAAACTAAGGCATAATATAGTCAGAAAAGTTCTAGTCAATTTAAAAGACTCTAAATCAGAAAGGTTCTTGCTGTCATTGGACAGGCAAATAAAGGAACAACCACAGAATATGGACATCTAAGATGTCTTCTCCATAACAGTCCCACAATCCTACTACTCAAATGTAGAAACCTATAGAGGGGATTATAGTCCATCCCACTATCTAAAATTCTCTTAGAAGCTCAAACCAGATATATACAGAAAAAAATACTGGAGCACAGCTTCTGGTAAATGACAACTAATCAGATTTCCCCCGAATTTGTACACAATAGCTTATATATATGAGGATTTGTACTTGCTGAATATAAAAATCTAAAATAAGAAAACACTATGTAAAATCTCTTAATGTTTTTGTTCACACATTGTACATTCCCCTTCAAAATAAAAATATTACATATGCATCCTTTATCCTTCTATCCTGCAATATTAATAAAAATAAAGCTTTAAAACCTTTAAATCTACCAGCATTTATGAATACAATTACATTAAACAATTTAAATATTTTTCTTTAGAAGACATTTAAGTAAGTGATATTAACAAAACCTTATCATTTATGACAATGTATCATTAAAATTAAAGAAAGATATGAAAATAGAAAAATGCTCTCATTAATATAAAAGAATCGGGGCTGTTAAGTGTGATGGATGGTCTAAGTCCGGATGCCTTGCTCTTGGAACAGAATGCTAGGTTAGGAAGTAAGAGAATTTCCTGGTTAATCACTTGGAAAATTAGCTCTTTACCAGAATTTCTTCCCTGGAATTCCTGACCCATTTAGACCTGTGATCTCGGTGACCTCACGTGTCTTTGTTTTTCACACAATCTTCTATAAAAGGATCACACTGTGACTTGAAACAGACTGAACTCCCCATTGGAGTTGTGCTGACTACCGTTTGAGAGTGGCAAGACAACTCAGCACGCACACATTATGCTCCAGTACCATAGATGCAGCAGTTTTTAGATGCTTCTTCACTGTAACAGAAGGCCAGGACTTTTCATTTGAAAGGGATCTGGGCAGCAAAAAAAAAAAAAAAAGGCTGCTAGATGTTTAGTAGTTTGTCAAGGTAAACAATCTGAACTGAACAGTTGTAGTAAATACCAAACTCCCAATTTTCAATTAACAAAATTCTCAATAAACAAAACAAAAAATATTTTTTTCCTTAACAGAACTGAAAAAATCCCAACAGTGTGTCATGTGCAAGACTAGTCTGCCTCCAGCTACAGCTAGTGCACAATGTCACATTTGTCATCCATTCCTCACTCTTTTAATTCTTCCTCCTTTGGAAAGTGCTCCTGCTTGCAGGCCACGTCCACCAGCAGATGAAGATCTAAAAAGAAAGGATTATTTACTCACTCTCAGCCTCTCAGACTATAGACTTCTATAGACAAGTCTTCAGATTAGAACAACTTGTCTATGTTGCACCTGTAGAATTGGCTCTAAAATTACATTTTCTCCCCAGACTCACAATTTTAGAGCATTCCTATAACTCTAAAGCATACTGATGCAGCCCAGTTGTAAACCCAAAGAGATTAAAGTTAAAATTTCCCTCCTTCTCAGTGGTAAGGCCAAGCCTCTTTTCAATACAATTGTCTTGTTATTATAAATGAAAAAGAAAGGGAAAATGTGAAAGGAATCAAAGTGAAATAAAAGCATATAAATAAAACTCATTTCTTCCATGCTGTAAGAACAGCTGGCTGGGTTGTGGAAATATGAAAAGGTAATGCCTGCAGAAAAGCAATATTAAGTAATTGCTACTTTTCCCAAGTAGATTGCCTCCATAAAAATTTCCCACTTACTGACACAGCTGAACTCTTACAAAAACACCTAGCTGACCGTATGTAAGAAAGAAGTCATGCTCTCACAGAGATTAAGAGACAGAATGATTCCTTAAGCATGAAAGGGCACCATGGCACATGCCATAATCCCAGGGACTTAGAAGGCTGAGAAAGAACTGCAAGTTTGAAGTCATCCTGGGAGACTTAATGAGACACTGTCTCAAAATTAAAAAAAATAATAATAAAAAAAGTAAGTTAAAAGGGCTAGGATGTAGCTCAGTGGTACAGTATCCCTGTGTTCAATCCCCAGTACCAGACCAAAAAAGGGGGTGGATAAAAATTTGAGCTCAGGCACATGTTTCTATAATATAGAAGAGCTACAAGTTTCTCTGTAGTTTAGATAATTACAGTAACAATAATTATAATATGTTTATATAACATATTTTTTCAAGTAGCTAAAATGCATTATATTAACACCTAGTTAATCCCAAGGAATAAATATATAACTAGGTAGAACCTCTAAGCTATTATATGGCTAATAAGTAAAGCCAGTGGTTTCCATACCTTACTGCCTACTGGAATCTCTTGGGGATCTTTAAAAAATACTGATAGCTGACATTTTTTTATTTAATTGAAATGGAGTGCAACCTGGGCATCAGGGTTTTTGAAAGCTGACTAAAAGACCTGGAAGCAATATCTAACTATGCTTATTTCTGAATACCTCAGTTCCATATTAGAACAAGCACAGGCCATATGGTAATAGAAAATACTAAAATAAGATTTGGGGATATGAATAAATCCAGTTGTAACCCTGGGTTGAAAGCAGAGTAGAAATTCTTGATAATGATAAAAGTAAAAACTATTAGAGCTACTATAAATCTCATGTGGGGAGGTAAACTGAACAGCAGCAGCAGCAACAACAAACTTCTTATAATGACTGGGCTGAAAAAGATTAAAATAGCACTTGACCCACAACTTCTAATAACAAACATTTAAACACAGTAACTTTATTAGAATGAGCTTTTCATTAACAACTGCCAATCAAGGAGTATATAGAAAGCAATAAATATCCAGGACTTGTATTTTAGCCTGGTGCTGCTAGAGGTTGATGTCTTCACTCAAAAGAGAGCCTTACATGTTCATCAAAGAAGGTAAGTATTTGGGAAGCACAGCAGCTAAGTTGGCTTGAGAGGTGAAAGGCCTTGAGGGACAAGAGCACTGCATCTACTTATTTGGGAATGTTCATTTCTACTTGAAAGCACCCTTAGGGTTTTGAGGCTATTGCCTTAATGAAATCTCATCTATAACTCAATAACTACAAAATGGGAAGTCATTTTTAAGAAATGAATTGAACTTTGCTCTTAAACATTCAGTTTCCCTCAGCTATAAAATTACATATCCTATCATAAGAAAGGAGAGCTTCCATAATGGGATTAATATTTGGGTACATTCAGTTTGACTAATTATAGAAATTGGAGGGGCATGATAGAGCCTAATATTCTTTACCTCTTTGTATCTTTGATCTAAAAGGCATTTCCTTAAGTCAGCATGTGCTTAAAAGGCACGTTAGTGACTATGACTAACAATCTTCTAACAAAATACACATTATTGAAACCACTATAATTTGGATACTTAAACAACTTTAAGTCTCATTAAAAAGAAAAAAAAAAGTTGGGTTAGGGATGTAGCTCAAGGGTAAATAAATTGCTTAGCACAGAGGCCCTGAGTTCAATTCCCAGCACCCCACTCCTACCTCCCCAAGTCAAAGGAAGCTTAAAGTATAAGAAAATGCCCCATTACAAACAGTAAAAAATTTTAAAGATAATTTAGCTACAGAAGGACACAGATACATTCTAGAATACGGGATGCTTCTGTTCAACTACTGAGAAACATGAAATTCTAACAGTTAATGTTAGAATCACAATATTTCAAAATTGGGGGGCAAGGCAGATTTTAGAAGTGATTTTATTAAGTTCCCTTATTTTAACCACAAATAATTGCTTTGAGAGTTGGAATCTTATTAATGTGAGATACTCAGAGATAATAATAGTTAAAATTTAAGTGCTACTTTAGGACTTTCATATTTGGTCTCTATTATTAAAAATTTAACCTTGGAATTTATCTATCAAGAGAAAAAAATGTTTGCTCATCCAGGAGAAATAAACTGACCAGCAGTAATCCATTTTAAGATCTCCCCACTCATTACTCTCTGGGCTATGAAAAGATCAGAAGCTAAAAAGGAGGAACTTTTAATACAGGATTAGTAAATTTTTGTAAAGAGCCAGATAGTAATTAATTTTAGGCACTGCAGGCCTAAAATTACTCTGCCACTGGCATGAAAGCAGTCATAGGCAATGTGTAAATGAAAGGGTATATCTGTATATTCCAGTACAATTTTACTTATATATATTGAAATCTGAATTTCATATAATTTTCATGCATCATGAAATGTTCTTTTGGATTTTTCCCCCAACAATTAAAAAATATAAAAACCATGCTGTTGGCAGGCCACGTAAAATTAGGCTAGATGTGGCTCATGGGCCAGTTTATCAATTCCTGTTATAAGAACAAACACTGGGAATACAATCAAAAGAAATTTAACCAAAACAGGAGGCATCGAATTGAATCTTATTGTCACAGTTCTCATAAAATTATATTTTTTCCAAAGAAGATATACAAATGGCGAACAAGCACAGGAAAATTGTGGAATTTAGGTCTTAGGGAAATGCAAACCAAAATCACAATGAAGTATCACTTCACACTGTTATGATAGCACTAATAATAATTTTTAAATGGAAAGTAACAAGTATTAATAAGGATATAGAAATATTGGAACACTGGACATTGCTGACAGTCATGTAAAATAGTTCATCCATTAAGGAAAATACATTTGGAAAATGTCTTTGGTAGTTCCTCAAAAAGTTAAAGATAGGTGATTTCAAAATGCTGCCAAGGCCTTAGAACCTACAACTGCCACCCACCTCCCCCATGCTCGAGAGGGAGCCACTCTTGGGGCAGTTGTAAATTTTATCAATAGACTGTAATTTCTTCACTGCCAAAATGACATTATATTCCACTTCTGCCTAGCATTCAACATCTGATAGTGCTTACATGATCTCTTTAGAACTCATCAGTAAACTGCCACTCTTGAAGATTTTGCAGGGACCAGATACCCAAGGAGAAATGTTCACTGATAATGAGGTAATGTACTATATTTAGGCTAGTATATATAATGGTAAAGCAGTTTATGATCAATAGGAGCATATATGGTATACTGTGGTGGAGATCTTTTGGGAAAACTTTTAGGATGTCAGTGCTTCTGCGAAAGATCCACACCCTCTCTATGATATGCTAAGAAGAATCACTGCTACTACAGATGTTATTCAGACTTCCCCTCTTGGCATAGAATTACAAATGAAGACCAACTGAAGCAAAGTGCAAAAGAAAGTTCCAATTCCAGAAAAAGATCCAAAGAAGGCAATAATCCCCATACTTTCTACCTCAGAGCATAAACACAGAAATTCTAAGAAGATGAAGATTCAACAGAAAATTTAACCCAAGATGAGACATGTAGGCTGGACCTGGGATTTGAGGAATGGGATGGTTTTTAGGAAAAACCTTGGTGGGGTTTTTAGGAAATTTAAGAAATGATGATACACCTATATGTAATGGCTCAAGATATAGGTACTATCATTGTTTCAGATACTACAGATGACTTGTGTTTTCTAAATAAGTATCAGAGTAATTAAATAAAAGTTGAAGTTCTTTATATTTAGCAAGCAAGTCAAGGAAGTAGAGAAAGTGAGTGACAAAAAAATTATTAAAGTTAAAAAAAATGATGACCTAAAGGACTCGAAGTCCTTAAGTGATGATACTGATGTAGAAGTTACCTCTGAGGTTTGAACGTCCAGGAAAAGCTGTTTTGTACTGGCCACAACTTTAGATGTTGTAATCCCAACAGTACACTTGTGTTGAAGAATGCTGGGTTTTTTTGTTGTTGTTGTTTGTTTGTTTCTGTTTCTATCTACTTTTCCTTGTTGCTAAGAGATGTCGAACTCTTTACATCTTGTTAAAGGTTTTTACTGAAATTTGAGAAGGGAAAAGAATAATTTGATCTAATTCTCTCTCTACCTTGGAAAGAGAGAATTGCCTGTGTTGATTGAAATTCTATGCCACAAATTCTTTGGACATGACACAGTGGACACACAGAAATATTCAAAGTAGTCCTGCATTACGTTTTTTACCAGTAAACACCTCTCTGGAAACCCAAGGACAGACCTGTAGGCTACCTAATTCTTATTAAGCACAAAATAATTTTGTCAGTGTTTTCTTAGGTAAATCCATAAATAAAGCAAATGGAAAACAGTTTCATCTTCACTCAGATTAATATTAACTAAGGGATATTAAAGAAGATTTGATATTTTGAAAAAAAGGTAAAGATAGTATTATCATGTGATGCAGCAGTTCCACTCCTAGGTATATACCCCAAAGGATGATAAACAGGTATTCAGACAAATACTTGTGCACACATGTTCACAACAGCCCTACTCATAATAGGCAAAAGGTAGAAACAGCCCAAATGTCTATTAGCAGATAAATAGATAAGCAAATCATGGTATATACGTACAATCTAACATCATTTGGCCAAAAGAAATGAAGTACTGGACTGGGATTGTGGCTCAGCAGTAGAGTACTCGCCTAGCATGTGTGAGGCCCTAGGTTCGATCCTCAGCACCACATAAAAATAAATAAATAAAGGTATTGTGTCCAACTACAACTAAAAAATAAATATTAAAAAAAAGAAATGAAGTACCAATACACATGTTACAATGCGGATGGACTTTAAAATACTATGCTAGTGTCCCAAACCAGACATAAAAGGTCACACTGCAAGATTTCATTTACATGAAAAATTCAGAGTAGGTATATCCATAAATAGAGAAGACAGATTGGTAGTTTCCAGGGGCTGGAGAAAGGAAGGGATATAGAAAAAATTTTGGAACTGGATAGAGATTGCACATTGCTATGAATGCACTATAGGCTACTGACTTGTTTGCTTTAAAATGGCTTTTTATAAATTTTACCTAAAAAAGTTACATTTCCCATCAATTTGAACTAACTACAGAAAAAAAGGGGAAATTAGGAAATGTCTATAAAACATAAAATTCATACCCAAATATTTCTTAATTTTCAGTATCAGAGCATGGTAATGAGATATAGAATAAACTTTTAGTAAGACATATGCAATTTTTATTGTCAATAAAATAGAACTGTATATCCATATGGTACCTAATACAGTAGGGTAGTTTTCAGTGAGTATTTAAAAAAAAAAAACTGAAGGGGTAGTTTGACTCCTTAGATGTTTAAACCTTATCTCTCTGTGGCTAACTAAAAGACTACTCAAAAAGACAAAAAGTAGATACAGCCACAGAAAGCAGAATGGTGGCTGCCATAGGCTAGGCAGGGGAATGGAGAGCGATCATTTAACGGGTACAGATTTGTAATTTTGTAAGAGGAAAAGAGTTCTGGAGATGGATGTTGGTGATGGCACCAAAACAATGTGAATGTATGTAATGCCGGTGAATATTACATTTAAAAATAGTTTCAATGCCAATTGAAGACAGCTTTTTTCCAAGAATTTATTTATTTTTTCATTTTTTTCAGTACTGAGGATTGAACCCAGAGGTGTTCCATCATTGAACTACATCCCCAGTCTTTTTTACTTTTTCTTTTTTGAGACAGGGTCTCACTAAGTTGCTGAAGCTGGGCCTGGAGCTTGTGATTCTCCTGCTTCAGCCTACCAAGTAGACAGGATCACAGAAAGGTATGCTGAAACTATGTAGGGCACACAACAGAATAAACAAGTCTGAAGTTCGGAGTTTAAGACTTAGGATATAAATTCAGGAACCATCAATATAATAATGCAATGATAATAAAAGCATCAATAATAATAAAAGCAATAAGACTGATTGAGAATACATAGTAATTAAATAGAGAAAGATTAAGAAAAGAGACCTAAGAGTTGAGATCTGGGACTTATCAACATTTAGGTTTTTCTAATACCAAAAGCTTTCTTCCTTCTAACTATGTGGTTCAAGTAGGTAACATACCTCATCTCACACTGACTTGAGGTCATATGCCATAGGACCTTATTAGGGCCATGTTTTCATAGACTGTTAGACTAAGTTCTATCAGAGAAGAAAAATTTGCAACTTCATAAATTATATTTCTGCTTATGCTTTAATTCTAAAAATGAACTTTTTTTTTTAGCAGAGAGATTCTTGCTTAATTATATGTCATTTGTTTCCTGTCCCTAATAAAATAAAAGTGTGATTAGGTGTTATGATGGTGCCAATGTTTCACAACTCTTAGACTTCCAGTAGAAAGCCAAGGTCAATTAAGACCATCTATCAACACTGTTGACCAAACGATACGGCCTTACTTAGAAAAAACCAACAGGAAGAGTTAATAAAGATAATTAATGTGCTAATTGTTTTGTCAGTTACACTTATGACCATAACATGTAGTGAAAAAAGGAAATTATTTTAACATCAGGCACCAGAGTTCCTCTTACGAAGGTGACTGTCTTTGTTGAGAAATATATCTCGATAGGTTGTTTGGGTTGGAGAAGAGGCCTCTCAAAGATATCAGAAAATAGAGAAACTTCTCTGCCTAAATGAACAGAAATTAAGGGCCTTAGGAAAATGTAGAAGAAGAGACGAGAGAAGACAAAGTCTGGTGCTAGTACAAATAAAGAATGCAACTTTGTAGAAGGCCATGACTAGTGACAAGGATAGGTAACAGTAGTAAGGTGACCAAAGGCCTTTCAGGAAGAGTCATGGCTAATATTCCATTAAAAATTTTAAATGTAAATTTTATCTACTTCCCCAAATCTTCAGAAATTATGCTGCATATGCAAGTGTCTAGTGCAAATGCTTGGGGAAGGGGAAAGGCATCAAAGAAAGAGGGCTAATTCTGTTTATAGAATAGCCTGAGGCTGGGAGTGGTGAAAAACACCTATAATCCCAATAACTGGAAAGGCTGAGGCAGGAAGATCCCAAGTTGGAGGCCAGCCTCAGCAACTTGGCAGGACCCTGTCTCAAAACTAAGAAACAAAAATAAAATAAAAAAGAACTGGGGTTGTACCTCAGTGGTAAAGTGCCCCAGGATTCAATCCCCAGGACCAAAAATAGAGCACATCGGTAGACTGTGTGCATGAACTGAAATAAAAATACTTGATTTAGTATAGCATGGAGCCAATAGAGAAAAACTCTGGGAGGCAAGACAGGGGCAAATCTGGAATTAGGCAGAAGTAGAAATTTGAAAATAAAAGCCACTTGCAAGGGGCTAAGGCTGTGGCTCAGTGGTAGCGCGCCTTCCTCAAAGATGTGAGGCACTGGGTTCGATACTCAGCACCACATAAAAAAAATAAATAAAGATATTGTGTCCATCTACAACTAAAAAAATAAAGTAAAATAAAAATAAATAAATAAGCCACTTGTGCAAGCCCTAAAAAGTCCCAGAAATCTTAAAAAGGCATTTTTATGTAGGCTAAGGTTAGCTTGAGTCAATCATATTCAAACATTGAAAGTCAGTTTAATATCTGGAATATAAATATATTTTCTAAAAATTCTATAAATTGCTCATTCCTATTATTATGAAGCTTTTAAAAAACTTTTTAGTACTAAGTTCTAAGAGGAAAATTCATTGCATAAAGTTCATTCCTTAAAAGAAGAAAAAGTCAACAAATAAATGACCTAACATTACATCTCAAAGCCCTAGAAAAAGAACAAATCAACCCCAAAAGAAGTAGAAAGCAGGAAATAATTAAAATCAGAGCTGAAATCAATGAAATTGAAACAAAAGAAACAATTGAAAAATTGACAAAACAAAAAGTTGGTTCTTTGAAAAAAATAAATAAAATTGATAAATTCTTAGCCATGCTAATAAAGAGGAGAGAAAACAAAATTACTAACAACTGTGATGAAAAAGAAAATATCATGATGGACACTACAGAAATACATAAGATAATTAGAAATTATTTTGAAAATTTGTACTCCACTAGAATAAAAAATATTGAAGGCATCGATAAGTTTCTAAAGTTATATGATTTGCCCAAACTGAATCAGGATGATATACACAAGTTAAACAGATCAATTTCAAGCAATGAAGTAGAAGACACCATCAGAAACCTACCAACCAAGAAAAGCCCAGGACCAGATGGATACACAGCTGAGTTCTTCTACAAGACCTTCAAAGAAGAACTAATACCAATACTCCTCAAATTATTCCATGAAATAGAAAAAGAGGGAACACTTCCAAACTCATTCTATGAGGCCAATATCACCCTGATTCCAAAACCAGACAAAGACATATCAAAGAAAGAAAACTCCAGACCAATATCTCTAATGAACATAGATGCAAAAATTCTCAATAAAATTCTGGCAGCTCGAATACAAAAACATATTGAAAAGATAGTGCACCATGATCAAGTGGGGTTCATTCCAGGGATACAAGGTTGGTTCAACACACAGAAATCAATAAATGTAATTCATCATATCAATAGACTTAAAGATAACAATCATATGATCATCTCAATAGATGCAGAAAAAGCATTTGACAAAATACAGCACCCTTCATGTTCAAAACACCAGAAAAACTAGGGATAACAGGAACATATCTCAACATTGTAAATGCTGTCTATGCGAAGCCCAAGGCCAACATCATTCTAAATGGAGAAAAATTGAAAGCATTCCCTCTAAATACTGGAACAATACAGGGAAGACAGGGATGCCCTTTTTTACCACTTTTATTTAACACAGTTCTTGAAACTCTAGCCAGACAAAAGAAATTAAAGGGATAAGATAGGAAAAGAAGAACTCAAACTATCACTATTTGTGGATGACATGATTCTATACCTAGAGAATCCAAAAAATTCCACCAGAAAACTTCAAGAATAAATGAATTCAGAAAAGTAGCGGGATATAAAATCAACACCCATAAATCAAAGGCATTTCATTACATCAGTGACAAATCCTCTGACAAAACAGATGAAAGACCTCTACAATGAAAACTACAGAACACTAAAGAAAGAAATTAAAGAAGACCTTAGAAGATGGAAAGATCTCCTTTGTTCTTGGGTAGGTAGAATTAATATTGTCAAAATGACCATACTACCAAAAGCACTATATAAATTTAATGCAATTCCAATCAAAATCTCAATGACATTCCTCATAGAAAAAGCAATCATGAAATTCATCTGGAAAAATAAGAGACCCAGAAGAGCCAAAGCAATCCTTACCAAGAAGAGTAAAGCAAGTGGCCTTACTATACCAGACCTTAAACTATACTACAGAGCAACAGTAACAAAAATGGCATGGACTGGCACCAAAATACACTTGTAGACCAATGGTACAGAATAGAGGACACAGAAATAAACCCACATAAATACAATTATCTCATACTAGACAAAGGCGCCAAAAACATATATTGGAGAAAAAATAGCCTCTTCAACAAATGGTACTAGGAAAACTGGAAATCCCTATGCAGCAAAATAAAATTAAGCCCCTATCTCTCACCATGTGAAAAACTCAACTCAAAGTGGATCAAGGACATAGGAATTAAACCAGAGACCCTGTGCCTAATAGAAGAAAAAGAAGGCCCAAATCTTCATCATGTCAGATTAGGCTCCAACTTCCTTAATAAGACTCCTATAGTGCAAGAAATAAAATCAAGAATCAATAAATGGGATGCATTCAAACTAAAAAGCTTTTTCTCAGCAGAAGAAACAATCAGTGAGGTGATGAGAGCGCCTACAAAATGGGAGCACATTTTTACCACACTCACAGATAGAGCACTAATCTCTAGGATATACAAAGAACTCAAAAAACTTAACATCAAATATACAAATAACCCAATCAATAAATCGGCCAAGGAACTGAACAGACAATTCTCAGAAGATTATATACAATCAGTCAACAAATATATGAAAAAATGTTCAACATCTCTAGCAATTAAGAGAAATGCAAATCAAAACTACTCTAAGATTTCATCTTATTCCAGGCAGAATGGCAACTATTAAGAATATAATAAGTGTTAGCGAGGATGTGGGGGAAAAGGCACACTCATACATTGCTGGTGGGACTGCAAATTGGTGCAACCAATCTGGAAAGCATTCCTTGGAAAACTTGGAATGGAACCACCATTTGACCCAGCTATCCCACCCCTCTGTTTATACCCAAAGGACTTAAAAACAGCATACTACAGGGACACAGCCACATCAGCTGAATTCACAATAGGCAAACTGTGGAACCAACCTAGATGTCCTTCAATAGATGAATGGATAAAAAAACTGTGCTATATATATATACAATGGAATAATACTCAGCATTAAAAGAGAATAAAATCATGGCATTTGCAGGTAAATGGATGGAGTCGGGGAATATCATGCTAAGGAAGCCAATCCCCAAAAACCAAAGGCCAAATGTTTTCTCTGATATGTGGATGCTGATCCATAATGTGGGGGCTGGGGGGAGCATGGGAGGGAGGGAGGAACTTTAGACAGGGCAAAGGGGAAGGGAGGAGGCAAGGGGGTAGGAAAGTTGGTGGAATGAGATGGCATCATTACCTAAAGTACATGTATGAAGACATAAATGGTGTGACTCTACTTTGTGTACAACCAGAGACATGAAAAATTGTGCTCTATATGTGTACTATGAATTGAAATGCATTCTGCTGTCATATATATTAGAATATAATTGAAATGCATTCTGCTGTCATACAAATTAGAATAAATAAATTTTTTAAAATTTGCTCATTCCTATTATTGTGAATATTTTAATATATATATATATATATATATACATACATACACACACACACTCATATATACACATATATTTATTTATTTATTTATTTTAGTTATAGATGGACACAATACCTTTTATTTATTTATTTCTATGTGGTGCTGAGGATCCAACCCAGTGCCTCACACATGCTAGGCAAGTGCTCTACCACTAAGCCACAATCCCAGGCCTATTGTGAGGCTTTTATATTCATGCTATAGAAACGCTGTAAAGTATTTACTTTTAGTATTTTCAGATTTTAATTCAATTTTAGAAATTCAGAAAATTTACCATAATCCTACTCTCATATACATACATACACAAATTAAGTTAAAATATCCCTGTACCCTTCATTTCTATCTTCTCAAAGGTCACCATTATTACATATTTCAGTTTTATCATATATTTTCAGATTTTTTTTCTATAATTATACAGCAGACACTTAGCTTTCCGTTTTTCTTTCTAGAAAGGGAACTGTGCTAGGCATATGGTGCTGCAACCTGTTTGTACATTAATACATTATGGACACATAATGTTCACTAAATATTTCCAGGTCACAACTTGTCACACTATTTTCTTAAATGGTTGCACAGCATTTAATTATATGAATTTATTATAATTTATCTAGTTCCAAATTGTCAGGTATTTATGCTTTTTCTAGGTTTTTGCTATTAAAATAATACCATAGTGAACTTTTTTATGGTATCTTTGGAATACACATATTTCAGTAGGAGAGATTTGTAGTAGAATTCTTGTGTTAAAACACATGAGTAATTTAATTATTTATAGATAATGAAAAACTGCCCTCCCTTCAAAAGGCAATAGACTTTTACATTCCAGTTGCAGCATATAGGGGGGTTCCTTTTTTCCTACACCATTTTTTGGGTGCTACTGGGGATTGAACACAGGGGCACTCTACCACTGAGCTACATCCCCAGTCCATTTCTTTTTTATTTTGGTAAAGGGTTTCATTCATTAAATTGCCCAGGCTAGCCTTGGACTTTCAAATCTTCCTGTCTCAGCCTCCCAAATAGCTAGGATTACAGGTATGCACCAGCGCACCCAGCTTCCTTATAACTTTACCAAGTCCAATATTAGGAACAGCTAAAGTTTTGCCAATTAGATTGAAGAAAAGTAGCTGGTTTAATTTGTATTTCTCTGGTAAACAAAGGTTGAATATCTTTTTATATATTCATTAGTCATTTTTATTTCTTCTAAACTGCATACTAATATAATTTGTTTTTAGTTGTAGATGGATACAATATCTTTATTATTTTATGTAGTGCTGAGGACAGAATCCATATGTCACTCATGTCAGGCAAGTGCTCTACCACTGAGCCACAACCCTATCCCCTAATTTAAAATTTTTTTTGCAGTTGTAGATGAATAGAATGCCTTTGTTTATTTTTTAAAATTTTTTTTAGTTGTTGGTAGACCTTTATTTTATTTATTTATATGTGGTGCTGACAATCGAACCCAGTGCCTCACACGTAGGCAAGTGCGCTACAGCTGAGCCTTAGCCCCAACCCCAGCCCCAGCCCCTAATTTGTTTATTTTTAGGTGGTGCTGAGGATCAAACCCAATGCCTCACTGTGCTAGGCGAGTGCTCTGCCACTGATCTACAACCACAGCCCCCCAGCTAAATTTTATTTATTTTTATTGGTTTGCATTTTTCTTACTGATTTGTAAGAGGTTCGTCTGTAATATTGATACATACATTTATGTGATAAGTATTTTCCTTAAGGCCATGCTAGTCATCTCCTAACACTGATTCTCATTCTTAACATCATGGTGTTATTTTAATAGTTATTATTTTTGTGGTGCTGAAGATTGAACACAGACCCTTGTGCATGCTAAGCAAGCACTCCACTACTGAGCTACATCTCTAGTCCTATGGTATTCTTTTAAATAGGCAAATGGCCCCCAGCCAAAGACTGTATTTCTAAGCTTCCCTATAGCTAGAACTTGGTCTTCTGTGACTTTAAGTTCTGTTCAAAAAGATGTGAACATATGTGATAACTTAGTGCATATGAGGAAAGGATATTTATAGCACCTGCTATCTAGAGTGGTAAGCCATCTTTAACCATGCAATACCTGAAGACTAGCAGAAAGAAGGGAAGCTGCCACTCTGGACAGTTAAAGATAGACAGATAAAGATAGGCTTTATCATAAGGAAAAAAAAAGTTCTATTCTTTTTTAAGCCATTGTTGTCTTTTATGGTGCTAGTGATTGAACCTAAGGCCTCATGCTTGCTAGGCAAATGCTCTACCACTGAGCTTCATCTCTAGTCCCTTTTGTTTTATTTGTTACAATTTCTATTCTAATGTATTATTTATATAATTATGATGTTCTAATTTATATCCTAATAGGCAATTTGGAATCTAGATGTGAGGTGCTGCTATAATTCAAATTTAAAAATGTGGTTCTGGGCACTGGAGTATATTTCAGTGGTTCAATTCAAGTATCAAAAAAAAAAAAAAAGGGGCATGGGCTTACTAGTCACACAGTAGGTGATTAAGATATAGCAGGCTGGAATGTTGGTGATCTTTGTTATTTGTGTCAAAACATTTGATAAACTCATTACCTGTGATACCCTGGAAGGCAGAACAAGTGCTCATACAACCATAGGGAAAAGGCTAACAAAATTCACACTGTGTTGACTATTTCTTGACACATTCAGCAAAGTCCTAAAAGAAGAGATGAGCTCAGTCTAGAGGTTCCCAGTGTGCAAGCAAAGATGGATGGGAATATTTCTCTTCCTGTAGTTGACAATCTATTCACTACAGCTCATTAGTTTAGGTCATATATCCAACTGCTTCAGAAACCCAAGGGAGCCTCAACCTTTTCTCAAGCACCTGTTGTAAGAACCTCTGAAAATTAGGAGTGGTGTGCATAACTATAGCCTCAACTATTTAGAAAGCAGAGGCAGGAGGATTCCAAGTTCAAGTCCAGACTGGGCAATTCAGTGAGGCCCAAGCTCAAAATAAAAAAGGCAGGGGGGGAGGCTGGGGATGTGGCTCAACCAGTAGTGTGCTCGCCTGGCATGCGCGGGGCGCTGGGCTCGATCCTCAGCACCACATAAAAAAATAAAATAAAGATGTTGTGTCCACCGAAAACTAAAAAATAAATATTAAAAAAATTCTCCCTCTCTGTCTCTCTCTCTCTCTTTAAAAAAAAAAAAAAAGGCAGGGGGCATAGCTCAGTGGTAAAGTGCTTGCTAGTATCCATGAGATCCTGGGTTCAAATTCTAGCACTGCCAAAATAAAAAAGAAAGAAAAGAAAAATTTCCAGCCGGGCACAGTGGAGCATGCCTGTAACCCCGGTGGCTTGGGAGGCTGAGACAGGAGGATTGTGAGTTCAAAGCCAGCCTCAGAAATGGCGAGACACTATGCTACTCCCTGAGACCCTGTCTTTAAATAAAATACAAAACAGGGCTGAGGATGTGGCTCAGTGGTTGAGTGCCCCTGAGTTCAATCCCTAGTACGGGGCGGGGGTGGGGTGGGAGTGGTGGGGGTGGGTATGGAGGGGGAATCTCACAGACAATGGGAGAGAGCTCTACTGCAAAGATTCAACCTACTCTCAGATGATATCATCATAGGTACCATTAGGGAATGGGAAAAGCATAGACTGCAAATCAAATATCAGACTTGTCATGCTTAACACTACCTAAAATGAGATCCCTGGCTTTCAACTGGAATGACCCAAGCAAGGCCAACAAAGCAGTCATCTACCAACTTTTGATTTGTTTTTTTGTTTTTTGTGCTACTAGGGATTAAACTCAGGCCTGTTCTACCACTGAGCAAATATCCCTAGTCCTTTTATTTTTTGAGACAGGATCCACTAAGTTGACCAGGCTGGTTTTGAATTTGTGATCCTCCTCCCTCAGCTTTTTTATAGCTGGGATTACAGGTATATACCACAACACTTGGCTCCAAGTTGTTGTTGTTGCTTTTTATGCAAATGCATGTTGTTATTATTATTGTTAATTAAAATCCCTGAGAATTAACATGTCTGGTATGCTAAGAAGTGTAATTGTTCGGCCCCTAAAGTTAATCCTCAGACACTTTAGATTTATCCTTGTAGAAAATAGGTAACAAAAACTGGATCATTCCAACAAAAGAACACATACTCCATGAGGACCACTGCAGATGAGACTACCTTTAAGAATAATGAACAAGAGGCTGGGAATGTGGCTCAAGCAGTAGCATGCTCGCCTGGCATGTGCCTGGCATGCATGCAGCCTGGGTTCAATCCTCAGCACCACATACAAACAAAGATGTTGTGTCCGCCGAAAACTAAAAAATAAATATTAAAAAAATTCTCTCTTTCTCTTTAAAAAAAAAAAAGAAGAATGAACAAATTAGAGACTCCTTGGACAGGAAAGCCAGAGGTGATAGTTTCTTGATATTAAAAAAAAAAAAAAAGAAAGAAAGAAAAAAAAAAAGTAGAACCAACAGTGTGTGCCCCAAACAATCACCTATTCTTTTTTTTTTAAATATTATATTTAGTTGTAGATGGACACAATATCTTTCTTTCTTCCTTTCTTCCTTCCTTCCTTCCTTCCTTTCTACATGGTGCTGAGGATCGAACCCAGGGCCTCATACATGCAAGGTAAGAGCTCAACAACTGAGCTACAACCCCATCCCCTCTAGATTCTTATAAATCAAAAGAAAGGTCTGGGGTTGTGGTTCAGCAGAATGCTTGCCTAGCATGTGCAAGGCCCTGGGTTCAATCTTCAACACCACATAAAAATAAATAAATAAAATAAAAGTATTATTTGTGTCCAACTACAACTAAAAAATATTTTAAAAACATTTTAAAAATAAATAAAGAGAAAAACAATCCTACTGATATAGAGTTACACTTTATAGCATTTTTATGTACTCAGGATCTATCTTTTATATCCATCTAATTTCCTCCCATCACTATTTAAGTGTATAACCTTGTGTCCTACAGTCTTTTAATAAGTGAATAAGTACATCTACAATTATAAGTCTTTGGCATCTGAGGACAGTTATTAAGTCATCCTTCATTTTACCCTCTTCAAGTTAACCTAATTTCTTTGATTTATCTTAAATATTTTCAGCATTTTTGAAAGCTTAAATTCTTATATGCAATATTAGGAAAATATTACATATTTTACAAGGATAATTTTTACAGTTATGTAAAAAGCAATGTGATAGATATAATACAATCATGAATAATAAGTGAAGACATAAAAAACTGTCATTTAAATATTAATTTTATACTGTGGTTCTATTTCTAGCATTCTAGAGCTATAGATTCTAAAGCTTAAAATTACATAATCCTTACCAAGGGACTTTCCTTGTTGTGAGTTGCTTCTTCGCTCTCTGTATCTGGCTGGAGTGGATATACCTGTGTCTTTACTAGATTTGCTAGCTGGCCCCATTTCTGAAACGAGGAATCCCATCTGTTCTGAAGGCAAGATATTCTCAGGTGGACTGGTCCGGCATTTTATACTGGCATCCACCTAAAATATTAAATTCATTTATTATTCTGAGATTTCCCCAAAATATGTACTAAAAGTTAATTAATCTATCAGAGTGTTGTGATACAGAAATATGATCCAGCCAGGCACAATAGTGCACTCCTATAAACCCAGCTCCTTGGGAGTCTGAGGCAGGAGGATCGTAAGATCAAGCCAGCCTCAGCAACTTAGCAAGGCCCTAAGCAATTTAGCAAGACCCTGTCTCAAAATTAAAAAATAAGAAGGGCTGAGGATGTGGCTCAATGGTTAAGCACCTATGGGTTTAATCCTTGGTATCAAAAAATATATATAATAATAATAAACAAAAGCTTGGAGATGTAGTTCAGTGGTAGAGTGTTGAAACACCCAGAATCCTCCCTAACACAACCATGATGCAACAAACATGCTTATAAAGCTTTTCATTCTTATGAACAGTACCTTTAATTAGCTTGCTATCTAATTATTTAATAGTAAGATGTTTATTTCCCCATACTCAAACCATTGAAATGTATGTGGAACTACAATATTCACTTATTATGATCAAAGATTTACCATGAGACTTGATGATTTTTAACTTATAAGAGAGTAAGATATTTTAAACCCTGACTGGCTAAGACCACCATCTTTTTCTACTCTAGCATATGTTCCATCAGATTTCCCCTACTAGTTGGCGATGCTGAGATGATCATAGTCATAATCCTGTTGAATTCTGTCAATAAAACCTGAATACTTTATTTTATTAATTTTGTATTATTTGTCTTTAAAAGGTTGTCAAAATTGTATAAGCTTTAGTCCCTATAAAATTTAAATTCATTTGTTTCACAAATGATCATCTTTGGATTGTTAAATCATTTTGTCAAGGTGACCAATTTCTAAAATATTCAATTTCTTTATATTTATTTAAAATTAACTATATAATGAAACAACGTTAAAAGTTAAAAACAACTTTCATGAGCTGTGGTGTTCAAGTATACTAATGAAAGAAAAAGTAACTGTGGACATGCAATTTTAAGATACAAAATCCAATATCTAAATGTGACTATGAAGAAAAAAAGACAAATTTTGTATTCTTTCTACAGACATATTCAAAACATCATTTTTTTCCTACTGAATTAACATCATTATCTTAATGTAATAGATGTCAATAGTTAGGCTCAAAAAGGAAAGAATTGATAGGAATCTTAAGACATCTGGATCTAAAATTAGAACTAAAAAAAAAAAAAAAGGCTACAAACAAAACACACCAAAAGTTATCTTGGGAGTATCTAACAATAAAAAGATTTTCAGTCCTATTAAAAGAAAAAAAAATCAGCAAGCATTGGTGACACACGTCTGTAATCCCAGTTACTCAGGAGGCTCAAGTTTTAGGCCGGGTTGGGCAACATAGCAAGACCCTGTCTCAAAAAAAAAAAAAAAAAAAAGTGCTGGGGGTTTAGTAATAGGGCTTTTGCCTAGCAAGTTCAAATTCCTGATACTTCATACTTCAATCCCCAGTAGCACACACACACCGCACACACAAAGAAGAAAAAAAGAAAAAATCCAAAATGAAAAACGTTTATCAGGCTAAGATCCATAAAAAAATTAAAGTCAGAAAAAAAAATGTTAACTCACAAGATAATGTTACTTTGGATATACTTTTGATGAGTTATTCTTACTAATTATTTAGAATCAAAGTATTTTATCATCATATACTAACAGTAATAAAGGAATTAATCTCTACCTTCAGAATGTGTCCCTCAAACTACAGTCAGAATTCTGCTTTAGTAATGCAAGCAGTAGTAAGAAGTTTGAACACAATATACTCATTATTCAAATGCAGTGATGTTGTCAAAAAAAAAAATGGTAAGAAAAGACCTCCAACTATATCCTTACCTCCATCTACAAATAACTTGGAAAATCCTTATATCATCTGGCAAATAAACCACTCCATATTAGTCAGGCATATCTAGTCCATCCAAATTAAAATAGGAAGCAAAACTCAAAGGATGATTTTAATATGAAAACAAGTTTTAATGCCCAGTCTGCCACTTCAAACTATAACAATAGTAAGATGATGTCTAGGGGTTAAGGTAACTCCTTTATGAATCTTTCGTGCAGAACCACAGGGACGTGATCCTTTTGGAAAGTGAAATGAACTGGTATTAAACCCAAATAAAACCTAGAAAAATTCCACTAGAAGATTCTTTAACAAGAAGCATTGTGTACTTTGAACTTTATTATAATTCTTTTGTTTGCCCTCTTACCTGGTGTGTGTTGAATGGTAGCCCTTCCTGCACAAATACTACTGAAGACGGAGATGGATTATGACTTACCTGCTCCTTCAGTTTGACGTGAGCTTGTTGTATGGCTGCAGATTCCTGCATTGTGCTATTTTCCACAGGTTGAGCTGTGTGGATGGTATAGATGTACTCAGGTGACTGTGGTAGAGAGCAGGTAATTGCTTGTTCTGTTCCAACCACAAAAGATGTAATATCTGAGCCTACAGGAGTAAGTGGCTCCAGCTGGCTAGCCTGACTTGTGGATGATGGATTGCTGTTGCTTGAATTAGCTAGGATATGTTGGCCTCTGTTAGACTGAGATGTTGGGCACTGATTCTCAACAGGTTCCACCTTCACCATCTCCAATTTAGGGGAGGAATGCAACTCATCTACTATCTGAAAGACAGCCTCTAGGTTTACTTCCGTCTTTTTATTTTCATCAGTAGCACTGCAAGGCCAATTAGAAGGCAAAAATTCAGCTGGATAGGAGGATTGCATTGGAGGATTCTGGGAAAAGAGAAAATAGGACTGTTTGGATAGAAAATCAAATATGAGATTAAGGAGGAAAGAAACAACATTTAGGCTCACCAATGCTTAGCACATATGACTTATAAGCTTAAAGATCACTAAGAAAATCTGAATGCTAATCTTTTCAGCAATGGCAGCTTCAAATGTATTGTTAATATTTATTTAGTATCTACCATATGTCAGCCATTATACTAAGTTTAATACTGGAGTAAAGCACTAATTCTCAGGGTTCAAGTTCACAAAAGCAAAAAGCTATAATATCTAAATACCCATTTGCCGATCGAATGTCTATATAACCAAATTCTTCCATAAAGGTTTATAGTCAAAACATTATTTTATTTATATTATACTATCTTAGGAATACAGCAAGTAAATTGCAAACACAAGATGCTCATAAATCCACCAATCCTTCTACAGAATCAGGGGAAGGTACTGAATTCTGTTCCAAATGATCGGGGGAAAAAATGGATAGAATATCAATGTCCTTTGGTTCCTGAGATTACTTTCGATAATGAAACAACAAACCAGAATAGCTGTGCATTTAGTTTTATATCTTTAAGACATATCTATAAACATACATATGTATCTATTCATACTTATCTAAATAATGTATGAAGATATAAAGATCTTCATACAAATGTCTAAATTATTTTGTGTTTTGCACAAAGTAGGCTTTCAATATGTTTGCTAATTATCTCAGTTATAAACATAAAATACAGAAGAGCTATGAACAGATACAAAGAATTGATGTTGTCAAATGTACTACAATGATGATATCAATGAGTTTTAGGAGGTTAATGCCCAACAAATTATGTAAATTCAAAGAGTATAAGTATCAAGCCATTACCATAGTACCATGAGTCTTTACTATGTGACAGGAACATAAAAAATACTTTATATAATAATTATTTCATTTAATGCCCATAAGAACCCCATGACAGGTGATATTCTCCATTTCTAAATGATAAAACTAAGGTTCAGAGAAATATCTTAATTTAATCAAAGTAGCAATGAAATAACTGACAGAGCCAGGTTTCAAGGTTTGCCTGACTCTAGATCTTTTGCTCTCAACTATGACAATATACTGACCTTTGATACACATTCTCACCAGTACCTACAGTCTAACTGCACTGATTTTCAGGATGTACTCTGAAATGCTTTTCCTTTTTCACGTTTTAAATTTTATGTCCCCTTATTTCTTTTTTCCTAAAATAAACATGTACTACTGTTGTAGTAAGAAAAAAATCTTCATAAAATGTTTAATTTAAAACATGAGGCAAGAGGATCATGAGTTCAAACCCAGCCTCAGCAACTTAGCAAGGCCTAAGCAACTTAGTAAGACCCTGTCTCTAATAAAATATTTAAAAAGAGTGGGGAATATGGCTCAGTGATTAAGTGCCCTGATACCAATCAATCAATCAATCAATAAAACATGAAAATAATCAAGATATAAATACTGTCAGATTATCTCCAATGTGATCCATGACTGTGTCTGGATCTACAAACAAGAGCATGGTGGGACAGGTATGTCCCTCCAGAGAAGAACAAACTGAGCACTGATAATGCTTGATGATACTGGCCATGAAAAACAGCCAACTAAGTTGCTTTGTCCCCTTGATCTGATTCTATACTCTTCTAACAATAATCTGATTATCTACTTACTTGTTATGTAGATTAAAAGAAAGAAATCTTATCCTATAAATAGCAATATAAAACATTTTAGTCAAAGCAATTCTTTCCTAAGAAATAATAATAAGATATTTGAAGAACAGTGTATATAACATTCAGGATAAGGCTAGGGGCTATCTCTTGAATTTCTTATTTTTTGACATCATTTTTCCTTTTTTCTTAAAAAAAAAAAGTCTTACCATCTTGGAAGAATCTGTCATTTGGTGACATATCTGGTATTCATAAAAAGTCTACAATAGCACTATATAAAATACCTTTCAGCAATAATGGGAATGTTCTATTTTGGTGCTGAACAATTTGGGAGCCACTACTCATATGAGACTGTTGTACTTGAAATGTGGCTAGGGTGATGAATACATGAACTTTAAAATTTCACCCCATTTCAAATAATTTAAATGTAAAAGGCTACATGTGGCTAGTGGCTACCATATTCGACAGTGCTACCCTAGAAGAATACTCAAAACATCATTCCTATCAATCCTCTTTTATTTTGAACTGAGAAGCCAGTGCAGTGGCGCATGTCTGTAATCCCAGTGGCTCAGGAGGCTAAGGCAGGAGGATATTGAGTTCAAAGTCAGCCTCAGCAACAGTGAGACACTTAGCAACTCGGTAACACCCTGTCTCTAAATAAAATACAAACTAGGGCTGGGGATATGGTTCAGTGGTCAAGTGCCCCTGAGTTCAATCCCTGGTACCGAAAAGAAATTATTGAGAACTGAGAAAACTGAGTCCATAACCCAAGCTTACCTATGGTTACCTCATTAATATAAAATTACACTTTGAAATTTTGCAAGGTCAATAATATTGCACATGAAACACATCGTGTCCATGAATCTTACCTGGAAGTAGTTGCAGTGTGCGTAGGAAGAGGCAGTGGGAGTGACACAACTACTTAGAGCGTCCATGTGGGTAGAAGGAGAGCAGCACTGTAGAACAGCTGGAATAAATTTAAACACAGACAAGCCATTAACCAAAATAAATCTCTACACCATTCAAGGTTCTGCCCTCTTTTGATCTGGAAAGAAGTCCAAAGAAGAGCTTCCTTCATGTGTCTAAAAAAATTGTATTTAGTCCAATCAGGTGCTATTTTTTTTAAATATCATGATTATATAATAAACTTTTTCATAAACTTTAAAAGGGTCATGTCTACTTTTATAAGTGATTCTTTAGCACCTAAACATTTTGTTACCTTTCTAATTAAACATTTCTTATTGAAAGTAATTTCAGTTTATTGAAAATATCAAAATATATTTGGAATTCCTAAATAATTGTTTCAATCATTTTAGCAGTAACAACCATTAAGAGGGGGGAGTGTTTTAAAAGAGTAAAATAAGTATAAAATATTCTTCAAATGTTCTTATCATTAAACAATGCATCTGGTAGAAATACTTGCAAAAAATGTTTTAACATTTAGGCAAATGGGTAGGAATGTAGCTCCTAGAGCCAGACTGCTTGACTTTGGAGCTGAGCTCCACAATTTAATAGCTGTATAAATTTGAGCATAGTTAACCTCTTTGGGTCTCAGCTTCTGCATTCTATTAAAATAAGGATAATAATAGACTCTACCTAATATGGTAGTTATGAGGAATGAATGAGCTAATATGCACAAAGCACTTAGAATAGTAATGGAAGACAGTAAGCAATCAACAAAAGCAGCTATGATTTTAACTAAAGAAACTATTTTTGTGGTGCTGGGGATGGAACCAAAAAATACATTTTTCCAAACTTTCTCTTTATAGTTAGGACACCACGAAAAGATCGATTCTTTGTACTGGAACGGTTATACTTACAGATGCAGTCTTAATAGGCTGAGTCTCCTCTTTTCCAGAGAGAGACTCTCCAGTACGAATGAGAATCAGTTATAACATCACACCTTTGGAGTAAACAGAGGATGGTATGTATTGAGTACCTACCATGCTCCAGGCACAGTGCTAGATGCTTTACATATATCACTTCAAGCAACAATCATATGAAGTATTAACATTACTTTATAAAATAAGGGAAATAAAAGATATTAATTTGCCAAAAGTCACAAAACTGATAATGACAGTCAGTATCCAAACTCCAAAACACATGCTCTTTATAACACAGTACTTCCCTAAGCTTTCCTTTTTCCTGAAATGTAAAATTTTAATAGCAAAAATTTAATTAAATAGAACTCTACTTGTTAATATATATAAAGATGTCTTTATCATAAAATGGCAACTTTCCCCTTTTATCTCCACGTTTTACCTTGTGACTGTGATAATAATATTACTAAATAGAAGCTGAGGCAAGAGGATTGATTGCAAGTTCAAAGCCAGCCTCAACAACTTAGCAAGGCCCTAAGCAACTTAATGAGACCCTGTCTCAAAATAAAAATTAAACAAAAAGGGGCTGGGTTTATGGCTCAGTGATTAAGCACCCCTGAGTTCAATCCCTGGTTTAAAAAAAAAAAATTTACTAAGTATGGGGATATAATTCAATGGTAAAGCACCTGTCTATCATGCATAGGACCTAGGTTCAATCCCCAGCATGGCAAAAAAGGGAAAAAAATTACTGAGTAATCCCATTTCTTAATCTTAGAAAGCAAATTAGCTGGAGGAGAGTAAAAATTGACACTACTGTCAGGTATATCTAAAAAAGAACAAATTTAAAAATTAATTGAAGTGCTTCCCTATTTCTCCATTATTGACTATTGATTTTTAAAATATCAGATGTTCATAAAGGTATACTAGAAATAAATATTTTTACATCATATCATGTGCAATTTAAGACACTAAATTTTACACAAAGAAAAAATTGAAATAGTGGACAGAATCCTAAATTCAGATATAAATATGTGTTGATCTTCTCTGAATTATGATTTTTAATAATTTTAGTGATTTTAAAAAGCCAGAAAAGGTCAGGTGCTACAATGCACACCTATAATCCCACTGGCTCAGGAGGCTGAGGCAGAAGGTCCCATGTTCAATGTCAATCTAGGTAACTTAGTGAGACCATGTCTCAAAGTAAAAAAGGAAAAAGGGCTAGGGATGTAGCTCACTGATAGAGCATCCCTGGGTTCAATCCCCAGTACCACACACACACACACACACACAGGCCATATATTATTAAGATCACTAGATAAAACTCTAGCTATTGTCACTTCCAATGCAAGTTAGGCAAACAGATGCCTACACTTGATCCTTGGGAGTTATTACCCAATTAAAATGTTTGGGGTTTGAATATGATTTCCCAAAGGTACTTAAAAGCAAAAATATCCTGAGAATCCAAATAGCTAACCACTAAAATTTTGGTACAATGTATGCCAAAACTTAAAAAAAAAAAGACTATTCCCCCCTGGAATTCTTACAACTAAGGAAAAAACCTAGTGCCCCCTAGTGTCAGGGAAAGATTTAGTTAAGAGCTGCAGGTATTCATCCCATCCCCGTGCTGAAAAGTAGTGTTTCATTACAAATAAATCAATGACAGGGCTATATTTGTTTTGTCTGATATTTTAATGCTCTGGATCTACTAATTACACACTTTGAATAGTTGTTGTTGAAATGTTCTTTAAAATAAATTTCTTGGAGAAATAAACTACAACACTCAATAGAGAATATGTTAATATATAGTTGATAGCTCATTTGTATGAAAGAAAACAGCAAAACAGTGATGTCTGTTAAAATTTCCAAAAACAAATGAAAAGTAAAAATGTACCTGTATGAAGAAAAGGAGGACTTGAATAGATTACAATTCTAAAATATTCCTCAATGGCTATTTCCTTACCAGTGCAATTCCACTTTGTACAACCAATAAAACAGAACAAAGCAAGATATATTAATAAGTTTACTAATTAGGAAAACCTAGGTATGGAAATCCAATATGTGCCTAATATAGGAAAAATTAATCTGTGCATTATGAAAGCACTAACAATTATAAAACTGAATATCACTATGTGCTAAGACATTCATCTGCATAAAGATCTTTCGGGTCTTCATGAAGGCAATGTTCAATGAAGGTATTAAACCATGCATGAAAGGAAAAGGTGTAAATGAACAGAAATTCATTTCAAATATAAGCATTGATAACATTTTTAAAAATCTGAGTAATAAAAAAGCCAGAATTACTCATAATTATTACTCTGATCATAGGTGAGGCAAACAAGTTTGTACACTTTATCCTATGGAAGTAGTTTCAAGTATATAATTGTTTTGGATTTGAATCTCCTCCAGGATAGCACAGTGTTAATAGTGAGAAAATGTCCAATAATATAAATGCTCAAAAGAAACAGAAAATTTAATAGTAAATTTAATTTCAAGATAAGTTACTATAGCAACTAGAATTCCAATATCTATGAAGAGGTAAAGAAAAGGTCTTCTGGGCATATAGTCATTGATTTACAATGGTTTCATTTATGAATTTTCAACTTTACAATGGTGCAAAAGGCATATGTATTCAGCAGAAAACAGACATTGATTTTTAAATTTTTATCTCTTTCTTAGTGACATGAGGCACCATTCTCTCTCTTGAGATGCTGGACAGTAGCAGTGAGCCACAGCTGGATTGTGAGGGTAAACAATCAATACCCTACAATGTATTATATTACTAAGCTATGATAATTTGGTATGGTAATTTTACATAATATTTTCAACATGCGATAGGTTTACTAGGACATAATCCCATTACAATTCTAGATGCATCTGAATACCCAAAAGAAGTGAATACAATGCAAAAAGTGAAAGAAGGGAAAAAATATTTGTACATCCATGTTCCTAGTAGCAATATTTACAATAGCCAGAGGGTGGAAGCAACTCAGTGTCCTTCAGCAGGAAAACAGATAAATAAAACGTGGTACATATATACAATGCATTATCATTCAGCCTTTTAAAAAGGAAATTTTGACACATAGTACAATGTGGATGAACCTTGAAGACATTATACTAAGTGAAATATGCCAGACACAAAAGGATGAATATTACAGCATTCCTCTTTTATGAGGTTCCTATCTACAGTATTCATAGAGACAGAAAGCAGAGTGGTGGTTTCCAAGGGTAGGGAAGGGAAGAATGGGGAATTAGTGTTTTAGAATTAGGGGTACAGAGTTTCAGTTGGGGGAGATGAAAAATTATGGAGATGCAGGTTGTTAATGGCAAATGTATTTAATGCCACAGAAAACAGTTAATATGTTAAGTTTTATGTTATGGATATTTTACTACAATGAAAAAGGCAAATCTGCTTTCACTTTGTTTCTCTTGGCAGGTAAAACAAAAAAAAAAAAAGAAAGAAAAAGAAAAAAGGCTTCCTAGTTACAAGTTCCTCTTTTATACAAACACAAAATCAAGATTTTTCAGAGAAATTGACAATATAGGCTACCTGTGCACAAGAGTAACAGTGCTAGAAAACCATTATAACTCCATATTCTATATTTGTTCATGCACATTATTGTAGGACTACAAATCTCAAGTTCAAACCTTTAAAATTTAAATGTACTGTGCTGTATACTCAGTGGTAGAGTGCCTCTGCCTAGCATGAATAAGGCCCTGGGTTGTACCTCCATCCCCCAAAAAATATTTAAATAGACTTTAAAACATTAATAAGCAACACTTTTTGCCCAAATGCCAATTTGGAAACATTTGAAATAATGATAGGATATATATTTTTCATTAAAAATATCATGTGTACCTTAGGGAAAAGTATATATTCTTATAAATTTTTAGCCCATAAAATATTTTTTAATAAATTAGGCATATATATATATATATATATATATATATATATATATATATACATATATATATATTTATTTATTTATTTTAGTTGTTGATAGACCTTTATTTTATTTATTTATATGTGGTGCTGAGAATTGAACCCAGTGTCTCACACATGTCAGGCAAGTGTACTACCACTGAGCCACAGCCTCAGCCCCATAAAGTATTTTTCAAAAAAAAGTTTTTTTAGATGGGCACAATACCTTTATTTTATTTATTTATTTTTATGTAGTGCTGAGGATTGAGCCCAGTGCCTCACACATGCTAGGCAAGCGCTCTATCTCTGAGCCACAATCCCAGCCCCTAGTCCATAAATATTAATATCTAGTAGGCTCATTTTACAAAGATTTAAAACATTTTATATCTTACATGTAAATCATGTTTCAAATCAAAAAATCTATTTATATTCATTAATTCATTTAGTTTCTGACCCAAAGTATCAAGGCCACTTTATGAAAAAGAATTTGAGGCTTAGTGAGGTAAAATAATCCACTGAAAGTCACATCAGAAGATTAACTGCAAAGTTGGGACTAGAGCTAGTTCATTCCATTCAATAAATTATTTACTAAGGGCCCAATATAGTCAAGCACTATGCTAGGTGTAGGGGATACAGAAATGAGTTAGAGGCAGCTCCTCTCCCCAGAGCTATCAAAATAAACCTCCTACTCTAGCAACTGGAGTATGTTCCCTCTATTTGGACAGAATAAATCAATAATCCAAAATAGTAACATTACCATCAGAAGGAGACAACTGTAGATCTACCATCAGTTTCTGAACTATGTAACTTATCTGGGAATAACTAAATCTGGGAAAGAGATACACTAGAAGATTCCCTGAAAAAAAGATAAAAGACCCTCCATGAGAGGCAGGCAGGCAGGCAACAGAGCATAGTGGCCAAAAGAAAGCACTACTGAACCAGATTGCAGGGGTTTCTTTCCCAGTCTGTCACTTACTAGTTATGCTTCAGTCTCCCCATCAATAAAATGAGGATAATTATACTACTTATCTTATAAGCTAACTATAAGGATTAAATGAATGAATATTTGAAAAGTATAGGGAAGAGTGCCTTGTCATCGTGATTGCCATGTATTTGTTAAATAAATTATGATATTAATGGCAGCTATAATTTCTTAATCAATATTGTGAAAACTCAAAATGTAACTGTGAAAAGGAGGCAAAGTTGATTTTGAGCTAATTCCGAATTATGTTAAAGAAATATTCCTTGATACAGGACTCTATATGTAAATATGAATGTATGAATATGAATGTATGCTCAAATACATAGTGGAGAATGAGTAAAATAAAAAGGCCTAAAATGAATTTTTTTTAATAAAAGAGGGAAATTAAATTATACTAGCACATTGAAAATAACATCAGAGAAAAAAACTAAATTTTAGATAGAGCAAGACTAAAAAGAGTCAGCTAATACTGGAAAAAGGATACTTTGTCATTTGAGGGAGTAATAAAAACAGAAAAAAATGTAAACAAGCTAAGCAAAGAAAACTGACACTTTCAGGGAAGGACAAGAAATAAAAGGTGATTCTGATGAGTCATTTCATGAGTCAGTCCAAAGGCAATTCTTTAGTCTCAGAGTTTGGCTTTACTAGAGAAATTAATAATTTATGAAATATAAAATTCAAAATGTACTATTTGAATCAAGGCCAGATCTAAGCTTACTTTGAACACAACAAATTTGTATATGGAGTGTTGTTTTAAAACTTGATTGAGGAGCTGGGGTTATAGCTCAGCGGTAGAGCGCTTGCCTCATGCACATATGGGGCACCACATAAAATAAATAAAAGATATAAAAAAAAAAAAAAACCTTGATTGAAACCTCAAGTCAAATAGTTCATTTGGAAAGGTCTAAATTAGTCCTTTTGTTATAATTTAGATGAATCTGAGTGATCACCACCTTTTCTCTGCGAGCCAATATTCTATGTAATTTTGGGGAAATAATCTGTAATGATATTCCTAAATAGGCCTCAACAAATATTGGTGAGATTACTCATTAGTTTTTGCTTCCTTCACCCATAATTTGGAAGAATTAAATACTTGTACAGTATTTTTATGGTACTTTCTTTTCTATAGCAGTTCTTTTATATTTAACTGAACAATTTATTTACATAATATTCTGAATGTTCAAAGTAGTATTACCTACTTTTATCATAGAACTATCCTATGTATTATAAGTTATCATGAAATTTCTTATTCTTCTAACTTCAGAAACTTTAAGTCCATATTAAAGGAGACCAATAAAATCAAAATTCAAAAAACACAAGATTCTATTTTATAAGTGCTTGTATACTACAAAAACCGTTTTTTGCTTCTCCTTCAGTCCTGGAGCTGGAACCCAGGCCTCAACCATGCTAGTCAAGTGAGCTACACCCCAGGTCACTTGCTCTTTTTTAAAATGACTCTTTTCTAGTCCTTACATTGAACTCTTGGAAATGACTTTCAATTTATAAGTTTACAACAAAGTTAAAATATTTTTAAATAATATATGCAAGATCATCATAATTTCACAAATAGTATTTCTACAATGAATGAATAATATTAATTGATGTGGTTGTTGGTGTTGTAAGCAATACTTATAAAATTTAGAACTAAGAGTTTCTATGAGGGTTGCCTGGAACTTAGAAGAGAAACCTCCCAGAGAAACAACACAGATTATAACCATTTATACCTTAAAGATTATAGCAATACAGAACCCAGCCACCCTATCTAATATTTCCAAAGGGAAATATCTCCAAAATTCCAAATTGAAAGGTCAGAGCACATTTCTACACCTTTCTGCCGCAGTCCTTCCAAATTCCAACTCTACAGAAGCTTCTAAGTTTTTAGTAGTTAAAAAAAAAAAAAAGAGAAACATTTATGGCAATTCTTTAGTCTCAGTTAAAAGGAGGGGATTAAGAGAAATGAAATGTAAATCAAGAAAGACAAAGTCTGCCTCTATATTCTATGCATACATGGAATGTGGGCAAAATAAGAACTTTGATAGCAATGCCTAATTTATTATAATATTAGATCAAACTCTTTAGTAATAAAAATCCAACCCACACTTACTGCTATATTTAAGATACATAACTTATGAACATGAAATTAGTCATCTTTTATTTTTAAAGACTGCATAAATTTTTTAAAAAAATTTTTTAGTTGTCAATGGAACTTTATTTTATTTATTTAGTTATTTATATGTGATGCTGACAATCAAACCCAGTGCCTCATATATGCTAGACAAGCGTTCTACCAATGAGCTACAACCCCAACCCTAAATTCTTTTTCTCCAAAGTAATAGCTGAAAATTTGGGAAAAAATCAGGCCTAAAGGATTTCTACATAAGACAACCATTTTCTCCTATTTTTTATTATGCAAAATGATTAAAAGTTCTATATCATCCTTACTCCATACAATTCACTTCCCCTTTTCCTTCTCAACTCCTTCCACTAAAAGAACAGCAGCTCTAAAAATATAGAACCCAGCTTAATTTAAATTCTAGTTTTGTTATTTTAATATTTATAACATTAAATGTTTGGGGAAAACAAAGCAATCCTTTTGACTTCTACTTTTAGGTAGAATGCATTAAGTCAATAATAAAAGTACATAGTTGAATATTAACAACTAGAAAATATTAAGTACTATTACAAATAGAACAGGCACCAGATCTATAACTTTTTTTTTTTAAAGAGAGAGAGAGAGAGAGAGAGAATTTTTTAATATTTATTTTTTAGTTCTCAGCGGACACAACATCTTTGTATGTGGTGCTGAGGATCGAACCCGGGCCGCACGCATGCCAGGCGAGCGCGCTACCGCTTGAGCCACATCCCCAGCCCCCAGATCTATAACTTTTAATGGCAACAAATTACCCTTTCCTGATTTACATTCCTTTCACTTATTTATATTTGTTAAGTCCTTCCTGGAAGAAATGGTCTAACAAAATACTTCTAGAGATTGATTATAGATCTATAAAACTGAGAAAATTAATGCTTCCAGATTCTTAATTTTTAGGACAAAGAAATGCCGTGTTCCTTCTTTCTGGTCTTTTCTGAAGGCTCTGACCCTTCTATAGCCCCATTTCATCATTCTGTGTAAAGTATATTACATAATGAAACACATAACACTGCTATAGTGTTTCTTCAAACTAGAAAATAATTTGAAATAAATGGTAAGACCATTATCTTGCAAAAAAGATATATTAAAAATTTTTTTTTTTCCTTTTCTGAGAAGCAAGACACAAGGTTACGATTATAAGAATTCCCAGTTAATGGCTTGGGATCTACCAGCATATCCTCAATTCTTGGTTGAATGCCAGGTCAGCTGCCATTGTCAGTTTCTCCTGCTGTTATTCCCCAATTTTTATTTGGCTGTGATGAACATTGAAGGAACTTCATTATTCACCATGTTTTACTAAAGAACTTAATTTTCAGAGAGCATGCTTTTTTATTAAATTTCGTACTGAGATACTAAAATAATTTCACTATGAAACTTCATCTATGATATTAAGGACAAAATATATCACATACAAAATATATTTTAAAAAATAAAACATTGTACCAAGGGCAAAATTAAAGTAAGGTTCCAGAATACTAAGTCTTAATTATAAAAATAGAACACATTTTGAGAATACAAAAGGTTTCACTGAAAACATACCCTTTTTTAGGCATCAACAAAATTTTCACAATCCTTAAGTACACATAAAATTTTATGTATTGTTTTAAAATATTTTCTAATAAATCTTTGACATTTTTTAATATTCATACCACCTATGTTGAAGCACACAGAGACTAAAATGAACTAAAATATAAATATGATTATAAACTACCTTAATAGAAGACAGTGAACTTGAACTTCTCATACCTGTTGGATAGTAGGCTTGGGAGTACTGCGCTGAGGGTGTGTAGTTACTATATTTTTGGGAGGAGCTGACCATTGTTTGAGGGCCTTGTTGAACATGTACAGATGTGGCACTGGGCTGCAGTGTATAGGTAACCTCGGTTGGAAACCTCTGCAGTACAGGAAATGGAACCCCTTTATCTGAAAAAGTAGGAGATGTGTCCACTTGTCCAGGGTGCATTCCAAGGGAGTTCTGCCATGTTCTTGGAGGAATCGGGGTCCGATCTAAACCTTTCAGAGGGAAAGTACTGTGGTTGTGGGATGAAGCTGATACGTAGGAATAAGGAGACAAACTATCTCGCCGGAATGACCGGTGAAATTGTCCTACAGCCACTGGTCCTGCATAAAAGAGGAAGAGCACATTTACTAATTTTACATTAAACCACCAGACATAGTAAACCAAAGGTCAAAAAAATACTTCAGAGGCTGCGATTGTAGCTCAGTGGTAGAGTACTTGCCTAGCATGTGTAAGGCAGTGGGTTCACTCCTCAGCACCACATAAAATAAATAAATAAATTAATTAATTAATTAAAGGTATAAAAAATACAAAAAACATTTTTAAAAAGATTCAACAATTAAAAAAAATACTCTTGTTCACCTATCAGCTGTTTAACACATCAGAAATTTAGTTTTGGCAATAGCAAGTTCAGAATCCAGAATATGGGTTTATACATATAATGCTGAAAGAATAAACAAATAACCTTTTGTTTTGTTCTCAAATTACTATCATAAGAGGTAAACTCCAACATCATTAAATCAAAAGTTAAACATTCATATTAAACCCTTTTATAGATGATTTTGGTCATATTATCTTTTTAAAAAAATATTTTTAGTTGGAGATGGACATAATACCTTTATTTTTTTTTTCTTAATGTGGTGCTAAGGATCGAACCCAATAACTCACACGTGTGAGGCAAGTGCTCTACCACTGAGCTACAACGCCAGCCCCCAGCCATATCATATTACTTTTTACCTCAGTTGACTGACCCAGATTTTTCCAAAGTGTAAACTACTCCCTAGAAGTTTTCCATTCATTCTTTCAAACCTTTTGGGGGAAGCTTATTAATGATCAGAAAAATAAGCACTCTATCATATACATAAAAAATGTGTAGAATAAATAATGACATGAGCCAAAAATAATGTAATGAGCCAGTACAGTGGCCCATGCCTGTAATCCCAGCAGCTCAGGAGGCTGAGGCAGGAGTTCAAAGCCAGCCTCAGCAACAGTGGGGGCGCTAAGCAACTCAGTGAGACCCTGTCTCTAAATCAACCCATCATTTTCCCTGTTTTTTTTTCCTTTAGGTTTCTCTAGTAGTGACCCGGCCCAGATCTCAGTGGCCTTCAAACACTGATATACATCTGAATCATCTGGAGAGTTGTTAAAACATACCAGCTTCAAAAGATTGTCATGGGGGCTGGGATGTGGCTCAAGCGGTAGCGCGCTCGCCTGGCATGCGTGCGGCCCGGGTTCGATCCTCAGCACCACATACAAACAAAGATGCTGTGTCCGCCAAATACTAAAAAATAAATATTAAAAAATTCTCTCTCTCTCTACCTCTATCTCTCTCTCTCTTTAAAAAAAAAAAAAAAAAAAAAAAAAAAAAGATTGTCATGCACATAATTCTTTCCTTTATCTAGTAAGGTAGAAAGTGAAAACATGAGGGAGAGAGAGAGGGGGTAATAGTATGTAATAAGAAAGAATATAAGTGTTATAGGCTAAACTTTATTTTACAGATCATGATTCTTGAATATAAACAAAGATAGCCTAATTTACTCCTAAAGAGTTTTGTCCCTGGTGTGATGGCACATGCCTGTAATCCCAGCAACTCGGAAGGCTGAGGCAGGAGAATAGCAAGTTCAAGGCTAGCCTCAGCAACTTAATGAGGTCCTAAGCAACTTGGCAAGACCCTGTCCCTAAACAAAATATACAAAAGAGATGAGGATGTGGCTCAGTGGTTAAGTGCCCCTGGGTTCAATCCCCAATACAAAATAAACAAATAAATGTAAAAAAGTTCTCTGTTAAAATTATGTGGTTTACAAATTAGTTTCAATTTATTTCATAAATCTGTAAAATAGAGGGAAAATCTATCTTACGTGCTACTCAAGTCCTAAACTACATGTTGAAAGATGATACTCAAATATTCTAGCCAGGCATAGTGGTGCACATCTGTAATCCTAGCTACTGGAGAGACTGAGGCTGAAAGATTGCAAATTCAAGACCAGCCTGGGTGAGACTCTGTCTCAAAATAAAAATTTTAAAAGGCTGAGGATGTAGCTCAGTGGCAGAGTGCTTGCGTAGCATGTGCAAGGCCCTGGGTTCAATCCTCAGTGCCCTCCCTCTCCCAAAACTCTACTTTTCAAAATAATTAGATTAGAAACCTTTCAATTCTGGAGGCCTGGAAATCAATCTAATGAGAGAAATAAAAATCCTAATTCAGAAGACTGATTATATTCTAATTATACGTCTCTTTAAAACAACTATTCCTTTAAAGTACCAAAACTAGTTTTTATGATGCTATTTGACTAGTAATTCCATATGCATGCATACTTTGAACTTGCAACTGACAATCCTTTGTTTTCCTAAAAAAATTGTTACTCTTCACAATGGATATTTCTAGATGTCTCAAACTACCCCCACTTGATTTCTCCTTGGATGTATCTTCAAATGACAAAACTACATGTTGCCTACAGTCAGTAGCTCGCTAGTTCTTCTACCCTCTTCAGGGATAACCTATGAATTAATTTTCAGAATGTCAATAACTTAAGCAGCAAAATAAAGAATTCTCTACCTTGATTTCTCAAATTGTAGTTTATATCTGAATTAAAATATAAATTCTACTTCCATCATGATAAACTTGAGTGATGGTTAATTATCTATTTTCTTTTATTTTTTTAACAGATTTTTTTTTTTTTGGTGTTGATGGACCTTTATTTTATTCATTTATTTATATGCAGTGCTGTGAATCGAACCCAGGGCCTCACACATGCTAGGAAAGTGCTCTACCACTGAGCCACAACCCCAGCTAATTATCTATTTTAAATGCTGATAACATAACAACACTGTCAAGATTAGAAGGGCATTGTTTTTTGTTTGTTTTTTTTTTAAATGAAGCCCTGAAATATATTCACCTCTTAGTTATTCTTCTAATAAGTGTTACCTCATAGGGCTCTATTTTGACAAACTTTATAAAGCATCGTCTATGTCATTATCTATAAGATATATTTGGCAAAGTTTGAGTCCAGAATTCTAGAAATGTAGGGCAGAATGGTTTTGTTTTTAAAGATTCTACTCCTTTTTTAGAAGTGAAACTAATCAATTGCCAGGGAAGAATCCCAAAACTTGCCTGTTGAACCCAGGCAAAGAGAGATTATCTATTTCCCAGACTTGCTACTTAGTTTAAAACATTTTAACAAATATTGGAAAATAAATTGCCACCAAAAACAAAATAACAATAGCAGATGAATAAAAAAGGGGAAAACATGGGATCTTCACATTTCTTATCAAGTACATACTTGAAAGGTGAACAAGACAGTTGGCTCAGTGGATCTAAATAAGAGAACTAGGTCCTAGAATAGATGATTCTACTGTAAAAAAGAATATTCAAACCATAAACTGAAGTAGAAGACAGAAAACAAAATGGAAACTAGGAAGCAGCAGTGTACTCAGGCATATAATCAATGCAAGACTCAAGTAGAATAAAAATTAGGTGTGGAAAAAATAGAAAAGCCAAGGACTTAGAAAATATAAAGAGAACAAAACAAAGTTGTGCTGGTATTCTTGAATCTATAACCGAATTCCATTCCACCTAAATCAGAAACACAATTCCCTAGTAAAGCAAGGCTGTGAAGTACACAATCCACAACTAACATCTTTCTGCACATGCCAACAGGTAGAATGGCAAAAAAAAAAAAAAAAAAGCATGAAAATAACAATTACCTAGGTATTAATATATTACCTATACTGAGAAGACATGAATTAATTTTTTCAACAAACAGTAATCTTTAAAATGCCAATAACTGAATTATAAGTGAAAAAAATCAAATTCTAGATAATCTTTCTTTGTATTTCTTTAATTAAAATGAACTCTATCCTTAGAATACAAATTGGTTTAAGGCAGATTAGAGAAACTGGGTATAGTAATTCTAGTTACTTAGAAGGCTGAGGCAGAAGAATCTCAAGTTCAAGGCCAGCCTGGGCAATTCATTGAGATCTTATGTCAAAATAAAAGTAAAAAGAGCTGGGGATGTAGTTCAGTGGTAAAGTACTCCTGGGTTCAATCCGCAGTACCCCTCAAAAAAAAAAAAAAAAGTAAGTGAGCAGGATCAAAGAAGATACAAGGGCAAGCAAAAGTTGGCTTTTACATGTTTCTTCGTTTGAAGTTGTTATCCCATTTCTCCCAAGAATATATTTTCTAGTCTTTTCTCCTTATGCCCACTAGAGACACAACCTGGAGAATAACAAAACAAAAAAGGACCATGTCAAGACATTCTGCCAAATGTCCACCACGGTATTGTCTCCACTGTCTTTCCCCATATAATTCACCACTGAAATCAATGGCCATCACCTGGAAGTGGCTTGATATTCCTTTAGAATTCCTTTAGAACATTCCTCTGCCACTGCTATTTCCCCAAGTTGACAACAGAACTCTTATTCCCTTATCTTCTAAACTCCACAAACACAAAACCTGGTCCCTTATCTTCTAAATTCCAAATGAAGAAAGTACTGTCTTGGTACTGGGCCTAAGTAAAATTGAACACAGTGTTATTTGCACACTTTAATTTTTTCCGAAACTCAAAAATAACTCAGACTTCTCTATGTTAAATCCATGATAGCATGCTGAAAATGTTTGTTATTCTCCTAGCTGAAGCAGAGTAATAAATTCTCGTCATATTCTGTTGCTTTCTTAGTGTACTGTTTCCTATCTTAGACTCTTTACTAGGAGAAAGGGAATATTGCCAACTTCACCTTCCTTGCAGAGGGGTAAGAATATCAGGTCCATAAAATAATTCTCTATTGCTAGGGTTTCTGAATTTATTCTAAATGCTGACTTACATAAAGACTTTTCAATGCTGAAAGAGTATAGCTAGTAGTGAAAAATCCAAAGGCCATAAATGTGTGCTTTCTACAATTCTTTTTAACTAAAACAAGTAAACCATTTTTGCCTTGTTTGTCTAACCATAACACCTAAGTCATGGGCATCAAGCTCTCATTAACTGAAACAAAAGAAATATTTAGCTAATTCATTCTACATAGGAACAATATCTTGTAAATCTATATTTTTTGCCCCTAAGAGATACAAACAATGTCTACCATGCTACACATTATTTGGAAACTTAAATCTTATTACTGTTATACCACTTCTTCCAAGATTTCTTAGTTGTGTCAGGTAGTGAAAGGTAGTATATCCCTTCAAGGACAAACTTCCATTCAAGGTACCTTTTTCCAACTTTCCACGTTCCATTGGTTTGTACAATGTTCTAAGTTTTCTTAGCTGTGACTTTGTTCCTTGACGCCTTAACCTGCAGAGTGACTGTGCTCTGCTTCCTGCTGGAGCAATACAGGCCCTTCTCGATTTCTTTCAGACCCTGTGCTTCACACAGGACTACTTATTCTAGATGGTCACAGTAGAGAAACTGGGTCCTGGGAAGGTAAATGACTATGGGCTTTGGGAAGCTGGTAAATTCTTGAGGTTCAAACTCTTGCGGAAGTGGGGGGGAGCCTAAAGCAGAAGTCCCTCTTGCTGCTAGTAGACACAGAGAAGCTAAATGCTCCTGCATTCAATCTAGAGCACTGGGGTGAGAATAATGCTACTGAAGCGGGTCCCCAGCACCCTCGCCACACCACTGCGGTGAGGATGTGCAGAAATATTCTCTGGCCGTAGCACCCTACTGCCCGTGTGCCCACGGAGGACGAGTATCCAAGCGTCCAGACTCACCATGCGGCTCTGGCTGGGGCCCCGCGGGCGGCGGCGGCGGATCCTGGTGCTGCAGTGGGGAGGTGGAGGCCGAGGCCGAGGCGGAGGCTGACGTGATGAGAAGCCTCTGGAAGCGGTTGGGTGGACGGCAGGGCACCTCCAGGCCGGCCGCCAGCTTGGCCTTGTTGGCACTGGTGAGCCTCTTGAGGTGCACGAGCAATTGCGGCTGATCACGGCGGAAATGCGGGCTGTGGAAGTGGTGGAGTGGCCCGTCGCCCGCCGGTCCGCCGGCCCCTGGCCCAGGCCCAGGCCCTGGCCCCGCCGCGCCCGGTCCACCCAGCACCACCTTTCGGAAGCCGTAGAGGTTGAGCTGGCGGATGAAGCTGGTGAAGTTGGTGGTTTTGAAGAGCTCGGGCTCGGCCCCGGTGGCCCCCACGCCGCTGCCCCCAGCGCCACTGCCGCCCCCAGCTCCGGGCCCAGGCGGGCTGAGCAGCTCAGCCTCGAAGAGCGGCTGGTCGATGAGCAGCCCCTCGCCGCGGCCATCCCAGCGGATCGAGCGGTACCGGGGGCTGTTCACCAACCGCCACAGCTTGGCGGGGAAGTTGTTGGGGTTGATGGGGGTGGAGAGCAGCGCCTCCTCCATCACCCCCGCCCGGGCCCTGGGCCTCGCCCCGCCGAGCCTGGCTCTCCCACCCTGTTCTCTATCCCCTCGGCCTTCGCTTCGCCCTGCCCCCTCCTGCCAGCGCCCGGACGCCGCGGACCCCGGGACCGTTGGCGCACGAGTCCCTGCCGCGCCCTCCAGCGCGGCCAATGGGGCCTCGAGTTCCCGCCGCGCGGCCAACGCGGCCAACGCAGCGCGAGGCGGCCCTCCCACTAAACGGCGCGAGGCCAGCGCCACCCGACGCCAGCGGCGGCCTGGGACACGGCTGGGAGAAGGCCACATTCCTTGGCGTCCCCAAACCGCCCGCTCCGGGCGCTCCGGGTGGAGGAGCGTCGCCCACCAGCGAGTTCTAAGTCCTGCAAAGAAAGAAGCCCAGTTATCCACAGTGGAACACCAAGGGTCGGGTACTTGAGCACAGCCAGCGTGTGGGGATTCAGAATGCAGACAGTCTGCGTTAAGCAACGCAGAGCCACGTTCCTGAGAACAAAGGACCTAACTCTAACTTGAACCAACAGCTGAACTGCCGCTCCTGCCAAATAATAATGGTGGGGGTGGAGGTGCAATATCCCAAGTAAATAAATTCATCTTTTAGATAGTAGCATTTTTAAAAAATTTATTTTCGTTTTAGGCGGACACAATATTTTTATGTGGTGCTGAGGATCGAACCCAGTGCCCCACGCATGCTAGGGGAGAGCACTGTACCTCTGAGCCACTACCCCAGCCCCTAGACAGTAGCATTTTATATCTTAAAAATACATGCTTCTAAGCCAGCATTTTGCTCAGTTTACTCAAGGTTTGATGAAAACAGAGGTGCTTGGCAGAAGGGTATCACTAGAATACAATTCTGTGTGCTTTCAACCAGCTGGTGACATTTCAAACATTGAAGAGAAACCTCATTTAGATGGGACAGAATTCTATAGAATCCTTAAGAATAAATCTATTCAGGGTTGAGGATGTAGTGCCAATGAGTTTCTTGCCTAGCATGCAGGAGACTATAGGTTCCATCCCAAGCACCATAAAACTGAAAATGAGTAAATACATCCCTAACCAATCAATAAACTCAAATACAACAAAAGTTGTGCTGATTTTTTAAAAAAGAGTCCATTTTAAAAATGGAAATTGTTAGAGGAAAGAGGTAATGTTTTAGTCCTTTTTTCATGGTCAAAAGAACAATGAATATGTTTACCTAAAAACCAAAAGGAATAAAAAGACCCAACAAAGCAGCACTAATATAGAGATTTTATTTAAACTGTATTGAGTTTTTACAGCACATTGCATGTTTGTCACAACGCAACTGCACAGTTTGGATTTTTGGCCACATCATGTCACTTACACCCACAACAGCTCTGAAAGGAGTATTTGATGAACGGATCTGAGCCAAAAGCCCAGAGTCTCTCTCCAAGGCCATGCAGTTTATTCACTGATGGGACAATCCCTCAAAACAGCCACACAAAATAGACAGATACAGTCTCCCCAAATGTTACCAATATTACTCCCCCTGAAAACAGGCAGAGTGAAGTGCAATCAAAGTAAAGTTAATTAAAAAGCCACTCATGACTGGCAGTAATTTTTAATGATTGAGAAAATGGTTAAAAGAATTTTATGTATCAGAGACAAGGAAGAGTTTGTTACTTTTTCAATGATCTCAGGAATTTCCCAGACACAAAATCTCCATTATTCAGCTCCATTTAAATGAAAAAAAAAAAAAAAAATGTTCTGCTAGGCTGACCTAAATACGCCAAAATTTTTTAGGTTACATCCATGGCAAGTACAAAAGCAGCACAGATGCTTCTCTGTAGACTGAAGAAAAGGGCAGGACAAATAACAATTCTTATTCTAAATGCAGATTCTAGTTATTTTGGAATGAATTTTTTTTTTCTAGAAAGCAACATGAAAGTAGCAGTGAGAAAGACAAATACCACAGTTTTAAAACAGAATAAGCCTAAATGTCATTTGCCTTTTATACACCAATGACTTAAGGAAAATGTATAAAGGAAATTCTAATGGTTTCATTATAGAACAAGGAGACTGTATCTGTCCCAACCACAGTACATGGCTATATGACTATCTTTTGGTTAAGTGCCACTGGTACATATTAAGATGAAAAAACAAAATCAAAACCAAAATTAAAAAAAAAAAATTTTTTTGGTCCACATGGACACATTTTCTCTCCCAATTTTGGTATCAAGGCTTCATTCTCTTGTTTGGGTTCCATTGTTAAGTGCACAAAAATAGACAGCAGCATTTGTACTGAAACCCTCACATACCAAACAGCATATTCTAGGAGGTAAAAACCAAATGCTAAATTTTACCCTCAAGGTGTCAAGTGTTCAGGATAAGAAGCAGTGTGACTCAGAGGAGGCAGCAGCCAAGGGAAAGACAACATGGGGGAAATGGGCAATGGAATAACAACAAAAACCTTTGTTTTATTTTCATGCCAGGAGAGGATCAAGGTGGAGCTCCTGTATTAGCACCAGGACAACTAGGAAAAGTCAGGCGCGAAGGGTAGGGCACAATCAGCAGATATTTCACAAGATAATTTTTGCTTCTCCCTTCTCATTCACAGTGCATGCCTCCAGAGCTGCCTTGGCATAACAGAGTGACCACCGCCTTCACAGCTCTGATTTTTTCCAAGACTAAACATCAGCAGAGTTTTCTTCTGCTCCCAAAAATGTCTCACTCCCTAGAACTGTCCCCCTATACTGAATATTCACTGATGCTGGCTGATGAGCCAAGTGAAAAATACATTGAAACCTCCACTTGGCCAACCAGTCTATAAACCAAACTCCACAGAAAGACAGTACTAATTGCAACTAGAGGGAGTGCCTCTAAAGACTGAGCCTTCATGCACAGACACAGAGCACAGAGGTACAGAAAAGAGTTCATCTCGAATAGGATAGGAATTCCTATCTTGTATACTATAATCTGCTTTTTTCAAGGTGGAGGAGAAATGGGTCTGGTTATCACTTGCAGTTTGGTTATACATATGCCTTTCTATTGCTGTTTGGACACCTTGCACCAGGCAGTATCTATGAAATCATCATCTTGTGACCCCCCCCCCCCCCAGGAGAAAGAAGCTGGAGTCACCAACTCAACATTAAGCTTCCAGACTCTGGGTCTGGAAGGACCATTACCCTAAGTTGAGGGTCTCTCCAGAAAAGGACCTCCGCCAAATTGAAATTCCTCTGCTCCAGTCTCAAAGTACCAAGTAGGATTTCTCAAGATGATATCTTTGAGCTCTGTGATTTCATGAGCCATACCAAGGAACCTTTCAAACTACACCTGAAGCAGATCTTCCCTTCAAACCTGTTAAAACTGGACAGGTCATCTCCTGTGCATTCAACTGGAAGCTGTAGCGATGGGTTTCTTCAGATGTTGGCTCATGAGCTCCCTGGCACGAGATACTTGAATGTGTTCGTAACATGAGTTACAGACGAGAACTGGGTCATAGAGCTGTTGATCAGGAATGGGCAGCTTCAGGTGGCAGCATCCAGCACAAAATACATTCCCACAATTTCTGCCAAAACACAAAGAAGGAAGAGTTAATCAGAAATGTCAGTATGCTGAGAAAGAATTACAATCTAAAAGGCCTTCCATGAATGAACAAAGAGAAAGGTCGGTGCAAACATGATTCCTATAAGGCTTTATATCTCCATTTTCAGAGTAATTCAAATTAGTTCAATAACTATGTGCTGCACTTTTTTTTTTTAAATATTTATTTAGTTGTAGATGACCACACAGTATCATTATTTAATTAATGTGGTGCCGAGGATTGAACCCAGTACCTCACACATGCGAGGCAAGCACTTTACCACTGAGCCTCAGCCCCTAGGTACTGCACTATTTTATGAGTCCACAGAACATCTTACCTGCAATGGTGTCTTCGTTTGGCCAACCAGAATTCACAGTCACAGTTATAGCAATGCGATGCCATATGGTCTGGAACCCAGCGAGTCACCTAACAAAAGGCACAAGGAAAAATCCTAGGTCCTTGTCAATAGAATGGAAGAGCAACATTACAACATGGAGAGCAGCCCAGGTGAAAATGACATGCATCTGGGGGAAAGGTCAGTCTACAGCATGTGACTTTATCTCTGAGAAATATAACTCATTAGCTCACATTAAGCACCCACCACATATTTGCCTAGACATACCTCAGTCTCCTTCTTATCCACAGGTTCCCAACTTGCTTCTGAAAGGCAGTCTTCACTGTGATCAGAGCCAAAATCTTCTGTATCACTGCCATCTGACTCCTTCAAACATGTCTGAAAAAAAGGCAGAAAATATCAATATCACCTTCATCACCACTAATGCTGTTTACTACGTGCCAGGCACCATTCTAAGTACATTATATACATAAACTTGTTTAATTCCTCACAATAGTTTTGCACTGTGTAGTACTTTTATCCTCATTTTACAAATAAGGAAACTAAGCCAGAGGAAAATTAAGTTTCATGCCAGGCATTGTGACGCATGCCTGAAATCCCAGGGACTCAGGAGGCTGAGGTAGGAGAATCAAAATTTCAGAGCCAGTCTCAGTAACTTAGTGAGGCTCACAGCAACTTATCAAGACCTTGTCTCAAAATGAAATAATTTTAAAAGACGGGCTTGGGATGGGGCTCAGTTAATTAAACATCCCTGAGTTTAATGGAAGGAAGGCAGGCAGAAAGATAGATTTAAGTTTTGGTAAGTGGTAAAGCTGGATTTGAACCTAATATTCTGGCTTCAGACCCATGCTCTTAATCAGTATGCTATATCACAGGGCAGAAAGACTCTCTCTTGTTGCATCCTAAACCAGGCATTAGCAAATTGGCCCACAAGCCAATATTTACAATATAGGCCAATATATCCAGCCCATCTTCGTAAATCAAGTTTTACCAGAACATAGCCTAATTCATTCATTTACATTAATCATCTATGGCTATTTTTAAAAACATTTATTCTTTAGTTGTAGGTGGACACAATACCTTCATTTAATTTTTATGTGGTTCTGAGGATCGAACCCAGAGCCTCAGACATGTTAGGCGAGCGCTTTTCCTCTAAGCCACAACCCCAGCCTCATCTATGGCTATTTTTGTGCTACAAAATCCACATAGTTATGACATAGATGGTATGGCCCCCACAAACCCTAAATATTTGCTATCTGGCCTTTAAAAAAATTGAGTTTTCTGACTTCAGTTTAAAAGCATTACCCTGAATATTAAGTTGTTAGCTCCATCCACGCCACTAGAGAGATGTGGGCAGAAGACAAGTGGGAGTGCCTTAACAGATGGAATGGAAGTGCCTATATAGCAAAATATTATGGGGGAGGGCTGGGGTTGTGGCTCAGTGGTAGAGCACTTGTCTAGCACATGTTAGGCACTGGGTTAGATTCTCAGTACCACATAACAAAATGAATAAATAAAGCAAAGGTTAAAAAAAAATGGGGGAGAGAATGGATCCTAGAAGCTCCCCCAGGATTGTCATGCGAGAACCTGAAGCAACGCAACACAGTAAAGCCTGCCTGGTCCTCCTCAGCTCTCACCAGGATTGTTCCAAAATGTCCTAACCAGCCTCTCAGTCTGGATCCAACCTCCTACATTGAGCCAGGCATGGTGGCACTAGCCTGTAATTCCAGCGGCTCAGGAGGCTGAGAAAGGAGGATCACAAGTTCAAAGCCAGCCCCAGCAACTGCTAGGCACTAAGTAACTCAGTGACTGACTCTGTCTCTAAATAAAATATAAAATAGGGCTGGGGATGTGGCTCAGTGGTCAAGTGCTCCTGAGTTCAATCCCCAGTACCAAAAATAAAAAACAAAAATCCTACACTGTTGGTTAGGCTCTTGCTCAGTGATAGAATGCTTGCCTACCATATGCAAGACCCTGAGTTCAATCCCCAATAATCCCAATAATTCTCTCTCTCTCTCTCTCTCTCTCTCTCACACACACACACACACACACAAGTAAAGGCTTATTCAAATTGTATAAGTACAGAATTCTACATCCAATAAAAATGATGAACTTAAAATATTTTTAAAATTCTACACTATTACAAGAGTAGTTTTCTTAAAATATAAATCTGATGATGTTTCCCACTGGCCTAAAATTTCATTGCCTTGAGGGTAAAAATCCAAACAAGAAGGATACTTGACCCTTCCAATCCCTGTCTAATTCTCCACCTCCCCACCATATCACTCACCTCTCCCTCACAGTTCCCAGCACAAATATGTATGCATGCCTGCACCCAAACGGCCACACACTCAACCCTTTAAGCCAGGCCACTGCAGGACCTGTTACCTCCTTGCTTTTGCAAATGTTTCTTTTTCACTGTCTATCTAGCAACATATATCACACATTCTTCATTCAACTCAAGCATTATCTTCTCAAGACAGCCTTCCTTGACCTCTCATTCCACTCTTAACCCCCTAACACCTAATACTTTCCTCAATCATAATACAACAACTTTCAAGATGTTTACTTGCCTTTCATTCTATAGCCCAAGCCCAGTGGCACTCAGCAAGTGCTCAACAAATGAATGCTGAATGGATGGAGGGCTAAATGAATAGAATAACTGAAGGGATGAATGGCAATTAGTGAATACTTACAAAATCATCCTCATAGTCCATAGGGGGCTCTGCTGGAGGGGCACAGCAGTGACGGATATCCAGTCTCATCTGAAGCTCACGCACCTGTCGACGTAGCTGCTCTACCTCTTGCTTGTACCCTGCTTCAATTTGCCGTAACCTATGCTGGATCACGTCTGTGGGAAAGGGGAGTCCATCATCATCCAGGTAGAGTGGAGGCACTGGAGAAGGGCAGCTCAGTGGGACAGGCTTTGTGCTGGAGACTTGCTTTGGGTGACCAGACAACCACATCCGGTTGTTTTTTCCTCCTGGGCCAGTACAGTGTCCATTGGAATGACTAGAACAGATAGGTGACTTCACACCTTCTCTCTGAGCCCACTGGCCCCCAAAGCAGGGCCCTGTGGCCCTCATCTGCTTACTGCTTGACCTCTTGCTACAGCAGCCATAGGAAAGCAGCCGCCGAGGGGTAGTCTCCCCACTTGGGAATGAAGTCACCAAGCCTTGGAAGCTGTCCCAGTTGGACCCTAAGAAAGAGAACTCACTGATCTGGCTCTGAGAAATTGGTTTTCGGACCAATTCCAATGGCACTTTCCCAAAGCGAGGATTTTCCAGTAACTGCCCACTCCTATTATTTCCTTTCTTGCCAGTGTCTTCCTCCCTACGGATCAGATCCAGCACAGAACTGGGCTGTTCCTGATGAGAGATACCTGCCACAGACTCTGGGGGATCTTGGTTGAGGAAGTCGGTGCTTGGCTCTAGAGGAGTTTGGCAGGCAGCACTCGGTGGATTGCAAAGGTTGCCCAGACTCTGATTCAGAACACATCTGGAGGTCACACCTAGCACAGATTCTATCTGTGCCTGTTGGGCGGCACCCATAAGAGAGTCCTGGGCAGACTGAGGAAAATCACAGACTTCGCCATACTTGCAGGGAGTGATCTTGGAGGGCACATTGATGGTTTCTGTTTCAGGCTCAGGTGGCTCTCCTGAGCCACTGAAAGTCCTACCCAGCTCATCCTGAGCAGGAGGGTCTGGAGCTGGTGCCTTAGTCTCTTCCAGGACTTGGATCTCAGGATCACAGGTGTTCTTCACTTCCCAGGGCACAGCAGTATTAAGCAGTTTATAACTTAGAGAAGAGCTTTTGTGACTCTTAAAAGTTTGTTTATTGCTCAGGTAGTCTTTCTGGTTGCTGGGCAGAGGGAGAGGAAGGCCTATTTCTCCTACAGTCTGCTGGGGACCTCCTACCCCGGATTCCACAAAGGTTGTCTCTGATCCTTCAGGATTGCTATGCCAGGGCTCCAAGCCAATTCTGACCTCCTGACAGTGGTTATTCAGGTTAGGGTCACTGGATGTGCGAGTCAGGGGGCTGCTTGTGTCACAGGCAGAAAGAAGATCGTCCATGGATCTGGTTTTAGGTAACCTAGAATGACAAATTTAACAACTCCAGCTCAGGAAATGGGCACCATCTCCAATATACAGACAAATTTATTTTTTTTATTTTTTTTAACTTTTTTTTTTTTTTTTTGAGAGAGAATTTTAATATTTATTTTTTAGTTTTCAGCGGACACAACATCTTTGTTTGTATGTGGTGCTGAGGATCGAACCCAGGCCGCACACATGCCAGGCCAGCACGCTACTGCTTGAGCCACATCCCCAGCCCTATACAGACAAATTTAACAACTCCAGCTCAGGAAATGGGACCCATCTCCAAAATACAGAATCAGGTCTTAAGAGCAGTATCAAAGCCAGAGTTCACAAGATAAAAAACATTTAAGGTTACAAATAACCAATGTTCCATGAAAGAAAACTGCAAAAAGGAAAAAACATGGATTTCATTGTTAAGAACCCAGGATCTGTCTTCAGCTTTGTCAGTATTCAACCTATATAACTTCCCTGGGCAATATCAACCACTTTCATAGTTTCAATTGCCTGCTATGCTGATGCCTTCTAAATCTACTATTCTAGCCAGGACCACACCTGAGCCTCAAACCTAATTTCCCATATTCTCCATCAGAGTAAGACAGAAAGAAGATTGGTTCTGGAGCTAGATGACATAAGCACCAATACTGATGAGCTATACAATTATAAGTAAGTTATTTAACTTGTTGGATACTTGATTTCCCCCTCTATAACATGTTAAAGCTGGGCGCAGTGGTATACACAATTGGAAGGCTAAGGGAGAAAGATCGCCAAATTAGAAGCCAGCCTGGGCAATTTAGCAGCATCCAGTCTCAAAATAAAAAATGAAAAGGGCTGGGAATGTAGATCAGTCCTAGAATATCCTAGGTTCAATCCCCAGTAGTGTAGGAAAAAAAGGTAATAAATTATACCTTATAAAGAGGTGCCATAAGGATTCAAAATATAGGAAACCACCCAGACTTATTAAGATGACCTCAAAACTACTCAGATATTTTCTAGAATGACCATCCTGATTTCTTAAAATTTATTTTTATTTTTTTAAGTATTTTTTTAGTGGTCAATGGACCTTTAATTTTATTTTATTTATATGTGGTACTGAGAATTGAACCCTATGCCTCATACATGCTAGGCAAGTGCTCTACCACTGAGCCACAACCCTAGCCCCCTATCCTGACTTTTAATGTAGTTCAAAGTCCTTAGAGCAATGAAAATTAAAGGAAATTCACCAGAAAACAGAAATCACTGGGCTCCTCTTTTCAGATGCCTTAGTCACTTTGGCTCATAGAGAAAAATCCCCTGAAGGTATACAATATAGCTTATTTTAAGTAGCTGACTTTTGAAATTTTATTATAAATAAATCTTTTAAATATATTTTTAAGATTACTCTTCTCGTGGGCTGGAGTTGTGGCTCAGAGGAAGAGTGCTCACCTAGCATGTATGAAGCACTGGGTTCGATCCTCAGCACCACATAAAAAAATAATAAAATTTAAAAAAAAAAAAAAAGATTACTTTTCTCATCAAATTTTTGTTTGTTTTGTTTTAGTATTGAGGATTGAACCCAGGGGTGCTCTACAATGAGCTACATCCCTAGCCTTTTCTCTTTTTTTTATTTTGAGACAGGGTCTTGCCAAGTTGCTGAGGCTGGTCTCAAACTTGCAGTCCTTCTGCCTCAGCCTCCTGACTTGATAGGTTTATAGGCATGCGTCACTGTGCCTAGCTTTGTGATCAAGTTTCATTTTCTTTTTTCTAATTTTGAGGCAGGGCCTCACTAAGTTGCCTGGCTGGCCCCAAACTTGTGAGCCTCCTGCCTTAGTCTCCTGAGTAGCTGGGATTACAGGTGTGGTCCACCACATTTGGCTAATTTGTTTTGTTTTGTTTTTGGACAAATAAAATGGCAGGAAATTCCAGAAAGGCAGAACCAGTGGTTATTACAGTCTCTGAAGTCTCATAGCCAGGGCTCAAATCCCAGCTTGAAAATTCTAAGAAAGGTTAAAGTACCCACCTCCTAAAGATACCATGAGGATTAAACAAAAATAATGTGCATTAAAACACATTGCTCAGGGCTGGGGTCGTGGCTCAGTGGTAGAGCACTTGCCTACGTGTGAGGCATTGGGTTCGATTCTCAGCACCACATATAAATAAATAAAATAAAGGTCCATCAAAAAAATAAAAAACACATTGCAGAGATGGGGTTGTGGCTCAGTGGTAGAGCGCTTGCCTAGCATGGGTGAGGCCCTAGGTTCAAGCCTCAGCACCACATAAAAATAAATAAGTAAAATGAAGGTATTGTGTCTAACTACAATGAAAAAATATTTTTTTTTTCAGTTTTTGGTGGACACAACATCTTTATTTTTATGTGGTGCTGAGGATCGAACCCAGCGCCTCGCGCATGCCAGGTGAGCGCGCCACTGCTTGAGCCACATCCCCAGCCCCATTAAAAAAAAAAAAAAAAATTGCTCAGTGCTTCTTATGTTATTGCATTTACTGTTTACTTATTTATTTCCCTCTACTGAAATTCCACAAGAGCTAGACTGTGTCTTATTTGAATCCCCAGTACCTAGCATAGAACCAGGCACATAATGTGCAGAGTAAATGAGCTCAGAACCTAACATCAAGTTTCCATTGGTAAGTTCCAAGTGAATGGAACAGATCAGTAGGGCTAAATGGTATATATCAGGAGCTTCCAGGACCCATCCAGGATCTACTAAATGAGATGAACAAGAATTAGGCCTACACACCTGTATTTTTTCTGATATTATTATTACTATTATTGTGGTGGTGGAGATAGAATCCAGGGCCTCCCACATGGTAGGCAAGCACTCTCCCTCTGAGCTATACCCCAAGCCCAGTGTTTTTTTTTTTAAAGAAATACCACAACTTTCTCTTTTTTTCTTTTCTTGTTTTACTTTTTACTATGGGAACGTTTAAGCATACAAAAAAAGACTATTAGTAACTCCCATGTACTATCACCCACAATCAAACAGCAATAGCCTGCCACCCTCCACAACTGACTCCTTTGTGCACCACAGGTTTAATCAGTGATGCTGGAATAGGCAGTCATGCCTGAGGAACTTAGAAGGAGGAGAGTTCATCCAGCTCAGGTGGTCAGGGAAGGCTACACTGAAATGGTAGGATTTGAGCTGGGTATCAAATGTACTAGACTTCAATGGAAGAAAAGGAAAGTAAACACGACATTTCTGATCTAGAGAAAGGTAAAACCAAAGGAAGTCAGGTCAGTTGCTACAGAAACCGATTCCTTTCAAATCCTTATATCATTTATTCCTCTAAACCCAAATCACCTTTTTGAGCTGCTTACAACACACCCCTTTGCTATCAACTAACATTTAAATACCCACTTCCCTGTAACACCTCTTTCTCCCCCAGATTGGTTTGCCCTCTTACCTTTTCTTTTCTTTTTTGGTACCAGGGATTGAACCTAGGGTTGCTTAACCACTGAGCTACATCCCCACCCTTTATATTTTGAGACAAGGTCTTGCTAAATTGCTGAGAATGACTTTGAACTTGAAAGCCTCCAAGACGCTGGGATTATAGGCATGAGCCACCATTCCCAGCTCCTCTCACCTTTTCAATGAACATTGGTGGCACTAAGATTCTCTGACTTTCTAAGCTCAGACACTTGGGACCTATCTTGACTTTGAAGAGACTTCACTCTGCACTTCAATTCTTCAAATTTCAACCAATTCCATAGTTTGCTAATAACTTTACTATTTACTCGGCTCTAGCAGATCAGTTTCTGAACTGAATCCTCTTTTCCAGGGACTGTTCTCTTTATATTTGAATTACTACAATGATGCTGGCTGGTCTCTGTGCCTCTAACTACCCTGCTCACTGATAAGCTCTCCAAAAATCCCATCATAAGTAAGTCACAATAACTTCCTACGCTGACTGACTTTTGACAAATAAATCAAAATAACTTTTTTAATGCTTAAAGTACTCAGTGACCTGTCCCATATATATCTTTCCATTTCTCAGACTAACCCCTTTTCAACCTCTGCCAGCTCCAGAGAAATTTGTTTTTCAAAATTCTCCACATACCCAGTTCCTTTGGACCTCTCTCTGCCTGCCTTGTTACAAACCCCACAATCCCCTATGTCCCATGCTTTTTGCCCACTTAAAAATTTACTAAAGCACTTATTATGAACCAGGCCCTGAGCTAGGCATCTGGGACGTAAAAAATGACATTGCTCCTATCTGGTCCTTCATGAAAATTTCTTGAGTAAAATAGTCACCAAATGATATTTTAAAGCATCTCATTTCTCAAACAGCTTTGAAATACACACATTTTTACTTGCTTAGATGCTTAGAATTGTTCTCTAGTTGTTCTGTGTTTTATCTTATAGCTTAAAAGTATCTTCAAAGTAGGATCTGTATCTTCTATTCTTTGTTATAGCCCACAAAAACCTTGTAAACACTAAGCCATTTGTAAGTATTTTTTTAGTTATAGATGGATACATACCTTTATTTTATCTATTTATTTATTGGTGCTGAGGACCGAACCCAGTGCCTTACACATGTAGGAAAGTGCTCTACGACTGAGCCACAACCCCAAGTTGCCATTTGCAAATATTAAAGAAATAAGCTACTAACTTAAGGTAATAATTATTAAACAGATCCTAGAGCTTATTAAAAATCTGAAAATCCAGGCATGGTGGCACACACTCGTAATCCCAGCAGCTCAGGAGGCTGAGGCAAGAGGATTGAGAGTTCAAAGTCAGCCTCAGCAACAGTGAGGTGCTAAGCAACTCAGTGAGACCCTGTCTTTAAATAAAATACAAAATAGGGCTGGGGATGTGGCTCAGTGGTTGAGTGCCCCTGAGTCAATCCCTGGTAACACCCCCACCCACAATAAAAAGAATCTGATAAAAAGCTTTCCCCTGGAAAAATAAACTTTTGAACCTAAACCCAAATTCTGCAATAGTATGGGGAAAGGGGGAAAAAAAAATCACAGAATTCCAAAGCCTATCCCTTGACAATGAACTCAACTCAAAAGACCCTAAAACTGGACTTGGGTGTAGCTCAGAGGTACAGTGCTTGCCTACCACACACAAGGCCCTGGATTTAATTTTTAGCACTGCAAAAAAAAAAACAAAAAAAAAACTAAAATAAAAAAATTAAAATGTTGGGGTTTTGTCATCTTTTATAATATTCAACCAAGAATGTTACATTTTAACTTTAAAAACCTTCATCCAATAAACAAATATCAAAATTTGAAGTATGCACATGCTTCGAACACAGCATATTTGTTTCTAGGAATCTGACAAAAATACTAGCACAAATGCAAAGATATATGGATAAAAAATATTATTAAAATGTACATTTGAAAGGGGGTTGAACCCATGCTATGCACATGCTAAGAACATCCTCTACCACTGAGCTATGCCTCCAGCTGAACTATATATTTAAAATTGGCTTAGATGGTAAATGTATTTTACCATGATTTTTTTGTTATGGGTTTGATCTCCCACAGGAAATTTTTTTTTTTAAATAGTAAAAACAATAAAGTAGCTTTATATATATTGCCATGGGATGACAGCCTGATCAAAGTGGGGGAAAATTGCAGGATGATATGCAAAACATTCAGGTTTTGTTTTTTAAAAACAAATATAATATAGAGGCAGGAGTATGTATGCTGTTTCAGTTTTACCCAGAGAACCAAGACAGTTTGCACCTGGGGGACTCAGGTGTACCTATATAGAGATGTTTACAAATATCTCTACATAGATTCATCCACACTGGGAGCTGGGCATAAAGCTTAGCGGTAAAGTGCCTGCCTAGCATGCATGAGGCTCTGGATTCAATCCCGTAATGCAAAAAAGGAAGAGATAAAGAGAGATAAACAACTGAAAGTGTTTGACAATAGACATCAGTGGGGACAAGTATCAGGAGCAAGTACTTTTGTTATCTCTTTTATTTATTTATTTTTTTTTAGTTATCGGCGGACACAACATCTTTGTTTTTGGTATGTGGTGCTGAGGATCGAACCCGGGCCGCACGCATGCCAGGCAAGCACGCTACCGCTTGAGCCACATCCTCAGCCCCTGTTATCTCTTTTTATATTGTTTGACTTTTTTAAAACAAGAAATAAGAAACAAGGATTGCTTTTATAATTAAACAGCCTCCATCCCTCTTTCCCACAAAAATTCAACCAGAAAATTTATTTAATTTCTTGTTTTAATTTCTGGCCTGTTTCTGAGGGAGTAAAGGCCATCTCCCTGCTGGAAACCCATTTCCCCAAGAGTCAGATGCTTCTGGAAGCTAAAAACATTGTAAAGGTAAAGGTTACTAAGATAGCAAGCTTCCCATGCCTTGTATTAAGTGAACAAAAATCAACACCGTCCCCACAAATCTTCATGAAGTAGTCCTTTCTTTTTCATTCTCCTCTCCCTTGCTTGGGTATGTCACATGGGGTGATAGCAGCCCCAGGAAAGAAGGTAACCAACCTTAAGAGAAGACCTTGAAAACACACAGAGTGTATCCCAGGCTAGCCATGAGTCTATACCCATGTTTCTTCTTTAACTGATTCAAGAAGTTGCTTTTAAATAGCTCATTAAAAAAAGAAAAATGACTTTTAGGCAAGATAGGAATCAGTTACTACCTTTCTGGTAGAGAGAGAACAAGGGCTTTTCTCACCTGTCCAGAGAGCGGCCAGAAAACTCCTGGCTCTGGGCCACTGGGGAAAGGTAAAGATCCATATTCTCTTCTCCAAGTGTGCACGGAGATGATGCAGGCAGATAAACAGCTGTCCAGAGGTGAAGGGCTCGCACATGACAAACAGGATGCAGGACCTAGGGAGTGGCCCGATATTAGCGTTTTGTAAGATATTCCTGGTCCCTTCTCCTTCCCTAAGCCTTTGGCTCTCTGTTCTCCCCACTGACTCAGCCTCTTCACCCTACTGATTTCTAAGTTGCATTCACAGGAAAATGGCTTGGACTTACCATGTCTGAGCCGGGTGTATACAGGAAGTTATGAAAGTTCTTATTGCCAGCTCGCAGGAGCGCCCACACAGAGCATGTTCGCTTGTAGATATTGCGCTTCTCTCGCTCACAGGGGTTGTTCGCCAGGAATGTGCCATAGAGACAAGAGTACGTGTGCTGTACCAGTTTTACCTAGAGAGCCAAGACAGCTTAACCTGGGGGCCTCAAGATGCCATTCCCCCCACCCTGGTTACAGGCGTTAGGACTTACCAGGAATGCTTCATTAAATTCAAACACACAGGGGAACTGCTTAAGCAACTGATGAACAGAATCGAGCCACTGGAGGAACACAGGGCATTGTTCGTTTTGGTCCTCTGCATTCTCCTGGTGGCCACAGCGGTCTCCAAACTTGTGCCCAAAATCCAGCCAGTCAGACTCCACTAACACTTGGAAGCCCTGCAAAGGAAATAGTCCAAGCATGGGGTCTCTCTGGAAAGGCTATTGTGCTACTTCCCAGGGGACTGCCCAAAGCAAGGAGCTGGTGCCTTCAAAGAAGAACAGGACTGAACTAACGTCCTCTATCAAAAGATTCCCAAGACAGTTCCTCAGAACCTACCACCATCCCTCCTCCCTTATACCCAACCCCCTCTCAATACCTCCAATGTCCTGTAATACGGGTCCAGTAATATTTTGGCCAGGGCTACAATCTGCGGTGTCCGGTCCCAGCCGTCAGAGCAGTGCACCAGCACAGGCCGGCCTTCCCGGTCTACTGTATTAGCCACCAGCACAGCTGCTTTTAGCATCACTGACAAGTGCTGCAGCCATTTGGTACTTTCCAGTGCTGACAACCAGCTATGCAAGAACAGAAATCAAGCCCATCACTAAGGGTAATAGGGCTATCCACCACTCACAGACAGTTCAACCCAACAAAATCCCCAGTAAGAGCTGGAACCCAGAGGACCACCCATGGCCTTTTTGCTAAAAGTACCTAGCAAGAAGGTAGGGAAGATAGGACCTGAGGCAGAAAGAAGCCTCTTAGAATCTAAAAAGGAATTAGAAAGCATGACAAACACATTTAGCCACTTTCTCTCCCCAGTTCTCTATGTTCTTTGAGTAGGACAACTGATCTAAACAAAAAGAATCCAATGTCCTGTGACGGTGCCAAAGTATTGGCTGAGAAGTAGTATTCTTGGAACTGGTCCACTGTACCCAATTCCACCTAGGCTCTGAGGTCTCCTGTACCTCCAAATATCCCATCTCCTCAAAATCCTCCAAGAACAAAAAGTACTGAGTAAAGAATGAGACTGGAGGGATTTGCAATCACAGCAGGGAACACCTACTTGCTGGGATCTGGCATTTGGCTACACACAGCTCGGAGGTACTGGAAGCTGTTCCGGATGGCATGGATGTTGGCCATTCCCATAAACACGACCTCACAGTTGGGATAGTACTCTGTAGACATGAGAGGAGAGTGAAGCATAAAAGCAGATCCTGGAAATAGGCACCCAGGCATCCAGGTCAAAAGCAGTTCTAGTGGACAAACATCCCCAGCAGTGAAGAACACTCCAGATGGGAACCAAATATACTCTTGAAATCTGAATCAACTTTTATCTCTGGATTCTCTGGTGCTATATAGTACTAGTAATATTAATGACAGTAATACTAGTAAGAATGACAACATCTAGTAAATTCTCAAATTTAATAGCTTTTATTAAAAATCTAGTAGCTTCTCTGTGCAACTAATTTTTATATATGCAGCCTCTAATCACCCTAAAAACTTTGCAAGGTACATATTATCCCCATTTTACAGGTGATAAAATAAAACTTGATGAAGAACTTCAACACAACTATAGTAAATGGCAGAGTCCTAGTTCTAAGCAATTTTGTTTGTTTCTTTCCACTCCACAAGTTGCCCCCAAACCACATCTTCACCAAAGACCCCAAAACACAGGGTGCCTGCAGACATTGGGGTAACAGCAATACCTTCGCATTCACAACCTCCACCCTTGGCACGGTTAGCCACTGCTGCTGTGTAGGATCTCGCATCCAGGATCAGTAGCTTTTGAGGGGCTGCTGTGCTCTCCACCCCAGAACACGCAGTCAGAGAGGAATCTAAATACACATAAGGAAGAAGACTTAGGGTCAGCTAGACATCCAGCCTCACTCAGACTCTGGTACTCACTCTCAGAAGAGAGCAATGTGCAACTAGAAAACTACCCATCTCACACCCCAAAGCCTTCCTGGGGTCTAGTAACACCTATGCCTTCCTTACCAAAGTCAGTGTCACACGCCTCACTGGCATCATTATTCCCAGTGCTCAGAGGGCCCCCACTGGCCCTTGTCCCTGGGTCCAGGGCACAGGCTTTGGCAATGGACGTGACCAGGTACTCATCATCAGCATTCCGCCAGCCCCACCAACTGATCTCAGGCTGGCTGCAGCGGGCAATGGCAGCCCCATTGCGAAGGTGTCTGACAAAACAGAAAAAAAAAAACCAAAACAAAACATAATGCTCTTGGCATTCAATCCTCCAAAAGCCTACCACAGAGACCTCAAGGGTGCAAACCCAGGTCTCCAGAGCCAGCAGGGGCTACCAACTCATCTGGCCATGATAATAGCAACCAAAAGCTTTAACATCTCTAGAGAGCTTTACAGTTTACAAAGTGCTATCACACACATTTTCTCAAATGGGCTCTGTATTCCCAAGATGACCTTGACTCATCAAACCTGCACCAGGTACAGACATACAGCAAGAGAACAAGATCTGAGCCAAGAACATGAACAATTCTAAGCCTGATTACTACCTGTTTCACTCTATTTTAGTACAATGTTCTTGTGCAAGGGCCAGTAAACTTTTTCAGTAAAAATCCAGACAATTTTTGGCTTTGTAGGTCACAACCAGTCTGTTGTTATTCTTCTTTATGTTGTTTTAAATAACACTTTAAAGAATGTAAAAGCCATTCACAGCTCACAGGCTGTACATGAAACAGGCTGTAGGACAGATTTGGTCCACAGGCCAGTTTGCAACTCCTGTATTAATGCAATACTTTACACACGCACATGCATGCACATACATACACATTCTCTCTCAAAAATAAGTAAATAAATAAATAAAGTGAATAAATCCCCAAAAGACTTATCCTTAGAAGAAAAAATAAGGCAATTCTTATTTTTAAATTATTTCCGTCACTTCTCCAAAGCGTATCCATTCCCAGCAGGCTGCCAAAAACCTCAGATTTTGTCTCTTTCCCTACTGAGTAAAAAAAAGCCTCCATTTTCCATCTCCCACTATCTCACCTGTACACAACCACAGGGATGCGCTTCCAGGAACGGAAAGAAGCCACATTCTCTAGCTCTTTATCTGTGATCCATACAGGAACCAGCAGCTTCTGGGGGTAACTGGGGCATAATCTGAGAAGAGACCAGAGGAGATTATTGAATTGGTCTATGTGATAACAAGACCCAGAGGATTTTTTTGTATGGGAAGAGGGATCAGGAACCCTCCTATCTCACAGACCCAGGAGCTGTGCCACCCCCTGCTTTGGTTCCCCCACCCCTGCCCTCTCACTTGTAGTTGCTGTTGATATGTGAGACTCTCCAAACATTCTGCAGGTCAAAGCCCATCCTGACAAGCTCCGCCTCCTGCCGACATCGTATGTGATCTCCTGCAACACAGTCCCCACAGTCTGTCAGCTTCCCAGAGTGCGAATGTCCAGGGGTGGAGGAGTTTCAAGAATTGAGGGATAAGAAGCAGCCTCCCAAAGAAAGCACCTCACTCACCTGGCTGACACAGATGGGTATGCTGGTCCTCCTCAGTCAACCCCAGGCACCAGGCATGGTAGGCAAAGGCAAAGAGGTCCTCAGGTTTGGCAGGTCTTACTGTGGCCCGGCTTAGCCTTGTGAGCCACTCTTGGCACTGCTTGAAAGTGGAGAAGTGGCACCTGCAGGGCAAGGGAAGAGGCAAGGGACAGATGTGCCCTGGGGGAGGGACAAGGGACACTGACCTGAACTCAAGAGAAGCTGTCTCTTGTGACAATTCCCAAGAACTTCTGTGTTTGAGACATACTTATCTCCTCTGGTGAGTCCCTACGTCAAATCTAGAATTACCACATGGCCCTGGATCTCTGCACTCCCTGTTCCTACCCTACCAGTCAGTGCTATTTCCCATGACTCCCTAACACAAGCCTTCTGCTTCAGGCAGGACATCCTGTTCACATCACTCCTGCCTCCTTGTTCTTTCTCTTCTTCTGCTTGATAATGCCTGGTCTCTGCCTGTCTCTACTGACACTTTGAACATGGTTTTAGTGCCACTCCTTCCTTGAGTCCTTCCTAGCCTATCCTCTTCCAGATTCCTTCTTCTCTTGCATATTAAGCACCTGGAATATGGCTTTCCATAGCATACTGCTACATGTTAAGTCTTCCTTCAGCAACCAAACTTTAGCTTCTGTGAGGCAAAGGGCAAGGTGGATTCTTTCTGAATCTGCTCCAGATTTGAGCATATGGCAGGCCCTAAACCAGGCATCCTTCTAATACTCCTTGTAGCCATCTCAGTCACTTTTTTCTCCCATGATCCAATCTTTCAGCAAATCCTGTCACCTCTTCCTTTAAAATACACACAGAATCTGATGACCTCTCCGCATTTTGGCTGCCACCACCCCAGTTGGGACGCTACCATCTCTTGCCTAAGTAACTGCAGTAACTTCCTAACTCACTTCCCAGTTTCTACCTTGATTTGTCCCTGTTCTTTTCCATCTAGTCTCAATATAGCAACTAGATGATTCCAAAAAACATTATTCAGATCACATCACTCCTTAGCTCAAAATCCACTAGGGGTTTCCCAATTCTCTCAAAGTAGAAGCCAGTCATTGGGACTCTCTGCTTTGCTCTCAGACCTTATATTCCACCATCATCACCTCCATGCACTCCACTCCAGACCACTGTCTCCTGCCGTTGTTCTTGCAGTGTGCAGGCACAGGTATACACCCACCTCAGAGCCTTCGCAATCACTTTCTTCTGTCTGGCATACTCTTCCCTCAAATATCCACACATTCACTTTCTTCAGGTCTTGATTCAAGTCACCTTTTCTGATCACTTGTTTAAAGCTATAGTCTTCATCCCCATAGCACTCCATGCTCCTTCCTTGCTTTATTTTTTTCCTTTATAGTTATCATTTATGCCAGAATCTCCCCACTGGAATATAAGCTCCATAAGGAAAAAAAAAATTTATCTACTTGCTTTCTGTTGCATCTTTACTCCCTAAGATAGACTGGTCTGAAGTATTCAATAAGCGTATGTTAAATGAATAAACAGATGAATCAACAATAATGTGGAGTGCTCTGTACCAGGTATTATCCTAGTTGCTTTTATGTGCATTATCTCATTTAATCCTCATGATGACTCCATGAGCTAAATATTATCCCTATTTTTTCAGATCAAGACACTATAGGTCAGTAAACTGACCTTCCCAACTGAGAACAGTTTTTACCTTTTCCTCCAATGGGGAAAATAAAATAGTATCTTTCCTCTCTTGCTCAAAAGAAACTTGCAGCAGAGATGTCTGCACAAGACTAGGGTGAGGGGACCTAAGTAAGGTCCCATTGTTCTCACCTCACCACTTTGGAGTCCTTGCAGGCAATGTGCAATTGGAACATATCGCGGCTCTCCACGCTGTCAATCATCCGGAGAGGTACCTTCAGAGGAAGGACAAACTGAGGTTCAGATCCCTCACCTCAGCACCACTCCTCAACCCCACTATGTCCCAGATGCTGATGTATCATTGGAAGTAAGAAAACTGGCATTTATTGAGAAACTGTTAAGTGCCTTGTAACTATGCTGGATCCTTGACATATCTGGCCCCAATTCACAATTATAATAATCCTGCAAGGCAGATATTTTCACCCTATATTGTAAGGAGAAAAATCAAGGTGAGTTAGAAGATTTGTCCAAGGTCACACAGCTGGTAAGTGGCAGTACAGGAAAAGAGCTCAGGTTTAGCTAACCCCAAAGCCTGCACCTTGCCAACAATGCCACTGTGCTCCTTCAAAGAACCAGCAAGAGTAAAACAAAGGGGGGAAAGGAAGAATGAGCCTGAGAGACAGAAAAATAGACTTACAACTAGGAGAAAGAGGATAGTGACAAAGAGAAGGAACCCCAACTTGTTTTGGAGAAATGATCAGGTACAACATTAGAACAATATCATGTTGAACCTCACAGGGAGTTAAACTTGGATGTGGGAAAACAAGACAAGAACTTACGTTGATGACAGAGTCCTTGAACTTGATATGCAGCCGGTAGTTAGAGATGGCAATGAGGGCATCGGCTGCCCGGCCCAGGAACTCCACTCCCTCTCCCTGAAGCACTGTGAAGGGTACCTGCCAAGGGGCAGAGGAACCCTCAGTCCATAATTGTGTTGCCCCTCATTCTCCTCTGTAGTCCCTGCTCTGTAGAATCTTCTGTGGCAAAACTGGACCAAGGCAGCAAAGGAGAATCCTCTCCACAGTCAATACCAAGTAACCGCTGCACAGGAAAGCTGCCTTTCCTTCTCTTGAGGTCAAAGGCTCCATAATGTACACACAGACCCCTCAACACCACCCTATGACATCCCTTCAGAGAGCTGGAAGCCAGAGCTTCAGTATTAGAACCTCTTGGAGATTTTGAGTGGGAAGAGAGGGTATGTTTTAACGAGTTAGAGAGCCCTACCCATCTAAGCCTCTAATTCCTCCTTACCTGAAGATTTTCCTCCTCCTTCACCAGTTCCTTGGGAGGGAACAGATCCTTGGCTTGGATATACTCCAGGCTGGGAGGCCCCTCCTCACCCTGTTGGAAGGCCAGAGCCATGAGTTGCCAGGCTCAATTTGTCCCTTCAGGCTCATTCATTCCCCTCCTCCCACTAATAAATCTACAGCCCCCCACACAAACACACACACTTGCTTCTCTCTTATTTCTTCCTTTTCTTTTTTTGGGGGTGGGGTGAGGGACTGAACCCCAGGTTGCTTTACCACTGAGCTATATCCTCAGCCCTTTTGTTTTTTGAGACAGGGTCTCACTAAGTTGCTGAAACCAGCCTCGAGCTTGTGATCCTCCTGCCTCAGCCTCCTGAATCACTGGGATTACAAGCATGTGCCACAGTGCCTGGCTTTTCTCATTTTTTTCCCCTTCTTCTTCTAATGCCACTGGAGATTGAACCCAAAGGCACCCTACCACGAGCTACATCCTGAGACCTTTTTATTTTTTATATTGAGACAGGAGTCTCACTAAATTACCCAGGCTAACTTTGAACCTGTGATCTCCCTGCCTCAGCCTTCTGAGTAGCTGGGATTACAGGCAAGCACCACTGCATCCAGCTCCCACACATGCTTCCAAAAGGTTCTGACCATCCAAGGAGAGAAAGGAGACCTGGCTTAGTTGGAGGTGGGAAAGGGTAATATAGAGGGGGTACTCAAGCCTAGTAAGCATAACTGGAGAGTGAGGGAAGCCAAGGAGGAACTCTCCTGTGGAATCAAAATTTCAAATGAAAGAGGGCAGAAAACCACAGGGGGGAGGGGGACTAATGTAAGGATCAGACTAGGAGTGGGAAAGTGCTGTTCTGAGGAAAAGGAGCCAGGTGTGGCAGCTAACCTACAGCCACTGAAGCGCTAACCTGGTGGGTGAAGGAGACAAAGAGGAACAGGTTGGGGGGATTCAGTGGCAAGCCTCTAGAGGGCCTTCAAGGAGCTTTCAAAAGGAGGATATGTTTTGGAGCTGAGTTTATCTTCCTGTTAGGCCCACACTGCTATCAAGCCCCCACTACCTGCCAGGAACCTGCCCAGCCTGCTGCTCTGAGGGGAATTCCTGAGGTATACCCATAGCAAGCAGAAGTCACTCCCCTCCTAACCACCAAGGAGGAGAAAAGAGGGGATCCACTACCTGGAGGAAGAAGACCCAAGGACAGCCAGGGGAGAGAAAGAAAGAAGGCCTGGCAGACACCCACGGGGAGGGGGTGTGTGTGGTGTGTGTGTATGGGAACATCTGAGAGGACAGATGGGGGAAGCTGAGAAGGAGCATTAGCCAGAGGGGAGGAGGGGAAGACTGGGAATGATGCAGAGGTACAGAGCCCTGCAGTGGCAAGGGAAGATGGAGAAAAGAGAGGTTGTCTGGGGGACAGTCAAGGAGAAAAGAATGGCATGTCAGGTGAAGGATAGGATTATGGAAGGGGGAGGGGACTGGAACCCAGGAGGCAGCTTGCAAACATCCTTTGCTCCCTGACCAGCCCCCTAACATCCCTCACAGCCTGCTAGCCACATCCCACATCCCCAAGCAAGGATGCAGCGGGTGGGACCAAAATGGAGAGGCGGAGGTAAAAGGATGTACCCCTGTAGGGCGGGGCCTGGAAATCTGCAGTCAAGGGCAGTGGCTGCAAGACCAGAATGGGCCATAGAATTTCTATCCTAGGCCTTCGATAAACCCCAGCATCCAAAAATTGAAGTCCAAGAAAGAAAAGAGCTAACCCTTCTCCCAATTCCCCAAACGTCCAGGTGGGGCCAGGGGCCTGAGGAAGGGACAGGGTTGAAAATTAATATCCCAAAGGCTGGACCTGGGCGGGGCTGCGAGTGCAGCAATCGTTGGAGACCCCCGGACGCCGCAGGCAGGGCTAACACTTACGAAGCAGCTAAGCATGGAGCAAGAGACACGGGCGGTCAGGCTCATGGTCGCGGGCGGTCTGGGCCAGCGCACATGTCCCCGGAGCCGCTGCGCTGCCCGCCAGGCCTGGGCGCCCGCCGCATCCCGGCTGCGGGGCCTGCCAGGTGCAGCAGAGGCGGCCAGGAGTGAGCGGCTGGCGGCGGGGAACCGGCTAGGCTCCCGCGCGCCTCTCCCCTCCTGTCCACAATGGAGCGGGCCCAGCTCCGCCCTCCAGCACCAGCGCGGAAGGGAGGGGAGCAAGGCAAAGGGAGAGCCCCGGGATGGCGCCCGGAAGGCGGAGGCAGGGCGGGGCTGCTGTGCGGGGCCCGCCCCCACCCAAGCTCCTCCCTTTCCATAACCGCGTGGGAGGGCAACCCAGGGCATTCTGGAGTCCCAGCTGAGCTACCGCCCAAGGCTGCCTGGGAGGTAGAAGCAAGCCCGCCTCCACCTTTTCATTTCAACCCACTCCTCTTTTATCATACAAGCTTCTCTCCGTCCTCCCCTCCTCCCTAGGTTCCCCCAGCGCCAGCTCTGGATCCCAAGATGGACCTCACCGGGTATCTCCATCCCATGCCCTTTCCATCCAGTTAAGTGCTTGTTCCTTCCCTCCAAAACTACCACCCACCATACCAGGTCCATCAGTGTCATCCTCCAATCCCCTGACCTCAAAAAATTCTTTTGGTTCCTTTAGAATGGACCCTACTCTAGTGCCAAGTTCGACATTCATAGTCCTGAAAGGAAGTCCTTTATGTTTTGTTTTGTTTTTTTATTTCATGGCCCTGCTCAACCCTACTCCTTCGACTCCATATCTCCCTTGTTTCACATCCTCTGATCTCTGGAAAGAAAATCATTCTTGGAGAAAAAATTTCTTAGTCTGGGAAAAAGAAGAACTGGCATTACGGACCACAGAAGCTATACAGAAACAAAACTTGAAGCCCAGGGGCAGGGCTGGAAAAAATTGGGTAAAGGTCCAAAGAATAACAAGTAATAAGGGACTCAGTATCACCAAAAGTCAGAAGGAGACGGCTGGAACCCCAACCTTTCTGTGTCTAGTAAATTTCAGAAAGTAGGGCTTTTGTTGTGGAGGAGGGGACAAACAGGAGAAAATCTGACATTTTAAGCATCTACTTATGAGTCAAGCTGTTTCAAACATTACCTCACTAAAACCTTTCAAACCTATAAGAAGTAAGCCTTATCCTGTTTTTCAAGTGAGACTTCAGGCCTAGAGAAAAAGTATGTAATTAATCTAAAATAGGTTTGCTGAGAAGAGACCAGACCAATATTTCATCCATCATAGATCCACATGTCTGTGGAAGGAAGGGAAGAAGGAGGGAGTCCTCTCACCATCTGAATGTATTAACTGTCCCTAAGCATAGGGGACATCTGAAAGAAACTGAAGAGATGCAGTCAGGTTGAGGGCCTGGTCTGGCCTAGTACTCCTTTCTCATCTCACTGCTTCCTCCTCCTAGCTCTCAGGATATAAGGAGTACCCTGAACTTGGAGTGAAAGAAGAGCAGGTGCAGTTAATGGTAAATTTACAGGACTAAACCCCTAGTGATTCATTATATTTTGGGTATCTTCAGGATGCCTTCCTACTATACATTCAGCCAGCTGTTGCCTACAGTGGCTTAGCAGCAGCACTTAAGAGCTAAAAAAGCCCATGATTTTGGTAGAGTCACTTGACACAACACCCACAATATTCAAGGGGGCCCACCAGAAGTCCAAGGGTTTTAAATATAGAAGGTATGGCTTTTTAGACTGGAACACAGAGATTTACTAGAGACTCAAGAAAAGTAAGAGGAGAGCTGTTATGAAAGGCTAAGGAAGTCAGTGGTATATAGATAGTAAGGGGAAGGAATGACTTAGAACATGCAGAAAAAGACTTCTAGATATTTCTCATCCCAGTGTTTTATACTGCTTGATGCTTTTCAATCTAAAAAACCCTGAGTTGGTGGTATAGCTCAGTGGGTAGAGAACCTGCCTAGCATGGACAAGGCCCTCAAAAAAAGGTGGGGGAGGAAAAGAAAAAACAAGAAACCCTAATTTACCTCCAGTGCATATGAACATGTTTAGGAGCTGAATAAAGTAGCTTGGAGCTCAAAGTCCAAGAGAGGTGGGGTGGCTTCACAGAAACAGACACAAGGGTTACAGAAAACAATGATTTGAGGAAAGAAAGAGTACTCACCATTCTACCGTGGTGAGGGTCCTGGCTGACTGCTGTCACTATAAGGAAACAGAAGAATGTAAGAGTAAATAGCACCATTGATGTCACCATAGAATCAACAAAACCCACACATCTACCCCTAAATCTCTCTTCAACTGTTATTTTCCTCCCTTACAGAGGATCCAGCCTTTCACAAGTCACTATACCAGACAGAAACAATGGGAGCTACATGGAAAGAAAGCAACAAGTGATCCTGCAGGGTGTGAAGTCAGTCACAAAGTTCTGGAAGTGTCATCCAGACTTATTCAGCAGAACTCAAGAGTCCTGACTCCCAGACCAAGAAGTAGAACACTCCAACCCCTGTTCTTTGCAAGAGAACAGAAGAAATGCCAACTCTGAAGACACAAAAGTCCAATTAAGACTCACTTTGGGCACTAGTGGGGGAATCCACAAGACTGTTCTGCCGTCTGAGTCTGGGAGTAGCACCCACTTGACCTCCAGAGTCCAGAGCAGAGGACAAGAGGGAATGGGCCACCACCTGTGATAAGAGAGCAATAGGGCTGGACAAGTCCTGCTGAGTGTACTTAACATCAAGTGAGGTGGAATCTATGGGGTAAAAGACCACAATCTGGGCAAAATCAGGCCAGTCGGGCCTTGGAGTCAGCATCTGTCTAGTGGGTCCAAGTAACGGGGATTTCAAGATGAGGCCTCCTAAACCCACTTAAGGAACCAGGTCCGCTGACTCCTTTTTGCCTGCTATACTCAGGGGCAATGCAGCAGAGTTCCGCAAAAGGCTGCAAGGATAAAAGCCTCCATCTGCGGTCCTGCCTGCCTCGGGGATCACAGTATTCTCTTCCCCAGCCCACCCTCCCTCATGGGGGAGCCCGCAAACGGCAAGCCAGAGGTGCTGCCTCACCGCCCACTGGCACGCTGCCTCAGAGGAACGGAGAGAGACAAGGGGAAACAAGGACCAAGCCTAGAAGGCCCAGGGCTTCCGGACCTACGGAATAAGGTCCCCAGAGACAGGCCAGGCTGGCAGGGGATTCCAGGTGCCCAGGTTCTAGAGGCGGAGCCTAAAGACTCGGAGGCGGAGCCCGGAATGACAGAAGGCGGGACTCAAGAAAGCCGGTGGGGGCCGGGGCGGGGCCCCGGCAAGACGTGGTCCCAGTTTCCAGGCTGGCAGTGCACAGGGCACAGTGACTCACCCAGGCGGTGTCCGCCCGACCCTCCAAGGCAAAGCTCTCACGACTTCCGTCTCCCGTAGCTGCTGAGGCCGCGCAGCTCGAACCCCACCACGGTGCCCCTTTACCCAACCAATCGCATCTCTGGCCTGTGCCCGCCCTGGCCAATGGCCATGCCAAGTCCCGCCCTGCCCCCACCACGCAGCCGCCGCCCTCACTCTACATTCCCCTCATTGGTCAAATGGGCAGACGCCTTCCTAGCCTTTAACCTATCAGATGCCCAAAGATGAGACTGTACCTGGAGGGAGGAGGCGCGGCGCCGGAGTTCAGACGCGACCAATGGGAAATCACAGCGCGTCCCTGCGGCAGCCAATGAGAAAGCAGTAATACAGAGCTCCTGACTCCTCAGAGGGCCGGAAGTGGGAGCGGCTTGTCGCCTACCGGTAGCGCAAATGGGGGCGGTGCCTTGTAGGGGCACTGGCCTTGTAGTCACTTCCGGTGACGACCCCGCCCTAGGGGTATCTCTGAAATATATCCCCGGTGGCTCCTCATTATGTCCAATCTTGTTTGGGTTTCGATGCGATTATCCAGTCCCAAAGCTGAAATGGGCGGGGGGGACGCGGGCTCGAGAGTGGGAAGGGCTGAAAGCCTGAAGCTCGGTCTGGATCTTCTCCGACTGGTGGCTCTGGTTTTTCCCTTTTCCTCTGTCTTGACAGGTTCCTCCAAAACTTGTGCCGCCAGTCCTGAGTCAGATCTCTTACCCGAGAGATAGGAAAACTGGATCTGAGACAGCCACTAACTAGCTGCGGCCTCTTGTCCATAAAGGAAGAGGGCAACAGGGCATTCACAAGTACCTAACTCCGCTCCCTTGGGAACCCAGAGCAGTCAAGAAGGACGGAAGGTGGCCGCTGGAGGTCGCCGTGGCCTCGCGATACCACCAACAGAAATGGAGAACTGTTGATGCAGATTGCCAACAAAAATCCTCAACTCTGGAGTGGGCTTTGAATGTATAACACCAGGCCACCGGGCTAAAATATCTCCAAACGTCTTTGTTTACAGAGCATTGCAAACCCCCTCCCCTCCAGTATTGGGGATCAAAACCAGGAAACCATCGGAGCTCTCAAGACAGGTCTTGTGGTCCTCCTGCCTCAGCCTCCGGAGTAGCTGGGATAACAGACGTGGCAACGGTTGCTCCCACCTAGAGCATTGGAACTTTTATTACAGTAAGTTCCAGGAAGACACGAACCTTATTTGTGTCCAATACTTTAACTCCAGGGTCTAGAACAGTGACTGTGGCCGAGCAGATACTTAGTTTTTGAGTACTGAACTCCTCCAGGACAATGATGGTGCTTTTATTCACTCCCAGCATTTATTATAGTATTTGGTGACTACAGGGCCTTCAGCATTTGTTCAGTGCTTTATCATAGGCTTCCTAGAGCTTAATTCTGCATGTCCCTTTTTCCAAGATGGGGGGAAATAGGAAGTCAGGAGGTTGAGTGCAGTTTATACCTTATGTTTTCCCAAGGGCTGGTATCAAATCCAAAACTGCTATAGAATTGAGGTTACTGTATATAAGAAAGATACAGGCAGGCCCAGGCCCCAGATAGTACAGTAGGATAGATTTGATCATTAAGATGAAGAAGTCAGGCTATATTTTAAGCAGGGATTGAAATGGGAAAGGGAAATTTTCCCCTCTTCCTTCTCTACTACAAGCCACCAGCATCCCCCTCCATCAGGCTTTCATACTGGGTCCTAGGATCTTGGTTTCCGAGAGGTGGTAAAGATGCAGACAGGGATACCAGAAGCCACATATAGATTTATTAAACTTTATTTCCTCTGAGTCTCTGGGGAGTCAGCAGGGATGTAAGGCGAAGTGGCAGTAGCTGCAGGAGCCTGAGCAGAGCTGGTGCTGGGAGGGCTGGCATGAGCATAAAGAAATTTAAATATCCAGGACTGAAATCCAGTTAATGGGTCTCCTTCATCTGTCTTTGGATCTTGTGTAGCATCTCCTGCATCCGCCGCAGCTGGAATAGGCAGATGCATCAAAATGGGGCCTTCTGGAGAGTCCCATGGTATTGGGGAAGTGTCCCCAAGTTTTAATCCTTTGAGTCAGGGCCTTGGTAGCTAGGACATATGATGGAAACTGGGCAGAACCACCAATCAATGTCCCAAATATGCACCAGAGCCAGGAATCTTTCTTTTCCCAAACCAAGAGATACTGAGGTTTATGATTAAACAGGGGACTTCCCAGACTGTCGACCCCTACCACCTCACACTGCTCTCACCTCTTCATCTTTCTCTCGGATTAGTTTCTCGGTTTCTGGATCCGTCCCTGGTGGAACAGCAGGGATGGGGAAATCGGTACCACTCTCACGAGTCAGTTTGCTAAGGGGAAGGGGAAAGGAAGGCTGGTAAGGCTAGGGGATCCCAGCACCAACTTAGGTTGAGCCCAGGGCCTGTAGAGGAATAAAGGAGGGGCTTGGTCTCATCCAAGGCTGCATTTGGGATCCCCCTGCTGGCTTCCAGTCATACTTGCGATTCCGTTCCTTCACCACCAGGCGGGTCATGCTCTGGATGCACTGTGCCCGGTAGTTCTCATAATGTGTCTCCCTGGTCACATCCTTCAGGTCCTGCATGTGGGTGCGCACCAGCATTGTCCTCAGCTTCACAAAGTCACAGTGCCCTGGGTTTTCCACTGCATAGCAAGGCTAGGAGTCAGCCAGGGGCATGCATAGGGGAGAGATACTAAGTGAAGGAAATACCTTGGTCCCAAGCTCAGTGCTTTACCTTCTACAATGCCCCAGGGGTACAGTCGGCCCCGAACTCGTCGCCCTCTGGCCTCTACCACAGTGTTGCTGCCAATTACCGCAAAGGGAATGCTTTCCTGAAAGAATTAGGGGAGAACCCCCTGTTCTCACCTGTTCCTTTCTACCTCTATCTTCATCTTCTCTGCTTCACTGTAGGAAGCCAGGGTCCTCCTCCTCCCCAGGAGCCTGTCCTTATATAGAAGTCTACTCTCCTCTTCTGCCCAAGAAAAAAAATATGGAAAAGGGATGCCCTGGGATAGCCCCACCTTTAGGGCTTGGTCCTGTAATTTGAAGTCCTCATCCTCATCAGAGTCACAATCTGGGAACTGGTAGATCTTGATTCCAAAGTGCTCAATCTCCTCACGGATCTGGCAAATAGATGAGGAGCCCACAGTTCTGGGGACAGCATCTTTTCTAGAAGCCCACCTGCTTCCCTCCCCACCCACCACCAGCTTCCCTCACTTTGCGTTTCTTGCGGTCCACTTCAGGAGGTGTCAGTGTGTCCGCCTTAGCCAAGATAGGCACGATGTTGACCCGCTGATGCAGGGCCTTCATGAATTCAACATCCAATGGCCGGAGCCTGGGGAACAGGAATCTGTGACCACCTGCTAGTGGCAGCCCTGCCCCTGATGCTCTTGGCCTGTTCCCTTGGCAGCACCCAGCGGTGCCAGGAGCCTCAGGCTTGGACCATACCCGTGGCCGTAGGGCGAGATGAAGTACAGGCAGCAGTGCACCCTGTTGTCTTGGATGTTCTTGCGGTTCAGGCCACTCTCATCTCGGAAATACTGCTCAAACTGCTGATCGATGTATTCTGCCACAGGCCTCCAGCTGGGGCAGGGACAGACAAGCAGAGAAACTGTGGGAGTGGGGGCTGCCTAATGAGCTCTGGGATTGCAAAGAAGTAACCCTTTCCCCGAGTAGTGTTTTCAAGATATTATTATTCTTTGGTTTGCCTTACTATACCTTCAGAGAGACTCCAGAGTGGGACAGGTGTGTATTTCACATGTCCTGATAGAAAATTTTATTGAGTATATAGGCAGAGTTCAATAAATACTAGTTTGATGAGAGAAAAGGGTGCGGGTGACCCAACAAAGCCGTAAGAACAGTAAGATGCTGGAGGCAAACACCAACTGGAAGCCAGGGAAGTCCTACGTCAGGCTAAACCCAGCCTCAGAGCCTTTGCTCATATGGTTCCCAGTCTTTCCTCCACCTCTCCAAACCTGCTCCATCCTTAGAGGCTCTATCCAAGAACCACCTCTTCCATGAAGGCTCTTTTAACTATACCAATGCACACTGCTTTCCCCTCCACTACACAGCTATATATTTACACACAATGATATTTCCATCAGTTTTAGATCCCACAGATTATGGCAGTCCCCAAGAGATTATAAAGGAGCTGAAAAATTGCCATCATATTATAGCACCAACGCATTACTCATGTGTTTGTGGTGATGCTGGTATAAACAAACCTACTGTGCTACTTAATAACAATATTGACTCTGTTACTGATTTATATATTTATTATACTATGCTTTTTATCATTATTTTAGTGTATGCCTTCTATTTATTAAAAAAAAAAAAAAGACAGGGAATACAGCTCCTGGGAATACAGGTAGGATGCCTGTGCAATGCTCTGAGTTTGATCCCAGCACAAAACAAGAGTTTGCTATAAAAAAAGTTGCTGTGTTATGCCTCATAGATTCATGTTTTTAGCATTGCTTGATTGCATCAGGAGGTCACATTGAGTGATCGACATATCACCTAGGTTCATGTAAGTATGTCCCATGATGTCTGCACAATGATAAAATTACCTGATGGACACATTTCTAAGAAATGTATGTCCATAATAAAGTAATGCATGACTATATAAATATTTTTAAGAATTTCAGTTTTGGCCTTCTATTATCTAGTGTAATTCTTACTCTCTGTACAGGTAGATATTATGCATTTTGACCATTGTCATTCTCATTTTATATATAAAAAAATTAAATCCAAAGCAGCTAGGAGACTTGCTCCAGATCAGTTGGCTAGTAAATCCTCTACCCACCTGAGTCCCTGGCTTTCTGACTCCTAGATCAGTGTTTGCCATTATACATTGGCCTGACCCATTTACTGACTTTCATCTGATAGATACCTATGTTAGAGAACTGCTCCCTCATCTCAATCTTCCACCACTACCTACTAGACTGTACACATCTCAGGCACAGGGACCATTCATATTTGTTCTGCATTTCTTAAAATGTTCAACACAGGCTAGGCACCTAGCATGTGTTTCATAAATTCCTACTGATTGATTAAATGAGTTTATTAAGGTGCACTATAGGGCTTGGGCTATAGCTCAGGGGCAGAGCGTTTGCCTAGCATCTGTGAGGCACTGGGTTCAATCCTTAGCACCACATAAAAACAAACAAAGGCATTCTGTCCTACAAGTACAAAAAAAAATTTAAGTTACACTATAAACTGTGATATGGAGATTTTATTATTATTGCAATTGAAGTTATTACTAATATTATCATGGAAGGTAAATAGACTAAAGGAGAAAGCAGTACTTGCTACAGTAAGAAGCAGGTACTGGTTGGTACTAGAATTTCAAGACAAGTGGTTTGCTGAGACATACTGCTAGAGTGGGAAGGGTGACAACAATATGGAAATCACTTCACCCCACCAGGAGTAAGACCATGTCCCATGAAGTAGCTTAGTGCTGTGGAAAAATATAAGAAATAGCTTTCCCCCAAGGCTTATGAAGTTGAAAAGGAATTGGTTAGCTGGGCTTAAAGTAATGATATGTAGTGATGAAGCACATAATGGGGGGTTCACAGCACAGAAAGGTCTACTAGAGTCCGATTAGTCTGTGAGGTGTGTGACCTGTGTAGTCACATAGGGACCTGCACTTAGAAGGGTTGATTTGATGTTCTGCTGTTACTATCTTGAAATCCTTAATAATTTTGAACAACAGGCCCTATAATTGGTCCTTCGATTATCATTACAAAATTTGGTGAGTATGAGTAGCCCTTTACAGTTTCCAATGCACAGGCATCATTCTGGGATGATTTTCAGATCAACTGGTTAAGGTGATAAGGGAAGGTATTTTTCTATTTTTAAAATTTCTTTAGTTATAGGTGGACATGATGTCTTTATTTTACTTTATGTGGTACTGAGGATCGAACCCAGTGATTCACACATGCTAGACGCACGCTCTGCCTCTGAGCCCCAGCCTCAGCCCTTAATTTTTAATTTTTTAAAAAAACTTTTTGCAGATCAATCCCCACTGAACCCTGGTGTGCTTTACCATTGAGCTACATCCCCTGCCCTTTTTATTTTGAGATAGGTTCTCACTAAGTTGCTCTGGCTGGCCTTGAACTTGCAATCTTCCTGCTTCCATTTCCTGAGTAGCTGGGATTATAGGGGTACATCACTGTACCAAGAAAGACTAGTATTTTCCAACTTTAAGAAATAAGAATGCAGCCATGCTCAAGATCATGCAAGATTTGAACTGTGAGTCTAGGGCTCCAAGTACCACCTGCCTAACTTTGTTAAAGGTACCAACTTTTCTTTCTTTCTTTCTTTTTTAATTATTCTCATCTACTCACGTACATCTGACCATTACCTCAGCTTCTCTCCAGTTCATAAAAAAAATAGCTAGGAATGGTGAAGTGTGCATACATGTGTGCATGTGTGTGTGTGTGTGTGTGACAAAACTACCTTTTCTTCTGGCAGAGAACCTGGAGGGTGCCTGGTAAACAAAGTTCTACCCATTTATTTTCTGTTGCCTCTCCTTCCCTTCAGCCCTCCCTCCATGCTCCTCCATACCCCTTTCAACAAGACCTTGCATCTAAAAGAAATGGATGTTTATTGAGCACCCACTGTGTCAGGCCCTGTGCTTCATGTTTACTTTTTTTGAGGCTCTTCTTTTTATCTTCTTTTTCCACCGCCATTATAGAATTATAGGTCAGAGTTTAACGTTAGAAATCATCTATTCCAACCCTTTCCCTCTCATTTTACAGAGAAGAAGACAGTTATCCAGTAAGGGGAGTGATATGCTTAAGGTCACAAAACCCTCCCTGACAGGTACAGCTATGTGTGCACCTGTGTGTGTTTGCGAAGTTAGTGATGGGTCAGGGGCAGCTGGGGTTGTTTTTGGTTAGACATACCACTCTGTGTTGTTGACTGCATCCCCAAAACCTGGTGTGTCCACAATGGTAAGCCGCAGCCTCACACCCTTCTCTTCTATATCCACTGCATGCTTAGTGATCTCCACGGTTTGCGTGATCCGTTCTGAAGAAGGGGGACACTGAGGCAAGGGCAAGGGCAAGGGCAGGGACCTGCCCAGTCAGCACAAACTACCCACCCCAGTCAGCTTTGCTGCCCAGACTGCCTCATCTACTTTGCCCCGCTTCCCACCCACAGGCTGCCTGAGGGCCTGTTCTCTGGGAACCAGCAAGGAGCACATTTCCCAACACAGGAAATGCCGGTGGCTGTTGGCTCTGGCCCCAGCCTTTTCTCTGCTCCCGGCCTTTTTGGATTCCTGGAATCCTTTGGGGGTCAGATTCTCATTCAAAGAGCAGGATTCTGATCCCTGCCCTGCTTCAGCACCCAAATCTTTAGGGAGCTGGTTGGTGGGATGCCAGGCCAGACAGGACTTTGGAGGGATGTTGTCAATCTCTCTAGGAGGTCATGGTTTCCGGCATGCTGGGAAGGGCCCCATTCCCTCATCCCCACCCCCCGACTCTGTAGTGACTTTAACATCCCAAGACAGGTCTCTCTGCCTGTCTTTACGCTCCTCTCTTTTCCTTACCTTCAGCACTGAGGAGTTTCCGGTCCCGGTATAGATCAGTGAGGAAGAGACTATTGACAAGAGTGGATTTACCCAGGCCAGACTCTCCTGACAGGAGAGAGGACAGAGGCACCAAATCAGAAGGTAAGATCTGTAGCCAAAGGGCAGCTCCACTGGATCAAGGTTTGGTGGGAAAACTGTTTTCTTATCAATTAGGACTAGACTAACCAAACCATGGCATTTTAGAACTACAAGGAAGCAGAGATCAGCTCATCCAGCTGTCTCATTGGAATGAAGAGAGGCAACAGACTGCCCAAGGTCACACAGAAGGAGCCTACACTACAAAACTCTTGAACTACTTCATTCCCCCCAACATATACATATTTTTGGCCACCAAAGACTCCTAGCTATTTTGCAAAGACTCAGGCATTTGCTGCTTGCTCCTTCTTCCTTACCCATGCCCCTTTATCTATCTCTCTCTCCCTCTCAAACACACACACACACACACACATACACACTCCCCACCTAAAAACATCCCTTGCCCAACCCATCCCTGCCCTTTTCTACCTGCCACCATGAGGGTAAAGTCAAAGCCTTTCTTCACAGACTTTCGGTGGACTTGGTTGGGGAGGGTTGCAAAGCCCACATACTCCTTGTCATCCTAGTGGACAGGAAGGCAGAATGCATCAGGGTGAGAGACAAGAGGGGCCCTAGCACCCAGCACCAGTCTTTTCTTTCTTTCTTCTAGATCTTTCCCCAGCCTTAAAGGAGCAGTGCCAGACTCTTTTGAGTTCTTATCAGAAGCCACCAGCTGGGCCTCCTGCCCTTGCTGATACTACGTTTCCAGTGCCCTTGGGGGCAGACAAGAGTGGAGTTGGGACTGACACAGGACAGAAAGAGATCCCAGGTGCATACATACACACATACATGCACATAAACCCTAAGGCTGTCTGCCCGCTTCCTGGGTCTTCCTATACCCACCCACTGAAAGGCAAAGGCAGGGCTGAAGTCTCTACCTCAGAGGAATCATAGGGATCAAGCCTGCCCCATGGGCTGCGGGGCCGGGTGCAGGGGCTGAGAGGGGCTGGGGCACAGAAGTACTGCTGGCTGTCAGAGGACTGGGGCCACAAGGGGGGTCTGAACTCCAGGTCATCATCATAGAAGTCTGGGGCCTGGGGCCTTGGCTCCGGGATTTGGGGCCTGGACACCCTGGTTCTGGCCTCCGGTGAGTGGCAGCGCTCGCTTCCTGGGAAGTCCTTCACGAACTTGCTCAGTTCTGCATCATCCGTGGTGTCCTCCAGGAAATGCTTGATCTGGAGGACGTGGGTTGGAGGTAGTGGGGTGGGGAGATGGAGTAGGTGGGAGGTGGCAGGAGGGAACCGGAAGGGAAGAACAAGGAAGAAGGCAGACATAGGAGGTGAGAAGGAGAGGGGAGAGGCACTCATGGTTAGAAGGGAAAGAACTTGGCAGCCAGGCCAGAGGATGTGCTCACCATCCCCCTTACCTTCTCACCAGTATCCTCAAGCTAAGACATGGGGAAGGGCCCCAGGGTCCAGGAGGATCCCTAGGCAGCCTCCAAAGCCCTGCTCTCCAGTTTTGGAGCTCCGTCTCAGCAGGATGTTTGTTGAGGCTGCCCTTTCTGGGGGTCTGGACAAGCCAGGATCCAGGGACTGTCCCACAGGCCAGGAAGTTAAATTGAATAAGAGGGAGAACAGCGTGGCTGAGGACTCAAGGTGAGTACAGGGAGTCAGAAGGCTAGGGGCACAGGGAATTAGGACAGAAAGAAAGGAGCTGCCTCCCAAGCAGGTCAAGAACCAGCAGGAGGTTCTGTGTCTGTCACTGCTAGTCAGCAAGCTGGGAAAACCCAGATAAGGATTCTACCCTGGGTTCTCACTCTCCAGGGTTCAGTGCCCAGAGTTCAATCCTGCTGACCCTACTCTTACTCCAGATGCAAAACCACACCAGAATCTGGCCCTGGACCCCAGGAGAGAAGAAAAAACCTACCAGTGGATGCTGAGTATGGACAGAGGGCAGCCAGGAGGGACCAAATGAGAGGTTGGGAGGACACTGGAAGAGCCTGGAAGGAGGCTGGACCTCCAAGACTGCTGACGGCCCCCAAATGAGAGGAACATCTAGGGAAACCCCTCAGTAGTCACAGTGTGGTGGTAGGCAGAGAATGGAGTGGCTCCTCTATAGAAGCCAGTTCCACTCCACCCCCAGCTTGGGAGATGGGCAGCTCCCCCTCAGCTCTAGACCCTATATCTTCCCCTCTCTCCTTTGGGGGTCAACATCCTTTGTGGAGTGCCTGGCAGTGCTGGGCTCAGCTCTGCCTCACAACACCCACGTGCCACCCCCAGACAATGAACAACGGCCGGCTGCAGAAGCTGACTCACCCTCTGGGGGTTGGCCAAGCCAAGGGGGCTACCCTGGACCACTGTGGAGTCTCAGGCAAAGTGAAGGAGATAAGATGGTCAGAGTCTTCCTGCATAGCTCCATTTTACAAAGGGATGAAATGAAAGAGGCAGATGTGCACACTGTCAGTTTATGCCAGAGGGAAAGGACTAGGAAAGGGAAGCTAGAAGGAAAAGTCTCCTAAGAGTTACTTTCAGGCGTCACCTCTCATCCCCATACCTGCTTATAACAAACTTCGGAGCTTGCCTGGACAGAAGGGAGGGAAGAGACCCTTTAGGCTGAAACTAGAACTGGCATGTGGAGGTTTAGTGATCACAAGAGGCAATCCTAAGACAGGCCTGATATTTGTGAGATCTGTTAGGTTAACTATACAACCCCTTTTATGCTTATTGGTCTCGCATAATGATTTAATTGTGTCCCTTTTCACTCTCAAAATTATCCCAGCTTGGACAATTAATGATACAGCAAAGAGAAGGAATGGGGCTTGAGGGATAGCATGTCCTGTTGTCTGGCAGCTAATGAGTCTGAGGAATTCCAGGAAACGTCATCTTTCTACACAACCCCACAGAGCCCTAGCAGTTGGTCTGGGGATTGGCTAAGGATGGGAGAGAGAACTCTGCTCAGGGGGCACTGAGCAGAGGGGCAACAGGAAAGGGAAAAGGGAAGGTGCTGATGGAGAGCCCTGTCCCCCCACAATCTTCCAGCAGAGACACCAGGAACTCGGCACTGTCCTTTCTGACAGCCCTGGCTATGCATCAGCATGGAGGAAGCCAAAGGGCTCTAGCCAAAGAGTCACAACACTAGGATCCTCACCTCCCATCTGTTCATACCCCCCAACTCTGCCACTGACTTTGAGCACCACTCCCAGTTAAGGCAGGGGGAAGTCAAGTCAGGTCCACCCAACTCCCAGAGCAGCATCTTACCCCAGCTTCAGTCCCATCCTCAGGGACAGAATTCCCTTGCCATCCCAGTGAACGGTCCATGCCCCACACTTCAGACTCCCTGTGAGCAAGCTCTAGGTCTAATTTTATCTCCCAGGCAAAGTTCCTCACACACAGAAACAACCTTGTCTTGATGCTCTTGTTGTCATCTGGCTTCCGGACTTGCTCCTTTCCCTTTTTCTTTGACCTCCCTCTGTCTCTGGCAGGGGCCAAAAAAGCCTGTGGAATGTCCTACCCCACTCCCTCCTCCTCCTCCCCTTCCCTTGGCTCCCACCCTCCAAGGGCAGCTCAGCTGCAGCAGGATCACTTGGTTCCTCTGCAGTCCCCTCCTCCTCTGATTGGCTGCCCCATGACGCCTGCTCGCTGACTGCCCTGGTGGGCACAGCACCAACCTCCCAAGTCTATCTGCAGCACAGACTCTTGACCCACTTGGCCTCTTCTGTTAACCCCCAAGGACCCTGATGCTTGCCTGAAGACTATGAACTGTCCCCAAGGTGACCTGACCCATCAGTACATCCAGGACAGTCACCCAGGAAACCTATTCCCAACTCCACCCCCCATCTCTCACCTTAAGCAGTGCTGAAGTAGGGTAGGATATCCAATGATCCTCTGAGTATAAGTTCCAGGGGTCTTCCCAAGTGTCCCTTTGTTTTCTCCCAGCAGGAGAAACTGCTATCCCACTGTCTTAGAAAATGTGCTCCTAGATTTGCCTGCAGAGAATCCCAGCCACAGAAGCAGCTTGGCTCCAGGGACTCTGACCACCCTAGTATACCTGACCTCTTACTCAGGAGGATGGGTATCAATTCTATCATCCCATCATTCTCACAAAATCAATGAGAGAGCTGCTAGCACTTGGTCTCTGAGGGGCATGGGTTCAAGCATATGGGAAACTGAATTCCAGAGGCTCAAGAGCTGCCATTTAGGTGGGAGATGAATTGAGGGGTCTGGCTGGCAGTGTACAAATGGAGCACTCCACTAGGAGTCAGAAGGCCAGTGTTTCTGGTTGGGCTGGAAACACCCCCTTGTGAGTCTTAATAGTGTCTTTAATTTCAGGGTCTTAATGTCCAACTGTGAATGGCCCTTCCTTGCCTCCCAGGGAGACTGGGGAGAGAAATCACTCTGAGATACCTCAAGCTGCTTTGAACCTGAGAGAAGTAGTACTCAAGTCACAGTATAGTCATTAATGTTGATCTGTCATTCTTTTCACATGCAAATGTAAATTCCCTGGGGCTGCTGGGCTGGGGAGTTCTCTACACTGATTCCCAAAGCAGCTAGGACACCAACCTCCTTTCACAAGGAGACCCTCATAGAGGACTGTGGCCTGACATGAACCAGTAGTCAGCCTAAGGACTTGGCTGGCTTAAGGATAGGGGCCTGAGACTGGAGACTTTGTTGGTGGTGGTGTCTCTAATTAGAAAAGAACAGGGTGGCCTCAGCCAAACTGAAAGCACCAAGACCTTAGCTGAACTGAACTTGGTGTGTAACAGAAAAAGTCCCTCTGGTCCCTGCTGGGCTTGGCACTGGGGATAAACAGTGTCTCCCCAGGCTTCTATCCCTGGAACAATCAGCCTGTCCATCCCCCAGTGGGGAAAAGGAGTGGGGGCCAGGATCAGGACAGGCACCACTTAGCCTTTCCAAGGAACCCTCTTTGGGGAAGGTTATAGGGTCACCAAGACTTCCTGGCCAAGACTTGGGCCTACGCCTGGACACAGCTTGAGAGACAAGAGCCCAAAAGGTTGGCCTTTCTAAACCTGAAAGCTTCTGATTCCACAGGATGCAGGGAGTTTCCCTCTGGTGGCTGCCCTCAGCCAACATCCTGCCCCACAGGGTGGTCAAGAATCCTCTCCTGCTGTAAACAGCTTGTGCCTCCCAAAGCAGAGGGCAAAGACTGGGAGGCTTCCAGACTGGGAAAGATGGATGTGGCCTGGAGGCCCAGACACCCATAGGCTGTGTTTGTGGCAGGTTCTGGCAACAATGGCAAGAAAAGAGCTGGCATCCTCACAACCAAGCATCAAAAACCTCCTACCTGGGAATCTCTAAGAAGGCTGGCTGGGGTTACTGCTTCTCTTCCCACTACAGGCAGGTGGCAGGAATGAGTCCCCGCCAACCCCCACACACTGCAGAAGGACCTAGTTGGGGAGTTGGGGGGGGGGGGTAGGTGCAGCAGAGGAAGCTTCCCCACTGTTCCTGTCTGGGAGGCAAATGATACAGCTGATCCCACCCCACTGGATGGTGGGGTGGGCTTTCCTCTCAGGTGTTCAGGTGTTTCTTTAAGAAAGGGGCTGCCAGGTTTTGGAAAGGAGGGACCAAGAGTCTCACCATCCCTTTTAGGATGCTGGCAGTTTTGTGGATCTCCTCTATGTTTTCCAAAGGAAGTTGGTGCTAGCTTCTGCGCTCCCGGTAGGTGAGTGAGGAAGGATCATCTAGGTAACAGATGACTCAGGCAAGGGCGGAGACCCTCACCACCCTCATCGCTGACGCGCCTTCCCCAGAACAACATGCTGGTCTCTACCGCGGGCACCTCCCACAACACAGACCCACCCCTTCCTCCAAGACCAAGGGCAACTCGTCGGGGGTCGCGGCCTGTTCGGTAGCTGCTTGGCTTGGGGGGAGAAACTTGGGAACGGCGACGCAGCGCCACCCGCTAACAGTGCCTGCCCGAGCCTGGAGCTGGCGACAGCTCCTCTCGCCCCGCATAGCCGGGGCTGCAGCGCCGCGGGTCTCCTCGGAGCCGCCCGGGAGCGGCGGGCCCTGAGCGCCCTGGCCCTGCCCTGCACCCGCCGGTCTTACCATGGCTGCAGCCCGGGCCGGGCCGGCTCCGCCTGGACAGCGCCCGAGCGACCCGCGGCTGGAGCTGAGCGCGGACCTCACCGCACCGCCTGCCCCCACTCGCCTCCCCGAGTCCCGACCGCTTGGGGCGGGGCGAGTCGGCGGGGGCGGGGCGAGTCGGGCCCCGGGAGGGGCCTGCACCTCCGCGGTGGGTGCCCGCGCGAACTAGGCTTGGGGCGCCAGCCATCCCCTGAAGCATAGAGCAGGGTGGAGGCCTCGGCTCCTTGACCCTGAGCTACTTTGGCTACCTGGCTTTTTCTTAATCCTTGGAGTGGCTTCTTTGGACAGCTCAGGACCACGGGAGTTTAAACCAGTACCCAAAAAGAAAGCAACAACCACCTAGCATCCCTAGAAGGAGATGCCTTTGCAAAGGGAGGAGGAGTTGCCATACGAGTTGGAGAGAAACATGTGGTCACCCCAGGGATTCATCAAAGTGTTATGGAAGTTTGATGTCCAAGTTACTGATTGTCCATACCCTCACCACACCTCCTAAAGGAGAATGTCAAAACATTCTCCAGCTCTATCCAAGCTGTGGAAAAGACAGGTTAGCAGTAAGTTCCCTTTGTGCAGGACCTCAGATTAGAGATTAAAGAGGATTTACTGCAGAAATTATTCAGGGATCATCTGCTGGAAGGCTAGAAGGGGGAGGCTGAGTGGCTTTAATAGGGCATTGGAGTCTTGCCCAGAGCTGAGGAAAGCTGGAAAGGCCTCTGGGGAGGCCAGCCTAGGCATGACCCAGGCTCAGCTGGACCATACTTCCTCTGACAAGCAGGTGAGAAGCTGTAGGACAGATGCTTCAGCATCTTTAAAAGCATTAGAAGCTCAGAGGTGCCAGAGCAACAGCTAGAGAGAGGTACATGCTTGGAGGTGGGGAGTTGGTGAGGTCCAGAAGCATCCCCCTCAGACCCCAAAAGCCCTCCTACAAGGACAGGCTGACTGGCCTTTGCCTGTATTTGTTCTGGACAAAACTGAGCCCCATAGGTATGGCGCTGTCTATGGGTGGAAGTGTCAGATGCCTGCCTATCTTATTTCTATCTGATCTGTGAGCTATTGGCCTCAATTGAGACCAGTCAGTATTCAGTCAAGGGAGGAATAGCAGATAAGATCCGGCTCTGGAAAACATGGAACTGCTGTAGGAGATATGACTGGATATTTGGCACTGGTGAACTGGGAGATTAGAGAGGTTGTTGCTTAAAGACATCAGGAGCAAATATTCATTAACCAGCAAGTTGAGGAGAAAAACTCCTAGTAGTTGGGCAACCATGAGCAACTCACTTCACCTCTCAGGCTCTTAGTTCCTCCTGAAAATGAGGGGAATTAAACTAGGTTATTTTTAAGTTTCCTTGCAATTTCTGGCATTCTAAAAGTAGATTTAATGAAGAAGGAGGGTATGCTGTAGGCCTTGGAGGAAGAAAGCAAGGTAACAGAAGGAGATACTAAAGAAAACTTGGACTTGAAGAGACTCAGATGGCTCTGGAAGCATAGGAAAATGGGGATCTACAGCTTGACTCCAGTGAGAAGGGACCTCTGAAGTTCTAGAGAGGCTCCCAGAAAAGGCCTGGGGTAGACCCAGGAAATCTAAAGCTTACTCAGGAGGACAAAAGACCTAAAGAGATAATCAATGGCTGTTAGAAGTCTGCAGAAGCAGTAGTGGCTACTGCCATCAGATTCAACGGTCACGAGACCCCACTGTTCAAAGCCCTAGACCCCTATTACTGATGCAGGTACATTTATCTTGGATAAATTCTACTTTTATGAGTAACTATAACACACCAATTTTTTAAAATGAATTATTAGAAGGACCAACAGAGGTGAGGCCAGGGATTGGAGGAGGGAGGAGAAGAGGCAAAGGAGTAGCACCAGGGATCGAAATGGAGCAAATTATGTTATATAATTTATTATTATAAATAATAATTTATATTATTATTAATTAATAACTTTTATTATTTGATTTATAATAATTATTATATATAACCCTATATTCATGAATATGTTAAAACTGAGCCCCACAATTATGTAAAACTATAATGCACAAAAATAAAAAAGAAGAATACTTCTTGGGTGCTTCCAATCTGTAGTCTGTGACTTGAGGTGGGGAGGAAAAGAAGGCAGCCCCATCAGAGAGTCTTATTTTCCTTTATCATAAGAACCTTCCTCCCCAGAACTCAAGCTGTATTTAAAGTGTGGACACAGAAACAGCTCAAAAGGCAGCTCAATGCCTAACATGCAGAAGACCCTGGGTTCATTCCCTGGCACCACACAAAAATATAATTAGTTCAGCTAACTCATCCTCATCTGTGCTGGAATCCCCACTCCTCTCTGGCACCCACTGCTCAGGCTCCAGAAAGCCCTGTGTCCAAAGGCATGATTGTGCCAGCTTGCCTTGAGAGAGGTGAGGCCCTTGGGGCTGGGGATGTGGCTCAAGCGGTAGCGTGCTCGCCTGGCATGTGTGTGGCCCGGGTTCGATCCTCAGCACCACATACAAACAAAGATGTTGTGTCCACCGAAAACTGAAAAATAAACATTAAAATTCTCTCTCTCTCTTTCTCTCTCTCTCTCTAAAAAAATCAATCTAGAATTCTATACACAAAAACAAATGTCAAAAAAAAAAAAAAAAAAGAGAGAGAGAGAGAGGTGAGGCCCTAAGAGAGGACTGAGACCATGGAACTTAGCTCCAAGCAAAGAATCTTGGGGTTTGAGTCCCTTTCTAACCACGGTACCAGAGGTCTAACATAAGACATGCTGGGTGAAATAAAAGCTGCAAATAGACTTGAGCCATTCTGCCTGCACAGCCCCAGTATGCTAGCCTTGTAGCATTTAGAGAGTTCTCAGAGAAGATGGCCTTGGCATATGTCCCCATGCCAGCTTGGACTGTTAACATCACTGCCTCAAAGTCCCTTTCCCTGCCTGGGCCCGTTTCCCTCAGTGAAAGAGGCCGAACTCCCCTAGCTCCAGACCTCTTGCTCCATGTTGCTGGAGTTCCCATACCTGATCCGAAGCAGGGCCGACTTACAGCAGCCCTCCTATAAGTCATTGACGACAGAGTGCCTTCCCATCTCTAGCCGGCAGGTGGCCTAGCCAAATTTGCCTCAGCACAACTCAGCTCTGACTTTTCCTTGATATTTAACATCCCACCAGGCGTTAATGTCCTTGTCTAGAGTACAATTTCTCAGGCACTGCTAGGGTGGTGAGCCAAATGTTTGGGGAGTAGCTGCTTAGCTTAGCAAAGAGGGTGACTCCTCTGGTAAACTCAAGTAACCACAGCTCCCCCATGTTGTTGTGACTCCTTTATTTAGGGTAGGCCAACATGGTCTGTATGGAAAACCTCCCAGCCCCCTCTACTGGGTCTTTCCTGACCACACATGGCAAAGGTTGTGTGGCACAGGTGCTAATAAGCAAGGAGACTGCACTCAGGCTAAGCCAGGGCCAAGGTTCAGGCCAAGAATAAAGACAGATTACCACAGGAAATCAGGATTTCAGATCTGCATGACTAGCAAAAGACTACTTTTGCCTTTCAGTAGCTGTTTTCTCTAAGTGGTGCAAGAACTAATTGTACCTCCCTTCCCCCAGAGGTGGATGAGTCACTGATGATATAGTCAGAGAGCCCTAGAGGGGTGAGGGCAAAGGGCCATCACTAGGTTGTGTCTTTTTTAATATTTATTTTTAGTTTTTGGCGGACACAACATCTTTGTATGTGGTGGCTGCACGCATGCCAGGCGAGCGCGCTACCGCTTGAGCCACATCCCCAGCCCTAGGTTGTGTCTTTTAAGGAAAGCTCAGCCAGTCTGTCCAGCAAGGTCTGTGCAGAAGGAAGAAATCAAAATATCTTAAGAATTGTATTTCTTGGTTCCTGCTGAACAGTCACAGAGAGGGGCATTCCAAAGGTGGCAGGGTGCTGGAAGTCAGCCACTCTGATAGGGCATGTTCTTCTAACACCCACCCTAGGCAGGGTAGACGGAGGAGCTCAGAGCTGGAGGGACTTGCAAATCTCCATGTGACTATCTAACTGAATGTCTGACTCTCCTCATGAACTTCCTTATCTTTCCTGCCTCCATCTGAATACCTCCCGTGGCCAACTAACAACATTGGACTTCAACCTTTGGGCAGCTGAGTTCCAAGGTCTTTCTCAAAACTGAGCCAAAATCTGTGTTGTCCCCCTGTCTTTTACCCTCCAAGTGTTTCCATACTAGAAGCTTTGCTGACTCATTTCATTGAACTTTGCTTTGTCCTTGGATGTCCACACCTTCTCAAGTGACCCATCTATATACTTTTCTCTTGTAAATTAATCATAAGCCCCTCAAGGGCAGGAGCCTGTCTTCTATTTTAACCTCTATTCATTTCAATCCAGGGAACATGATGTCAACATGTGATGTGATGTCTGCCCTAGTAACCAGGTCCCTGCCCCCAAGAGTTGACTGATCAATATGAACTCACTAAAAGGATGCATTGATTAGTGTTCCATTCTGACTTTTTAGAGCGGGACAAGCCTTGAGGCTGTGGGCTACATTGACCCATCACTTGCCCTTAATTCTGGCTGCTTTCAAGTTCATGCCCACCTCCCTGGCTCATAATTCACATGCAAGTAAATGGATACTGCTCCCACTAAAACCATCCTCTTTGTAGTTTTTTTAAAATATATTATTTATTGTCAATTGACCTTTATTTTATTCATTTATATGCAGTACTGAGAATTGAACTCAGTGCCTCACACATGCTTGCCAGGCAAGCATTCTACCACTGACTGAGCCACAACCTCAGCCCCTCATAATTATTTTGGGCAGGCCAACATGGTCTGTATGGGAAGTTATTTTGCCAGGAAGATATGGCTACACAAGAAGGATTTCTATACCACATACTTGAAACTCTGAGGCAAGATCTTCTTAAAGAGCTTCCAACTTTGAACAAATCCTGAGCCTCAGTTTTTTCATATGTCAAATAGGAAAAGGTATAATGTAAGGGTAAAAGAAATTGAAGTTAAAGCGTAAAAGTTAAAGGGTAAAAGACCGGGTGCTGTAAAAGTTTCTAAGCTGCAAGGTCTGAGTTAAAATGTAAAGGAGGTATTGTTAGGTTTCTATATTACCTGCAAAACCTGAAATTTCTGTAGCTGTTAAGACAATGCTTAGAACCGCCCAGTAAACATTTCCCCTGATTGTCTGGTTGTTTAATAACTGAAGGGGTCTGTGTGGTTGCACGCAGGCCTTGCAGGGCCTGAACCAATCAGTTTGAATGTGTACTCTCCTTAGGAATGACCTATCACTCCAGCCTGACCTGTTCCCGCCAATGAATGAACTAATCATGTTTAGGAGTTGTTGTTCAATTTTCCCGCGCCTCATGATGATTTGTTCTGATGTATACAAAGCCCTCTGCCCTCTCCAAAAAGTGTACTTAAGCAATCCTCAGCCCCTGCTCGGGGCTCTGGGCTGCTTTCCCTTCTTGAGTGGGCACTGAGCCCCAGCATGCTGGTTCAATAAATCCCCCTTCTGCCAATTGCATGTGTGGTCACTTGGTGGTCTCTTTCTCCGACGTTTCGAGGGACCCTTACAATAATACCCTCAGAGATTGCTGTAAAAATTCACTAACACATTTAACAAGGTATAATCACCAAAATGAATGGTAGTTATTATCTCAGCTCTTGGGAAAATTATCTACACCAAACCAGCCCCTGTCAACTATGATTTTTTCAAATGACTTCTCTCCTGAGGATTAGGAATGTGCATGTATAATGGTTGTAGACATATGGGAGGAGAGAGAATAATTGAGTAATTCCTCAGACTAAGGTGACAATGGAATGACCATGCTCTTGGCTCCCGTGGAGTCAGCTTTTCCAGTTGGACACCACTCCATCTCTAGAAAGCAGGTCTTGGTCTCAGACCTACTAACCCAAATTCCTGAAGATAGCCACTATGGAGACCCCATGGATCTAGATGACTTTGCCTATGGTTAGTGTGCCAAACAAGGCCGAGACTTTGGCTGGCCCAGTCCTCTTACTCAGTTTCAGAGGCTGGACATTTCTCAGGAACTGCCTCACATTCTGTTCCCCTCCTCCAGCCTTCATTCAGCCCCCAAGGTGCAGCTGTCTTTTGCTGCTCCCCTCACAGCAGCTGAGACAAAAGCAGCTGAGCAGAGGTGGGTGAAGGGACGTGGCCATTTCTGCCACTTAGGAAAGCCTTCTTCTGCTGAGCAGCTGTTGGGGTGGCTTCTGGGTTATGGATTACCCAAGTATGTACTAAAGCCAACCTCCATAATTCACCCAGGCCTACTATTCTTCCTCTGACTTGAAAAATCCACCATTTCAAACACCACCAAAGTACTCTTATGAAAAGATATCATGTTGGAGATGGATTCCAGTCAGGAAAGCAAGTAGCTTCTGAAAATATACCAGAAAGTTCAAAGTAGATATGGCAAGTTCTTTCCTATGTGGGATTTTTCTGGACAGAACAAAAAACAAAGGGAGTCTGTCCTCCCTTTTGCCATCAAACCCGAGAGGAAGGCAACACATTTTCCTCTGTCCATTTCATAGGCAAAAGGAGGGACCTGTCCAGATCTCACAATGAAGCCAGGAAATCATTTCCCTTACCCTGTGCTTCCAGGGATTCTTGTTGAGGTAAACCACAGCTTGTCCCAGTCCCAATGACTTAACTGTCATGGGGTGCCCAAGACTGAAAGGATCCTTGGAACACAGGACTTTCAGTGCTAAACCCCTATGAATTAATTGTTCAACCTTGCCTGTCCCCAAATTAGCAAGTCATGGCCAACGGTCACCAGACTTCGTCCTGCTCTGGAGTTGGCAACCCATGGAAGCTGGAGATGATCAATGTATCATCTGACTGGATGAGATGGCTACTTCCTAGGACGTTGCGTGGTAGGGTCAAGCTATTATGAAAAGCCTCCTGTGATGCTCTGCCCCATTTTCAGCCTTTCTTTCAATAATTCCCTTTCCTCTCAACTATGATCCTCTATACAAAGCAAAGGTAATGGGAGAGGTGAGAAAAAACAGTCTACAAGGTTGCTTTCAGACAGCCACATCCTAGGATTATTACCATCCCCATGAATGCAGACACATTCCAGGACCTTCCAAGGCTTTGAGGTTTTTTGAATAAACAAAGTGCCCCTCAGCAAAACTTCTCAGTAGTTCAGGAGTCAAAAAGAGGCTGACTGTCCAGTCCCTCGGGGGTCAAATGACATGTTATCTTAAAGACATTGAGGTCTGTCTCAGGTAACACAAAGATGGTCTTCTCTGGTTCCTGGCCTATTCTCCAGAGTTGGTTAGTTTCTTTATACACACACACATACACACACACACACACACATTCACATACGTTTTATATATATATACACATTCATATGTGTGTGTATGTATGTGAACACACACATATGAATAATATAACCATCTTGTTCTCTGACGGCTTGAGAAGTCTTATATGAGGGTGAGTACGACAGGTGCCTTGAAAACACAGGATCTTGAAGCTGGGGTGGCTCTGTCCATCAGAGGAATTGAGGCTCCACCTATTCAAGAGGAACTCCCCAGAGCTGTATGAGAAAGGAGCCCACCCCCCCATCCCCCTGCCATTACTGACCCAAAAGAGCTTCTGCTAGTTCTCTCTCAACAACAACAACAACAACAAAAATGATTCCCTCTATCCAGCACAACCTCCTTGGGGAGATTTTAGCCCCTAATGTCCCAATCCAAGGATGACAAGTATCTGTCCCCTAAGACAAAAGGGCCTTGAGGAGCCATTGGGGAGGAGACTGACAAAGACAAACGTAGGCTGAATTAGGCACCATCCCCAGCTGTGGACCCACAGGGCCTTATGAAGCTCAACAACAAACACGCCGTCTTCCACAAGGCAGGCAAGCCTAGTGTTGGGGCTGGGCCACCAGAGAATTCTTGCTGGGAATGGAATCTGGAACAGACTCTATGGTCAACCGTTTTCAGATCAGAGGAAACAGAGGCCTTAGACACCAGCACCAGAGTCTCCATTCTGAGGTTGCCTGAGGACCATGCAGCTTGGGGGACAGACTGGAGAAACCTAGTTATCTTATATTTTCCAGGGAGACTATCTGGCCCACATCAATGCCCCCCTACTTTCAGGGAGCCAGAGAAGACCAGAAGCCCAGCTGCCTGGGAGCTTCTCTTCCCAGCTTCTGGGGAGCAGCTCTGCTGCCGAACAGGGCTGGAAAGCTGTAATTATCCAGACAGGATAAGAGCTATTTTTGGAAGGAGCTGTCCTGCTGCCAAGGCTTTTGACTTCCTAAACTAAAACAAGATGCACAGAAAAAAAATGGGTGAGGGTGGGGGAGGACAGGGAGGAGCCTTCTCTGTCAAAAACATCAAATCTTGAACGAAGGGAAATAGTGCCCCCTCCCAAAGGTATAGATTTAAATTAAGAGGTAAGCAAGAAGCCAGTTGTTAATATAACTCCCCTGGTTTGGGGAAAGAGGGTGTAACTGAACCCCCTTACCCACCTCTTGCTGACTCCCTCTCTCCTAAGACCCTCCAAGGGTACCTATTCAGTCTGTTCTGTTTATTTTGACATTTGAATACAAACTATTACAAATTGTTATTTAAACGTTTCCTGTCCATATCTTATCTTCCCAACCAGATGGTCAGTTTCTCACTGCCAAAGAACGTTATGTGTGTACTATGAGATTTTTCCCCAATCATGCCTAGAGTGCTAGGTATCTGAATAAAAATTGTCTATGAAAAGGAAGGAGGGAGGGTCGGAGGGAGGGAGGGAGGGAGGGAAGGAGGGATTTACTGTTTTACAAGGAGGCAATCTCTAAAAGTGGCTGCTCCCACCTACAGCTGAGCCCAGGGCTGGGGGCTGGATAATGGCAGAGGAGGTGGAAGCTGCATTCCTGGATACCTCCCCTTCAGCTGCTTGGTTATCTAAGCTCAAGTTGTCCCCGACTCATTTGTTTTCTGTCTGTAGTCAACTGTTTGGCCTGGGCCAGCCAGCCCATGGATGGAATCTACTAGAGGTCATTGCTAGGTGTTGGATAAGAGAGGAATATGACAAGAGAAAGAATGAAAACAGGAAGAGCTTTGACCATCTTATCAAACATGGGCCAAGAAGAGCCAAAGTACTATGGGAACAATAAATACACTGCAAAATCAGGACGCTGCCAAATTTAGGACAGAGGACTGCCAAAAGCAGAATCCACCTTATGCCTTTCCAAATTAAGGACCCAAATAGTGTGTAACCCAGAAAAGTGACCCCTTTCTGGAGTGCCCCTGGCAGGAGAGGAGGGAGTTAGGTGGGGACTAATCCAACGCATAGCTGCCCTGTCTTCCCACAGAGCACTTGGCAAGATTCATCATCTGCTAAAACGTCTCTGTTCTTTCTCTCCAGGGCTGCAACTAGCTCATATAGCACTTGTGCAGATCTCCCTCTGGGGAGAAGCAGTGCCACAGGTGCACAGCTTGGCAAGTGGAACACAAGCACACTTGTGCAATGGACAAACTACCCAACCATACCAAGCAGCTCTATATCCCTCCACACCCACTTCCTTCAGAGGACTAGAGGAGGACTTGAACAACGGGGTGGGGCACTGGATGGCTGGAAATAACTTCCCAGTGGCATTCTTACCTCTTCATCTGTCATAACAAAGAAGTAGAAGCCAGGCATTCCCAGGGGGCAGCAAGTGGAATCAGACAGTACCAACAGAAGGGGAAAAAGAGAATTTTACTAAAGATGTCTGTTGAGAGCCACAGCCTGAGGGGCCCCACAGGCTGTGGCTCTCAACAGATGTCCAGTGAGAATAGGCATAACCTGATCCAAATCCCCACCTATTCCAAGTGGCCCAAATAACAATAGCTAGCATTTACTGAGTGCTCACTGTGGACAAGTTCCATGCTAAGTAGTGAACACAATAACCTAGAGAAAGCCATTATTTCCACATAACCTGTGGGAAACTGAAGATTGGAGAGGTAAAATAACTTACCCAAGGTCATAGTCAGGAAATAGTAGACCTGGGGCTCAAACCCAATAAAACAATCCCAGAATCCATACTTTGTTACCTTCCTGTTTTATCGAGTTTTGCTCCCTCTGAAAGACAGAGCTGCCCTTCTCTTTTCTTTGCAATTTATCATTCAGAGGGCTCATCCTGGTTGGGAATGGACTGGATTCCCAGGGCTCTCCTCCCCAATAACTTCTTCATCCAGATCCCTGGCGTCTATAGTGTTCATGGGACTGGAACTTATGTTGGGCCACACAATGCTCACAAGCAAGTAGTCCCTGATGCTGAGATTTACTCTCTGAGGGCTCATCCCCACCATCCACTGTGACCAGAGAGATCAAGAATAAAAACTGAAAGGAGAATCCTGAGGTCCTGAGGACACTTATGGCTTCTAGCCTTGGCCACAAAACCCACTGATGACCACAAGGAGAAGGTCCAGACATACATGGAGACCCTTTCTGGGCAACAGCTATTATATCCCCAGGTCATAGTATTGGGGATTGAGGAGGGTCGAGGAGCCAGAGAGACACATGAATTAGTCTGGAGGCAGCTCTGAAGAAAACTATGAAGCAGGGAGTTTGCTTTGGTGTTTTTTTTTTTTTTTTAAAGGACATGATAAGTAGGACCAGGTAAGCCAAAAGGCTATGAGGCTTAAATCATTCTTCATTCCTGCAGTGACTTCTCATTAAGAGGAGAATCTTGAAAATGAAAAAATTTCCAATTCCCAAAGGGATGGCGCTAGTGGTGAATTTATAGGCAAGACAAGTTGTTCCTCTGCTCCTTTAGGTCAAAACCCCAGCAGGGACTCTACTAAAAGACCAAGCTCTATAATAGAGTAAAAAGGCCACCCTCTGCCCCTCAACGTTTCTCACAATGAACCCAAAGGAAGGAAAAGCACAGACCTCTTAGCCACCAGATGATTCGATTCTGCATTTCCTCAGAGACATCTGAAAATAACAGACTGATTATTGCTTTCTTCTGTCTGTGGGATGACACCCCTCCCCCCCATTACATCATCTACCTTTCTAGCTCCTTATGTCTCCACCCAAAGGTGCCCTCAGCCCTCCATTCTCTCCAAGAGGTCCTCCCACTTAGGCCCAAATATCATATTCCCCTTTCCCTCTCCCTTCCTTCCACCCTCCCTCTTCACCACCATTAATGTCTTCCCCCTCCTGTAAGCCCAAGTCTCAAGTCATCTGTGCCCTACCTACTCCACGTTGATGCCAGAAAATTTACCTGAGGCCCTTATTCTTTTCAACAGCCCTTACCAGCCCTCACCCCAGCTCAGTTCTTCATCTCCACTCTCAGGAATCAGCTTCCGATCCTGCAAACCACTCTCTACTACCTTCCATTGAAAAGTTAAGCAGCATTGCCTGGAAGAGTCAATGCCTGACGCCAGGCCCAAGCATCATCATCGAGGTCATTAACTTGGAGCTCAGAGAAGCTGGCAGAAAAGTCATGGAGCATTGGGCTCAAAGATGGAACTAGATTTGACACTGGCCGGAGGGCAGCCCTGAGGCCCAAAATGAAGAGGGGGGCCTTTCCTGCCCACCCCAATGTCCCATCTCACTAAATTGGGGCTGCACTTGGGCAGTATGCTTCTTCACATACCCAGGAAGAAAGCATTAAACCTTTGAATGGGTTGTTTGATGGTGTGCTTGGGGGCCTGAGGCACTTCCCTCAATGGTACCCGACCTGGAGACTCCTTTGGTGATGGTGGTGATGGTGGACTTGCCTTCTCTCTCTGGAACATCAGGTCCTCACAGAAAGGGCTTGAGTCCATTTCAAAAAGGGACACTAAAGGGTCTAGGGGAGGAGGAGACTTAGGCTCAAAATCAGGTGTTGTCGGCCGGCTTTGGGGTATTTCAACTTCAGGATTCAGTAAGGCCCACCATGAGGAGTCAGGCCCATACCTAGGTAAGGACCGAGGGGGTAAGGGCCGAGGGGTCAGTTCCACTTCTGCATGGATGGAGGGCTTTCGGGAGGGTTCTGGATACCTGAGTGCAGGTCCTGGGGACACGTAGATAGTTTCTGGGGGCCTTTGCATTTGCTGCTTATGGACGGGCTCTGGAGTGACAAAGACGAGAGATTTGTGGGGGCCCTCAGACCCTGCTGGAGATGTCACACGCTGAGTTGACTGTCTTTGTGGAGAGATGGTGGCCTTGCGGCTGACCTCACGGCCAACCTCGCTGTCTCGGATTGGGGACCCCATGTTGGACTCCACCTCTGATGACATTATGACCTTTGGAGAATGCTTGGTCTCGGTGTAGGCAGGATGCTTGTAGAGAGTCTCAGGAGCTGAATGTGCTGCTCGGTGTCCACCATCTAAATCTTTAAGGACAGAGAGTTTGAGGGATGATGCCATTTTCATATTCCTTTGAAAGGCCTTGGGTTCTGAACGAGTTGAGCTGTGATGATCCACTTCTGGCTCTGGGCTGGCGAGCCTTCTATGGACTGTCCGATGGTCTACCACACGGCTGTGGCCATGCTCTGGGCTAGAGGGACGCTTTGGAGGTCTGACCTCACCAACACTAAAAATCTTTCGAGTGGTCTCTGTTTGTATTGCCTCATCCTTTGGATAGGCTGAAATCCTACGAGGAACTCTGACCCCTTGAGGATTCTGGACCTTGGAAGGTGGGTCTTCTTGCAAGTTATGTAATTGCAAGCTATCCTTCTGGTCCATAAAACTTAAGCGACGGGTGGACTTGGCATCGCGGGGTGAGATACGATGGCCAACTTCACGCCCTGGCTTGCTTTCACCACTTCTTCGCATTGCTTCCTCTCTGACTGGACTAAGGTGCCGATGTACACTTGTAGAATGGGAAGCCGGTGTCTGAACTTGCTGGTTCTTTCGATGAGGAGAGTGATGGCGGTGTGCCTCTGTTCTTATTCGGGTCTCAGTTCCCCGATGGAATTGTGCTGTAGAGTGGACATGCCCTGAATGTGGGGACACAAATCGAGAGTAGTCTGATGCTGAATGGGGAGTAGTGGGAAGTGCAGCTTCTAATTTTTGCTGGGGAGAAGGATTCAAAGAGACAGCAGCACTTCGGTGGCTTGAGGAAAGAAGGTACCCATGTCCCCGATGAGGGGTGGAAGTAGTAACCTCAGCCCCTTTATGTGCTGAAACTGCTACCTTGGACCCAGTTTTATTTGTCTTGACCACCTGAAAGACTGTGCCCTTCTGGGTAGATGCCATATTTTATCGCTGGCTTGTCTTCAGGATCCTAATGAAGCCTGAATATTTACCCTCATTTTTAAAAAGCTGCTGTTCTTGGACTCCCACAAAAGTGGCTGTTGTTCTGTGTGTCTCAAATAGTCCCCTTAGCTACCTTTCTGTCTGATGATGTCATAAAGGAAGAAGCTTCCTATTAAACATCCTGTTGTACATAATTCTTTAGAGAAACCCAAACAGTACCTGAAAGAAAACTGAATTTATCTTTGCACTTGACAGTACCAAACCTTTGGCCAGGTTCTTAAAAAAATCTGGATTTCTTTGTATATAGAGAAGGTTTCCTTACTCTCTCTAGGTTCCAAGAATTTTCAGAACTCATCCAGAGAAATCAGCCTGAAGAGTTATGAAACCAAGGCTACTCAAATCAATCATGCTGGGTTAGTCCCAGATTTAATAAGGTATGTTGTATTGTACAAAGTTGCCCAATTTTATTTGAAACCACACTGTATGTTAAAGTCAAAATGTAGACCTCCAAGTCACATGTGGCAGCACATGCCTGTAATCCAGTGACCCGGGAGGCTGAGATGAGGATCACAAGATCAGCCTATGCAACTTAGTGAGACCCTTGTCTCAAAATTTAAAAATGACAAGGGCTGGGAATTTAGCTCAGTGGTATAGTATTCCTGGGTTTGATCCCCAGTATATCTCCCCCCAATACACACACAAAGATAAAGCTCCAGCAATTTCCAGGTTTCACGGGTGTTTCAGTTGACTCTGGGTTAAAAATCTAGGTTACTCAAGTCTCATATTATTGGTCCTTAGTAGAAGGGATCTGGATTTAGTATCAGTTTCAATTATAAATGACTAATACCTTGGACAAGTTACCTGACTTACCTGAGTCTTAGTTTCTTCATCTGGAAACCACTTCCTGGTATGTGGGTGACACACAATAAACGTTTGGGTCCTTTCTCATGATGCTCTCCTGTCAGCAATCCAATCAGCTGGACTTTGGTTCCTCTTGATTAGAACAGTGACTTTCCAATGTGGAGGACTATTCTGGATAAAAGTCTGTTGTCTTTCTCTCCCTTTTATAGGTCCCTTACCTGTCTTTTGGACATAGACCCTATCATATCCAACATTTCTGTTATTTACTCCAAAGGGTTATCAAGGTAATTAGTGGTCCGCCTCATTTTCTGTGCTCTATAATGACCATTCTCTTCTGTTAAACATTTTTCTTCTAATGAGTTATAAAATTGTTCATTACTAATTATGACATTGATTTTAGTTTTAAGAATTCTAAACCTTTTTTTCTCCCCTAAATTCAAAGTTTTTTGTAGAAGGAATTGCAAAAAAATGAAATCACCCAAAGAACCACTTTACTATTTTTTTTTTTTTTTGTACCTGGGATTAAACCCAGGTGTGCTTAACCACTGAGCAACATCCCCAGCCCTTTTAATATTTTATTTGAAGACAGGCTCTTGCTAAGTTGCTTAGGCTGGCTTTGAATTTGTGATCCTCCTGCCTCAACCTCCCGAGCTGGTGGGATTACAGGTATGTGCCACTGTGCCCAGCCCACTTTACTATCTTTTTTATATTTTTTAGATGTTGATGGACCTTTATTTTGTTAATTTATTTATATGTGGTACTGAGAATTGAACCCAGTGCCTCACACATGCTAGGCAAGTGCATTACCACTTAGCTATAACCCCAGCCCCAGTTTACTATTTTAATAAGCATCTTTCCATATATCTTTCTATACACTTCCATATGTAGATATTTATTTATAAATTTATAGGGCCCTATTATGCCTACTAGCATAGTACTAGTAGCATTATTCCATAAAGTTGTTGATAAATTCATTCTATTATTTTTTAAATATTTTTTTTAGTTGTAGTTGGACACAATACCCTTATTTTATTTACTTATTTTTATGTAGTGCTGAGGATTGAACCCAGGGCCTCGTGCATGCTAGGCAAGTGCTCTACCACTGAGCTACAACTTCAGCCCCTCTATTATTTTTTTAAACCAACCTTTTATTGCTGGGCATTTGGCTTGTTTCCAGTTTTTCAAAATTATAAACAACACTGAAATAAACATCCTTTTATGTAATTATATCTTTTTCTCCTTAGGACAATAGTTCTTTATCCTAGAGCGAGATGTGGTGGCACATGCCTGTAATCCCAATGGCTCAGGAGGCTGAGGATCTTGAGTTCAGAGCTAGCCTCAGTAATTTATCAAGGCCCTAAGCAACTCAGTGAGACCCTGTCTCTAAATAAAATAAAAAATAACTGGGGATGTGGCTCAGTAGTTAAGTCCCCCTGAGTTTAATCTCTGGTTCCAAAAATCTTTATCCTGGCCTCTCCTGAAGAGTTTTTTGTATACCTTTTTTTTAGTTGAGTGGACCTTTATTTATTTATTTATTTATTTTTATATGGTTCTGAGAATTAAACCCAGTGTCTCACACATACAAGGCAAGTACTCTACCACTGAGCAATAACCTCAGTCCTCCTGAAGAGCTTTTAAAGGCCCCTTTTTGGGCTGGGGATATGGCTCAAGCGGTAGCGCACTCGCCTGGCGTGCGTGCGGCCCAGGTTGGATCCTCAGCACCACATACAAAGATGTTGTGTCCGCCGAAAACTAAACAATAAATATTAAAATTCCCTCTCTCTTTCTCTTTAACAAAAAAATAAATAAAGGCCCCTTTTCTACCTCTACTGAAATAAATCAGATGGTGGTAAGCCTGAGCATCAATATTTGTTAAAAATGCCTTAGATGATTCTATGTACAATTATGGTTAAAGACCATTGTTTTAAGATAAAGACCTCTGAATTCTATTCAGGTGGTGCATGAACCAGCAGCCCAAGTGCCACCTGGGAGAGTGATAGACAAGCAAAAGCTTGGACATCACCTCAGACCTCAATTCCAGAATATACATTTATTTATTTATTTACTTACTTACTTAATTTATGCCAATGATAGAAACCATGGCACTATAGCTCACTATATACTGAGCTACATTCTCAGCCCTTTTCATTTTTTTGAGACAGGGTCTTGCTTAGGTTGCCCAGGCTTAAAACTCATTGAACCCCATCCCTATCTCTTCATCTATTCTGTGGTTTTAACCTATTTATTGTCTTCACAGAATGAGTTCAAACCTGCGATCCTCCTGCCTGAGCCTCCTGAGTGGCTAGAATTACAGACATGCAACAAAATCCATATTTTAACAAGATTTCCAGGTGATTCATCTGTAAGATAAAATTTGTGAAGTGCTGGTCTAAATGGTATTTCTGGATCAAAAAACATTTACATTTAAAATACACTCAAAAATCTCTCTGTAGATAAGTGGCACCAATTCATATCCCCAACACAGATGCTTGATTCCCCCCTCTCCCACCAAACTTAGATCTTACCGATATTTTTCCTCTTTAGTTATCTTATTTTAATTTACATTTTTGATTATCAGTGAAACTAGACATCTTTTAACATGCTAACTGGTTACTTGTTATGCTTCTTTTTAAAAAAATATTTTTATTAGTTGTTGATGGCCACCATTTTACTTGTTTATTTATAATGCAGTGCTGAGATTCTAACCCAGTGCCTCACACATGCTAGGAAAGTGCTCTACCACTGAGCCACAACCCCATGCCCTTTGTTATGCTTCTTTTCTGAATTGCTCTTTGCATGTTTTTCCATTAAGGTGTTTGTCTTTTTCTTAGAAGTTATTAGATCTCTTTGGATATTAGGAATATAAACCTTTTAGTCATACAATATATTGCAACTCTATCATTTGTTGACTTTATCCTCATTCAGCCATTATTTTATATTTTTAATTAATTAATTAATTTTGTAGTTGTAGATGGACAGAATGCCTTATTTTGTTATTTTTATGTGGTGCTGAGGATCGAACCCAGTGCCTCACACATGCTAGGCAAGTTCTCTGCCACTGAGCTACAGCCCCAGCCCTTACATTTTTAAAAAATCTATTTTTTAGTTGTAGGTGGACATAAAACCTTTAGTTTTTTTTAGTTGTCAATGGACTTTATTTATTTATATGTGGTGCTGAGACTTGAACCCAGTGCCTCACACATACTAGGCAAGTGCTCCACCACTGAGCCACAACCCCAGCCCCCAATACCTTTATTTTTATGTGGTGCTGAGGATTGAACCCAGTGCCTCGCGCTCACTAGGTGAGCACTCTACCACTAAGCCCACCACCCCAGCCCAAAATTTTACATTTTTATATAGTAAAATTTAAAAATCTCTTCACTTTGAACCCACTCTAAGATTAATAAAATTGTCACATATTTCTTAATGTTTATGTATTTATTTTTAATTAAAAATTTTTATTAATCAGACATATTTTTTTGGTACAAGGACTCAGCTTTTATGTTTTTCCAGATGTTTGGTCAGATATCCCATTATCATTTGTTAAATTATTATCTAACTTGATACACATTATTTAATATTCTAAATTCCCAAAACTTTATACTTTAGTTCTTTCTTTGGACTCTTTTTATATTATATAAATATTCATTTCTATGTTGATGCCATACTGTTAATTATTGAACTTTACACTATTCCTAAGTATGTAATAGTATAAATCCCTACTCTTGCTTTTCAGTATTGCTTCCATCAAACATTTATAAAGTCCTTTTCATTTATAAACTCCTACTCCACTATTGCCCTACTTTATTTAATATTTAATGTGGCTATAACAAAGTATCTAAGTCTTGGTACTGTATGAAGATAACAGATTTATTTAGTTTTCAGTTCTGTTAATCCAAGAGGATGGTGCTGGCATCAGCTTCTGGTGAGAGCAGATAGTGTCATGTAGTGGGAGCACATGTGAGGGGGATCAGTGTCAGATGACAAGAGAGAAAGCAAGAAGGCTAGCCAAGAAAGCTAAATTCACTTTATATATCAAAACCTACTCCAGCAGTAACCAATCTAGACTCACAACAACTATCCCACTTCAGGACACAAGTTGGTGCCCTTAAGGGCCTACTTTACTAGGTCCCACCACTTCCCTAGGTTCCACCACCTCTCAATACCATTACATTAAGGAACAAGCCTCCAGCACATGAAATTTTGGGGAACAAATCATATCCAAGAATAGCAACTATACAATTAACAGTCTTAATTTAGAGAGTGGGGTTTGCTTACTTAACTTCCACAGGACCATCTTATTTCTAAGCTCTTTCTTGGGGATACCTCACTATAACCCACTTTTAACACCAACATGTATGAGTAAAAAACAAATCTGAAATGTCCTAATAATCCTAGTTTTCCAAGGGTGCTTTAGAGATTTAATTCAGTCGTTAGCCAATGTTTATTTTTTCTTTGCTTAAGCAAGGTTGCTTATTATTTTTCTAGTAAGCCAATCTTTATCTACTGTGTGTCTGGAACTTGTTACATGTCTGCTTTCCCATCTTGAGGAAAAGTGAAGGACTCAGTATGTTACAAAAAACTCAGCATCAAACCCACAGAATAGATGAGGAGATAGGAATGGGGCTTAAAGAGTTTTAGTCTGAATTTAGCTCTGATTTAACTTTCATAATCATACTTTGAACTCCAATCATGGAAGACTACGGTTTAAGAATACAAAATTTGTTTGCTCCAGTATGATCCTGGGTAGGTCATGGGAACTTAAGAAGCCTCCCCTAGAATAATAACTTTTAGTGGTGTTGTGAAGATTAAAAATAATTGTCCAGTTAACAAATATTTGCTGAGCACCTAATATATGTAAGTGGCAATAACTCAGTGAACAACTTAGACATAATTCCTGGCCTTATGGAATATGGTCTATGTGTGGGTTGGGAAAAGGCAGGCAGGCTACTAAGGAAGAATTTCAGAGGTCCCTAATCTAGACTAAGCTTCAGGGACTTCAGAAAATCTCTTTAAAAAAGTAAAGTGAAAGCTAAAACCAAACAATGAAGTAGTTAGTTGAGGAGAGGCATATTCTAGTCAAGAATAACATGTGCCATACATTTGAAGAATTGAGATAAGTTTCATATTTCTAGAAGCAATGGGCAAAATTCTGGACAAGGAAATGAAACGATTATCTTTGTACATAAAAATATCATTTTACAAATAAAAATAAATGAAAAGATTGTTTTGGAGAAAAAAATTAGAGTACGAAAGAAAGTTTTAAAAATGCTTTTACCCTACTTCCTGTCCCCTGGCTTTGAACCTTCCACTGGATTCCCATGTTTGGCCATAGTTTTATAATCCCCTTGCTCAGTTTCCATCCTCACTTCCTTCCAGTCAACTCCCTTGTTGGGAACAACTTACCTTCAGAGTTGTAAGACTGGCTCTTTCTCATGATTCCAACCAAAGTCCAAATATCCCTTCTTTAGAATAGTTTCACCTGAACACCTGACCTGATGTTAAGTTGCCTCCCCTACAGCATTTACTATTACTTTTAACCTATTTATTGTCTTTATAGCATTAGTTCAATATTGGGTATATCAGTAAGATACCTGAAATATAAGAGATAAGATAGCTTGTAATAGAGGTCTGGTCGTACACTTAAAATACAAATCTGAAATTGTTAGTCCATAGGTGCTAACTGAAATCATGGGAATAAACCATGTTGCTTAGGAGGAAAACTTGCAGTGAAAAAAGACAAAGGCAGAGCCTGTAAAGGAGGGTGAGGTGAAGTAATGAGAGAGAGAGAGAGAGAGAGACAGAGAGAGAGAGAGAGAGAGAGAGAAGAAATAACAGTGTGCAACATCAAGGAAGCTAAGAGGACAGACTGAAAGAGAAACTGACAATGCGGTCAAAGTGACTGAGGAATTTAGGAATATGGAAGTCACCAGTGACCTTAGTGACTGCCAGAGAATGGAAGGAGTAGAATTTGAGTGGGTTGAGAAGAGTGGGAGGTGAGGTACTAAAGATAGCAGATGAAGACAAGAATGTTTCAAGAATTGCTGTGGGAGGAGAAGGATGGTATAGTAGGTAGAAGGAAAGGTGGGATCCAGGGAATACTTTTTTAAAGACAGGAAAATCTAAGTGTGTTAATGCTTATGAAAAGAAGCTAATAAAGAAGAAAGGTTGAAGCTACTAAAAAGAGAAATGCTAACCTCAGAAGGAAAACCCTGAGTGGACAGAAGATGAGATTGACCTAAGGATAGGAAGAGGGATACCGCCTTTATTAAAACAGGGAGGAGAGTGGAAAGAATATGTACAGTCCAGTATTGACTGCTTTACCTACAACAACTTCTGTTAATTATGTTTGGAGTTTTGGTGGCAGGAAGCTGAGTTAACTCCCACCTGAGGGCTTATATTTTCTCTGAAGTCATCTGTTGAGTATTGATAGGAAGTAAGAGAGGACAGTTTGAAATAGCTGATGAGTGAAAGAAGCAGCATACTAAAGAAACAGTGGGACTCCCATGTGCAGGAAAATTGATTAATATAAATAAAGCAACTGGTATATAATAATTGCTCTATAACCAATAAATAATATCTACCAACATTATGATTACTAATACTGACCACTATTTTTTACAGTCACGGGCCAAATAAAAGAATTTCTGTGTGGGTAGATTACAACCCTTATTACAGGGAGTTGGTATGGGACCTATATCCTTGATGCATACTAACAGATAATAACATAAGTCACCATTTATCATTGTATATCTGCTATTAGACCTTATATTTTTACTTATGTTGGTTCTGAAAGACTATGTATTATAAATATCTGTATTTCTCAAAGTATTATTTATAAATGAATTTGTTTTCTGGTGGTTTTCTGCTGGATACAATGGCAAGCAACTGTTTTCTTGCTATAAAATAGCCAAACAGACTTGTACCTTCCCATTTTATCTGTACAAGGCAAAATTTCTGGGCACTATTCACAATAGGAACTATTCAGTTTTCACAAACAACAGGCCTGCTACTTACTCACCAAGGCAGAACAAAATGCTAGCTGGTAAGTGCTGCAGTGTAGCACATAGTTTCCAAGAGAGGGTATATTCATATATGAAGATTCCAAATGGAGGTAATGAAAGATATAAACCCTCTAAAAATCAGGCTAGCTACACATAGGCCAGGAATCAAAAAGAGGCTAAGCTAAACAAAACATTGTGATTAGTATTACCACAATTTCATTCTTGTAGTACACTAATGATGTGAGATTCACAATCAAAAACACATGGAGAAGATGTTGTTTACCTTGAACAGTTCAAAAAATCTTAGCATTTTATTGTTATCTCTTACTAAGTTACTTCTAGCTGGAATGGGAATAGGGCAATCCCAGCCAAAAGGTTGGGCAGTATTTCTGTGATAAAACAGGGGCAACTGGTACCAGCATATATGAAGGTAGCTGCCCAAGTGCCAAACCCTGTAACAGAAATATATAGCTGGAACCTAAATGGTATTGAAAATAAACATTTTATTATATAACAGGAGTTAAAATATTCAAAAAAATTAACACCAACAAAACCAAAAACCATTCTGAGCACAATTTTAAAATTGCAACTACCTTACACTTTTCAGAAATTTGATTGAAAAACAAATGGTTACATATGCTGCCCACAGATGGGGCCAAACCATTATGTCTACTGTAGTAGCTGAACAAATTGTGAGTTAGGGAACTGGAACCACTGCCCCAATGGCAACTGCAGCAGAAGAAAGAAGAGCTCACAACCAAGATGCTCAAACTTGGGTCAGAATCCATCTGTGATCCATTTCCAGTCAATCTGACAAGTCACTCTGATCCAGCACAATTATCCTGTATTTACATGTTTTAAAAGACAAAAAGAAAAAAAGTTTCCAGTTGATATATATGCTTTTTATTATTATTGTTTTTGTTTTTATTTTTTGTGTGGTGCTGGGAATTGAACTCGGATCCTGATACATCCCCAAGCATCTCAAATGCTTTATTTGAGACAGGCTAGCTTTGAGCTTGTGACCCTCCTGCTTCAGCCTCCTAAATCACTGGGACTACAGATGTGCACCACTGTGCCCTTCCCAATACATACTTTTTTATGGACACAATATATTTTTATGTGGTGCTAAGGATCAAACCCAGTGTGCAAGGCAGGCACTCTAACACTGAACTACAGCCCCAACCCTACATACATTTTTTCAAAAGATACAAACAACATCCTCTTTCTGTTCTACAGAATTTAAGGAAAAGGGATTTTGATATTTCTTTTTTGTAATATTTATTTTTCAGTTTTTGGTGGATACAGCATCTTTATTTTATTTTTATGTGGTGCTGAGGATCGAAACCAGCGCCCCGCGCATGCCAGGTCAGCGTGTTACCGCTTGAGCCACATCCCCAGCCCAGGGATTTTGATATTTGTAATCAAGGGAGATTATGATCAGCAACTTATAATGGAAATGCAAAAATGATGCAAAGCAATTGACAGCAGCAACTTATGTATACCTTCTGTATGAAAAGTATTCTCAGGCTGCGTCTACTACTAATTTAAATAAAGTTAGAATTAATTTCACCTTTTTTAATAAACAGAAACATGTATCTATAAACTGAGCAACTTCATCTTTTTTATTTTATTTTTTTTGTGGTTGTAAATGAACAGAATGCCTTTATTTTTATGTGGTGCTGAGGATCGAACCCAGTGCCTCACACATGCTAGGCAAACATTCTGCCACTGATCTACAGCCCCAACCCCGTGCAACTTGGTCTCATTAATATTTATTTAGAAACCAGTGAATATTTCAATTTGCTTATGTAAATGGTAAACTTTAACCTATAAACACAGGATATCTCATTACCTGGATGGTTCAGACCAACCCAGTCGCTTCCAAAAACACGGTTTTAGTTCATCTTGGTGAAATATAAGAGGAAGGAAAAAACAACCTGATTACTTTCTAGGTCAAAGAGTGTCAGAATTCAGAATTCACACTAGTGTTCTCTCTAGTTTAGTGTAAACTGTTTTACCTATAATAGTTGTTCTATAGAGGCAGAATGGTTAATGGCTTTCCCTCCTAATATTCTGAAGCTCTTTGCCACAGCAATGGACACCAATGACACTAATTCGCAAATACTAACTAAAAGCCCATACACTCTAGTCAAGGTTCTGGAGGAAACAAAATGTACCCATGGCAAATACAGATAAAGATTACTTAATGAAGTAACTACATACAAAGGTTCAGGGAACAAAAAAAGGAATGGCAAGGCATTCGGTGACTAGCAGCAATGGGAAACCTAGGTCTGAAGGGACTGAGGAATGGGGATGAGAGGACAGCTGGAACTGGGAAAGACTGGCTGCCTCATAGAAGCTGTGCTTGTGAAGGAACACCACTTCTATCAGATGCAAGGTGTTGAAACAGGCAGGGAGGGAAAGTAAACCCTTAACATCTCTTCTGCCCTCTGCTCTTTTGCCTGGGGCCTCCCTCTGACCAACAGGAAGCCAGGGAGAGGCAGTCCACTAGAGTCAGCATCCCAGGACACAAAGCAAAGTAGAAAAATTAAATGAGGAAAGGATGAAAGGGATACCATATATGACCTGAAAGAGTTAATGTTTTTTTTTTTAATATTTATTTTTTTAGGTGTAGATGGACACAACCCAATGCCTTTATCTTTATGTGGTGCTGAGGATCGAACCTGGGTCCCGCCCATGCTAGGGGAGCTCTCTACTGCTGAGCCACAATCCCAACCCAGAGTTAATGTCTCTTAAACAGGAGATTGTTGTTTGTAAACAGCCTAAAGCTCTATTAAAACAGTTTTGAAATTAAGGTTAATTTATGACTTTTTCATTACTTGTAAACCTCATTTAAATTCCATAATATATGACTTCTTACTGGAGTCTGAAGCATCCATGTAAGCTAAATTTAAAATTCTTTTGAAGATGTTGGACAACTAGAAGCAAAACATCTCTCCAGACAATAAGATTAGCCAATGGTTTTTTTTAAGAAATATAACTTGTTGTTACTGTTTTTGTGATGAAGCTATGATCAGCAATTAACAGAAAACCTACACTGAACTGCAAGGGGAAAGAAATTATCAAAGGAAGGAAGATTGTGTATAACATTTGGGAAACATTATATAATAACTTTGATGCTCATCAAAGCCTAAGGACTGCAGACTGCATTATAAACAATCATTAATTCATACCTTCTTCTGAAGCCCCTAAAAAGCTGTCTGATTTCCTTCTCTCTGGCTTGATGCTTTTTTCCCTTTTTCTATGCTTTTCACCAACTTCTTGATCATTGGTTGCTTTCTCCCTTTAAGAACAATGATTTGGGGCATTAAACCACATACATAACAGCCAGGGGCAGGACTGTACTCTGAAGGAAACATAGCAATTAGGAGTATCACAGTGTTCCCTTTGGGCCAGGTGTTGGTTTAAGAGCTCTAATGTACCGTTAACTTGCTTAATTCTCTTAACAACTATATGAAGTAGTTACCTTCAATGCCCCCATTGTGATAAGGAAACTGAGGCACAAAGGTATTACATACACCTACTAAGTCCTAGAGCTGGTATCTGACCTACACAGCCAACCTAATCAGACTCTGTTTTTAACCACTAGACAATATAGCTGGCCTCAAAGGGGGAAAAAAAAAAAACACCCTCATTTTATGTCGTAATTGGTGGTTTTGAAGAAGACCACCATTTGATCACCTTTCTCTGATATGAAATGTCTAAATAATTTGACTATCTTACAGTTTAAGAACAAATTTGTTAAACTTTTAAGCAGAAACCCCCATTCAACAATAAGCTCCTTAAAGGCAGAGTCATTGATCCCCCTGTGCACCTCCTGCCTTAGCACAGTGTTCAGCTCATTGTCAATGCTCAAGAGATGCTGGCTGAACCTAACACTATTTAGGGATTCTTTTTCTGCTTTCATTTCATGGACAGTAGAAACAAAATATGTAAAATGAGAAGGGCTGGGGATATAACTCAGTGCTTGCCCAACATGAGTAAGGCCCTAGGTTCAATCCCCAGCACTGCAAAAAGAGAGAGAGAGAGAGAGAGAGAATGAGAATTAAACAGAAAGGGTGAAAAGAGACTTTTTTCCTCTCTTAACTTCCACTAACAGAATCACAGGGTCAGAGGTGAGGAGGGGCTGGGGCTGTAGCTTAGTGGTAGAGCACTTGCCTAGCACATGTGAGGCACTGAGTCCGATTCTCAGTGCCACATAAAAATAAATAAATAGGGCTGGGGCTGTAGCTCGGGGGTAGAGCACTTGCTTAGAATGCATGAGGTGCTGGGTTTGATCCTCAGCACCAGATAAAAATAAAACAACAACAAAAAAAGGCATTCTGCCCATCTATAATTAAAAAAAAAAGAAAAATAAATAAAATAAAGGTATTGTGTCCATCTACAACTAAAAAATATTTAAAAAGAGTGGGAGGAGGTGTTTGAGTTATCTTCTGCCTGTGTCCAAATGCCCCAGATCAGAGTCTCATCCAGTCTCTTCTGAGCAGCAGTAGCCATTGTTGAAGTAACTGGAAAGCCAACTGCTCTCCCTATCCAGTGGCTGTGACCACTAGAAAGTCAGTGCTTTACTGAATACAAATCAGTTACTCTGTAATTTCTAGTCACTATTTCTGTCCTTTGGGGCAGAAGAGAGTAAGCTGACTCTCTTCACTTTACAGTATTTCAGGCATTTGAGGGAAGATATCAAATTCTCCACTCCATCTGCTCTTCTCAGGCTAAGCCTCCCCAGCTCCTTCAGCTGTTCTCATATGACCTGGTTTGCAGACCTGTGACTGTTCTGTGGTTACCCTATTCTGTTTATTAATATCTCATTAAATGTGGCACTAAAAAGTAGTCCCACATTGCACCCTAGGAGTGCTCTAAACAGCACATTACCGGTCTCAAACATCACCTTGATCTAATCAATACATTTCTGTCTATACAGCACTAATGTTGCATTGACCTTTTCAACAACTGCATCAACCAGAGCTTCAGAGAGTCATGTCGATGCCTTCAAGAATTTATTGAATTGTTACTATGTCTCAAGCTGCATGCTAAATGCTTGGTATACAAAACTAAGAATTCCTGCCATTGATGTAACTATAGTGAGTAAGAATTTCCAATTAAATTTTTTTTTTCAGGCCAAGTGTCCTAGGAGTACTCTGTTTTTGAATCTTTTACCTTCATCTTTTTTTTTTTTTAAAGATGCCCAGACTGGCCTTGAACTCCTGGGCTCAAGAGATCCTCCCTACTCAGCCTCCTGAGTAGCTGTGATTATAGACATGCACCATTGTGTCTAGCTTTATCTTTTTTTTTTTTTTTTTTTTTTTTGTACCAGGGATTGAACTAGGGGTACTCAACCACAGAGCCACATCCCCAGGCTTATTTTATGTTTTATGTAGAGGCAGAGTCTCACTGAGTTGTTTAGCACCTTGCTGTTGCTGAGGCTGGCTTTGAACTTGAGATTCTCCTGTCCCAACCTCAAGAGCTGCTGGGATTACCCTGTTATCTTTATCTGTCAATACCATTTTGAATCCCCAGTCTATCATCCATCACATTAGCACTCATTCCTAGATTTGTTATCTAAAAATTTGATAAATATGCCTTTCCTGATATAATTCAAATGACTGATGTAAAGGTTGAAATAAGTAGGGACAAAATACAGTAATCTTAGAGGCCTCTCCTATACAGATATCAATTTGCTAATCAATATCTTGAGCACTGTGGGTGACTGGAGGGAGAGAGACAAGTGTGAGAATGCAGACACTTGGAGTCAGGGCTGGCTTATCTATAGCAGTTTAATGCCATTACCAGACATTCATTCTCCAAGAAGTCTAAAACCTAGCCCCATTTCCTCAAAAAGAAGAAAATAGGAGTCTAATACTTCTATGCCTTAGGAAGTATATAAATTTTAAAGAAGAACCCCCAATGGGGAATACTAACCTTGTAGAGCCTTTGCGGGGGTCCTGCTGCTCCATGCTCTCCTCAGATGGCTGAAACCATCTTTCCAGATCTTCATCAAGAGTAGAATGAGCTCTATCCAAGGGAAAGTGAAGAGAATGGTGACAATAGTCTTTTTCCCTCTCCCTTGACAAGGAAACATAACACTCTATAGAGTGGCAAGAAACTTTAAAACCTGTGCTTTCTCTATACAGTTGAGGAAATGTAAGTTTGGTCAGACTGTATGTAGACTCACAGAGGTCACATAGATCTAATTTAAATATATACAAAATAGTCCCATAGTCCCTTGACAAAAAGCCATGGCATCCATGATATCACTGTTTCCCAATGTCAAATGCTGACTCTTGTCTCAATCTAGGTCATTAAGTCAGTTTCTACCTTAAGTCAAGATTGCATATGCTTTCTACTTATTCTTCTAAGAACTACCTCTGAGGCTAGAAGATGAAAGTAGGATGTTTTAAGAAAGCCTGAAAAATATCCCCCATCAAAAAAATATCTTCCACTCTAGCTTGGTCCCTAGAACGGACAAACCATTCATAGCACTGAAATGTCTGAGCATCTGTGGAGCATGTCTGTGGTAAGTACTGCCACCAGTTCTTTTGGAAAAGGATGAGACAATAACATTAGCTAACTTTTGACCATGTACAAAGAATTTTATGTTTGAATAGCCAAACCTAACTTGGTCTTCTTAAGCAATTATTCTTTTACCTTAAATTATGGCACAGATTTTTAATGACAGCATTTGGGGGAGATAGAAGGAACAGTTATATCACAGATCAAAATTTTCTAAAACATCCCTTGAAAAAAATTTTTTCCCCTTCTTGCTTCTTTCTTTTCTCTGTCTCTAACCCTCTCTCTATTTTCTTCTTAGATCCTAGGGCTCCAGTCTCCTCCTCTACTTCCCAGACCTTTCCTCTTCCAGGTCTCTCCTTTTTCCTTCTTATAAAGAATACCATATCCCTTGAAGAATATGACAGACACTAGATTCATTAACCAAAAGTTATTCAAAACACTCTTATTTGCTGCTGCCTTTTATAGCAGTTGGGATGTTAATTCAATTTCTGGTCTCCCTTGTACCCAATAGGGGTCATGTGTCAGTTTGATCTATTAGATAAAGTGGATGTGGGCTGGGAAGAGTTTCTTGGGAAATTTTGCTTTCCAGATAAAATGGGGCAGAATCAACTAATATATTCCTTTGTCTCACCCGCCTATATCTGCCTGGTGTGCAGATAGCTGCCATCTTGCAAATGGGAGTTGACAAGCCAGAAAGAGTTTCAGTTTTGTAAAATGATAAATGTGTGGAGAATTGTTGCATAACAATTTGAGTACAGATGCCCTTGATTTATATTGTAAATACTGTTAAGTTGTAAATACATTTCTTATTTAATACACCTAACCAACCAAACAGCAAGCTGAGCAAGACAGTACACTGTAGAGTGTTGAAAGCCACAGCCGAAGGGGCCCCAGCAAACTTCCAGCTGCCAGCAAACTTCCAGCTGCTGGCTGATGATTGGCTCACAGCAGCCCCAGCAACATCTAGCTGATTGGCTCCTCTGCGGTGATGCTCATTGGGCTGTTTCCCTGCCCTTTCAGACCACGGAGCTGCTCACTGGGGGACTTTTTTTGGCTCCGCCCACGTGACCCAGCCAATCCGCCTCAAGAGCAGGAGGATTGTGGGAGGTGGAGAGAGAGGCTTGGGTTGGAGAGAGAGGCTTGTGGAAAGCCGGTGGTGGCAGTTGGGGCTCTGAGGGTTTTTCCTGAGAGGCTGTTCTGTTTGGCTTGTGTGGTTCTAAAAATAAAGTTAGTTTCTTTTGACAAGTGGCTCCTGATTGTGCCCAGCCAGACTGTGGCAGTAGAGTATTAGTCATTTACCCTCATGATTGTGAGGATGACTGTGAACTATGGCTTGTTGCTACTGTCTGGAATTCAGAATATCATACCATATATTGCTATCCCAGGAAAAGATCATAAAGTCCTAAAAACATAGGTTGAACCATCATAAGTTGGGACCATATACATGCTTTTTAAAAAAATATATCTTTAGTTGTATATGGACATAATATCTTTATTTTATTTATTTTTTTATATGGAATTGAGAATTGAACCCAGTGCCTCACAGGTGCTAGGCAAGTGCTTTACCACTGAGCCACAACCCCAGTTCCAATCTGTATACTTAATATTACTGAACTATACACATAAAAATTATTAAGATGATAAATATTTTTAAAAATATTTTTAGTTGTAGTTGGACACAATACCTTTATTTATTTATTCTTATATGGTGCTGAGGATCGAGCCCAAGACCTCGCACGTGCTAGGCGAGCACTCTACTGCTTAGCCACAACCCCAGCCCAATACCTTTATTTTTATTTGGTATTGAAGATCTAACCCTACACCTCACACATGCTAGGCAAGTGCTCTACCACTGAGTCACAACCAAGATGGTAAATTTACCCCAAGATGGCAAATTTTATGTTATATTTATTTTACATATAATGTGTATGTATGTTGCATGTAAGTTTTATTAATGTATTTTACATGTAACATATATTATTTGTATTTTATCACAGTTAAATTTTTTAAAAAGCAGAAGACCTTTTAGGAATGGGAGTTATTAGGATAGTATGGGGAAAGATTGTTTTCCTCCTATTTGTCAATATCGTGGAAAACACTTAATATAAACAATGCAATTTTTAAAACCCTTTCAAAAGTCTAGCTTTTTCTATTACCTCTCTGTGTCCTCTTCTAGATCCTCAGTTTCTCTTGTCCAAAGCAAAATGTTATCATTTTTATTATGGGCAGTTTCTTGTTCTTCTAAATGCTTTTGATCTAAAAACAATTAAAAGAATTAGCTTTATTAGAATGAAAACATTAAGAAAGCCTGCCTTAAAACGGAGTATAGAAATTAAGGCCTATCAGTGTGGTTCCTTAAGTACGCAATGGACCAGCTCCTCTCTTCCCATTAGAGCAGGAGGACAGGTGGCAGTCTATAGGACACCTGTATTCACAACAGCTGCATCTGGGAGCTCTTTGGTGCCAGGTGAAGCTTTAGGAAATCTAGCCTGTGCCAAGGTTCAGAGATGGATAGAACAAGCAGAGGAAAGAAAGGTCACACAAAAGATAAGGCAAGCAGCCCTGAGAACAAACTGAATAAATTTACTTCTTAGAAATGTTTCTAGGTTGGAGCCCCAGGGAAGGAATGTGGGTGGGGAAGAAACCCTCTAATGTATGATAAGGATTTTACATATGCTATCTCATTTCATTTGGCCACCAGTCCCATAAAGGGAAGAGGACTAACATTTGCTAAATATTTTATGGATGTACCATGCACTGTTTGTGGAGCTATTATGTACATCATAATATAGGAATTATTATCCCCATTTTACAGATAAAGACAACTGAGACTCGGATATTAAACAGTTGGTCATATAACTGACTTAGGACAGTAGCACATATTCATAATTCCAACTACTCAGGAGGCAGAGGAAGGAAGAGCACAAGTTGGAGACCAGCTTCAGCAAATTAGCAAGGCCCTAATTTAGCAAGAAACTGTCTTAAAAGATAAAACTAAATAAATAAATAGGGGCATGTGGCTCAGAAGTCGAGAACCTTTAGGTTCAGTCCCTAACACTGCAAAAGCAAAAACCAGTAGAGTCAGAATTGAGGTGGAGTTGTGACTGACCTCAGGGTCACACTTCCCCGTATGTACTACTCTGTTTCCAAGGACAACATTACACCTAGAACCTGATGAAAAAATCTGAGAGTATATGCTCACCATTTGCAGTGATGCCCAGATCATGTACTGTGTTCTCATGCAACACTGTGGATGAATTCTGCTGCTGCTTCAGGTGCTCTGTCACAGTACAAAAGCAAAAGACAACTTATTCCTCCTTTGAATGACTCTAGGGCAGTGGTTCTCAAAGGGTGGTCCTCAGACCAGCAGCTCTGACTTAACCCAGGAACTTGATAGAAATGCAGATTCTTGGGCCTTATCCTAGACCTACTGAATCTAAAACTCTGGCAGTATGGTCCAGCAATCTGTGTATTATCAAGACCTTCAAGATGCCTGATAAAGTTGGAGGACTACTACTTTAGGACATTCCAAATTTGAAGGAAATTTTTCAAGTAAGACAAAAAAAGATGATTATGGTGATGCAGAGGATAGGTAATACTTTGCCGTACCCTATGTACTCAGGATTAATGTTCACACAGTCTTTTTTGTGTGTATGTATGGTGCTGGGGATTGAAGCCAGGGCCTTGTGCATGTGAGGCTAATGTTCACAATCTTTACAACAACCCTATGCAACTGACTGCATTATTGTTAATTGTGTTTAGTGAATGAGGAAATTAGGGTTAAGAAACTTGCCTAAAACCTAAGAAAGGTTAAAGAACTTGCCTAAAATCACACAGATAATCAGTGGGAGGATTGAGATTTGAATCCAGGCAGTTCTAACTCTAAGGTTTATGCTCCTAATCTCTATGTTATACTCTGTAAAAGAAATTTTGTTACAACATCAGAATAATTCAAATGTTTCCTCATCGCTATTGGCCTATGGAAAGACAAGAGGCAGAGAATATCCATTATTTCCATTTCCTAAAGAAATACTTACTAAAGACAAGCATCTGCTAAAATCAGTGGCTGCTCTGCATTTATTAAGTGCTCAGTCTCCTCAAAGTACTCTCCAGTGCAGAGCAAAAAGTCAGTTGCAGGGAGCACAGGCAGACCACCCTGAGCTTGCTGGTCTTGTTCTGGGAAGGTACAAGTTGGCTCCCTTCCTGCTGAGTAGGAAAGAGGTCCTACCTCACAGAGCTTGGCATCAAAGGGCCCTATAAGATCATTTTATATAGTTTGAAATTAAAAATCCATTTTAATCCTGATTAGTCCCTTGTTGATCTTAAATGATTATCTATATCTTAGGGTTCTAAAATTTCCCGTGTAGGTTCTTGTCAGGAATCTATAGAGATTTGAATGTGGGTCCTCCAAAAGAGTAACAGCAGGTCATTCCCCAGAAATCTCTTTAGGGGAAACAATACATATACAATAGCCAGGTGAGTAAACCCATTATCAGGACAAACTACTCAAAAGCCCTCTACTTGATTATTTGCATAAGGCAGCCAGGACCTCCTAGAGGGAGAAGGCAGTGAACTTTTCCCCCTTGATTTATCATTAGGGAGTTCTTCAGTTGAGTAGGTACCTCCCATTTCTTCAAGGCCTAATGGGTCTAGTGTGGGGGAGGGGGAGTGCACAAACCCAAAATCTAATTTCCTTGAGGAAGAATGAGTGTGGATTGGTGACTCAGGCTCTGATAAAAGTTCCAAGGGTTTTTCTAAAACTGTAATGCTTTAGACAGAAGCATTAGAATCACGTAGTAAGGCTGAGAAGAGTCACTTCTTCATATGGATATCTTTACGCAGTCCTGTAAGCGATGAACACAGGGCCAGTACAAAGAGGTCTGGCCTCCTTCAGACAAGTAATTTTGGGTATTGGGGAAGGACTAAGAGAGAAAAAGGACAGGGATTTCATGTGTGGGTGATCTTAAAAGACTGCTTGCAGTCTGAGTTTATGGAAGGCTTCTTACTACTTGCATAGAAAACTCAATTCTTTTATTTTATAAACATTTATTGAGTTCTTTTTATATACCAGGCTCTGTTCTAGACTCTGGGGAATCAAACAACTAACAAAAGAGACAATTCCTTGAGGGGGAGAGAGACAAAATTAAAAAAGGATCCTCTGCTTTTTGTATTTCTGGAAAATTACTGACCCATTCAAAGTGACATCACCTAGAAATCTGCCCCAGATAATTGCCATAAGTGAAATGACTGTGCTGGGGTATGTACCATGAGACCAGAACCCAGGAGGAAACCTGGGAACACAGCTGCTACACTGGAGAAAGTGAGAGAGGGTTCACATGTGGTAACTACAGTAGAAGGACAGCAGGATCCACGGGCAAGTATTGATTACAGTCAAACTTGCAAGTACCTATTTAAGCCTACTTTGTATTTCTGGAAAATTACGCCATTGCTAAGGAACAAATGATACTAAAAATCTACTTAAGCAGTACACATGTGGGATAACCTCCAATCTCAACAGTTCTGTTATTTTAAGAAGAGCAACTACAGAGGAAGAATTTGCCGAGATTAACTAGAGAGTCTCAGAGGTAGAAAGTAGAGAGGTAGGGGTATGGGCCTAAGAGCCTGACCCATAAAAGCCTGTGACCTATATGACCCTGTGGCACTGAAGGCAAGGTTAAGTGAGGCAACAAAAGGCTATAGGGTTGGGGGTGTGCTCAGTGGTGCAGCACTTGCCCAGCATGTGCAAGGCCCTGGGTTTAATCCCCAGTACTGCAAAAATAAAATAAAAAAGGAAAGGGCCTGTAACTACGGGAAAAGAAACCAAGCAAGGAAGGTTTTAGAAGCTGACTGGATCCACTTAAACATGTCAAAGAACAGGGTCTGAGGGTTATAAGGAGACTAGAAGGCAGCTGGTCCTAGAGTCAGACCAATAAGCTCTCACTTCTTATGAGACTCAAAACCTCAGAGACTCTGAAAACCAACTAGTGTCCAGGAAGTTCTCTACAAGCTCCATAGCAAGAATAGGACCATCAAAAAAACAATTAAACTCTCACAAATCTGATGAGAGGCATCCCCTAAGGGCAAGGGGATGGTCCATCAAGCTGCTGGGGAAGCAGACTACCTGCCTGCAAATTTTTCGATAACCTTGCATCATTTCTTCACACCAACCCAAATGTAAATAAAATTGAGTTGGTACTACTCAGTCTCTGCCTGAAATGGAAAATTCTAGTCTCATTAAATTTTATGACACTGACTCTTAGGAAAGGGATTTACCCACAATTTCAATACTTTGAATGCCTCCACTCAGGCCTCCAAGGAATGGCTGGTTTGGTTTAAAAAGGAGATAAGAGTTTCTTTAATAAAAGAAGTTTATCATCATAAATCATTTTAATATTTTTATTTCCCCTCACAATCATCACCATTGCCTTTAAGAAACAAAATATAACAGATTCAGGCCAATATCCCAGCTAAGTTGTTGTGGTCCCTTTTATTGGAAAGCTGTCCCTTTCTGATTTTATCATTCAACCAGAACTTTGTAGGCCCTTTCTATTAGTGCCCACATCTGAGATAAGGAAACCATGCTGTGGTCAGTGACAATAGCTGACAAGACCAAGTGTATTTTGTATTAAATGTTCCTGTTATGGTTTAGGTCTGGAATGTCCCCCACAATCTTCTGTGTTAAAGGTTTCATTCCCAGTGCAGCACTGTTTAGGGAGAGGTTTGGGAAAATGATTGGATCATGAGGGTTCTGACTTATTATTAGTAGGTCACTGGGGGCATGTCCTTGGGGACTTTATCTTGTCTCTAGTCCCTTCTTCTGTCTTTCTCTCTGCTTCCCGGTTGCCACAAGCTGAGCAGCTTTCCCCTACCACACCTTTTCACCATGATATTCTGTCTCACCTCAGGCCCAGAGTAATGTAATTGGTCAATCATGAAATGAAACCATGAGCCAAAATAAACCTTTCCTCTTCCGAGTTGTTTGTGTCATATACTTTAGTCACAGTGATGAAAAGCTGGCTAACAGTCTCTTACCAATTTCGTCAAGTAGCTCCTGAGATGGTGGTGGTAGCTCATCAATGTGATGCTGTGAAATGGCTTCCATTAGTTCTTTAAAAAGATAAAGGGAGAAATGACTTAACACCTTCCTGAATCTGAAGTGGACTTTTCTAAGCCCCCTCATGAATTTGACTGAGGATTTCCAATGATGAAATAAATAAAGGGTGAAAGAAAGTCTTTTATATAACAGTCCTAATAGATACCTCCTTCTCTTAAATAATTTTCTTAGTAGAGACCTCTCTTATTCTATCCCACTTACCTCAGTATGGGTTGGCCTGTGCCCCTTCCTTTGCTAAGGATATTTGAAGTAGGTTCTTACTAAGAGGCTGGGAGGTCCAATCTGGATCAGAATTGCTTAAGGAATATAGAGGTTATAGACCAGCCAAAATGGACAAAACACAAAGTAGAAGGCCTTTGTCTATAAATTTTCAGGCCAGGGGATATAAAAGCAACTGTACTTCAGGTCTTGCCCCAAGAGCTCAATTATAATAACAACCCCTCAATATAAGACAAAATCCATTCCCGGAGGGAAAATTTCAAGAGTTGTTCCAAAGACTTAAGATATTAAAATTAATGTAATGAAAGCAAGAGTTGTAAAAACATCAGATCCTTTGGGCTGCGGATGTAACTCAGTTGTAGAGCACTTGTCTAGCATATGTGAGGCATGGGTTCAACTTCCAATACCCCACCACCCACCAAAAAAAAAATCCTTAACAGTATCAGACGCTTTTGATTAAAAAACTGTTTTCTAAGAATCTGTCCTGAGAAAAGGATCAGAAGTATAGTTAAAGATTTATGTATACAGAGCAAAAAGTTGGAAAGCAACATAAATCTTTGACATTAGGAAAGAGTTAAATAACACTGACTATTAAATAGAATGGACTTTAAATAGAATGGATTATTATGTAGTTATTTTATATATATATATATATATATATAAAATATATATATATAAAAATAAATAGTTTTTAATGACAAGGGAAAATACTCAAAATGCAGTTATTCCTCAGTATCTATAAGGGACTGATTCTAGGATCTCTTCTACCTGTGGGTATCAAAATTCATGGACACTTAAGTCTCTTACATAAAATGGTACAGTATTTGCATATAATCTTTGTATATCCTCCCATATACTTTAAATCATCTCTAGATTACTTACAATAATAATACATTATAAATGCTATGTAAATAGTCATTTTACTGTATTGTTAAGGGAATAAGAACAGAAAAAGAGCATATACATGTTCAGAACAATTTTCTTCAAATATTTTTGACTTGCTGTTGGTTAAATTTGTGGATGTGGTACTCACAGAGAAGGAGGTTAAGTACATATCATCAAGGAAAAAAAGCAGTCTAGAACTGATATGCAACTATGCTATTTTTTAATATATTTCTAAATCTGTGAGAAAGATATATACTAAAATTATACATGAAATTTAAAAATTACAGTTATATAATTATTTTATTTTTTAAGCTTTGCTTTATTCTCCAAGTTTTCTATAACAAATCTGTTTCACAATCGGAGGAAATAGCATTTTTGTTTGAACCAAATATAGCTTCGACTTAAGTCTCCTTAAATTGGCTAACTATTATGAACTTCTACTTTGATATGACACACAGGTACCTTTAGGCAGGCTCCTTCTCTGGGTGGCTTGGGTTGATGTGTCAGATGTGGTAGCCATATTAGAGGAACCAACTACAGCACATGCAGACAATCTTTTCTACAAGTGAGATGTAAAAATAGCAACTGACACATGTGTTGAGTAAAAAAGTACATGCAGTTCAATCATTTCCACTTTTTAAAGAAATATTTTTTAGTTGTTGATCAACCTTTATTTTATTTATTTATTTTTATGTGGTGCTGGGGATCAAACCCAGTGCCTCACACATGCTAGGCAAGTGCTCTACCACTAAGCTACAACCCCAACCCTTATTTCCACTTTTTTTTAAAAATTGATTTTATTTTTTATATACATGACAGCAGAATGCATTGCAATTCTTATTACACATATAGAGCATAATTTTTCATATCTCTGTTTGTATAATAAAGTATGTTCCCACCAATTCATGTCTTCATACATGTACTTTGGATAATGATATCCATCACATTCCACCATCATTGCTAACCCCTTGCCCCCTCCCTTCCACTCCCACACCTCTGCCCTATCTAGAGTTCCTCTATTCCTCCCATGCTCCCCCTCCCTAACCCTCTAGGAGTCAGGCTCCTTAGAGAAAACATTTGGCATTTGTTTTTTTTGGGATTGGCTAACTTCACTTAGCATTATCTTCTCCAACTCCATCCATTTACCTGCAAATGCCATGATTTTATTCTCTTTTATTGCTGAGTAATATTCCATTGTGTATATATGCCACATTTTTTAAATCCATTCATCTACTGAAGGGCATCTAGGTTGGTTCCACAGTTTAGCTATTGTGAATTGTGCTGCTATAAACATTGATGTGGCTGTATCCCTATAGTATGCTGTTTTTAACTCCTTTGGGTATAGACTGAGGATAGGAATAGCTGAGGCTGGGTCACATGGTGGTTCCATTCCCAGTTTTCCAAGGAATCTCCATACTGCTTTCCATATTGGTTGCACCAATTTGCAGTCCCACCAGCAATGTATGAGTGTGCCTCTTCCCCCACATCCTCGCCAATACTTATTATTGTTTATCTTTATAATAGTTGCCATTCTGACTGGAGTGAGATGATATCTTAGAGTAGTTTTGATTTGCATTTCTCTAATTGCTAGAGATGATAAACATTTTTTCATATATTTGTTGATTGATTGTATATCCTCTTTGAGAAGTGTCCTTGGCCCATTTATTGACTGGGTTATTTGTGTGGTTTTTTGGTACTTAGCTTTTTTTTTTGAGAGAGAGTTTTTTTTTTGTTTTGTTTTGTTTTTAAATTACTGTTTTTTGTTTTTTTTTTTATTTTTTAGTTATCGGCAGACACAACATCTTTGTATGTGGTGCTGAGGATCGAACCCGGGCCGCACGAATGCCAGGCAAGCACGCTACCGCTTGAGCCACATCCCAGCCCCGAGAGAGAGTTTTTTAATATTCTTTTTTTTTTTTAGTTTTCGGTGGACACAACATCTTTATTTTATTTTTATGTGGTGCTGAGGATCGAACCCAGGGCCTTACATGCACTAGGCGAGTGCTCTGCTGCTGAGCCACAACCCCAGCCCATTCACTTTTTTATCTAGTAAGTTAAACTCATTCAACAGACCTCCTCTGGAAGCCTTCTCATCCCTTTCTGCCTCAGTACTTACCTCTGTGTTACATTAGGCCTCTCTTTCTCTCTAGACAATGAGCAACTCTGAAGAAAAGTATATGTCTTAGATGACTGGAAGAGGGTCTGACATGATGCCTGGCACTCAGAATCTATTTAGTCAACAGTCTGTTGAATAAAAGGGTAAATTCCTTACCATTTCCCAACTCCTTTATTTATTTATTTAGCTGTACTAAGGATTGAACACAGGCCTTATGCATGATAGGCAAGTGCTGTACTATTGAGCTATATGCCTATTCCTTTTTATTTTTGAGACAGAGTCTCACCAACTCACTCAGGCTGGCCTCAAACTTGCAATTCTCTTGCCTGAGCCTCCCAAATATCTGGGATTATAGATGTGCACCACTGTACTTGGTTCATTTCTTTAGATCTGAGTAAATGTTTTGTGAGCCTAATGCCCAAAGAAGATGACAATTAATTTTTTCATTGAGGGCCAAAGCAAATAATCAATCTGTCCATAGACGATACTATTAGTAAGCAGTATGAAGTAAGAAATCTGTAGTTTTCTCAAAAAAAAATATACACGTAAAATATGAGAGAGACATGGGGCTGGGATTGTGGCTCATTGGTAGAGCACTTGCCTCATACATGTGAGGCACTGGGTTTGATCCTCAGCACCACATAAAAACAAATAAACAAAATAAGGATATTGTATCCATTTACAACTAAATAATATATATTAAAAAAAAAACACTAGGGAGATAGAGAGGAGGAAAAAAGAGGTCAAAAAAGGATAGGATACAATTAAGTGTTTTTCCTGCAGATTATCAGTTCAGGAGTTCAGAGAAGAGGAAAAGCAATCAATACTCTCAGGGAAGTAACCAATGGATGCATCAAAGAGAAAGTAAATAAGCCTCCTACAATACAGATTTAGGCAAAGAGCCCCAGGGAAGCCTGGAGAAGAACCAGCTTATTTCTTGCTGTGTAATTAATTTGGAAAAATCTTGGCCCTTCATATCTCTGAGCCCCTTGGGCTGATCCTGTGAGTGCATGAGCCTGTGAGAGTATAAAGCAGAATTGGTAAACTTACCAGATTGATCAGTTTTGGAGCAGGAGAGTCAGAGGAAGTAAGGAGAGAATCCAGGCTCTTTGCTTTTTCTCGAATGGTTATAAATTTATCAGAAAAAAATCGAATAGATTCTTGGCTATTCCAGCAAGAGGTAGACCTTGTTTGATCCTGAAGTGTGATACTTTCTAGGCAGTCTTTATACTGACTGTCAGATGAAGAAATTGACCCTATTGGAGAAAAAAAGGTGGTTAGTGTCTGAATTCTTTACATTACAAATGAAACACTCAAAATTCTTTAACTATGCAGATTTCCCAAAGTTGCTAACAACTGAAATAATCACTAATCTGAGACCTAGCTCCTCAAGTTATAAAAAATGAGAATATTTAAACCTGGCTATCAAAATAAAATAAAGGGAAATTAGACCACAAATATACTGGAAATATGGACACTAAAGAAAATATATTTGATGCTGGCTGTATATGGTTGTAGGACTCAAGAACTATAGATATTTAAGCACTGTTTGTTTTAAATTGAAAACTCTATAGACAATCAAATTTCTACACTAAATTCAGTAGTGCTCAGAGTACAGAATAGACCTTACATTTGCATGTCCCTACTACTGTAACAGCTTCTTAATCATCACCACCACCACTACAACCACCACTACCTTGCCTCCCATGGGATTATTCCCTCCAGCTTTGGCCCTAAGTAAATACTTTTGGTCTGGGAGAAAACAGCCATCAGGTCTGATCTCCGGCCTGACTTCCCAGAGCTAATGGGCAGAGGTTGTGAGTTCGTTTCCCAAAACACTTCTCCCTGTTCATGATTACCTGGGCTAAGTGGAGTGCTGACACTAGTAGGTGCATGGTTTATTTTGGGTGTCTTGCATGAGGCTTTCTTAAAAGAGCTATCTTGTTCATAGGAGATACTAGACAGGTCTTGAATATCTGTCAATGATCTAAAGAATTAAGAGAACACACAGTAATTCTGAGAAGATGTTTAGAAAAATCAAGTAATATATTCTTGACAAGAATTTTTTTTTTGGGGGGGGGGGTACCAGGGATTGAACTCAGGGGCACTCAACCACTGAGCCACTTCCCTAGCCCTATTTTGTATTTTACTTTGAACTTGTGATCCTCCTGTTTTAGCCTCCCAAGCTGCTGGGATTACAGGCATGCACCACCACACCCAGCAACAAGAATTTTTAAAGTATATTCTTGACAAAAATCTTTGTCAATAGATCAGAATTAAAGAATGTCTTAAACAGAATGTCAGAGTCAGGTACAGTGGCATGTGCCTACTGTCTCAGGTACTTGAGAGTCCAGGAGTTCAAGACCAGCCTGGGCAGCAAAACAAGACTCTGGGTCAAACAAGAAAAAAGAAAAGGAGGAGGAGATGCAGGGAGAAGAGGAGGAGGAAAAAGAGAAGAAATAAAAAGAAAGAGGAAGAAGATAAGGATGAGGATAAGGAGAAGGAGGCGGGAAGAAAGAGAGGGGGGAAAAGGAGAAGGAAAGGGAGAAGGGAAAGGCAAAGAGGGAGAAGTGTGAGGGGAAGTAGAAAGGAGAAGAGGGAAAGGAAGCCAGATGAGGAAAAGGAGGAGAGAGAATATTAGAGAAACCTTAAAAAAGAAATACTAACTTTAAAGACATATTGGCAGCTAAAAATAGATAAAAGGATATTTATGTGGAAGGCAGATTTAATCTATCACAAACATAAACTTTTATTACCATCATCACCATCACTATATTTCCTTGATTATAAGATGCTATTAATTATAAACCACATCATCAGTTTAGTAACAGTTTCCTGGTAAATGAAGGAACATACATTAAATCCACACATAAAAACTGAAAGATGTATATTCTTTTTTTTTTTTTTTTTAGTTGTCTATGGATCTTTATTTATTTATATGTGGTGCTGAGAATTGAACCCAGTGCCTCACACATGCTAGGCAAGTGCTCCACCACTGAGCTACAACCTCAGCCCAACATGCAGATTCTTACAACAAGGAAATATTATTTCCATAAAACCAATACTTTACACAAGCATTCTTAGGCTACTCTTTGGTGGCCATACATGTCTTTCTCTTTCAGTTCCTTTGGTGATTCCTTTAATGTCTCTTCTTGTTTACCTTCAGTACTGTGAGGGATAAAGAAAGAAAATCAATGTCAACCAAATGCACTAAGTTAATACAAGAGACCAGTTTATTGACCCAGTAAGAAACAGTAGAAAGGGCACAAAGCTAGAAGTGAAAAGTGTGGGTTCTGGCTCTACTTCTAACTAGCTACAAGTTCTCTGATATGTCTGGGCCTCAGTTCTTCTTCAGAGATTGACTACTCTATAAGGGTCAGCCCAGTCCTGAAATCAACCAATAACTCAATATGACAATGAGGAAATTCCTAAGAAAATCAATGGAGCACAGGAACTTTGTAGGGAGGTAAATGTTGGAGCAAGGGGCACAACTAAGAAGATTTAGCAACTATGAGACAGCTTCCTGCTATAGAATACCAAGAAAGGTCAAGAGAGGCTTGTGCCAAAAAATGGCAAGAAAATATTGAAGATGAACTTGGCCCATTTCTATTTCAACTAATATTTAAGATTCAATTTCTATACTCACTGAACACTAACTATAAGCAGATCCCATGCTAAATTCTTCCATGTTTTAACATTTTTAATTTTTGCAACAATCCTGTAAGACCAATGGTATAAAGGAAAGAATGTGGATTTTAGGTTGACTTTTTTTTTTTTTTTTTTTTTTTTTTTTAAATATTTATTTATTTATTTTTCGGTGGACACAACATCTTTGTTTGTATGTGGTGCTGAGGATTGAACCCGGGCCGCACGCATGCCAGGCGAGCGCGCTACCACTTGAGCCACATCCCCAGCCCCTTTAGGTTGACTTTTTAACTTTATTAATTCTGTTCACCAAAATGTATCTCCTCCTAGGCACACAGTGAAACAGCACATTTGGGGGCTCTTAATTTACATAAATGATTATAAGACTTGTTTTAACCAATGAAATATGAGTGAAAGTAATGAGTTACTTCTGGACAGAGACTTGAAAAGTCTGTGCACAATTCACCGGGTTCCATTTTTCCTGTCTTGGTGATCAAGGATGCACAAAGATGGCGCCTCCCCGAGTCCACATCCCTAATAAAAGGTTATATAGTTCAGAACATCCCTGGACAACCTATGAGCCATGAATATGAAGCATGAACAAGAAATAAACTTTTTTCAGGCTTGGTAGTGTACACCTTTAATGCCAGCTAGGAGGCTGAGGCAGGAAGATAAAATTCAAAGATAGTCTCAACAATTTATCGAGGCCCTAAGCCACTAGATAAGACCCTGTCTCAAAACAGAAAATAAAAAGGGATGGGGGGCTGTGGCTCAGTTTGAGAATGCTTCCCCGGCACATGTGAGGCCCTGGGTTCAATTCTCAGCACCACATACAAATAAATTAAATAAAGGTCCATCAATGACTAAAAAAAATATTTTTAAAAAAAGGGGGCCTGGGGATGTGGCTTAGTGATTAAGTGCCACTGGGTTCAATATCTAGTACCCTTCCCCCCAAAAGAAAGAAACTTCAGTTGTTTTAAACCACTAAAATTTAGGGGTCTTATATAGTATAATCTGCTCAATCCTGAATGATTAGAAATGTGAACTTAGAAATATTTAAACTTTCTGAATTTTGTCCCACCCTCACCACATCTTTTTTTTTTTTTTTTTGGCGGAGGTGGTGGGGAGGGGGGTGGTACACAGATTGAACTCAGAAGCATTCAACCACTGAGCCACATCCACGGCCCTATTTTGTATTTTATTTAGAGACAGGGTCCTACAGAGTTGCTTAGCTGGCTTTGAACTCACAATCCTCGTGCTTCAGCCTCCTGAGCTGCTGGGATTACAGGCATACCTACCACGCCCTACTATTTTTAATAATTCTAACATTTTCAAGAATTTTATGTAAATGGAATGAAACAATAAATAACTTTTGGGGATATCTTCTTCCTGTAAGCATAATTCTCTACAGATTTATATATGTGTGGGCTGGGGATGTGGCTCAAGCGGTAGCGCGCTCGCCTGACATGTGTGCGGCCCAGGTTCGATCCTCAGCACCACATACAAACAAAGATGTTGTGTCCTCTGAAAACTAAAAAATAAATATTAAAACTCTCTCTCTAAAAAAAAAAAAAAAAAAAGAGAGAGAGAGATTTATACATGTGTTGCATGTATCCATAGCTCATTCCTCTTTAATGCTGAGTAGTACCCTTTGGTATAGATGTTCCACAGTCTGGTTCATCATACATAGGATGATGACATGTGGGTTTCTGATTTGGAGTTTTTACAAATGCATTTTCCAATAAATATTTGTGTACATTTTTTATATATTTATTTTTAAGTTGTAGTTGGACATAATACCTTTATTTTATTTATTTACTTTTATGTGTGCCAAGGATCGAACCCAGGGCCTTGCACATGCTAGGCCAGTGCTCTTCTGCTGAGCCACAACCCCAGCCCTGGGTACATTGTTTTATTGTAAACACTAAGTCTTCATTTCTCTAGGACAGATGCTCAGAAGTTACAGAATTACTTTTAATTCCAATTTCAACATTCTTTATTTTATTATTTTATTTTTTTGTAGATGGACACAATACCTTCATTTATTTATTTTTATATGGTGCTGAGGATCAAACCCAGTACCTCATACGTGCTAGGCAAGCGCTCTATCACTGAACTACAACCCCAGATGTCAACATTCTTATCCCTATTTACAGATGAGGATACAGAAGAGGGAAGGGACATGTTACCAAGGTCACATGAATAGAATGTCAGAGTCAGGATCTGCATACAGATAATGATTTCTACCCCTTAAATTCTGTTTAACAAGTCCTAAAAAAGTTAAGGTGTTCAAAATTAATATTTGTAAGATAGGGGAAAACACATTTGAAAACAAGTAATGAATGCATAAGTATGTGGCTTTCTCAACATTAACATTGCTTCTGAGTATGAAACTGAATAAGACACAATGCCCATATGTTTGTATAAGATACAATAGTCCATACCTTTGTATAGTTTGGAACTGAGGCCTGGTCAAAATCTCAGCATTCCTTCCAAGGATTTTTCTCATTTGGAATATTTCCTTACCTTAAAGAATAAAGAAATGTATTTTTACTAATACAGATTATTATCTTCATTTTCTAGAATTTTCCTTGATCTAGTCTAGAATGAAAAATAATCTGCATAGAAAAGTACTTCCCTATTTGGGTTTGAATTGAATGTTGTATAGAAGGTTTTTTGCTCTGAAAGTTTATTTTCCTTGATCAGAGGGGAGAACTATATTCTGACACTCAGAATACAATTAAGCTATTTACTGGCCTTTCAGTTATAACCACACAGTTATTTCTAGAGACAAATGTTGTTTGTCTTTTCAAGAATGCTAACTGACCCAGTTCCAGTCAATGGACACCAGGGGGCGGTGAAACCAAGAATGGTTTGTTCACTAAAGCTACCAAACAGAAAATATTACATGGGCATTCCCAGAGAGTTAACTGTGCCTCTTAGCCATCAAATATCCTCTAAAGTGAGGGGGCAGAGAGTGGGGTCTTGAATATGAGGAGCTAGTTTGACTGTCTTGTTTTCCTTAGCATCAAGTGTCTGAAGTTATTCCTCCCCAATTCTCTGGAAAATGCTTTCCAGATATCTAGGCAAATAGAAGTAGTATCCATTTTCCTTACCAGTATTAACTATTCTAGTTTATGAAGATGGGGGCATACAGAGCAGCCTGCCCTGATTCCAAATGCTTCAAACTCCCCATACCTATCCTACTCCTTAGGGGCAGGTGATCTGGTAGGCACTAGGAATGCATACCAGAATAATCCCACTTTTAGCAGATAGATACCAAGAAGCTCTAAAACACTCACCAGTAGAGAAACATTGGGGTTCTTCTTCCTTCAACATCCCCCCCCACCTTTTGTACTTGGGATGGAATCCAGGGGAGCTTTACCTCTGAGCTGCATGCCTAGTCCTTTTTATTTTTTGAGACAGAGTCTTGCTAAATTGCAAACTTGCAATTCTCCTACCTCAGTCTTCAAGTTGCTGGGACTATAGGCATGTACCACTGTGTCCAGCTTCCTGTGACTCTCTTAAAATGATAAACACGTAGATAGCATAAACTTTTAAAAAATATTTCCTAATAAGCACAACTAGAACCGAAGAGATTTTTTAAAAGTCTGACCCCCTCTCCTTTATACTAGGGGAGAGTGGGGCCCTGGGATGAAGTGGCTTGTTCAAGGTTACGCAGAAAAAAATTGATGGCAGAACAATAGTTTAGAACCTATCATGTGGAGCTGGGGATGTGCCTCTGTGGTGCAGTGCTTGCCTACCATGTGGAAGGCCCTGGGCTCAATCCCTAGTATCGTACAAATAGTATTGATTATATATATATATATCATTAGGCTGGTGAGGAGCAGAGGAGTCAATCTAATAAGGGGAGATCACTGTGCCTTGTTTTCTTCATCTGCAAAATGGTCTTGATGAAGTTATCTCTAAGGTCACTTCCAGCTCTACATATCCATGATCCAAAAGAAAGCAAAGGCCAATGGCTATCAAATGAATCTGCCCTAGGGCTTACCACAGACTGGAGGTTGGGCAAAGGCACCTTGTATTTCTTCAAAGTCCTTTTCTATGGGACTTGAGGTCTACAAAGAATAAAAGAAGAGTAAAGAAAGAAGATTCAATTGAGGCATAAATATAAAAAATTTCAGAAGGAACTGAAAAATTATTGAAAATTATTGAAGCTGGGTAAGAGTTCCATTGGGCAGAGCATACTGTTCTTTCTGACTTTGATTTCTTTTTCTTTTTCTTTTGTGGCACTCAAGCCCTTACACATGGTAGGCAAGTGCTTTACCATAGCCCTCTTGATCCTAAAGTCCCTACATCTTTTATAGGAAAAGAACAAACCTGTCGGAGGGTGGAGGATGGGAAAGGCAGCGGAGCACAAGACACTAGTATGGCAATATGTAAATCAATGGATGTGTAACTGATGTGATTCTGCAATCTGTGTATGGGGTGAAGGTGGGAGTTCATAACCCACTTGAATCAAAGTGTGGAATATGATATGTCAAACAAACAAACAAACAAAAAGAACAAACCTGCTTCACAGATATTATTTATTTATGGTATTTCTCTCAGCAACAAGCCATCCCTCCATCTCCTATCGTGAAGAGGAATTTTGTGACTTTATTTATATCCCTCTCTCCTGCTCATTCCAATCTCCCAACAAATTAGAAGAGAGGACATGTATGTGTGCTATGTGTATCCTACATGAGTGTGTATGTTTTAAAAATATTTTTACTAAAGATTTATTAATATTTCAGTCTATGCACAGTTAAATAAAGAATACTTAAAGGATTGTTAATAAGGGAAAACTGTTCCGGGTTTTCAGAAGTGGAAACAAGTAATAATCATACTTTCTAAAATGTTGTTGTTATTGTTGTCAATGGACCTTTAGTTTATTTATTTATGTTATGCTAAGAATCGAACCCAGTGCCTCACACATGCTAAGCAAGCACTCTACCACTGAGCTACAACCCCAGCCCATGTAATAATTATACTTTTGATGCATTCTGAATTCTTCTTGTCAGTCAAATGCTGTGACTTTCCTTTCCTCCACCCCACCTTTCATACTGATAAAAAGATTTTCCAAAACAGTAGCAGAGATTGGGGAGAGATGGGGAAGAAATCATATAAGTAATAAAAGAATCCAATTAATTTCATTTTACATGTGAAAATACTCTGTACAAGCAGGTTCATGCAAAAGCTAGTAGACTCCCAAGAAAACCTGAGTACTGAACAGTCTCATGTTTTTTGCTGAATGCTTCCTTCTGTCCTGGTTCTCCTGCCACTAAAGCTTGGCAAACTGGATTTAATTACTTACATCTGCAAGCCACCAGTTCTTCGTAGAGAAGAATGACAACTTTGTTCTTTTCCCCACAGAAAAAACACATGAATCAGACACCATGAATGAAAGAAAGTATTTAGAAAAAAGTACAAAGTGCTGTACAGATGCAGATACCTTAATTTGGGGGAGAAATTGCATATGACCTTTCATTTTAAAAACTCTTATTTTTCAAAATTTTAAAATCATGTATGCAAACACTAGTAAGTGGGCATTGGATACGTCTATGTGTAAACTAGTTTTCTTAATTAAAATGATCTATTTTTTTAAAAAAGATTTTTTAGTTGTCAATAGTCCTTATTTATTTATATGCAGTGCTGAGAATCGAACCCAGGGCCTACACGTGCTAGGCAAGCACTCTACCACTGAGCTACAACCCCAACCCAATAAAAATGATTTAAAAGGAACAAAGCAAAAGAAAAACTTGAAAACATACTGAATGTGATTTTTACCTCTAGAGCTAAGTTTTCTTGAACAGTAGAGGAGTAAAAATACTCATATTCTGGAGTTAAAAATTCATCTGTTATGTCCTCAGAAGATTCTGGTGAACAAGTTGATTGCACAGATTGGTCCTATTAATAATACAGGAAATCACTTTTAAGTCGCTATTTATTATAAGCAAATGTCTTTACAGCAAAACACAGTGTTAAAAAAATGTCATCTAAAACTACCCAGCAGTCAGCTCATGCACTTAACTTGAGTGCTCTGCCTGCCTTTGTGGTGGGTTAAGGTGGCTATGAACTGCTGGGAGTAAGTATGGAAGAACAATATTCCTGAGTCTCAGCATCTAATATGCAGAATGGGTGCAGATTAGGGAAACACTGCTCAAAACTCTTTGACAACTCAAGCTGGAGATCGAATTTAAACACCCTGATCCCGCAAAGGCACAGAAATGGTCTGCATGTTGGCATCATGGTACACATGAGGAGACTGAGGCTCCTTAGTACTTGGAAGTCCTTCAGGTATTACAGTTTAGAGGCAAGAGAATGAGCATGACTTTTGGAACAACAATGCAATCTCAATAATAAAAAATAAAATCTAAATATTAAAAAGTACAGAGCATATCCATTCTACCCTTCCTTTTTCTGCTTATTTTGCTACATTGAAGCCCTGACTACCACAGCATCAGTCAACTTTCTTTTCCCTACCTTCAGACATCTCTTTGCAGACATTTTGTGACTTATTTCCTTGGACACTGCTTTTGCTGCACCCTTTCCCTCCTAGTACACTTAATAGTTGTCACGTTGAAATTTCTCAGATAAGCCTAGTCTCTCCCATACTAAAGGGAGGCTCCTTCCTTGACCTGCTTGTTCAGCTCAATGTAGCATGCCCTTCCAGTCCTCACATGAGAGAAAGAACAAATTATCCTGAGTGCTCTGTACAATATGATTAAATACAATGCTGTACCGGATTCTTCAAAAGACTTTACATTTTATCACTACTGTATTTTTTATTTGTGTCATTATCAATTGCTCTCTATATTCTATAAACAGTCATGGCCCTGTATAGTCTAATTTTTTTTTGTGGTACTGGGGATTGAACTCAGGGCCTTGTGCATGCGAGGCAAGCATTCTACCAATTGAGTTATATCCCCAGCCCCTCTATCTCTAACTTCTATAGATATTATTTTGGTGTCATAATATGTAATGACAACTTTGCTCTTCTATATTAGGTCCTTGGGCTCAACTTGGTTCTCCAGACCATATTACTTACACTGTAGGATTTCTCAACTGCCACAGATGCATCAGAACTTGCTTGAAAGGATTCACTATGCTCTGGCTGCTCATTTTTTCTGGGGGACAGGTGCCTGATACCTAATGATTATATTCACAATCAAGGTCATGGTCATGTAGTGATATTCAGATAACATTAAAGGGATAAAAGATAGTGTGAAAGAAGAGACACACAAGTATTCTGCCAAGGGTGTCCACATCCCATATGTTAGCTTTGTTGTAGAGAGCAGACACTGTTAGTTTAGCCTGGCCCAAAAAATGCAGCCCTGGATTATCCAACCTTTTGCCCAACCATTCAAGAGTGATACTTGGGACTAAGGATGTGGCTCAGTGTACAGTGCTTGCCTAGCAATATGAGGTCCTGGGTTCAACCCCCAGCACTGTGAAAAAAAAAGAAAAAAAAGATACACACACACACATAAAATCAAGCCTTATCTATCTATCTATATCTATCAGTACTGGGGATTGAGCCCAGGGGCACTTTATTACTGAGCTACATCCCTGACTCTTTTAAAATTTTCAGATAAGATCTCCCTAAGTCGCTTTAGGGCCTCGCTACATTGCTGAGGCTGGTCTCAAACTTGCAATCCTCCTGCCTCAGTCTCCCGAACTGCTGGAATTACACGTATGTGCCACTGTGTCCGGCGATGGTAATTTCAGGTGTTTTTAACTCACAACTGTGACATAATATCCCATGTCCTGATTGTAAGCAGATTACCAGGTGGAAATACAGTTATCATTTTTAACCTGTAAATCTATTAACTAATGACAGTAAATGTCGCTTATTGCTAGGTTCCTCTGGATTTATTTCTAGCTTAGAATAAAAGACAAAGGCTGGGCATAATAGCACACACCTGTAATCCTGGCAATTTGGGAGGTTGAGGCAGGAAATAGAAGGTTCAAAGCCAGTCTCAGCAATTTAGCAAGGCCCTACGCAACTCAGCAAGACCATCTCAAAATAAAAAAATAAAAATAAAAAGAGCTGGGAATGTAGCTCAGTGTAGCACCTCTGGGTTCAATCCCCAGTACCCTCCCCCCAAAAAAGCAAAGAAATGAGCAGTAGGAAGCCGTGGTCCACCTCCTCCCTCAGGTAACGAAGGTTCAGTTACTTGCTAGATTACCTCCAGGACCAGAGTCAGTAAATGAAGATAATTTTACTTCCTTTGGACAAAGGAATCTTGTTTCAGTAATAGAAAATCTTAAGAACCAGGCTCAGCGGCTCACGCCTCTAATCCCAGAGGCTTAGAAGACTGAGGCAGTTAAAGGCCAGCCACAGCAACTTAGTGAGGCCCTAAGCAACTTAGTGAAACCTTGTCTCAAAAATAAAACGGTCTGGGGATCCCTGGTACAAAAAAAAAAACAACAACTTATGAATCTCTGGATAGCTTTGTGTGAAGCACAGTGCGGTATAAGGGGTCTGCTGCTTTTCTTTGGAATTCAAGTTTCCCAGAAAGGTAAGAAAGGAAAGAGTATGAATCAAAGGAAATATGCCAGGTTTACTTATTTCTGAGAGCAGATAACTTGATAGAGTTCACCTAACACAATTCCCCCAACCAAACTTACTGGTGAATCTTTGAGGCTCAGGCTGTTTGCCGTGCTTGTCACTGTCACAGCCACTACTGTCCATTTTTCCAAATTTGACATTTCCTCCTGTCTCATCATTTTCCCTGTGATACACTACAACTTGCTTCCAGTCCATGTTTTGAGGGCCCTTAACAGGGGGCTGCATCAAAGGAGCAGGCTGATTTTCAGCTTCACTGTTCAAAGTCAAACTACTTTGAGGATGCCAAGGAGGTACTGTGAGCTGCCCAGTAGCTACTTTCTCTGCCATTTCTTTCACTTCCACTGGGCACAAAAGAAAGCAGTATTTAAAACATCACTATGAACATTGTAAATAAAAGCCTTCATCTTTAATGTATAATACTACTATAGCTCATATTGTAATAATGATTGCCTTTTTACAGTTATTATCTTCTCTTGCCCTGTTTGGCTTAAAGGGAAAACAAATGACAGAGCAAGGGAAGAGAATTTCAGTTGGTTAGCCTAAACAACACCCTTGTTGTTGAATTCCAGAGTAGATGGCAACAGAAAACTTGTAGATGGACTCTCCTACTAATTTAACAAGAAAAATGACATCTGAAATTCCCAGCCCATAGTAATTAATGAAA